>NC_136482.1:102235893-103547969 GCF_053919585.1 Euprymna scolopes | reverse complement strand
AACCAAAAAGACCAAGCACAAAAAAAAGTGTTACGGACAGACCGACCGACTTATAGAGTCGCTTGAACGCGACTAAAAAAAAGTAAAAAATAAATTATCATCAGTTAATGACAGAAAGATTGATATCTTATGTTTGGGCTATTTTTGCTTCTCCAAAGATGAAGCTTATGTTTTCACAGCTTAGTATCCTCATCGGTAGGTGTATCAGAATTTTGGGGGAATTTTTGATACCCCTAACACGAAACTGCGAATAAAATATAAAAAAAAACCTTGTAATTTCTCTTTTAAAAGTGGATTGTTTATTTTCTTTCTCGATTATACTTCCAAAATAAACTATTAAAGTTGTATAAAAAGTAATAGAAATATTCTTTTTTATTTTTTAATAAAACAGTGTTTACAAAGTGCCGGCCAGCGTCCATGCAGCCATTTTTTTACGTAATGAAATCAATTGAATTTTACGAGTTAAATATTTTTCAATTTTTAAACTTTAAAAGTCTATAAAAAATTTTCTATTGATTCAATTTTTACGATATTTTCAGGGTCAATGTGAAATGTTATGCTCTTTCCAATAAACCGAATATAATATTTTAGACAAACGTTTGTTTTGTTTTAAATTCAACCGCCCCCATTTTGAAATGTCTATTAAAAACTAAATAGTTAATTTTCTCACCAAAGTTTTATATATCACAAATTGAAGATAAAAGATCAATAAATAATATATTCAAATTTAAAACACAAAAAAGGAAGTGTTTTTTTAGAAATTTACCTGTAAAGTCAGAAGTTTAAAACCTTTGTTTTTTAAACCACGTTGTTGTTTTTTTTGTCTTTTTTTAAATGAAACCTTATAATCTTATATTGTACAGAAAGTTTCTTTTTATTACGAAAATTATTTCTATTTCATTCAATGTTTTTTTTTTTTTTAGATATTAAGAAAAAAAAAAAAAATCACTCCATAAAGTGGAAATTAAATCTATTAAATCAAAAACTCGTGTATTTTTTTAGAAAAAAAAAATTCTTGAACTGTTTTTTTAATTATAAATTATAAATAAAATATGACTAGTTTTCAGGTATGGAGGCACAAATTTCTTTACGCGCAAAGGTAGACGACTAACGCGAACGTGTGATTTTTACTTCCTTCTGTCCACCCGTAATTTAAAACAATAAAAAAAAAACTATTTCCGGTTTTAAATAAAAACGTAAAATGTTTGCATGATGGCGGAAAAATTATTTAATTTAAAAAATAAATGGATTTTAAAATATAAATCTGGATAAATTCTTATCAATGAAGAATGCAACTACATATTGATTAGTAATTTTTAAAGGTAAGTGTTTTTTGTTTGTTTTTTTGTTTTTTTTTTTTGGAATTTATATCGATTTTTTTTATAATCGACCCAAAACTTTTTTCTTCAAATCTTTTAAAGAAAACCGATTAAAAAAAAATAATATTGCATGATTTGCTATTAAACCTGTTATTTCTTTAAACTTTGGTCCTTGCTCCTTTAATTGAAAAAAAAAGTTAGGGTTTGAATAACATTTTTCTAGTAGTTATAAGCTTGAAAAACAGGGGGGCGAATTATTCAATATTTTTTCACGCATTCGTAAGGTCAGTTTCTGACATAACTACCTCATCGGTTGAATAATCGTCTCCATATATGAAAATATCGATCACAGTCTAACGTAGAACTGGTATAATTTTGAGATATCTATGTCAAAGGTAAAGGTCATACTTTTGATAATTGCTTTATCTATGTTCATTGTATAAACTCGCTGTTTGACCTATATTGTAGCCAATGAAACCTCATGCCTTATATTATTACGTACGGGCAAAATGAATGGATGATTCCCACAATGTAAAAATCTCTTGATCCCCTACATTCACTTAAAAATTCACCAAAATTCAGGAAATCAACCAAATTTTTACAAAATTTTAAGTATGTATTAATTAACGCCTACAGAAATAATAACCCCCCCCCCTTTTTTTTTTTTAATTATTTGTGAAAATGTATTTTGTGTAAATAAAAAAAAAAAAATCCTTTACTAAACTTTAAGTTTCAAGTACTAAATAAAAGGTGTATGCATTGATTGTTTTTATGAAAATAAAGCAGCGTAAATGCAAATTCATTTTTTTTTTATTAATAAATATTTCCGGAATATTACAAAAAAAAAATGTCTGTAAATATTAATGAAATCAACATAACTTGAATATATATTGAAAAAAATTAATATCTCGAACTAACGACATTATCAAATTAAGCGTTGCTTATTCAATATTTTCACCAAAAAACATCGCAAAAAATATTTCATGTGATTTTAGTATTTTAATTTTATGAAAAATGGTTGCACCATCCATAGGTTAGGGACCATCTTTGTGCCAGGTTTAATCATGATCGGTACAGTGATGTGGGTTGTAGGAGAGTTTTATACAGACACACACTCACACACACACACACACACAAACACACGAATGCTACTACTACTACTACTATATATATATATATATATATATATATATACAAGCAGATCGCCTAGCATTGCCCGGTCGTAAAATACACTTAAGTATGATATTTTGATTAATGCAGATTTCATATTATTATATTACAATAGAAAAATGTTAGCATAAAAAGTAATATGGTTCAGCTTAAACATGAAAAAGTAAAGGACTAGTTGTTAAAACTGGAAAAGAAAAGGACAAGATATTCTAGTAAAAAAATATAAATTTATAACTTAAAATATTGCTGCATTAAGAGTTGATTATATAATGTTAAATTGAATTAAAAAAAAAAATTTAATGCTGCAATATTTTAAGTTATAAATTTATTATATTTTTTTACTAGAATATCTTGTTCTTTTTTTTTTAAGTTTTAACAACTAGCCGTTTACTTTTCTATGTTTAAGCTTAATCATATTACTTTTCATGCTCTCATTTTTCTATTGTAATCCATGAATTTTCCAGGCTTCCAATAAATTAACTTGTTCTTTATTTAATTTCAATCTTTTTTTTTTTTTGCCCCCATAAACATAACATACACATATGTAATAACAATGTACGGCACTCGTCTGCTTCAATAACCCCCCCCTCCAATTATCTCCCTTTCATTCTGTCTGTTTCACTTGTTACTTCTCTTTTCGCAAAAGTACTGAATTAGTAGCAACACTAGTCGCTGAAGCGATGTGGAACGTCGCTCACTTATGTTTTTATGATTTTGAACACTAAATCTATTATAACTTTTGTTTTACTGAACGAAAATTGAAAGAAAAAATATTTCACAATATAGCCGAGAAAGTGATCTATAAACTGTAATAATTGTTTAAAATTTGCTCGAAAAATGAGTGAGCGGTGAAGCTTTAAAGCAGTTCTGAATGTTTAAAACTGACACTTATAACCATATATTCAAACACGGTAGTGTTTGAATGATTATATTGGACCCTATATACAGTAATGATTTAAAAAGTTAAAAAAAAAAAAAATGACTCGTGTGCCACCACTGAGAGTCGAAACCAAAACGTTTACGTTAATGCCTGAGTTATGAAGACATGTTTGCTGCAATGCTAAAAATTAAAACACGAACCAATACCTATTACATTGCAGATGCATATTCATTATGCTGTCTTCGACCTTCACCTGGCAAATTTCATTTTTTTAAATTTTCACTTTTGCACTGATTTTCCCTGGCTAAAATACAAATATAAAGTTTCACATGGGTTCGAATACCCTGTATATTAAGTTTCATATTTGTAGCCCAAAAACTGACAGGAGTTTGGTAGACAAAATGTTTTAAATATATATATATATATATATATATATATATATATATATATATATTTATTTATTTATTTATTTATTTATTTATTTAAATAAGGGAGTAGTAACCAACAATGTGTATTTTTTAACATTATTTTATTATTCCGTGTCTTGGTTTTTCATTGAGAATTATGTTTGGATCATTGTAATAATGTTTTTAAGTCATTGAAATCGTTTTTACGCGCGTTTCAGACGTTCTGTGAAGCATCCTCGTCAGAAATTATTTTCAAATGTGTTGGAGATGTAAAAATGGCAATTTTCGTAGTTCATTTGAAGTGTTTCCAAGGGGTGGAGGCTTGTAAGTGTTTATTATTCATTGGCATGTTTAATTTTTATTGCTCTTTTATTGGGCTTGTCCAGGCCGCTGACCTGGTTGTAGTCACCCTCTCTTTCTGCTAGTGTTTTTTCTTTTCCTTTTCCTTAAGGGTGGGGTAGTTTGTGTGTGTGCGTGTGTGTGTTTGCTTTTATTGGTTTGAGAATGTATATACTGTTTTATAGTATTATGAGGTTATTTTCTTCCTTAGGAAGGTGACTGTGATCCGAGGTCGTTACTAATGTGTATGTGTGAGGAGGGGTGGGGGACCAGCTCTTCTGAAATAAGGGTAGGGGTGCTTTCATTCTATTTTGATATTTATTTTTTGGATTCTTGGATTTTAGTGTCGACCGCTGACAGAAATGACCGGAAACAGCCGATCGTGAAACGTTAAACCCCTACGAGAAAATTATAAGGATAAACAGGAAAACCATGGAAATACAATAAATAAAATTACAAATATGTATCTAACGCAACCCTAACCCGCGCGATTAAAATTAATTTTTCATTTCTTCGTATTAGCTAAAAAGACAGCGCGTTCATTAAAAATTGAGTAACGCTCGGCCGACTTTTTCCGAGCCAATTGTGTGAAAATCGCGGGTCGGTAAATGCAGAAACACCAGAATGTGATATATTAGAACCTAAATGGAGTTTCCTGACTGATTTTAAAGTATTTCCATTATGTTAATGGATTTTATTTTTTATGATGACAAATTCTCTTGGTTCAAGAAACTTCCATAAAACATCAGTTTATCATTCTGCTTCCCACCTTCTTGACCGGGAATAATGTTTTCTGAACAATGAACTGCACCAATTTTCTACACAGCATTTTTTTTTTCTTTTTCTGGCCAACATTCAAACAATTCTATTCGATTGCGCGATGTACCCCTTCAGAGTTACCAATGTGTACTCTTGCAAGAAAAATAGTTAGATGTAAATGTGTGTGTGTTTAAAAATTAATTTGTTTGGTCGAAACGTTAACTGTTGTGCCTTTCAAACCTACTTTTTCGACACTCTGAAAAATTATATAAACGTTTATTCTTCAATCCCATCACCGAATACTGGCATCTGCAACGTTTTCAGAATTACTGATAACATTTGCAATTTGTATTATTTGGATTATGCAGAATATTGTAGTATTGGGTGTTATTCTTACGTTTTGGTCGATGTAACCGAATTTCTTCAGGTGAATCTTCTCGAACTCTGAAATCTGTACGTAATTTCTAATGGAACATTTTCATTAATTAATGGTAGGATGCGCATATTCCATCAGTCATGACCGGGTAGAAGTCTTAGGTAATTCGCAATTGTATTGTTTGTAAAATCTGTACTGAAAATTGAATCTTCAACCTCCAGAAAAGATTTATAACGATATTAACATTTTATCCATTACACCCGAACGCTGCTTGGAATTCATCTTCAAATTATGAAAGTGTTGCAGATGCCAAAAAACACATTTGCATCAAACTTCTCTCTCTTTTCTCTCTTCCTCCTCTCTCTTCCTCCTCTCCTCTTTTCTCTCTTCCTCCTCTCCTCTTTTCTCTCTTCCTCCTCTCTCTTCTTCCTCTCCTCTTTTCTCTCTCCCTCCTTCCTCCCCCTTCTCCCTCCTCCCCCTTCTCCCTCCTCTCCCCCTTCTCTCTCTCCCTCCTCTCCCCCTTCTCTCTCTCCCTCCTCTCCCCCTTCTCTCTCTCCCTCCTCTCCCCCTCTTCCCTCCTCTCCCCCTCTTCCCTCCTCTCCCTCCTCTCTCCCCTTCTCTCTCTCCCTCCTCTCTCCTCTTCCCTCTCTCTCCCTCCTCTCTCCCCTTCCCTCTCTCTCCCTCCTCTCTCCCCTTCCCTCTCTCTCCCTCCTCTCTCCCCTTCTCTCTCCCCCCTTCTTCCCCCTCCCCCTTCTTCCCCTCCCCCTCCACTCCCCATTCTCTCCTCCTCTCCCCCTTCTCCCTCCTCCCTCTCCCCCTTCCTCTCTTCCCCTCTCTTCCTCTTCCCCCTCTCTCTCCCTCTCCCCCTCTCTCTTCCTCTCCCCCTCTCTCTTCCTCGCCCCCTCTCTCTTCCTCACCCCCTCTCTTCCCCCCTCTCCCTCCCCCCTCTCCCTCTCTCTCCCCCCTCCCCCCTCCTCTCCCCTCTCTCCCTCTCCCCCTTTCTCTCTCCCTCCCCCCCCCTTTCTCTCTCCCTCTCCCCCTCTCTCTTCCCCCTCTCTCTTCCCCCTCTCTCTCTTCCCCCTCTCTCTCTTCCCCCCTCTCTCTCTTCCCCCCTCTCTCTCTCTTCCTCCCCCTCTTCCTCTCCCCTCTCCCCCTCTCTCTCTCTTCCTCCCCCTCTTCCTCTCCCCCTCTTCCCCTCTCTCTCTTCCTCTCCCCCTCTCTCTCTTCCTCTCTCTTCTCCCCCCTCTCTCTCTTCCCCCTCTCTCTCTCTTCCTCTCCCCCTCTCAATATTTCCTTACTTATCAATGCACTCTTTTATTACGATTCTAATAAATACGTTTATTAATTTGATTGTAATAAAACGTTTACTGATTAAAAAAGAAAGTCTGTTTTCATTAGAATTTAATGTAAAAAAAGAACAAAAATTTAATTGTTTACTTGATGCACACAATAAAAAATGATGAAAATCCGACGTAGGTGTCTGTTTCAGCTTTTAGAATAGAAGAGCAGATAATATGGCTGATTTTCAGCGTTTCCTTTAAACTAAAACAAAGTTGACAAATAACAACATTGCTTATCAGTAAAAAAAAAAAAAAAAATGGTATTTTTTTCAATTCAAATGAATAGTTAAGCGATGCCAATATTTTCTTTTTCCTCAACTAACATGCATTCTCTTTTTTTTTTATTCTTTATTGGAGATCTGCCATGAAACCGAACTTCATCATTTTGTCCAGAATAGAACAACTTCAGAATTAATTGGTGATGGCAGGTAAAGTGAAGTATCTCCGTAGTTAAGTAGAATAATGACCGAAACCGTCTGCGCAGTCCAGGACAAACATTCGTTATCAAAGGTCATGTCAGATTCTTGAAACGAAAATATAAGAAATTGAAATTTATACCTTTCTAAATTCATTAGTTTTCTCATTTTTCTGTCTTTTTTTCTCTTTCTTTGTATCTTTCTTTTTCTTTGTCTTTGTTTTTGATCTGCATTTTTTTCATTTCTCTTGTTTTTATCCGTCTTTTCCTTTTTCACTTGCCGTTTTTTTTTTTGTTTTTTTTTTTTTTAAATTTCGTCTGTCTTAAAAATTTTGTGCCTCTGAATTGATTTGAAGAGAGAAGAGCTAAATATATAGACATGGAACGAGTCGATACTCCACAAAAAATAATGCATGTTCAATTTTCTCATTCTTTCACCAGCACTAGCAACTGTATAAAGTAGCAGTAAAAGTTTGAAACATCCATATTTTATACGAAATGATATTTCTTTGTGTTTCAGATAATATAAGTTAATATGAAAGTTAACTTAATCAACGTTAAACCACTGTAAACCTCGGGATTCCACTTTTCACTGTTAAGCAAGGGTAAATAATCTTTCCTATGTACATCAGGGCCCTCTGACACCAATCACAAAGGTGTCTCCTTCTGTTATGTCTGTATATATATATATGTATATATATACTAGCTGGACTATCAGTCCCTATTAACTTGCCTCCTCACACTGGTAGGTTGGGCACGTCGACTTTTAATGTGAGGGAAAATCCAGCTCGCTCAAAAGGGGCACTTTGGATTGGGACAAAAATAACAATTACCTCACCCTAGGATTTCTTCTTGATTGGCTGACACGGATAAGAAAGTGTAGTAGCATCAGAACATATACTTTGCTCCTAACCAAAAAGAAAAAAAAAAAAAAGCCTATCACTAATTTGAAAAGAAATAGAACAGTTTGACTTTGTAAGCGTTAAAGGAAGATTGTAGTAAATAAAAGTACTCGACTCCCACAGGACAGCAAATAGGCCCTACAGAAAGTTTAATCTGTGTGTGTTTATATTTAATTGATTTGGACGGACGAACGAACCAAGGGCTACAAATCTTCAACGAAAACTTCGCTCAATGAACAAGACCTTCGATGAACACCACCTTCAACAAATACCAGTTATCGCAAGGAGGAGGGGGCCAAGCTTGCAACAGAAGTGAACGACAGGCTAGTTGCCAAACTAATTGACTGAATAGGCAAAATAGGCTCGCTTAAATCGAGCTGAAGATATCATTGATTGCATAACCAGAACCCACGGCTCACTTTGTTGTCCTAGATGTTTGTCTACAACCGTTTGTCTCTTTTTCTACTGAAGACACGGCACACATGCTGGTGAGACTTGAACTCGTGATAACGACTGTTATTACCGAGAATAGTTAGCAAATCACTGTTGGTCCCCTGACAAAAGGAGGGTGGACCTGTAAATTCACCCTTGTCCGTTCGTCTGTCCGCACTTTTCTCAATAACTACACCTTGGAATTAAAATTTTTTTTGCACAAACATTAAACATAATGAGTAAAAAAAAGTAATAGAACGGATTTTCCGGGGAAAACTCCGGTTGCCCCCCCCCCAAGGATGACTTCTAGGTTAAAATGACTAAAATCGACATTTTTGTGCTTATTAAAAAAAAAAAATTGATGCCTTGGATTTTTATAAAACTTTCTGAAAAGTTGTAACTACCTGATTTCTATATAATTTTGTTTGTCTATACTTCACGACAACTCTTGACTGTGCTCCTAGGGGCTCTTTTAGGGCTAATAAAAACACTCCATTTGGGGGATTATTTCAAAATTTTCTGTGTTTGTTTATTTCAGTTTTTCATGGTGCAGAACTCAAATTTAAATATGTTAAAGCCTAAAACTGCATGGTTTGTTCATTTTCATCAGGATTTGACGTCCCCTGGGGATTTGGGGGGCTAAATGGGGTGGGGGGGCAAATGCTGAACGTAAACATTTTTTATATCTTGTTCACTGTGCACTCATGAGGTACCATGCATGCTTCACTTGTTTTTATCAGGTTCACTACATATTTGTAGTTGCTAAATGAGTCCAGAACACTCTTTGCAATTTAATGTTTATCGAGGAAAGTAATAAGGAAATTCCGAGTTCACCCGTTTTGGAGAGAGATGGAGTTTCCTTTACATTAAAAACCGACATTGTATCAAACTCTGCTCTCGTAATGAGGTAAATAAATGAATTCGCAGATATAGATGATAAAAGTAAGTTTTATCTACGTAAGCAACTTCAAATAAATTGGTTTCATAGCTAGGTAACGGGAACAAACTTTTTTTTTTTTTACATTGTTTAGTCTACTGATCCCTGAACAAAACTCTGAGTAGTTCTTCATCTTCTTGTCAAAACACAGAAGTCATTATACAAATAATTTTTAAAAAAAATTGTTTCTCTAAAAAGAAATAAACAAAAGAAACCAACCTAACTGGAAACTTTATTGCCGATGTAAATATTCAAGTAGAGGGTATTTTTTTTTCTTCCTCCAAATCTAGAAGTCATCATTTTTCTCCAATTCTGATCAACAAAGGTTTTTTTCTCTACTTTTAGTATGCAATTTCTCAGATGTCGATAGTAAATAGTTAACAGCTCGGTGTTTAGTCTGTCTCGTCTATTATCATTTTCATTGTTTAACTGGCTCAAGCAGGATATGTCATGCAAAGCTATAATGAATGTTTCTAAAAACAATGCCTCACAACTACTTGTACTAATGGCTTTCAGCTGGAAAAGAATCTCGCTGCAGGGTTGGTTTAAAAACGGACAAAACAAACTCTTGACTCCAACTTTCGAATCTAACAAAAATTAACTCTAGTTCGACTCCTCATCTCTGCTCACATGAATTTTCTATTTCAAAATAAGCTGGGCTCATAGAGTCACTTCTTTAGGATCAGTAGACGTTATATCCTCTAGGTCAAAACTTCATTTCCAAATATTATCGGAATTATATCCTCTAGGTCAAAACTTCATTTCCAAATGTTATCGGAATTATATCCTAACATGCAAACATACAATAATGTGTGTTATCCAATTTTTAGAAAATCTCGTTTTTATTTTGTTGTTTTTGCTTTTTTTTTTTTTTTTAAATCCAGATATCCATATTTGTTTAAATTGTCTAAATCCACTTTATTTTAAAATAAGGCTGATTTCTGTCAAATTGCAATAGCCCTATCTCTTTATTTTTTTCATCAATATTTGATTAGATTTCTCCTTTTCTTTTTATCTTTCTCTCTTATTTTCTCTGTCTCTCTTATTTTCTCTTTATCTTGCTCTCTTATTTTCTCTTTATCTTGCTCTCTTATTTTCTCTTTCTCTTTTCCTGTTTTTTTTTTTTTCTGTTCCTCATTCATTCCTCTCTCTCTCTCTGTCTTATACTTTGACTTCCTTTTTCTTCTGACAGTTTTCTCTGTAAATGCTAATTTTTCTGTAAAGGATCAAAGACTTAAGACAATTCATAAAGGAGGTACAGGAGTTAAATGATTTTTGTTTCACCAAAGAATGACTTCCTGTTTCCCCCATCACCACCACAACCACCTGTGCATTGGATGTCTTTCTCTTAATTTTGACTTAGTCGAAACTGGAGTTGAAACTGGAAAATTAGCCTTTCAGCGCAATTAATCTGATGATTAACTTATTTACTAGTTATTTTTTTTTCTAGTTATTTTTGTTTTATTTTTTGATTACCAAGATTGATATTTCGCTAATGAAACAGTTAAAAAAATATTTTTCATGTCAATTTACTTATCATTAGTATATTATCCAAGTTGCTTTGACTTATTGTTTTATTTTCACTGTCCTCTCTCCACATGCACATACATGTAGAGGGGGGGGCGTGGCTCCCCGCGTTGGGAAAATCACTCTGATTTCAGCATTTTTGCCATTGCCAATTTACATCCCTTAACATGGTAGGTAATGGTGGCTAAGGTGTTTACCACGAGGAATGTCAAATTCGAATCTGTTCCACAGAAGCACCTCCATCAAACCCACACCTGACCTTGTGTTTAACCTCTTGGACATGAGATAAATATTCATACCCATAAACATAACACTTGCATATATGCATCAACTCCCGACCTTGTAAACAACATCTATATATTAATACGATAACGTGTGTTATTTTGTGTCTCATGCTTACATCTTTTTTCTTCCGAGTGACTCTCATTTGATTGTTATGACCTTTCATTTCTTGTAATAAATAATTTTACTAAGAATTCTTCATAGGTTTTGGTTTCAATTATAGCTGAAGGAACTCAAGTTATATATACATTTTTTTCTTCTTCATAAGTTTTGGTTTCGGTTTTGATTCAAACTAATGCAGCCAAGTCATATGGATATGTTTTTATTTATTTTTGAAATCACAACTTTATAATATATAAGAATCGATAGAAAATTGACTGTAATAATATATACGAAATATGCATAAATTAAAATATCGTATTTAAGCATATTTTACAACTTGGCTTAGATAGTACTTTTGTAGTTTTAGCAAAAGAGCTACAATATAAGGGCATCTCCATTTACAGTGAACATCCACAGAATGCCAATATATTACATATGAAAGAGTTGCTGTAGAATTTCCACAGGTCCCACTCATGCCATGTGATTAAGCTAGTGCTATCCAAAGAGTTGCCAATGTTGATTGTGAAGATGGCAAGCAGGGTTCAAATTCTGTTGAAGCAACTAAGTTCACTTTGCATGAGCAACTTTGGGAAACGTATTAATCCATCTTCTTTTCTTATACGCATCTATACAGCTGTTAACTTAGCTAAGATTAGCTATGCAGTATTTCAGTGCATGTCTCTAATTTGTTAGCACTTTAGTTGAAAAATTGCAAGTGTCAAAACATGCCCTGCCCTTTATTCTTTCGGTGAAAAGGAAAGGTCTGAGGAATTGGTATTCAGTGCCAAGGCTATTATTATTAATCAGGCAGAAGGCTCGAATTTCTGGATACGGACCAAAATGTGAATCATATTCATCTATATAAAACATTCTCTTTTTCTTTATGTACATAACTTGCCGCGGAAAAAAAGAATCATCACAGCTGCTACATGTTAGAAATACAGAATTACTCCTGACTTTATTGGTATGAAATTCTGTGTGCAAAGATGAGAAAGTAAAAATGCAGGACTAAATGTGACTCATCTTGTAAAGACGATTCTTCCTGCTCATGATTCTATGATTCATAGCATTTTTTACTACGTTTCTGAATTTTTGAGATAGGATAGATTATTTGTGTTATTTGGATTACTGTTCTCATCTTGAGTGTCATTATCTTCACAACATTTCGGTCAATGTAGTCTCTGCCCTTCTTCAGGTGTATCTTGTTGAACTCTGGAATCTGCATAGAGCTTCGAATGGAATCTTTTTATCTACCAGGGTAGCATGCCATGGCGTACTGGTAAAATTGACTTGTTAAGTTCTTCTGGAGGTTGAAGGTTCAATTCTTAGTGCAGGAGGCACTTAAAATACAATTGCGAAGGTCAGAGGTTACATCGATTGAAACATGAAAATAACACTAGAGAACAGTAGTCAGAAGAATCCAAATAAAACGGATAGCAGTATTACTGTTTTGCCAGTCATTTATGCTAAATGTCAATTTGTGTTGCTAAACACAAGCATATTCTTTTCAATCGATTTCAGCGATTTAAATATTTAATACTGATCAATATTCATTTTTTATATCTATAAAAGTGAGAAAATGTGTATGTCTGAGGACAACTCTCAACTTACTCAATGAAGTTTTTATCTGCAGACTTGAAATTTGGTATATTGGTCAATCAGACATGTAGAAAACTTTTTAATTGAATTTTATCCGGGGGAAAAAAAGGTTGCTGAGGGATAAAAATTGAAAACATTGATACTTTGGGGAGGGGGTTGTCGGATTTTATCTGTTTGTTAACTATTTCATAACTACACATGTGCGAATTGTTCACATGACCACTTCCTTGTGTTAAGAATAAGTAAGTTTGAAAACTCTTAAATCGTGGCAAGCTGGCTTAATGGTTATCGTACTTGACTTGCTGTCTTTAGGTTTTGGTTTCGATCTCAGCTCGAGTAGTTTTTTTTTTTTTTACTTACAAGAAGTGAACTGTTTGGAAAAAAACATAATACTTACATGCACACGTCTCAGTTTCTTTCCGTGTTTTTATTTCATTTTAAAAATTTTTGAAAAGGAATTTAATGTTATGTTTACTACCTACGATATTTCTGTTTATTATTAAACTGTTAACAAAAAATACATTTATATCACATTTATACATATGTTAAGAATGGCTTATTAAATGATTTGTTGCATTTCTTTTTTTTTTTTTTTTTTTTTTTTTTTTTTTTCCTTTTGAAATCATTACTTTTGAAATCATTACTATTGAATTTAATATAATAATCAATAGAGAATTTGCTCCATAATAAATACGAAATCTGCACGCATTAAAATATCATATTTAAATGTATTTTATGACCGGGCAACATTGGGTGGCCTGCTAGTTTTAAATAAAGGAAAGTGAAGGAAATTTTATCCTTACAGTCAGGAGTTCTCTTACTCATGACATGGGGGTCTGGGTTCAATTTAATAAACATATTGCTTTTTTTTTTTTTTTTTTCTTCATTGGTTATATAGAAATGAGTTATTGGTGCCGGTTGCGAAAATGATAAACGGTTCAAATTCGTTTGAAGCTACAGAGTTGTAATCATTCTCTGAAAGGTATGAATCCATATAATTTCTAATGCATAGCTACACCTGTTAGCTTATCTAAGTGATTTTCTAGAGTAGGATGAGCATCACCAGGCTAAACTTATCCGATAATATAATCAAGACATTCTCCAATCCCTACGGTACATCCATATCATCGACAGAATCAGCTGGTTGAATTTGTATAGTCGATGAGGTGGTGTCATCTTCTCTTCTCTTTGCCATTTTTAAGCGTCTTGTCCTCAATAAGAGCTTTCATAATGTCACTAATAAACAAACATGGCAAATGCAATTGAGTTTTTAAAATCTCTTTGAGATTTTATTCTTTCTTTTTGGCATCCATGTACATGCATAAAACACTGAACCATTGATGTAAGAGGGGGAAGTCAGCAGCTATCTAAGCCCAACTGCTCTCTCTCTCTCTAATGGTTTAATCAAAAAGGATATTCCCTGTTCGTTCGCCACGTGAAACTAGCAGCTTCCACCCCCTGTGATGTAACTGCTGCAACTCTTACAACTTCAACTTGGAAAATTCCACTACTTTTTAACTTTGCATAAAAATTGACCATAATAACTTCATCTTACACAGCCGCATCTGAATATTATTACAATATTAGCTGCATCATGAATGGGAGAACACTGGTTTGTATTTAATGGCATGTCAACCTTTTTCCATTTATTTAATGCCTAAATGCGTTGCCTGTTGTAAGCAATTTATTGAACAGTAGCTGTTTAATCCTTTCCAAGCAAAGGTTGGTGTTGGACAGATTACAATGAGTAAAAAAATGTGCATAAAATGATTCAATGTTTATTTTTAAGATAGTTATATGATGAACCTTTTGGAGTTTAAATTTATTTATGCATGAAATCTGAAGAAAAAGATTTTTTTAAATGAGTAGATATGCTATTATTTCTAAGATGGCAACATTTCATGCTTCCATCTTGAAAATATGTTGGTTATACTAACATATTTATTCATTTAAAGTGTTTTTTTTGTTTTGTTTTTTTTCGGATTTCATGTGTAATACTAAATAGATTTTAACTCTAAATGGTTCATGTCACAATCTTAAAAATCTATAAAAAACATTTTTATCACTCATGCACAATATTTTTTTTATCACAATCTGTCGCTGACACAAAGCTTGATGCTTGCTCTTTTTAATGTAATAACAGTTTTACTAAGTAAGATAAACCTGACACAATTTGAACTTGGCTTTGCCGATTCCATAGTCCGATTCCGTATCCATTGCATCTCTCATGTATCATTATGATAATCAAACAAGTTGTCAGGAATAATCAACTGACGGTCGTACATAGTTGATTGGCAAACTGTCTCAGATGGCAGCATACCAATGGAAATTGGCTAGATGCAAATTTACTCTTTGGTATAATCACAGCATAGCCTATTATATGGGCATTTTTCAATGTCAACTTGCATCTGAAAGAGAGTCAATTAATCAATCATCTATACATTCATTTACCCTTTCTTGTTGACTATGTTAATCAGTTCCGGAATTTGTATAATTTTTATAACTTATATATCTTTTTTTTCTTTTATTTGGTGGTCACTCTAGGATAAGGGTTATGGTCAGACAACACTGTGATGATCAATAATGTTGGAACTTGGGTAGGGCTTAGTTATTTAAGAGGATGGCTCAACAATAACCTATTTACATTAGATATAAAAACGACCATGTCATAGTCGACCGGGAAGCAGTCCCATGGTATCTTGTTACACGGACAGACAATTCTAGGGAAGAAACTTTGCTCATAGAATTTTCGTTTAGTTTTAGGCACAGAGAGTGAGGGAAATTGTTGATGGTTGTTGTAGCTAAACGGGTATTTGTATACAAGACATCTATAATATAAATCTTACCTGTCTGTTTAAATGAACGTTAAAAACAATTTAGAAATTTGGAAATTCTTTAAAATTATAAACCTCCTTACATTGGAGTTTTTTTTTTTAAATTGTTTACTTTTATTTTAAAGTTTTTATTTGTTAAATTGATGTATTTGCTTTTTTTTCTGTTCGGCTTACTGCTTAAACATATCAAGTAAATTGAGAGACAGTTTTGCTTCATTTTACTACGTAAACATACTGTGTAATGCAGTCAATTGTAGATTGCTTGCATTCCAAGCGGGCACTCTAAGTCAATAAATAAAACAAAAACTGGGTGAAAAAAAATCGAAAAGAAATAACTTGTTACTTTGTAAAACTTTGTTGGTGTATCTGGTGTCCAAAAGATTTTTTGCTGATTTCAATAAGGCCTCCAAAAAATGTCACATTTTAATATTCATTTATGTATCAAAATATGCCCGCTTACATTCTGTTACTTTCTCAACAGCTTAATAACTTAGTAGTTGCATTTTAAAAGAAATATTTGATTTTACTTTGGAAAAAAAATTAAGTATTTCTACTTTTAAGTCTTTCATTTTCGAATATTTTTCGGATATTCATCTAAACTAAGTAACAAATAAGCTGTTCGTGCAAGATTTTGTGAATATGGTGGATGAGACATCATCTCCAATTTAGTTCCTACAGCCATTTCTATCACATCGACTCGTTATTTGTTCTGAAGGAAAGAATCTTTATTCCTGTTTACCAATACTAATTGTTTTTCTTACAGTTTTTTTTTCCCTTGAACACATTTTAGTTCAGTACAGTGTATTAACATTCACTCCCTCTTGCATGTTTAGGAGACTTATTGGGAATTATGTCTTGATAAGTCTACAAGCACAGAAAAACAGTTTTGGAAGGAATAATTGTGCCATTGGAATTTACATGACCAACTGAAATAATTAAGGGTTTTTTTGGGTTTTTTTTTAAATTTGAATGTATTATCCGATTTGATCACAAAATGGCTCTTTTGAACTGGCTGAGAAGCATATGGAGCATCTCTGTAGTTTCTTGTCATATGGCAACTTGTGATACTATCAAGCCCCCCCCCCACCCCCCGCCTAAAAAAAGTGTCAGGAATTAAAAAAATATATATATATACATAAACTTATTTCTTCTATTTTTGTTTTATCAGCAGAGCAAAGACAAAGCAAGTTGTTTCCCAATGCACAGAAAGGGAACTAAAATTGGATTGTTAATCAAGGTGTGGTAGTGAATGGAAACAGAGGACCGAACAATATATATTTAGAGTTAGTTTACAGGTAATTTTAGGAGTGGCAATGAGTTTTGTGAGAATTTAATAAAAAAATTTTTTTATTACGTTTTCACTCCAAACAAGATACTACAGTGCCACTTTGATGTAGGGGGCTACTATCAGGGACCTAAATTGCAGGGATACTATGTAAGGAGTTGAGCAGCAAGATGTCTGTTTACATTACACTTGAACTTCTGGATGTCAGTACAGTTGGGAAAGCAGAAACCTGACAGAGAATTCTTAAGGTTAGCATCTCTGGGGAAGAAACTATTAGAGTAGAAGGCTTTCTGACAACTGAGGATCTTTGTGTAGGGGTGGGATTTTGCTGCTTGTCTGGTTTGTCAAGGGTATTTGCGTCAAGGGGTGGAACAAGGGCTTCTAGTTCGTCGGAGCATCCACTATTAACATGCTTGTAAAATGGGCAATGATGCAACATTTCGTCTATGGGACAGAGGTTGAAGCTTAGATGACAGTTCGGGACATATTAGGTTGACGACTCTCTTTTGAACCCTGTCCAAGAATGAGACTAGTGGCAAATGCTCCAGCCCAAATGTGGCAACAATGCTCCATACAAGGGCGAAGGTAGCCTTGTAGAGGTACAAGATATTTTTAGGCATAAGTAACTTTCTAGCATGGTAGAGAGAGCCCACCTTGCAGCAGCCTTGGCAATTTACAGTTTACAGATAGCCTTTGGTTTGCAACGGTTGAGGACAGTTTCCAGTTGGACATAGTAGAACACAGGTTGTGGCTCAGCAGATTAGAATGAGCTGATGGCAATTAGCGAACATGGCCATGAGAGACAACTAAGATGTGGACATTAGTGTCCAGAGGGTCGATGGTGTCACACACACAACCAGAGTGCAACTGATATTTGCAGAATGTGTCAGAGTTTGTGTTTTTAGTATTTTCTTTTATTTTATTTTATGCTTGTGAACCATTGCGCACCCTCTGCAGCTACCAATGTGAGAGGCAACACGGTCAGAAGAGAAGATTGAAAGAGAAGAAATCCATGGCACTCAGCATTGAAGTTGGCGAGCATGTGATCTCACAAACTCATGAGATGCCCATTTGGTTAATTTCCATCATTTTTCCAGCTGATGTTAATGTTATCTTAGTTTCTTGCCTTGAAATGCATTGGCATATTAAACTTAAATTCAACTCGATGGCACTCTTTAAATCATCATTTAAAGACATTGTTCTTCCAGACCATTATAAATCTTCTGAAGCTTCTGTCAGTCCTTAATGTTGCAACATGTATAATCAATAAATGATTATTTTTTAAATATACAATGCAGAAGTGTAACTGATAGAAGCACATTAAGACATGGTGGTGGAGTAAGCTATGGAGATTCATCTTTATTGATACTAATATATATATATATATATATATATATATATATATATATATATATATATATATATATATATATGTATTCAGAATGTGAGAGAATCTATATATTAATATAACGTGTTATTTTGTCATGCTTACAACCGGGTCGTTTAATTATGTACTTCCATTTCTTGTCATAAATAATTTTACCAAGAATTCTTCACAAGTTTTGGTTTCTATTACAGCTGAAGGAACTCAAGTTATATATATGCATATTTTTTTTTTTTTTCATGAGTTTTTATTTCGGTTTTGATTCAAGCTAATGCACCCAAATCATATGGATATATTTTTTTTATTTTTGGAATGGCAACTTTATAATATTTAAAAATCGATAGAACATTAACTCCATAATAATATATACGAAATCTGCAAGAATTACAGTATCATATTTAAGCGTACTTTATGACTAGGCTTTGCTGAGGGTTTGTGCTAGCTTAGATAAATACTTTTGCAGTTTTAACAAAAAAGTTACAATAATATCAGAACGTCTCCATCTACACTGAACATCTACAGAATGTAATGTATTACATGAGTCCCCTGTGGAATTTCCACAGGTCCCGTTAGTATATAATTATTTCCACAGCCAGACAACATTGCAGCCTTGTTAAAATTAAAAATTTTCTTTATTTGCACATTAGACAATGCTTCAAGCAAACTATATAAAACTATCAAATATTTTACAACAGTATTTTTTTACTGTAGAACAAGGGCTAAAGAAAAGAGGAATCACTACTAACATGCTGACTACTCCAACTTGTTTTCATTTATGACCATTATTCACCAAAATTCTTTATTACTTGAAAATCATACTCCGTTCAGCATAAGATTTTATATCCTGTGTATACTACTTTAAATAAAATGGAGTTTGAACGGTAATTTTTTTTTATATATACTATAAATAATGATCTATTTACACTGCTAGAAGATATTTTGTCCCCTGATTTATCGGAGAGGAGCCGATGTTTTCAGTGGCGTCTGTGCGTCCATTATTTCGGACAATTGCCAGATAACCGTCCATTTAGTTTTTCTTGAAATTTTGCCACAAATTGTATTTCATTAAATAGATGTGCACAGTAAAAAATTTATTTTGCGAAAATTCCTGTTGTGTCCCAAGGGGTTCAAAAGAGGTTAAAAATGATCCAAATGGCCAAAAATTACACTTTTTTGCCCCATAGCGTTTGATCCATCCATTAGATTTTTTTTAAAACTTGGCAAAAATGTGAAGGCAACGTTGGCCCTTCACACATCTCACCATTACTCATTTCTTCACTATTTTTTGTGGCGTCATCTCACATGCAGCACCAGATGGGGACCACGCACGCGCGGCTTGACAGAAAAGGACCTTGCTCCCATTTTTAGATATGTAGATCAGATAACCAATAACGGTTTCATCAAAAAGTAGTTTTCTATACTAACGACACTTTTCTCAATGCAAATTGTTTTCTAGAGCCATCTAAGTTTAAAAATTGCAAATAGCTAATTTGCAAAGGGGAGATAATTCAATTAACTGAAGCTTTGAAACCTACTTTGGAGTATTTCTTTATTGTATCAAATGCTGTGCAAATCTGTTGAAAAATGGTGAATGCGTTTGTGCTCGGTTTAAACTCTTTTAACAAATGGGGACAAATCCTTAATTTTCTGTCAGTCATGTTCAAACCGATAGGAAACAAAGATTTTTATCTGGAAAAATAGCTGATTCATAGTATGGTGAATAAAGAACTTTCATCACAAAAACCAAAAGAAACGTTAATAATTTAACAAATCAAAAATAAAAGAAATGAAATAAATATAAAAAAAAATTAGTAAAAAGTGTTTTCGACATTAGCTAACGATCAAAATATGCTGATCTTCTTGATATATTTGTACTCTAACCGAATGCTGTTGACTAATTAGCATCACCATGTGCCACAGCAGGAATCATTGTGAATTTATTTGACTCTATAAGCACTGCTCCATCATATGTGAGGAAATAACTTGAGTTAACTCAATTAGCAGCACATCTGATGAAACTTCTCCATGACCCAATTTGAAAAGGTTTTCATGAACTTTTTAAATTTAAATCTAATATTCATATTTTGTCAAATGTTGAACTGTATATGTTTAAAAGTTGCTTTTCTCCTTTGGTATTGTTTTTCTGGAGTCAATTAGGTGAAAGCTGGCAATTTCTATACAGTGTTCTTCTCTGGTCAGAGAGCTTTTGACACGCTCTTCTGAAAAGTCTGCAACAATTTTTAGATTACATATTTACACATTTAAATTATTGTAAATTTCAGATCTAACCTATTCTTACATTATAATAAAGGCTTTTTTCTTTTTATTTTCCTCATTTCTTTCCTTTCTCATATTTTCCTTTTTCATATTTCCTTTTGCATTTCTTTTTTCTCGTTTCTTTTCTTTCTCGTTTCTCTTTTTCTCGTTTCTCATTTTCTCGTTTCTCTTTTTCTCGTTTCTCTTTTTCTCGTTTCTCTTTTTCTCGTTTCTTTTTTCTTTCTCTCGTTTCTTTCTCTCGTTTCTTTTTCTTTCTTTCGTTTCTTTTTTCTTTCTTTCGTTTCTTTTTTCTTTCTCTCGTTTCTTTTTTTCTTTCTCTCGTTTCTTTTTTTCTTTCTCTCGTTTCTTTTTTTCTTTCTCTCGTTTCTTTTTTCTTTCTCTCGTTTCTCTTTTCTTGTTTGTTTTTTCTTTCTCTCGTTTTTCTTTCTCGTTTTTTTTCTTGTTTTTTTTCTTTCTCGTTTTTTTTCTTTCTCTCGTTTTCTTTCTCTCGTTTTTTTTTCTTTCTTTCGATTTTTTCTTTCTCTCGATTTTTTTTTCTCGATTTTTTTTTCTCGTTTTTTTTTCTTTCTCTCATTTTTTTTTCTTTCTCTCGTTTTTTTCTTTCTCTCGTTTTTTTCTTTCTCTCGTTTTTTTCTTTCTCTCGTTTTTTTTCTTTCTCTCGTTTTTTTCTTCTCTCGTTTTTTTCTTCTCTCGTTTTTTTTCTTTCTCTCGTTTTTTTTTCTTTCTCTCGTTTTTTTTCTTTCTCTCGTTTTTTTTTCTTTCTCTCGTTTTTTTTCTTTCTCTCGTTTTTTTTCTTTCTCTCGTTTTTTTTCTTTCTCTCGTTTCTTTTTTCTTTCTCTCGTTTTTTTTTCTTTCTCTCGTTTTTTTTTCTTTCTCTCGTTTTTTTCTTTCTCTCGTTTTTTTTCTTTCTCTCGTTTTTTTTCTTTCTCTCGTTTTTTTCTTTCTCTCGTTTTTTTTCTTTCTCTCGTTTTTTTTCTTTCTCTCGTTTTTTTCTTTCTCTCGTTTTTTTCTTTCTCTCGTTTTTTTCTTTCTCTCGTTTTTTTCTTTCTCTCGTTTTTTTCTTTCTCTCGTTTTTTTTTTCTTTCTCTCGTTTTTTTTTTCTTTCTCGTTTTTTTTTCTTTCTCTCGTTTTTTTTTCTTTCTCTCGTTTTTTTTTCTTTCTCTCGTTTATTTTTTCTTTCTCTCGTTTATTTTTTCTTTCTCTCGTTTCTTTTTTCTTTCTCTCGTTTCTTTTTTCTTTCTCTCGTTTCTTTTTTCTTTCTCTCGTTTCTTTTTTCTTTCTCTCGTTTCTTTTTTCTTTCTCTCGTTTCTTTTTTCTTTCTCTCGTTTCTTTTTTCTTTCTCTCGTTTCTTTTTTCTTTCTCTCGTTTCTTTTTTCTTTCCTTTATATTTTATTTTCCTTTTGTTTTACTTTTTGTTGTCGTATTTTTTCTTTACACTTTTCCTTATTTTACTATAGATAAACTGCAAAAAGATGAACTTTCCAAAGTGCGTTTTATAGAAGTTCTCTGAAAAAATCAACTTTTTTGAAAGATCTTTTGATAAAAACAAGATTAGACTTTATTTTAATATTTTGTTTGTATGTTATTTGATTACAAAAAACGTTTGTTTCAACTTCTTTATTAAAGAATACATTTTTTGAGAATTTTTATCTTGAAATAGAATCTATTTTTTGTATTTTTATTTATTATAAATAATTGGTTGCAATTGTCTGTATATTGATTTTGTTTGTTTTTCCTTTTGAAACATATTTAAATTATGAATCATTTTACTCAATATTAAAATAGCTCTAGGATATCTATGCATATCGAGCTTATTATATATCTACATTACAACGAGCACTGTTTTCTTTTAATTGCATTAATGCATTTACTAATACATTAAAATAAACTCCGCTCTTTAGACTGTCGGTCTAATTCCCTCAATAAATGCGTGTGTGTGTATAATGATTGTATCATTGTTTCATAAATGTAAATCCATTGACACTCTGTTTACCAAAAAGGGCGCAGTGACAAGCAGAGCATAATTATAGTGTATTTATTTATATTAATATATATTATAAATTTATTTATATTTACAATATATATTAATAAATATAACTATTATTGCCTACATATGTGCATAAATGTTTTTAATGCAATTCCTTTAGAGAAGCAACATTTACAGAAATATCTGGCCTGAAGATGCTGCTTCTCTGAAGGAGTTGCAGCAGAAACATATATGCACCTATGTAGCCAATAATGTTTGTATAAATATACTATATATATATATATATATATCTATATATATATATATAATGTGTGTGTCTGTGTACATTTCTCTATGCAATGACTGTCAATTTCAAGTCTACAAACTCGAAATTTGATATACAGGATACTGAGATTTGGGAAAATCTTTGTGATCGGTTTTCGGACATAATTTGACTGTTAAGGGGTCAAAGTTTAACGCTTTAACCTTTGAGAACTCTACCAAACTCCTCCAACAAGTTTGGGTCTACACACTTGAAATTTTGGATATAGGTTCCTTGGACATGGATCTAACTTAATAACTTGATTTGAGCCCAAAACAAATGTTAAGGGGTCATAATGGGGGTCAAAGTTAAAAAAAAATTTGACCTCTACGGTCTCTACCAAATTACTCAGACAATTTCAGGTATAAACATTTGAAATTTTACATAAAGTATATTCAGAGATAGGGCAAGCTTTTTAATCGGTTTGGGTCAAAATAATTTTTGTTACCAATATATAAATGTATGTATGTATGTTTGCATGTCTGTCTAAAACTTTCGACAGAGGCGATGGATTTTACCAAGATCAGTATCGTTTTTAAGTTCGACCTTTCAGACTACAGATTTCGAAAAATTGGCTAAAAACATTAATATCTTCACCTTCAACTGGGCACTTTTCTGCAGGGTTAGAGGTCTAGCCTTAATTTAAACATAAGTCACTTCCGGTTTGGTGGTGATCGTAACAGCAAAGACGTCAGGGGTTTTTTCCCCATTCTTTTCCTCCTTCGTGGTACGAGTTTGAGCCTGCTTTCCTACTACCACATTTTTTTTTTTTTTTTGCTCAACATACGCTTCCAAACACTCTGGCAACACCGGGCTGAAATGCTAGTGTATGTATGTATGTGTGTGTGTGTGTGTATATATATATATATATATATATATATATATATATATATATATATATATATATATATCCTTATAATATATACCAATCCTTATTTACGAAGCTCAATATAATTACAGTGCAATATAATGAATGAACGACAAGTCTATATTCCAAAGTTCATGATGTTGATCATCTTACAATTTATTCCTTTAATTCAGTTAACATTTACAATTCTTGATAGTATCTGTTTCATAGCACAAAATCAATCACTTATCATATCAATCAGTGAATCTATTTCACTGATCGATATAATAATTCAGTGAATGATTTTGTGCTACAAAACAGATACTGTCAAGAATTGTAAATGTTAACTGAATTAAAGAAATAAATTGTAAGATGGTTAACATCATGAACTTTGAAATATAGGCTTTTGTCATTCATTCATTACATATATATATATATATGTGTATATAGAGAGAGTAGCTGTCTTAATATAAAGAACAGAAACAACAACATAAATGTTTAGTACTTCAAAAGTAATGTATTATTAGCAAAGAAATTTTTACTAAAGAAAAATTCAGGTGTAAAGTTACTAGACCTTAAATAATCGTTTTTTTTTTTTGTGTGTGTGTTTATTTTTAATAAAGATTAAATAGAACAAAGAAAATAAACTACTCATCAAAAGTTAAGGAACGATGTTAATAATTTTCAAAAACTTAATTTACATTAAGAAAACTTGATGGAGCTTCCCAGCAATAAGTAAAAGTTAATTCATCATTAGAATTCTACTTTTAAGCAATATGGCAAATTCTACATGTAAAACACTCTTTTTAAAGAAGAAAAGAAAAAACCTAATTATTACTAATTGTTAAGAAAAAAAACTCAATTTCAGAAATTTTTGATACTGTTCATAGATCTAAGTGCCGTTTATTGTGTAATTAGCAAGTCTAAACTCGATAAAATGTTATATGCATAATCAAAAACCGGCAGACTTTCAAAATTATCGTAAAGGTAAGATTGAAGAATTGTTAGAATGTCTACAAGAAAAAACTGTTCAGAAAGTTCTACATCAATTGCCCGTAAATTTAATGAAGGGATAGATAAGATCTCAGAGAAAACGGTTGCTCGCAGGTTAAAAATGCAGGATTACATGCTCATATTCCAGCTTTGCAGTCTCTTATTTCAAAGCTAAATCAGAGGGCACACCTGGGGTATGCAGGCGAACATGTCAGTGACGAGTCCAAATTTAATTTATTTGGTTCTGAGTGCAAAACTTGTGTTCGCTGTAGAACAGGGGAAAGACTGTCTTCTCAATGTGTTGAGAAAAGCGTTAAGTTTGGTGACAGTGTGATGGCGTGGAGAATGATTTCATCTGCAGGAATTGATCCCATCATCTGCATACATGACAATATCAATGCTAAGATTTACAAAAGGTTGGGGGGTTTTTTCAGCATCATATGGTACAAAGATTACACCATAATCTTTAAGATTCCTGTTTTCATGCAGGACAATACACCTTGTCACAATGCTCAGAAAGTGATGGTTTTATTTAGAGAAGAAATCGATTAAATGAAGTGTATAGCCTAGAGCCCCAATCTGAATCTAATGGAAAATGTTGGAAGATAATTGGAGAAAGGGTTCAGGAAATAAACTCCTCCCAAAAATCGGGAACACTTATGGGAGTTATGAAAAACGAATAAGAGGAATTGCTCCTGATTTTTGCAAGGAATTAAATCATGTGGTTTAGAAGTCATTGAACATAAGAGGAATATTTACCGAATATTAAATTTTGTTATTTTGTTCACCATCAAGTATTAACAAGATCGTTCCTTAACTTTGGGTCAGTAGTTGATTTTCTTTGTTCTGTTTTTTATTTTTAAGAAAACTATTATGTGAAATTTTGTAACTTTGTACAATATTTATGAATTACACCCTAATCTTTATTCGGTAAAACTTTTATTGCTAATTATTTATTTATTTTTTTAAGTACACATATTTGTCTTTGTTGTTTCCGTTTCTTATATTATAGGCGCTGCTATATATATATATATATATATATATATATATATATATATATATATATATATATACTAGGCCCTCACTGTTACATATATCTCCTCTCAAAGAGTAGGCTAATGTGTTGTATGTCACGATCAGATAATATGCATTCCCTATTGGATGCAAATCAACAAATCCTAACAGCACAATAAATCATAACCGTTCCTCCTGTGACTGAGGCAATTCATTCACAATCGTTTTCACTAGGTAGGGATGCATTCTTGTCTGGAACAAAGTCTTACAACAATCAAGGAAAATAGAATATGTTAAAATTTATTAAACTGTTTATATTGCCTTCTTTTCTGCTAGCGGCAGAAGGTATTCTTGGGCTACAGACATTTGAAGCCTTTGGCCCCATAAATTATGATCGATTCTTAAGTTATATCTTTACATGTGCTATTTGCTCAAAACTACCCAACAAACTCACTAGTTCTCTTACTCACTTTCTTGTGTGACGTCATGCTTGTTTACAGCAACAGCAGGTCGAGGTGACCTTCAAGTGCATAGCCTGAACACCTAACCCCGATTTCCTGTGTACATGCCACCATTGCACTGCAAATCTTTAGATGTAAAGAAGTAAAGGTATGTTCTCTAGCACATGTGCTAGTTTACACATGTCCAGTATCTTTATGTAAGATTATGCCTGAAGTGCAAAGAGATTTTTTTTTTATTACTCACGAGTTTTCACACAGGTCACTATCAAAGATTTCTCTTTGAGAACAACCTGTGATATTTGCTGGAGTCTGAGTGAAAACAAGTTTCCCCAGTTTTACAGTACTCACCACCTCTTTTGATAACCTTTGAAAATTATTTTGCATTATCTAATTAGCCGTTTACCATTGATTTTTTTGTTGGTAGCAACCATTGGTAATTACTGAAATGTGGGTGTCAATAAGCCTCCCCAAGGTCTCGGTCCTCTTCACTCTCATCTAGCAGAGATATGGTTAGTGTCTTCCCTCCCCGGTCTTTTCATCCTCCTTGACCCTCCTCACTTATTTGGTGTGACACCAGTTTATGGTGACACTAAAAAAGCTGGGGGGAGGCAAACTTACACTTCTGCATTTACAGTTTCCATGATTCTTTGTGTTTTATCTCTGCGACAATTTCTGTATGTCCAGTTAGCGCCTGTGGATCATGCATATTAATCTTCGCGTTCAAGGGTTTTCCTTAATATTTCAGCCGTTTTTATTATTGCTATCCATTGTATCTTCTCGGCCATCCCTCTGATTCCAATCTTTACCATTCTTTTTTTCAAAGTTTTTCAGTATTGTTCCTAGTGCTCCTACTATTATTGGTGTTATCTTAACTTTCTTCATATTACATATATCTTTGAGTTCTCTGACCAGTTCCATGTATTTGCTCCACTTTTCTATCTCCTTGATCTTCACTCTGTTGACTGCTGAACAGTAAAATCTACAATTTGGCAGAACTTTTCCCTTTTTGTTAACTATTGACACCCAGTCTTCTTACTTGGGTGGGTTTATCTGTGTGTATATCCATATCCCATAGGATTTTGTGACTTTCATTTTCTAGTTTTGCTGCCGGTTTGTGCTGGTACTATTATTCTGAGTGTTCAACATGCAGTTGTCCGTATAATTCCCAGTGTACTGCCGTCTCCACTTAATCGTGTGTATTTTTATATTCTTTTTGAACTGGTTTGCTACATTTGCTTTGTGTCATTTATTGTTTCGTCTCTTTGTCCATAGGCTTCATTTGTTTTTTCTTGTGTTCTGTTATATTCTTGCTTTGCTGTGGTTAGTTCTAACTGTATTATCTTATGCAGCTGTTATTAATGATTCAGTTTCCCTGTTTAAGTTTCGTTTTTGTAGCCATGTTCAAATTTTTTTGTTAGTCTCATCTTTTTTTTTCACCCTTATGAATTGTCTGTGTAGCTGTTGTTGTTATTATTATCATTCTCTTCAATGTACACTGTCAATCATGTTATTTTTAAGTACCAATAATTTGTTTATAGTTGACGTGACATCTTTGTTTATCTCCCCCCACCAAAAAACAAAAAAAAAAACAAAAGCCTCCAATATAAATCTTGTCTATTTAAATGTATGTCTCGCAAAAATTTTCAACAAAGGTGACAGATCCTGACACGATCGGTATCATTTTGAAACTTGATGTCTCAGACAACAAATATCGAAAAATTGGCCAAAAACATTAATTCTTCACTCTAAACTTGGCCGTTTTGTACAAGAAGGGGTCATTTTTTTTTTTTTTGCCGACATTTTAGCAAGCCCTAGTCACCATTGGATTGACTTCGGTTAATTTCAACGCTTTTGACTTTCGGTCGCCTCATAGACATCGGCTAAGACATCAGATTTTCTTTCACTTTCTTTTCCACCTTCGTGTCACGATTTTGAGCCTGCCTGACACCTTTTTTTTTTTTTTGCTCAACACACACCTCCAAACACGCGGGAAACGCCAGGCACCCAGGCTAGTATATATATATATATATATATAGGATCTGTTGACGTTTTGAAAATTGCATACTTGATTCAGCAAACTTAACAAGTTAGAATGACTGATAAAGTAGATAGATAGGAAATTGAAAATGTTTAAGCTAGAATTGACCTATTTGGCATAAGTGTTAATTAGCTGGGAGACCAGGGTTCGATCCTCTGTCAAATCATATCAAAGACTTAAAAATAGTATTTGACCCGCCCGACTTAAACAGTCTGTATTATAAGGTGACGATCAAGGGAAAGGAATGGTGTGCTCGCTTACACATCGGTATAGTAGCAAATTTCAGGGGAGCCTTTGGATCGCTCTTGACTATGGTCGACCACTTTTACAATATTTTTAACTATTCTGTACGTATATATACATGCTAATGAATAACAACTTACGAAAATTAGAAGCCACTGGAGAGGTTAATAAGATTTTCAATAAGATGACAAAAACACCATTAGACAATTAAAAAAAATGTTCTGAATGGATAAAATTTAATTAGTAAAGACAGCTCAAGAAGTATCTTTTGACATAAGATGTGAATACGATCATATTGTAATCTGCAGGGAAACAGTTTCATGGCAATGTGTTCTACAGATAAGAAGTCCTTAGAAAGAAACTGTCTTCATAGAAATTCTGTTTTAGGTGCAGACAATTTTGAGAAGGGATTGTCTTTTGGTGCATAGTAAAGTTGTAAAATTGAAAATAAAAACTGAACCAGAGTAACAAAGAAAAACTCTTGGGTTAAAAAATATGTCTGTTCCTCTTTTTTCTTTTTTTTTTTTTTTTTTTTAGATCACAAAGAATAAGGTATATAGGCGAAAGCCATGCAAACACATATTATCATGTGAAAATTTGTTTTAAAGGAATAAATATCCATTGTAAGAAAGTAATAAGGAACGCAAGAGTGTTGTATGCTCAATCTGTTAAGTCCAAAGTAGCTGAGCAGCGGCTTGGTTCCCACCAGTTTTGGCAAATAGCAAACAGAATCCTGAACAGAAGCGTGTGCTCCATCCCAACTATTATCAATGGACCTGAGGTAATCTCGTCAGCATCAGACAAAGCCAAACTCTTTGTCAAGAACTTTGCAGCTAATTCTACCCTTTGCGACCAAGACCGCCAACCCCCAATATTTCCTCCTGTATCAGAAAACACGCTATGTGATATACGTATATCTGTACGTGATGTTGCGAAGCTAATCAAAAACCTTGATTCGAGTAAAGCAACTGGCCCTGATGGTATTCCAATTATAGTACTCAAAAAACTTCAACCTGAATTAGCGCCCATACTTACAAAACTGTTTAAACGTTGTCTTAAGGAGAATAGTTTCCCATCTCCCTGGAAAATCTCATCAGTATGCCCTGT
Source organism: Euprymna scolopes (assembly GCF_053919585.1). Classification (NCBI taxonomy): domain Eukaryota; kingdom Metazoa; phylum Mollusca; class Cephalopoda; order Sepiida; family Sepiolidae; genus Euprymna; species Euprymna scolopes. The sequence continues at coordinate 103,518,412 of NC_136482.1, read as the reverse complement.
ATTTAAGAATTCAGGTGATCGCTCATCCCCCTCTCAGTACAGGCCAATAAGTCTCCTGTGCGTCATGAGTAAGTTGCTAGAATCAGTGTTAAATACAGAAGTAATCAAACATCTCAACAAAAATAACCTTCTTAGTGACACTCAATATGGTTTCCGTTCTGCTAGATCTACAGCAGATGTGCTTACAGTTATATCGCATAGGATTAGCAAATCTCTCGACGGTGGCAATCTTTCTAGGGCAATTGCTCTTGACATATCTAAAGCCTTTGATAGGGTATGGCATAAAGGTTTACTTCATAAGATCGCTAGCTATGGTATAGCTGGAAAAGTCTTCTCAATTATTAAATCATTTCTTTCTGATAGGTTCATAAGAGTAGTAGTTGAGGGGCAAAAATCAGAAGCTCACAGTATTAATGCCGGTGTCCCTCAGGGATCCATCCTGGGCCCAACTCTTTTCCTGATCTACATTAATGATCTTCCAAATCATATCCTTACATCATTTGTAGACATTTATGCTGACGACACTACCATTTATGGTAGCACATCTAAGACAGTAAACGACCAAGTTCTCTCCAATTCTCTCTCCTCTGATCTTGAGCACGTAGTACAATGGGGAAAGGAGTGGCTGGTTACTTTTAATGCATCTAAAACCAAGCTTCTCTCTTTACATCATCAACATTCTAATTCACATTTGTCATCAATTGAAATGAATGTCTCTCGTCTTCAGGAGGCCTCAAGTTTTGACAAGCTTCTGGGCTTGACCATTACTCCTGATCTTAAATGGAACACGTATATCAAATCTGTTGCCAAGGCCGCTGGAAAAATGGTGGGATCTTTCTATCGATCCAGTAGATATCTCACTGCTGATGCTATTCTCTACCTATATAAGAGCCAGGTACGTCCAAGGATGGAATACTGTTGCCACATCTGGGCAGGAGCTGCTAGAAAGGACTTGTCCTGCCTTGATAGAGTTCAAAATAGACTTCGTAGCCTCGTAGGAGATGTCCTTTTCTCCTCCTTGCAACCTCTATCTCACAGAAGAGATGTTGCGAGTTTGTCTCTGATGTATCGTTATTTTCATGGAAAGTGTTCAACTGAACTTCAATCTATGGTCCCCCCTCTCCAAACTTTCACAAGAAACACTCGTCTAGCTGTAAACACTATCAATAATTTCCCCCACTCTTTATCTGTGCCTAAACCTAAACGTAGATTCCATGAACAAAGCTTCTTTCTTAGAACTGCACGCCTGTGGAATTGTCTTCCGTTTTCCTGCTTTCCGGCTGACTACAATATGGTTGTGTTCAAGTCTAAAGTAAATAAGTTCTTGATGAGCCGTTCCATATAAGTTATTAAATTTACCAAATTTTCATTACTAATGATTACTATATTGACCAATTTCTACTGTACACTCTTTAACCCTTATCCTTGAGTGGCCTCTGGGCCTTGATAATGTGGTGATGCCTTTGTAAAAAAAAAAAAAAAAGGATGTGTATGATAAGAAGAAGCAAATAAACTAAATAGAGGAAAAAGTTTGCTTTTGTTTTAGTTACAAAACTTTCTTAAAAAGAATATTTATCGAACAGCCAGATTAAATATGCAAAAAGTTAAAAGTAGTGTGGCAAGTCCACGGATTGTTAGTGTAAAGGATGTGAGTTTGAACCTTGCTTATGATTGGTGGAAAATGTTGAATGAGGAAGTGTTAATTTTTTTCCTTCTCTTTCCTTATCAACTTATTCCTATTTATAGCTTTGCATATATTAGTATGGGAATATTCGTTTAATTTCTTATGTCTTGCCATTTGTATTGCATCACCTGGGGATACCTACTGATTTTTTTTTTTCGTTCTATCTAAATGTGAGAAAATATGATTTTAGAAAATAGATTTTGCTAAGACTTTTTTTTTGTAACGCCTCAATGTTCAGTTCTTTTTTCCAGCGTGTTTCTCAGTTTAGTTTTCAAGAGAAAAAAAAACAAACTATTTCATTTTTATTTTTTTATTTATTTATTTATTTTATTTTTTTTTTTTGCCTGAATTTTTTTTTTTTTTTTTTTTTGCCTGAATTATTATTTATTTATTTATTTTTGGTCGAAATATTGCTTTTATTCAGAATATTGTTCTCATCAACAGTGCTATTTCTACTGTCTCGACCTATACGCCTTACACACACACACACACACACACACATATATGAAATTAAAATGGAGGCGGAGAGGCCTAGAGGCTCGACGTTCGTCTGTCTCAGTGGGCTTTTTCAAGAAGGCTGGTCAATCTTGAGAAAGCTTGCATAGGACGGGCGAAACGTCGAGCCTCTAGATCTCTTCGCCTCAATTTTAATTTCATATCTCTGGATTTTATCCATTTTTGATAATAGTGTATATCTTATTTAATGTCTAATGAGAGTTAAAGAGATGCATTGCATGGAGAGAAATGATATGAAAACGATAGAATGGACGTGTAATGTAAGTCTAAAAGATAGCCTTAGATCTTATGATCTCAAAGGACAGTATAAGATGTGGGCAAAAATGAGACTTTATTAATTTAATCACATTGAAAAAGTGGATGAGGGTACTTGATTTAGTAGTAGATGTAGAACAGTTAAGGGAGTAAGGTCGCGTGGAAAGGCCAAGAAAAATATGGGAGGAATGGATTTGGGAGAAAAGAGGCGCAAAGACACTAACAAAGATAGGTCAGCTCGGTAGTAATTTTTTAAAAGCCTTCCAATACATGTCGGCATGTATAACAGATTTTTAACCGGATATGATGGTGTGTTTTTTTACCTCCATTATTTACATATGGCTGTTATTTATTTGTATACGTAGATGTTTCTTACCCATTTAAATGCGATCAACCAATGCTTCTGACGTTTATTTTTAGATCAATGAATACTCATGCATAGCATGACGTAAGTAATCCCGTGGAGTGACTTACTCAACGTCTTTATAAACTTTTGCATTTATTTGTTTCTTTCTACCTACCTATCTATCTTTTATAACTCCATGGAATTTCTATACTCAGTCTCCTGTCGTGGTATTTCTAAGATTACTTTGTGTATTTGTGGCGTACGAATGATCCCGTGAAGTGTGACTTGCACTACCTCTCTAGCTCTTCTCTCTTTCTCTCTCTCACTGTTCTCTCTCTCTCACTGTTCTCTCACTGTTCTCTCTCTCACTGTTCTCTCTCTCTCACTGTTCTCTCTCTCTCTCACTGTTCTCTCTCTCTCACTGTTCTCTCTCTCTCACTGTTCTCTCTCTCTCACTGTTCTCTCTCTCTCACTGTTCTCTCTCTCTCACTGTTCTCTCTCTCTCTCACTCTCTCTCTCTCACTGTTCTCTCTCTCTCTCACTGTTCTCTCTCTCTGTTTTCTCTCTCTCTGTTCTCTCTCTCTCTGTTCTCTCTCTCTGTTCTCTCTCTCTCTCTCTCTGTTCTCTCTCTCTCTGTTCTCTCTCTCTGTTCTCTCTCTCTCTCTCTGTTCTCTCTCTCTGTTCTCTCTCTCTCTGTTCTCTCTCTCTCTTCTCTCTCTCTTCTCTCTCTCTCTTCTCTCTCTCTCTCTCTTTCTCTCTCTCTCTTTCTCTCTCTCTCTCGTGCATGCACTCTTGTCTCTGTCTCGGTCTTTCTCGCATGCGCTGATCTATCCGTCTCTCTCTCTCTCTCTCTCTCTCTCTCTCTCTCTCTCTCTCTCTCTCGTTTTTGGTCTTCGTTTTTCTTTGTCTTGTTTTTTATTTTATTTTTAAAATTTGTTACTTTAATCTTATATTTTGTTTTAACGCGCTAAGAACGTGACTAAAATAAATGTACAATGGTTTAAAAGTGTAATTTACAAAATGGTATGAAATTTAGTTGTAATTTAAATTTATAAATTAATAAATAAATAAAAAAACATATATATATATATATATATATATATATATATATATATAGGGTGTCCAACAAGTCACTGAAGGGGTTTGAACTTAAATAAATTCTTTATTTTTTTTTTTTTTATATCTTTCTGCAATTTAAAGACAATCTGACTAAGACATTGGGAAATTTAAAAAAGATGCAAAATTCAAACAATATTTATGAAAAATAATTTATGAAAAAAAAAACGTTGCCCATCCTCAACTTCGCATATTATCTCTTGCTATGGCAATGTCAAAGAATGTATAAGTTCCAAACCTTTCAGTGACTTTTTGGACACCATGTATATATATATATATATATATATATATATATATATTGGATGGTTACGTACCCAGGCTCTTTAAAATGTTACTAGTTTTCAAAATTTACATTAATTTTTGGCTGTTTAGTTCTTATATACAGTGCTTCCAGTACTTTTAGTCTTACGTTTTTTACGATTTTCGTGTTTTCAACCAGGATTTTTCAAAATTGGGAATGTGGGCAGCCATGTTGTTTTGTGTTGACAAATCGAGCTTGTATCTGAAAGGTGTAGGGTTAATCGTCTGGGCAATGTGTTGGTCGTGTGTCCAATGTAGCTATCAGTGTTTCTATTGTTGGAGATTGGAGTAAAAATTCAGTTAAGTGACACTCTTCTAGAGGTTGAAAGTTCAATCTTTAGTGTTGGTTATACTAAAAATACAATTGTGAATTACTTAAGACCTGTAGCCAATCACAATTCACAGAATGGAAGCATGCTGCTCTTGTGGATTAAATAGTTTCATTTGAAATTCCATGCGCATTCCAGAGCTCGATAGCCGAAGAAAGATGATGGTTACATTTGCTGAAACGTTGTAAGAATAACACTCAAGATGAGAACAGGAGTCGGAATAATCCAAATAATACATAGTATTTTAATGTTGAGATATATATAACATAACAAATTTAGTGCCATTCTGTTTTTATGATCTATTAGATGTACCTGGCGTTGCCTGGTATTAAACGTAACGTTAAAATTCTTAAAAAAAAACAAAAAAAATGAAGTAAGCAAAACGGAAAGAAACAGCCATTTACATGCGAGTATTGTTTTTTTTAGTTCACTTTTTGTAAGTAAAAAAACAAAATACTTGAGCTGAGATCGAAACCAAAACCTAAAGACAGTGAGTCAAGTATGATAACAATTAAACCAGCTTGATCTTTAAAAAGTGTTTTCAAACCTCGTGGAACAATTGAAAAAAAAATCGGATGACCTCCAAGTACCAATTGTTTACTTTGACTCCTTAGCAGCTCTTTTTCCGGATGAAAACCAATTAAAGTTTTCCACATGTTTGAATACCCCATGTTCCAAATTTCAAGTCTGTGGATCAAAAATTCATTGAGTATATAGGTTGAGAAGTGTCTTCACACACACACAATCTCACTTTTATGGATCTATAGATTAAGTGTTCAATGTTTTTAGCGATTGTAGAGTAGTAATTCCATTTTTTACTTCTGTGACACATCCAGCATCTCAGAGGTGCTTCATGCCAAATTTGATGTCATAATGGCTAGTAGTTTTGTTGTCTATATGTGGCCAACAGACAAAACATGTTCACTTAAAATGTAGATAATGTTCGTGTCTATTTGTTGTTGCTTTATTTTTTGAGTAAACAGTTTTTGCTTTTTCTTTTTCAGGTAAGATTTCCATTTATATTTTGAACCGCCTGGAATACATTACTAATAAACCGATGATAAACGTGGATACATGAGAGATTTTCAAGGTAAAATGATTTTCTAAATATTATTAGTCTATGGAGAAGGTGGTAGGAACAATTGCTTCTTTTTTTTCTGTTCCTTTCACTTTTTCTTTCACTTTAAAAAAAAAAAAAGTAGACAAATCGATAATTTCTGATTACTTGGAAAATAAACATATGCCATGCTGTTTTGAAGTAGTCATTTATTTGTGTATAAGCAGGAAAGGTGTCATTTAAAAAAAAACATGAAACAACACTTAACGGTTATAATATATATATATATATATATATATATATATATATATATATATATATATATATATACTATTGTTTATTAATTGTAATGAAAAGAATATATATATACTATTGTTTATTAATTGTAATGAAAAGAATATATATATACTATTGTTTATTAGTTGTAAAGAAAAGAATATATATATACTATTGTTTATTAGTTGTAATGAAAAGAATATATATATACTATTGTTTATTAGTTGTAATGAAAAGAATATATATATACTATTGTTTATTAGTTGTAAAGAAAAGAATATATATATACTATTGTTTATTAGTTGTAATGAAAAGAATATATATATACTATTGTTTATTAGTTGTAAAGAAAAGAATATATATATACTATTGTTTATTAGTTGTAAAGAAAAGAATATATATATACTATTGTTTATTAGTTGTAAAGAAAAGAATATTTATATACTATTGTTTATTAGTTGTAAAGAAAAGAATATATATATACTATTGTTTATTAGTTGTAATGAAAAGAATATATATATACTATTGTTTATTAGTTGTAAAGAAAAGAATATATATATACTATTGTTTATTAGTTGTAAAGAAAAGAATATTTGTATACTATTGTTTATTAGTTGTAAAGAAAAGAATATTTATATACTATTGTTTATTAGTTGTAATGAAAAGAATATTTATATACTATTGTTTATTAGTTGTAATGAAAAGAATATATATATACTATTGTTTATTAGTTGTAATGAAAAGAATATTTATATACTATTGTTTATTAGTTGTAATGAAAAGAATATTTATATACTATTGTTTATTAGTTGTAATGAAAAGAATATATATATACTATTGTTTATTAGTTGTAATGAAAAGAATATTTATATACTATTGTTTATTAGTTGTAAAGAAAAGAATATTTATATACTATTGTTTATTAGTTGTAAAGAAAAGAATATATATATACTATTGTTTATTAGTTGTAATGAAAAGAATATATATATACTATTGTTTATTAGTTGTAAAGAAAAGAATATATATATATACTATTGTTTATTAGTTGTAAAGAAAAGAATATATATATACTATTGTTTATTAGTTGTAAAGAAAAGAATATTTATATACTATTGTTTATTAGTTGTAATGAAAAGAATATTTATATACTATTGTTTATTAGTTGTAATGAAAAGAATATATACTATTGTTTTTTTAGTTGTAATGAAAAGAATATATATATACTATTGTTTATTAGTTGTAAAGAAAAGAATATATATATACTATTGTTTATTAGTTGTAATGAAAAGAATATGTATATACTATTGTTTATTAGTTGTAATGAAAAGAATATGTATATACTATTGTTTTTTTAGTTGTAATGAAAAGAATATATATATACTATTGTTTATTAGTTGTAAAGAAAAGAATATATATATACTATTGTTTATTAGTTGTAAAGAAAAGAATATGTATATACTATTGTTTATTAGTTGTAATGAAAAGAATATATATATACTATTGTTTATTAGTTGTAATGAAAAGAATATATATATACTATTGTTTATTAGTTGTAAAGAAAAGAATATATATATACTATTGTTTATTAGTTGTAATGAAAAGAATATGTATATACTATTGTTTATTAGTTGTAATGAAAAGAATATATATATACTATTGTTTATTAGTTGTAATGAAAAGAATATATATATACTATTGTTTATTAGTTGTAAAGAAAAGAATATTTATATACTATTGTTTATTAGTTGTAATGAAAAGAATATATATATACTATTGTTTATTAGTTGTAAAGAAAAGAATATATATATACTATTGTTTATTAGTTGTAATGAAAAGAATATATATATACTATTGTTTATTAGTTGTAAAGAAAAGAATATTTATATACTATTGTTTATTAGTTGTAAAGAAAAGAATATATATATACTATTGTTTATTAGTTGTAATGAAAAGAATATATATATACTATTGTTTATTAGTTGTAAAGAAAAGAATATATATATACTATTGTTTATTAGTTGTAATGAAAAGAATATATATATACTATTGTTTATTAGTTGTAATGAAAAGAATATATATATACTATTGTTTATTAGTTGTAAAGAAAAGAATATATATATACTATTGTTTATTAGTTGTAATGAAAAGAATATATATATACTATTGTTTATTAGTTGTAAAGAAAAGAATATATATATACTATTGTTTATTAGTTGTAAAGAAAAGAATATATATATACTATTGTTTATTAGTTGTAAAGAAAAGAATATTTATATACTATTGTTTATTAGTTGTAAAGAAAAGAATATATATATACTATTGTTTATTAGTTGTAATGAAAAGAATATATATATACTATTGTTTATTAGTTGTAAAGAAAAGAATATATATATACTATTGTTTATTAGTTGTAAAGAAAAGAATATTTATATACTATTGTTTATTAGTTGTAAAGAAAAGAATATTTATATACTATTGTTTATTAGTTGTAATGAAAAGAATATTTATATACTATTGTTCATTTGTTGTAATGAAAAGAATATATATATACTATTGTTTATTAGTTGTAATGAAAAGAATATTTATATACTATTGTTTATTAGTTGTAATGAAAAGAATATTTATATACTATTGTTTATTAGTTGTAATGAAAAGAATATATATATACTATTGTTTATTAGTTGTAATGAAAAGAATATTTATATACTATTGTTTATTAGTTGTAAAGAAAAGAATATTTATATACTATTGTTTATTAGTTGTAAAGAAAAGAATATATATATACTATTGTTTATTAGTTGTAATGAAAAGAATATATATATACTATTGTTTATTAGTTGTAAAGAAAAGAATATATATATACTATTGTTTATTAGTTGTAAAGAAAAGAATATATATATACTATTGTTTATTAGTTGTAAAGAAAAGAATATTTATATACTATTGTTTATTAGTTGTAATGAAAAGAATATTTATATACTATTGTTTATTAGTTGTAATGAAAAGAATATATACTATTGTTTTTTTAGTTGTAATGAAAAGAATATATATATACTATTGTTTATTAGTTGTAAAGAAAAGAATATATATATACTATTGTTTATTAGTTGTAATGAAAAGAATATGTATATACTATTGTTTATTAGTTGTAATGAAAAGAATATGTATATACTATTGTTTTTTTAGTTGTAATGAAAAGAATATATATATACTATTGTTTATTAGTTGTAAAGAAAAGAATATATATATACTATTGTTTATTAGTTGTAAAGAAAAGAATATGTATATACTATTGTTTATTAGTTGTAATGAAAAGAATATATATATACTATTGTTTATTAGTTGTAAAGAAAAGAATATATATATACTATTGTTTATTAGTTGTAATGAAAAGAATATGTATATACTATTGTTTATTAGTTGTAATGAAAAGAATATATATATACTATTGTTTTTTTAGTTGTAATGAAAAGAATATATATATACTATTGTTTATTAGTTGTAAAGAAAAGAATATTTATATACTATTGTTTATTAGTTGTAATGAAAAGAATATATATATACTATTGTTTATTAGTTGTAAAGAAAAGAATATATATATACTATTGTTTATTAGTTGTAATGAAAAGAATATATATATACTATTGTTTATTAGTTGTAAAGAAAAGAATATTTATATACTATTGTTTATTAGTTGTAAAGAAAAGAATATATATATACTATTGTTTATTAGTTGTAAAGAAAAGAATATTTATATACTATTGTTTATTAGTTGTAATGAAAAGAATATTTATATACTATTGTTTATTAGTTGTAAAGAAAAGAATATATATATACTATTGTTTATTAGTTGTAATGAAAAGAATATATATATACTATTGTTTATTAGTTGTAAAGAAAAGAATATATATATACTATTGTTTATTAGTTGTAAAGAAAAGAATATTTATATACTATTGTTTATTAGTTGTAAAGAAAAGAATATTTATATACTATTGTTTATTAGTTGTAAAGAAAAGAATATTTATATACTATTGTTTATTAGTTGTAATGAAAAGAATATTTATATACTATTGTTTATTAGTTGTAATGAAAAGAATATTTATATACTATTGTTTATTAGTTGTAATGAAAAGAATATTTATATACTATTGTTTATTAGTTGTAATGAAAAGAATATATATATACTATTGTTTATTAGTTGTAATGAAAAGAATATATATATACTATTGTTTATTAGTTGTAAAGAAAAGAATATATATATACTATTGTTTATTAGTTGTAAAGAAAAGAATATATATATACTATTGTTTATTAGTTGTAATGAAAAGAATATTTATATACTATTGTTTATTAGTTGTAATGAAAAGAATATTTATATACTATTGTTTATTAGTTGTAATGAAAAGAATATTTATATACTATTGTTTATTAGTTGTAATGAAAAGAATATATATATACTATTGTTTATTAATTGTAAAGAAAAGAATATATATATACTATTGTTTATTAATTGTAAAGAAAAGAATATTTATATACTATTGTTTATTAATTGTAGAGAAAAGAATATTTATATACTATTGTTTATTAGTTGTAATGAAAAGAATATTTATATACTATTGTTTATTAATTGTAAAGAAAAGAATATATATATACTATTGTTTATTAATTGTAAAGAAAAGAATATATATATACTATTGTTTATTAATTGTAAAGAAAAGAATATTTATATACTATTGTTTATTAGTTGTAAAGAAAAGAATATTTATATACTATTGTTTATTAATTGTAAAGAAAAGAATATTTATATACTATTGTTTATTAGTTGTAATGAAAAGAATATATATACTATTGTTTATTAATTGTAAAGAAAAGAATATATATATACTATTGTTTATTAATTGTAAAGAAAAGAATATATATATACTATTGTTTATTAATTGTAAAGAAAAGAATATTTATATACTATTGTTTATTAATTGTAAAGAAAAGAATATTTATATACTATTGTTTATTAGTTGTAATGAAAAGAATATTTATATACTATTGTTTATTAATTGTAAAGAAAAGAATATTTATATACTATTGTTTATTAATTGTAATGAAAAGAATATTTATATACTATTGTTTATTAGTTGTAATGAAAAAATACAGTATTGTTTTAGTTGTAAAGAAAAAATATATATATATATATACTATTGTTTATTAGTTGTAAAGAAAAAAATGTATACTATTGTTTATTGTAAAGAAAATAAAATAAGCTTTTTATTGAAATAAAAAGAAAATATATCAGTATTTCTTTTACAAGTACTTTATTGGAATGTGCTCTGACGAAATTGTAACAATTGTGCCATTCCCCCTCGACGTAAATATCCCTGGACAAACAGCAAGATCACCCCTTTACTGTAGTCATTCGTAGATTCCAGAAAGCCTCTTACTCTAATATTTTCTTCCCTCTAACTGCTAGACTTTGGAATTATCTCCCTTTTTTTTTCAGCTTCCCGGGTTATACTGATTGAAATGTAATGTAAACAATCTCATTATTCACCCTCCCACTTAATGTCCCTGTAGACATGGTTCTAAATAGTAGCCTGTTACGTCCAATTGGCAATATGCCATGTTTGAGGTGAATAAAGAATGTAAAAAAATAATATAGCCCTTCCCACACTTCCTCGTCTCATCTTATTTTAGATGTGAGAGAATTGCTAAAATCTCCAATGCACTTGTATCCACCATAATCTACTTATATAGAGTTAGGTATGTGTGTATGTTTGTATATTTATAATCATGGGATTCACTCTTAAACTAATTCATCGATCATTATGAATTTTGTTAAACATAGCTGTTAGGCATAAAGTGTGTAATGTGAACTACATTTAGTTTTGCACTTACCTAGCTTTATATAAGTAAAGGCGATCGTTTTTAAAACAGCTAATACAATGTTTCATCAGAATAATATTATTAACAAATATATTTTTGATAAATACTATTTTTGGTTTCTAAGTTCACTTTTTGTTAATATTCATACAAATAAGCAACAATTATTTGCATTCTTCAGATTTTTACCAGGTATTCTATCCACTTGCACAAGAACCTGTAACACAGTGAATAGAGGATTTGGTAAAATTCAATTGTAAAAGTTACATTCTTCTGGAGGTTGATGGTTTAATCCTCAATATGGGAAACACTCAAAACATGATTGCAAATTACTTAGGACTTTTAATCGGTCGTGACTGGTGGAATGAGAGCATGTTACGCCCATGGATTAAATAAATTGTTCTGTTTGAAATTCTGTGCAGGTTCATGAGTTCGACAGAAAGATTCTTGAGTTTGACAAGATACATCTGAAGAAGATTGGAGGCTACATCAACCGAAACATTGTAAAAATAACACTCAAGATGAGAACAGTAGTCCAAATAATACAAATAATCAATCATCATCTCAACAGAACCGTAAGCAACAATCATTTAATAATTTTATCTGAAGAATACATTATCATATTTAAACGATTTAGAATTTGTGCTTATAGTTTGTATGTTATGTTGTATGACTGCAAGGCGCTTTCATCGAGGTGGCACTTGTTTGGGGTGAAAATGGAATTAAAAAAAAAAAAAATTTAAAGTAGGCATTTGTTTTATGTAACATGGACATTTTATTTTCATATACTTTTTTTTTTTTTTTTTTTTTTTTTTGCTGACTAGTGTTTTCTAGATTTTCAGTTTCCTGGGGTTTCTGTTGTAAGGCTGTGTTGTAGAAAAATAGGTCACTACAATTATTGAAATAAAACCCGTCAGTTTGAGAGCAATGACAGAGTAGTATTTGAAATGAAATTAATGAGAAAATTGATAAAATAAACTAAACGTTGGTGCCACAGCAACTGGAGTTCATTGGATGTTAAAAAATACTGGCTGGAAATCAAGTTTGACTACTTTATTTGCATTTAGTACGGTTTTTGATTAATGATCTTGCTCTGTTCCCAGATGGATCAGCTCAAGGTTATAATTCCATATTTATACTCCATATGTCTTTAATTAATCACATATTGCTTTATGGAAATAGTAATTGTGGTGAAGGATTTAGAAAAAGAAAAGGAAATGCTAGTCTGGGTTCAATTCGTATTAATACCCTTGAGAGGTGGGGTATTAATTTATTTTCCACCCCACCTCACATCCTCACTCAACTGTTGGCATATTCAGAGAGAAACCACTCTTTTTCGGCATATTAAAAAAGAAATATTTAAATTGGTGCCTTTCTAGCAATGGGCTAATGAAGCTAAAGTCTAAATACTAGTAAATGATGATTAAAAGTAACTACTCTTTGCAACCTTTTTCAGATATCAGGAGTCCTGGCTGAAAACATGCTTCTGAATTTTTAAAATGAGGATTGATCATTCATATCATTTGAATTATTCTGATTGTTCTCATTTTTAGTGTTATCCGCACGTTTTGGTTGATGTAACCTCTGATCTTCTACAAGTGTATTTCATTGAACTTGGTAATTTTTCTGAAATTATGGAAATCAGACTTTCTTTTTACACTCTAATTACTCCTTGACAATAAAAACCCAACAATGTTTTTGTGGAATCAAATGGACACTTACCGGTATAAGGGTACAAACTCCCATCCAGTTAATAGGAAAAATCCTGCTTGAAACAATATTTATATAATTAAGTATCCACTCATGGACTAGCAATCAATCAAAGCTCAGAAAATTGATCTGCCTCTATAATTATGATGGAGCATCCCAGCATCTTTATCTGCTAACTTTGTAGCTTCTGATATGAGTTTATTTAATTCTAGCTCAGCTGGTTAGACAGCTGAGCACTGATTAAATAGTCCTCACGTTAACCTCTCTTAAATATTAATGAACAATTTTCCAATTCTTTCAGAGCTGAGATTTGTTTGTATTTTAATTTCTCCAAAAAAAAAAAAAAAAAAATCATATAATGAATTGAAAAAATATTTTCCCTTGTTTTGTTTTCTTTTCCATATTTGACATTGTTCTCTTGACACCCCCACCTGCTCGAGTCCCTTCCCCCCCACACCTATTTTATTCTCCACTTTGCTTTCTACTTTAATAATTTATCTTTCAGTAGTTATCACATCTTAGTGAATTAAGCACCCATTTAGACAAACCTACGTATCAGTGGTAACTGATGTATGCACTCAATCAATAAATCGATCAATAAGGAACCTCTCCCTGGACTTTAGCCATCTTTCTCTGTCCTGAACTATCCGCTGTCATACGGAATCCATCTGTTGTATAAGGTTGTCCCTCCATCTTGGTCTTTTCTTTGGCCTCTCATGTTCACGAGGTGTCCATTCCGTTGTCCTGATGGACCATCTGTTATGTTGTCTGGCTACATGCCCTGCCCATCTGTGTTTGGATCTCTTAATGGCAGTATTGATATCAATAACTCTTGTTTGTTGCTGTAATAAGCATAAAACAAATGCTCATGTACATTAGTTTTACTAACATGCCATGCAATCATAAAATATGTCACAAAACTTGACAGCATTTCAAATTGTTCTTTTGCATCCACCTCATGGCCTTCTAGGATTACCACCAATGGTGTGCGATACTTTCCAAATAGATAGGCTAGCTACACTGATAACATTAGAATATTTTGTGTTCTGATAATAGTGATATTGAAACTTTTTCATCTTTATAGCTTTTAACTGTTTGCAAACTTTGTAAGCAAAATATGGACACTTGAAATATTTCTATTTCTAAAATGGCTATAATCAGCATTTAGAGTCGTGATAATTGTGTGTCTCTTCATTTATTGTGTAATTATAAGCATGGGTGTTGGTAATTGTGAAATATAACAAAAATATATAATCAAATATTTTTGCAATAGTCAAAAAAATAGTGTTCTTAAAAATGGCATGTGTTCTTCGGAATTGTTTGTATTCCCTGCTTCCTGTTCCAGCTCGTTTGATTCGTTGGTTTAGTGGTCTCGATTAATTCACTGGTTTGATACTTCATTATAATACTCTTTTAATTTCAGTAGCTTCTCTCTGCAGGCTTGTGGAATTTGCTTCTTGCGGATTGTTTTTCTCCTACCTATAGCCTTTTTTTTTTTTTTTTTTTTTCTTCAAGACTAAGGCTAATAGGCATGGCCTGTCTTTGTGATAATCATCTTTCGTTTCTATTCGCTCCTTTAAAAAAATCTTATACATCCTGTTTATCAGTTTATGAGCTTTTAGCGTTGTATGACATAATGTATTTCTGATATGGTGAACATCCTTCAATATTTTGTGTATCAGGGATAGGTTGTGGTGTCCTGAGAAGCTGGAAATTTCCTACTCTATTGGAGATGAGCTCTTATCTACAGATTCCACCCCTTCAACTCCATGTCCTTCTTCAGCAACTTAAATGATGAAGATCATTTAAGCTGTAGGTTTTTTTTCACCTTCATTCTTTGAATGATGTTACACATAAGGATTTTTTTTCTCAGACTAATCATTCTCTCAATATTCCAGAGTCCCTATTTACTTTCCTCTCCATCAGGACAAAGTTAGACACAAGGTCAGTTTTTAGTGCAGAGAAAATTTAGCTCCTCAAAAAGGGTCACTTTAGATTGGGACAAAAATTAAAATTGCCCAGTCTATAAGGATTTCTCTGTCACTGATCGAGGACAGAAAAGATGAAGTACATTATCAGAATAAATTCGAGACTTTGCTCCTATCCAAAGTATTTTACCTTTAGCTGGAGAGGAAAGAGAAAGATAGGTTCATGCCTTTTTCAAAGTTTTTCTTCACTTAGACTAGTTACCCTACCAAAACCCAAATCTAGACTGCCCTATTATTTTACCCTTGGATGTGGAGAGGAGAGATGGGTTCATGTTTTTTCCAAGGATATTAGTGTAATTATATCGAATATCCTCTATTTAATTCGGTATGACAACCTGTGACAATAACCATTACACTAACTGCACTGTCTTGTTTCCACACACATACACACACACAATGTGTATCCTAGTATTATGTCAGTGCTATTATCAATCTATGTAAAAAAAAACATTGCTGGGTAAATGTTTTTCCTCTGAATAATGAAAGATAACTGTCTAGACAACATGTTTTTTAGGAAAGAAAAAAGACAAAACTTAAAAGGAATATACCCCCTCACACACACACACACACACACACACACACACACACACACACACACACACACACACGTACAAAAAATATCGCAATTGTATGGCAATAAAAATGAACTGAAAGATGAATGAAGGAATTTGTGAAGAAGGAAATATTTATCGCCAGAATTCCAGGCACATAAAAACAATGAATATTTTCTTTTCATTAAAAAAGCTCTTCAAAAATAGACAGACCAACTTTCTGGTAGAATAACGATTCTTCGCTGAATCGTTATTATTTATTTGCAACTAATAGGAAGACCTGACGTTGTCCGGGATTAAATGACACAAACCTGTGTTCTTTTTCACTGTGCTTAGAACAGGTGGTACATTTTAAAAAGTGGTATATATTAATTAAAAAAAAAAAAAACACACACACACACACACACACACAGGGGTATATTTATAAGAGTGTATATTACCAAAGTACTGAAGAGTATGTTATGGAAAAAATTACTCCAAGATTTAGTCAGTTTTAAACATTACCAAAATAGAGTAGATCACCATCACATAATACTCCCCCATCCAATATAATCGGAAGAAACTGAAATTATGGGAAACTGAATCTGTGTCTTATACATATGGTTTAAATTTCATTAAAATCTGATATACACATGTGAATTTTTCAGGGGTGTTTTGTCCTCATAGCTCCTTTGAGGGAGCACATAGGCATTCAACACATTGAGGAGCACGTAGATTCAGGACCACTTTCATGTTTCCTTGAGAATCTTATATCAGTGATTTGAATTTTATCAAAATAGGATTTATATGAAGTTATAAAGAAGGCTCCACCCCTCTCCCCGTAGATCTCTTAGAATAATATTTAGAGATATGCAACCACTTCCATTGTCTTCCTCAAAAATTTTTACATAAGAATACAGTTTTAGATTTTATGCAGATTCTCTAACCTTCCTTTCTATAGGAAATAGACATTAGCACGCATCTCATATACACACACACACACATATAATTATTTCATCTATCCACGTAAAATGTTATAAGGAGATGTTTTATGCATCAATTTTCAGTATTTACTTCAACAGTGTTCAATACGTGAATGAAACTAGGTAGTAAGTTATATATGGTCAGTATCAGATGGGTGACCATTTGGGAAGGCTACGCGCTATATGTACCCTGCCGAGTCATAGAAATTTCCAGGTTGGTATTTGGGTGTGCATTAATTCACTGGGAGAGATATGCACTTCCAGTCTTTGTTAAAACGTGCATCTAGGAGAAGGAAAAACTGTTGTGAAAACCTGCGGTCTACTGTATGCTTTGTCTTGTGGCAGCCATCTGCGCTAACAAAGGTTACCAAAAAGTGTGGTTGGTGCTACACAAAGCCTTCACCACTATAAACAAATCATCAGTATGAATTTCCAAACAACTTGGTTGTTGTGGCAGAACCTCATATATCAAAATCGATGAGAGTCGATTATTTATATATATATATATATATAGTAATTAAGCTACACAGAATTTACCACGTTTCATTTCTGGAAAAACTCATCAGACTAAAATGCATTTTAATCTGACGCGTTCTTACAGGATCTAGTATGGGAGAAAATAGCATGAAATTTACAACTTTTGCAAAACGGATGTACATTGTTTTTTTTTGGGGGGGGGGGGTTCATTACTCCAGAGTCAGTTGTCGAAGCTAGACTAATTCCTGAAATTTTTTACGATCCGATTCCAACTCCTGCCTGTAAATAATTAGAAGTAATATTCTTCTATCGAATGGATATCATAATTCTTGGTGTTGATAGTAGTTTTTTTTTTTTTTTTTTTTTTTTTTTTCCTCAGTGACTTTCTAGGATTTTGGGGTGGAAGCACTTTAAATGCCTTTTAAAATTTGATGCTCTTGTTGGAGCTTTCTTGTCAATCCCACTGAAAGCACTTAACTTGTTTTCAGAGTTTTTATTTCGCAACGCTATCAGTTTCAAATATGCACTGACACATAAAATGATTTTCATCTGTGGTTATAGTAAAGTATTCAGAAACACTGGATTTAACAGGATTTTTTTTTTTAAGCCATATTGTATGGGCATCTGAAAAGAAGTTTAAATAAATATTTAGAATTAGCTTTTAATATTTAGAACAGAAGTCGAAAATTAGGTCTTATAAAATTGATGGGTGAGGGGTAGGATCTGTTTTTTTAGCCGCCTCATTAAAAAGGTAAGGAAGTGGTGGATGAAGAGTTGGAAATTTTTAAAAAGAATTTCGAATCTATATTTCAGTTTAGAACGAAAGGGAGGTTTAAAAAAAAAATAAATAAATAAACGACTGGGGAAGGAAGTAAGATTTTATTTTTTCAACCTACTTCTCATCACTGATGTCGAAATATCTTGCTAAGTAAAATAGAATAATATAATAATCATCATCATTTATCATTTAATGTCTGTTTTACATGCTGGCGTGTGTTGGGCAGCCTTCAAAAATTGAGTTCCAAAGTAATCCATCTCTGACCAGGTCTTTATTTATCCCTCTTTCTCTTGGGTCCATTTTTTATTATCTAAGAATTCTCATTCAGTATTTTAACGTGACCGCACCCTTGAAGTCTACTCCTTTGCGCACACCTCCCTAGCCCGTTTAAATTTAATCTTCCTCTGAGGTCATCAAAACTAAGCTTGTTTTTGATTCACTATCGGCGTTCATTTATTTTAAACATCTCTTTTGTTTTTAATTCAGACAGACTCTAGCAAAACTTTTCAACTCTTGACTGATTCCTTACCTCTCTGATGCGTTAACTTGAAAAAAAAAAAAAAAAAAAAAACTATAACCTCTCCCTCATCAACACAAAAACAAATGTTTTTGTTATAGAAAGTTTATATTACATAATTGTTGTGGGGACTCGCCCATGCGCTAAAGATGAGCTCTTCCGAACGGTAGAAATAGATCGACAGCTACGACTCTGTGATCTGTGTACTTTGTAGTACATCATCTTGGCAGTATTTGCTACGGCTATTGCTCTTTGTATATTCTATTTTTGTTTCAATATATTTCACCTTTTTAACCTATGTCCGTGTTTTTCCTTCCGGGCCACAACAATAATATAAGCTTTGATCTGAACTAGTATCTACCATGTTTATAAAAAAAAAAAAAAAAAAAAAAAAAATTAACAATTTTTACTGACTACGACTCTGATATATATATATATATATATATATATATATATATATAAATTACCTGCAACGGAAGTGCTAAGTAATAATCAGTTCTAAATAATAGTGTTTGTGAGGTTGATGGTTTAATCCTCATTACGAGCGATATTAACAATAGAATTACGGATTACTGAAGAGTTACTTGATCATGGCTGACAGAATGAGAGTAAAGCTATCCTGGGGATAAAATAAAAGGCTCTGTTTGAAATTCCACAACATTCTCGAGTACGGCAAGATGCACCTAAGGAAGATCAGGTTACATCGGCTGAAACACTGTGGAAATAATATCAAAGATGAAAACCGTAATCCAAATGATACAAATTATCAATCCTCATTTCAAAAACTTTGAAACCGCAATCACTAACTTTCTAAGCATTCTTATTGCATTATTTATCACTTTGAAAATATTAAAATAGCTATAAAAAAATTTTATATGTAAAATAGGCTCATTCTTTTATAATTTTTTTAATAATCAATAAAGAAGGTCAATACAATGTTATGAGCTTGATAAAAAGACATAGGGTCCCTTGTTTCATTGATCTCAAGCAATGTAGAGTTTTCTTGCTGGTTCAGTAGAACCCTGGGATACGTTTTATTCAGGTTACGATGTGGAATACGACGTTTTTCCAGACGCTGGTTACAGTATTTGACCCGCCTTATGGTGGTATTTATAATGTTATCTTAGTTTATTTTTAATATAATTGGAATGCCATCTGGGCCAGTTGCTTTACTGGAATCAAGGTTCTTGATTAGTTTGGCGACCTCATGCACAGATATTTATATGTTGGATAGTGTGTTGTCTGTTGTAGGAGGAAATACGGGGAGTTGATGCCCTTCGTCGCAGAGGGTAGAGTTAGTTGCCAAGTTCTTGGCAAATAGTTTGGCCTTGTCTGATGCTGATGAGATAACCTCAGGTCCATTGGTGATGGTTGGAATAGAACGCACGCATCTGTTCAGGATCCTGTTTGCTATTTGCCAAAACTGGTGGGAACCAAGCCGCTGCTTAGCTACTTTGGATTTGACGGACTGAGCATATAGCTCTCTTGCATATTTATTACTCTTTTACAGTGGTTGCTGGCAGTCCTTAAGGCAGCTTTATTGAGAGGGTCAGCCATTCCACATTGTGGACATTGAAGTCACCGCAAATGTGAATATTAGCCGAAGGATGAGCAGATAGGATGAGGTCAATTTTCTCAGATATACTCTTAAGAACAGTAACCCAGCTGTTGTGGGGGCGATAGAGGGCAAATATGAACGTGGTGGTGTAAGCAAGTGCAACCCGGAAGCACATATAAGGTAAATTAGGGTCTTCTCTGGAGATATCTCTACCACACAGGAAGCCATCTTTAATGTAGGAACATATTCCATGTCCATGGCGATCTAGGGGGTCAGATTTAGATGTTAAGTTAGAGTATCCTTTTATTATGAACTCATCTAGGGAAATGGTCAGCCCTATGCCAGTTTCACTTAGAAAGAGTGAGTCCGGTTTCATCTCCTGTAATTGGGTTTCAACCTCTGGAAGGTTGGAACGTAGACCCCTGATGTTGGAGAAGGAGACATGGTAGTAGGGGTCTATGTTGGAGGATGGGGTTCCATGTTTGTGTTTTTTTTTTTTTTTTTTTTTTTTTTTTGAGATATTTCATGTTGAGTTTTTGGGGTTTGTGGAACAGGTCGACAGACTTGGTTAGAGTAGGACAGAGAGGGAAAGTAAGAGAGGAAATTTTTTTTTTTTTTTTTTTTTTGTAGTACATAAAGTAAAGCCGTAACAATTACCCACTAGTATGGCATCGAGAGGCCCCACCAGAAACTACTGCATGGTTCAGAATCCATTCACCAAATGATAATACAGAAACACCTGTACTTTACACCTGCTGATAGGACAACATCCTTAGTGGTTAATCAAGGTTCGGGTCCCTGACTATCAGGCAGATAACGTCAGCCCAGATGAAAAGTTTAACTCCAGCACCCTTACTAGTGACGTGGCCACAAGGATAGACATAGAAACAGAAAAATTTCCGACATCTCAGGCTACTGTTCACGAAGTATTACCGACCTGGTAAGCAGCTTTTTCTTCACCCTTTGTCAGAAAAATCACTCATTGGAAATGAGGACTGAGGGACAAAAAAGGAGAAGCGAGAGTTACTGGAGCTGCCGATAACACAACCACAGTGTATTATCTACTCTCCATTTAAAAAAAAAAAAAAAAAAAATGAAGAAAAGAATGTAAGGACTTATTAATATCTACTTAATATAAGTCCGTTACTCTGTTCCCAGTTTAGGAGAATATTTGAAAATAATCTTCCCTCGCATAATTATGCGTGGATTTTTTTTTTTTCTTTGCTTTATCTAACTTCGATAGAGAATGATTTGAGCATTCGAGCTTTACCTGTATAAGATACTGTAATGGAACTTTCAATTTGTGAGGTCGGATTTTTTTTTTTTTTTTGTATTTAGTTTGGACCCGTTTAAAAGCTGGTTAAGAGTAGAACAATTTGGCTTAGGTACTAAGTTTAGACTGGCTAAGAAATAATGCATACTGCTGAAAAAAAAACATTTTTCAGTGTTTAGTTAATAGTGCAGATATAATTTGGAGAAAAAAAAAACACAGGAAAAAAGAGCAAAAGAAAGTGCAGTTGAAATGTTAAGAAATTTAGTCAAACCTGGAAAAAAAAATAAATGAATAGAAAATAATGTCTGCAATACATAAGTTTTTGCGATATCAAGACAGGTGGATTTCAAAATTATAGAGAGAAAATGGCATAACTTAGCTTTGGAAGAGTTTGACCGTGTGGTCTCGAGTTCATATCGAGGAAGAGGGAAGAACTAGTCATCCTAACTGGTTTATGCCGGGTACTTAAGGGGAAATGTTGGGGGGTAGGGGATGGCATCTTGGGTTCTGTATTTTTATTCATATATATATATATATATATATTTTTTTTTTTTTTTTTTTTTTTAATTCAACAATGCTTTTTGTTTTATTTTGTTTTCGTTGGCTTTAACTACCTCGATAGAGAATGTTCGAGCATTTTAGCTTATATAAGACTGTTACTCCGTTTAGGAGAATATTTGAAAATAATCTTCCCTCACATAATTATGCGTGGATATTTTTTTTTCTGTCAGATTGTTTATATTACCTGATATTTTGCACATTCTCAGGCATTCTATTATCCACGCTTGCAGGAATCTGTCATATGCTTTCTCATAGTCTATCCATGCCATGGTTAAGTTCTTTTCTCTACTTTAGACCTCCTTCAGAATCCTTTGATCTATGTATAATAGGTCATGCATCCCTCTTTTTTCCTTTTGGCATACTTTCTGTTCCTCTGAGAGTATTTGTACTTGCTAAGAGTTGTTACATAGGTAATCATTAGTGATTGCTGACTTACAATCAGTAGTGTTCCTTGGAGTCTGAGTGACAAGTCTTTCTAGATTTCCATACGCTCCCCCTTTTTCAATAACCTTTGCAAATGAATTTGCCTATTTTTATTATTTATATATTAGTAGGTTAGTGTGTGTTATTTATTTTGTGTGTCATGCTTACGTCTGAGTGACTGTCATTTGTTATGGACTTCCATTTCTTGTAATGAATAATTTTACCAAGAATTTTCAATAAGTTTTGGTTTCGGTTTCGATTCAAGCTGATACACCCAAGTCATATGGATATATTTTTTTATTTTTGAAATTGCAACTTTATAATATATAAAAATCAATACAACATTAACTCTATAATAATATATACGAAATCTGCAAGAATTAAAATATCATATTTAAGCATACTTTACAACCAGGCTACACCAGGCGTCCCTGCTAGCTTAGATAAATACTTTTGCAGTTTTAACAAAAGAGCTACAATAATATTAAAGTGTCTCCATTTACGCTGAACATCTACAAAATGCCAATATAAATATATTACATACTAGCAGGGCCCGTTAACCGGCGTTGCCTGGTAGAAGCCTAATCTCCTTGCAGAAAAGTAAACTATGGTTGTTGTTGGTGGTCACTGCCATCTCTGAACAATTGCAGACCCTGGCAGCCATGGCCGAAATGAAATAATCTCGCTTTTACTGGCGATTAGTGATTGTTTGGGACGATAACATGCAGGTACTGTTTGAATTGAAAAAAAAAAAGGAATAAAGGAAATGTGTAAATCAGCATGTATTGATCAAGTAACGAAAAATAGTTCATTAGAATAATAATGGAAAGTAAAACAGAAGTTTTAGAGGTAAAGGATTCTCACTATATCTGCATTGTTTACAGTGATCGAAATCAGTAGTATATGTATAGGTCCCAGCGGTTTCCGTTTCTTGTTCAAATATTCCCCTTCTTTTTAACTCTTCCATCAATAGTATTAAAGTAAATTCCAGTTTTATGTCGTCGTCTTTTAACGTGTAAAACAAAACAATAACTTTTTTACTTCACTTTTTTTTAGTATTGTCATGTTAAGAACGGCGTTTGGAATAAATATCCCAAACTCCCCATGTTAAGAACGGCATTCAGAATAGACTCCTAACATCCCCCATGTAAAGAACGACTTTTGGAGTAGCCAACCCCCTTTTTCGAGGTGGGATGTAGGGGTGGAAAAATAATTCCCTCAAATTTAATCATGATAATTGTTATCAACATACCCACCCGCAAATGCTTTAAAAAAAAAAAATGGGCGGGGGCAGTGGTAGTATGTTTGTTTATCACGCATGCATACAAACTAGTGAATTACAGTGCATAATACATGTTTATATGTGTGAAAGTACTTGCCTCCGCCAAGTTTGAAAGAGATTATCTTAATCAGCAGTCGAAAACCCGGAAAAGTCGTCATTCGAAAGAAAATTGTGGAGGTGGATCTAATGTATAAATCCCCCCCCCAAAAAAAAAACAAAAACAAAGAAAATAACATGTGCACAATCTCGGTGACACATTCATTGTTATCTTTTCATGTTTCTGTAAGTAAATATGTTTAAAATATCTAAATAGTTTGACAAAATATATAAGATATTAACTTATATAAACATAGTTATTTGAAACGATATGCGATTTTAAACTGAAAACTCCACTGATAAAAAAGTATACATATTTTCATATATTTTTATTATACGGGTGGTGTGTAAATAAAGTGCATTAAAAAAAACTATGTTTGAAAAAAATAAATGTTTGCTGTTGTTAAAAAGAAAAGTAAAAACTGAGTTAGCAAGCGAGCTAGATAGAGGAAATATAAAATTATAACATAAAATTTAAGGAAGATAATGCAGCAATTTACTCAAAGGGTAAAAGTAGGTATCATAATGACGCTATGTTTTAATGGTACATTAGTGTTCGTTAAATATGCGGATACTGTTAATCTGGATTATAGGAATGGTTAGAGCTCAGCCAATTAGGAGTGAAATTATCCTTGGAAGAGTTTATTATTTTTGAATCTGTAAAGGGAAAGATTATATTATGTGTATAAGTTTATGGTTCAGTTATGAAGGGTGAAACCTCCATACATATCAAAAGTGCAGAATTCCTCTTGGTAATGACTGGGGGCAGTAGGAATACTTGATATTTAGAGGAAAAAATAGGAATTACTTCTAAAGATGATTGTGATGATATCGTCCTTATGGAATTTATTATAACAACTAAATGTGTCTAAAATGACGTTTTAAAGTTACATAAGATAGTGACTAATAGTTTAGACATAATAAATTTATATGTGGCAACTGTTGTTGCAAACCTACGTTACTTTGGTCCAGACGGGAATTTTTGCAGTCAAAATATTATATATGGCGATGAATGAGTCCCCTGTGAAATTTCCACAGTCCCCGCTAGTTATTGTTGTTCAACTATTAACAAAAGATTAAAATGGCTGACTTCATTAAAAAGAAACGAAATGCATAGTGGTGGATTTTATTTTGTAATTATTTAAAAAAAAAAAATTTAATGTTCACTTTAGTACTCTAAGCTATTGCATTTGTTCTTTTTCATTTCAATAAATAATCGATTAGTAATAAATAAAAATATTTAGTCACATAGAGGTGATAAATACTCCAACACAAGAGAAGTGATCATGCAATGTTATTACATATGAAGATTATTAGTTAAATTTAGTATTGATTTGTTAATGGTATAATTATTATAACATCATTTTTATTTTTGTTTATTTGTGGTATGGTAGGAATTATAATGTCAACTGGAAAAGTTTAACATAATTGATTCTTGTATGTCTGGAGTTCTTTGAGTTTAAATATAGTACTTCCACTTCCTCCACCCTTTTCCTTACTCATGTATCTCCTCACCTCCCACATAATTGCCCCCCCCGATCTCTTATTTTAATCCCCCTTCTGTTTCTCTCTTTTACTAACTAATCTTTCTCTCTATGACTTCTCTTTCTCTCATTCCCTCTTTCTCTCTGTAATTTTCTCACATACCCTTTCTCTCTCTGTAACTTTCTCTAATTCCTCCCTCTCTCTGTAACTTTCTCTAATTCCTCCCTCTCTCTGTAACTTTCTCTAATTCCTCCCTCTCTCTGTAACTTTATCTAATTCCTCCCTCTCTCTGTAACTTTCTCTAATTCCTCCCTCTCTCTGTAACTTTCTCTAATTCCTCCCTCTCTCTGTAACTTTCTTCCATCACCCCCTCTTTCTCTCTCTCTCTCTGTAACTTTCTTCCATCACCCCCCCTCTCTCTCTCTCTCTCTCTCTCTCTCTCTCTGTAACTTTCTTCCATCACTCCCTCTCTTTCTGTAATTTTCTCCCCTCTCTCTCTCTCTCTGTAACTTTCTTCCATCACCCCCTCTCTCTCTCTCTCTCTGTAACTTTCTTCCATCACCCCTCTCTCTCTATAACTTTATTCCATCACCCCCCCTCTCTCTCTGTAACTTTCTTCCATCGCCCCCTCTCTCTCTCTCTCTCTCTGTAACTTTCCATCACCCCCTCTCTCTGTAACTTTCTTCCATCACCCCCCCCCTCTCTGTAACTTTCTCCCCCCTCTCTGTAACTTACTTCCATCACTCCCCTCTGTCTGTAACTTACTTCCATCACTCCCCTCTGTCTGCAACTTACTTCCATCACTCCCCTCTTTCTGTAACTTACTTCCATCACTCCCCTCTTTCTGTAACTTACTTCCATCACTCCCCTCTTTCTGTAACTTACTTCCATCACTCCCCTCTTTCTGTAACTTACTTCCATCACTCCCCTCTTTCTGTAACTTACTTCCATCACCCCCTCTTTCTGTAACTTCCATCACTCCCCTCTTTCTGTAACTTACTTCCATCACTCCCCTCTTTCTGTAACTTACTTCCATCACTCCCCTCTTTCTGTAACTTACTTCCATCACTCCCCTCTTTCTGTAACTTCCATCACTCCCCTCTTTCTGTAACTTACTTCCATCACTCCCCTCTTTCTGTAACTTACTTCCATCACTCCCCTCTTTCTGTAACTTACTTCCATCACTCCCCTCTTTCTGTAACTTACTTCCATCACTCCCCTCTTTCTGTAACTTACTTCCATCACTCCCCTCTTTCTGTAACTTACTTCCATCACTCCCCTCTTTCTGCAACTTACTTCCATCACTCCCCTCTTTCTGCAACTTACTTCCATCACCCCCCCCCCTCTTTCTGTAACTTACTTCCATCACCCCCCTCTTTCTGTAACTTACTTCCATCAACCCCCTCTTTCTGTAACTTACTTCCATCACTCCCCTCTTTCTGTAACTTACTTCCATCACTCCCCTCTTTCTGTAACTTACTTCCATCACTCCCCTCTTTCTGTAACTTACTTCCATCACCCCCCCCTCTTTCTGTAACTTACTTCCATCACTCCCCTCTTTCTGTAACTTACTTCCATCACTCCCCTCTTTCTGTAACTTACTTCCATCACTCCCCTCTTTCTGTAACTTACTTCCATCACTCCCCTCTTTCTGTAACTTACTTCCATCACTCCCCTCTTTCTGTAACTTACTTCCATCACTCCCCTCTTTCTGCAACTTACTTCCATCACCCCCCTCTTTCTGTAACTTACTTCCATCACCCCCCTCTTTCTGTAACTTACTTCCATCACCCCCCTCTTTCTGTAACTTACTTCCATCACTCCCCTCTTTCTGTAACTTACTTCCATCACTCCCCTCTTTCTGTAACTTACTTCCATCACTCCCCTCTTTCTGTAACTTACTTCCATCACTCCCCTCTTTCTGTAATCTACTTCCATCACTCCCCTCTTTCTGTAACTTACTTCCATCACTCCCCTCTTTCTGTAACTTACTTCCATCACTCCCCTCTTTCTGTAACTTACTTCCATCACTCCCCTCTTTCTGTAACTTACTCCCATCACTCTCCTCTTTCTGTAACTTACTTCCATCACTCCCCTCTTTCTGTAACTTACTTCCATCACTCCCCTCTTTCTGTAACTTACTTCCATCACTCCCCTCTTTCTGTAACTTACTTCCATCACTCCCCTCTTTCTGTAACTTACTTCCATCACTCCCCTCTTTCTGTAACTTACTTCCATCACTCCCCTCTTTCTGTAACTAACTTCCATCACTCCTCTCTTTCTGTAACTTACTTCCATCACTCCCTCTTTCTGTAACTTACTTCCATCACTCCCCTTTTTCTGTAACTTACTTCCATCACTCCCCTCTTTCTGCAACTTACTTCCATCACTCCCCTCTTTCTGCAACTTACTTCCATCACTCCCCTCTTTCTGCAACTTACTTCCATCACCCCCCTCTTTCTGTAACTTCCATCACCCCCCTCTTTCTGTAACTTACTTTCATCACCCCCCCTCTTTCTGTAACTTACTTCCATCACTCCCCTATTTCTGTAACTTACTTCCATCACTCCCCTCTTTCTGTAACTTACTTCCATCACTCCCCTCTTTCTGTAACTTACTTCCATCACTCCCCTCTTTCTGTAACTTACTTCCATCACTCCCCTCTTTCTGTAACTTACTTCCATCACTCCCCTCTTTCTGTAACTTACTTCCATCACTCCCCTCTTTCTGTAACTTACTTCCATCACTCCCCTCTTTCTGTAACTTACTTCCATCACTCCCCTCTTTCTGTAACTTACTTCCATCACTCCCCTCTTTCTGTAACTTACTTCCATCACTCCCCTCTTTCTGTAACTTACTTCCATCACTCCCCTCTTTCTGTAACTTACTTCCATCACTCCCCTCTTTCTGTAACTTACTTCCATCACTCCCCTCTTTCTGTAACTTACTTCCATCACTCCCCTCTTTCTGTAACTTACTTCCATCACTCCCCTCTTTCTGTAACTTACTTCCATCACTCCCCTCTTTCTGTAACTTACTTCCATCACTCCCCTCTTTCTGTAACTTACTTCCATCACTCCCCTCTTTCTGTAACTTACTTCCATCACTCCCCTCTTTCTGTAACTTACTTCCATCACTCCCCTCTTTCTGTAACTTACTTCCATCACTCCCCTCTTTCTGTAACTTACTTCCATCACTCCCCTCTTTCTGTAACTTACTTCCATCACTCCCCTCTTTCTGTAACTTACTTCCATCACTCCCCTCTTTCTGTAACTTACTTCCATCACTCCCCTCTTTCTGTAACTTACTTCCATCACTCCCCTCTTTCTGTAACTTACTTCCATCACTCCCCTCTTTCTGTAACTTACTTCCATCACTCCCCTCTTTCTGTAACTAACTTCCATCACTCCCCTCTTTCTGTAACTTACTTCCATCACTCCCCTCTTTCTGTAACTTACTTCCATCACTCCCCTCTTTCTGCAACTTACTTCCATCACTCCCCTCTTTCTGTAACTTACTTCCATCACTCCCCTCTTTCTGTAACTTACTTCCATCACTCCCCTCTTTCTGTAACTTCCATCACTCCCCTCTTTCTGTAACTTACTTCCATCACTCCCCTCTTTCTGTAACTTACTTCCATCACTCCCCTCTTTCTGTAACTTACTTCCATCACTCCCCTCTTTCTGTAACTTACTTCCATCACTCCCCTCTTTCTGTAACTTACTTCCATCACTCCCCTCTTTCTGTAACTTACTTCCATCACTCCCCTCTTTCTGTAACTTACTTCCATCACTCCCCTCTTTCTGTAACTTACTTCCATCACTCCCCTCTTTCTGTAACTTACTTCCATCACTCCCCTCTTTCTGCAACTTGCTTCCATCACTCCCCTCTTTCTGCAACTTCCATCACCCCCCTCTTTCTGTAACTTACTTCCATCACCCCCCTCTTTCTGTAACTTACTTCCATCACTCCCCTCTTTCTGTAACTTACTTCCATCACTCCCCTCTTTCTGTAACTTACTTCCATCACTCCCCTCTTTCTGTAATCTACTTCCATCACTCCCCTCTTTCTGTAACTTACTTCCATCACTCCCCTCTTTCTGTAACTTACTTCCATCACTCCCCTCTTTCTGTAACTTACTTCCATCACTCCCCTCTTTCTGTAACTTACTCCCATCTCTCTCCTCTTTCTGTAACTTACTTCCATCACTCCCCTCTTTCTGTAACTTACTTCCATCACTCCCCTCTTTCTGTAACTTACTTCCATCACTCCCCTCTTTCTGTAACTTACTTCCATCACTCCCCTCTTTCTGTAACTTACTTCCATCACTCCCCTCTTTCTGTAACTAACTTCCATCACTCCCCTCTTTCTGTAACTTACTTCCATCACTCCCTCTTTCTGTAACTTACTTCCATCACTCCCCTTTTTCTGTAACTTACTTCCATCACTCCCCTCTTTCTGCAACTTACTTCCATCACTCCCCTCTTTCTGCAACTTACTTCCATCACTCCCCTCTTTCTGCAACTTACTTCCATCACTCCCCTCTTTCTGCAACTTACTTCCATCACCCCCCTCTTTCTGTAACTTACTTCCATCACCCCCCTCTTTCTGTAACTTACTTTCATCACCCCCCCTCTTTCTGTAACTTACTTCCATCACTCCCCTATTTCTGTAACTTCCATCACTCCCCTCTTTCTGTAACTTACTTCCATCACTCCCCTCTTTCTGTAACTTACTTCCATCACTCCCCTCTTTCTGTAACTTACTTCCATCACTCCCCTCTTTCTGTAACTTACTTCCATCACTCCCCTCTTTCTGTAACTTACTTCCATCACTCCCCTCTTTCTGTAACTTACTTCCATCACTCCCCTCTTTCTGTAACTTACTTCCATCACTCCCCTCTTTCTGTAACTTACTTCCATCACTCCCCTCTTTCTGTAACTTACTTCCATCACTCCCCTCTTTCTGTAACTTACTTCCATCACTCCCCTCTTTCTGTAACTTACTTCCATCACTCCCCTCTTTCTGTAACTTACTTCCATCACTCCCCTCTTTCTGTAACTTACTTCCATCACTCCCCTCTTTCTGTAACTTACTTCCATCACTCCCCTCTTTCTGTAACTTACTTCCATCACTCCCCTCTTTCTGTAACTTACTTCCATCACTCCCCTCTTTCTGTAACTTACTCCCATCACTCTCCTCTTTCTGTAACTTACTTCCATCACTCCCCTCTTTCTGTAACTTACTTCCATCACTCCCCTCTTTCTGTAACTTACTTCCATCACTCCCCTCTTTCTGTAACTTACTTCCATCACTCCCCTCTTTCTGTAACTTACTTCCATCACTCCCCTCTTTCTGTAACTAACTTCCATCACTCCCCTCTTTCTGTAACTTACTTCCATCACTCCCTCTTTCTGTAACTTACTTCCATCACTCCCCTTTTTCTGTAACTTACTTCCATCACTCCCCTCTTTCTGCAACTTACTTCCATCACTCCCCTCTTTCTGCAACTTACTTCCATCACTCCCCTCTTTCTGCAACTTACTTCCATCACCCCCCTCTTTCTGTAACTTACTTCCATCACCCCCCTCTTTCTGTAACTTACTTTCATCACCCCCCCTCTTTCTGTAACTTACTTCCATCACTCCCCTATTTCTGTAACTTACTTCCATCACTCCCCTCTTTCTGTAACTTACTTCCATCACTCCCCTCTTTCTGTAACTTACTTCCATCACTCCCCTCTTTCTGTAACTTACTTCCATCACTCCCCTCTTTCTGTAACTTACTTCCATCACTCCCCTCTTTCTGTAACTTACTTCCATCACTCCCCTCTTTCTGTAACTTACTTCCATCACTCCCCTCTTTCTGTAACTTACTTCCATCACTCCCCTCTTTCTGTAACTTACTTCCATCACTCCCCTCTTTCTGTAACTTACTTCCATCACTCCCCTCTTTCTGTAACTTACTTCCATCACTCCCCTCTTTCTGTAACTTACTTCCATCACTCCCCTCTTTCTGTAACTTACTTCCATCACTCCCCTCTTTCTGTAACTTACTTCCATCACTCCCCTCTTTCTGTAACTTACTTCCATCACTCCCCTCTTTCTGTAACTTACTTCCATCACTCCCCTCTTTCTGTAACTTACTTCCATCACTCCCCTCTTTCTGTAACTTACTTCCATCACTCCCCTCTTTCTGTAACTTACTTCCATCACTCCCCTCTTTCTGTAACTTACTTCCATCACTCCCCTCTTTCTGTAACTTACTTCCATCACTCCCCTCTTTCTGTAACTTACTTCCATCACTCCCCTCTTTCTGTAACTTACTTCCATCACTCCCCTCTTTCTGTAACTTACTTCCATCACTCCCCTCTTTCTGTAACTTACTTCCATCACTCCCCTCTTTCTGTAACTTACTTCCATCACTCCCCTCTTTCTGTAACTTACTTCCATCACTCCCCTCTTTCTGTAACTTACTTCCATCACTCCCCTCTTTCTGTAACTTACTTCCATCACTCCCCTCTTTCTGTAACTTACTTCCATCACTCCCCTCTTTCTGTAACTTACTTCCATCACTCCCCTCTTTCTGTAACTTACTTCCATCACTCCCCTCTTTCTGTAACTAACTTCCATCACTCCCCTCTTTCTGTAACTAACTTCCATCACTCCCCTCTTTCTGTAACTTACTTCCATCACTCCCCTCTTTCTGCAACTTACTTCCATCACTCCCCTCTTTCTGTAACTTACTTCCATCACTCCCCTCTTTCTGTAACTTACTTCCATCACTCCCCTCTTTCTGTAACTTACTTCCATCACTCCCCTCTTTCTGTAACTTACTTCCATCACTCCCCTCTTTCTGTAACTTACTTCCATCACTCCCCTCTTTCTGTAACTTACTTCCATCACTCCCCTCTTTCTGTAACTTACTTCCATCACTCCCTCTTTCTGTAACTTACTTCCATCACTCCCCTCTTTCTGTAACTTACTTCCATCACTCCCCTCTTTCTGTAACTTACTTCCATCACTCCCCTCTTTCTGTAACTTACTTCCATCACTCCCCTCTTTCTGTAACTTACTTCCATCACTCCCCTCTTTCTGTAACTTACTTCCATCACTCCCCTCTTTCTGTAACTTACTTCCATCACTCCCCTCTTTCTGTAACTTACTTCCATCACTCCCCTCTTTCTGTAACTTACTTCCATCACTCCCCTCTTTCTGTAACTTACTTCCATCACTCCCCTCTTTCTGTAACTTATTTCCATCACTCCCCTCTTTCTGTAACTTATTTCCATCACTCCCCTCTTTCTGTAACTTATTTCCATCACTCCCCTCTTTCTGTAACTTATTTCCATCACTCCCCTCTTTCTGTAACTTATTTCCATCAATCCCCTCTTTCTGTAACTTATTTCCATCACTCCCCTCTTTCTGTAACTTATTTCCATCACTCCCCTCTTTCTGTAACTTATTTCCATCACTCCCCTCTTTCTGTAACTTTCTTCTATCTACTCTATTCTGATTATACTGCTATAATTTTGCTATGTCAGTTCTTGTCAGCTACTATTTTTGTTTATTTTTATTCTTTTAGCTCATTTTTTTTTATATTTCTAAGATTCTCTTCTCATTCTCTTCTCATTCTCTTATTTGTATTAATATGTTGTGATTTGATAAAGTAGAATATCTATCTTACTACCAGTGAGAGTAATGACAGTGGTTATTTTCCCCCCACAAAAGTAGGTTTCAGTTTAAAATGGGGAGACACAATATTGACCTTAATTCTTACCTGTTGATGCTGTAGGAATGGTGCTTCCTAGAAGCAATTTCCTATACTTGAGCCTGTTTGTAATTAGTTGTTGTTTTTTTTTTTTTTGTTTTTTCATATATAGGAAATTATTTCCTGTGAGAATGAAACAAACGTTTCTGTTTAAACTTGCCATAATTATATATATATATATATATATATATATATATATATATATATATATATATATATAAATGTTCACTTATGTTTCTTTTCTTTACCACTGATCAACAGAAAATAATGACTTCTACAGAACATTTCCTCAGTACTTAGTGGAAATCATTTTTCTCCACAAGAGTGTGTGTGTATGTATATATATATATATATACTAGCAGAAATACCCGTCGTTGACTGGGTTCAAAAACAGCCTACAGAAAATGGACTGTGATTGATGAAAGTATGATAGGTTATGAAAAGGAGGGGGTTGTAAAGAGATAGGTTTTGATACTCAAAATTTTTACCCTAAGCAAAATATGATGAAAGTAAAGATAATTTTCGTGAAAATATATTTTTTTATATCAACTTTGTTTCCATTCGTAGTCAAGAGTGACCAACAAAATGATGTTTCCTTACAAAGAAAAAATGTTATATATATAATAATATAAATATACAAGAAATAAATGTTACCATAGTCAATAAAAGTTACTTTCATGGTAGAAAAGTTCATTGGTTTGTATTTTTAAGTAGTTTGTAAAAAAAAATTTTTAATTCACGAACTGGTTTAAAAAAAATCAAAATGGCAGCGACTTTGAAATGGAGAGCCCCGTTTTCAATTTGAGAGAGGGACACCTGAGCATTCTGTGTTAACAATTTAAGAGAGTTCCGTCAATGTAAGGAATATTTATAAACATAATTTAATGTTTTCCGTTATTTTGTGCTTGAGGAATATTTGATTATGGCATGTGTAGTTTATATAAAAATTCTTTTAAGTAGTCATCGCCTCAAATTTGTTTTAATTTCTGTTCGCTGAAATTATTTCAAGTAAAGAGCATTAAAAACTATTTAAAAACAAAAGGAAACATGAACTGAATTTTTATTGACTATAGTAACATTTATTTCTTGTATATTTAGTTTTTCAGGTAGTCGTTTGTTGGCTTTTCTGCTAAACACTCTTACTAAATAATATCGACGAAATATCAAAACACAAAGAAACAAAAACAGTTTTTAAAAGTAATGAAGCTTTACTTGCTTTAGTAAAATAATCCGAAACAGCAAAATGAAATATTAAAAAAGTAAACACGTAGTTTAGTTTTTTAAAGCAAAGAATCGATATAAATATGAATAAGAAGAAAATGGCGCCCTTTTCAAGCAGAACAGCTCCGTTTCAGTTTTATAGTATTGAACGGTGTAGTATTACGCCATCGGATTCAGGGTTGTACTATTGTAATGCAAAGAATATGCAGAAAGGGTTGTAATCAACTGAATTCCTTCTAGCACACTGACAAAAAAGCTTAAGCAGATATATATAAATAAAAAGGTTATGTAAATGTTTTTAAAAAGTATAAAAAGACACGTGATCACGTGAGCAGGATTTTTTCCTTCTTTTGACACGATAACAAGTAACGTTCTTATTTTTTATCTATTTATCTATTTTCAAAAGAGTGCCACGTGTAAGTGGAGAAGGAAAAAAAAAAAGTTATGCAAAATTTGTGTCGAGAGTTCCAACTTTTTTTTTTTGGCTTTCACTTTAATAAGAACGCGAATTTATGAGGTGAATTTATTCGACACAATATGATTCGATTCAAAAAATAAATAAAAGCTTACGTGAATTAAGATTAAAGTTAAGGAGTTATTGTGGTCCCTCACTCCTTTTAAAAAACCTTGTTAAACTTTGTGACATATTTACATTCTATGGAGGTCAGGCACGAACGAACACACCATAATTTTATTATACCATATTTCTTCAAAGTGAAACATAATTATCAAAGTATACTTACGCAAATAGATATGAAAAGTTTGTGCCATATTTCCATTGAGTACAGGCGCGAACGCAGACCCCAAAATTTTATTATACCATCCCTATTTAAGTTGAAACATTCTTATCAAAGTATTCTTTTGTACATCAAAAATCCTTGTAAACGTTTTTTTTTTTTCATTTTTTTTATTTCCATACTTTGGGGGCCAGGCACGAACGCAGACCCCACAATTTTTATGAACCACTCTTCTGCCAGATCAAACATACCCATTCCTGATCCTTGATACATCTTCTATCATTATATGTAATCAGTTTTTTAAAATAGTCAACCATATAGGAGCCTATTCGTGACCAGACACACACACACACACGTTCAGCTTTATATTGTAGATTTATATATATATATATATATATATATATATATATATTACAAAAGATATTTACCATTTTGTTTGAAGATCTGCTTTCTTAATTCGGTTCTGTTCTGATTTTGAGATTTTTTCCCTCTTATCTATATTATATTTCTCTTTGTCTATCCATTCAACCCTTTCTTGGAAACTGCTGTACCGACCTGAATGAAATTGTGTATGGATCTTTTTTTATTATAAGTTGCTGCGAACTAAGTATTCTGGTATCCATTTGATACACAGGGGTTACTAGGATTACTAGGGGGTACTAGTATTTAATGAAAAAATGAGCACAAATTTAATCATATTCAATCATCAATTTGACATAAAGCACTAATTCTAAGTCAACAGGTTATAACTTTTCCTATTTTTAACGGGCCTAAAAGTCTAATATATAAATAAATTCATTCATTAAAATAAAACTACAAAGATAAATATTATCTTTATATTAGAACCTATGAAGATAATAAAAAGCGCAATAAACTAGATAAAGCAATTAAAAAACAAGAAAATTGATGAAAATATAAATTGAATAAATCACAATATTTATTAATCCATCAAATATTCAAACAAGAAATAAAAATCAAGAAAAAAAATCTTATCCATAACCCATGGATTTTCAGAGAGAAGTTCTTTTCAGTGGAAGATAAAATTAGTAAAAGATATGTATGACTGGTTAGCATAAATGTGAAAAAAAAAGCCACAGGGGAGACAATTAAAACAGCAAAACTGAAGCTAACCTGCCAGGATACTATATATACAAATGTTGGCAAATTTGGGCATATTTTATTGGTTTGAAAATATACTTTTTTTTATCAATTGTCATAAAATGTTAATAACAGAATAGTATTCTAATCCTCAAAAAGCCTGCAAATTTTCATGTAGTTTTGTCCTATAGAACCAAAGATATGAAAATTTCAATAGTCAATTGGACCACCAGTATAGATATATCCATATCTCTCTCTCTCTCTCTCTCTATATATATATATATATATATATATATATATATATATATATATATATATATATATATATATGTACCACCTTTTTTGGCAATTTTCTAAGTTCCAAATCTTAGCAAATATTGATTAGAATTTAACAAATGAAGGCTCGTTGGAAAGCTAATGACCTTAATTGTGTAGTGGGCTATGTTACGTTTCCCCTTAAGGTTGCATATTAAGGGGATTATCCATCATCCAGAGCCTATTTTTGTTTTTTTTTTGTTTGTTTTTTTGTTTTACAGCAATAAAATGTTTCAATCATAGTCATTTGTTTTCTTAATTTTGCATATGAATTACAAAATATCTTGATATTTCCCCAAAACCTCTGGCCTTGGTGGAGGGGGGGGGAGACTAAAACTTGCTGCTATGACTTCAAATGATCTGAAATAATAGAAAGGGGAGACCTGATTCCAAATATTTCTTGTATGTTATATCTCCCCTCTTTGGTTTTCATATATAAAGTAAATTTTACAGTGTATAAAGATTATTTGAGACTGGAGATATTCATAATCGTACCCTATTTCCAAAAGAGAGGAGA
Organism: Euprymna scolopes; assembly: GCF_053919585.1. Classification (NCBI taxonomy): domain Eukaryota; kingdom Metazoa; phylum Mollusca; class Cephalopoda; order Sepiida; family Sepiolidae; genus Euprymna; species Euprymna scolopes. Next base: position 103,481,337 of record NC_136482.1, on the reverse strand, counting down.
TATAATAAGAAATATTTGGAATTAAGTCTCCCCTTGCCGTTATTTCAGATCATTTTAAACCATAGCAGCAAGTGTTAGTCTCCTCTGCATAAAGGCCAGAGGTTTTGGGGAGATATATAGCTTTTTTTGTGAACTAAAGAGTATCTTCAATGAAATTTTAAAAAATTAAAGTCTCAGAAATCCAAAGAATCAAATAATCAATAAAGTTATATTCCATAAAAAATCTGAAACTCAAGGGGTAATGTATTTCAGTGAAGTTCATAAAGTTAGTTAATAATAATGAGTGATCAAAAAAAAAAAAAATATCGAAAAGATTTTGTAAGGGATGAATAAAGTCCTTGTCATTAGTAAATATTTCTGCCAATCTGAAAAGAGCAGTGCAACAAAAAAAAAAAAATAGAATGAAATAATTTAAAATTTAGTTTATATAAGATCTAAAATTAGAAGAGGATAATAAATATAAAATAATGAAGGAAAGCTAATATAGGAAAGAAAGGCGAGAGAAAAGAAAAAAAAGAATGGAAAAGAAAGGGTAGGGTAGATAAGGAGTAGGGGTGAGGTAAAAGAATAATATTAACAGAGGAGAGGAATATACAAAAAGACAGAGAGAGATTAAGAAAAGAAAAAATATAGGTATATCAGGCGAGAAGATGGTAACATCTCAATTTTTTAGATAGTTAAAAAAAAACAAAATAACAAAAAGAAAACAGACTAATATAATATCGATATATATTTTATGTTGTCCTTTCTGTTATCAGGTTGACAAGAAAGTTCTTGCAGTTTTTAACTTTTGCATTCAGCTGCACATATCAAAACAAAAATTTATTGATCGTAATAAGCACCATCAGAATCAATACGCTTTTGCCAATGCAAAACAAATGCATTTATGCCAGTAACATAAAAATCTTCTGTTCTGGTGACGACTAAGTTGCTGAAGGCGTTTTTGATATTGCTTAGGTTTTTTAAGCATTTCTCACACAGAAACTTGTCGAGATGCTTGAAAAAGTGGTAGGTTAGAGGTCTGGAGAGTATGGCGGATGAGGCAGTTTTGTTCAACTTCTGCAGGGTCAGTTTAGCAATGTGCGGTCGAGCATTTTCTAATGAATGAAACCAGTCGCAAACCACCAAACAGTCAGCATGACCATTTTTTGGTGCAATGCTGGCTTCAGGAAGTGTCGTGGAGCTTCGTCGGCATCTAACCACTGAGCTGAGCATCGCCGGTTGTCATAAAGAACTCACTTCTCATCGCAAGTCATAACCTGGTTGAGAAATAGGTCATTCTTGTATAAAAGAAGGGAAGATGACATTTCATAACGGCATTTCTTTTGGTTGTTCAGTTCGTGAGGCACTCATTTATCAAGTTGTTTTGTATTTCCAATCTCTCAAGTGGTGGGAAATCATTGTATACATTACATCTAATTCAGAAGCAAGTTCTCAAACAGTTGTGCGTGGATAGGCTTCGACTAAGGCTCTTAATTGTCAACATCCAATGGCCAACCACTACGCTCATTATCTTCAAGACTCGTCGCTGCCACAAAATTTCTTAAACCACCATTGTGCTGTGTTCAGTAAGTGATTCCTGGACCAAACGCTTTGTTGATATCACAAGCTATTTCAACATTTTTTCGGTCAAGCTTTAATTGAAACAATAAAATTGTGACATTTTGCTTTTTTTACCATCTTCTATTCAACGTTCTGAAAAGGACACATAATTGTTTTAAAACGATTGTAATTTAAAAACGCTCTTTAAAATGATATATAAAGTAAAGGTAACAAAAACTGACTTGAAAATACATCAATTGCCATCCAAATTAAAAATTCTGCAAGATTTTTCTTTTTTAAACCTATAGAACTATTATTCTTATATAATAGCTTATTATAGACCAAATTCTAACATAAGGAATTTAAAAAACGTAAGAGCCAGCCGACTGGTTTTGCACCTTGCTCAACAAAGCTAAATCGAGATATTATTACGATTTAAAGAAAAAAAAATATGCAATAGAAATATGGTGGAGGACACACACAAAAAGTTAGGGTGCAAAAAAAAAAAATAAGCAGGAAAAGAATCAATTAGAAATCACATTGTCTTAAAAGATTTACCTTTTGCTTACAAATTAGATGGTCTAAAGGACTTAATACATATATAAATGGTTTCTAGAATTTCAGATGAAATAATGAGTGACTGAAAATTCTAGAAATCATATATTAAGTCCTTTAGACAATCTCTTTGCAAGCAGAAAAGATCTTTTAGGACTTAATGCGGTTTCTATTCGATTCTTTTCCTGCTTAAAATTTTTTTCCGCTCGCTTTTTTTTTGTGACCTCCCTCCCCACCATATTTCCATTTATTTATTTTTTATTTTTAAATTGGAATTATATTGCGATTTAGTTTTGAGCAAGGTGCGAAACTGGTCAGGTGGCTCTTTCACTTTTTTATTTATTTTTTATTATGTTAGAATTTGATCTGTATTTAGCTATTATAAAATTCTGTACTCCCAAACATATATTAAAATATTTTTCATAGGAAAGTGGTTCATCCGTCAGAACGACAATGACCATCTGATCATCCTAGGGATGATGAATGACTCGCGCTGGAAATTTGTTTAAAGTGAAACTGGTTTGCACAAATCTAACCTCACTCGCTGGTCCCAACCAACTTGATCCAACGGCAGAGCAAGATCGCGCAGCTATCAGAAGTGCTAACGATCTTCTGCGTGCAACACTTGGATTTCCTAAATGGTCACTCATGTGGTACTGGCCAGGCTCAGTGTTGCTTAACTTCGGTAATCTAACGAGAATTGGTGTATCACCGTGATTACAATATATTCTACATAAATAATTAAGAAGGAGAAATGGTTGATTGATTCATTTAAAACAAATTATGACTGATTAGAACAGCTGAAACATTATTTCATTTTCAACCACAACTCATTCCCAGAACTAAAGTATATTTTAGCATGTATTTTGTGGTGTTAAAATATGTAGGAACAAAGGGGAACAAACGATGGTGAACTCATATTTAGTATAATAATAGATTAACACAAACCGGTCAGTAAAGTTGAGTTCATAAAATATTTATATTCAACTACGTTTGTGATTATCCATTCGTCTGAGCAGATTAGAGTATAGAAATAAAATGAAATCTAAGATGGTGAGTAGACTCGGTTTTACATGGGTGGTTCAGAGAAAATCACTAAGAATATCGCAGAGGAATATTCGAGATAAATAATTACATAAACTTAATAAATGAAATCCCTACATCACAAATGATCAAACCATTTGAAAACCTTACTTTCTGCTTAACCGTCTTAAGCGAAAATGTATGTATGTATGTGTGTTCGCTTTTTCTGTATGTCTACAAAAGGCTTTTTTGGCTGTATTCTCGGTTGTTCGCTCCATCTTAAAATTTTTTTATATACTGTCTAAATAATATCTACGACTAAGGAACTCTGGTCGCAGCTATCTTTAATTTACCCGGCTTTTACAAGCTATTTTCAAGATATTTTTTGATCGCCGCGTAGCGGGGAAAAACATAAACTGGTTTCCAGCACAAAACTAGGCCAAACATCACGCAACTTGACGTTCTCGCACCTGTTAATATCGGTTTATAAACATCAACTTAATACACTTAGCAATTCATCTGTTCCCGTGGTCGAGATGTTTAGGTCGCAGGGTTTTTTTTCCATTTCCTTTCCACCTCCACGTCAAAGGTTTTCTACTAAAACTTTTTTTTTTTCTTTTACACCTCCAAACACTCGACCAACGTTTTTTTTTTTTTTTTAACAGAGTTGTTTTGATCTACCCCCCCACACACACACACCAACACACACCTCCAAACACCCGGGCAACGCCGGGTACCCCCGCTAGTCATTTTGAAGCGCATTCCTTGATGTATCCTCACTTGATTGTTGGTACAATAGTACTAATATTTGTGTGTGTTTTTTATTCTCACGGCTATCTTTTGTGGTTGTCAGTTTCTTAACTGTCAAGATAGTGACATAGAAATAATGATGCAGTTCTGCTCACCTTTTTTTTTTTTTTTTTTTTTTTTTTGGTTTTTGGCCAGGAAGGAATTAAAGAAGGAAATAAGTGAAAATTGCCACTTATCACTTCTGGCAGACAAATAGCAACGCTTCATTGCCAAAATCACTCTCTACATTAATACAGTATTAATATACTGTCTTACGTAAGATATATATTTTTGTTTTATATATATATATATATATATTCATATATATCAATAATATATATATATATATATATATATTTATTAATCTATATAAATAAACAGATGTAGGTATGTGTGTGTGTGTGTGTGTGTGTGTGTGTGTGTTTAACCGATAAACTCCTAAACTACTGGTCACACACCATTGAAATTAAACAGGAAATAGTAATCATACACCAAGGATGGTTTATAAAGAGTAAAATCTTTGTGTGGATGGATGAATAAGGTGTACAGAAATATGTTGGCAAGTTGAAATGCAAAATGCTTATTTCAACTTGCCGACGCATTTATGTTAGTTTTACGCATACACAAATTCAATCATAGCTTGAAGTCATTTAATTAAATTTTTTTTTTTTATCTATCTGTCGGTTAGGTCAAATGGTAGGGAAAGCGAATGCTCTAAATGTTTTGGTTTCAATTCTAGCTGATTTTTTTTAGACCCTTTTGAAATCAGTACTATGTATACATAATATTGACTAAAGAATTGGCTTTGTAATGATAAATATGAAATCTGCATGCATTAAAATATATTTAAGCGTATTTTGAAGCCAGGCAACCCCCCTCCCCTCTTTAGTGTATTAATAAGGCCCTAACATCTCTTATCTATTATACAAAGGAAAGATGTGTGTATGTGTCAACTAAAAACTGTTGTCAGCTACATCCGACCGGGTAGAAACCAGTACCAACTGAAAGAGTAATGCCCTGGATGCATAATATATAAAAATTAGAAAAAGATTAATTCCGTGGTGGTCAGCTGGAACAGTTTTTGGAAGGGGGTTCTTTTTCGCATCGCTGTTTTCGCAAGTCATGCACCCGTAATTGACTAAAACTATTTAAAAAGCTTATTTATAACGTCATAAGCACTCGTGGGTGTGTGGGCAAATGTGTTTGCCTGTAATTTTTTGTCCTTCTTCCCCCTCTTTCATGTTTCTTTTTTCATTTTATTTTTTTCAGTCGCACGGGAACTCCCTGCTATTTTGATTCTAAGAAAAGTTGTTTTGATTCATTTATTTTTTGTGGGTGGGGAATTCCAGTACATGGGCAACAAAAAGTGCTCAATATCCGGAGAATAGCTTCTCTTTGTATCGCTTCTACCAAAATATCTGGTGGGGAAGTTTTCGCATACTATTTTGGGCAATTACATCTTTGTGTTTTTATCCGTTCTTTTATTTTTCGAAATTGTTGTGAGAGTATCAATGAAAGTGCTCAATATCCTTAGTATAGCAGGTGTCCAAACTGAACTTCATGTCGACTCGGGTAATGCCGAGTATCCATGCTAGTCTAATATATAAAGGAGAGTTGCCTGTTAGTGTGTGTATGTGTGTTTGTTTGTTTCGCTAAAACTTTTGAAATCTAAAAAGATGGGAACTATTCATTTTTTTTTCTACCTTAAAGACGGCAGAATCAGATGGTGGGGGGGGGGGTCACATAAAGTCGTTTCTTTCTAAATGATTTCAACAACTGTGTGAGTCACTTCAGCTCACGGATATCTTAAGTACATAAATTTGCAACATCATGGTATGACTATTGCTATGACCAAATACATAAATCATAAATATATTTTTTAAAACCACTTAAAACTTTTTTGGTTTTTTTGCTCACATGTCCCTAATCCGAATTTGTAGGAGTGGGCCGGCATCAGTGGATTTTTTGTTTTTCAACTAATATAAATTATTATACAGTAAAAACAATTAAATTAAAACAAAAATCATTTAGTAAGTGTAGTCAAACGCTACTTCATTTTCGTTTTTATTATATAGCCCTGACAACACCGGGTAACTCTGCTAGTTCAAAAATAATACATGCATGCACTAGCTGACCCGACTCTGCTCTGGCCAGAAGTATTTGGCATATTTGTTTTATATATATATAATATATATATATATATATATTACACACATACCCATACCAAAATATTACTATTTTTACATGCACCGGACATCTGCACAAAATTACAAATCTATTTTTTGCGGTTATGTAAATTTTTGTTTCACACATACAATGAAATCTGTATTAAGTAATAATTTCTGTCTCTTTCTCTCTGCCTAGTTAAAACGAACATACAGGAGAAGAAAAGAGTAAAATTGATCTATTAATATTTCTCGCGAAGCCAAGGCTATTACAGAGAGTGTAGATAAGATTTGTTTTCTTTTTTTTCTTTTTCTTTTTCTTTTTCTTTTTAAGATTAGTATAACTAAACTTTTGGTTTCAAATTTCTTAGGTGTAATATCTTTTTTTCATCTGACGACAAAGGTTGATACATGAAGTAACTTATTATTTACTTAATAAAATACATGGAAGTTTTTTTCTAAAAATATCCTAAAATGGAATAATAACTTGAACACGATACAGCTTTATCATAAATATAAAAGTCAATTTGGGCATGAAGGAATAGGTCTTAAAAAGAATATGATAATTCTAAGAGAACACAAATGGAAAAGAAAATAAAAATGCAAACATTTTTCAAAAGTATTCAAAGATATGCCAAAGAATGTTTAATCAAATTCATGCCTGCGATTGTAAAGAATTTTTATTTTTCCAAATAATTGAAGTTAAAAATCTAATGAAAAAATGTTTGTGATAAATAAATTCATCTAGTTTGTCTTGTTTTAAAAGGAGTAACAGCAAAAGTCTATATATAATAGGGGGTGGGGGAGAAATAAACTTAACCAGGAAGAAAGGGGTACATATGTTGAATGACATCAAAGTTGACGACTGCTGCTTAAATCATTTCAGTAAAACAACAATGTAAGTAGTTGATGTAAAAGATGTATTCTCACATACAATCTCGGTATACATTAAATTATGAGAAATAAATAGGTTAATATTTATGTAAAGCAAATATGTCTGATAGCAAAAAGTTAAAAACATAAATATGATTCTATCATATGGTCATCTGTTTCATAAGCTTTTAGAAAATTTATTCTTTTTGTTTTCATACTAACAACTTTGCCTGAAGAAGTTTAGTCTTTACAAGGTTATAGCTACAATTATGTAGCCAAATTGTTTGTATAGGATATAATCCTTCTGGTCAAATTCTGTAATTTCTGGAGTTGTTATTGTATTGTATATTTTATTGTAAACAACCAATACATCCCTTACTGTGTCTAATAAGGTATCGTTTTTATAATTCAGTTGTAAAAATGGGTGAAATTCCTTGTTATTGCCATTCTACTTTTGTATTTGCTGTATAACTTCATGATGTCTTTGCAATGGTCTTGATGCTGTAAGGTTACACTTTATTTGGTGTAAAATCCCCATGCTGACGAGGAGAGCTGATTTCAATAAAATTCGATATCGTCGCGGAAATGATCGTACACAAATTTGTTTATGTTGAATTCTTGGAATCTCATGTAAATGATTAGTTCCAAATCATATAACCTTGTATTAATACTTATTTTACACACACACACACACACACACACACACACACACACACACACACACACACACACACACACATTTGTAAAGAAACTATATAGTTATTAAAGTTATTAAGCAGGCTATGATCATCTGCCGTCTCTTATAATGAGTTATTTTTTATTTATTTATTTTTTTTTTTTCAAGAAATATGTCTACCACATGTGATGATATGTTAAAACAAAATTTTGGATGGGTGGGTGTGACATGGTGTTCGTTTGGTGGGTACTACGATGTGGAATAGGGTAAGTTGGGTGAACAAAACCCCACCAAAAGATAAGAAGCAGTGGTGTGTGGATATGGAATGGAAAGAGATAAGAGAATATCACTGACTTCTTTTAAGAACAAGCCAGTCTGGTGAGAAGATAAAATTCGTAAGTGTTTACATGAAATATACTAAGATAATAACTTATTCAATATTTCAAAATGTGCTTCTTTCGTTGGTTGGTTATTATTAGGGCTATGACAACAGCATATTCTTTTCATTGTTTTGACTATGAAGTGCGTGTCCGTTGATATCTTTATATATATATATATATATATATATATATATATATATATATATATATATATAAATATATATATGAGTGATGGTTTTCGGTTGATTGTCTGTGTCGGATATATACTCGAGAGTCAAAACAATAAGAATATTCTGTTGTCATAGCCTTAGTTACTATTTAGCATTTTTTTTTTTGTTTATTTAATACAGAAACTATTTCTTTAACATTATTCATTAAATGTGATCTTACTTTATTCACAATTTTGATGTAAGATAGGTCACACCATCCTTTTCTAATGATATTTATGAGTAAAAATAATATACATATATATATAAAATTAAATGCCATGGAGATAGATTTATGAAAAAGATTAAAGGAAAAATAATTGAATCATTGTACTACAATGGACCGAGTGAAGACCGTGGACAATGTGAGGAAATGATTCACCAAAAATGAAAGATGATCGAAAGTAAGATGTGTAGTCAGCTTGAAGTGGATGAGGAGGTGACTAATTTTTGGTTATTAATCGATCTGAGACAGATGAGACATTTAGGATTTCCGGTCATAAGTTAATATATTTTTGTAGTCAGAGTTATTTGAGGCAGTTTTTGCAGCTTGGGGGAGGAGACCAGCAGATCGGGTCAAGAACACAATCAGATGACCTGATCAATCGAACGACAATGATGACCTTGACAGATAAAGTATCTGATTACTTCTACATTGAAACTTTACTAAGATGTGTATGCTAGCGTTTTGGGGTTTCTTTTCTGTGACGGTATTGCATGCATATCAAAAGCACAACTAAATCATGCAGTTTGTTTTCTTTTCTGAGTCTGCATTTTGTTTTTGTATATTTGTAAACCAGCGGTTGTGCCCTTGGCGATTGTCAGTGAGATAGACGACTTGACCAGAGAGATGAAGATGAATGAAAAATTATGGCACACAAACGTTTGGGTTGATGATCGTTGACAGCGGTCAGCAGATCATCTTACACCATCAACCTCCAGAAAACTGTTACTTAGGACTGATTATTATGATATATTCATTGTACCATGTGTCCATAAGGAACAAGAAAAAGCTACTCTCATGGATTTAGTAAAGATTTCTGTTCGAAATTCCATAGAGATTCCAGAGTTTGACGAGATGTACCTGCATAAAGTCAGTGGTTGCATTAGTTAAAACGTTATGAGAATAAGATCTTAGATAAGAATTTTCATGTTCAACCAAGGTGGTGTCTGTGCAGCATTTATGGTATTAATTTGACAAAAATACATCAAAACATTTACCAGACAAAGAAAACGATTCAATAAAAAAGTGGACATGGTTTAGTATGGACAACAAACCTGAATAAGTTTTTGATGATTTAACTTAAATTAAAGCACTTATTAAGTTTGAAATGCAAGTGGCGCTTAAGTTAAAACAACAACAAGGATGGCAAACATGAAGCTGCAACCTTTTGAAGTCTCAAGAATCACTCAAAACTAGAAAATAAAACAAAATGCTGATAGACATTCATCCAATAAATGCCATGGTGATATTTATTTGGATTTCTACCATTATTTTATTTTCGAATTTTTAGCATCGTATTTCTTGTCATTTTAACTTGAGTGCTCGGCAGTACTTACATGCTCAACTTAATAAATGCTTTAAAGTTAAGTTGAAATATCTAAAAACTCATCCAGGTAAGTAGAGTAAATTATCTTGCCTTCGGTAACATTTATTTGTTATCTATTTGTTTTTTGACCACGTTTTTGGTTTCTTGTCTATAATAAAACATGTCCCAAGAATCAAAACATGGCTTCTTAAAAATCAGCTACCAAACTTTCAGAAGCTGCGAATTACTAATCACAAGATGATGAATGAAATAGAAATCTGTAAATACCAATGGTTAATTTTTCAATAGATAATCATTCAAATTTGCACTAATATATATATATATATATATATATATATATAGTCACTGTGTGCGAGTTCTTTTCTCATAGGCTCAGCTGTCTCAGAGCCTATCTTTTGCAAATTTCACACAGAATAATTTTTACAGGGGAATATTTTATGCTACACCAGCAAGGGAGATAATAAACTTTCAGCAAATCATTTCTTCTTAAAAAAAGCAGATTTATTATAATCTGCAGATAAAGCTTAGTGGTAGAGCATTTAACTACAGGTCGAAGGATCCCCTGTTGAAACCCTGGTGTACCTCGCCATTTTATTCTAATTTTTTCTTATTAATGAGTTCAATTCACAATAAAAGGAGTTACCATTTAAAATAGTCACAAATCATTTCTTTATTTGCATATTTTGAAACTAAACATTAATCAAAAGTGAATTTTCCAGGGCGTTCATCGTCAAGCACAAATATCAGCTGACGTGATATTGTAAACAAACACAATCGGAATTTGATGAGTGAAATTATCTTTTTTCTTTCGAATTAGTCCACCAGACAAATTATTTGTCGTAATATAGAATAATCAACAGAAGATTGATTCTATAATAATACGTACGCAATCTATATAAACTAAAATATCATATTTAAGCGTATTGTATGACCGGACACCACCGGGCTGCCAGCTAGTACATATGTATATATAATACTAGTGGGACTCCTTAGGAATTTCATGGTGTTTTTACTGTTAAAAATAATATTGTATTGTCAGCTAAATATTCTTTAAATAAAGCACGTTTGATTTTTCATTTATCTAATTGTTTAAACTTGTAGCATTTGAATTCTTTTTAAAACAAATATTTTATAAAAATATATGTCAATTCATTTTTTTTTTATCAAATCAATAAAACGAATGTCACTTTTGAAAATATTTTTAAAATGGACTGTTTTAGTCGGCAAGATTGACGTAATTTGATTTGGGAACAATTCATTTTAAGATGGTATAGTCAGAATTTTATTTTCTCTTATAGATAAATCTAGCGACATAAGATTAATCACCAATCACACTTTTTCATTAATGTGTGTAAAACGTGATAACTTATGTATGAACATGAACAGGCTTAGGATATTCTCATGCAGACGCTAATCAAAAAGAAAAGACGTTATTACTATATCAATATATATAAAAGTAGCCGTTTTCAATGTACAAAATGCTTGCTTTTTGTAGCATGAATTACCGTATATTTCGGCATATAAGGCGACCGTCAGACAAGACGAGGTACAAAATTGGAGCGAATTTTAATATATTTATCATATATCGGTTGTATAAGACGACTGCTAAATCACAAAACCATGTTCTTTAGCCTAGGGTAGAGATTACAACACCCGGTATCTTATGAAATATTGGTGTTTAAAGATGATTTATTTTAACAAATTACGTCTTATACGTCGAAATATACGGTAAATAGATTTTGCCTTGTGAGATGCCAGTTTTTTCTCTTTCTACGTCTCCTCCTCTTTCTACGTCTCCTCCTCTTTCTACGTCTCCTCCTCTTTCTACGTCTCCTTCTACATCGTCTTCTACGTCTCCGTCTCTAACTATCAGTAAACAAATTCATTTGCTGTCAACATCACTCAATGGAGCAACGTTTCAAAATCCAACACGGTCCAAACTTTTATATATTTCTTTTCAATCCAGCTTTTGCTTAACTTTCTTGTCATGCAAACTTGGAACTTGATTATTTCAGTTTAACTTATTGCTTTTGTCTCGGCAAGTTTAACCGCCAATCATATAACTAAAACTGAACAAACTTTTCTCTCAACTGAATTTCACTCACTTCGTCAACCAAAATGATGTTACATGTTATAGATCCCATGTCAGTAGTTATAAAGTTAACAAGTGTGAATTTTGACAAGGGCCAACTTTAGTGCATGTCTTCATAACCATAATCTGCAAAAAGAATTATTGCCAGAGACAGGTGGCGTAAAGTTGTGGCAGGGGGGTAGAGGTCGAACAACAGATGAAGAATTACATGTTTTTGAGCGGAGAGAAAACTGTTTTTAAGATCAGTCTCTATGGAAGCTGTGCAAGTGAGACACTGCCAATAATGTAGAAATAATCTAAGTGGAATGTTGCTTTAATGTCTGTCTGTGTGTGTCAGTCATTTTAATTGAGTTAGAAAATTAAGAAGAAAATAATTAGCTAAGAGAGCATTGGTCTCCCTCTCTCCTGTGTCACTTTTCTCCAAATGAAAGCATTTATGAAAACTTTCAGCGAGTGTGTCCTTGTGTCCGCTTTCTTTATGAAAAGAAACTTATTTGTGTAGCAATCACTAGACGAAATGGTGACGTCTGAACTCCAATCCATGGTCCCTCCTTGCCAAACTTTCATGAAAAACACTCGTCTAGTTGAAACCACTATCAATAATTTCTTCTACTCTTTATCTGTGCCTAAACCTAAACATAGATTCTATGAACAAAGCTTTTTTCTTAGAACTGCACGCCTGTGGAACTCTCTTCAGTTTCCCTGCTTTCCAGCTGACTACAATATGGTCATCTTCAAGTCCAATGCAAACAAGTTCTTGATGAGCCGTCCCCTTTAGTAATCCAATTTACCAAATTTCCACTACCAACGATTATTACGATAGTGTCCCATTAACTACTGTACACTCGTGAACCCTTATACTCGAGTGACTTTGTAAAAAAACAAAAAAACGTATGAATGTATATTATTGCTAAAACTACATATTTTTATGGCTAGGATACAAATATTAACATTCTTTGACAGAGGGAAGTCACAGCATAGTTAACAGCCCCCCTCCCGCCATTTCCATATCAAAAATGATTTTCTAAATAGTAACATTATTATTTAGAAAAGTATTTTTGATGGAAAGCAGAACTTTGTAAACTATTCTCTTTCTACACCGTCTTATTGTGCATATCAATCGTTGATTATTTTCAATTGTTCATGAAAAAAATTCAAATAGCATTAAGAACGAACTTAGAAAATCAACTTTGTTTTTAAAGAAATGTAAATCCTAATGTGCCTCACAACTTTCAATCAATTACAAGGAAAACACTTGATGAAAATATTTGCAAGGATTTACTCATGTAATATACCCCTTCACCCCCAGTGTACATTTTACGTTTTGCCAAAATAAATATGGACTTGACACACAGTTTTACAGAAATTATTTTTTAAGCAACAAATTTCTAATTAAATATTGGGCACGTTTAAATTGGAATCTATAATTATATCAAAATCAGGTATTTAGAACAGAATCGGAATGGTATTGGAATCGTCCACTCACTACATATATATATATATATATATATATATATATATATATATATATATATTTGTTTGTTTTTGCGATACATTTTGAATGAATTCAATTTACGAAAGTAAGCGAGATTCGAAATTGGGATCCCGATTCAGCCACATATATATATATACCGCTCCCCATGTGGGGGTACCAAATTGGTTAAAGGGAAAATTATTCCCAACTCGCATTTAGGTAAAAATGCACTTACGTTTTGAATGAATTCAATTTACGAATCACAAAAACAAAAACAAATAAAATCTAAATAAATTGTGATATATCCTAACTGTCGGCGAGATGGACCAGCAGGTAAAGAAGTTAGGCTCATTATCCTGGGGTCCCGACTTCGAATCTCGCTAGATTCAGCCACTCTGATGAGTCATAGACGACGAAACACGTGTCAGTGGATAATTATATTTTAAAAATAATATATGTACCGCTCCCCATGTGGGGGTACTAAATTGATTAAAGGGAAAATGTTTCCCAACTCGCATTTATGTAAAAATGCACTTTCATAAATTGAATTCATTCAAAACGTATCGCAAAAACAAATAACATCTAAATAAATTGCGATATATCCTAACTGTCGGTGAGATGGACCAGCAGGTAAAGAGGTCAGGCTCGTTACCCTGGGGTTCCAATTTCGAATCTCGCTAGATTCAGCCACTCTGATGAGTTGTAGACGACAAAACACGTGTCAGTGGATAATTATATTTTAAAAATAATATCTATATATATATATATATATAATGATTATGTGTGTGTGTGTATATATATATATATATATATATATATATATACACACACACACACACACACACACATACATAATCATTAGTTTTCATTCCAAATGCCAAAAGATGAAATCGGTTTATCCTCATAAATTTTGTTCGTGTTTTGTTTTTCTAATTTTTCATATATCTATTTTTTTATTTAGGCAGACACCTAAATTTTCATTATATTGTATCTTACATATGCTTTGTTCAATAATGGTAGATATTTCCCTCGTAAAACACTGAACAACTCATCAGAGACAAATATACATTTCTCAAAAACTACCACAAAGTTCAAGATATGAAATGAAAAAAGGAAGAAAGAATTCAGACGAGAATAGAGATGTGTAGAATCTGTATAAACTGAAATTTAAAACACTTATAATCATATTCATAGAAACCTACAACCAAAATTAAGACTTTTGAAAAAAAAAATGTGGATAATATCTCGTACTGCCATGTTTTCCGAAAAAAAAAAAAAAAAAAAAAATCGTATATAATATTGCTTGCCCAAAGGAATTCTTTTTTCTTTTTTTTTTTTTTTTTTTTTTTTTACTTCATTCGAATTAATTCTGATATTTTGGCTGCTGTATGTTTCACGATGCATAATTTACAAATCAGCAATTTGTTTAAAGAACAAATCAAGGTGGACGAGAAAAATTATTGGCAAAAAGCTGGCACAAATTTCCTGTGCAAATTAGATTTCTCCGTTATTACTAATTCAGTGTACGATGAGAGAAAATGGAAAGAGATATGTTATCGAGGATACAACTCTGGTCAATTTGTACAAGTGCCTAAGATGATTGAAACGTCAGCTCAGGAAAGTTCCTGCAAGCATCAGGAAACCATCAATTACCACTGTTTTTGTTTTTGTTTCATTTTTATCATTTTTTTTTCTTTTTCTGTATTGACCACTTGACACATTTAGTGTGAAATTAACTCCTGTCAGGTAATTATCACTTGATTGGTAATTTGAAAACATTCTCATGTCTTCAGGCCTTGTAATTTAAATTGTAATGCTTTCTTCATCTCTTCCTTCTCCTCCTTTTTCTTTTTTTTTCCTCGTTTTCCTCCACCGTTGCCTCCTCCTCCTCCTTCACCTCCTCCTCCTCCCAAGGGAATGACGCTGCTCATTAATTCTTTTTACTTGCCCCCCCTCCTCCCATCACCACCACGAGAGAAAAGTTAGAGACAAGATCCTCTTTTTGATGTGAGAAAAATCCAGCAAAGAGACACTTTGCATTGGGACGAAAAGAAAAAACGTAACAACCTCAGTTTATAAGGATTTCTCCCACTTTGACTGAATTGCATTCACTCTCTCTCACACACATGATATTGCTAGACTCCCTCTCTATTATTGCATGTGTTCTTCAGAATTGTCTGATCTATTCTCTGCTTCCTTTGTTCCAGCTCGTTTGTTTAGTGGTCTTCATCAATTCACTATTTTGATACCTCTTTGTAATATAGTTTCCTATCCCAATAGCTTCTTTCCAAGAACTGCAGGCTTGTCGAACTCTCTTTCTGCTCTTTTCTTATGTTTAATTTGTTTTTCCTTTTATTTTTCCATATGTAAATTATCATTCCTCATGACCTAAAGAAAAAAAAAACACCTAGTGCTGACTTTTTATTTAAAATGGATTTCTTTCCAAATTTATGTTAGATGATTGGGGATTGTCTGACTTGTTATTTCCTTTCTAATAGAAGTCTTTCTAATGTAATTTTTTAAAAATTATTTCAATAGGATAATTAGGAACTTAACTATAGTGAGTTGAAACACCAACAGTTGGTTTAGCATTTTTGAATTTCCTTCCTTTGAGATAGCGGAGATGGGGGGGGGGGATAAACATTAAAAAGAAAAATGATGCCGAACTTTTTAACAGAAAAAATTCCTCCACTGTTGAAAATCAAATTGAAAAAATGCTACACATCTCTGTAACCAACTTTGTCGGTCAGTCTATACGTAAGAACGAAAGTCGATTCAATAAATATTTATACAAGTAGGACACCTCATCTATAATGTAAATCTCACCTGTCTGTTTAAATGTATGTATGTATATATGTCTGCCTAAAACTTTCGACGGAGGCGACGGATTTTCACAAAATCGGTATTGCTTTGAAGCTTGGCCCTTTGGACGACAAATAGCGAAAAATTAGCTGAAAACATTATTTCCTTCACCCTCAACTGGACACTTTCTAAATGAAGAGATCGCTTTTTTTCGCCGATATTTTCAAAAGTCATCTCCTCTTTTCGATTGACTAACCTTAATTTAAGCATTTGTCACTTCCAGTTTGGCGAGGGACACAACAGCAAAGACGTCACATTTTTTATGTTATTTTCCTCCTTCGTGGTACGGGTTCAAGCCTGCCTATCTACTACCACTTTTTAAAATTAAAAAAAAAATTTTTTTTTTGCTCCACATTCACCTCCAAATACCCGCGCAACACCGAGCACCTAGGCTAGTTAAATAATAATTCAGAAACCAGCCAATAGAATTGGAATTTAATCACTAAATTGAATGACCTAGATTCACAGCATTATGCAGATCTAACAAATGTTTAGAAACAGGTTTCGGAATATTTGAGATTATGATTAGTATTCGGATTATCTACTATTCTCATATCGGTTCTTTTCATAACATTTTTGATTATCTAACCTTCGATCTGGTGCAATACATAAATGGCAACTACTGTAATCCTTTTTACAGGCGATAATAATTAAGAATAACATTATCATTAACATGTCTAATTAATCATGGCTGACGAAACAAGAGCAATCTACTTCCGTGGTTTAAATAAAGGAGTTTAATCTGAAATTCTGTAATTTTCTGATGTCATGAATCCGGGTTGCTTCTCACAAGAATATGATTGGCTGATGTAAACAAATACAAACGAGTATAACAGCCGGGGAGGTGGGGGACGTTACAAGAGACGTTCAAAGCTTAAGCATATTACCAACTACGATTATGAACAACCATTCATTAAGGCGACTTGCTTGGATTGTATTACTCAATTACCGTAGCCAAGATTACTCAGCTACTTCAAACGAATATATATCTCCCCGGGACATATCAGTTCTTGAGTTTGACATAAAGATTTTCAAGTTTGAAAAGATGCACTTGAAGAAGGTCGGAAGTCACATAAACTGAAATGTTATATATATATATATATATATATATATATATATATATATATATATATATATATATATATATATATATATATATATATATACACACACGATGAGAACAAATAGACTGAACAATTCAAACCTTACAAATTGTACGAACGCAAACATAACCTTCACCTTGGTGGAAGTAATAATCTCGGCAAATGCCATGAAATCATCTTGATCAAATATAAAAAGGTACTTATGCAGATTTTGAACCGGACGTATCTAAGCGTCCGCTCGGCTTTGACCGGAATATGACGTCTGTATTATGCCGAGCGCCGCAGATGATTAAATCTTAACAGCGGTATGAAACAGAAATAGTAAAATAAATGGAAATCGTAAAAAACAAAAAAACAAAAAAAAAAAAAAAAAAAAGACCAACCGTAACTTTGTTTCATTTAATGTTTCATGGCAAAAATTTTTTTAATGCATTTTTTTTTTTTTTTTTTTTTTTTTTTTTTTTTGAGAGACAATATTTAGCGAGCAAAAGTGTTTTTGTTGTTGTTTCTTTATTTTTCCAAAAAAATTATGTATTTTTTTGTTGCTGTTTTGGAAAGGTTTTTAAAAAGGTTCTAAGAAGCAAAATAAAAAAAAATTTCTTTTCATTTTTTTTGTTTTGTTTGTGTGTGTGTGTGTGTGTATATATATATATATATATATATATATATATATATATATATATTTTTTTTTTTTTTTTTTTTTTTGTCAATAAAATTTGAAGAAAAGGCTTATGGAGCCTCTCTTTGTTGTGATACATTTAACGCTACATGTTGCAATTCTTTTGGGGATCAGATTAATTTCTTTCGACAAAAAAATAAAATAACTACTTCAGGCGTCTGCCGCTGTCTGTCTAACATTAATAAATTCATAGTGCTGTTAGTCTACATACTTTCCATGCAACATCTACTTTTATTTTAATTATTTTTTCTTCCAATACTTATCCGAAAGTCGTCTGCTCATTGTCGCGCATTGTGGATTGACTGATCGGCGTTTTACATCAGATTACAGGCAAACTCGAACGGTTGACGTCATATTCCGGGCAAAACTGAGCGTCCGGTTCAAAATCTGCACAAGTACCTAAAAGAAAAAAATGTCATTGATATAATTTTTTTTTTTTTTTTTTTTTTTTTTTAATTATTTGTGCTTGTGTAAAAAAAAAAAAATAACAGTAAAATTGATACAAAATATTATTGTTCAAAAATTTTATTTTATTTTTTCATAAAACATCTGTTATTTTTTAGGCAGGACTTTAGATCTGTTCAATCTTTTCTAAAATATTTCTTAATTTTAGTATCAATTAAATACTAAAGATAATGATTACCACTTCCAAAAGAAAATACAATTTTTTTCTGTTCTATAGAGGGGGTTCTGTTTATAACATTGATTGTAAAATGAGCCCTGATTTATGGACCATCAAGTGTGTATATTTTGATTTTGATCATAAAAAACCTGAATGAATAAGCTGGCAAAGTTGGATGGTATGAAAAAAAAAAGTTGTGTGCATTTATGGTTAGACTGTAAAATGTGGATTATTTTGGAATGGAAACAGAACCCATATCTGATTAAAAGGCAGAAAAGTCAGTTTTTTTTGTTTTTTTTTTTTGTTTTTTTTGTTTGTTTTTGTTTTTTCGATAATTGCAAACTTTTAGTGTAAAATAATCAATAGTGAACCGAAGAAATATTTGATACAAATTAATAAAATTTTAGAAAGTTTGCGATTAAACTGAAATTCTGCTACAGTTTTTTTATTATTTCTCTTCATCTGAAATTGTTCGTGGAGGCAGCTTAGTTCATTTCTATTAAAGTATCTGATTAGTGTGTGTGTGTGTGTGTGTGTGTGTGTGTGTGTGTGTGTGTGTGTGTGTGTGTGTGTGTGTGTGTGTGTGTGTGTGTGTAAAATTTAAAAAATGAAAATTAATACTTTATTTTAAATCGTTAATTAAAAGGAAAATTTAATGAATAAATTCAAGTTTTAAAATTCTATTTTAAAAATTTTTTGTGATAAATCGACCACTATGCACTTGTCTTTTAGTTTCTTTATAAATTTAAGAATCGAAAGAGAAGAATGATTTACTTTGTAATCCTTTGAAATTTTGAAGCCTTTGAACTGACTTTCTAATTCTTAGCAAATCCTCATGTATTAAATATTAATAGCTATTTACATCCAATAAGATTAAAACAAAAATCAACCAAATTAGCTGTAGTTTTATAACTGTTTGATTTAATTAATAATTTAATGATCAAATAAGATTTTACTTTCAATTTTTTTTATTTAAAAAAAAATTAATTTGGTAAAAAAAAAAAAAAACAAGTAAAATTAACTCCCGAGCAACACTCGGAACTGTACCAAATCCTCTTATGTGTTTTCACACTGAGTATGATGAAAGAAAATAAACATGATAATGAAAATATAAAGGTGGAAGAATTATCCCTTCTGGCTTGAATATGTGGCATAATCACAATGATACACAGATTTTCATTAGATTACTGAAGTTAAATGAGCTTAACTTGGTCACAATCAAATAAGTGGCCATTTGGAATATCAAGTACTGTATGTGGGTGACACCTCTCTGCAAAAATAAATAAACCTTGCAGAATCTAATACCTTTATCACACTCAACCAGGATATACATGCAAGTAGGGATTGCTTATATTCGCAATAAGCTTCTTCCTTTGGAAAAAGCTGACTTAACCTGCACTGGAGTAATGCCATATCAAATATAGATGCATTCTTCTTTGGGAGTTGTATCTGGGTAGAATGTGATGAACACCTACCTCTGTGAAGCAAAGAGGCTAGAAGCCTCCATGTTTTTTTGTTGTGGACCGAAGTGATTGGAATGATAATGTGCACTTGTCAGCAGGCTTATGGATTCGGCGACTGCAACCCATACAGAGGAGGATCTTCATCCTAGAAAACAGGGCTAGCTGTATGCTGTAGGTGATGTTCTGTGATGCCTTAGAATGGGAACACATCCACTAAATACTTACTTCAGCTAGACAGGTCTGAGAAGTCCAATCCGATCAATTAACTGGTCATATCATGCTCTAGTATCTATAAGTTCATCTCCAACCGTATTATTCAATCTGATTCTTAAAAAAAAAATCCAAACATTTTTTTCTTTCCAAAATAGATAGTAGAAGGCAGTGACTAAAGATTGATTACTTTGAAAATGAAGATTATCAATGCCAAAGAGTAATGTTTTCAAAGAATAATATTATTTAGGAACATTGTATTCTGAATAGTATCTCTGCTAGGGTGCTTCCTTAGAGTGCACCGTTTTCTTAAGTAATGATGCTACCCTTATAGAAACTGTTTTCTGAGAACAATGTAGTCTGAGAATATGAACACAATTTTACCTATAGAATTTGACAACTTTATTTGGCATTAAATAACTCACAGATATAGTGTAAAATGAACCAAACCAGCTGGCCAAAGTTGAGCTAACATAGCGATGGATCTAATTTTTTTCTGTTAGACTACAGTCTAAGAAAGAGGCATAAAATAGACCCATTTTCATGTTGTCTGGCAGTTGGTTTATTGAGCCATGTGCTGATTGGATTATTGGTTATGTATGTGCGTTTGAGTCCTGCGCAAAACGTTTTTCAACGGTCATGTTTGTTGTTAAGAGACTACTTTTCTTTCAGTCTTACTTTGTAGACAATTTACTTTTTGCGATGGTGGGAACTCTTATGTTTATATTTGCTCAGGAAATGTTTCCACTTAAAAAGAATACACATGACTTCCACAAAAATGCAAACGCATAAAACAAACTTTTTGTTTTCTTGTTTCCCTCCCCCACATTTGTGCCATTAGCATGGAGTTGTCGACTGTAACAATATTTACAGACAGGAAGAGAAAATGGTCTGGCATTTATGGCAAATGCTTACTTTGACAGATTTTGATCTAATATATAAAGTTAAGTCTGTATTATTATTCATCGGACTACTGTTCTCATCTTAAGTGTGATTTTCACGTTTCGGTCGATATAACCTCTGACCTTCTTCAGGTGTATCTTGTCGAACTCTGGAATGTTCCTGTCAAACTCGGTAATTTGGACGGAATTTTGAGTGGAACCTTTTCATTACTTCACAGGGATAGCATGTTGCAGTTCCGTCAGCCATGACTGGATAGAGGTCCTAAGTAATTCGCAATTGTATTTTTCGGTCGCCCACACTGAGGATTGAACCTTCAACCTTCACGAGAATATCACTTTTACAATTGATTTTTCCGAGTACTCTAACCACTGTGCCACGGGTCCTTGCGAATTTTCTTCCACAAAACCATCAAACCAAACACCTTGAATAAATATAAAGAACTTGAAGAATAAAAACCTTTTTCCAAAATTACTGGACTCTGCATTTGAAAAGGGTTGATAAACTGTAAAAACAAAACAACCAAACTAAACGCCATGAATAAATATTTGAAGATATAAACAATTTGAAGCATAAAGACCGTTTCAAAAAAATTCCTGGATTCAGCATTAAATAATCCCAAAATAGTTGATATGCTGTTAAACAAAAATAACCAACCGCTCACATTACTTTTCGTTCAAATGATTTAAAAGACAAGAAAAACTTGAAATATTGATATTAACCTCTTTCCTTTTTTTTTTTTTAAAGATAAGGTGGATCCACAAAATTACCACTTCTGTAATCATAAAAAAAGTCCACAATTTTTCTACACTGTAACCATATTTGGTACGAATATACTTTAGTTTATCTGATTTGTCTACTTAGTTTTAGTTATGAGTGTCCAACAGTCTTCATCACCTTTCAGTGACATGCGGGAACTTTAGAATTAGCTTCACATTTACCAGACTATAACCCCATCGGTTTTTGGCCTGATAATTAAACATGGTAAAACAGACAAAATGTTTCTTAACATGGGAGAAAGGGGGGATTTTAGCATTATCAGAGAGGAAGATAATCATTACTCAGAAGGGACTAACATGGTTCTATCTCGGCTACTCTATCTCATCTACTCGTTGCATTCAGCTGTACTTGTTGTTGAACAGCAATTAAAACAAAGATTGTTGAATATGCATGATTGAAACTTGGTGGACAATTCATACACTGGTTGAAGTTTATATGTACTAAATATGGTTTGAGTTCAAAAGGTATCAAGAATTTTATTAGTGATTCCATGGGTATCATTTTTTTTGGGGGGGGGGGGCACCCTGTACTTTTGTATCACTGGATATGCATGATCCGGTTTCTATGTAGCGGTAGAAAGTTCTCTGAAGGTAATGACTAAGCGATAAACCTGAGTTGGTGGTGTTTATATCAGCCGTGGATATGTCTTTAACAATCTGAAAGAGTATGGGCCATTTGGTGAGTGGAGATATGTCTTACGACTGACTTATGTTTTTGTTAAATCATTTTCTTAACCTCTTCATTATTTTTATTTTAAATTTATGAAATTCTGTTATGAAATAATCATTTTTCTAATTTTGAAATGAACTTAATATTTTCACGGTTGAGTTTAATATTCATAGCTTAAGATGCGTTAAAAAGAAATTACTTGAAATATATTTATAGCTTACTTCTAAAATCCTAGATACTCTGTCCTAAATTGTTTACCTTAAGTAGTCATTTTGTTTCAAGCCTCTCATGCCACATACCCCTACGAGAATGGCCCACCGTCTTTCTTAGTATTTGGACTGAATTCAACTGAAGTACCCCTTTGTGTGTATTTAAGTATTTGATTCTGTACCAAATAGTCATTCGTTGGAAGCCATGTTGGTGATTCTGTCTTGAGGAGATACACACCAGGAAACGGAGATTTGCCCAGTTTCTTTCAAAAACGGTTCCAATACTCGCATGTTGTGCTGGCATCTTTTCATTAGCCAAACGTTACTTTTGGCTTTGGGCATCATGTTGAAGTGTGTCGCCCACACATATGATCTCTTAACAAATTTACTCTAATTTGTTCTCTCACGTTCTTTCTCTCTGCCCCTCTCTATCTTTTTCTATCTCTCTATCTCGCACACACATGTTATCCTTTGCTCTCCCCACCCATATTCAGTTGATGCTGCTGACCTCTGCATTCCCATGCCCTGCGGATAAGAAATACTTGCCAGAACTCTATAGATTTCTGCCAAGCACCTCCAGTCATGTTACTAATTTCAGGATCATTCATATTCATTCATTCACACAATGTGTGAATAATAATGAATGAAATTTTAGGACCAGTCATCAGTTTTACTATCTTGGAGCTAAAAAAACAAAATAGAAATTAAACAAGAACGAGTTCATTGTGTCCACACATTTGTAAATCATGATATGTTAAATAATAAAGAAGGTCTGAAAGATATCTAAAGCTCTGATTGATTAAACAAGATCATTTGTTAGATGTGATGGAAATTTTAAATAGCAGTTAAGGTTCCTATTTAATTGACCCCTCACAAGGGCGAAGGTAGGTACAAGGTCGGTTTTTACTGTGGAGAAAATTCAGCTATCCAATATCTGGATTAGAACAAAAATAAAAATTGCCCCAATTTAGTCCGTGCTTGCTGACCAAAGGCATAAAAGAACAGATACTACATTTTGCTCATAACTAAAAGGGCAAGTAGATAATGGTTAAAGCTAAATGGTTAGATGCTGAGCATATGGTTTTGAGAACAGTCTCATCACAGTCATCCTGGATGAGAACAAAGTAATGGAATAGTTCTAGGAAAGTATTGCACAACCTACCTATTCGATGATGATCCGTAAAATTAATAATGTTAAATATTCTATATTGACGTGTTTTATCATTTGTACGTTCTCTTTTGTCAGTCTCTTAATTGTGAAAGTGTCAGTATAGTTTGGGCTGAGTTAGTAAAAATCCTTGCTTTGACAAGGTAATATTCCCAATCTTCATAATCCATGGATCTTGTTTGTATCATTAGGGCTGTGACAAGGGAATAATTTTATCATTGTTTTGACTCTCGAACATATATCCGACACAGACACAGTTAATCAATCGAGAACCACATCATTATCTAAAAACGTATAAGATATTAACTGATATATACTTGAGAGTCAAAATAATGAAAAGAATATTCTCTTGTCTTAGCCCTAATCATCATGCATATTGAATTTGACAGTCAATGCTCAACTTTCTGAACACTTGAGCTTAACAAGAAACTCGTGTAGAATCTTAGAAAGTTGGTTTATAAGAAGGTTAGGACGTCCTATTATGCTTAAATTAGCAAATTCATTCTCTGTGTTATGATTGGTTGTTAGTCCACGACTGGATAATTTATTATATAAAAGAAAAAATTATTACTTCATCCAAACAAGAATTTTCCTATCAGCTATTTAGAGCCCTTTATGTTGGTAAGTGTCAATTTGATTCTAGAGTGATGATCCTCAATCTCCAATGCAGATTCCAGCTAATAAATATGGAATCTAAGAGGGCCATCACGCAGAGGTCCCAACTCTGAAATATTCAACAGATGTTAATGAGTCAATCGGAAAATCTTAGTATTTAGTCTTCCTTTGTCCTCAATCATTACTTGTATACAGCATTTCTCCACTTGCCTCCCTATAAGGGCAGAGTTGAATATAATGTCCATTTTATTTTTTTGAAGGAAATTTCAGTTCCCCAAGATGGATCACTGAGGATTGTACAAGTTCAATCTTGTCTCGTTCTAGAAGGATTTCTCTTTCAATTTCATGTATTGGGATCTTAACTTTACAACAAAAAGTTTACAAATAAACCCAAAAACTCACTTAAAAGAAATTAAAATCTTTCGGCCAGAACAACTTCTATCCCACTCTCTCTCTCTCTCTCTCTCTCTCTCTCTCTCTCTCTCCCACTCCCTCTCTCTCCCACTCCCTCTCTCTCCCACTCCCTCTCTCTCCCACTCTCTCTCTCCCACTCTCTCTCTCTCTCCCCCACTCTCTCTCCCACTCTCTCTCCCACTCTCTCTCCCACTCTCTCTCTCCCCCACTCTCTCTCTCCCACTCTCTCTCTCCCCCACTCTCTCTCCCCCACTCTCTCTCTCCCACTCTCTCTCTCCCACTCTCTCTCTCTCCCACTCTCTCTCTCTCTCCCACTCTCTCTCTCTCTCCCCAACTCTCTCTCCCCAACTCTCTCTCCCCCACTCTCTCTCTCCCCCTCTCTCTCTCTCCCCCTCTCTCTCTCCCCCTCTCTCTCTCTCTCCCCCACTCTCTCTCTCTCCCCCACTCTCTCTCTCCCCCACTCTCTCTCTCCCCCACTCTCTCTCTCCCCCACTCTCTCTCTCCCCCACTCTCTCTCTCCCACTCTCTCTCTCTCCCACTCTCTCTCTCTCCCACTCTCTCTCTCTCCCACTCTCTCTCTCTCCCACTCTCTCTCTCTTCCACTCCCTCTCTCTCTTCCACTCCCTCTTTCTCTTCCACTCCCTCTTTCTCTCCCACTCCCTCTCTCCCACTCTCTCTCTCTCCCACTCTCTCTCTCCCCCACTCTCTCTCTCCCCCACTCTCTCTCTCCCCCACTCTCTCTCCCACTCTCTCCCACTCTCTCTCCCTCTCTCTCTCTCTCCCACTCTCTCTCCCTCTCTCTCTCTCCCACTCTCTCTCTCTCCCACTCTCTCTCTCTCTCCCACTCTCTCTCTCCCCCACTCTCTCTCTCTCCCACTCTCTCTCTCCCACTCTCTCTCTCTCTCGTCTTTTCTCTCTCTCTCTCTCTCTCTCGTCTTTTCTCTCTCTCTCTCTCGTCTTTTCTCTCTCTCTCGTCTTTTCTCTCTCTCTCTCTCTCTCGTCTTTTCTCTCTCTCTCTCTCTCTCTCTTTCTCGTCTTTTCTCTCTTTCTTGCCCTCTCTTTCTCTCTCGTCTTTTCTCTCTTTCTTGCCCCCTCTCTCTCTCTCTCTCTCTCGTCTTTTCTCTCTTTCTTGCCCTCTCTCTCTCGTCTTTTCTCTCTTTCTTGCCCTCTCTCTCTCTCTCTCGTCTTTTCTCTCTTTCTTGCCCTTTCTCTCTCTCTCGTCTTTTCTCTTTCTTGCCCTCTCTCTCTCTCTCTCTCTCTCTCTCTCTCTCTCTCTCTATTTAAAAGTTATTTATTAAGAAGACTATCAATCTATTGTATTTGACTGCAATTAAACACGTATTTGTTTATTGTATTCATAGTGCAATAATTTTGATCGCTATCATTTTTCGTAAATCGCTTAAACAGATCAATTGCAAAGAAAGAATTATGCAGTAATATAAGCATTAGCAATAATCGCAGATACTAGTAAAATGTGGTTTTAACAATGAAGAAATCACCATAATTTTTATATCTAAAAAGAAATCTGTTTACTTTTAATGTTTGTTTTTATATCTCCAACTTTATTATTGTTATCAAGACGTTAGCGAATTACAAACTATTTTTTGTCATTAATATGAAGCGAAGTCAAGTATTATAGATGTATGTAATAGTTAATACGAACCTAACGGCTTTGTATGTAAAAACGTTCCCCAGAGTTTAATAAACTGCAAAAGAATATTAAGCAAAATGTTTACATGTATTCCTTACAAATGCATAATTCATCTATATGATAACTTTGTAATAGAATATAACCGTAAAACAAATATTTTCTCTGGCGGTCGTATCTACACATGTATGTGACTGTAATTGTTATAATAAATTAAATGATGGTGGAGGGGTATTTTACTAGTAAACGTCAGTATTTGCTGTAAGCGAAATAAAGAACTGTACCATTTAAAACAGTTTGTATGTAATATGAGTTAATATTAAAAAAATTAGAAAGATTATTACAATGTACATCCGTAGTGTTAGCAACCAGTAAAGCTAAGAAATGTTTATCTTACTAAATAAAATCACACTATGTAATGAGTGGCAGGCATAGTACATGCTAATGAGTGGGTAAGAACACTGCTACTTTTCTCAGAAATATTTTTTCCTCAAACAAAAAAATATATATATAAAAGGCACTTTTTGTGTGCTTCTGCTTGTTCGTTTCCTATAAATTCCAAAACAGTTAGGCTGAATTTTTTAAAATTACACATAAATGTACTTTGTGTCTGGGAGAAATTTAAGATAAGTTTTGTGTCAGAATACTTCCGATAAGTATCGAAAATTGATAATCCGAAAAGCGAATAAAAGAAAGAACAGTTCGATTTAACCAAACCTAACACCCTTACAAGTACATTTGAGAAGTTTTCTTACCAGACAAGCAGAAGAGCATATAAAAACAACAGTAGGTTTTTTGATAAGACAGGCGTATGTTCGAAATATGTTTTTGTTTAGAGCACAATTCAATAAGGATACTTAACTTTTGCATTTTAAACTTAAATTCAAGCCATTATATATAATTTTTTTTTTATAAAATCAACAGCAGGTTCTTTACAGTGAAATGTAGACTACAATGTATTTTGGACTAAGCCAATGTGGGTAGGCATGTACAGCTTCCACCTGGTGTACTGTGATGGGTCCCCGACTAGAGCAGGCAATCAATCGATTTGATTGAGAAATGGGCAATTTCACCGAACTCGGTGACAAAAATATTGCTAGTGTGGAACATTTGTTGATCCTCATGATCAATCTTCTACAAAATTCAGAAAAACAAAGTGAGTCTTTGGATGAAAGGTTTGAGTGACACCTGAAAAGTTCAAGGTGACTTACAGCGTGGCCTTCGTTATAAAGATGGCCGGCCAGCTGAAAAAATGACGTCATCGCCGAGGTCCCAACAAGCAAGATATGTGGAACTCTTAGACTGTCAATAATGAACAGTAATTTTTACAGACAGCGTTACAAAACTTCAAAATTGGATTGAAATAAAGAAAGAACACGATGATTTATACTGAAACTCATCTAATATTAATAATAAAAAAATAATAAAAAAAAAACACAAGTTATTTGTTTAAGTATATTATAAGCAATTGAATATTTCGTTGTATTATAGATTTTAAAGATTAGAATGCGTTCTTTAATTACTTATAAATTACATTTTCAAAAAGTGAAGGAACACGATTTGATTTGAAATAAACTTGAAGTTTATTTAATATAATTAAATGAAAATTATGCATGTAAGATTATGAATATTTGAAGCAGAACACAAGCAAAACATTTTATATGAGTTAAGACAATAAACAAATATCAAAATTAAACTTTTTTTTAATCAAAATGAATATTTTTTAATCAAAATGAATATTTTTTAATCAAAATGAACCACAATATTTTTTCAAAATCAAAAACAATATTTTTAATAAATTCATGAAATATTGCACAGTAAAAAAATAATTAACCTAAAGAAAAAATCATGTTTCTTATCTAAGATTATTTCACCACATAACAAAAATAACATGCAAAATCATTTTTTTATATCCATATTTTCAGTTTGTTAAAATACGTGGGTTTGTATTACTGTACACATAGATTCGAAAAAGTTGTCAAAAAACAAATATATAACAAATAAATGTTATCAAAGGCAAGATAAGTTACTTTTCTGCCAAACTGGATATATTTTTTGTGTTTTTATTCAATGTAACATGTTTATTCAGCTCGAAAAACATACAGTGTTTACCGATGTATTCGAAAATTCAAGATGGCGTCTGATTCTCTCTTTAACACCGTAAGTTTGGAAAAAGGTGTTATAAATAAAAAACTATTCAAAATACTATTAAAAACCCGCCGAATATATGTCAACCTATGTCACGGTAATATATATTGAGCGAGTTTTTAACAGTATTTTATCCGGTTTTTTATTTATAACATCTTTTCCCACACTTACCGTGTTAAAGAGAGAATCAGACCCCATCTTGAATGTTCCAATACATTGGTAAACACTATATGGTTTTCGAGCTGAATAAACATGTTACATTGAATAAAAACACAAAAAATATATCCAGTTTGGTAGAAAAGTAACTTATCTTGCCTTTGATAACATTTATTTGTTATATATTTGTTTTTTGACAACTTTTTCGAATCTATGTGTTCAGTAATACAAACCCGTTACTTTTCTACCAAACTGCATATATTTTTCGTGTTTTTATTCAATGTAACATGTTTATTCAGCTCGAAAAACAGTGTTTACCGATGTATTCGAAAATTCCAGATGGCGTCTGATTCTCTCTTTAACACGGTAAGTTTGGGAAAAGGTGTTATAAATACAAAACCGGATAAAATACTGTTAAAAACTCGCTCAATATATGTTACCGTGACATAGGTTGACATATATTCGGCGGGTTTTTAATAGTATGTTGTATAGTTTTTTATATATAACACCTTATCCCAAACTTACCGTGTTAAAGAGAGAATCAGACGGCATCTTGAATTTTCGAATACATCGGTAAACACTGTTTTTCGAGCTGAATAAACATGTTACATTGAATAAAAACACGAAAAATATTTGGTAGAAAAGTAACTTATCTTGCCTTTGATAACATTTATTTGTTATATATTTGTTTTTTGACAACTTTTTCGAATCTGTGTACAGTAATACAAACCTAATTACGTTAATGAAATGAAATGAAAAGACCACGAGTGAACGCGCGTTTTTTTTTTTTTTGTTTAGTTTCATATATATATATATATATATAAGTATTTTTAAATTTTATCTTTCTAGCTTTAAAAAAAAGTTTAAAAATTTTATCAGCCGGCATAATTTATTTTTAAATATTGAAAAATTTCAGGAAAATTAATTTTTGCTAGATTTTTAAATCACGTGTTTTAAAGAATCGATGTTGTCTCGCATTTTCATTAGTTTTTTATGCTGTAAATTTTTTTTTTTAATATTAGTAATTTATTTGAAGCTTCTTCTTTTGAATGGTAAAAAATTTAGGATGATAATATTGAATTAAATTATAGTTACATCGTGTTAAATACAGGGGGGGGAGCACGTTAAAACTTACTTTGCTGAATGGAGATGGTGTAAAATCTTTTTTTTTTACTGCATTATAATTCTTTATCTTTCGGAAGTGAAAATACTGTCACTTTTTGGTCCTTTATGATAATTTCCTCAGCAATTTGGAACGATTCACCGTGAAGGCATTTTAATAAAAAAAGAAATATTACACTGACTCCAAGACGTTACGAGTGCCTACCGGTGATTACCGGTGTCACCGGTAAGGACTATCCGTGATGACGTCAGCAGATTAAATTATTTTTGCCCACCGGCCATCTTGTCTTTTAAGACGGTCTTGCTTACAGGCAGAAGTTGATCAGACCAGGTGACTTTTGGCTAACAACTGAAGCAAGCAATGTTAAATGTCGCCAAGGAGCACCAGCAAAGGTGGAGGCAATTGCGTACAGTGTAGTAAGATAAACAATTTATTTTTCTTATCATGCATGACAATTTAATCTGTTTTCTGTCTGTTTTAAAAACATTCGGTTGAAAAAACAAACAAACAAAAAAAAACGAATATTGGCATCCACATGGTCTTTATCAACAACCGAAAAGCAACCTGAGTTTTAAAGCGACAACGACACCAACAACAGAAAATCAACCTGCATGCATTTTGTCGAGAACCAAGGTTTACAGCGAAATACAAGTATAGTACAATGATTTGTACAATCATACACCCATGGTCAGGTATAATGTAACTGTAGCACATATTGTTCACCTATATTGTTATTACGTACTTGATGAAGAGAGTGGGTCTTGTTCTCCACAATACGCAATCCACTTAAACTAATTCTTGATTGACGATCATCTGATAATTTAGACTGTCATCTAGGGATTCCTACATATCTCTACGAGATAATAGAAGTTTAGCATCATGGGTTCGGGGTAGAGCAAAAAGCATTTATTTATTCAGTTGTAGCTTTATATATATATATATATATATATATATATATATATATATATATATTGATTTTTTTTCCTGAATAGAACCATTTGATTTCATTGCACTTGCTCAAATATCTAACGATCTGTTAAAAAAGAGTTAATGAACAGCTACCCTACATATGATGAGGAATCGATAAGTCAGAACTGAGATTTGCACACTTAAAAAAAAAAAGGAAATAAAAACAACTTTTATAACTGTAAAATATGTCAAAATAAAAGGGGAAAATGTACTTTTATGTTATCGACGCAGGTTTTAGTTATATATATATATATATATATATATATATATACAAGTTGTGAATCGGAGGGGAAATGTCCATATTTATTAAGTAAAAAGATTGGATTTTCCTTATAAAATTTAACGCACTGTACTAAGTTTTTTTTTTTTTGTAATACAACTGAACTACCCGTGACCTATTGGTTCAGTATTCATTATATCTTTAATGTTTTAAACAAGTGTAATGCAATGAATAAACACGTTCAATTTTTTTACATACTTAAAAATTGTGCATTGTGACCCTTTCTTTCTCTCTCCTCCTCCATTTCTCTCTACTGTCGTCTCCTCTTTTAATAAATAAATGGCCCTAATAGATCACACTTCGCTCGCCAATTCAATAGATGACACGGATAACCATTCTGACACCGCTCTTCTTGGATAAGTTTCATTGTATCTTTTTTTGACCACTATACAATAAAAATCGATCAGATAATTAGAGATGAGCATTATCTATTATTATATAAAAAGCATTTTGTGTGTGTATGTGTTCGTTTTCCTATGGATACCAAAACGGCTGGGCAGATTTTTTGGACTTTCATACTAATGTACATTATGTGTGTGGAAGTGTTCTTACCTATTGGAATCCATCTGATAAATATCGAAAATAGAACAAATCTGATTAAATAAGAAAGTTCAATTTTGATCCAAGTTAACACTTTTATACAACCTAAGATCACAAATGCATTTAAGTTTTGTCACCACACAAGCAGAAAGGTCCAGCATATAAAATCAACAATAAGTTCTTTTCTAAAACAGGGACACATTCTAAATGAATGCTTCTTTTTATAACACAATTAAACTATGACACTGGACTTTTGCGATTTAAACTTTAATTGAAGCCATTTGCTCTACTATTATATACAATTAATTTCATGAAATAAACAGATTTTCTGCCATGCAATGTAGACTACAATGTATTGTGGACTAAGTCCCTGCGGAGAGGCATGCGAAGCTTCCTAGCAAGAAATCATTAATTGAAAAATGAGTGATTTCACAGATTTCAATGACTTTAAAAGTACAGTAGGATGGAACATTTGTTGATCCTTATTCAATCCCGAGCAACGTCGGGCCTCCCTGCCAGGTATTGACTATGATAGCTTTTAAGAATTACTACTTTATCATATCAAACGTTTTTATCTTCAAACAGATAAAATTATAAAAAATATTTTAAAAAATATGAAAAGTAATTGGCCAAATAACACTAAATTAACTTAATAACTGAAATCAACACCAAAAATATCAATTTCTTTATTCTGCAGTCAATTAACGAAACTCCTACAAAATTTGATGGCGCTGAATCTTTACCTTAGATGCGAGGGAGATGTCAGCTAAGAACAAATTAAAATTAACAAAAAAAATGGTTTCCTGGGTTGTGCATGAAGGACAATTTTCTGTGTGTATGCATGCTAAAATTTAAAAAATGACAAAATCTTCATCCACGATGCCCCCCCCCCACTCCTGGATGAATAATATCTAAAATTTAGGAAAAAATGATTTATTATTTGACTCTAAACTGGTATTTCATTGGCCACTAATTAAAGGGAAATAACTTATTTTTTAAGGAGTTATTTTCCTTACACAGACTTATTCCTTAAGAAGTCTATAAAAGTATGTATGTGTGTCTGTGTGGAGAAGAAAACGGGGTCTAGTAGTTGGAAGGATAAACACACAAAGAGAAGTTTTAATTAAAATATATCACATTTTTGTCCAGAGCAACGCTGGATCGCTGCTAGTTTATTATCTAAAATTCACAAACTAACAAAAGTACACTTAGAAATTTTCTTTTAAAATTACTACATTAAAATTTGTTCTAAATGTCGACCCTCACCTGAAAGATTCTGCACCAGTTGACCACCAAAGAATGTATATGTCTTTTAAATTATATATTTGTCCGAGGTAACACCAAATAAAAATATACAAGTTTTGTGGGTGTCTCTTGTGTAGTTTTTTTTTTTTTTTTTTTTTACTTTTAACTGGACAGACAGACAGACAGACAGACAACTTACCTTTACATTATTAGGCATAGATATATATTTAATGAGATTGCTTGACTTTAAATATATACAAATATCATGTAAGATCTATCTATAGGTTTATAGTTTGTTGATTAGTAGATGTATCATCCTTGTGGATGCATAGTTTTGATTTTTAGTTGGACACATATACATAGACAACTGTTAAATCTGAGATAGTAATATAGGACAAGAAAAGAGTAACAACCCTAGTTGAAGTCGGTGTTACTAATGATGCTTAAACTGAGATGGAGAAAATAACGAAATATCAAGGTCTTATGTACGAAATGAAAAAAAAAATGAAATCTTAAGAAGATCTCTATTCCAGTAATAATAGAAACTCATGAAAAGAAGTTCCAAAACCATCTGGCAAATATACCCGATGAACTAAGTGCAATAGAGATACAAACAACAGTGTTTAAAGGAATCCTAAATCTCTGAAATAGTACCTGAATCTCGAATAATGCCCTATCCCCAGCAAAAACAAAAAGATTTAAAAAAACAATTAAATGAGGGGAAATATACAACTTTCCTTTATATAACTGAAGGAAAATCGTGTAATATATATATATATATATATATATATATATATATATATATATATATATATATATATATATATATATATATATAACTACTTCATTTACTCGCATAAAATTAATATACGAAAGTATAAATTTATGTGTAAACTTTAAGTATTTACTTCAAAAGTGCTTAATACGTAGGTAGAGCTAGTTAGTAAGTTATAAAATATATAAGCCTGAAAAGCCCTAGAGTGGATGAAACGCGGAATATTCAGATTAGCTTAATCGCCATATATATTTTATAACTTACTATATATATATATATATATATATAATTTCAAGAGAAATTATTGGCCTGAAGACTTAGTCTCCCTAAAACGGGTGATTACAGAAACATGTCTGCACATATGTAGCCATTAATGTTTGTATAAATAATTTTGTGTGTGTGTGTGTGTGGTTCAAACTACCAAAGATATTATTTACCTTCTCTCCAGAAGCTGAGACACAAGGTCAGGGGAGTTTAATGAAAGTGTTTCTGTGGAACGAACTGTATTCAAATGTAGCACACCCAGGTTTTCAGTCCATATCGTTAACCACTTAACCTAAATTTCAAAGATACTCTTATAAACCTTACATATTATGATTAAGTATAATCTCGAGTTGCTCATTATGATAAAAGAATATTGTATTATTCGTTTGGTCCTCAGGGACCAAATTAGTGCTTTGAGACGCAGAGGATACTGAAAGAATTACTTTCTTAGTGGTAAACAATCGACTACCGATGATTTCTTTTTCTTTCTATTATATTTAAGCAGTTGCAAAAGTTTGCACGAGAGAGAGAAATTTGAAAAGAAAAAATGTTACACACCTTTTACACTTTGTTTTAATTTGGGTACATGTG
Source organism: Euprymna scolopes (assembly GCF_053919585.1). NCBI lineage: Eukaryota > Metazoa > Mollusca > Cephalopoda > Sepiida > Sepiolidae > Euprymna > Euprymna scolopes. The sequence goes on along the minus strand of NC_136482.1, from coordinate 103,446,579 downwards.
CAGTTTACCGAACGTACTGTAATAATTTTATTTAGGAATTCATTCTTAACGTGGAGAGGGGGCTTTAACTATTCTGTGCCTTCACATAACAATTTAATAAACAAAAGATATCGTAAATATTGAATTTAACTTGAAAATCCTACCTAAGAAAAAAAAAGCACAGTTCATAAACTGCACAAATACCTTAATTTGTTAGCCACGCCACTGGGCAACCGACGCTGTTAGACTACTATATTTTGTTCCCTCTCTTGTCTGAAGACGTTTACCTTGAAATCTTAAAAACATTTCAACGTAACATCTACTTATTTTAGTTTTAAGGACTATTGAGAGTTTGTGTTATTCTTTCCTGACGTCATTTATCGTCATCTTTGTAAATCAGTCTGTTCTGTAAGCCCCCCCCCCCTCCTCCAACTCAGTTTTTAAGAAAAGTTGTTGGAACGCATAAAGCGGGCAAAGGAGGAGGGAGGAACGTCTTTTATCGAAAAGACCACCATGCTAACACGAACATTTGAAAATACAGGGTTTTGATGTGGGTAGAGAAGGCAAACACAGGATCATTGATAAAACTTTCTTGCAGATGGATGATTGCTGCCAGAGGAACAATCTCAAAAGACGCCAGTTTGCCAATTTAGAAGAGGAACAAGAACAGGAAGCACCATGTGCTGCGCATTTAAAACAGAAGACGGATGTCTGCACTCGTGTGGATTTGCTTCAATGTATCAGTTTTTGTTGTAATTTGCCCAATTATTTATTTTTTTCCTTTATTTCTCACAAAGCTTCAATTCTAGTATAAACTCTGTCGAATAAATTTACCTAATAAATTACCTACTACTATCATATGTTTGTATGTGTTATCTATATAATTATTATTTTTCTTTTTTATCTTAGCCAGCATTCACGTTCATATGCTTGTGTAATATTATTATCCTTTGTTAGGCCATCATCAGTGCTCTAGTTTTGCACTATTGAGCTATTAATAGAATTTTGTTTATAAAAGATATATTTGATATATGTACTAGCAGGTCGGTCGTTGCCTGGTTGTAAAATATACTCAAATATATTAATTTTATGCAGATTTTGTATTTGTTATTATAGAGCCAATCCTATAATAATTACTATATCGCACCCATTATATAATAATAGCCCGGTCGTAAAATATACTTGAATATATTTTGATTCATGCAGATTTTTTATTTATTATTATAAAGCCAATATTCTATTGATTATCATATTGTACCCATTATATAGTAGTGATTTCAAAAATATAAAAAATATGACTTTGGTGCTATCAGCTAAAATTGAAACCTAAACAGATAACTCCCCAGCCTTGTTCGTTACGGTCTGACCTAAATTAAATGAATACAAAAACTTTTAAAAATAACCTTGTTAAAGATATAAATGTATATTTATTCATGCACAGAAATAACACGTTTAGACGACTTACACCTGTCAAGTTCCAATTTTGAAAAAACATTTCTTATAGTAGCTATTTTTACCGGTTAAAAAACGAATGTTAAGAAAGCAACTCCTGTCATGGATGTGCGTCAGAAGGAGAGATATTGACTTCCTGGCAGAAATGCATTGAGAGTGGTGATAACTATGTAGAAAAATAAATTCTGGAGCACAAAAGATCACTTGTTTTAATGGTACCACTGCCGTCTTTGTAGCTCTTCACTTTTTAAGTTAAAAAAATAGACTTTACTTTTGAAACAATCCTCTTATTTATATATTTCTCAAATCATAATGCTATTCACGGCATCTCTCTCATATATATATATATATATATATATATATATATATATACTAGCAGAAGTACCCGTCATTGACTGGGTTCAAAAACAGCCTGCAGAAAATGGACTGTGATTAATGAAAGTATGATAGGTTATGAAAAGGAGGGGGTTGTAAAGAGATAGGTTTTGATACTCAAAAATTTTACCCTAAGCAAAATATGATGAAAGTAAAGATAATTTTCGCGAAAATATATTTTTTTTATATCAACTTTGTTTCCATTTGTAGCCAAGAGTGACCAACAAAATAATGTTTCCTTACAAAGAGAAAATGTTATATATATATATAATAACATAAATATACAATAAATAAAGGTTACCATAGTCAATAAAAGTTACTTTTATGGTAGAAAAGTTCATTGGTTTGTATTTTTAAGTAGTTTGTAAAAACAATTTTTTTTTAATTCACGAACCAGTTTTAAAAAAATCAAAATGCCAGCGACTTTGAAATGGAGAGCCCCGTTTTCAATTTGAAGGAAGGGCACCTGAGCATTCTGTGTTAACAATTTAAGAGAGTTCCGTCAACATAAGGAATATTTATAAACATATTTTAATGTTTTCCGTTATTTTGTGCTTTAGGAATATTCGATTATGGCATGTGTAGTTTATATAAAAATTCATTTAAGTAGTTATCGCCCCAAATTTCGTTTTAATTTCGGTTCGCTGAAATTATTTCAAGTAAAGAGCATTAAAAAACTATTTAAAAACAAAAGAAAACATGAACTGAACTTTTATTGACTATGGTAGCATTTATTTCTTGTATATTTATTTTTTTGGGTAGTCGTTTGTTGGCTTTTCTGCTAAACACTCTTGCTAAATAATATCAACGAAATATCGAAAAACAAAGAAATAAAAACAGTTGTGAAAAACAATGAAGCTTTTCTTATTTTATTAAAATAATCCGAAAGATCAAAATGGAATATTAAAAGTAAACACGTAATTACTTTAGTTTTTTAAAGCAAAGAATCGATATAAATATGAATAAGAAGAAAATGGCGCCCTTTTCAAGCAGAACAGCTTCGTTTCAGTTTTACAGTATTGAATAGTGTAGTATTGCGCCGTCGGATTCAGGGTTGTACTATTGTAACATAACACGCAGAAAGGGTTGTAATCAACTGAATTCCTTCTAGTACACTGACAAAACAAAGCTTAAACAGATACATAAATAAAAATAAAAAAGTTATGTAAATGTTTTTAAAAAGACACGTAATCACGTGAGCAAGATTCTTCCTTCTTTTGACACGATAACAAGTAACGTTCTTATTATTTATCTATTTTCGAAAGAGTGTCACGTGCAAGTGGAGAAGGAAAAAAAAAAACAGTTATGCAAAATTTGTGTCAAATTGTCTAAAGTTCCGACATTTTTTTTTTTTTTTAGCTATTACTTTAATAAGATCGTGAATTTATTCGACAATATGATTCAACTCAAAAAAATAAATAAAAGCTAACGTGAATTAAGATTAAAGCTAAGGTGTTATTGTGGCCCCTCACCCCTTTTAAAAAACCTTGTTAAACTTTGTGACATATTTACATTCTATGGAGGCCAGGCACGAACGAACACCCAATAATTTTATTATACCATATTTCTTCAAACTGAAACATAATTATCAAAGTATACTTATGCAAATAGATATGAAAAGTCTTTGTTAAAGCTTGTGCCATATTTCTATGGAGCACAGTCGCCAACGCAGACCCCACAATGTTATTATACCATCCCTATTTAAGTTGAAACATACTTATCAAAATATTCTTTTGTACATCTATATAAAAAAAAAAAACGTTGTAAACGTTTTTTGTTTTTTTTTGTTTTTTCCATTTTTTATTTCCATACTTTGGGGGCCAGGCGCGAACGCAGACCCCACAATTTTTATGAACCACCGTTCTGTCAGATCAAACATACCCATTCCTTATCCTCGGTACATTTATCATTATATGTAATCAGCTTTTTAAAATACTCAACGATATAGGAGCCTATTCGTGGCCACACACACACACACACACACACACACAGACGTTCAGCTTTATATTATAGATATATCACGTTTTCTTTTTCATTCGCCTTCCCCCTCCCTCTGTTAGATTATCCAGGTGTTGTATGGTAAGCAGCCGCCGCTTGCCTGCCGCTGTCTGTAAATGTAGTTTGTTATTTCCACGTTTAAGTGTTCAAGAACCTTGCCACACATTTCGTTGAAGATAATTGGCATTTCATGAGAACGAATAAAAGATAGTTCGCATTTTTTTCTTTTCTTTTTTGAAATCTGAAAAGGGGGATAACTCACAAATAATCATCCTGTGCATTGCTTTTTATATGTGAAGGCGGTTTATTGATTTTTTCTTTCGTATTTTTCCCCTTCTGTTTTTATCTATTTCTCCAAATCGGCACCTTTTAAAATGCATTTTTATTCAATAACGTCTTCTTTCTATTCTGACACTTTCTTCTCAATTTCACGATTCATTTGCCCCAAATGTGTGTTCATGTTGAAGGGAATGAGCCGTCATCTACATTATTAGCGTGTTGATTCCATGGTTCACAATACTGGTTTCAAATTCATTTCGATCTGTTGCATTCGTTTATGCACTAAAACTATGAGAAAAGTATGAACCCCTAAAAGCCGACTTTTAATAGTAATCTATATATTTTTCTCTATTTCTTTTGTATGTTTTCTCTCTTGGTCTTTTGCTATAGCATTTTGATTTTAACCGAAAAGCAAACAAAATCAATTATTCTAATTTGTCTTGTGTATATATATTTTTAATACGTCTCTCTCTCTCTCTCTCTCTCTCTCTCTCTCTCTCTCTCTCTCTCTCTCTCTCTCACACACACACATATTTTCTGTTTGTCTGTCTGTCTTTCGCTCTCTCTTGCACATGTATGCTATCTCTCACTCCTTTTTGCATGTGCATGTAGCCTCTCCTTTGTGCACGCATATGAAATATTTTTCTCCTTTGTATGTTTTCTTTCTTTCTCTTTCTCTGTCTCACTTTCTTTTGCATGTGCACGTACACTTTTTTCTTTTGTGCACGTGTGCAGTATATCTTTCTATCCCCCTCTCGTGCTTAAATACAATCTCTCTCTCTCTCTCTCTCTCTCTCTCTCTCTCTCTCTCTCTCTCTCTCTCTCTCTCCTTTGTGCATGAGTGCAATATATCTTTCTTTCTATCTCTCTCCTGTTTTGCACGAATGTGATATCTCTCTCGCTCTCTAACCTTTGCAGCCATGCGATATATCATTTTTCCTTCTAACCTTTGTATGCGTGCAATCTCTCTCATGCATGCAATAGATTTTCTCCTCTCTTTTATGTACTCACAACTCAAGCTTTTCTTTTCATGTGTGAATTTTTTATATGATTCTTACCATTTTCATCTTGAATCTTCTTTCCACTATTTTCTTTGCATAACTTTGGAATACTCTGTTCATATCACCTCATATTAAAAAAATGGATTTTTCCAAGTTTTATGAAACAAAATAATAATAAACAATTTCTCACATAATCTGTTCAATTTAATCTCTAACTTCACGAAAATAACTACAAATAACTATTTTAGCAGGTTTATTTATACAATTGATTTTGAAATTTATGTTTTTTTTTTTTAACTTTGATATAAAATCTTCATTACGTGTTTATTCTTTATTTTCCATTTTTCTTTTTCAAAATTTAGTTCAAATTATTTTCTTAAATTTTATTTCTAGCATATTTTTTTAGACATCTTTAGTTAAAGCCCCAAATAATTTTTCTTTGCAAAAAAAAAAGAAAATTGATTTTTCAATTTTCCGATTAAAAGAAATTCTTTAAGCTAATTTTTGTTTTATATAGGGTGATTCACTGAATAGTAGTCTGAACACTTGTCTCCCCACAAAAACAGAGTTAGACAGAAATTGGGTTTTTAATGTGGTGGAAATCTAGCTCCCCACAAAAGGGCATTCTGGATCAAGATAAAAATTAAAATTTCTTCAGTCTAGAAGGATTTCTTCACTGACTGAGGAAACAAAAAAGAAATGAAGTTTACTATCAGAACAGGTACTATATTTTGTTTCTAGCTGAAAAGCTCGAACAATGGAATGTAAAAAAGAGGCTATGGAAGTAACTTTTTTATTATTGGCATACACGTTGGATGAAACAAATATCAAGCAAAAAAACTTGCAACATATTCAAAGTATGGCATGCAAAATATCAGGCTACTTTTAAGTGGATAACCCTGTAGATCTTAATTTTTTATTTTAACTTTAGAATGTTTAAAAATTACAATTTTATTTAAATTTTTCATACCAAATTTTACGATTTTCTGCATTCATTTCTCTAATGCATTTTGCGATAATTTTAATGTTTAAAAAATGTTAAGGATATAAATAGATGTGTACTTTTGGCGGATAAAACCTTTGATCTCTTTTTTTTTTTTTTGTCCTTTTTATTTTTTATAAAGGTATTTAATTTCTAAGAAACTACCAATTCAAGATATTTTTCAAATTAAAACAAAAAAATTTAAGATTTTTTTTATTTTTGTAAGTTATAAATCAGTTAAAAAAAATTTCAGGATCTTTTCCATTTCTAAATTATGATTATAACATTGTCCATTTTTCCTTTGTTAATCTCGCAACTGTTTTTATTATTGTTGCAACCTGGATTTAGCTAGCGTCTACCTTGGCTTGCACTATATTTCAAATCAGGCTGCCCGTGCATAAGCAAGCTTGCACAAGATGCCTAATCAATCGCAATTCCACCATCAAAGGCTGACCACCTTTGGACTGGAGAACTCTGCCAATTTCTCCTTGACGGTTGCTGTCCAGGTCCTCAGCTACCCACCGGTTTATACACTTGCACCATTTAGGAAGAGAGGTAAGAAGGATTATTCCACGAATTAGCTCTCCATCTGGGCAATGAATTACATGTTCACACCCTCAAAGCCGTCACTTTACCTTCACAGATAGCAGAGATTTTATATTGACGGAGAACAACAATTGGGACAGGATTGTCATGGTGGAAATTTAAAATATGAATGGAACCTTAATCTGTTCTTTGTAAAACACGATGGAACACGACCCAGACGAAATTCTAACATACAATGCACGAGTGGGCTAGGTGTGCCGTATTCGATCTGAGCTATTTCATCATCTTCACTTGAGTAGCAATCCATATAATAGTAGGATAGACTAAACTCTAAAGCCTTAGAAAAGCAACTAGTCTAGAAGGAAAACATCAATAAAAAACCTCCATGGTCGCAGCTGTTATGTCACATGGTACACACTGCATTCATGAACAGTCATCATTTTTTGATAAAGAGTTGGTTGCACGACGTATTCTCCATTTAAAACAAACATAAATTATTATTCCAGTTCAAGTCCTCCTTTTGACTGCATTTTTCTCTTGTTTCATTTTAAAAAAATTTTTTCTTCCCCTTTTCTAATTTTGTGATTTTATCGCAACGCAATGCATAATTCTTTTTATTTTTCAAATAGTTGTGCAAGTACCCAAAACATCCGTTGTGCGTCGTCTTTCCTATGTTTTTGCCGTTATTTTAATAAAGTAAAAATTTTTCCGTTTCTGAAGATCCAAGCACAACTGATAACGCTCTCATTTTTTGATAATTTATTCATGTATTAAATTTGGTTTTCCTTTTGTCTTTTTTTCATACATCCTGTCTCCTTGGCATTTAATTTTGTGATATGCCATGTATTTTGCCCTCGAGTTATCTGCTAATTTCACACTTGTATCCTTGTGAGCAAGTATTGACTAAACCTTTTTATTCTTTTAGTTTCATTATAATCATATCAAGTTGAATGTTTATTAGACATGTTGGCATGTGCTGAATGGATTTTAGAAGTTGATTTCCAAACTAACCTATCTCTGACCAGGTCTTTATCCTTTTTCTCTTCTTTATCCCTATGTCCATGTTTTTCTTTCTTTTCTCATAACTAGCTCTACTACCTCATCTACTAAACCAAGCATTTTTATCAATTTTTTCAATGCGACCAAACCAGCTAAGTCTCCTCTTCTGTACACATTTCTCTATGATGTCCAGATTTAGGCTTTTATATAATTTCTCTCCATATAATACATATATTTGATTAGGTTGGTGCAAAAATAATGTCAGCTGAATGCCAAAAAAAACGATCTTATTTTTGCACCAATCTGATATTTATTTTTATTGATTATGAAAATCGCTCCAGACAGAGAATGAAGCCACCTGATGTAAGGAGCTAGCTTGAATTAAATATGATTATCTGAAAATATGAGATGCCTATTGACCTTAGTTTTTGAAAAGATCGAGGCTATAGATAGGAGGAAAACAGCAGCAAAAGAATTCCACAAGCCTGCAGTTCTTGAAAAGAAGCTACTGGAATAGGAAGTTGTATTACAATGACGTCTCAAAACAGCAAATTGATGGAGACTACTAGACCGTCAAACAAACTGGAACAAAGGAAGCAGGGAATAGAACAGACTTAATATTTATAGGAATGACTGAGACTGGTAGCATCAAGTCTGTTAGAAAGAAGTGGCAGAGACGTAGAAAGAGAGAGACCAATCAAGTTGGATACATTTCTGCACCCTATCCAGAACTGTCAAATGGGTTAGAGATTCATCAGCCCAAATATATTTTCTAACTAGTCGGGTTTCACTTCGGTATATCATCGTATGGCAGACATATCTGATAGACTTTCCTCTTGGTCGACAATAGAAATGCTCTGCTGATTAATAACGGCAGAAGTTTGCAGGACTTACTCCCTTTAAAATATTAAATAAGAAATAAACTTCAGTAAATCTCTGCTCTTTTCTTGTATCATTTTCTCAATTAGCAAAGTTGAAGTGTATATCAATCAAAGCCTATAAATTTAAAGTGTTTCTAACTCCTGAATTGTTCAAGGGCATGGAAAAATACTCATGATTGTATTTGCTAATCATTATTTCACACACATATTGCATAATCACGTTGATACACCGGTTCCCATTAGATCACTAAAGTTAAGCAACGTTGAACCTGGTGAGTGTTATAATAGGTAACCATTTGGTAAGACCAAGTGCTGTATGTGCTCTGAAGCCTCAAAATCAGTGGGCGTCACCAGTTTATTCTTGCCCAAGACTCAGACTCTACAACCTTGGGCTATGTTCACTACTTATGTAATTATACATATACATGCCACTATAAAGTGGGGCTAATTCACAAAACTAATTAAATAGAAAAAGGAAATATTCCATTTGTTTGTTTTTTATTTGTTCCAATAACCAACACTTTGAAGAAGATCTCATTTATTGAAATGTGCTTGTAATAGCCAATAAAGAAATTTTAAGTTTTAATATTTTTGTTTTCTATTAAATAATGTTTATAAACTGTTGAACGTTTCACTTTTTCCTTTCTTTTTTTTTATTTATGGAAATCGCTTCAGACAAGACATGAAGCCACTTGTTGTAAGGAACTAAAAAATATTACTTAAAGCTCAAAAACTTGCCAACGATAAGTGTTAGATGGAATAGATTCTGACCCAGAGAAAACAGCAATTCTTTCCCTTTTGTCAGAAACCTTCATGGAATATGAGGACTGAAGAACAAAATAAGGAAAGCAAGAGTTATGTGGCTGCCGAAAGAAAATTAAAAATCCACTTAATCTAATATTTGTTTTACAAAATACTTAAATAGTGCAATTCTTTTCACATATTTTTGCGTTTGACCCTCTGTGAGTTTATTTAATGCCACAGGACAATGTCCATTGTATATATACAATGGACATTGTCTCAGCATTAAATAACTTTGTAAATGATTGAGTATATTATTTTACGTGTAACTGAGTGGAGATTGTTAGTTCACACATTTGCCACACACTATTTGTTCATATAGGTGCATTTCATTCCTTTCGAAACCTACATACTACAAAGGGTAATCAATATAACATAATAATATATTAACTATTTCAACACAATTATGTGGAATTGTTTTACTGCTGTTGTATGTAATTTATATATGTGGCCTAATTTGCTGTTGGGGTTTCTCAGTCGCATCCTGGTGTCACAGCATCAAGTGTTGTCCTACTAGCAGCTACATCATTCATTCTATACCCACGCTGTGTTCAAAAGGTTCTTTCAATAATTTTGATGCTGATGCAACCTAGTCATGAACAATAACAAATATTTATTGGAACACAATTTTGTAACAATAATAAAGACAAAAAGTTATGTTATTGTTGGACGAGAAGAGACAAGTTGAGATATTTGACTGGGCCAAAGTCTTGGTTAGAGGACTTGGGAATTTACTTCGTGCTTTTTGTCGAATTTGAAAGGAATTCCTTTTTGATCTTTAATTTTTCTTTGTTTCCTGTCTGTTTCTCAAACGAATCGACTGTCTTTTATTGAGTTCTTCAAGCACCGTTTTTTATAGAGAACTTTTACTTGAACCTAGTTTTATGATTTGCTAACCTATCATAATCCGTCTTGCATTTTCTGCTCTATTACAATTGGTTGGACAATGAAAGCCTTTATCCCACCCCATTAAAGTGGGATTTAATCCAACCCACGGTATGTTGGCGGAGGCTTATTTCAACAATAACATGTCTTAGTATTTACAGACAGATACATTCTCATGATCGTTTTAATTTGTTAACATATAATTTCGTTTCAAACAAAATTGTTTGTTATTTTGGTTGGTTGTAGTCTATTGGAAAGCAGACCCGTCGTATCTTATTCCACATATGGGATGTTCTAGCAAAGAAACTTTGTTGGTGGGGGGGGGGGGGTTCGCTTAGTTTTTTGGTAAAGAAAGGAAGATTCTTTGATATGAATTGTTGTAAAAATATGGACAACTTGAAGCTTAGAAAACTTCACATCGGGTGAAATTGATTTTATAAACAATGCATACATTCCATTCACACCAGACAAGTTTCCATTCGTTTTAACGATGCATATTCTGTCTAATAATTCAATGATAAACATTACTTGAAATTTTCGTGTTGTAATTAAGTTTACCAAGAGCAACATTAAAATCCGAAACGATTAACAGTTAGGATTATTATTTTTTGTACGGCAGGGAGGGGAGCATAACTAGAAATATGGAAAAAGAAGGGATAGTTCTTAGTTTAGCAAAGTTACTGCTATTACTTAAAGCAATCAGTATTTTTATATCTTTGTTCGTCAGGCAGGTTCAAATCTTGTAGGGAAATATTCTTCGTCACAGCAACAAGGTTTATTAGTTCTAAATCTATTTAACACAAAGAAGTTTCACTTGATATTGCCCTAATGTAAGCATACAAATCCATCAAATGATTGATTCTAGAAAGTGTTTGAAGAGAAAAATGCCTATTCAAACTGTAAAAGGCGCTGAAGCTAAGATGTTGTCGGTCTTGGAAATATTGGCTAATTTCGTTCTTCACAAGAAAACGCATAATACGTTGGGAGGCCTGCAGTGCATCTCACTGTAAGGCTCCATCAAAACAGTTTTATCAAGATACTGAAAACATTTTGTGAGCTCTGTTTTCGCTTTCTTTTCACTCTCCCCCCCCCTGCTAGCTGTATAACTGCTACGTTTCAACTGAAAATCTATTTTCTCGATTTTTTTTTATTTTTGTCATTCAATCTGAAAACCGTTTACCTGTTTAGAATGAACATGATGCTTCTTGTTATTTTATTTATTTATTTATTTATTTTTTCAATTTATTCATGAAACAGAAACTGCGATTTTTATTGGTACTGATTATACTAGAAATAAAAATATTGAATATAAATGTTCTATTGAAGTTCACCGAACTATTGCAGTTTTTGGGTGTGTTTTTTTTTTATTGAAATTTAATATTATTTTTAGAATCATGCACGAATGTTTAAAAAGAAAATTGTTAACGATTACACTGAAAATATAAATATCAGATATAAAATAGTATAAATATTGCATTTTAAAATTCATTTTTTTTTTTTTTTATTGAAATGTATTTGTTCATTGCTTTAGGAGTTGGCCAGACTTTTAATGGTACTTATGCAGAATAAGAACCATGCTATTTTCGGAATTTTCTGTGCAGTTTACGTAAAATGTTAGAAGATGCTGAATGAAAGTTGAGTTTGAATAAAATAAATCTAATACGTATTTATTTTATTCAAACTCAACCAGCGCTTCTATTTAAGGAACACATACCCTAACGTGAATTCCGCGTGGCCAACGCACCGTACCGACATTTGAAAAAACTACCGCGGAAACAATAAACTGACTTCTACTGATTCTATGCCCCAACAACAAGATGGCAAAAAGAAAAAAAAAAAGAAAGACATACTGAAGATGAAGTCTTACTTCGAAATATATTTATGAATTTCAATATAAATTTCAAACAAAATAAATATCTGTTTATTTTATAATAATGCGTTGTTTTGGCTTCAAACGTATCTAATACGTATTTATTTTATTCAAATTTTTATTTGTTTTATGTTTTTTTATGAGGTTTTCGTTTTTTTATAATTTTTTTGTTCAAATCAAGATAGTTTTTTTTTCTTAATAATAAACTAATGATAACAAATAAATATATTTTTAAATGACGCTGGCTGCTACAAATTCATTGGCTCAACATTTTGGCACCTTTCACAGCATGGAAAATTCTGGACGATAAAACAGTCCTTATTCTGCATAAGTATCCTTTTCAATTTTGAATCCGGGCTAAGCATTTGGACTATTGACTCCACGGCTCTATTCTCATTAATGCATCACATTTTTTTTATATACATAAGTTTATGATTTATTTATTACTAACAGGAGGCACCAGCCTTGCCCAGTCATAAACTATGTTTTAAATATTTTTTAATTCATGCAGATTTCGTAGTTATTATTATAGAGCCAATTCTCTGTTGAATATTATATTGTACCTAATACTGATTTAAAAAGTAAAAAAAAAAAAAAAAAAGGACCTGGGTGCCATCAAAAAATGGTAAGGTAAAAAATATGGTTCGCCAGTGTTCACACTTGCTATTTATCTAGATATATTACTAAACTATTAACGTAAAATCATAGAATTACGTCAGTAATTTTAAGTTTTATATATAAATTAGTATCTGATTCTAATAACCTAAAGGAAAAAAAAAAACAAAAAAACGGTGACCTTTTTTTTTTATTTTATTGAAGAGTGGAGGATTTTTTTCTGAATTCATTTCGGAGTAAATTTGAGGTGGTTGTCTGACTTGTTATTTACTTTTTCACTTTCTCTCACTACTTTAAATGGTTATGAGAGGTAGAAAAGGACATGTTTTACTTGCTAACTTTTGCATAATGGGGTGGAACTACATATTGTTTTATGTATCCACATATGTTATAAGGAAATATAATTTATGTATCGATTTTCAATATTTCAACAGTGCTCAATACGTGAGTAGAGCTAGGTAATGAGATTCTGTGTAGGTTAACACACGAGTTCATCAGCAGCAGCAGCATCAGCAGCCATTTTTGGTTTTATTGTGCTACAGCTGCCTTGGATTCTGGTGTAGCCAACACCAGGTAACGTCTCACGCTTGCTCTCCATATAGTCTCATCTAAATGCTTGATATCAGTTAAGTTTCATGCAGCACGATTGATAGGATTTTTTCTTCACATCCACCTGATCATGTCATGATCATTGTGCTGAAGCTGTTGCACACCAGAAATTCATAAAACAATTATAAATGTATATTGCTTGAATGGTTTCAATTTGAGGATGTCATTTCAAACGGACGGTGACAGAACGAGAGGATGTGTCTACAAACGACTTTAAACTTTCTCTGTGCTTCAAGACAGATGTATGTTCTGCACTTTGAAGAAGTAACACAAGAGATTTTAGCAATGAGTTGATGCCATTCGTTATACAATTCATACTTTTGAACTTCCCTCCCATGTGAACCTCCCACCCCACCTTCTTCCTCCTCCTACCCATCGCTGTTTTGGGCTCATGGCTGATGATAGGATGATGGAAGTATGCAGGAAGTGTTTAAGAGATTCCAATGGAATAATCATTCCGCTTTCTTTACATCCTGTTCAGCTGATGATATGTACGAAAAACTCACCTGAAATTATTTTCCTCTGATTCTTATCTCCCCCCCCTTTCTTCCCTATTTCTTTTGTTCGTCTCATTTTATCTTTTTCTCTCTCACTTACCAAATTACTCAGACAATTTGTGGTTTAAACATTTGAGATTTTACATAAAGGGTATTCAGAGATAGGGCTAGCTTTTTAATTGGTTTGGGTCGAAAATTTGAGCTCCCAATATATAAACGTATGTATGTATGTTTGCATGTCTGCCTAAAACTTTCAACAGACGCGACAGATTTTCACAAGATCAGTATCGTTTTTGAAGCTCGACCCTTCAGGCGACAAATACCAAAAAATTGGCTAAAAACATTAATTTCTTCACCCTCAACTGGGCACTTTTCAACAGGGAGGGGTCGCCTTTTTTGCCAATATTTTCGAAAGTCATCCCCTCTTTTCGATTGTCTAGCCTTAATTTAAACCTACGTCACTTCCGGTTTGGCGGTGGTCGTAACAGCAAAGTCGTCACATTTTTTCCCCCTTCACGGTATGAGTTCGAGCCTGCCTTCCTACTACCACTTAAAAAAAAATTTTTTTTGCTCAACACACACCTCCAAACACCCGGGTAACGCCGGGCCACCATGCTAGTATATTTATATATCTATAATACTGAGAATGTGTATGTGATGACAATCCTCAACCTATATACTCAACAAATTTTTAATCTACACACTTGAAATTTGGTATATAGGTTCAGACATGTGGAAAACCTTTAATAGGTTTTCATGCAGAAAAAAACGGGGGCTTCTAAGGTGTCGAAATTGAAAATTGATATGTGGGATTCTTTGGATTTTTCTCTATTTGCTAACTCTTTCATGATTGTGCATGCATGTATGGTTCACATTGCAGATTCCTTATGTTAAGAATAAGTTGGTTTGAAAACGCCCTTTTTTAAGAGCATGTCACGTTGGCCGAATGGTTATCAGACTTGACTGTCTTTAAGTTTTTTCGTTTTTTTTTTTTTTAAAGAATTTAGCCGTACGTTTAATACCTACGGTATTTCTGTTTATAATAAGAATTCTACATCAATTAAAATATAATATTTATGCGTATTTTATGACCGGGCAACGCCAGGGGGCCTGCTAATACATCTATAAAAGTGAGAATGTGAGTGTATGTGTGAGGACACTTATTCACGAAATTTTCATCTACACACTCGTCCTCTCTTTCTTCCATATCTCTATCCTCTTTTCCTTCTCCCCTCTCTCGCCCCCTCTCTCAAACCTCTATTTTCCTTCCCCCTCTCTCAAACCTCTATTTTCCTTCCCCCTCTCTCGGTCCTCTCTTTTCCTTCCCCCTCTCTCGGTCCTCTCTTTTCCTTCCCCCTCTCTCGGTCCTCTCTTTTCCTTCCCCCTCTCTCGGTCCTCTCTTTTCCTTCCCCCTCTCTCGGTCCTCTCTTTTCCTTCCCCCTCTCTCTGTCCTCTCTTTTCCTTCCCCCTCTCTCTGTCCTCTCTTTTCCTTCCCCCTCTCTCTGTCCTCTCTTTTCCTTCCCCCTCTCTCTGTCCTCTCTTTTCCTTCCCCCTCTCTCTGTCCTCTCTTTTCCTTCCCCTCTCTCTGTCCTCTCTTTTCCTTCCCCTCTCTCTGTCCTCTCTTTTCCTTCCCCTCTCTCTGTCCTCTCTTTTCCTTCCCCTCTCTCTGTCCTCTCTTTTCCTTCCCCCTCTCTCTGTCCTCTCTTTTCCTTCCCCCTCTCTCTGTCCTCTCTTTTCCTTCCCCCTCTCTCTGTCCTCTCTTTTCATTCCCCCTCTCGCTGTCCTCTCTTTTTTCTTTCCCTGCTCTCTCGGTTCTCTCTTTTTTCTCCTCCCCCCTCTCTCTCGGTCCTCTCTTTTTTCCCCCCCCCCCTCTCTCTCTTTTATCTTTCCCCCGCTCTCTCGGTCCTCTCTTTTATCTTTCCCTGCTCTCTCGGTCCTCTCTTTTATCTTTCCCTGCTCTCTCGGTCCTCTCTTTTATCTTTCCCTGCTCTCTCGGTCCTCTCTTTTATCTTTCCCTGCTCTCTCGGTCCTCTCTTTTTTCTTTCCCTGCTCTCTCGGTCCTCTCTTTTTTCTTTCCCTGCTCTCTCGGTCCTCTCTTTTTTCTTTTCCTGCTCTCTCGGTCCTCTCTTTTTTCTTTTCCTGCTCTCTCGGTCCTCTCTTTTCCTGCTCCCTCTCTTGGTCCTCTCTTTTCCTACTCCCTCTCTTGGTCCTCTCTTTTCCTGCTCCCTCTCTCGGTCCTCTCTTTTCCTGCTCCCTCTCTCGGTCCTCTCTTTTCCTGCCCCCTCTCTCGGTCCTCTCTTTTCCTGCCCCCTCTCTCGGTCCTCTCTTTTCCTGCCCCCTCTCTTGGTCCTCTCTTTTCCTGCTCCCTCTCTTGGTCCTCTCTTTTCCTGCTCCCTCTCTTGGTCCTCTCTTTTCCTGCTCCCTCTCTTGGTCCTCTCTTTTCCTGCCCCCTCTCTTGGTCCTCTCTTTTTCTGCCCCCTCTCTTGGTCCTCTCTTTTCCTGCCCCCTCTCTTGGTCCTCTCTTTTCCTGCCCCCTCTCTTGGTCCTCTCTTTTCCTGCCCCCTCTCTTGGTCCTCTCTTTTCCTGCCCCTTCTCTTGGTCCTCTCTTTTCCTTCCCCCTCTCTTGGTCCTCTCTTCCTTCCCCCTCTCTCGGTTTTTTCATTATCAACTGCCTAGTGTCCTATCTTCTCTTTCTCTCCCTTCTCATTCTCTAGCCCCTTTCTCTCCCACTCTGCAGTCCTTTCTCTCTCTCCTGTCTTTCTTTTCAATATATTATTTTCTGGTAGTTCTACACTCACATTGATCTTAGCTGTGACATTCACTATAGACATAAGTATTTTAGCTTTACAAAAAACACATTCTGCACAATGGCAAAAGTAGTAAAAGAATGCTATTCATGAAAGAACGCATCAAATGAGATTTTTCAGATCCCCAATCTCCACTTTCATTATAAACACGTTTGTAAGCGTCTCAATGCCATAAAAGCTGTGAACATTTGTATTGAGAATTAGCAAGAGCTAACATAAGATTGCAGCATATAGCGTCGTTTCTTTATGAATTAGTTGTGTATTTTGGCAAAGCTAGGATCTCGTACGTGACCCTAGAAATGAGTTTAAAGAGCTGTGTACTTTGGGGAGACAATCTTCCATTTAGCTTTGTCTACATTCAGTGTAACAGCCACCAGCAACTTTCAACACTGATACATTTTAGGTTTTATTATCTATGAGTATTTACAAATTCTGAAGGAAACTAACCCTCCATTTTTTATTTTAGCTTCAAGGGTTGCGGAGGCAGAAGTTATAGAACTCCTAGAATTCTATATCTGACTGTGACGTTTTTAAAAATCTTTGAATATTTAAGTTGTGGGTTAATTCTTCAGAGGTTAAAAACTCAGTTCCGATTCCAATTCTTAGAATTCTTATGAGTTTAACTCTGATGTCACCTCCTTCAAAAACCACTGACACTAACTGTGAAATTATACCTACTTCTATTACTAGTGCTATTTACTCACTAGGAGTTTTTATAAGTCAGTTTTAGTGATTGCTCAATGACAATAACAATTTTCCTGGCGTCTGAGTGACAAGTCTCCCCAGATTTTTCAACATTATTTTGTTATTGCAACAGCTTTTTACCATTGATTTTTCGCTAATTCCATTGATGGTTGTCTCTGTAATTTGAGGAGCAATACACCTCCCTAAGATTTCAGTACTCTCCATGCCCATTCAGTGGAGGTCTGCATGGTGCTCTCACTTAGTCTTTCTATCATTCTTGACACTTCATTTTTTTGTAACTATTATAATTTTTATTATCAACAATTTCCCCCCCCCAAAAAAAAAATGCTTAAATTTATTTAGACCGCCAGTGAAAGAGATTTATTTGACCAACTTCTTTCATCACATCATTTAAGACTTCCTGTCTCTGATGCAACTTCCTGAACACGTCGGCTTAATTTTGTAATTTTTACTTTGAATGGAAAATTCCACTTTACTTGATATACGAGTTAGTTACAAGATCGAAATTTCATTTCCTATATCATTCTAATACCGCCACGGCCAATATCGCTACATTCGTTACTATCATTGTAATATCATTGTCACTATTATTATATTGATTTTGTGTATGTTAAGGAAATATCAATACATATGATACAAGATACATACAACACAGAGGCCAAATAAAATTATGCTTCAAGTTTTTGCTTTTTTAAATGACATCAATTTTGCGTAACTTAATATTTAATGTTTAAATTTTCTTCCTTTCTCATCTTTTTTTTTTTTTTTGCATGTTTTATACTTGTCTTCCAGTTACTGATTTCCCCCTCCTTCTCTTTCAATCGAATTTTTTTTTTTTTTTTTTTTTTTTTTACATAACTGTGTACATTACACTTGATACTTCTTCCTCTTTTATTCTCCCTTAATTTCTGTCTCGCTTTTTGGTCCTCCTGATAAAAGGAGGGTGGACCTGTAAATTCACCCATGTCCGTTTGTCCGTTCATCTGTCCACACTTTTCTCAATAACTACACCTTGGAATTTTTGGAAATTTTGCAAACATTAAACATGATATGAGTAAAAAAGTAACAGAATGGATTTCCCTGGAAAACTTCGGTTGCCTCCCTAGGAGTGCTTTTCGGATTAAAATGGCTAAAATTGACACTTTTCTGCTTATTAAAAAAAATTCATGCCTTGGATTTTTATAAAACTTTCTGAAAAATTGTAACCAACTGATTTCTATATAATTTTATTTGCCTATACTTCGCGATCACTTTTGGGTGTGGCCCAGAGGCTCTTTTAGGGCTAATAAAACACTCCATTTTTGGGACTATTTTACCATATTCGTCCAAAATTTTCTGTGTATGTCTATTTAGCAGTTTTGCATGGTGCTGAACTCAAATTTAAATATGTTAAGACCTTGGGGACTTTTGGAGCTAAATGGCAAATAATGGACTTAGTCATTTCTATTTTTGCATGGTACAAAACTCAAATTTACATATGTTAAGGCCTAAAACTGCATCGTTTGTTCATTTTCACCAGGATTTGACGTCCCCTGGGGACTTTAGAGGCTAAATGGAGGTGGAGCGCAAATGCTGAACTAAGTCATTTTTTTATGCCTTGTTCACTGTGCACTCACGGGAGACCATGCATGCTTCACTAGTTATTTTCTGTGTGCGTGAGCTTGTTCCCTATGGACTCCAAAACAGCTGGTCTGATCTTTTTAAATTTCATACAAATGTACTTTGTGTCTGAGAGTGTTCTTAGATAGGCTTTATATTGGAATGCCTCCGATAAATATTGATAATCAAAAAAATCCGATTAAAAAAGGATCAAATTAGATTTTGACTAAAGTTAACACCTTTTTAAAGCCTAACATCACAAATGCATTTGAGAAATTTTATCAGCACACAAGCAGAAGTAGGCTCTTTGATAAGACAGGTGTATGTTCGAAATGAATGACTGTTGTGAGCACAATTGAGCCATTATACTTGACTTTTGCATTTTAAACTTTAATTTGAGCCATTATATAAAAAAAATATAAAATCAACAATAGCTTCTCTACAGTGCAATGTAAACTACAGTGTATTTTGGAGTAAGTCACTGTTGGGAGGCATGTGAAGCTTTCTTCTGATACACTCTGGTGGGCCCTCAACTAGAGCAGGTAATCAATTGATTTGATTGAAAAATGAGTGACTTCACAGATTTCGATAACAATAAAAGTATTGAAAGTGTGGAACACTCGTTGATTCTCATTCAATTCCAGCAACATTGGGTCTCCTTGCTAGTGTATAACTAAAAACAAATTCCTTGCCATGTTAAAGCACATCACGTGCCTCATTTGTTTTTGAAAGGAAAGCGTTTCCCAGATGATGCAGCCTTGATTTCTGAAGTCACATTGTGGTTGGAGGACCAACCTGTGTTACATATAGGGGTTTCATTGAGAGAGTCTTATTATACGCGCAGTCTTAGAGTCTTATTATAGAGAGGTTCTTATATATTAAATGTTCATTCCTTAATTGTGTTGAATGGAAGAAGAAAGCTCTTTGAGTGGGGACATAGTGTTCAGACAGTTCAGACATGATGATGTTGAGACATGTATGTAAAGACATATAACACAAATATATAATACAATTCCACTTTACCTTTTTGTAAGAATCATAAGACACAAGACGAGCTTTACAAAAAACACTTGATGGTTTATTTCGTTACACGGCCGTGTTTCCATCACCAAGAATTCAAAGTCTCACATTTTTTTCTTGAAGTGACGTCTCGCTCCTAGACGACTGACTTCCTCCGAGTTTCTTCACTGACTGACTAACTCTAAAGTTTTTTCTCTATTCCTAGAACTTTCTATTTTCCGTGACGTCATACACATGTTAAAACATGTGCCTTCTTTCACGTGCTCTGGACATACATGTCCAAAACTTTTCCTATTTCTCAGTAACCTATTTATCCAATATGTTAAAAACATTATCTTATAAGCTGCATTCTTTCAATTTAAAATTTCATCACAAACTTGATAGTTAACATTCTTTCCTTGAAATATTTATCTATATTCTAAACAAATGTTTGTTTTACATTTTTAAATTCTCACACGTAATCTATTTCTAAACCTAGATTACGAGGTTCGAATTTCGCCTATGCTATTTCATTTTCATTTTAAACTAAATTCTCCATTTTTATACTTACTGGAAAAGGGGACAGCCCTTATCATGTAACAACTGGGGTGCTCTACAAAAACGGTCTCCAGAGCTGCATCAAACGATGGGAGAAATGCATAACTCTGAGTGGTTCCTATGTAGAGAAAGATTAATAACTGTGCCAATTTTCGTTGCTCTACTGCTATTTATATAATCATGCTTCTAATATGGAAGCAAAAAGACATTTTTCCATGTAATTTACATGCATGCTTGCAGTGTGTACACACTTATAAATTAAATGAAAAAAAAAATCGGTTTTTCTCTAAATGCTTACTGAGGCATGAAGAAATATTTGAGTGATTGAATCAACATCACGAGAAGGCTCAAAAGAAATACATAGATAGCTCAGAGAGATGAGTGAATTTTTCTAAACAAAGCAATTGACGAACTAAGGAATGGTTTAGCATGTATCCTGCATTATTAATATAATAATTATATAATAGATGATACATGTATATAATATATATATAATTATAATAAATGTAAGTTATATATTTTACTGTGTGAGTTCCTGTTCACAGACTTTTAGAATTGGACTCTATTAAATTTATGTACTTTGCTGTTCAATTCCATACTACTATTTTGAAATTGCTTCTTTGAATGTTTGCATTGATGTTTTTCGACCCAATTTGGAAACTTTCCTTGACATGGTCGATTTGCTAATCACACAAAAACTTGTGATCATAAATCTTAACATTAATTAATATTCAAAAGAAACTTGAATTATGTGATTTTATTCTTACGAGGGGCGTGCAATAAGTAATGACCCTGACCCACTTCCAGTTGTCTGATCTAGCTGAAATTTTGCATGTGCAATGATTTCTATCTCTACGGGTTATGTGGCAAATTACAGCTCTGAATTAATTGTGGTTTCTGTTTTACAGGTGTTTGAACTGAGTCAGGTGTGAAATGGAGCCTGTTGAATGCCGAGCAGTGATCCGGTTTTTGTATTTGAAAGGACGCACACCACAGGAGACTTTTGATGAAATGAAAGAAACTTATAGTGATAATGCCCCATCATGTGACCTTGTAAAACGCTGGCATCATGAATTCAAACATGGCCGGAAATCTGCCAGATGGATTCTCAGGTTGCTCACACCATTCCAGAAGCGAGAACGCATCGAGTGCTCGAGGATGAATTTGGAGATGAGTCAAGAAGAAGAGTCAAAGTTTTTCAAAAGACTGATTACACAGGATGAAACCGGGGTCCATCACTATGAGCCCAGTCAATGCAGTGGAAGCACTTGGACTCACCACCCCCAAGGCAAGGGTGCAGCCCTCTGCTGGCAAGGTCATGCTCCGTCTTCTGGACCAGGACGGAGTAGTGATGACAGATTTCCTGGAAAAGGGTACCACAATTACAGGAGCCTATTATGCTTCACTTTTGAGGAAATTAAGGGAAGCTATCAAAATCAAGAGGCGGGGCAAGATCAGCAAAGATACCCTCCTCCTGCAGGACAATACTCCAGTCCACAACTCGCATGTCGCCAGATCAGAAGCACGGGCGTGTGGTTATGAAATCCTTCCCCATCCTCTCTTCTCTGCTGATCTTGCACCCTCTGACTTTCCTTCTTCCCAGCCATGAAGTTGTTTTTGAAAGGAAAGCGTTTCCCAGATGATGCAGCCTTGATTTCTGAAGTCACGTTGTGGTTTGAGGACCAACTTGGGGTGTTCTACGAAAACGGTCTCCAGAGCTGCATCAAACGATGGGAGAAATGCATAACTCTGGGTGGTTCCTATGTAGAGAAAGACTAATAACTGTGCCAAGTTATGTTGCTCTACTGCTATGGGAAATGGGTCAGGGGCATTACTTATTGCACGCCCCTCGTATATGTACTAGAATATCCGTCCTAGGACAGGATAAATTAATTCCCCAAACAAAAAAGTTTTGCACCATTTAAAAATTAAAATCACGAATCCTTATCAGAGTTTTGATAAAAATCCATTATGACTTTCACTCTAAAAAATGTTTAAAATTTAAGGCTTAAGCCAAAGAAGTCTTAAGAAACTGAAATTCAGAGAAAAGACAAAAGAACCATAGAAAAAATAGAAAAGAAAAAAAGGGTGTGGAAAAATATAGAAAATCGAAAAAAAAAAAATCTATAGTGTAACAATATTTAAAATGTTAGTCAAATAACATAAGTAGTGTAAATGGGTAGAGATTACAAATGAGAAACATTTGTTATCTAAATAAACATCCTTTTATTTTTGTATGTAACCGGAGTATATATATATATATGTATATGTATGTATTGCTCTATTTTCTTATCCACCCACGCATATTCACTCGTCCCACAAGAAGACTAAGATCGTTATCACCACACCCCTCACCTTGTATAAACATGTATATGACGCAGACATACCTCTATGGAATTGCAAGAATGAAAGCAAGCATACGAATTTGCACGTGACTTGGATTTCATATTTAAGGAATCAGCAATTCTATAATTTTTAAAGACAGGAAATTAGTACCAAAAACATTCTCACATCCACACACACACACACATCATGCACTAGGGTTGTCAAAAATGGTTTCATAATAAAATTATTGTAGAATGGCCTTTTATACAGAGTGCCATTAGACAGCTTTAAAGCAGTTTCATCACGCCGAATTTCACTCACAGATGCTGGAATAAAACTATTCACAAAATAAATAAAAAAAAACTGGTGGCACTTGCCTGAAAACCATATGCCATCAAATACGATGGGCATGCAATAAGTAATGCCCCTGACCCACTTCCCATAGAAATAGAGCAACGAAACTTAGCACAGTTATTAGTCTTTCTCTACATAGGAACCACCCAGAGTTATGCATTTCTCCCATCGTTAGATGCAGCTTTGGAGATCGTTTTTGTAGAACACCCCAGGTTGGTCCTCAAACCACAACGTGACTTCAGAAATCAAGGCTGCATCATCTGGGAAACGCTTTCCTTTCAAAAACAACTTCATGGCTGGGAAGAAGGAAAGTCAGAGGGTGCAAGATCAGCAGAGAAGGGAGAATGGGGAAGGATTTCATAACCACATGATCTGGCGACATGCGAGTTGTGGACTGGAGTATTGTCTTGCAGGAGGAGGGTATCTTTGCTGATCTTGCCCCGCCTCTTGATTTTGATAGCTTCCCTTAATTTCCTCAAAAGTGAAGCATAATAGGTTCCTGTAATTGTGGTACCCTTTTCCAGGAAATCTGTCATCACTACTCCGTCCTGGTCCAGAAGATTGAACATGACCTTGCCAGCGGAGGGCTGCACCCTTGCCTTCTTTGGAGGTGGTGAGTCCAAGTGCTTCCACTGCATTGACTGGGCTTTGGTCTCTGGATCATAGTGATGGACCCCGGTTTCATCCTGTGTAATCAGTCTTTTGAAAAACTTTGACTGTCCTTCTTGACTCATCTCCAAATTCATCCTCGAGCACTCGATGCGTTCTCGCTTCTGGAATGGTGTGAGCAACCTGGGAATCCATCTGGCAGACACCTTATGCATATGCAAATGGTCATGAATGATAGTTTCCACAGACACTGTACTAATCTTAACATTTTGGGCTATTTGGCGAATAGTAATGCGCCGATCTTCCAAAATGGCAGCCTCAACTTGATGAACAGATGCCTCATCAATGGCAGAAGGAGGGCGACCAGGTCTGGCAGCTGTTTCCACAGATTTCCGGCCATGTTTGAATTCATGATGCCAGCGTTTTACAAGGTCACATGATGGGGCATTATCACTATAAGTTTCTTTCATTTCATCAAAAGTCTCCTGTGGTGTGCGTCCTTTCAAATACAAAAACCGGATCACTGCTCGGCATTCAACAGGCTCCATTTCACACCTGACTCAGTTCAAACACCTGTAAAACAGAAACCACAATTAATTCAGAGCTGTAATTTGCCACATAACCCGTAGAGATAGAAATCATTACACATGCAAAATTTCAGCTAGATCAGACAACTGGAAGTGAATCAGGGGTACTTATTGCATGCCTCTCGTTTAGATAGAGAGGGAGGGAAAAGAGGGAATTAGTGAGTAGTGGTCAGAGGATAAAGTGATGTTTTGTATAATTTTTTATGATGATTCAGTATTTCAAATGGCCTGTTTTTCATCAGAAATTAAGTGTTGTGAAAAGGGGGAAATAAAGCGGGTAAAATTTAGACGCTTATATATATATATATAGAGAGAGAGAGAGTGAGAGAGAGAAAGTAGCGAATGTTGGTTAAATGTTTTAAATTCGTTTTAGAGGCTGTTTTTATTAGTTCAGTTATTTGATTATTTACATATAATAGTTGGATCTGCAAGACTGTTAGTGACAGTCTGTCTCACTCTATGAATCGGAGGATTGTAATTGAATTTTGCAGGGTAACTGTAAATACGATTCTAATACTAAAAAAAAATATGTGTAGAAAATTTTTAAAATACACACTGGAAAGCTGTACCAATACTTTCTTTGAAATTTTGTGTAAAGTAATCAAAGTATTTATAACAAGTGTTTGAGCAAATTCTTTCTAGAAATATGCTGTTTCTTAAGATAAAATGCACTATTGATGCTTGAATCGTGGCCTTCGTAAAAATAAGGTCATTCTATTAAGTCTTGTTTTCCTGCTGACGTCACAGTGATTGGTGTTAAGCAGGTAAATGATGATTCGAAGAGAACGGTACACACTGCATATGGTGGTCATTTCTGTCTGAAATTATTTCATCTTTAATCTAGTAATTGTTTGGTATTTAAAAATAATACTGATGCTTTTGTTCGTGTCGTTCTCAAGGTAGAAGTCTGATAATGATTTAAAAGTAAAAATATATTTTAAAAAGTTATTTAGACTAAAATTTAAGATGGATGCCCCATCTTGGTAGGAAAATCTTAAATAATAAAAAAAAAATAAATATGAGGTGACTACAATAAGTTTCCAGACTTTTTTTTCGTATGAGCATTTCTATTGATAGTACATAAATGAAACTCTTGTTCCCTTTGAAGTAATCTCCTCTGACTGCAATGCGCTTATTGAACCATTCCAACAACTTCTGGAAGGCCCAACGGAAGTCGTCTTGTGTAAGCATGTCAATGACCTTCGTCACAGCCTCTTTAATCTCTTCAATTGTCTCATAACGACAGCCTCTAAGGTTTTCCTTGAGCTTAGGGAATAACCAAAAGTCACAGAGAGCAAGGTCTGGACTATAGGGTGGGTGAGAAACTGTCTTGATGCCCATGACAGCGTCTTTCTTTCAGATCTTCTCTGAGCACCCTTAGGACAAACTTCACTCAAATCTTCCACATCTTCAGTTCCTTGCGAATAATTGTCTGTACAGTTCCCACATTGACATCAAACTGTGCATTTATTGTCTCCATAGACATACAACGGTTTTTATCCATAAAATTCTTTATTTGGCCAATCGACTCTAGTATTCTGACCTTCTTACTTCTTCCACCCCTCACAGACTCCCTGCTTTTCTTGAATCTCTTATGCCACTCAAAAACTGATGCTCGATTCATGCAAGATGGTCAAAAGCAGTCCATGTTTCTGTGGCAATAAGTTTAAAACAGAATTTTATTGCATATCGTTTTTCTAAAGTGTCCTTATGTCCAGATTGCATTTTTAAATCCACCAGCAATTGTGACAATCAGGCTTTAGTAGAGTATATTCCAATCCCTACTGTAGCTGTACATTTGAACCTGAAATCATAAAAATTGGTCAATCGTCTTATAAGATGTATAGCAATAACATACTGAATTTTCAAGACTCTATGACAATTTTAAATGCCTGTACAAAAAATTCTGTAAACTTATTAAAGGCATATCGGCATTGCTTGTTTTCTTTAAAATTTGAAATTTTGCTTTTACACAAAACTAGTCTGCATCATCAAATGTTTCGAGGAGGAAAGATATTATGTTTTTAATGTAAGTGCATTTTTCTTTATATTATTTACAAAAAATTTTAATAAACAAATGCAGCGATCGTGTCCGTATCATTCTAATTTACTGTTTTAAAATGAGTTACTTTTCTACGATTATTCAACTCATTTGTTAAAATAATAATTTAAATATGTAAATATTTTTTCTCTTAAAGAGGAATATTTAACATTTTAATGTTTATATTAAGAAATAAAAAAATCAAACTTCTCAAACTTTTGATAAACTCTTTGTGAGATTTTCATCTATATTTTTCACTTTTATCAACATTTTTTACCTGTGCCATTTTAGTGTGCCATTTTTATATAAACTTGTTTATGATTTATAGATTTTAGTTTTACTGGTAATTTAAAATCAAACATCATTTTGTTACTAGTAATGAAAAATCCAGTTGTAAGCAAAAAATGAATAAAGAATAAAATCTTTTTGGAAATCCATACTTTTGCTCAAATTTTTCCAATTATGATACCCACAAAAGTTCTATTTTTTCTTTTTTAATTCCTTATTCCAATTAATTATCTGAACACTAGATTACACCATTAAGTTGTAATCAAAAGCATTTGTGTTTATATTGCTAATCTCTATAATAAAGCAAAGGCAGTCAGTTTATTGATGATGATAATAATATTTAGTAATAGTTTCTGCCCCAAAAATCAATATTTAATTCTGCTTCGTAAGTTTTTCTTGGGCATAGTTGCAACGTTTTATTAACAATAAAATGTAATTTGAGTCGATTCCTTCTAGAAATTAATTTATTTTCTTAAAGGAAGGTAACTCTAAGATCGTTCAGATAGAATTATTTCACTTTATTTGCAGCAACAAAAAAAATATTTTTGTAAATATAAGGGGAATAACTCTCCTTTTTCATCCATGCTTTTTTTTTGTTTGAAAGAAAAGAAAAGATTAAAAGAAAGAAAAAATACTTAGTTTCAAAAAACAAGAACAAATTGCAAGGAGATACATCACATTACCGGGTAACGCCGAATAAGTACAAATCACAATAACATACAATGTTCTCTTGTCTGATAAGTGAGTATAGATTTCTTTTAGATAAGGATCCCTACCACCGACCTGTCTTTGGTGCATTTTTTTTAGAAGTTAAACTGCCTTACCCCACCTTTCTTCCTGCTCCTCCCTTTTCGACCCGCACATGCATATTCCTAAAAGAGTTATCACTCCCTTCTTCTTCTCCTCCTCCTCCCACCTACTATCGGCTAGATATGAGATGTCAGCCAGGTAAAATGGTAACCCCACTTGCCTTTTGATGTCCTAACAGGTGAACCTATATGTATTGTTATTGATAGAATCTTTTCATACTTATGTACTTATCTTACAAATACAAAAAACAAAAAAACAAAAATAAAAAACACCTGAAGGTTAAATACTGTATGTTTTTGTTGTAGTGGGAAAGAAATTGTCGAGGGTTTTAGAAAGTCGGAATATTTCTTCATCAATATAACCTAATATTTAAATTATGCTGCCCTTTTTTGTGCCCTCACCCCCCGAATAAAAGAGGATGGACCTGTAAATTCACCCTTGTCTGTTCGTCCGTTCGCACTTTTCTCAATAACTATACCTTGGAATTTTTGAACAAACATTAAACATGATATGAGTAAAAAAAAAAGTAACAGAACAGATTTTCCGGGAAAACTTCAGTTGCCTCCCTAGGAGTGCTTTTCAGGTTAAAATGGCTAAAATTGACATTTTTCTGCTTATTAAAAAAAAAAATTGATGCCTTAGATTTTTATAAAACTTCCTGAAAAGTTGTAACAAACTGATTTCTATATAATTTTGTTTGTCTTCACGATAATTGTTGGGTGTGCAATAAAAACACTTCGTTTTGGGGACTATTTTACCATTTTTGTCCAAAATTTTTTGTGTATGTCTATTTAGCAGTTTTGCATGATGCTGAACTCAAATTTAAATGCTAAAGCCTTGGGGACTTTTGGGGCTAAATGAGGGGGGGGGTGATGGACTTAGTCATTTCTTTTTTGCATGGTACAAAACTCAAATTTACATATGTTAAGGCCTAAAACTACACCGTTTGTTCATTTTCACCAGGATTTAACGTCCCCTGGAGACTTTTGAGGCTAAATGGGGGTGAGGGCAAAAGCTGAACTTAGTCATTTTTTTATGCCGCGTTCACTGTCCACTCACGGGAGACCATGCAGTCTTCACATGTTTACTTTAAGACTATTTGACAAAATTAAGTTGTATACAGTTGTGTACAGTTTCATTTAAATGGTAGGCTATATTTTTGGCAAATTAAAATATTGATTAACTTTTTTTGGCCTCCGGGCCAAAATCACAGTGTAGTACCTGTTCTGATGCTACACTTTACCTTTCCTGTCCCCGGTCAGTGGAGGAGAAATCCTTCATGACAGACAATTTTTATCTTTGTTCCTATCCAGCCTAATTTTGGAGAGCTGGATTTTCCCCACATTAAAAACCGACCTTGTGTCTAACTCTGTCCTCGTGGGGAGGCAAGTAAATAGGAACTTTTAATGAGGAATCATTATTTACATTGAATTTTCTTTAACTCTAACATTTATGAGATATATTTTAAGATTATATGTTTTGTGTCATTTTATTTCAAAGTTCTCAGAAATCGAAGGGGACCCTATTTTGAGGTGAGGGTGGGGCTAACACTTGATCTCTACATAAGACACATATTCCAGTAAAGTTCGCCTTCACTTCTAAAACACTGAGTTAATAAAGAAGTTAGGAACATAATTTTCCTCTCCTCAATTGGCCATTTTAATATGTTATACATTTCTTGTAGTCTCTTGGATTCCAGGACAAGAATTCCTCTTGTCTTATCTATTATCCAGCTTCTTATTGTTACTTGAGGTAACGTCACTTGGAAAAGCTGTCCCATTCCTTGTAAAAGCTAGTGTTGGTTAGCCATACTGAGGAGACCTTATTTGGGCTGTGAATGCTGTGTGATTTTGAATATTTAGGCAGAGTTTACTTATAAAGGAAAAGTATCCTCATGCCATGTTCTGACAAACTTCTGTACAGAGAGACCTTAGACACTCGAGGATAGTGTTGTGTTGCCGAGGGTTGATATTAGAGACACATATAACGGGGACTCCAAACAGGATAACAAGGGATGATAATGACATTTATATAGATTATACACACGAACGACGACTTTGACGATTCTTGGGAATTTATTATTAATATGGATTGGGAGATATGTTGCAGAAGGTCTTGTTAACACATTAGAGGGGAGATGTTTCACTTATGATGGTAGGGACACATTACTTGGACGGGGGTTAGGGTTTATACAAAGTTCATTAAAGATGACGATAGGTAAAACACATTTACCTTTCAGTTGGTAGAATGACGACACAAAGACACAGTTACAAAATATAGATGGTGATTTCTTTATTCATCAGCCGGCCGGTTGATGATGTCAGGGATTCAAGCCTTTTTGACTACATGGTTTACTCTTCTATCCTTCACATCTAAGGGCATCAGCTTCACTCTCTGACCTTCTTTCTCTGGCTGTGTGTGACTCTAACTTTGAACTCCCTCTCAATATATTGAGAATCTGCTTTGTTTATGACGTCAGAGGTGTGATCCGAACGTGACTTTATCATGTTTCAGTTCACTCGTATTCTTGGACACGTATTTACACCTCTGATAAACAAAAGAAATTTGTTAATTAAATTGTATCATATAACCTATTTTTAATTTATAAACTTGCACTGTCCATTCGTTTAACTGACATTAAATATCCAGTTATTTCTAAAAGAATGGACAATCACTCTATCTCTGACATAAGTAATATTTAATTTGTTCTAAAAGAATTAATAATCGACTGCATTCTTAGGATTTCAATTATCCATTATCTTTTACACTTGCCTACAAGATTCGATTCTAGCCTTTTCCTAATACTATTTTCACTTATCTAGTCTGCCTTCTTACTTACATGAGAAGGGGACAGCCCTTCTTATGCAACAATAGTGTTTAGTAGGCATTCAAGTGTGCGTGTGTGTAAGTAAGATTTCTTCTTTCCTCACTGTCTAAATTTTCTTACTGATTTGTAAAAAATATTTCCATCATCCTACATTGCATAAACTATCACCCACCATAACATCCATCGCTTTTTTCCAACTTTTAGTATGTACCCCTTTCTCTACATATCTATTCACAACCAATACACTGCCATCAAAGCAATCATCTATAATCACACACCCAACGTTACTCCCTTCCATTCTAACATTTAGTCTTTGGACTTTTTCTTTCTTCCACCACAACATATCTGCTTAACACTATCAAGGAAAGCATTTTATTGAACAAAGTTTTGTAAATTAAGTGAAATATTAACATGGAATCAGTTTGAATATGTGTTATTATTGTTCTATATAATTTTTCCTTTGCTTATTGGCCTTTTTCTGTGGAAATGAACTATAGTCGCCTCTGTGTAACTTAATTGCCGTAGATACATTTTCATATATATATATATATATATATATATATATATATATATATATATATATACACAAACACTGTTTGCTATATTATAACTCCTCACTGCAAGCCGAGATTAAAACCCAATCGTTTTCCAAGGTCCATCACTCCTCTAGGGTCAGGAAGTTGCAGCTCATCTTGATGTACATTATTATAAATAAAAGTTAAAATAAATCCTGGCAGCAAATATATATATTTTTTTTTATTGCTCCTATTATTTGAGCTTCAAAAAAGAAAGAAAAAGAACATTTTTGCGCCTGCTAGATCATCAAGGATACCAATCGGAAATGTTATGTTGCACTCTGGAGTCAGAAAACACCCAATAAACTACAATTCATAGCATTACATAAAGAGACATCTGACCATTATTGAGAGACAATAGATACTCCGTTCAAAGGTACCTGTGCAAGGAGTTAATCGTGAGGCAAACATTGTGCAATGCCCAACTACCTCTCTTGAACCAGCATTGCTTGAGTGATGTGTCCAAAAGTCCAGGACAACTGGAAATAATGCCACGGTAAGCAGAAGGCCCTTATTACAGAACTTGCTATTCTAAAAAAATATCACCCATTTTAGTACTGAACAGACTGAACATTGCTTAACTTTGGTGATCTCTTGGAAACTAGTATGTCAATATAATTATACTGTGTGTGTGTGTATACCGTTTGTGTATACACACATGCGGTATCATTATATATTATATAGCACTTGCTATTCCAAATGGTCACTCGTTTAGCACTGACTTGGCTCAATGTCACTTAAGTTTGGTGATCTAATAGGAACTGATGTACCATTGTAATAATACCGTTGTCATGATTGTGAAAGTGAACAACCCTGGGACAGAATGTGTTTTACACCATTCACTGAGGTAACTTCTGGGGGACCTGATGCAAATCCAACAACATTTGGCAATAAATGTAAGGATGATAAATTAAGCAGTGTTGGGTATGGTCATGATTGCAGCATTCTCCTTGGATGGGTTGACCTGGCTCTTTCCAGCATGTTCACCGCGTTCCGAATACTGGCTGACCAGGCACGGCGATCCAAGGCTGTTTCCATTATGAGTGCAAGCCATTCACATTTCTAGCAATGGACCCTATAATAGTGAGGATCCAGAATCAGTTCAACATCCTGCTTCACCGTTTTGAATTGGCCACCGCAACGTTTCTTCCAGCCTGGTGATGGTGCTGTCCTGATAACTTTACTGATGAAGACACCTGAATGCCAACAAAGGATGTGGCTAAACAAATGAAGACATTTGGCAAGGAGAGATTTTTGGAGGGAGTGGATCTTGCAGCGAACGCAAACTGTACTGTTAGAGATAAAATGTTGGCAGCGGATAAGGAGGACATGGTGTAGCCAGTGATGGTTGAACACCTCCAGTTTTTATAAGTCATTTGGCCTATGTTGGGTATGCAAAGGATTCATTTTGTTAGCCAACCATTAACATTATACACTAAATACGAATTCTATTTAGTCAGATGAGTACAGGCTGTTGGCATTATGGTTAGCATCAGTTTGTGAAATTGTTCTTTTGATGTTCTAGTTTTGTTCATTCCTTATGTGCAATTTATTGGTGTTTAGCATGTTAATACAATCATATTCTTCTTGGATGTGATCTCGCAAATTAATTTAAGTTTACGAGAGTTTCGTTGCAGTGTCGTTCTGATGTTTTATGAAAAAAAAAAAAAAAAAAAGTTCCTTGTAGGCGTTAAACCGTCAGTTACAATTAGTGGAGCTGCAGAAAAGTTTTTTTTTTTTTTTTTTTTTTTTCTGACAGCTGTTTATAACATCTAAACGTTTTTATAAACTGTTCAGTTGAAATTTATTTAAAAATAAATGCCAAAATCCATCAATTTAACAGATTTAAGGACATATTTGTGTTGATACAATTAATCAAAATTGGAAAAATCAGAACTTTTTAGGGTATCGGAATCAGAAAATTTTGTGCCTATTTTCCAATGCAAAAAACGATTATTTTAATTATTTCGTTTGTTTTTGTTTAAAACTTTTTCCTTGCTGGTACTAATGATAAAAATTTTTTTGTTTTTTAAATTTTAAACTATTATTAAAACTAAAATCTATAGATTGCACCTCCTACATAAGTGTATTTTTTTACATTTTCGAAAATATGTGCACTTTTAAGGTGATCCGAAAATAAAGAAACAACTCTATAGCTAAATATTAAAAGATGTTAAAAGAAACGGAATCACTAATTTAGAACAGAAACAGTAATTGTATTAGATTCTGCAAAAATATTGAAATCGTCCCATCACTGCTTCATATAAAAATTAACATACCAAAATAAGCAACCATCATATATAGATACAGAACTAAAAAGCCATTGTATATTGAACAAAAACACCTGAAGAATTTCGTAACGATTTCCTCTATTTTTTAGTATTTGATGTTTTCATCTGAACTCTGTAACCTAAGAGTTTTACACTGTTAATTTAATCTATGGTGATACACGGCTCTCACTGCAGTACATTCTTAAAAGTATCTCATTAAGTTTCAATAAACCAAATAACTGCTTGTACTTGCCATCGCTATTACGTAAATGGTTTGGTTTAAAATTCCTGGAAGAGTTTTGATATATGGATTATTTTCCGGAGAACACAATCTTAACTATGGATTCCATTCATTATGGAATTGAGTTAAAAGTACTTTAAACATTAGCTGAGCATAGTCTTCAACTGAGATGTGTTTTTTACTCTCCTACTTAGAAACAAAAATGAGTACTTTATTAGCATGGGATCTAATATGTAATCAGATATTGTACCTTTTCAAGCATTAGAAAATATATATATATATATATATATATATATATATCAGTGTTGGGACGATTCATTGAAATCCGAAAAATTGGAACTTTTGGGGGGTATCAGAATCTGAAAACATTGTGCTTATTTTCCAATTCCAAAAACGATTCCTTTAATTGTTGTTTTTTTTTTTTATTTGATTTCAAGACAAAATTTTCACCACTGGTAGTCATGTTAAAATGAATATTTATTGATTTTTTAAACTACCAGTTAAACTAAAATCTATAGATCATCCCCACAAGTGTATTTTTCCGCTTAAGAAAATATCTGCACATTTAACATTTTTACGGTGATTGGGGAAAAAATAAGAACTCTGTAGTTAAATATTTAGAAATTTATAAAAAAATCGAAATCACTAATTGTATTGGAATTAGAAATTTAGTATGGAATTGGTAATCATATCAGAATTGGGGGAAAATATTGGAGTCTTCCCATCACTATAATATATATATATATATATATATATATATATATATATATATATATATATATATTAGTGATGGGATGACTCTAACTTACTATACATATAATGTATGTGTGTGCTCTATATTTTTACTCAAATAAACTTTACATTTTCACTGATAGTAGTTGCCGATTTCACTTACCATAATGATTAATGAAGAGGATGTATTATGTTAAGAAAAACTTCAAGCTAATATCTCAGCCATTATAATTTATTTTATTTCATATGAACTAAGATTCGTCCGAAGTGACTCAATGATTGGCAACTTGTTTACCTGAATAAACAATTTGCCAGCCATTGAGTCACCTCTGATGACTCTCAGCTCATACGAGATGCAATAAATTATAATGTAAATAGTATTATAGATGACTCTGTCTCACTAGAACTTGGCAATGTGTTAAAACGCACCTCAAAATTTAGATTAAAATTTATAATGATGTTTGTATGCCAGAATCGCATCTTCTCACATCTTCTACTGAAGTGAAGGAATAATTATCCAATGATCAGCAATCATGATGCATCTAGTGCCATTTTGAACTATGTGGGCATCTGTAGACTGATCAGTTTCTGGCAGCTTGTTCCATGGTATAGCAAACCAAAAAAGAAGCCTTCCAGCTATTCATCCTAATTTGTTTCGAGTAAAGGTTCTTTGGTTGTAATGTTGTTGGCTTGACTAATACAGTGATTAGCATAGCCGGTCTCTTATCCTATATAAGTATACGACATACAATAATCTGGCACCGCAAGTTAGAAGTGCCAACAACGGAGCTTGAACATCATAACAAAATGATGTCACTATTAGGATCCTTGTTTAATATTGAAGTAACTAAACTAGCAGAAACTTGGATAAAATGTTTCAAAGCACATTCTAGCCCCAAAATGATGAGATGGGCAATGTACCTGGACAACAAAAAGAAATTGCTGGTCTATTTTTTGTTACCATGGGATGCAGAGTAATAAGAAAAATTTCATTAATGCAAGGATGAGAAATCTCTTCCACTTTTTAGCAGAACCCAGAAAAGGCAGATTTCCACTTTGGGCCGATTCTTCTTTTTTTCTTTTCTTCCTCACTTTCTTGCTTTATTACGATACCACATGCACCCCTGCTGAAAAACATTGCCACCAACCCCAACGCTGTGTACTGTGGACTTTTCTTTCATATTCTTTTATCATGGCCATGTCGCCACCGTTTTTCACATTGGTGGCCATCGAGTGGGCACAGTTCACAATTATGAAAATAAAATAAAACAATTCAAAAGGAAAACACTTTTTGTAAATACTAGTAGCTCTCTGCATGTGTATTGGGCCTTTTAAAGGCTAAGATCTACATCTAGCTGTGTTTGTGAGTTGATGTCAGCTCAACATGATCTCACAAAGCTCTCCTGACCTGAACCAAGCCACGATTTGCCTTTGACAGAGTCCAAATCGCAACTGTCCTCAAGTGTCCAATCTGCATCTCAACTCTAACTGTTGCTAACTGCTCCCAACTGTCATAAAACTCATTAACTGCTGAAAACTTTTCCTATTATCATAAACTCATACCTACTCCCCAAAGTGCCTGCAAATCAACTCTAAATATATCCACATCCATTGTTCAGTCCTTTTGTTATCGTCATTGCCACACCTTGATTAAAATTCTACTCCAGCTCTCGTTTGTATTGGTGAACAAATTCCTAACCATTGTCTTTCTACCAACCCTATTTTCCACATCTTTTGTTCCCATGATAAACCTATTTTCTCTTCTTTTCTCCCTTACTTCCTATCACTTGAGGAGCGGGTAACATCGGTAGTATCACATTATCTCATTTCTCTTTACCTGTTTTTCTCAATTTTGTCATGAAAGTTAAGAATTAAAACAATTGGAATAGGAGAATCAAACTTCTGCTCCATCAAATAATGACTCCTGTCTTCTCACCCCCTCACATACGACTTGGTGTCTTTCACTTAATTTTGACTTTCTCAGATGAAACTAATTAGTTTTTGTTTTTTTGCTAGGAGCAAAGTGTAGTATCTGTTTTAATATGACGCTTTATCTTTTCTGGTTTTGATTGATGGTGAGATTTTTCTATACTGGGGCAATTTTTATGTCCCAATCCAGAATGTTCCTTTCTGAGGAGCAACATTTTCCCATATCAAAAACTGGCCTCATCTAACTCTGCTCTTGTGAAGAGGCAAGTCAATATAAACTATATATGAAGTTGAACTGTGACAAATAGATGTAATTGTATAAAGAAAAGAAATTTAGATGGGATTATTTAAAGAAATTTTCTATTTCTAGTGATAATGACGACTCTCCTCCTCCTCCATTGAGAAATTAGATTGAGAGAACCGTAACTCCACAGGTTGGTAAATCTGTCTAAATTAAAGCTTTTGTTTTTTAATCATTAGCCACTCATATTTTATTGAAAACTTGGCACTTTAGGAAATCAAAGAAAATTTTTTCCAAAATATTCAACCACAAAAAATATGGATCGTTGGAGAACAAACCAAATTTTTGGCATTAAATCATGGAATCAGTGAACCCATCAGAAAACATTCATGCAGGTTAAGAGACACCTGTAGACATTTGTAACTTTGTCAGAAAGCAAGACTTCTAAAGAAGAAAAAACAACTTCTGAGGAAGTTGAGAATATGAAGAGACGTTCATGATGGCACTATAAATAATAGTATAAGTGAACATGAAAATGTAATGGAAGACAATTCGTGTTCTCTAGAAGAGTCGAATTATGAAACATCAAACGGTGAACATAGATGTGCCAGACAGACACATAACACCATAGAGAATTGTGTTAGATCCACACCGGCATTAAACTCCTAAGATTCTTGGAGATGTAATATGCTTGGCTTGGCTTATACAGTAATTAGCATAACCGAGTTTTATCGCTTATTATAAGTAACCAATATACAATAATCCAGATTTATGGCATTGTAACAAGAAAGAAAAGTACAGTCAACAAAATTAGGATGATTAAGTAATAGTAAGTGTTGAGTCCAGTAAATGCCGCCCTTTTTTTCTTTCTTTTTCTTTTTGTATTCTTGTAAACTTAAAATGGTCAAGTAGATATTTGAAGTGTGCTATGGACCTGATGCAACATATTTGCTGAATATCTTAAAAAACAACTTAACCTCACCCCTCCCCTAATTCTCTCGTCTAATTAAGGATGATGATTAACAAGCTGAATGGAGGCATCAAAGTGAATACTTGAGTGTTTCTAGAGATGCGGCTGGTTCGCATCAAATGATAAAGATTCTTTTATTGTTTTAAGAAGCAAATAAAGGAAGACATTTACTACAGTCATAAAAGGGATACCATTTGTAATTGAAACAAGCAAAGTTGATGATTGAAGCCATTTTAGTTGCTTTCTTATTTGATGATCATCTTTGTTCGTTTAATATTACATTTACTGAGATCGCATTAGTCTGACTCAAGTTTGTACGGAACATTGTAGCTTCACACACCTAGGTCTGATGACCACAGCGGAAGATTAACTCTTGACAGTATAAAGAGTTGTGTGCAAAACAGGCGACTTTGTTTCATGGTCACTTGGAAAGAATGGATGAAAATGTTGGATTAGTAGATGTAGAGCAGTTGAGATATCAACGTCAGTTAAAAGGGAAAGACCAACGAAAACGTGAGAGAAAATAAGGATGGACTTGAGAAAGAGTGATAAATAAAAACCTGGTCAGTGACAGGTTAGTTTGAAAGTTAGTTTCTAAAAGCAGTTAAACACATACCAACATGTAAAACGAACATTTAACTGAATAGGATGATGCTGGTTTATGAAACGGACAAGATGAATGCTTTATACTGATATGTATGATTTTTTTTTTCTAAACATCAAATTAAGCACCGCATTAGTATTGTGAGATATGTTGTGTGATTATAGTGATGCCTGTGAAACAGCAAAAATCTTGTTGGCCACCTAAGGACAAATCTACCAAGCAACTGCCCAGACGATCTTCCTCTACAGCTCTGAAATTTGGTCAACAAAAGTTACTAACAAAAGCTCAGTATTTGACAACAACTGTCTTTGTAGCACACTGCACTGCCTTTGAATCAATTGAGTGTTTGTAATTGTTCTGTGTCAACTACTGAATCTGCAGCCACTGTCCATTGTGCAGTTGCAGCAATGTGTTTGGTAATTATGCTTCTCATCATCAAGCAGAAGAATTAATTAGAAAATGTTTTCACTACCCAAATGCATAGTCGAATGATTGAAAATCTGGGCAACTAACCTCAAGGCCAGACCTCTGCAAAATCTCTGGCCTGTAATGGAATAGGGACTGGCTTGCTATCTCAACAGAACTCCTGTATGAGCTCTATGATCAGGAACGCTGTGAAGATGAAAGAAACCAATTTCACCTCTGTGGGGTAAATACCACACCAAAACAAGAAGTATGTGCTTGTCCATGTATGCAGAAGTTTGATGATGCCTTGTCGATGCTTGAGGTAAACTCCTTCATTGTATTCTCCAAAGACTCAAGTATAAGTTCTAGTACTGAGAAGTATGAGAAAGAGATAGTTTCAATATAATTGGATGCCCTCTCAAATTCTGAACCTGGTACCACTGCTCTACCTTGGTATGCCACTGTCCACATATTTGTCATGATTAACATGAAAAAAGGTGAAAGTTTCATCCTTGAAGTTCTATTCCAGGCCATAACACAAATTGATAAAGACACCTTAAACAAGCACTTTTCTGAATCTGAATCCAAAATTTAAATCGATCTGTACCTATTTACTTGCCTCCCCACGAAGGCAAAGTTCAACTTTTAATATAGGGAAAATCCAGCTTGCCCAAAAGGAAGCATTTTGAGCAGTCTAAAAGGATTTCTTCTCCATTGACTGAGGATTGAAAAGATGGAGTGTAGTATCAGAACAGATACTAAACATTGATCTTAACTAAAAAATCTTAGGATAATATGGTCAACATGTCATAACAGAAATGATCACCAATTTGTTACTGACCAGCGCCAATGTTGTTTAACTTTGGTGATCTAACAAGAAGCAATGTGTCAACATGACATGTCAAACTATGATTCTGAATACCAATTCACATTTTCTATTGTTATACCATGTTATTGGAACTGATTACATTCCTATACAGTTTTCTTTATTATGTAGTAATGCCCAGGCAATGAGTAAAATGGAAACTTTTTTCAATTGTGACCGTAAAATAAGTCAACAAGGGGAATAACTCAGTTTTAATTGAGGAATATAAAAGAAATTATGTTACAGAATCTTTTAGAAAAGGATTGATAACATTGGGCAACAATTTTTTTACTTTTTGAATGTTGTCTAGATTTCGACAACTGATTTAGGGTAATTTTGCACTGCTGAATCAGGAAATGACATCGTTTCTCTCCATCAGGCCAGGTTTTTGTGCTAAGTTGATTTGAAAAAAAAAATCAGATTTTGTGACAAAATCGATTACATTTTTGTGGCATGATCAGTTGATTTTTGTCAACACATATCATCCTAAATATGTTTTTAAGAGAAAAATGTTTTGCGGACAACATATATTCATGACCTGATTAGAAACGTCAATTATTGTAAGCTTAATAGTTGCTATTGATAAAGGTAAGTACACCTAAATTGCATGTTGTTTCAATATTGTTTAAACTTCAAGGCTTGAACTCCTGGAATGCACATCAGCAGGGAGGTCAGATTCCAATAATAGCCAGCCACTATAACTGCATCTCAGTGACCTTGATACCTATTTGCTATCTCTTTCAGATCCTGGTGGAATCTCTTTTCCTACTCATCACTCATTGAACCTAGGTTCTCTCAAGAAACCGATCCATGTGAAAATAAATGGCACATTTTGATGGTCATGTTGCAGGCCGGCTTTCTGAAAGCAGTCATCATATTGTTGACAAGTTCTGTATAGTTTCTGGTTATATTGTTGCAAAGAAAGTTCTTCACTTCCAGAACAAATGCCTTCCACATATCCAGTTCTACTTCGTTCATTGAGTGTTTGAACTCTGGATCTCTGATGAGCTGCTGGATCTGAGGATCGTCAAAGATGCCAGCTTTTAACTATCCCATTTTCAAACCTGAAAAACCTGGTACAAATTAGTGAAGCAGTTATCATCCTTGTCCAAAGCCTTGGTGAACTGCTTGATTAATCAGAGCTTGATGTGCAGCAGTCGAAAGAGTATTCTGTCTCTGTCCATCAGAGAGTCATTGATGACGTTCCTTTATCTGCAAGGCACCACTTCCTCCCACACAGGCCAGTCCTTCTTTGTGTTAGCCGAACACCAATTTTTGGAAGATTTCAAAGTTTTCACTTCAAACCGATCCCTTTTCGACATAATCACCCAGAAAGACCTGAATGCTTCTGTTCATCAAGATAATCATTTTCAACCAAAACCTAGCATTTTACTGTCACAAACTTCTTTTAAAATGCTCCACACATGCATATATGTGAACAAAAACGTAAAAACGACATAGCTCAAAAACATGACCTGATTGAGTAATGAACCAATGTGATTTTTGGATTCGGCGCATCAGATTCGTTCTAAATCAGCTGAAAAAAACAAAAAACATGAACAACAAATTTGTTGCTGACCAGTGTAATTTGTATTATCTGAAGAATAATCATGCACAATGGATGACATAAAATGATGTTCTCTATCAAACAAGATAGACGATGAGAAAGAGACCCTTTATAACATTTTATTTAGATCCACCGTGACCTTGAGGCTTACTAAAACTTTCTGGATATTTCTTGCCTGTTATCTTGCTTGCCAGTCTATGTATCAAGTAGATGATGCTACAAAAGAATGACATTATCCATTAAAACAGAGAGATAGGGATAAAATGTAAAATGATAAATAATAAAACGATAACATCATTCATAAAATCAGAAAGAACTGGTTCAGAAAGGGGGACACTTCATGAGATTTTATCTAAACAATATATGACACTTTGGCAGATACGCTAAGTGCTATTTGGTGCATTTGTAACACTAGGCAGCTATGCTGGGTTTTATTTAATATATTGTCAGCACTGAATTGCTATCTTGTGTTTTATTTGGTGTATCACTAAGAAGATATGTTGGGTTTTACTTGGTATATTGTTAGCATGGTGCACATATGCTGAGTTTTATTTTGTGTACCGTTAGCACTAAGATATGCTGTGTTTGATTTGGTGTAGTTAGTGTATTGGCAGCACGGAGCAGCTAATTTAGAGTTTTTGTCATACTGAGCAGATATTCTGAGTTATATTTGTCACATTGGTAGCGCTGGACAAATATGTTGGATTTCAATTGATATATTTAATATATATATATACAGTGATGATCATATTTATTGGCACGGTAAAATAAAAGTTAAATTTTGTCTAATAAATTCTAAAAAAGGGATTAAATTAAAGAAAATAACAAAGTATATTATGTATTTTTAACTGGCCTTTCCGATGCAGCAATCGGATTTTAGAAAAAATAAATAACAAAGGAACAACAAACATAATTGCAAAAAACCCTTGTTCAAAATTATTGGCACGATTTATTTAATAATCAATTGTATAGCCTTTGGCCTTGATTACCTTCCTCAGTCGCTTTTCATAGTTTACAACCAAGTTGTTGCACTCTTCAGTAGTAATTTTAGCCCACTCTTCCTGACAATAATCCTCCAATTGAATATGATTCTTAGGCTTCCTTTGCATTACCCTCAATTTTAATGTTCTCCATAAATTTTCAATTGGATTAAGGTCTGGGCTTTGTGACATTAATATGATTGTCCTCAAGCCATTTCTTAGTCAGTTTAGCCGAATGCTTTGGGTCATTATCTTGCATGAACCACCAACGACGACCAAGTGAGAGCTCTTTAGCAGAGTCTTTCAGGTTTTCATCCAATATTTTAACATAATCTTCCTTTTTTATGCTACCTGTGACCTTAACAAGTCGCCCTGGTCCAGAGGCAGCAAAGGATCCCCAAAACATCAAACTGCCTCCACCGTGCTTCACTGTGGGTATGGTGTTCTTAGGCAGGAAAGCTTCGCCAGATATTTTGTAAATATAAGACACTTTATTATGGCCAAATAACTGTATTTTCGTTTCGTCAGTCCATAGAACACGTTTCCAGAATGCAACATCTTTATCAATATGACGTTTTGCAAAGGCTAGCCTTGCTTTCAGGTGCATAGGCTTCAATAAGGGAGTCTTTCTCGGACGACATGCTTTTAAACCAGCTCTCTTCAAAACTCTACCAACTGTATGTCGAGATACATTCACTCCAGAGGTGCTCTGTTCATCAACAATCTCCCCAACAGAGATCCTTGGGTTTTGTTTTACTTGTCGAACAATTTTCCGTTCATCTCTTGGGGAAAGAATCCTTTTTCTCCCTCTACCCTCTAAACTCATAACGTGGCCTTGCGATTTGAACTTGTTTATTATGGCTCTAACAGTGGATTTGGGAAGGTTTAGCTTCTTTGAAATCTTATCATAGCCCTCCCCATTGGTATGGCATGCTACAACAAGCTTCCTGACGTCTTCGCTGTGTTCCTTAGTTTTAACCATGGCGATTGAAAATTATAATTTAGTCACTTATAATAGTTTAAATAAATCGCTATCTAAAAATTATCTGAAAAAAATTATTCACTGAATTAGCGTTAAACAAGCATAATATGGCTATAAAAAAGTTCAGAAAGCACGTAAACCGGAAATTGATTGATATTATACTGATACTAAAAGAAAAACAAAGCCGTGCCAATAATTTTGAACAAGGGTTTTTTGCAATTATGTTTGTTGTTCCTTTGTTATTTATTTTTTCTAAAATCCGATTGCTGCATCGGAAAGGCCAGTTAAAAATACATAATATACTTTGTTATCTTCTTTAATTTAATCCCTTTTTTAGAATTTATTAGACAAAATTTAACTTTTATTTTACCGTGCCAATAAATATGATCATCACTGTATATATATATATATATATATATATATATATATATATATATATATATATATATATATATATATATATTAAATATCTGCCCAGTTGAAGTGTTTTTATTTTAGAAAAAAAAAATCTGTTGTATAAGTGAACAGTCGGAGCCCTTTCCCTCATCTTATTTTGATAGTTGGAATCTGAAGTTTTTTTTCTCTAGATTCGGCCTGCTTTTTATATTCAATTTTATTCAAGAGTCAACTACCCC
The DNA here is from genome assembly GCF_053919585.1 of Euprymna scolopes. Classification (NCBI taxonomy): domain Eukaryota; kingdom Metazoa; phylum Mollusca; class Cephalopoda; order Sepiida; family Sepiolidae; genus Euprymna; species Euprymna scolopes. The sequence continues at coordinate 103,403,305 of NC_136482.1, read as the reverse complement.
CCCCCACCTTGCATATATTCCACCATTGTTTGCTGATTGTATATTTTGTATTATCCATTTCTCTTAGTTCATATAAATTTTGAAGTTGTTTGTATAAAGCTGTTTACAGAAACATTAAATATAAATAAATATTTCCATATTTATTAATTCTATACTAAGTATCATCTCCAGTGCTTGCATTCTCTAAGACATGCCGTTATTTAAATATTATGTTTGGCCATTCATTTTAGCAATACGAGAAGTATGTGAAGGGGAGAGGGATCCCCATGCCCACACCACTGTCTTTAGTAGTTTTGATTTACACACGTCATGCGCAGGAAATATTTCCTCTTAAAAAAACATGAAGGATGTACATTCTGGTGCCAAAAATCTTCAGGATGCAAATTCCTCATATGAATAAATGAAAATTTATTTATTTTAATTGTATTTTTTTTTTATTTTATTCGTTATTTTTCTTTTTTTACTTGTTAAATATGATTTTCTTTTCCCCTCTCTCTGTATATTTTCTTAATTTGTTAGTCTTAGATTGTTCTATTTTCGCTTTTCTTTTCTCTTAAAGACATTTCCTTTCTTTCTAAAACACTTTCTTTTTTTTTCTTTTAATTTTTTTATTGTTCGCGTTTAATTTATTTCTTTTGCCAAATTTTATTTATTAACTTAACACCATTATTGGTATTCGTTTTTTTTCCTATTTGTAGTTTTCCTCACTCTCTGTTCTGCTCTCACTCTCTCTCTATATATGTATTTATTTAATCTTTATCTCCCTATTCTGCTTTCTCTTACGCTCTCTCCCCTCATCTTTCTCTATTTCTTTCTCACTCATTATTTCTCACCTCTCTTTCCCTATGTCTTACTTTCTCTCTTTCTCCCTATTTCTTTTCTTCTCACGCTGTCTCTCTCTCTTTCCCTTTTTCTGACGCTGTCTCTCCCTCCCTTTTTCTGACGCTGTCTCTCCCTCCCTTTTTCTGACGCTGTCTCTCCCTCCCTTTTTCTCACGCTGTCTCTCCCTCCCTTTTTCTCACGCTGTCTCTCCCTCCCTTTTTCTCACGCTGTCTCTCCCTCCCTTTTTCTCACGCTGTCTCTCCCTCCCTTTTTCTCAAGCTACCTCTCTCTCCCTTTTTCTCAAGCTACCTCTCTCTCCCTTTTTCTCAAGCTACCTCTCTCTCCCTTTTTCTCAAGCTACCTCTCTCTCCCTTTTTTCAAGCTACCTCTCTCTCCCTGTTTCTCAAGCTACCTCTCTCTCTCCCCCCGTTTCTTTCCTCTCACCCCCCCATACCTTTCCTCTCTCTCCCCCCGTACCTTTCCTCTCTCTCCCCCGTACCTTTCCTCTCTCTCCCCCGTACCTTTCCTCTCTCTCCCCCCGTACCTTTCTTCTCTCTCCCCCCGTACCTTTCCTCTCTCTCTCCCCCCGTACCTTTCCTCTCTCTCCCCCCGTATCTTTCCTCTCTCTCCCCCCCGTATCTTTCCTCTCTCTCCCCCCCGTATCTTTCCTCTCTCTCCCCCCCGTATCTTTCCTCTCTCTCCCCCCCGTATCTTTCCTCTCTCTCCCCCCCGTAACTTTCCTCTCTCTCCCCCCCGTAACTTTCCTCTCTCTCCCCCCCGTAACTTTCCTCTCTCTCCCCCCCGTATCTTTCCTCCCCCCCCGTATCTTTCCTCTCTCTCCCCCTCCCGTATCTTTCCTCTCTCTCCCCCCCGTATCTTTCCTCTCTCTCCCCCCCCCGTATCTTTCCTCTCTCTCCCCCCCGTATCTTTCCTCTCTCTCCCCCCGTATCTTTCCTCTCTCTCCCCCCCCGTATCTTTCCTCTCTCTCCCCCCCCCGTATCTTTCCTCTCTCTCCCCCCCCGTATCTTTCCTCTCTCTCCCCCCCGTATCTTTCCTCTCTCTCCCCCCCCCCCCGTATCTTTCCTCTCTCTCCCCCCGTATCGTTCCTCTCTCTCCCCCCGTATCGTTCCTCTCTCTCTCCCCCCGTACCTTTCCTCTCTCTCCCCCCGTATCTTTCCTCTCTCTCCCCCCGTATCTTTCCTTTCTCTCCCCCCGTATCTTTCCTCTCTCTCCCCCCACCCGTATCTTTCCTCTCTCCCCCCCCCCGTATCTTTCCTCTCTCCCCCCCCGTATCTTTCCTCTCTCCCCCCCCGTATCTTTCCTCTCTCTCCCCCCCCGTATCTTTCCTCTCTCTCCCCCCCCCGTATCTTTCCTCTCTCTCCCCCCGTATCTTTCCTCTCTCTCCCCCCGTATCTTTCCTCTCTCTCCCCCCGTATCTTTCCTCTCTCTCTCCCCCGTATCTTTCCTCTCTCTTCCCCCGTATCTTTCCTCTCTCTTCCCCCGTATCTTTCCTCTCTCTTCCCCCGTATCTTTCCTCTCTCTTCCCCCGTATCTTTCCTCTCTCTCCCCCCGTATCGTTCCTCTCTCTCCCCCCGTATCGTTCCTCTCTCTCCCCCGTATCGTTCCTCTCTCTCCCCCGTATCGTTCCTCTCTCTCCCCCCGTATCGTTCCTCTCTCTCCCCCCGTATCGTTCCTCTCTCTCCCCCCGTATCGTTCCTCTCTCTCCCCCCGTATCGTTCCTCTCTCTCCCCCCGTATCGTTCCTCTCTCTCCCCCCGTATCGTTCCTCTCTCTCCCCCCATTTCTTACACTCTCTCTCTCCCCCCATTTCTTACACTCTCTCTCTCCCCCCATTTCTTACACTCTCTCTCTCCCCCCATTTCTTACACTCTCTCTCTCCCCCCATTTCTTACACTATCTCTCTCCCCCCATTTCTTACACTCTCTCTCTCCCCCCCCCATTTCTTACACTCTCTCTCTCTCCCCCCCCATTTCTTACACTCTCTCTCTCTCTCCCCCCCATTTCTTACACTCTCTCTCTCCCCCCATTTCTTACACTCTCTCTCTCCCCCCATTTCTTACACTCTCTCTCTCCCCCCATTTCTTACACTCTCTCTCTCCCCCCATTTCTTACACTCTCTCTCTCCCCCCCATTTCTTACACTCTCTCTCTCCCCCCCATTTCTTACACTCTCTCTCTCCCCCCCATTTCTTACACTCTCTCTCTCCCCCCCATTTCTTACACTCTCTCTCTCTCTCCTATTTCTTACACTCTCTCTCTCTCTCCTTTTTCTTACACTCTCTCTCTCTCCCTATTTCTTACACTCTCTCTCTCTCTCTCTATTTCTTACACTCCCTCTCTCTCTCTATTTCTTACACTCCCTCTCTCTCGATATTTCTTACACTCCCTCTCTCTCGATATTTCTTACACTCCCTCTCTCTCGATATTTCTTACACTCCCTCTCTCTCGATATTTCTTACACTCCCTCTCTCTCGATATTTCTTACACTCCCTCTCTCTCGATATTTCTTACACTCCCTCTCTCTCTCTCTATTTCTTACACTCCCTCTCTCTCTCTCTATTTCTTACACTCTCTCTCTCTCTCTATTTCTTACACTCTCTCTCTCTCTCTCTATTTCTTACACTCTCTCTCTCTCTCTCTATTTCTTACACTCTCTCTCTCTCTCTCTATTTCTTACACTCTCTCTCTCTCTATTTCTTACACTCTCTCTCTCTCTTTATTTCTTACACACTCTCTCTCTCTCTATTTCTTACACTCTCTCTCTCTCTATTTCTTACACTCTCTCTCTCCCTATTTCTTACACTCTCTCTCTCTCTATTTCTTACACTCTCTCTCTCCCTATTTCTTACACTCTCTCTCTCCCTATTTCTTACACTCTCTCTCCCTATTTCTTACACTTTCTCTCTCTCTCCCTATTTCTTACACACTCTCTCTCTCCCTATTTCTTACACTCTCTCTGCTTCCCTATTTCTTACACTCTCTCTGCTTCCCTATTTCTTACACTCTCTCTGCTTCCCTATTTCTTACACTCTCTCTGCTTCCCTATTTCTTACACTCTCTCTCTCTCCCTATTTCTTTATCTCTCTCTCTCTCCCTATTTCTTTATCTCTCTCTCTCCCTATTTCTTACACTCTCTCTGCTTCCCTATTTCTTACACTCTCTCTGCTTCCCTATTTCTTACACTCTCTCTGCTTCCCTATTTCTTACACTCTCTCTGCTTCCCTATTTCTTACACTCTCTCTGCTTCCCTATTTCTTACACTCTCTCTCTCTCTCCCTATTTCTTTATCTCTCTCTCTCTCCCTATTTCTTTATCTCTCTCTCTCTCTCCCTATTTCTTTATCTCTCTCTCTCTGCTTCCCTATTTCTTACACTCTCTCTGCTTCCCTATTTCTTACACTCTCTCTGCTTCCCTATTTCTTACACTCTCTCTGCTTCCCTATTTCTTACACTCTCTTTCTCTCCCTATTTCTTTATCTCTCTCCATCTCCCTATTTCTTTATCTCTCTCTCTCCCTATTTCTTTATCTCTCTCTCTCCCTATTTCTTTATCTCTCTCTCTCCCTATTTCTTTATCTCTCTCTCCCTATTTCTTTATCTCTCTCTCCCTATTTCTTTATCTCTCTCTCCCTATTTCTTTATCTCTCTCTCTCCCTATTTCTTTATCTCTCTCTCTCACTTTCCTTCTCTCTCTCTCACTTTTCTTCTCTCTCTCTCACTTTTCTTCTCTCTCTCGCTCCCAATTTTTCTTTTCCCTCTCTCTCGCTCCCAATTTTTCTTTTCCCTCTCTCTCGCTCCCAATTTTTCTTTTCCCTCTCTCTCGCTCCCAATTTTTCTCTCACTCTCTCGCTCCCAATTTTTCTCTCACTCTCTCGCTCCCAATTTTTCTCTCACTCTCTCGCTCCCAATTTTTCTTTTTCTCTCTCTTGCTCCTACTGTTTCTCTCTCTCTCTTGCTCCTACTGTTTTCTCTCTCTCTTGCTCCTACTGTTTCTCTCTCTCTCTTGCTCCTACTGTTTCTCTCTCTCTCTTGCTCCTACTGTTTCTCTCTCTCTTCTCTTGCTCCTACTGTTTCTCTCTCTCTCTCTTGCTCCTACTGTTTCTCTCTCTCTCTCTTGCTCCTACTGTTTCTCTCTCTCTCTCACTCCCAATTTCTCTCTCTCCTACTCCCTATTTTTAACCGCTCTCTCTCTCTTACTCCCTTATTTTTACCTCTCTCTCTCTCTCTCTCTCTTACTCCCTATTTTTAACCTATCTCTCTCTCTCTCTCTTACTCCCTATTTTTAACCTATCTCTCTCTTTCTCTCTCTCTTACTCCCTATTTTTAACCTATCTCTCTCTCTCTCTCTCTCTTACTCCCTATTTTTAACCTATCTCTCTCTCTCTTACTCCCTATTTTTAACCTATCTCTCTCTCTCACTCCCTATTTTTAACCTATCTTTCTCTCTCACTCCCTATTTTTCCCCTCTCTATCTCTCTCACTCCCTATTTTTAACCTCTCTCTCTCACCCCCTATTTTTAACCTATGTCTCTCTCACTCCCTATTTTTAACCTATCTCTCTCTCTCACTCCCTATTTTTAACCTATCTCTCTCTTACTCCCTATTTTTAACCTCTCTCTCTCTCTCTCTCTCACTCCCTATTTTCATTCTGTCTCTCACTATTTTCATTCGGTCTCTCACTATTTTCATTCGGTCTCTCACTATTTTCATTCGGTCTCTCACTATTTTCATTCGGTCTCTCACTATTTTCATTCGGTCTCTCACTATTTTCATTCTCTCTCTCACTATTTTTATTCTCTCTCTCTCTCACTATTTTTATTCTCTCTCTCTCTCACTATTTTTATTCTCTCTCTCTCTCTCTCACTATTTTTATTCTCTCTCTCTCTCTCACTATTTTTATTCTCTCTCTCTCACTATTTTTATTCTCTCTCTCTCACTATTTTTATTCTCTCTCTCTCTCACTATTTTTATTCTCTCTCTCTCTCACTATTTTTATTCTCTCTGTCTCTCTCACTATTTTTATTCTCTCTGTCTCTCTCACTATTTTTATTCTCTCTCTCTCACTATTTTTATTCTCTCTCTCTCACTATTTTTATTCTCTCTCTCTCACTATTTTTATTCTCTCTCTCTATTTTTATTCTCTCTCACTATTTTTATTCTCTCTCACTATTTTTATTCTCTCTCACTATTTTTATTCTCTCTCACTATTTTTATTCTCTCTCTCACTATTTTTATTCTCTCTCTCTCACTATTTTTATTCTCTCTCTCTCACTATTTTTATTCTCTCTCTCTCACTATTTTTATTCTCTCTCTCACTATTTTTATTCTCTCTCTCACTATTTTTATTCTCTCTCACTATTTTTATTCTCTCTCACTATTTTTATTCTCTCTCTCACTATTTTTATTCTCTCACTATTTTTATTCTCTCACTATTTTTATTCTCTCACTATTTTTATTCTCTCACTATTTTTATTCTCTCTCACTATTTTTATTCTCTCTCTCTCTCTCTCTCACTATTTTTATTCTCTCTCTCTCTCTTACTATTTTTATTCTCTCTCTCTCACTATTTTTATCCTCTCTCTCTCACTATTTTTATCCTCTCTCTCTCTCTCACTATTTTTATCCTCTCTCTCTCTTTCTCACTATTTTTATCCTCTCTCTCTCTCTCTCACTATTTTCATATTCTCACTCTCTCTCTCACTATTTTTATCCTCTCTCTCTCACTATTTTCATCCCTCCTCTCTATTTTATTATATTTCCCTCTTCTCCCTATTGTTATTCTCTCTTACTTGGTCTTTAAGTCTGTTTACTTTTCATTTTTCTCTGCTTCCTTATGTCGCCATCTCCTTTTCTGTCTCTGGCTTCTATCTTACTGCTCTTTATTGTTTTATCTTGTTTTTTCTCCCCTTCTTATTTTATTTTTGTGGCTCTATATTACTGTTATTATATGAAATATATTGTCTATACTAATGTTTCTTTCTTCTTTTTAAATTCCTTTTCTCATCCTGTTTCTTTTTTTCTTCGGTCGCATGTTTTATTTTCTTATTAGAACAAAGGAAATAATTACAAAGAGATGGGTGATACAACCGGAAAATGAGCCAGTTTCCTTTACGAAGAGCACTGTGGCAGACCTCTGCACTTATTAAGCTATATTATGACTCAAACCTCTTGGTAATCATCTCTTAGGTATAACCACTTAGGTCGAAAATAACCACTTTCTTACTATAAACTGCACTAACTGAATCTCTTTTCGATTCTAATTATATGGATTTTCTTTCATCATCGATACTGTCCCACTTCACCTCCCTGACCACCGCGTGGTGTCTATTCCTTCTGATTGGTCAATGTTTTTTTATGTAACAGCCAAATGATGCTATTATCATGATTTGACCAATCAACTAACAGACCACCATCCGACTATAATGTGGCAGACATGGAGAGGAGAGGTGGGGCAGGCTCTATGGTTTTAATACTTCCTTCCTACAAACGAGTGCAGGTGTTTCTGGGATCGCTCACCTGATAAACTTCCTTTCCAATTTTCTTTGAACACATAATCCCCCAGCTAAGTTTGTTATTAATCATATGAATCTATTGCTAAGCAGGTAGAAATGTGAATGTTATGTAAGGTCTGTTTAATGTACGTGAAGAGTTGGGAGGGGTCAGGGGTGCTAATACCTTTAGTCAGACAGTCAATGATAAAATTTACTTTTTCCTTTTTTTTTTTTTTTCAATTTTCTTTTGTTTTTGCTGCAGATAAGGCATCCTATAGGATGCCAGATATTAACCCACTATTTTAGACACTCTAACCGAAAGATCTTTTTTAAGATTCATTGTTTATATCTTTTCTGCACTCGGTTCGCCGAGTATATTCACCAGGTAGTTTTTAAAACTTTTTTATTAGGAGTTGTTTCTATAATTACTGAAATGATGGCGATCTTAAGATTCCAGTTTTTTTTTGTTTTTTGTTTTTTTTCTTTCTTTCTTTTCCATGTCGTATTTTATCTTTTCGGCTCTGAATGGGGATACAAACAAAAAGATTAGGCAGAAAATATAAATTTACATTGCAAGAAAAATATGAATTTATATTTTCTATCATTTGGATTGTTCAAACTACTATTTACATCTTGGATGTTATTCTCAAAACGTTTCAGCCAATGTAACCTCCAACCTTCTTTGAGTGCATCCTTTGAAACTCAGGATTTTCTTTGTCAGACTGAACCCTTTATTTGATTCACAGGGAAAATCTGCTCTCATTCTATGAGCCATGGAGATGTGCTACAATGGATAAAGGCATTAAGTATCAATCAGGCTAAGTGACAGTCGTCTAAAGGTTAGAGATTCAATTCTCACTATAATTGATACTAGGAATTCAATAAAAATTACTTAAGATTTCCACCCAGTCATGGCTGACGAAACGAGAATAATCAACCTTCAATGATTAAATAAAAGGTTCAGTTTGAAATTCCGTATAGATTCTTCAGAGTTGAAAAAGATACACCTGAAGGTTGGAGGTTACATCAATCGAAATGTGAAAATCACATCCAAGATGAGAACAGTAGTTCAAATAATTTAAATAATATGAAACGTCAGTCTTTCAAAAATTCTAAAACATAAATTTATGTTTGTTCTTGTCTGATAACATTTTCAATATATCCACCGTTCTCTATGGGTTTTAGGCAGACATTGTTTTCCCTGTGGCTTCTCTTGAGAGCTGTCTTGTTTTCACTCCTGACAAGTGTAAAATTGTTCACATAATTCAGCTTTTGCTTCTGAATTTTGTTAAATTTCTTAGCACCAGGACGACATTTTTATCTAATTTCAGCTTCTAAACTCCTTCATAAATCGTGTCAGAATCTCTCGGCTGCTCTTTTATTTCTCTTATTTATTTTCTCTTATTTATTTTCTTTTATTTATTTTCTTTTATTTATTTTCTTTTATTTATTTTCTCTTATTTATTTTCTCTTATTTATTTTCTCTTATTTATTTTCTCTTATTTATTTTCTTTTCTTTATTTTCTTTTCTTTATTTTCTTTTCTTTATTTTTTGTCTAACTTACTTTTCTGTTAATTTCTTTTTTTTTTTTTTAACAATTTTCTTTAGAATTGTAATTGCTAAAATTAGGAATGGATGGAAAATATTTCATTCCTATCCAACAAAGCATAGCAAGGGAAGATTCTGTCAGGCATGTGTACGTAAGGTGATGATGTATGAAAGTTAAAACGTAACCTATGGCGGTTGAGGACATATATTATGCAGAGAAAAATCATATGAAAATATTACAATGGATGTGTAATGTAAGCCTTAAAGATAGACTTAGATCTGATGACCTCTAAGGAAGCTCGATCAGTTCATAAGGGAAGGCGACAGAAAATATGTCTGCAAATGATAAGAATGAACTTCAGAGAAATTAATTTGGAAGTCAAAAATATCTATACATGATGATGATGACACCTGTTGACTTTTTCTTGGGCAAGCCAACATGATTTGAATTCCAGATTGAAGAATATTAAAAATTAGCTTAGTTATATAAAAAAAAAAAATTGAAGATTCAGGAACCTCAAATGCATAATTTTATTTATTTATTAGCTGTCCCGACCCGGCATTACCCGGAATTGTTTATACTTTTACTTTTGTTTCGCATTTTTTCTTTTATTCTTGTATCAAAATGGTATTTTAAAATTTAACATGAATTTGCAAAATTACATTCAAAGTTATTTTGTTTGTTTGTTTTTTCCTAAATTTATAAATGAAATGTTAAGAGCTAGAGTTTGATTGTCTGCAGTCATACCCAGTGGTGTGCGCCCCCTCCACGCCAATGCAACACAAATACAACAGGAACACGATGAACTAGTTATTATTTAGTAACATAGCCCTTCTGTAATTTGACAGCCTGCAATCTTTTGGACATTCCCTGAATTAGTTTGCGGCAATACTCCGGTGAAAATACATCCCATCTTGTCTTTAATTTTTGTCCAAAGTTCTTCCAGATTTGAAATTTCATCATTGTGTAGTTGTTGCTTGATGTGCATACGTTTTCGATAGGATTGAGGTCTGGAGATTGTGCAGGCCAATTCAAAAACAGAATATCACACTCTTCAAGGAACCTTTTGGCCTTGCCAGCTGTGTGCATTATTCTGCATGAAGATAAGATTATCATCCAAATTCTGGCCAAAGTAGGGTAGAAAATGCTCAATCAGCATACTAATGTATTTAATTGAATTAATTCAACCTTGCAAGCAAGCCCTGGACCATTGATACTAATAACGCCCCACACCAAAACTGAACCTCCACCACTTAGCAGCGTTGAAACTGGGCTCCTAGGATTAAATTCTTCATCTTCCCTTCAATGGACGTACTGCCTACCATCATTCTCTAGCCTATTGAACTTGCTTTCGTTGTAAAAATCATTTTCGACTAATATGAAGAGTCATGATCTTCATTGCCTCTAACGAAGTCCTGATGGTGCTTTCTGTTCTTTAAAGAAATCATTGGCTTGCATTTTCAACATATCCTCACAAATTAGATTCCTTCAATCTGTTAACTGTAGAAAGAGAGTACTTTTTCACAAGATTGCACTGTTGAATTTGGGGAGCCATTTCAAATCTGTTTCTGAGGCTGCAGATCTCTGTTGTGAGTAATTATAGAATGACCAGATTTAGTGGCATCACGAACACTGCCTGTGTTTTAGTATTTTTGCAAAGTCATTTGTAGCGTTTTCTCATCACATTTCAATCTGAAGCTGATTTCTCGATTGGATAAACCAGAAAGGTGGAGATTAATGAACCCTAACGATCACTAGGAGAAAGTCAAGGCATATGGACAAAATGTTATATTGTAGTACCTGGAACAACAACAATTACTATTAGAGATGCTTTGTTGCCTAAAAGGTGAATATTTTAAGCTGGTTTTAAGCTCATTTGTTGCTGCGGAGTTTCTTTTTGCTTTCTCGATTTGAAGTTAATTTTTTAAATTGATGTGAACATTAGCATACTTCAATGTCAAATATGAACAGATAAACTTATAGAGGAATAAAAAGCGAATCAAATGAGGTATAAGTTGTTTAAGCAGTTACATTCAATAGGGCTTATATTTGCGGTTTTCGTAAAAATATCAAATGCGTGCTTTCTTTTTACTGCCACTGTGTGTGTGTATATATATATATATATATATATATATATATAAACACACACACACACACACATTAGTTATCGCGCAAAAGAGCAGGACACAAAATGTTTTAAATAATAATAATAGAATAACAATAACAAAGACTTTCGCTGGCGAGGACTAGTATTGAGCGTAACCAGTTATACAATCCTTTTGAAATTTTCATCTCTATTTTTCTCGTTATGTACTGAATATTTGTTAATGAAACCTATATGAAATATGTTCCTTATTAAATTTTAAAGATTTTCTATTCTGAAAGAAGTTTAAAAAATTTAATCTAAAAAAGTTATTAAGTTTTTGTTTAAGAAAAATTCAGATTTTCTCATTATTCAGACCTGTATTACAAAGAGGGAGGTTGCAAAAAATGATTTGTGGTGTGAGGAGAAATACAAACTGAAACAGAATATTCAGACCTGTAATAATACAAGGAGGGGTTGCAAAAATGAGTTGTGATGTGAGGAGAAATACAAACTGAAATAGAGAGGAGAGTTTTAAAATATAATCTTAAAAAGATAAGATACAAGTTAGAAAAGCATTTCATCCAAGGCATGAAAATTGTTAAACAAAATGTTTTTACTATAGGCTTTAAAAATAAAAGTACAAGATTCAATTTGAAATTTATTTATCTTCAAAGTGCACTTTCATACATTTTACAAAGTAAGGTATAAAAATTTAATTTAAATTGAATTAAAAAATTACCTTGGATTTATTTTATGCAATGTACATTTTGGTGCACTTTAAAAACATTCTTTCATCTAGCAATTAATGATATAGATATAAAATTTTCAATGATTTTTTTTTTTTAATTGCAACAGAATATACATTACATGAAATAAATCCAAGGTAATTTTTTGATTCGATTTAAATTAAATTTTTATACCTTACTTTGTAAAATGTATAAAAGTGCACTTTGAAGATAAATACATTTCAAATTGAATCTTGTACCTTTATTTTTAAAGCCTGTAGTAAAATCATTTTGTTTAACAATTTTCATGCCTTGGATGAGATGCTTTTCTAACTTGTATATATATGCACACACACACACACACATATATATATATATATATATATATATATATATATATATATATATATATATATACTAGCAAAACTACCCGTCGCTGACTGGGTTCAAAAACAGCCTACAGAAAATGGACTCTGATTTATGAAAGTATGATAGGTTATGAAAACGAAGGGTTGTAAAGAGATAGCTTCGAAATTGGAGGTATCAAAACCAAAGCAAAATATGATGAAAGTAAAAATAAAATAGATAAACCCCATAATTTATTATACAATACCTGTTCACACTGAAACACTTATCACAATATTCTGTGGATCTATATTAAAAAACCTTGTTAAACTTTGTGACATATTTCCATTCTATGGAGGTCAGGCGTGAACGAACACCCCATAATTTTATTATACCATATTTCTTCAAACTGAAACATAATTATCAAAGTATACTTACACAGTCTTTATTAAAGTTTGTGCCTATTTCCATTCTATGGAGGCCAGGCGCGAACGCAGACCCCACAATTTTATTATATCATCCCTATTTAAGTTAAAACATACTTATCAAAGTATTCTTATGTACATCTATATCAAAAACACTAATAAACGTTTTTTTTTATTTTTAAATTTTTTATTTCCATACTTTGTGGACCAGGCGCGAACGCAGACCCCACAATTTTAATGGACCACCGTTCTGCCAGATCAAACATACCCATTCCTGTGTCTCAATACATCTATCATTATATGTAATCAGTTTTTTAAAATAGTCAACCATATAGGAGCCTATTCGTGACCAGATACACACACACACACACACACATTCAGCTTTATATATATATATATATATATATAATCCCATGTATTTCCATAAAATGTGATGAAGAAATACAGAAAATCGTACGTAAAATATATCTCCCTATAATATTTTTAGTGTCAGTTTCTAGTATTTACTTCACTAGTGCTCAATACGTAAGTGGAGCTAGGAAGTAAGTTATGAAAATATATTTATGGCACTTAAGCTACACAGAGGCTTCTACATTTCATTCACAATAAACAAATATCTATATGCATATACAGATAAAAATAAAACCAAGTACGTCCAAGGATAGAGTACTGCTGCCACATCTGGGTAGGAGCTGCTAAAATCAGCTTATCCTGCCTTGACAGAGTACAAATAGGCTTCATGGCTTAGTGGGGGATGCCCTTTTCTCTTCTCTGCAACCTCTCTCCCACAGGGAAGACGTTGCGAGCCTGTCATTGTTTTATCGTTACTTCCATGGCAAATGCTCGTCTGAGCTCCAATCTCTGGTTCCCCCTCACCAATCTTTCACGATAAACACCCATCTAGCTGAAATCACTGTCAAAAATTTTCCCCACTCTTTATCTGTGCCAAAACTAAAACGTAGATTCCATGAACAAAGCTTCAGATTCTTAGAAGTGCATGCCTGTGGAACTCTGTTCCGTTTACCTGGTTCCCACCTGACTACAACTTGGATGTCTTAAAGTCCAACATAAACAAATTCCTGATGAACCGCCCCTTAAGTAAGACACTTTATCAAATCTCCAATACTAACGATTACTACGATACTATCTTATCCGCGAGTGGCTTCCGGGCCTTCATAAGTGGTGATTACCTTGTAAAAAAAAAATAAATAAAAAATAACTTGATTTTGCACATATTTTTTTTCCTTTCATTTATCTTTACGTTTATAAATATATATGAAATAAATATACACACACATATTACAATAGAAAAATGCAAGCATGAAAAGTAAAGGACTAGTTGTTAAAACTGGAAAACAAAAGGACAAGATATTTTAGTAAAAATATAATAAATTTATAACTTAAAATATTGCAGCATTAAGAATTGATTATATGTTATAAATTGAATTTAAAAAAAATTCTTAATGCTTCAATATTATAAGTAATAAATTCATTATATTTTTACTAAAATATCTTGTCCTTTTCTTTTCAGTCCTTTACTTTTCCATGTTTAAGCTTAAGTATATTATCTTTCATGCTCATATTTGTCTATTGTAATCCATGGTTTTTCCAGGCTTCCAATAAATTCACTTATTTTTTGTTTAATTTCAGTCTTATTTTTTTGCCCCCATAAACATATGTAATAACAATGTACGGCACTCGTCTGCTTTCAATAAAATCCTCCAATTATCTCCCTTTTATGCTTTCATTCTCTCTGTTTCACTTGTTGCTTATTTTTTCAGCAGTGAATTAATAGCAATACTAGTCGCTGAAGTGACGTGGTTGCAATGAAAACCAGTCATAAAAAGCGTCACTCATCTTACATATTTTTACGATTTTGAACACCGGAAAATTCATCTTTTGTTTTACTGAACGAAAATTGAAAATTTTTTTTTTTTTCACAATATAACTGAGAAGGTGATCTATGAACTGTAATAATTGTTTGAAATTTGGTCGGAAAATTAGTAAGCGGTGAAGCTTTAATGCTGTTCTAAATGACTAAAACTGCCGCTTAATCATATATTCAAACATGGTAGTGTTTGAATGATACACACACACACACACACATGTATTTACTTCCTTATCTACATAGATTTAAATCTTTTACTATATATATTCCCCCAAATTACAGATCTTGTCATTTTTTTGCCGCTTTTGGTTTTTCTCTCTTGAAAAAGCCCATGTAACAGTTGAGCAAAATGTTGAGTTATAGGTCTCTGCTTTTTCATTTTAACTCGTACTGTCTGATTTGTTAACCTTTTGTTGTACACATATCTGCACAATAACATATATATATATATATCGCTGACATATTTTTAATTTTGGTTTCTTTTGCTTTTCAGGTGAAGACCATCACAGAGTGGAAATGGCTTGGTTTTTTGCTACTGTTACTACCTGATCAATTCAATTATTGGATTGACATTTTCTCTCCCTCACATTGAATTGCCCCGTGAGTGTGCGGTACAGCGTGGTACAGGGCAGGGACAACTGAAAGATCCCCCCACCCTCCTGGGATATTTCTTACCCATTTCTTGCCACCCCCTTGAAGATGGCGTCAGCAGATACCCAGAAGCTCAACAATCGACGGCGGAGGGATCACCCCCGTAGGGAAACGTTACCTGGTGGGACCGTGCCCCGTTCTCATGCCAGACAACTGGATTTTTATCAGGCAATGGCCGACTTTAAACACATGTTTCCTAGTATGGAGGAAGATGTCATCGAGGCTGTGCTAAGAGCAAACGACGGTGCAGTCGATGCTACAATCGATCAACTTTTGACAATGAGTGTGGATGCGGATGAGATTACGTGCGTGAGAAATGCACGCAAACATCTTCCGTTATCAAAGGTTAGTAAAATTGCATTTTCTTTTTTCTTTCTGGAATATATCCACCAGATGGAGATTCTTTTCGCTTCATAAGTTGTTTAGGGCATCATTAATACCTTGTCTATCGTATCAGTTTTTCCATCATAAGTTTTTTTTTTTTTATTCACTTGAAACAAAGCATGTTCCCACTGAGATATAAGGGGCTACTGTGATTAGGGGCTAGATTTCTAGAGGGCATCTTTTTTTTTTTCTTTTTTTTTTTACATGGAAGTCACCACTTATCAAGGCCCGGAGGCCACTCAGGGATAAGGGTTATTGCATGTACAGTAATCAATGGGACAATATCGTAGTAATCGTTAGTAATGAAGATCTGATAAAGTGTCTTACTTAAGGGGGCGGTTTATCAGGAACTTGTTTATGTTGGACTTGAAGACATCCAAGTTGTAGTCAGGTGGGAAACAGGCAAACGAAAGAGTTCCACAGGCGTGCACTTCTGAGAAAGAAGCTTTGTCCATTAAATCTACGTTTTGATTTAGGCACAGATAAAGAGTAGGGAAAATTACTGACAGTGGTTTCAGCTAGATGGGTGTTTTTCGTGAAAGATTGGCAAGGGGGGACCAGAGATTGGATCTCAGACGAGCACTTGCCGTGGCAATAATGATAAAACGACAGGCTCGCAATGTCCTTTCTGTGGGAGAGAGGTTGCAGGGAAGAAAACATCTCCCACTAAGCTACGAAGTCTATTTTGTACTCTGTTAAGACAGGATAGGCTGTTTTTAGCAGCTCCTGCCCAGATATGGCAGCAGTACTCCATCCTTGGGCGTACTTGGCTTTTATATAGATAGAGAATTGCATCAGCAGTGAGATATCTACTGGAGCGGTAGAAGGATCCCACCATTTTTCCAGCAACTTTGGCAACAGATTTGATGTATGTGTTCCATTTCAGATCAGGAGTAAAGGTTGATCCCAGAAGCTTGTTAAAACTTGAGCCTCCCCAAGACGAGAGCCAACCATTTCAATTGATGCCAGATGGGGATCAGAGCATTGATGATGTAAAGATAGAAGCTTGGTTTTAGATGCATTAAAAGTAACCAACCACCTCTTCCCCCATTGTACCACGTGCTCAAGATCAGAGGAAAGAGAATCAGAGAGAACTTTGTCATTTACGGCCTTTGATGTGTTGCCATAGATGGTCGTGTCATCAGCATAGATGTCAACGAATGATTTCAGTATGTGCTTTGGGATCATCTTTGATGTAGATCAGGAAGAGAGTTGAGCCCTGGATGTGGGAGTTGTGCAATAAGATGATTGTTCACCATACATTTAAATTTCTTCATGTTGGTATAGTTGAAGAAACGGACATGGAATTGAAAATGGTAAGCTGTCTGAAGAAAGAAGCATTAAAGTACAAAGTTTTCCTGCATCTGGAGAATTCTACACTGAAAGTGTGGAATTTTACTGCTAGTCAGGTTGGTTAGGAGTATTTATTTTGAGGGGGGGGGGTACAAGCGCAGTAAGTTCCTCAGGGCACATTCTGTGGAAGTACTTTCAAAACAAGGACTGAGATGCATTATTGCAGCAATGTGACAGGGACTGGAGTTTGATAGACAGTGTTCGATCTTTTAAGTTAGAGGTTATTTTTTGCACTATGTTCAAGAGAAAATCCTTCAGCATTAACGTACTTATGAAAATTATCCATTCCTACTCTGTGTTTCCCAGAAGTGTAATGTTAGTTGGAAAATGATTTCAAATGTAGTCATGTCTAATACATATTTTTAGTATGAAAGAAGAAATCGTTTTAGTTTTCCTTTATTTTATACTAGCGGGGGTACCCGGCGTTGCCCGAGTGTTTGTTTCCGGGACGGGGGGGGGGAGTTTTAAAAAATGTTATGGTAGGTAAGTAGGAAGGATCAAACCCGGAGTCATGAGTAAAAGTAGGAAAATAAAGTGTGGAAAAAAAAAAAAAAAAAAAACATCTGCAACGTTAACAGTTCGGTCACCAAGAAAAGTCCATTCCAGTTGTTTAGGAAAAAAAAACAAAAAAAAACCGACTACGGTAGGTCGGCGCGAACGTGAAAATATAATGTGAATTGTCCAGCACGCTAACCACTACGCCACAGAGCACTGCAGCTTAGTTTAGTGATTTTAAATAACTTCACATGAAAGAACTATGAAGCCAAACCGGTGTTCTCTTCTCAACTGTTCTTTGTGAACGATCCCCAAACGGTGTTAAGTGGTGGCAGGGGGAGGAGGAATTTATTAGAGAGAAAATATTTTACCACTTCCATTGATCTTAACCGATTTTGGCCGTGACTTCTCAGCAGAAAAAGTATAGAAATCTAAGATTATCGAGGAATTTGAGAAATAAGCCTATAACACACCTCAGATATTGTTCTGCCGTTTGTGCATATTATATTTGCATGAAATATCTTGATTTTTAATCCTATTAAGGTCAAAATCAGACGTGAAAAAATGAGTTCATTTTATTTATATAGAGAAGAGATAATAGATTACATTTAAAAATAAAAAAAGTAAATGAAGAAACGTTAGGACCCCTTATATCCTTAAAAATACAACACCAAAACTAACTTACACCTTGTAGCATGTAATGCAAATGACTGGTTAATGTAGTATTGGGGTAAAGAAAAAAATGTTTTAGGTTTATTTTATGCATACGTAATTGGTTATCAAAGTTTAAAGACAAAATGTTGAGACTTTGATTTTTTTTTTTTTTTTTTTTTTTTTTAATGAAGGACTTAAGCACATGCTTCTGTCTAGGACAGTAATAAAAAATGTATCCACTTTAATTTTACTCTTACCTGGATAAAATATATAAAGAAAAAACAAATCAGACAGAATTATATTCAGACCAATCACATAGTGGGGAAAATTCATAAAAAATTTAGGGTATCCTGAATCAAATAGCAATATGTAAGACTGATTGCTATTTGGGTCTTACTATGAAAATCCAACTTACTTCATATGTATAGATTGGGGAAACATATCAGATCAGGGATTATATGTTGGTGAGTAAACAATTTAAGATTTAATAAAAATGAATAGCTTGCCTATCTATTATTTGATATTGTCTTCAATATGGGTATCAAATATGATATATAGGTGTGTGTGTGTACTATTATATAAAAGGAACTTTGTGTGTTATTTCGTTTTTATGGACTTTGGCTGGGTCGATATTTATGAAATTTTGCACTAAGTTACTTTATGTACCTGACAGTGTTCTTAGATAAGTTTTATATTGGAATGTCTTTGATGAGTATCGATAATTGTAATACTTCAATGAAAAAAGGAACAGACGATTTTGACCAAAGTTAATACATTACACAGCCTAATATCACAAGTGCATTTGAGAAGTTTTATTACCACACAAGCCAAAAGGCCCAACAATAGGTTCTTTGATATGACAGGGGCACAAAATCAAAATAACAAAAAAGAATCAACTATACTGATTGCCCCCCTCTTATCTAGGCTATAATGCAATTTCAGTTAGTTTGATTGGACAAGAGATCAACACAAAAGTGGAGTGAAAAAGAGCTATCTGAAACCATTTTCCTTCATCGTTCAACTTACTTTGTTTATCCAATTAGACAAGGGCGGATAGCTCTTATTAATTAATCTTTGAGTATTAATTAATAATTCCAATCTATAAACCCGTTCACCTTCTGTGCAAGTGGCATAATAATTACAAA
This sequence comes from Euprymna scolopes, assembly GCF_053919585.1. Taxonomy (NCBI): domain Eukaryota; kingdom Metazoa; phylum Mollusca; class Cephalopoda; order Sepiida; family Sepiolidae; genus Euprymna; species Euprymna scolopes. Next base: position 103,384,274 of record NC_136482.1, on the reverse strand, counting down.
TGTGGCAAGAGGAATCAGTAATCCATACAAATCTCATTCCGTCACTATTACAGATTAAATAACGGTCTGCCATCAATTAATTGTTGACAATAGGTATCATTCCAAGATGAAACCACAACAAAGATGAAAAAAAATTTTCTTTTTTTTCTTTTGTCTGGTATCACACTTCTTGACAACATTGAACAATAACTTTGTCTTTACAGTAAATTTGTAATTGAAAAGCTTATAAAATCTTCAAATGCCTTCTTTCAGATAAAGGTGCAGATTTAGTTGTCTCTGGCCAAACAAAAAATACTTGCGGCGTTGTTCTCTTATTTTTTTACAGCAACCATGGAAGAGGATGGAAACTCAGTAAATAATTATCAGATTCTTCAGGAACTTTTCAAATTTTTTTTTCTTTTTGGTATCATCCATTTTGCTAATCTTTCCTTTTTTTTCACTCTTTCTCTTTCTCTCTAGCACTCTCTCCTGCTCTTGCTCACACTTTTTTCCTTTTTTCCTGCATCTTTTTTCCTCTTTTCCTGCATCTTTTTTCCTCTTTTCCTGCATCTTTTTTTCTCTTTTCCTATATCTTTTTCCCCTCTCTTTTCCTGTATCTTTTTTCCTCTCTCTTTTCCTGTATCTTTTTTCCTCTCTCTTTTCCTGTATCTTTTTTCCTCTCTCTTTTCCTGTATCTTTTTTCCTCTCTCTTTTCCTGTATCTTTTTTCCTCTCTCTTTTCCTGTATCTTTTTTCCTCTCTTTTCTTGTATCTTTTTTCCTCTTTCTTTTCCTGTATCTTTTTTCCTCTCTCTTTTCCTGTATCTTTTTTCCTCTCTCTTTTCCTGTATCATTTTTCCTCTCTCTTTTCCTGTATCATTTTTCCTCTCTCTTTTCCTGTATCATTTTTCCTCTCTCTTTTCCTGTATCATTTTTCCTCTCTCTTTTCCTGTATCATTTTTCCTCTCTCTTTTCCTGTATCTTTTTTCCTCTCTCTTTTCCTGTATCTTTTTTCCTCTCTCTTTTCCTGTATCTTTTTTCTTCTCTCTTTTCCTGTATCTTTTTTCTTCTCTCTTTTCCTGTATCTTTTTTCGTCTCTCTTTTCCTGTATCTTTTTTCCTCTCTTTTCTTGTATCATTTTTCCTCTCTCTTTTCCTGTATCTTTTTTCCTCTCTCTTTTCCTGTATCTTTTTTCCTCTCTCTTTTCCTGTATCTTTTTTCCTCTCTCTTTCCTGTATCTTTTTTCCTCTCTCTTTTCCTGTATCTTTTTTCCTCTCTCTTTTCCTGTATCTTTTTCCTCTCTTTTCTTGTATCTTTTTCCTCTCTCTTTTCCTGTATCTTTTTTCCTCTCTCTTTTCCTGTATCTTTTTTCCTCTCTCTTTTCCTGTATCATTTTTCCTCTCTCTTTTCCTGTATCATTTTTCCTCTCTCTTTTCCTGTATCTTTTTTCCTCTCTCTTTTCCTGTATCTTTTTTCCTCTCTCTTTTCTTGTATCATTTTTCCTCTCTCTTTTCTTGTATCATTTTTCCTCTCTCTTTTCCTGTATCTTTTTTCCTCTCTCTTTTCCTGTATCATTTTTCTTCTCTCTTTTCCTGTATCATTTTTCCTCTCTCTTTTCCTGTATCATTTTTCCTCTCTCTTTTCCTGTATCATTTTTCCTCTCTCTTTTCCTGTATCATTTTTCCTCTCTCTTTTCCTGTATCTTTTTTCCTCTCTTTTCCTGTATCTTTTTTCCTCTCTCTTTCCCTGTATCATTTTTCCTCTCTCTTTTCCTGTATCATTTTTCCTCTCTCTTTTCCTGTATCATTTTTCCTCTCTCTTTTCCTGTATCATTTTTCCTCTCTTTTTTCCTGTATCATTTCTCCTCTCACTTTTCCTGTATCTTTTTTCCTCTTTCTTTTCCTGTATCTTTTTTCCTCTTTCTTTTCCTGTATCTTTTTTCCTCTCTCTTTTCCTGTATCTTTTTTCCTCTCTCTTTTCCTGTATCTTTTTTCCTCTCTCTTTTCCTGTATCATTTTTCCTCTCTCTTTTCCTGTATCATTTTTCCTCTCTCTTTACCTGTATATTTTTTCCTCTCTCTTTTCCTGTATCTTTTTTCCTCTTTCTTTTCCTGTATCTTTTTTCCTCTTTCTTTTCCTGTATCTTTTTTCCTCTCTCTTTTCCTGTATCTTTTTTTCCTCTCTTTTCCTGTATCTTTTTTCCTCTCTCTTTTCCTGTATCATTTTTCCTCTCTCTTTTCCTGTATCATTTTATCTCTCTCTTTTCCTGTATCTTTTTTCCTCTCTCTTTTCCTGTATCATTTTTCCTCTCTCTTTTCCTGTATCATTTTTCCTCTCTCTTTTCCTGTATCATTTTTCCTCTCTCTTTTCCTGTATCATTTTTCCTCTCTCTTTTCCTGTATCTTTTTTCCTCTCTCTTTTCCTGTATCTTTTTTCCTCTCTTTTCTTGTATCATTTTTCCTCTCTCTTTTCCTGTATCTTTTTTCCTCTCTCTTTTCCTGTATCTTTTTTCCTCTCTCTTTTCCTGTATCATTTTTCCTCTCTCTTTTCCTGTATCATTTTTCCTCTCTCTTTTCCTGTATCATTTTTCCTCTCTCTTTTCCTGTATCATTTTTCCTCTCTCTTTTCCTGTATCATTTTTCCTCTCTCTTTTCCTGTATCATTTTTCCTCTCTCTTTTCCTGTATCATTTTTCCTCTCTCTTTTCCTGTATCATTTTTCCTTTCTCTTTTCCTGTATCTTTCCCCCCTCTCTCTTTTCCTCTATCTTTTCCCCCTCTCTTTTTTCCTCTATCTTCTTTCCCCCTCTCTTTTGTCCTCTATCTTCTTTCCCCCTCTCTTTTGTCCTCTATCTTCTTTCCCCCTCTCTTTTGTCCTCTATCTTTTTTCCCCCTCTCTTTTTTCCTCCATCTTTTTCCCCCTCTCTTTTTTCCTCTTTTTCCCCCTCTCTTTTTTCCTCTTTTTCCCCCCTCTCTTTTTTCCTCTTTTTCCCCCCTCTCTTTTTTCCTCTTTTTCCCTCCTCTCTTTTTTCCTCTATCTTTTTCCCCTTCTATCACTTTCCTTTTTATTTTTCTCTTTTTCTATATACCTTTCTTGCTTTTCTTTTTCCTCTAACTTATTTTTACTCTATTTTTATCTCTGTCACTCTCCTTTATCTTGTTTTTAAGAATCTAATACCCTATAAAAATGTTCTTTATGCTATTGCACTTGTTTTCAAGTTCCAACAAAGTCAATGAGAAGAGATTGTGTTCATATATGTAATAACATGTTTATGAAGACAATTAATGTGTAAAAGACATTCACTTATATTCGTTAAAGCTATGCATTATGTTCAATATGGACTCTTGTGTCATGATACATCTATTCAATTTTCTTTCTTTTCCTCTTGGTTACCCTTATTGACATTTTATGAGAAACTATTCAATTCTATTTGAATTCAAAGTTGATAATTTAAAATATTTAGCTTTTGAGCATTGGTTGCAATATGAATTATGAAAATATTATCTCTATTACATCAGAAGGCACCCTTAAGATAAGGACATATTTTCATATGCGGATATTAAGTTATAAACAAAATATTACATCAGAAATAAGTAATATGTTGGTTGTGACATATTAATCAATTGTGACTTCAATAAAAAATAGCAAAGTGCAGCAAGCCATGCAGGAACCTTTGAATGATTTTCAAAGGTGACTTTGAACCTCGATATAGTAGGCGTCATCATCAATCTCTTCCGGCAGGTTGTTCTAAGGAGCAGAAACACAAACATCTCTATCTCATAATATATATGAATTTTTGTTTGTTTGTTTGTTTGTTTTATATCCTAAAATGTCAATGTTTACTTATGAAAGTAACTAATCCAATTTAAATGTTTAAATCTTCCATGTTTTCTACATGGGAACGTTGTTGGAGTTAAGGTTAATAACTTCGCTTATTTCATGTCTTAACATTTTATTTTTTTATAATATTGAACCCCACCTAATTTTGCTATTTTTTCCATTACATCTTTTTTTTTCCACAAATAAAGTAAAACATATTTCCCTTTTATGGATGTCAAATATGAACGCAGACCCCACAATATTATGAATAAACTAATGAAATAAAAGTAAAATTTATTTCCTTTTTTTTTTTTTGCTGTCAATTAATGAAATATTCTCCAATTCTAAAAGTAGATAAAATCTTTCATTTTTAAAAATGAGACAAATTCCACAATGTATTTATTACTTAAAAAAAAAAAATTGTGACTGACAGCCGGACAAAGTTCTTATTTATATAAGATTGCGTAATTTTGTTGCTATCATTTTTTTTTTCATATTATTGGCCTAATTTCTAACTCTGCTTTATTCTTTCTTTTTTTGCTCTTTTATATATATATATAAAGAGAGAGAGAGAGATATAGATATATATATATATAGATATAGATATATTATTTTAATCCTTTTTTTGTTTTATTTTTTATTTTGGATTTTGTTAGTTTTTTTCTTTCTTGTTTACAAATCTCATTTCTCATTCTAGCTTTGTTATTATCATCATTACTCACTAGGAGTTCTCACTCAAATCATCATCAGAGATTACTCACTGACACCAATCAGTTGTGTTCCCTGGAGTCCAGATGACAACAAGTATTCCCACATTCCCAGTACTTTCCACTTCTGTTGATAACCTATGTAAATGCTATTGCTTCATTGCAATAGCTACTTGCCATTGATTTCTCACTAGCAGTGATCATTGGTCTTTACTAGAATTTTAGATGGCAATATGTATACCCAAATCCCAGTCCTCTTCATACTCATCCAGTGGAGGCCTGGTTTATGCTCTTTTCTTGGTCTTTCCATCCTCCTCAATCATTTAGTGTGGTGCCAGTCGATGCCGAAACTATTTTGAGAGGGAAAGATTATACTTTTGCAGTTTGCTTTCCTTCCATATAGTGTTCCTCTGTTTGTTGTTTCTATGTGACTAGTTTGTAGCTCGTTTGGATAAGTCTCCGCATTGGAGAGTTTTCCTTAAGATTATTATTATTATTATTATTATTTATTTGTTTCTCTTCTACCTTTTCTATCTTTTACCGGTTTCTTCCCGTCCCGCTTCTCTACCCTCCAATTATTCAACTCCTCTCACCTTCCAGTTTATTTCCTTTCTCAGGTCAAGGATAAGGCAGTCTGTCAGTGACTTCCTCTTTTCACCACCATCATCATCATTATCATATTTTCATTCTTTTTCTTTTCCTTTTCTGTCTGCTTCACACATCAAGTTGGCTGCTATCTTCATCTTATGGAGAGAGGGTGGTGAGAGAAGGATGCGTGCATTTCTTGCTCTCTGCCCTCATCAACAGCCAGACACTTCTTCCCACGCATTATCTCAATTTGTATTTATTTACATCTCGGTTACTGCACCCCCACCCCCTTTTTTTAATAAGAAAAACGAAAAAATGAAGAGAATTTTAAAAAATAAAAAAGCAAAACTATTACTTTATCACTAAGTACAATAAAAGTGGAGGTTATAAGATATAGGTAGAAATAAGATAAGTATAGGAAAGTGGCTGACCCCACTTATAATCTCTACATCAATACACTATCATTATCTACACCATCTTGGAAACTGGTACTAATGAAAATGCTAAACATTACAAGTTTCTTTGGACTGTTCAGAAGTGTAATATTGGTTTTCCCCCTCTGAGTATAAAATTTTTTTTTTTGGAAAATCCATGGGTTAAAGGACTTTTTCATAAATTATCCTTTGTTAAAGTATTTGAAATGTGGGCACTTGTGCATTGTGCACGGAACAACTTTTTCGTTTTCATTTTGAAGATCGCAGAACAGGAAGACAATTCAATTTCAGAACATGGAGAAACAATTCAAGTATATCATATCCGAAAATGTCAACAATAGTACAATGACCGAAAATAAAACATTAATTATCTCAACATTTATTAAATAAAGATAAATATAAAAATTAATATTTTTTTTTTGTTTTTACATGAAATTTAAAATTTTATAATAAATGAAAGGCGTCTAAATATACTATTTTCAGCAGTCATTATTGGAATAAGTGTGACTGTTTTTGTTTGTTTTGAGAAAAACAATTTTTTTTCCTTTTCTTTCTTTTATAAAATTAAAATTTTTGTAACAATGTAAAAATTCTGAAATTTTTCTAATGAATAAAATATAAATAATCATTAAAATTTATAGTTTGAACAGTCATTATTGAAATGCATGGGACTCCCCTTTTCTTCTGAAATTGCATTAATCACCCCTAAACGTGTAAATTGATTTTATTACATTCTTTCATATACAAGGTGGTCACTAAAAGCGGGGAAATTTGTCAAAGGAGAAGGTAGTCCCTGGGATGACTGTCTCATGACATCAGAATCGACACTACATTACCCCCCCTTCCCTCCATAAAAAAAAAAGGCCTGAACTATAAGGAAGGTGAGGAACGATCAAATGGTCTGTGACAAGGATGGAGTTGTGGACTGGTGTATTCGTGCAAATCTTCCACATCTTCAGTTCATTGCAAATAATTGCGTTCGCAGTTCCCACACTGTGCACTTATTGTCTCTAAAGACACATGACGGTCTTTGTCCAATCAACTTTGGTGCTCTGATTTGTTTTACTTCTCCCACACATCTCATCATCTCTCACAGACTCCCCCCCTCTTGAATCTTTAAAATCACTCAAAAACTGATGCTTGATTCATGTAAGATGGTCCAAAGGTACTCTGAAGCATTCAATATGTTTCTGCAGCATTTTTTTCTAAGTTTGAAACAATTTTGTTGCATATTGTTCTTCTAAAGTACCCTCACATCCAGATTGCATTTTTTAAATTCACCAGCTGTGACAATCAGGTGTATTCCGATTCCTGCTGTAAGTCTGGAAACTTATTGAAGGCATCTCGTACATTAGAAAAAAAAAAACGAAGGAAACAAACTAACTCAGCTTTAGTATATTAATAATGACAACAACAATAATAATGAATTGACACCTGATGAATGGATTTGATGTTTTAACTAAGTCCTATAATACTTTAGTTGTGCCAAATCCATGAAACCCAAAAACATGATCTGTTAAATTATTAAATAACTGTGGAATATTGAAATATAAATATATATATATATATACATTTCTACAGACAATTGTTTCAATGTGAACAGACCCAACAAAACCTCAAATTAGGACAACAGTGAGTGACGTCCAACACTCTACCACAAATTTGCTAGTATTAACAAGATAAGTTGTATTGCAAGCATTATAAACAATTTATTCATATATATATATATATATATATATATATATATATATATATAAATTCAAGTTTGAGATATTCAGAAGTAGGGACTAATAAATACAATGAGGTTGTTAGATAGTGCTCAATAACAAGAGCAAAATATTTTTTTATTTTATTTTTTAAGAGCTCAGTCTTTTCCCTTTTTTTCTATTCGAATGGTTCAGGGTTATCTGACAAAGTCTCATTGACTGAAACAGATGGTTGTTTATAGCGACCATATGTAACTGTTTACCCTTGAAAAAATAATATATATATATATATATATATATATATATTAGTTCAAACGTGTTGAACGAAAAAAAACAATAGTTTTTTTTTTTAATGCTCAATAGATAGAATTTTTATAAGCAAAATTATATAAACATCAAAAATATCTTATACGGATCAATTTATGTTACAACCATAACCATTTTGTCAGGGATTCAATAAACATAGAAAAATTCCTATACCACACACACTTAAATGTATTTTTGTCGTGTTATATATGTGTAATATATACATAAATATATACATAGTCTAATTGTTGGAAAAAAAGACCATCTACACCGCATTACGACTATTGATTTTGTAGATGTATAAGTGTCCATTAACGCTGTCCAAATTTCATCTAATGATGTCAAAAAAAATATCTTTTTACTTAGATATAAAAATGTAAGATGCCAGTTTAGTGAAATATACATAAATCTTTCCTCCTCAAGAAATGTGTTATGATTTATGTTTCCATAGTGAGGTTTGTTTGACAAAGTTAACTGAAGCACTGTAATCTTCATAGAGTATTTTGTTACTATTGAATTTCTTACCATTACCTTTGGGAGATCAGTAGATTATAGTTTCTAAAACAGGTTCTTTCGCTCGCTTAATAAAATGAGTAAAGAGACAAAACCGATGGAAGACAGCGTGTCATTTATTCAATGTGATCTTTATTCCAAATCATTGATCAGTGCAGGAGAGAAAGAGTGAGAGAGAAAGATACCAAAATCACTAATTACTTGTATCTTGTAAGCCCATGCCATGTACATGTTCAAACTACATAACGAACAAATCATGGTGAAGTATATTTTGTTTGGATGAAAGAGGTTATAACATTATCATGAGTTCTATTTCTGTGCCAAAAAAGTAAATACAAAATTGTATTCTATTTATATCTAAAAGGTCATAGAAATTGGTAAGAATAGGAATGTAATTGTTAGTTAGTTCTCTCTTACTGCAAGAACTTAAACACCAAGGTAAGATAGTGGGATTGAGAAGTCAGCACCCCCAAAGAGGGGCGCTCTGACCTGCAAAAAGTGCCTAGGCAGCCCCGTTGGCATTCCCTGTTTTGTTGACAACCAATCCTTTCTCAACGAGAGAAGGCAAGGCCTGGAAGGGTGGACCTCCTAGAACTAGACAGAACTAAACTCCCACTGCAAAATCGACAGGGAGTGGATCATTAGCAGTGTCAGAAATTTCGTGAAAACTATTGAATAATTCCACCCGCCATCTTTCGAAGCTTATAACTTCTCGAAAAATCTAATTCAAGCCCTAATTTTTTTTTTTTTCAATTAAAGGAGAAAGGACCAAGGTTTCATTAAAAAAAACAAAAAAACAACCTGGGTTTTTTTTTAAAAAAAGGTTTTAAACTTCGGACTTTACAGGTAAATTTCTAAAAAAAAAACACTACTTTTTTTTGTTTTTACATTTGAATATATTATTTATTGATCTTTTATCTTCAATTTGTGGTATATAAAACTTTGGTACATAAATTAATTATTTACGTTTTAATAGACATTTGAAAATGGGGGGCGTGAATTTAAAAAAAACGTTTGTCTAAAATATTATATTCGGTTTATTGGAAAGAGCATAAAATTTCACATTGACCTGAAAATATCGTAAAAATAGAATCAATAGAAAAATTTGGATAGATTTTTAAAGTTTAAAAATTGAAAAATACTGAACTCGTAACATTCAATTAATTTCATTACTATTTTTTAAAAACTATTTCTATTACTTTTTATACAACTTTAATAGTTTATTTTGGAAGTATAATCCATAAAGAAAATAAACAACCCACCTTTAAAAGAGAAATTACGAGTTTTTTATATTTTATTTGCAGTTTCGTGTTAGGGGTGTCAAAAATTCCTACAAAAATTTTGATACACCTAGTGGATCATAACATGAATAGTCTAATCTCTTATTGATTTTGTGGGCGAGGATAAAAATCCCAAGCAAAGTTCTATTTAAAAAATAATTGTTGGTTATTCGTCAAAAAGAGAGTACATGTTTGTTTTTTGTTTTTGTTTTTCTGGAAATAAATCATACGCACATCCTTGGATTTTAATTTTTCTTTATATTTTAAAGGAAAATGAAGGGTTCATTTCTGTAAGTATTTTTTATCATGTCAGCAGTCAGCACTCTTTCACCACGGTGTTCAATTATCGTCTTGAGATGCATTCGTACCTACTCACCTTTTCACCTACATAGTTTCTTCTATATATAAACAAAAGTCAATGTTCATTTATGCATTATAAAAATCGATACATTAACAATAAGAACATAAGTTTCAGTAAGAAATATATACATTAACAATAAGAACATAAGTTTCAGTAAGGAGTACATTTTTCAAAGAACCTAAGACACCATTGATATTTTCGTTTGATTCCATTTGGAGTTACATTAACGGTTGGATTCATAGCATAAATGTTTTAAAAACGTAAAAAGAAAATGAAATACATTTATTTTAGGAAAATTTTCTTTGTTTCATAAAACAAAAATAAAATCCATTAAAAAATAACTGAACATTTTTTTTTTCTACCATCATCCAAAATAATTACTTTCTAAATACTAAAGATGATAGTCTAATAATAAAGTAAATTCGGTCTCTAAATAAATAGTTTTTAAATCTATTCCATAAAGTCAAAATGTTAAAAAAAAAAAAATTATTTAGGACATTAACTTTAAATTTGCTGTAACAAAAATGAATTAATCAATCAATCTCTCTCTCTCTCTCTCTCTCTCTCTCTCTATATATATATATATATATATATATATATATATATATATATATATAATATGTGTGTGTGTGCCTAAAATACCACTCACAAAATCTATATAAATAAAATAAATGTATGTGTCTGTCTGTGTGTAACTATTGAACGGATAAATTCTTAAACTACTGAAATTAACAGGAACTAGTAATCATACACGAAGGATGGTTTATAATGAGTAAAATTTTTAGTTGGATGGATAATTAATGCATACAATTAGCTCTGTAACAATAAATACAAAATCTGCATGAATTAAAATATTTAAGTGCATTTTATGACCCGGAGAGCTCTTTCCCTCTGCTAGTAGTTAATAAAATTTACAATCCTTTTTGCAGTCGAATCATATTTGGTACAAATAAACATTAGTTTATGCCTGACTTGTCCACCAAATTTCAGCCATAAAAATTTTAAATGTTTTTTTTTTCTTTATTGTGGCTCAAATGATATTCACTCTTATCAGATCTTACCTCCCTTATCATCCTATCATCTCCCTTACATGTTTAGTTATCTCAAAGACAACCTCTACCAAAACAATCTTCACTTTATTCCTGAACTGAATAAAGATATCACAGCCAAAACCTGGCATGTTCAAAATAGAAGTGTCCAAATTATTGACAATTTCTGCATGTGGTATCATGTTGTACTTACCATCGAACGGTGATAAAACAGACTGTTGGACATTCATGTTGCAAACTTGATGAATAAGTCAGACATAAACAGAAGTTTATTTATACAAAATATAGTTTAATTACAGAGTGGATTGTGATTAACAAATCCATGAAAAATATTTTTGATGGATAACCTGCATATGCAGGTCTCAGAATGTTTTTTTGTTTTGTTTGTTTTTTTAGATGAGGATTGATAATTTGGATTATTTGGACTACTGTTCTCATCTTGAGTGTTATTTTCACAACATTTCGACTGATGTAACCTCCAACCTTTTTCAGGCACATTTTTTCGAACAGGGAATCATCCTGTTGAACTCAAATCTGTATGGAATTTGGAACAGAAGCCACAGGGTAGCTTGCTGTTGTTCAATTAGACATGACTGGGCAGAAATATTAAGTAATTTGCAATCGTATTCTTTGTATTGCCCGCTTTGAGGATTGAACCTCCATTTCCAAAAGACTGTCACTTTGAACTGATTATTATTTTATACTTATCTCCATTACACTGCGACTTAAATAAGGATTCTGTTGGAAAATCTCTACAGATTCCCCAAGTTCGGCAAAATGCATCTAAAGGTTGGAGGTTACATCGGCCGAAACGTTGTGAGACTACCATTCAAGATAAAAACTCTAACTTACATGACTAGAATAAACGTTGATCTAAAGATGTGATGATGGATATTCCTTGGTGGTGGTGGTGGGCTTTTGGGATGAGATGCGTGGATAGTAACCAGGTGCAAGATTATACGTTAGGATTGATGAGGGGATGGTGGCCTTGGGATTAGGTTGAGTTTTGTATGAAAAGGTGATGGGTGGTCGGTTGAACTACATTATGTAGGAAAGATTCTAAGTTGGAACAGTTGTTGCTAAGATTTTTGTGAAATTAAAACCTCATGCTGGCAACGTGAGAGTGCTTAAGGACCCCATCCCCTCCCAAATGTTGAGAAGCAATTCCTAGCTAGTTGTGTACTTGCTTCCCATTGCAAAAATATGAGGCACAAGGTCAGAACGCGCCCCCTCCTCCTTTTTATGGAGCACTCTGGCCAGATACAAAAACAGCCATGAAGAGACCCCCTCATTATATATATATATATATATATATATATATATATATATATATATATATTCCTCTGAAATAGAGGAGATAATGCATGGGAGGGTGAATTTCCTTGGCCTGAGCAGGATCATACCTCATCCTGGCAAAGAAGAGTCTGATGCTCCTACAGCAGTTTCTAGATTGTTGAATGGACTGCCAAGGATAGCAACTCCTAGCTGAACTGGGCTGTGGAGTGTAGCAAATCTATTGCCTTCGCAGTTGGTGAGAATTATCCAGGATAGCTGGTGGGGATATGAAAATTAATCAAAACAAAAAAATATTTTCATCGTGTGTCATCTTTGCTTTCTATGTTAAAATCTTAGAGACATTATCTCTATATAAATAAAATGAACTCATTATTCCCGTCTCATTTTGACCTTAATAGGATAAAAAATCAAGATATTTCATGCAAATATAATATGCACAAACGGCAGAACAATATCTGAGGTGTGTTAAAGGCTTATTATTTCTCAAATTCCTCGATAATCTTAGATTTCTATACTTTTTCTGCTGAGAAGTCACGGCCAAAATCGGTTAAGATCAATGGAAGTGGTAAAATATTTTCTCTCTTATAAATTCCTCCTCCCCCTGCCACCACTTAACACCGTTTGGGGATCGTTCACAAGGAACAGTTGAGAAGAGAACACCGGTTTGGCTTGGTAGTTCTTTCATGTGGAGTTATTTAAAATCACTAAACTAAGCTGCAGTGCCCTGTGGCGTAGTGGTTAGCGTGCTGGACAATTCGCATTATATTTTCACGTTCGCGCCGACCTAACGTAGTCGCTTTTTTTTTTTTTTCCTAAACAACTGGAATGGACTTTTCTTGGTGGCCGAACTGTTAACGTTGCAGATGTTTGTTTTTTTTCACACTTTATTTTCCTACTTTTACTCATGACTCCGGGTTTGATCCTTCCTACTTACCTACCATAACATTTTTTAAACCCCCCCCCCCGTCCTGGAAACAAACACTCGGGCAACGCCGGGTACCCCCGCTAGTTGTATATAAAATATATATTCAGTAATTATGTTTGAAGTTTCCAATGATGGAGGAGGGGGAGGAGAAGGTGACTTTATTGTTACTCCCCCCCCCTACTCCAGTTCATGTCTAGGAGCCCCTTGACAAGCAAGTGTTCTTCTGCATCTATTCACAATGAAACCAAACATTCAGTGGGTTTTTCTAATCACCACACACTTCTAGCACACACACACACACACACACACACACACACACACACACACACACACACACACACACTCTCTCGCTCTCTCTCTCTCTCGCTCTCTCTCTCTCTCACGCACACATTTTTTTTATGACACTTGCACAAATATTTTTTATTGACTCGTGTCTCTTACCATACATCTGGACATTTCGTATTTGATTTATTTTTTGTCTTTTATAAATATTTATTTATACTTTTTTTTTTTTTTTTTTAATTTTTAAACAAATGTTTAAAGAATACGAAAACAACTTATGCTTATTTTTAATTATCTAAATAATTTTTTCCTGTCGTTATTTTGAATATCATAAGTTTAACTTTTTTAAATTTTAATCAAAGTAATCCAATTTTATTCATTAAAATACAAAAGTATTAAATTTACAGTACATAAGTTTTTTTTGTTGTTTTTTTTAAATGGCTGTCCAAAATCCTATAATCTATAGCAATTTCCATTGTATTTAAGAGGCCTAATTCACCTGGCGTTGACCGATAGGTGTGTCAGAAATTTCGGGAAAAATATTGAATAATTTCACCCCGTCTTTCCAAGCTTATAACTTCTCGAAAAATGTAATTCAAGCCCTAATTTTTTTTTCAATTAAATGAGCAAGGACCAAGGTTTCATTAAAAAAAAAACAACAAAAAAACAAAACAAACAACGTGTTTTATTTTTTTTAAAAAAAGGTTTTAAACTTCGGACTTTACAAGTAAATTTCTAAAAAACACTACTTTTTTTTGTTTTAAATTTGAATATATTATTTATTGATCATTTATCTTCAATTTGTGATATATAAAACTTTGGTGAGTAAATTAATTATTTACTTTTTAATAGACATTTCAAAATGGGAGGCGTGAAATCATCCGACCCCCTGTCTTTCCAAGCTTATAACTACTCGAAAAATGTAATTCAAGCCCTAATTTCTTTTCAATTAAAGGAGCAAGGAGCAAGGTTTCATTTTAAAAAATAACAAAAGAAAAAAAACAATGTGTTTTTTAAAAAAAGGTTTTAAACTTCGGACTTTACAGGTAAATTTCTAAAAAAAACACTACTTTTCTTTTGTTTTAAATTTGAATATATTATTTATTGATCTTTTATCTTCAATTTGTGATATATAAAACTTTGAGTAAATTAATTATTTACTTTTTAATAGACATTTGAAAATGGGGGGGGGCGTGAATTAAAAAAAAACCTTTGTTTAAAATATTAGATTCGGTTTATTGGAAAGAGCATAAAATTTCACATTGACCCTGAAAATATCGTAAAAATTGAATCAATAGAAAAATTTTGATAGATTTTTCAAGTTTAAAAATTGAAATATACTGAGCTTGTAAAATTCAGTTAATTTCATTACTGTTTTTTAAAAATAAAAATAAAATATTTCTATTACTTTTAAAACAACTTTATTAGTTTATTTTGGAAGTATAATCCATAAAAAAAATAAACAACCCACTTTTAAAGTAGAAATTACGAGTTTTTTTATATTTTATTCGCAGTTTCGTGTTAGGGGTGTCAAAAATTCCTACAAAAATTCTGATAGACCTAGTTGACCGATAGTTACAATTTATTTTGTTTTTCTTTTTTTTAAATGCTGCCAGGTTTTTTCTTTCTTTTTAAAAAAAAAGTTTTTTTTTGTTTTTTTTTTTTCGAAATATTTTTTGTTCCAATCAAAGGGAAGCAACTGTGTATTTACAAATACAAAGTTACACATCCTTTTTTTAAGATGACTATTTGAAAATAATTTCAACCATGACAAATTATTTTTTTGAAGGAGTTAAATCAAATTCCATTTTATTTTGAACATGTTGCAACTTGAAAAAACTAACGAACCAAAATCAAATATTGATTGTTGTTAGAGGAAAATACAGAGAACTTGGCTTTACTTTATTTATTAGATAATAATTATTAGGCCTCTTAAAGACAATGGGTAACACCTGCAGCAGTTCCTGCATGTGGAGTCTATAGTAAAGTAAGGTTTGCACAATCCTCAACTGAACTTTTCCTGAATCAGCCATGCGTGGATTAGCAGAAAAGGATGAGCATTAGTTCAGAGTTTTCCTTCTCATAGAGAATGAATGTTTCAAATTCTAATTTACTCTACTATTTAATCCATAGCTGGAGGGAGAATATATGGTTCATACCTTTCCCAAGAGTATTAGTGAAAGTTGTATAGTAGCCTCAACAGAACTTTGATCTAGTATGCCAAGCACACTACAAGAGGCCACGACCGCTAAATTATTACTATCTAAAGATTTCTTAGCTCCAAGTTGTGACTGTTTAAAATTTCAGGAATCTGAGTTGTGTTTGAGTTATGGAGTTCTTCACAGCTAAGTAACTAAGGAAATGAAGCTCCACCAGTTTAGTGAGTAAAAGTCTGCTTCAAGTTATGGCGTTGTCTTCATGAATATACCCACAAAATATAGCATTCATCGACAAGATCTGATGAATAGCAGATTAACCAAATCTGTTCTATTTAATTTACGTTTCATAGAAACCTACATTTAAAAATCATCCTTATAGAAGATAGCTCCTTTTCTTTTTCTTTTCTTTTTTTTTTTTTTTTTTGTCAGGTGCCTAATTCAGTTGGTAAATTAATAATTAATTAAAAAAGAGACCAAAATAGATGACTGTTTGGGTGGCACTCCTACAGATTCTGATGATGGACTATTCCTGACGTCATTTCCGGTAAGCAAGTTCTGCTTTCCAGACAGACCAAAGACTCAAAGGGAGTCGTAACATTATTTGTCCTTCAGTTGAGTGGAGTTCTTACTCAACGAACATACTTGTCTGTATTTCTGTTAATATTTTATTTATTTCGCTGTTTCCGACTCATTATTCCTTTCAACATTTACACCACAACAGTGACTTACTTCCTTGTGTGTGTGTGTGTGATGCCTCTGTTCAGTCTCAACAGACAATGGACACCCTTATAAGGGTAGCTGTGCAAATAATTGTGAGGCAAGGGTTGTACAATCTCCAACCACACCTCCTAAATCAGCATTGCTTGGGTTCAGTGACAAAAAGAGACCCAAGACTGACTGGAAGCAATGCCGAGATAAGCAGAGAGAGTACATAGCACCTGGAATTCTCAAATGGTCGCCTCTTTTAGTATTGACCAGGCTCAATGTTGCTTAACTTTGGTGATCTGATGAGAATTGTTGTTAATGTGATTATGGTATGGTATATTATATATATATATATATATATATATATATATATATATATATATATATATATTGCACACGCGCACACTAGAAGATCTGTCCCAGGATAGGTTAAATTAATTCTTCAAACAGAACAATTTTGCAAAAATTTTATATCCCCTTACAAAGATTAAGATCAAGATATAATGATATGTCTAGAATCCTTATTTCAATTTTGATCAAAATCCATTACATGATTTTTATTCTAAAAAATGTCTACAATTTAAGGATTAAGCTTAGAGTCTTAAGAATAATTGAAATTCAAGGAATCTTAATGTTTAACTATAGATCAAATGTAATGTTTATCTAAAATATCTGAATTTTCAAATGAGTAAATTAATTATTTACTTTTTAATAAGTGCCCATACTAGTTTCCACACATCACTTTTTATCCCTCTTAAATAAAAAGTAAAAGTAAATCAAACTAAATATAGCCCACATTAAAACCCTTTAGCCACTATGTTCCAAAATTCATGATGATTAGTTTGGTTTAATCCTGTGCATACGAACATATAAACATATAAACCATACCTAACCTTTATAGATAGCGCTATAACATTATTTTCTTTGACTGAAGATCAGCTGTGCACAAAGGACGTTCCAAAAGTAATGTCTCCTATTGCTTTTATTTTGGTCAAATGAATCAGAGGGGCTTGAAAATTGCATTCTTATGATGGCTGAACTTGAGCATTCATGACCTGAAAGTTTCATCTTTGTTGCGGATATTGACGGTGTGAGACTTTAAGAAAGCAACCTCTGTCATGAATATGCGTTAGAAGCAGAGGTGCATCATAAAATTCTTCCATGCAGAAAAAATTGAACAAATTAACATTCACTGGCGTCTGTTAAATGTTTATGGAGCTGATACAGTTGATGTATGCATAGTTAGGAGATAGGTTCGTAGATTTCAGAGTAGCAAAAGAGGTGAGTGACAAAACGTGCTCTAGATGCTCATGCGCAGTTACTACTTCATTGCTAATAAAAAAATGCTTTTAGAATGGTGGTGACTATCTAGAAAAATAAATTCTGAAGCACAAATAGTTGCTTGTTTTAATGGTACCACTCCCATCTTCGTAGCTCTTCAACTCTTATGTAAGTAGTGATGATTCATTTCACTTGTCCCATGATCAGTTGTATTATTGCAAGCTCTAAAACATTTACTTTTTATTTCCCAATGTAATTTTGATACGAACCAAAAAAGCAGCAAGTGTTTCATTATGTTCAAGTAGTTAAAAAAAAAAAAAAAAATTATTATACTTTCCCAGAAGGTACTCATAAAAGTTTCTGTCACAACGAAACTAGTACAAATGATTTTCAATGCTTGATTTTAAAAATATATCACCTATCTTGGCTATCGTATAACCTCGATTATTCTCAATCTATTTATTTGACTTCTGCTAATCATGAAACCATATTTGGCAAAGAATTGCTGACACTAAACTTGAGGAACCATTCTTAATGTGTTTGATTATTCCTAATTTGAATAACTTTTCTCTTTTTTTTTTTTTACTCACATTTTTACATTTATTATAATTGAAGAAAAAAGGTGAATCAAAAGGAAAGTGTATATGCCAAAAAGCTTTTTTTATTTTATCTCGATATTTAATCGATAAATAAAATACAAAAACTTTTTTTTTTCTGTACACTGTAAACCCAGCTGTCACAATAAAAACATAATCAATATTTTTATTGGTTTTAGTTTAAATGTTAATGTTGCCTATAAAAATCATGAACTTTCTTTTTGCAAGTCCAAAATGTTAACTTTTAACTTCTAAAAGGATTTTAGCTTATATATTTTTGTAGAAATGTCATAGGGGTAAGAAATTATAATTCAAGTCAAGTTTTTAATTTTTCTTTTTTTTTAATAGGATTTTATAAAAAATCCTTTAATTTTATGTTATTTTATTATTTTTCCAATCAAGTGTAGGATTTTTGTTCCAAAAAGAAAAATGAGCAAGGTTAGCTGCCTTTGGTAGTTGAAGTTATGTAGTGCATTCTTGGCCAAGTGAATAGAAAATTGGTTAAGGCTTGGGGATTTTTATTATAAAAAATACCACTCAAACTTGTCATATCTCTGTGTGGCCTTCATAGACAACTTCGGAGAAAGTTCTAGACTTGATCATTTCTTAGCATACATGCATTTCAATTTGTGTAGGCAGTTAAGTCACACATGCACTCTTCATTTGAATTGGTATCCTCTAGATGCAAAACCTTGCCCCTGTGAGTAGCTAACATTCAAAGGCTGGTTCTTTGATCGGTGGTGTCTTCAGCATATTCTCGGGATTTGTATCTCTGACAACATCTTGAACGTCACAATCCATGCACGATGTAAGCTTCCTAGACTTGATGAATTACTTACTAGGAGGTTCCAATAGTTTGTGCATGCTTCTTGTCGTCCACCAACTGGCCTGATTTGCAAGACAGTTACACCAACATGGCTTCTGGGATGGCGCCAGAAGAGCGATGGTCAACTGAGGATGTGGCTTGCAATGGTCAAAGCTGACTTGGAAACTATACTCATCCGTCACATCTTCAGTGTGCAATAATGGTATCGTGAATGGCTGAAGTATGTTAAGGAGACAGCAGTGGACAGACCTGGATGGACTGCCTTAATTCGTTATGCGGTGAATTCATTTAAAACCTGCTCACTCCACCCCGGGTGAACGTCACCATAAGTACAAGTATGTGTAAACATCCCCAAAATGTTTTATAATCTAGAAAGTCAGCGAATACCCACAAATCCATAATTTCATCTAGGTATGAATACGAACAGCAACTGGTGTTCTATTAATCACATGCAATGAATCACAATAAGTACTGCCTTCAGCATTACACAACCCCGAAAAGGTTGATACATCTTAAAGCAAAATATATAAATATCTGAACGGTTTTCAGTTTTCTTATGTGATTGTGTAGCAATCAGACTTAGTTTTATCAAAGCATACTCAATAATTACTTTTTCTTTTTTTTTTTTTTTTACAAAACTTAATTATATTAATTTATTTATTGCGAACTATTATTCTCATCTTCATTAGTTGTTGTTTCATGATGTTTCGGCCAACTATTCCTCTGGACTTTGTCAGACGTGGTGCAGTTGATAGACGTTGAATCTCTACGGTTCCAGATGAGAATTGTCTGAAGATAGCGGTTTCAATCTTACTCAAAGCCGGCCAGAGGCTTACTTTGCCAAAAACGTGGTGAGACGACAACAACTATGGATGGCAGTGATTGCTGAGAATGCAGTTAGGTGATTTGGAGTTCCTATCCGTCACGGTTATCACCTAACCAAAGCCAAAGGAATAGTTGGCCGAAACGTTGTGAGAATAATAGTCCATGATAAATAAAAATTTATATAAATAATACCCATCTCAATAATGAATTCCAATTAAAATAATATACAAAACTTAATTGTTCTTCTATATTATTTTGAAAAGACTAGTTGGATTTTAAGGTACTTAAATCCCTCTAAAAATATAAATAAAGGAAGAAAAGTTTGATTTTGTTCTTTTAAAATCTGTAACATCTTTCCTGAACAATAATCCGTACTGCTCATTAAATGATAAAAAACATTCTTGTAATTTAATTAACCATTGAAATGTGGAATTATCTTTTGAAAAAAGAAATCCATATTTTCCAGCTTTTTTACTAAGTTTGATCTTATCTGGCACATGGCTGAAATTCACAGCTGCTGATTTTTCTGGAAATGTTTTTATTATTAACTAGCTAGAATAACCATTCCAGGCTTTAGGGTTCATTCCATATATACGTCACTTTATAGTACAGCTGAAATGTGACTGGAGGTCTTTTGAGAAATGCTTGATTTTCCAAGTTTTTTTTTTTTTAAAGAAAATTAAGTCAACTATATTTAAAAATACGTAGAACAACAATCTGACTGAAACTTGAACAAAAGATAAATAAATGAAAATACATATTTTATTCATATTATTTGGATTCTTCAAGCTACTGTTCTCATCTTGAGTGTTATTTACATAATTTGTTTTGGTCAATGTAACCTCTGACCTTCTTTAGGGTAATCTTATCAAAATTGGGAATCTTTCTGGCAAACTCAGGACTCTGCACAGAATTACAAACAGAATCCGTTATTTAATCCACAGAGATGGCATGCTCTTGTTTCATCACCCATGACTGGGTAGAAGTTCTAGTAATTTGCAATTGTATAACTTCTACAGCTGAATTTTATTAAGTATTCTATCCACTGTGCCATGGATCCTCGCAAACATGTTATGTTGTGGAAACTGATAAGTATTACGTATTACGTTGGTGCAAAATTAATGTCGATTTTTAACGTTCAACTTCAAAAGATCATAACTCCTTTCATAATAAACTTTATTAATCGAAATAAGAACCGTTAGAATCGACACATTTTCGCCAATAAGAAACAAGTTTATTTATCCCATTAGCATAGAAATCCAAAGTTCTGGAAGTGATGAAGTCATTGAAGGCTGATTCGGTATCATCTCGGCTTTTGAACCATTTTTCGCACAGGAAGTTGTTGAGATGCTTGAAAAAGTGATAATCAGTGGGCGAGAGGTCCAGTGAATATGACAGATGAGGCAGTCTCATAGTCCAATTTGTTCAGCTTCTGCATGGTCAGTTGAGCAACATGCGGGCGAGCACTGTCATGGAAGATAATTGGTCCCTTCATATGGATCAATCTCTGGCACATACGTTGGAGCTTCTGATGCATTTCATCAATTTGTTGGCAGTACTTTTCTGCTGTAATTGTTTTGCCTGGATTCAAGAAGCTGTGATAGAGGAGACTGGCCGCAGACCACCAAACAAATTTTGGTGCAATTCTGGCTTCGAGAAATGATGTGGAGCTTATCCAGCATCCAACCACTGTGTTGAACATCGCCGTCACAATCCGCTCGAGAAATGGGTCGTTTTTTGTTGCGCAGAAGGAGCGTAAGAAGACACCTCCAAACAACAATTTTTTTTTATTATTATTCAATTCATGCAACACCCATTTATACAACTTTTTGATTTCCCTATTTGCTTTGAATGGCAAACAACTGTTGAGTGGTCGACCTCAAGTTCAACAGCAACTTCTTGTGTGGTTTTATAAGCATCAGCTTCAATTAAAGTTTTCAAATGTTCGTTATCAACCGCAGTCAGCCAGCCGTGACTGTCTTCATCTTCAAGGCTCTCATCACCATTGCGAAATTTCTTGAACCACCATTGTGTAACATGTTCGTTAATGGTTCCTGGGCCAAATGCATCACTGATATCACGAGTTGTCTCAGCAGCTTTTCGTCCTAGTTTGAACTGGATCAAGAAAATCGTGCAGACTTTAATTTTGTTCATGCTGTTGAAAAGCGATTAAAAGAAAATAAGAGATTAAGAATGGTAAAGAATAACATGATTTGATAGAGTGAAAAACGTGCTTCAAAATGATATATAACATGGCTATATATATATATCAAAGAATTAATTCAAAAATCATATATAAAAGTAACATATGTAAGAAAACGATATTGTTTTTGCACCAGCATAATATTAAGCAAAACGAACAAATAATTAAAATGTCTGCTAAAAGATAGGAATCACGTATGCATCTTCATTTATTTATTTATCTTTCAACTCATCTTCTGATCCACACGTGTGGATCATAATGTTATTCTTTCTTCCTCTGTGTACCTAAATCTAAATGGAACTTCCATGAACATAGTTTCTTTCCAAAAACTTCCTCTCTATAGAACAGAATACTATGGGACTGCTTCCCTGCTACTTCCAAGATGGCCATTTTTAAGTTCAGTTGTTAATAAATACTTGTGCCATACTTCTAAATAGATTCTGCTCATCTCTCCCATCGTTTCCAATCCTCTCATAGTCTTGTTAATCATCCAACTGGCAATCCTCAGTGACACTTATCCTCGAATATCTTTTGACCTTGATAAGTTGTAATTCACTAGTATATAAAAAGAAATGCATTTTCAACTATACTTGACTTAGTTTATTTTAAAAAAATCTTCTTTTCAATATACTTCTCAGCTGTGCCATAAAATAACTTGTAATATACGCCACAGTTTACCATCATGAAATGGATGGCTCAGGAATGCAACTTTTTGTTAAGAGTGAGAATTAATTTGCAAAATCCTCCCTGCATCTCTGCCTGAGTGGCACAGACATATCAGCAGACAGCTGAGAACTTCATTGAGCTTTCACGTTCATAAGTTCTATATTGGACTAACAATTGATTAACAATCTCTTATGATCTCACTTGGGATCGTTATGTTTGGGCCACCACGATTTGGGACACGATACAGGCCAAAGAAGAGCATTTTTTTTTTACTATAGACAATAAAACGAAAATGTGATTATACATATATACATATATTTTTATTTATTTAATTGTACAGAAGTTTAGAAAAACATTGGTCCATTTGAGAAACAACATGGCTGACGAGAGCCGAACATTGTTTACGTGTTACCATTAACTGGTTCCCTTTATGTTGGGCTTGAACCCGACAGTACCAATGTTTTTCTGAACTTCTGTACAATTAAATAAATATTAAGCTCTTATATCGAAAAAGTTTTTCTTTGTAATCGAGCACTTTGTTGGAATTCTTTCCCAAAAAAACAGTGAACAAATATATATATATATATATATATATATATATATATATATCAAAGGCAGGATAAGTTACACTTCTATCTAGCTGGATAAATTTTTTGTCATTTAACTTATTTTAAAACGTTTATTCAGGTCTAAAAGCAAGTGTCGAGTGTTATGTTAGAACAAGAAAAAAATAACGTACATGGGACAGTTGCATCTTCAGAGTGTCAATAATCGCTCAAAAATAGAAAATTAAACAAAATACTGGTATAAACCCACCCAATCCGACAGAAAGAGCTCAATTGCCAGTACAAGTAAGTAAAGAGACACACTTGGGGTTTTTAACAAGTTCAAGAGTCCACACCCCAAAATACTTCAAAGCAATTAAAAGATATTTATGATTTAAGAAAAAAAAGTGTGCGGAAATAGAGATTACACAGCCAATAGTTCCTTGAGTGTTTGTCCCCTAAGCACTAAGCAATGGATTGGGTTCCCTTCTGTCTGCTGCTAAGAGCAGCTAATAGCTGAAATTTGATAGTAACTTGTGCAGACTTTTAAGAGCAACAATAAAAGTAGATGCAGACAAAAGATTACATGCAATGACAATGCACAATCGTGACTTTTGTGTTGGAGAGATTTGGCAATGTTAAAAATGAAGCAGCTTGATAATTCTTATGTTAAGCTCTGGTAAGAAATCATTTTCTACACTCGATTTGGAATTCTTGAAAATTTCTGTGATTTATCTAGTTATCAAATGACAATCTTGTTCAAATACGGCTTTCACTTTGTCACTCTCAATCTTTTTTTTTTTTTTTTTTTTTCATAATCAAACCATTTCTAGCACATTTGTTCTAAAACAGCATTCTTCCCATACACAAGCCATGTCTTCATGCAAGTGTCTGTAGCTTGCTTTCCTTTTATGTAGCAAAAAAGAAGGCATATGTTGGTAGTACTCTACTTGATCTTCCATTTCAAGGTCTGAAATACAAGCAAAAATATAAGAATTCCTCTGCTCAGTGGCTTATTATTAGTGCTATGACAAGAGAATATTCTTTTCATTATTTTTACTCCCGAGTATATATCAGTTAATATCTTATATGTTTTTAGATAATGATGGTTCTCAATTGATTAACTGTGTCTAACTGTGTTGGATATATACTCGAGAGTCAAAACAACGGTAAGAATATTCTCTTGTCATGACTCTACTTATTACACACTGATGTCAACATACTTGCTACATTGTATACGGGATTTGAAGAATAGGAATGTAAAACTATCTTTAGTGGGTTTAAAAACAACTTTTTAGCCAACCTAATATTTCTCAGCTATTGTATATACACGACATAATCACATTGACACACCGGTTCCCATTAGAAGTTAAGCAATGTTGAACCTGTTCAGTACTAAATGGGTAACCATTTGGGACTTCCAGGTACTGTATGTGCTCTCCGCTTATCTCGGCATTGTTTCCAGTTATCCTGGACTTCTTGTCACTGGTCTTGGTGCTGGTTCAGGAGAGGTGTGGTTGAGGATTGCACAAACTTTGCCTCACAATTACATGTGCAGCTGCCCCTGCAGGGGGTATTCTTTGTCTTTTGAGACTGAACAGAGACATTGAGACTCCCTGTGACCCGTTGGGTCACAAGTATTATCACTATTTGTTCTAATTTGATTTCATTAAAAAATTTTGTATCTAGTGATATATCTGTTAAGAAGTCACTCTTGCATGATTAAAAATTTCATTTACTTCTATATTATCCTTATATATATGTGTGTGTGTATATATGTATATATATATATATATATATATATATATATATATATATATATATATAATTTCCGGATTGTGTGCGTAGCTAATTAATTACCATGAAACTTTACAGTAGTGAAAATTACATTGAATATTCCTGGATGCTGTGTGTGAAAATTATTGCATCTATTTCATCTGTGGAGTGTTAGTTACACACGGAATATTGGGTGACGGGGAAAAGAAGAATTTGTAGAAAGACGCCAACAAATACAAGCTTGATATTGTGATGATTAAGTATTTTGGTCAGTAAAAAAAAAAAGAAAAAAAAGTTGGGAAAGACTCCAACAGCACGGCTTAAAGTTATCCAGAAAGACCTCTCACACACAGTACACATCAACATCTATGGTGAAACGCCAGACCAAACAATTTCAAGACTTGAACTTGCAACTGCGGATAGAAAAGTTTGACAAGAACGTCATGGGGAGCAATCTCTTAAGATGTGAAAACTATGATATATATCGGCTGGTTTTGCTATCTAGTTTATATACTTGATATAATTAAAAGTGCATACAAACACACTATCTAAATTCATAGAAAACAGTGTGAGGGGGCGAGAGAAATACATAGCTAAGTAAAATATGGATGACTTGTTTAGTTAATTACAATTTACGGCTAATTAGAATTATGATAATGGCATATATATTGATGCCCTTTTCTCTTCAAAAGAGACATTGTGAGCCTGTCTCTGCCTTATCGTTATTTTCATGGCAAGTGCTCATCAGCTCCAATCTGTGGTCCCCCTTTGCCAAACTTTCATGAAAAACACTTGTCTTGCTGAAACCACTATCAATAATTTCCGCCACTCTTTCTGTGCCTAAATCTAAACGTAGATTCCATGAACAAAGCTTTTTTCTTAGAACTGCACACCTGTGGAACTGTCTTCCGTTTGCCTGCTTTCCAACTGACTACAATTTGGTCGTATTCAAGTCCAACATAAACAAATTCTTGATGAGCCATCTCCTTAAATAATCCAATTTACCAAATTTCCACTAGCACCGATTACTACGATATTGTCACATTGACTACTGTACACTCATTAACCCTTATCCTCGAGTGGCCTTGAGGCCTTGATAAGTGGTGACTCCTATGTAAAAAAGAATATTTTAATAGTTAATATAGATTTTTGTCTTTGCTGCTAAAGTTAGTCTATATTCATGTCGCAACAGAAAAGTGTGACCCATAGAGGATCGAATTCATTATAATTGCAAAGCCTCAAAGATACAAACTTGTTCATAATAATATAATAATAATAATAATAATAATGTGTGCAATGCTCCAGTGCTCTACAATTCATCAATAGTGCGTGTATATGGTATGTACGTACCTATTGATGGAAAAATAATTGAATGCTCAAAAAAAATTTTTTTCTCTAAATGTTATTTTTAACTTCAAAATATAACTGCATCTTCTAGCTGTCCCAAAATGGATCATTCAGCGGAGCTTGAAATCTTTTCTTTGGTTTGTAAATTAATCTCACTCAAACCTGCATAATTTTCAATAACTGTGACTTTAATGTCAGTAAGATCTACAGTATTTTAATAGTCAATATAGATTTTTTTTGCCTTTGTTATTAAAGCTAGCCAGTGTTCATGCTGCAACAGAAAGGTGTGGTCCATAAAGGATTGAATTCATTATTTCAAAGCCTCAAAGATATAAATTTGTTAATAATAATGGTAATATCAATAAAATTATTATGTACAATGTATTTGTGCATTTTACACACAGATATATATATATATATACACACACACACACACACACACACACACACACACACACACACACACACACACACACAGGGTGACCAAAAAAACGGGCCCCAAATCTAATTAGGCCCTGTTTCTTAGTGTTTTGTCCGAATGAAATGAAACTTTGGTCATAAATAGTTTATTATATTCAAAACATCACATCAAAACACTAGGGTCTTTGGCCTTTTTTTTCTCCGGTCTACAGCATATGTTCTAGATGGCCTCCATTTATCTTTTGTTTTTTTGTTTTTTGGGGGGTCCACCCTGTATATATATATATATATATATATATATATATATATATATATATATAAGAGATTGTTGACTTGTTCATTTACAATTTACAGCAAATTAGAATTAAAATAGTATCTTTCTCTTTAAATTAAACTCCATCCCAATATTTAGGAATATTTTAGCATGTATTTTGTATTAATAAAATATATAGGCAAAAAGCCTTAGGGAAATAAACGTTGATATACTTACATTTAATATAATTTTTCCTCTGAAGCAAGATTTGCGTCCATATTTTTTTTATTGTTAACTGATGCTTTACCTTTTCGTTTTCTGTTGGAAAAAAAAAATAAATAAATAAAGCTCAGGATTGTCCTAGCAATGCGAAATTTCTTTGCAACGTTTAACCAAACACTTTATATCCTTGTTATGCATTCAAGAAAGAGGACAATGGTTGAGCAAAAGCGGGAATGTTTTTTTTAATGTCGCTTGTTGTTCCAAATTATAAGATTTGGGAGTTTAAGGGAATGAAAGTCTTGAATTCTTCTTCTTCTTCTTCTTCTTCTTCTTCTTCTTCTTCTTCTTCTTCTTCTTCATTATCACATTTGGCCAGCAGATGTAACCCATTTTCAAAATGTTTCCATTTTTTTTTTTTTTTTTTTTTTTTTTTTTTTTTTTTTAACTCTGGTTTTGGGCAGTGAACAGTTTTCTGATTACTCAAGTAAATGGGATTTATTAAACACAGGGCATTGTTGAAGGGGGAGAGGTCTTGTCCCATTCAAATGACAAGAACATGTGCTCACATTTGTGCCACAAAATCTCATGTTGCTATGCTTATATATATATATATATATATATATATATATAGCGGGTGTTTTATTTCTTTTTCTTGTAGAGGCGGCAAACTTTAAATTGACAACTCTATTTTCTTTAATTGCAAATTTGGCAACTATCGATTATTTTTAGTTCAGCTTGGTTTGGAAATCCATTATGTGGTTTCAGCAGGATAGAGCCACATGCCACACAGTACGCGATATGATCAATTTATTACTAAGAGAAAAATTTGATGAACAAATAATTTCACAAGATATACTCAACTGGCCACCTCATTAGATTATTTTCCTGGGGGGGGGGGTATGTAAAGTCCCATGTTTACGTCGATAAACCAGACACAATAGACCACTTAAAAGACTACAAAAGATACGTTATTACCGAAATAGTCTAATTTAATTAGAATGATGAAAATTGGACTTGTAGATTACACCATATACATGCAAGTCACAGGACCATATGCTCGAAATTGTTTTAAATTATAAATGGCAAAAGTCAGTCTTTGGTACAAAGCACATATTTGTATCATAAAAATATTTTTTGTGATTTTATTTGAAGTTTACTGCCTCTAAATAAATAAATAAAAAAAAACAACTTTATATGCATTAGTAAGTTTACTGCCTCTAAATAAATAAATTAAAAAAAACAACTTTATATATATGTATTAGTAAGTTTACTGCCTCTAAATAAATAAATTAAAAAAAACAACTTTATATATATGTATTAGTAAGTTTACTGCCTCTAAATAAATAAATTAAAAAAAACAACTTTATATATATGTATTAGTAAGTTTACTGCCTCTAAATAAATAAATTAAAAAAAACAACTTTATATATATGTATTAGTAAGTTTACTGCCTCTAAATAAATAAATTAAAAAAAAAAAAAACTTTATATATATTAGTATGTTACAATAATAAAAAAAAAAATCTTTTCTATAGTGCAGATCTCCACAAGATACAAAATGGTCGGTTATCTATGAATGAAAGTTCTGGTTCCTTTAGGACACTGTTCTCTTTTTTTTCTGGGGAAATGCAAGAAAAGATTTTTGATTTTCTTGATGATTTTTCTCGAAATAATCTAATGGTCTTCCAATGAAGTGCATGAATGAAAGATCCTGGTAATGGCCTGGGGCGACCAGATCAGGCTGTTTGAAGATACTGGCTTCCTGACCTAAAATCCACTGAACATTGATGTTATTATTCCCCCCCCCCTTTCCCCTTTGTAAAACTCAAT
Source organism: Euprymna scolopes (assembly GCF_053919585.1). NCBI lineage: Eukaryota > Metazoa > Mollusca > Cephalopoda > Sepiida > Sepiolidae > Euprymna > Euprymna scolopes. Next base: position 103,355,381 of record NC_136482.1, on the reverse strand, counting down.
CATTTTCTGCAAAGTTAAAAGCAAAAACAAACATTTTCCTCTACAAAACAACCAAACCAAACATCATGCATAGGTGTTTGAAAATGTAAGGAACTTGAAGTATAAAACTTTTTTCCAAAATTACTGGATTTGGCATTAAATAATCCAAAAAGGGTTGATGTGCCATAAAAACAAAACAACTAAACCAAACTCTGTGAATATGTAGATTAAATTCTCTTAAGTATTTCATGAGATGAAAAGTATAATATGACAATGTTAAAGCGTCTCAATGCAATCATTTTCGATTCATGCGTCTGAGGACCACTTATTAATTTAATATCCCCTTGACATTTCTTCCTTCAGAGGAAGCCAGTTCAGCCTGCATAGGGTGAATGCCGTACAACCAACCAACCAATCATATGCTGATGCTGCTGATGATGACGCGGCCTGTTTTTCATAATATGCCAATCGGATTAAGAGTTTTCTCTCAGCCTCAATCAACCATCTTTTTTCAAATGAAGAAGCATTGACAGAAATCAAAAGCTGATCAGCAAAAATAACTAAGAATTACAACAGATCAATTTCCTAACAGCAACCTGCTGGCTGAACATGGAAGTCAGCAGATTTTGACTGGCAGCAAAGCATCCCCCTATCCACCCTCTTCCACGAAATCAATTCCCACCTCACCCACTTATCCTTTTTCTTTCCTTGTCACCCCTCCCTCCCGCCCCGTTTTCTTGTCCTTTTCTTCCTCGCAAACTGTCATTAATAAAGCTTGTATTCTACTTGATTAGTATTATGGACTAACTTTACCATTTTTGTATTCTTGGTTCGATGATTTTCTATTTCTTCATCGCTTGCAGAACCATTTAGTTATCGCGTAGAATTATCGTAAATGCTGATAGCTTTGAGATTTCTATCACCATCCTCAGTTGGTTACATTATCATTGCATATTTTTACTTGCAACTCTTGCAGCAAAAACTCTTTTATTCCAAATGACTGACGCTATTTATAAGCTACACAAAGGTTATAATTAAAAGCATGATTTAGCGTTGCCATTAGAGAGGCATTAAATTCAAAGTGCTCAATATCTAAGTGATAGAGCTATATTAAATATCTTATATATAGACTTTTTGTCGTTTATTTATATTATCTATAATATAAATGTCACCTATTTGTTTAAATGTATGTACGTATGTATGTCTCACAAACACTTTTGACAGAGGCGACGGATTTTCACGAGATTGGTATTATTTTGAAGCTCAACCCTTTCAGACGACAAATATCGAAAAATTGGCCAAAAACATTAATTCCTTCACCCTCAACTGGGCACTTTTCTACAGGGAGGAGTCACTTTTTTCTCCGATATTTTCGAAATTCATCACCTCTTTTCGATTGTCTAAGCCTTGATTTTATTGGTTTGAAAATATAGGGTTTTTTTTTACCAATTTCATAAAATTTTAGCCATAGAATGGTATTATAATCTTTAAAAAGCCTGCAAATTTTCATGTAGTCCCGTCCCATAGAATCCAAGATATGAGCATTTCAATATTCAATTTGGCTACGAGTGTGTGTGTGTGTGTGTGTGTGTGTGTGTGTGTGTGTGTGTGTGTGTGTGTGTGTGTGTGTGTGTGTGTGTGTGTACACATGTATATATATATGTATGCAGCGAGAGAGAGAAATAGATATACCACCCTTAAGATAGATCCTATTTTTGGCACTTTTTTACAGCCATAAAATGTTACAATCATAGTCATTTGTTTTCCTAGTTTTGCATATGAATTACAAAATATCTGATATATCCTCAAAACCTCTGGCTTTGATGGAGGGGAAACTAAAACTTGCTGCTATGGTCTCAAATGATTTAAAATAACAGCAAGGGGAGACTTGATTCCAAATATTTCTCGTATGTTACATCTCCCCTCTTTGGTTTACATGCATAAAAGTAAATTTCACAAATGATACTGAAAATATTCACAATCGTACCCTATTTCCAAAAGGTGGAAAATATAACATGAGAAATATTTGTAATCAAGTCTTCCCTTACTGTTATTTCAAATCGTTTGAAACCATAGTAAATTTTAGTGTTGCCTTCAAGGCCAGAGGTTTGGGGGAAATATATATATATATATATATATATATATATATATATATATATATATATTACTAGCAGGACCTGTGAAAATTCCACAGGGGACTCATTCATATGTAATATATTGATGTTGGTATTCTGTAGATGTTCAGTATAAATGAAGGTCTTCAACGCTCTGATATTATTGTAGCTCTTTTGTTTTGTGTGTATTTTTTTTTTTTGTTAAAACTAAGCTAGCAGGGACACTCGGCGTAGCCCGGTCATAAAGTACACTTAAATATGTTATTTTAATTCATGCAGATTTTGTATATATTATTATAGAGTTAATGTTCTATCGATTTTTATATATTATAAAGTTGCAATTTCAAAAATTAAAAAAACATATTCATATGACTTGGGTGCGTTAGCTTAAACTGAAACCAAAGTCTACGAAAAAAATGTGTATGTATGTATATATATATATATATATATATATATATATATATATATATAACGAGTTTCTTCATCAAAATCAAAACTTATGCCATCAGCTATAATCGAAACCAAAACTTATGAAGAATTCTTGGTGAAATTATTTATTACAAGAAATGGAAGTCCATAACAATTAAACGACTCGGATGTAAGCCTGACACAGAAAATAAATAAATGACACAGGCTATCGTATTAATATATAAATAATATAACTGTAATAGTTTGATATGGGCATGTTTTTTGTGGGACCGTGTATAAGATTTGGAAGCATGGATGTTTCTTGTGGAATGTTGTCTGGTTAGTGGTTAGATTTGTTTTCATGATTTTTTTTTGGGGGGGGGGGCACGTAAGTTCATAGAGATGATTTGTATGACTAATGGGTTCTATTACATTCAGTCTGTTAAGGAAATTAAAAAATAAATTCATGTCCAACATATTTAAATGTATTTCTCACGTCAACATAATTTTCATAATTACACCTTGAATTATTTTTAAATGTAATAGTGTAAAATAAAGTAAAATATTTAAAAAAATAATTTCATTATGAAATTAAATTCACTAACTTTTTTATGAACAAGTCAGCCATTGTAATCTTTTGTTATAAAAAAAAAACAATCACTGTGAAATTTGAAAGGAATTTGAATCATTTATACTGCTTCTTTTTTTTTACATAGGAGTCACCACTTATCAAGGCCAGGAGGCCACTTGAGGATAAGTGTTAATGGTTATACATTAGTTAATGGAATTATAGCGTAGTAATCAAGTAGTGGGAATGCTTACTAGCTCATTTTAAAAAAATTTAATTATTTTTTGAAAAAAAAAAAAAACTGATGGAAAAATCAATTTTCAGTAGGTCTTTTGAACCAAGATTTAAATTTCATGGTACCTAAAAACTTCTGATGTGATCAGACCTTTGCAAAACATAAACAATTAGTCATTTAATTATGACTGTTCAAAGATTAGAAAAGCAGCAAAATACTCTTTAGTTCTCACGGATCAGTGGGTCAACTGTTTGCAAACTCCACTTTGTACGATATTATCTAATCATTTATCAAGGCCCATATGCGACTTTGCAAATAAGATTAAATGATTGAATGCAGATTAAATGATTATCAGGTGAACGAATGAGACAACGTGATGGTTGGTAATGATGGTGGTCATTTGGAAGTATTTGATTAAGACGACTCAACAAAAATTTGTTCATATTGAACTTGAAAATGACTATGCTGTAGTCGGCTGGGATTGAGAAGCAGTCTAGTACTATTGTTTCACAGCCGGGCAATTCTAGGAAAGAAACTTTGTCCATGAAAGTTTCATTTAGTTTTAGAGAGAGGAAAGTAAAAAGGGAAACTATTGACAGTGGTTGTAGCTAGACAAGTTTTTGTTGTGGATGTTTTACGGGATTGTGAGGGAGGGAATAATATATTGAAGCTCAATCGAGCACCTGTCATGAAAATAACAATAGAGAAAAACAATGTCTCTTTTGTGAGAAAGAGATAGTGGGGGAGGACATCACCTACTAGATTTCAAAGTTGGTTTGTATACTTTTAACGTAGAAAAGAATCATCTGAGCAGCACTTCACAAGATGTGGCAAGAGTAATCCATTTTTTAATGCATTTTTCTTATACAGGTAGAGGATTATGTCAGTGAGATCCTTTCTGGAGTGATAGAATAATCCAACTAGTTTAGTCTTGATGTAAGTCATCGATTTCAGGTTTGGGATGAAAGTCAGTCCCAGAAACTTGTCAAAGCAGAGGGCTCTTTCAGTTGGGATCAAGTGGGAATCAAAGCATTGGTGGTGAAAAGAAAAAGGGTTGCTTTTTGGATGCATTAAAAGTAACTAGTCACCATTTTTTCTCCCATTGTGTCACATGCTCAAGGTCAGAGGAAAGAGAATCAGATGCTCTTCAAAGTGTTGTCATAGATGGTGGTGTCGTCTGCATAAATGCTGACAAATGATCATAGAATATGATTTGAAAGATCATTGAAGCAGATCAGGAAGAAGATTGGGCCAATATGGATTCTTGAGACATGCCAACATTGATTCTATGAACCTGAAACTTCTGTCCATCAATGACTACTTTTATGAACCTATTTAAGAGAGAAAGAATTTGATGATTGAGATGACAGTTCAAGATATTCCATAGCTAACAATCTTGTGAAGTAGGCCTTTATCCCAAACCCTTTCAAAGACCTTTGATATGTAAAGAGCTATTACTCTCAAAACAAAGCTACTGTCAAATGATTCATTAATTCTGTGTTATATTACAGTCAGCATATAAGCTGTTGATCTTGCAGGATTCTTTGTCACTGAATAGGCTGTTTTTGTTGAGGTGATTGGCATCTCTATTTATTACAGATCCAAGCAACTTATTCATGAAACACAGAAGACTGATTTGTCTGTACAGAGATGCAGAACACTGATCTGAGCAGACTGACAAGGTTTTGTTAGGTGTTGGGAAGCATTTTTCCTTCAAAACAGCATTTGAACAGCTTTGTAAGAATGGAAGCTAGTTGTGATTTTAGCTTTTTAAATGTTATGATTGGAATGTTGTCAGGTCGAGTTGTTTTGCTGGCATCAATGGTAATTGATAAGGTTGGCAATATTTCAGACAGGTATATGGATGTTGCTCAAGGTATTTTCAGTCTTAGAGGAAATTAAAAAGGAGGCAACTCTGATTACAAAAGGTGATGTCTGATGCAAAGGCCTTAACAAAAAGTTTGGCTTTGTCAAATGTTGACAAAATCAGCTCGGGTCCATTGATGATGGTTGGGATAGATGATGAGCATCTGTATAAGAAGCTGTTTGTTATTTGACAAAACTCTTGGGAACCAAGCTTCTGATCAGCTACTTTAGACTTAATGGATTGGCCATATCACTCCCCTACGTCTTCTATAACTAACCCCTTTGAAGTGGTTGCTGACAATCCTAAAAGCGGCTTTAGTTTCACAACATTTATTTCATTTAAAAGCAATCAAAATAGTGGTTTCTGTGTGCAATGGCAGTGGTACATTCTAGTTGGCTGTTTGGGTTCTGTTGGAATTTCTTGGGGGATATAAAGCTCTCTATACCAACGGTTAACAAATTAGTTTAAGTCGGATGTTAATCTTCCTGCAATTCAGGAAACTCATACTTCAGTAACGGTTTCACTACAAGGATGAGCACTCCACTTGACCATATTTGTGTAAGTGATTTGACCTGATTCATCCACTATTACTTATAAAAAGCGCTTTGTTTATCTGTGTGTTCATTCTCTATGGACTCCAAAACTGTAGGCCATTTTCTTTTTTCATTTCACACAAATATACTTTGTATCTGAGAGTATTCTTAAATCGGTTTGGTATCTGAATATCTAAATAAGTATCGAAAATCGATAATTGAAAAAATTTGATCAAAGAAGGAACAGTCCCAAAGTTAACACCATTATACAGCCTAACATTACAAGTGCATTTTAGAAGTTTTAGCACTGCATGAGCAGGATGGTGTGGCATATAAAATCAACAGTAGGTTCTTTGATAAGACAGAGACGCATTAGATATAAATGTTTCTATTTAGAGCACAATTGAACCATGATACTTGACTTTTTCATTTTAAACTTTAATTCAAGCTATTATATATAAAAATAATTTTATAAAAACAACAGTGGGTTCTCTACAGAGCAATGTAAGCTACAATGTATTGTGAACTAAATCACTGTGGGGAGGCATGTGAAGCTTCTTCCTGGTGCACCATGTTGGGTCCTCAACTAGAGTAGGTAATCAATCGATTTGATTGAAAAATGGACCATTTCACAGATTTTAATTATATATATGCGTTTGTGATGTAATGTATATGGTGTGCATTTATGAGCATATTTCTAAAGAATGAAGCCTGTGTTCAGACAGATGCTTTCCTATAATGTTATTTAACCTCAAAACTAAACAGCTCATCTGATAAACCACATTTTTCCAATTTCCTTTCTCTTGGCATTTGCATCTGTTTACAATTTTTCCTGAAACAAGTGTGCGTGCATGTGTGGCTTTATTTACATGCTTTCGAAAAATGGCTTTTGCCAACCTCGCAACTAAGCAATATATTAGTTTAAAAAAAGAGGAAAAAATCCAACTTAACCGTTTTAACTTCCTCAAACCTCATGAGAAATGGTATGTCAGCTAAGAAACACAAGTAATAAGTAAAAAATATTTATATATATCCTCTAAATAAAATTTGCTACAAGATCATAAAAATGAAGCAATCAATATGAAACATGCCAACTAAAAGAAACATTTTTTAACCATCACTCAATCCTGGCTTGATGTAGTTATCTGTCTAGCCGCACTGATGAGCTGTGATACATCGAAACAGTACCGTATGTGGGTGACTATAATGCTCCTTATCTTGAGTTGAGCATATTGGAAAGTGATACACGAATTACCATTAGCGTATTAAGCGATGCTCTTTGTGTAAACAAATCGAGCTTAGGTATTTTGGACGATGTCAAAACATTGTTAATTCACTACATGCACAGCAGCAGCTGTTAAGCGTAATGGTTAGAAGTCTTGATTGTCATATGGGTAGTCGGATTTCGATCCTAGCTTGAGATAGTTGCCTTTCTCACAGCACTGATGAGCTGTGATACAGTGAAACAATACTATATGTGGATGACTCTGTGTGTGTGTATATATATATATATATATATTATATTACAATAACCCTTATCCCCGAGTGGCTTCCAGGCCTTGATAAGTGGTGACCACCTTGTAAAAAAAAAAATATATATATATGTCATCCACAGACTGTTTCGCTGTATCACAGCTCTCCAGTGTGGCTAAACCAGCACCCATCCCAAGCCCAGAATTGAGCCAACAACCATTGAGATGATAGTAGCTAAAGGCGCTATCATCAATGATATCTAACAATGCTTTATACAAATATTGATTGCCACTTCTATAGTGCTATGTTTGTTTGTTTGTTTGTTTTTTTACAAAGAACTTTGTATTACTCTAAAGTAGCAGCAGATAATATCATTACCAAGAGTGTTTGATCCGCCATATATATTTCTCCTGGGCTTTACCACGCTCTTTAACACCTCCTGGTATAGAAACTTCGCTAAAAAAAACTAACAACAAACAAAAAATAGATAGACTATTAAGTTAATTCAAAAACAAGATGAACTCGTATGTCCAAACAAATTATTCATTGATTGAAACAAATGACTGATGAAGGAGTCTTTTAAAGGACTCTGATTTGTTGGGAGCTGGAGTGGTCACTACTTAACTAAAAAAAACGACCCTAGAATGTAAATATGTGCATTTAGCTTTATCCTCCCAGGAATAAAACATATTTTTGTATAGCTTGTTTTTGCAGCACTACTATATAAAGCGAGTTTGAATAAAACTCAACAACTTGCATCAAAATATCAAAATCAATGAACATTATAAGTATATTTTAATGTTAATATTTGTACATAGTTTGTTTGCTTTTTATCATCTAATGCAGTACGCACACCATGTTTAAAGAAAGTTTGCATATTTTATTTAAAAAAAAATATAAGATGCAGTTTCAATTCCTATGGATACTAAGTTCAACACATCGCAGGCTTAGCATTTGCATAAGCTGACGTACCATTAGAAAATTCACACGTACAAAAAAGAATCTGACCACATAGACAAAAAGAAAAAAACAACCTAACTTATATTATTAAATAGGAAATAAGGATAATCAGCTGTTTATCATGAGGCTGTTTTTTAGATTTCAAAACAGGGCGGCTGTTAAGTTCATGACTCTTCGGTAGAAAATACCCCTTCCTGAATAAAATAAAAAAAAAATGTGGACACAATCCGGTTACTATCTGACTAATATATAATTCTTCCTATTTTATTACATATAGAAAGTATATTCTCAATGTACAGCCATAAGCTCCAAGTTGTGGGTGTACTTAGATATATGGGAGAGGGCGGGGAGAATTGCTGATCATGGAACGACAAGAAGTCCATTCATATCTGTTTTTGAACCTGGACCCCCTCATCCCCACTTCCAACATTTTGCTGGGAAAACAACTAAATTTCAACTGATTTACCGTTTTTTTTTTTACATATGTTGAGATTTTATGGACACCTTGCGTGTGTGTGTGTATATATATATATATATATATATATATATATATATATACACACACACACACACACACACGTAAGGTGTCCATAAAATCTCAACATATGTAAAACAAAAACGGTAAATCAGTTGAAATTTATATATATATATATATATGTACACACATTATGAAACTATATATGTTATCAAAGAGTAAATCTTTAACAAAGCAAAACTTATCAAGATAAGAAAAGCTCAACACTATTAAGAGGAGCAAACGTATATTACAAAGCTGTAATTACCTTAGTGTAAAACTCTGTACCTCTCGAGTTACTGTACAACTATTTAATATCTTCTTGATCCTCTGTTCCAACTTTGAACTTTGTGTCAGTTCCCTGTGCTCATGATGAGACCTGATAGCAATAAAAACCCAGATCATCTAAGAAATGATCATACACAAAATTGTTGCTTAGGTTGAATTTTTGGAGCATATGGAAATAATTATTTCTTAAATTTATTTACCTCCTATATATATATATATATATATATATATACGAGGGGTGTACAATAAGTAATGCCCCTTACCCACTTCCAGTTGTCTGATCTAGCTGAAATTTTGCATGTGCAATGATTTATATCTCTACGGGTTATGTGGCAAATTAGATCTCTGAACTAATTGTGGTTTCTGTTTTACAGGTGTTTGAACTGAGTCAGGTGTGAAATGGAGCCTGTTGAGTAGTGATCCAGTTTTTGTATTTAAAAGGACGCACGCCACAGGAGACTTTTCATGAAATGAAAGAAACTTATGGTGATAATGCCCCATCATATGACCTTGTAAAACGCTGGCATCGTGAATTCAAACATGGCCGGAAGTTTGTGGAAACAGCTCCCAGACCTGGTCGACCCCCCATAGGTTTCTGTCAGATGGATTCCCAGGTTACTCACACCATTCCAGAAGTGAGAACGCATTGAGTGCTCGAGGATGAATTTGGAGATGTGCCAAGAAGAAGAGTGAAAGTTTTTCAAAAGACTGATTACACAGAATGAAACCTGGGTCAATCACTATGATCCAGAGACCAAAGCCCAGTCAATGCAGTGGAAGCACTTGGACTCACCACCTCCAAAGAAGGCAAGTGTGCAGCCTTCTGCTGGCAAGGTCATGCTCACAGTCTTCTGGGACCAGGACAGAGTAGTGATGACAGATTTCCTGGCAAAGGGTACCACAATTACAGGAGCCTATTATGCTTCACTTTTGAGGAAATTAAGGGAAGCTATCAAAATCAAGAGGTGGGACAAGATCAGCAAAGGTACCCTCCTCCTGCAGGACAACGCTCTGATCCACAACTCGCAAGTCGGCAGATCAGAAGCTCAGGCATGTGGTTATGAAATCCTCCCCCCATCCTCACTACTCTCCTGACCTTACACCCTCTGACTTTCACCTCTTCCCAGCTATGAAGTTCTTTTTGAAAGGAAAGCGTTTCCCAGATGATGCAGCCTTGATTTCTGAAGTCACGTCGTGGTTGGACGACCAACCTGGGGTGTTCCACAAAAACAGTCTCCAGAGCTGCATCAAACGATGGAAGAAATGCATAAATCTGGCTGGTTCCCATGTAGAGAAAGACTAATAACTGTGCCAAGTTTCGTTGCTCTACTGCTATGGGAAGTGGGTCAGGGGCATTACTTATTGCACGCCCCTCGTATATATATATATATATATATATATATATGATGGATTCTCCCATCGATTTCGATGTATGAGCTTCCACTACAACAACTAAGTTGTTCAAAAATCCACACAGATGATTTATTTATAGTGGCGAAGGCTTTGTGTAGAACCAAACACACTTTTTGGTATTACTGCTAACCTTTGTCAGTGCAGATGACTGCCACAGGACAGAGTATATAGTAGATCGCATGGTTTTACATCAGAGCTTCCTTCTAAATTCATGTCCTCATGAAAACTGGGGGTGCATCTCTCCCAGTGAATAAATGTGCCCCCAGATACCAACCTGGAAATTTCTACAACTCAGTGCGGTACATACAGCACCTAGCCTTCTCAAACGGTCACCCATGTGGTACTTGCCAAGCTCAATATTCTTTAACTTCTGTGATTTGGTGAGAACCAGTGTGTCAACGTGATTGTGCCGTGTACCTTTGCTCTCTGTAAGTTGATTGCATCTGTCAGCAAGCTGATAACTTCCTCACTTGAAAATTCTTTAGGTTTTGATGTGAAATATGAATATCATTTATGTCCAATCTTCCTTCGTGATGTTGGCCTAAGTCCATCTAAATGGTTTTGTAATTCTTGAAATAAGTGAAAATCTGAGTTAGTTAGGTGAGGAGAATATTCAGGATGGGACAAGTTTTACGACCAGATTCTCCTAAGAGATCTTTGGTTAGCAGTACTGTACTTTTGACCCAACGTAATATCTTTTGACCCAACGTATTAGTGTTGGGACGATTAATAGGAAGTGGAAAAATCGTAACATTTTGGGGTATTTGAATTGGAAAAATTTGTGCTTATTTTCCGATGCCAAAACGGTTCTTTTAATTGTGGTTCTTATTTGATTTTGTTTAAGGCGAAATCTTTCACTGCTGGAAATAATGATAAAATGATGAATTTTTAATTATATTAAAATTATCGGTAAAACTAAAATCCACACCACAAGTGTTTTTTTACGTATGACAAAATATCTGCACATTTACAGCAATCGGGGAAAAATAACAACTCTATAGTTAAATATTTAAAGATTTATACAGAATCGGAATCAGTAATTGTATCGGTATTGGAAAAAATATTAGAATCGTCCCATCACTATGTATATATGCTTATATATGTGTGTTTTATAGTTTGTGGTGGGGGTTAAAATAAATCTACCGGTATGAATACCTGTTGTTTTTTTTTTTTACGTTTTACCCAAGGAAATAATCATTAAATGATGGCTACTAAAAAATGTATTTTTATTTGTTTGCATCTATTTTTTTCGCCTGTTCTTACCATCCTCCTCTCAACTTTTTGTCTCAGTCAGTCTGACTACAAGTCAATGACTCAGAAGGCAAATAAGTTGTCTCAAGTGTTCTTCCCTTCTGTAGAATCGTGTGAGACTGGAATATTGCAGACTCTTTAATTCAAAGACTATTTAACATCTCGGTCTTCTCTTCAAATAGCAGTGAAAACGGAGCTGAAATAACCAAATTAAGTTTAATAGAATGGAAAATGGGACAAGTTTTATGCTAAAATAAGTCTTCTTTTTTTTTTTTCGCCTTGAGAGTAAAATTATGTTTCTGATTTTTTAGATGAGGATTAATAATTCGGATTATTCAGACTACCGTTCTCATCTTAAGTGTTATTTTCACCAAGTTTTTTTTTCTTTTTTTACACAGGAATCACCACTTATCAAGGCCTGGAGGCCACTCGAGGATAAGAGTTAATGGGTATACATTAGTCAATGTGATTATGGTGTAGTAAACATAAGCACTGGGAATTTTGTAAATTGGATTACTTTAGGGGGACGGTTCATCAAGAACTTGTTTACATTGGACTTGAAGACAATCAGATTGTAGTCAGCTGGAAAGCAGGCAATCGGAAGAGAATTCCACAGGCGTGCATTTCTAAGAAATAAGCTTTCTTCATGGAATCTGCATGTAGGTTTAGGCACAGATAAAGAGTGTGGGAAATTATTGATAGTGGTTTTGGTTAGATGAGAGTTTTTCGTGAAAGTTTAGTGAAAAAAACAATTAAAAAGGTTTAAACCATTAAAACTATGAATTGTTTCAAATTGTTCGCTATATTCAATAATCTTGAAAAATTGTGTTGAATACAAATCTTTAAAATGCAAGTTTTTCTATGAAAGAAAAATGTCTGTATATATCATGGTTGTTCCAAAAGTAAAGCCTCCTATTTTTTTTTAACTCAAAAAGTTGAAGAGACATGAAGACGGGAGTATTACCATTAAAACAAGTGACCTTTTGTACTCCAGAATTTATTTTTCTACATTTCAATGCACTTCTGCCCGGAATTCAATGATGCAGCTCTTATTTTGACACACATCCATAACAGGGGCTGCTTTCTTAGAGTCTCACACCGTCAATATCTGCAAGAGAGATGAAACTTTCAGGTCATGAATGCATAAGTTCAGTTATCATGACGATACAATTTGCAATCCTCTCTGATCCATTCGGGTGGAATAAAAAAATAGGAGGGATTACTTTTTGAACCCCCTTCATACTTAATCAAATCATCCCTTTCATTTAGATTGTCTTTTCTGCTATGACTTCCTAATTTGCATTTAAAAACAAATATTTTGAAAAAAAAAAAAAAAGTCTGTGATGACTAATAAATTTAATGTTTTTTCTTAGGGTATTTTTGCAAAGGTGTTTAACACACAATTTCTTTCTTGGTTCCTTATTGCTTCATTTTCTGAATAAAACGTTTTCTTACTTAGAAAATAATTGACTTAAACTATTGTTTTTAATTAAAGATAAACTAAAAATAAAATTATTTTCTTAAAAAGCAATACATTTAAAGTCTTAAAATAAGCTAAATTATTAATATAAACATTTCTTTCTACACAAATTGTGGTATAACTTTTGTGTGTGTGTATATTAGTTACATATGTGTATATGTTTATATATTTTTATTATAAGATAAGTAAACTAATTAACCGATCATTATTAATTTTGCAACACAGCTGCTAGTTGTAACTTATCCTAAGGTAGCTTACTTTTAGTTTTGTTCAAAGGGGTAGAAAATTAAGATACCTTTAATTTTTGTGAAATGTTAACAATAGACACCAGTTAATAAGTATTCCTCAAACAAATTTTTTTTTTTTAAATTATTTTAAAAATTATTAAAGTGCATAATATGGTCACGACCTCCCATTTAAAAAGTCAAATATTTCAGATTTGCATTGAATTTTTTCGATAGTCATTAAGACACATGAGGTAAGATTCTCTAAAATTAAATTTCTTAAGACTCCATAAGCTTGAACCTTTAACTTTTAGATATTTTCTAGAATCAAAATCATGTAATTGATTTTGATCAAAATTAGAATAAGGATTCTAGACATAAGGTTTAGTATCATTATATTTTAATTTTAATATTTGAAAAGGAATAGAAAAGTGGTGCAAAATGACTCTGTCCGGAATTTCTAGTGTGAGTGACGCACATTTCATCATTTATGGCTCATCAATATGGCTGAACCTAGTGGGATTTAAAACCCAAACCACAGAGTCTGAAGCTCTACGTCTGAGTTAACTCGCACTAGTGTTAAAATGTATTGCTTCTTTGTAGATGTCGTTTATTTGTCTACTATCGTTTGCAATACTTTTAAACAAATATATTTCTTCATCCAAATAGACGAAATAGTTGATAAGTCATAAAACAGTGAGCATTTCTATTTTGGTTCGTCTGACACATAGAAATTGACTCAGTTGTTAATGAATTCTTTCCAACCCCTCTTACCGGCTCCACTTAAGCATAAAGTATTAATGTTAAAACAAAAATCAAGAACTTTTGAATGCAAAATGCGACAATAGGAATTCCCCCCCCCACTTCTCATTTACTTCTTAACCTTCGCCTGATTGCTCTTACCTGACTTATGCTAATCAAATGTACAAGATTTAATTAATCCCATGCCTGAGGTATGTTTGATTTGGTGTATAATGCTAATTTTTGTTATCTCCAAAGATTTTTATACTAACAGATAACCTGATATTATGCCAACAGCATTCACCATAGATGGGTTGAACCAGTTTGCCCCGTAGGAGGAAGTTTCATGGGAATACGTTTTGCAATTCTTGCAGAGAAGCGTCAACGTTTTCCTACATACAGCACCTGGTCTTCCCAAATGTTCACCCATCTGGTACTGAACAGGTTTAACCTTGCTTAACTTTGGTGATCTAACGAGAACTTCTGTGTCAAAAAGATTATGAAAAACTAGATATTGCTCAAGATTAAATGAAATACTCTGTTATCCTGTTCTCTGCCCATTACACCATATTATCTTTGTTTTTTATAGTCAATTTTGTTGGTAGGGTCGATTATATGAATGGCAGATCATAAGGAAAGTGAGATTAGTCAAAATAATTTTTGGTAAATTTATAATTTTTTTGAATAAACTTGCTACACACTCGTGAGAAAAAAATATATTTAAATTAAAATTTGGAATTAAATTCAGTAAATTAAAAAATTTACGATCCATGAATTTTCAATGAATGGCTGACATCATCAGACGAAATGTTTTTTTGCAAAATAATGTTTATAGGGAGTCATAAATTTTGCTATTTAGCACATAGATTGAATATATCTATATATATATATATATAAATTCGTATTCCTGTTTGTTTGTTCAGAATTTGATTAATATATACAAAAAGTCCATTGCCTATGTAAAAAAAACTTCATTTCATTTATTTCTATATATATAGTATGGTTCTTTCAAAATGCACGGTCAAGAGGTCACCTCATTTGCATATTATATTAAGGAAAATCAATTTTATTAAATAGCTATATGTTAGTTTAAGTTTCTAGCGAGAGAGTTGTTTTAAGCATTCTATTTAAGATTATTTCATCAACTTTAAATAACAATAGTATTGATAATATATCTAATTTAATTTATTTGGAATTATTATTTCCGACATCGATTTTTTTTTTAGAAACGGGTAAAGTTATTTCCCCTGATGAGTTTTTTTTTTTTTTTTTAATGTTCCAAAGTTCGAAAGATAAAAAAAGAAACTCTTCCCCACATCAAATAATTTGGTAATCGCAGTAAGTTTCTAGCGTGAAAAAATAATTTTGTGTAGACAGAAAAGTGTTTTGCTTTATTTTAAAATAATTAATAAATAAATAAATGAAACACTTACGAATAAACGAAAACATCTCATTTGTTTGTTTTTATTATTTTGGAAACGACTATACAGAATCTTTGAGCGTTCCGGGAATTGACCCTCCCCCCACCCACCCCAAAAAAAGAATAAACTAAAATTTCTTTTATTTACGAACAAAAAAGCCAGTGAAGAATGTGTCTTAACAAAACAAAAACAAGCGAATAAAAGGAATTCCATTTTGTTCTTAAACTTTTCAAACACGTTAATGTTTATAAACATTATTATTTCTACAGTAGACAAAGTCGTTTGCAAATTAGCTTTTCCCTTTATTCGTGTTTCAGGTTGCTCTGACACTCGCTGCTAATTTTACTGAAACAAAAATTTGTTTATTTTTAAATTTTTTTGGTGGGGGTGGGACCCAGCACATGAGCAACAAAAAGTGCTCAATATTTGGAGAATAGCTTCTTTTTGTATCAATTCTGCCGAAATGTCTGGTGGAGAGGGTATCATGTACTTCTTTTTTTGAAATTGTTGTGGGGGTATCGACGTTGCACACAATGAAAATGATTAATATCCTTAGTATAGCAGGTTTGTTCCAAACGGAACTTCATGTCCACCCGGGCATCACCAGGTATCCATGCTAGTGTATAGGTATATCCAGTAAATTCACTTGTTCTTTGTTTAATTTCAGCCTTATTTTTTCGCCCCCATAAACATAACATACACATGTAATAACAATGTACGGCACTCGTTTGCTTTCAATAAAATCCCCCCAATTATCTCCCTTTTCTTTCATTCTCTCTGTTTCACTTGTTACTTCTCTTTTCGTGAGAGCTGTGAATTGGTAGCAACAGTAGACACTGATGTAACGCAAACCAGTCATAAAAAACGTTGCTTACCTCCTCATGTTTTTTTATGATTTTGAACACCAGAAAATTCGTCATAACTTTTGTTTTACTGAACGAAAATTGGAAAAAAAATTTCACAATATAGCTGAGAAGGTGATCTATAAACTGTAATAATTGTTTGAAATTTGGTCCAACAATGAGTGAGCGGTGAAGCTTTAATGTAATTCTAAATGATTAAAGCTGCCACATAACTATATATTCAAACACGGTAGTGTTTGAATGATATAAAATCTAACATATGAAGTTATTTTGGCAGATTTTTCATCATCATCATCGGTATAACACCAATTTTGCATCCTGGCATTTGGTGGACGGCTTTTAGAAATTAACTTTCATTTCCCTTTCTCTCAAATCCATTCCTATCACTTCCTTTTTCTGATAAATAGCACTGCTTCCTCAACTGTTCTACATCTACTAACCCCCAAAAACTCTTGAATTCTTTCAATGTGACCATACCACCAAAGTCTGCTCTTAATCTTACATTCTTCTATATTGTCTTAGTTTAATCTTTCTCTTGACGTTATCAGAAAATTAACTTTTCTTTAATATTCACATTTAATAACAGAAGTTTCTGAACTTACTCCATCCACCCCTAACTCTTGCAATCACACTAGTACCTGCTCCTCCCGTGTGGTATCACCAAGGTAACAAAACTTCTTGAAAACCTCAAAAGCTTTGCCATCAAAATATACTTTAAGAACCTGTGAGTTCTTATCCATCTCCAATCTTACACTTCTTGCACACAAATTGATTATCCTCTCTCAAACTACTAGTAATTCCACTGCACTCCTTGCATACCCAATGCTTGCAAGTACCACAAAATATTGAATTGCATTGGGTTCCCTTTCTACAAGCTAAGCAAGGGGAACTTTCATCTGTCCATTTCGTCCTAAAATGTTGATATTTCATTCTCCTTTTCTTTAACATCGGTACATGTCGTTTAGAAGAAACAATTGTGTTCTGATGAAACTTCTTTCCTCATATCTCTTTTTAAATCCTGAAAGTTGTAAAGTAACTGTGTCAGGAGTGTCATTTTATAAAGTAGCAAATGCTAGGCCCCTTTTGCATGGGTGTAGTGCAAGTACTGATCGATGATTAGATGAATCTGCAGTATGAAATCTGACCAAACCCAATACATTAAGTCAGAGAATTTGCTGAAAACACTACATTTATCTAGTGTAAAGGTTATCCTATGGACGAATCAGTTATGCTGGTACGGTTATATGGAGCATTCATTGCTCTGAATAAACCATTACAGAAGCATGGACGTCTTTAATCACGAGAAGGTTGGCTGGTCACAAAAGCAAGTAATTAGACCCTTTGAACCGTGAAGACGGGAAAGTAAGCTTGCAAAATATTAACAATAACATCTGACTCTTAGACAAAAGAAAAGTGATATTAAATGAATAGAAAAATATATCTTATCTTCCTCAGATTATCTTTCTGAAGAATATTTGCATTAATATTAATATGGCTATTAGCTTTGCTGTTTGTGTAAATCTTTTGTTATTAATAGATAATAAAATTATTTTTACTTTAAATGCCCTATTGCAGTTGTGATTTAAGAAATTTTTTTTTTCATTTTACTTTAATGTGATTTTGGCACTGTTAAAAAATGGATCAGTGACTGTCTTGTATCCTAAAGATGAGAATAACTGATCAATTTCGACAATTATTTTGTCCTTTAGTCGGCACATTTCATGAGCGGTCTTTCTAACAAAAGACGGAAGAATTGCTGTTTTCTGGGTCAGATTTATCGATCTAACACTTATCATTGACTAGTTTTTGACCTTGAAATAGTATTTATTTTATATCCTTGCATCAAGTGGTTTAATGCTTTGTCTAGAGCAATTCCCATAAGAAGGAAAATATAAAATAGTGATACGCCAGAGAAACATTTGAAACCACATCCATCTAAGCAACCTGATCTATCCAGACTTTACATAACTATTTGCAATTCATACTTCAATCCATTCCTTCTCATTTTAAACAGATCAAATACAGAGCATCTGCATGTGATCCTTTTATAAATAGGCTTGTTCAAATTTGAATATTAAATACTTTAATGTCTATTGAACACCAGTTACTGAATATAGAACATTTGTATTGAACTCAAGTAAGACAAAAATAACAATGTTTCTATATATGTACTAGATATATCTGTAACTTGTTGGGTCAGAACCATTATCTCTACTTTTGATTTCATTCGAAAATTAATAAACTCGCATTTTTTTTTTAAAAGCATTCTTCTTGCATAACTAAAAATAATAAGTCTCTTTACTCCTATAATAATAATATTATTATTACTATTATTATTATTTACTCTCTAAGAGATTTATATTAGTCTTCGTCAGTGACTGGCAATAACACATGGCCTTCCCTGGAGTCTAAGTGACACCAAGTCTC
Source organism: Euprymna scolopes (assembly GCF_053919585.1). Classification (NCBI taxonomy): domain Eukaryota; kingdom Metazoa; phylum Mollusca; class Cephalopoda; order Sepiida; family Sepiolidae; genus Euprymna; species Euprymna scolopes. The sequence goes on along the minus strand of NC_136482.1, from coordinate 103,336,622 downwards.
CCCAGAATTTTAGCCCTCTCTACTTCTTTAAATAATCATTGCAAATTAATTTGTTATCGCAACAGCTGTTTACCATTGATTTGCCCATTTAATAAAACTATTTGTCTTCTCTGGAAGTTAGGTAGCTATAAGCATTCACAAGGTTGCAGCACATTTCACACCCCTTAATTAGAAATCTAGTTGATGCTACTACTTTTCATCCTCCTTGGCCCTCCACAACAGTTTAGTGTATTATCAGTCAAAGCTGGGTGTCATCACATGTTTATTGTGTTTCTGGCAGTTGTCATTTCTCTTAAACTCATGAGATGTTCTTGCTCTGTTTGGTTATTTTTCTTTTTTTTTTTTTTCATCTATCGCAGGTTAATGTCCATTGGTTATCTTAGTTGGTTTTTGCATTCATCGATTTCAGCTGTTTTCTCATTGCCGTTTGTTGTATGGTCGCAATCTTCCCTTTTATTCCAATTTCTAGTGTTTTTTCTAGTTGTTTGATGACAGTTCCAACAGCCTTACAGTTATTGATATTATAACGATTTTTTGCACATTCCATATTGCTGTCAGTTCTCTGGCAAGTTCCATCCTGTCATAGGCTGAGATGACGAAATCTATGATTTGGCAGGGTTTTTTTCCTTGTGGACTATTATCATATCCGGTCTTCTTGCTTGGGTGAGTTGTATCTAAGAAAAAGGACTTATTTTGTCATCTCATTTGCATACACACTTGAAATTAAATGATGACGAAAAGAGTCACTTTTTCTCTGATTACTTACAGAAACATAAAAACCTATTAGAGAGTGGATGAATCAATATAGTGAGGGAGGGCAAGAGAAATACATAGATAGCTGAGAGATGAGTGATTTGTTTGGTTGAACTAAGGGATATTTTAGCATGTATTTTGTCATTAAGTATGTGGGGGGAAAAGTTTTAGCAAACAAGAGTTAATGATCTTTGCTTTAGTATAATAATCGACCTATTTTGTATAATGGTTAGAGTGCTTGTTAATGAACAAAAAAAAAATACAGCGTTCAATTCTCAGTTGAATAATACTAGTGACTCAAAAAGTGGTACTTAATATCTTCTTCCTTAACCGTCAGCATTATCAGGTGAACATCAAAAATAAGTGGAGCAGTTCAGAAAAAGGAGTGGCACTTTTTTCTCTATATTTCAATCTAGCAACCAATAAAAAAGCTTTTGTGTCACCTTTGACTGTGGCCGATCAAATTTTATATAAAAGTGACCTTGTCTGTCGGTTTAAAAAAATGGTCTTTACCAAACTCCTCTCTCAATTTTTAAAAGCTCTAACTGAATACGGATTTTATATTATTATAGTATTGAAATTGGAAATTGTATCAGAATCAGGAAAAATATTAGAATTATCTCTCTCTCTCTCTCTCTCTCTCATTCATATATATATATATATATATATATATATATATATATATATATATATATATATATATATATTTAGCCAGTAGAGTTTAGTTTCCTAGAAGTACATCCAATGAAACCTGTGTCTACCAAAGAGTGCTCAATGAGTAAACAGAGATACGATAATTCTTGGCCTGAAGACGTAATTCCCCAACACGGGTGATTACAGAAACATGTATGCACATATGTAGCCATCAATGTTTGTATAAATAAATTTCATATATATATAAGTGAAATTCTTTGTGTGTGTGTACAATTCCCTACCAAATTACTCTGTTAATTTTCAGTCTACAGACTCGAGATTTGACATAAGGGGTATTGAGATTTGGGAAAATCTTTTTAATCGATTTTCAGCCAGAAATTTGGTTGTCAAGGGGTCAACGTTCAACGATTTGACCTTTGAAAACTATCAAACTCCTTCGTCAAGTTTGGGTCTAAACACCTGAAATTTTCGATGTAGCTTCCTTGGACATGGATCAAGCTTTTTAACTTGATTTGAGCCCAAAACAATAACTGTTAAGGAGTCAAAATTGGAGTCAAAATGTTTTAAAAAATTGATCTCTTAGCTAATTTTTGGTTTAAACATTGGAAATTTTACATAAAGTAGGGCAAGTTTTTTTAATTGGTTTTTGGCCGAAAATTTGGCTACCACGAGGTTAAAGTTCCAAAAATTTGACCTTTGCAGTCTCTAGCAAATTATTCAGCAAATTTGGGGTCTAAACATTTGAAATTCTACATAAAGGGCATTTAGACATGTAAGCTTTTTAATCAGTTTTTTTTGGAGGGGGGGGGCGAAATTTTGGCTGCCAAGAGGTCAAAGTTGAAAGAGTTGACTTTTGCAGACTCTACCAAAGTCCTCTGCCAATTTTTGGTTTGAACACTTGAAATTTTAGATGTAGGTTACTTAGACATGAGTTAAACTTTTGAATATATATATATATATATATATATATATATATATATATACACATATAAAGTTATAGTACATAGAGCTCGAGCAAAGGTGGGCTGATATGCTAAAAGTGAAATTGTCTGTGTTTCTGTGTGTGTACATTTCCCTACCAAACTACTCTGTCAATTTTCAGTCTACAGACTAGAGATTTGACATGAGGGATATTGAGATTTGGGAAAATCTTTATAATCGGATTTCGGCCAGAAATTTGGCTGTCAAGGGGTCAAAGTTTAACGATTTGACCTTTGAAAACCATCAAACTCCTCCGCCAATTTTGGGTCTACACACTTGAAATTATAGATGTAGGTTCGTTGGACATGGATCAAACTTTTTAATTTGATTTGAGCCCAAAACAAATGTTATGGGGGCAAAATTGGGGTTAAAAATTTAAAAATTTGACTCCTGCGGTCTCTACCAAATTACCAGGCCTATTTTTTGTCTAAACATTGGAAATTTTACATAAAGGGTATTCAGACATGGTGCAAGCTTTTTAATTGTATTTTAGCCGAAAATTTTGCTGCCAAGGAGGTTAAAGTTAAAAAATTTGACCCTTGCGGTCTCTAGCAAACTATTCAGCCAATTTTGGGTCTAAAGACTTGAAATTTTAGATGTAGGTTAGCTGGACATGAGTCAAACCTTTTAAAATATGTACTAGCATTTCGGCCCGGCGTTGCCCAGGTGTTTGGATGTGTATGCTGAGCAAAAAAAAAAAAAAACAAAACATCAATTTTTTTAACGTTGACCCCTATTATGACCCCTTAACATTTGTTTTGGGCTCAAATCGAGTTATTAAGTTAGATCCATGTCCAAGGAACCTATATCTAAAATTTCAAGTGTTTAGACCCAAAATTGTTGGAGGAGTTTGGTAGAGTTCTCAAAAGTCAAATCGTTGAACTTTGACCAGTTAACAGCCAAATTTCTGGTCGAAAACCGATCACACAGATTTTCCCAAATCTCAGTACCCTGTATATCAAATTTCGAATCTGTAGACTTAAAATTGACAGTTATTGTGTAGAGAAATGCAGACACACAGACATGTTCACTTTTATAGATATACTAGCATTTCGACCCGGCATTGCCCAGGTCTTTGGATGTGTATGTTGAACAAAACAAAAAATGTGTAAGTAGGAAGGCAGGCTCGAACCCGTACCGCGAAGGAGGAAAAGAACGGGGTAAAAACCTAACGTCTCTGCTGTTACGACCACTGCCAAACCGGAAGTGACATTTTTTAAAATTAAGGCTAGACAATCTAAAGGAGAGGATAACTTTAAAAAATATCGGCGAAAAAAGTGACCCCACCCACCCCCTGTAGAAAAGTGCCTAGTTGAAGGGGAAGATATTAATGTTTTTAGCCAATTTTTTGATATTTGTTGTATGAAAGATTGAACTTTAAACCGATCTTGGTAAAATTCGTCGCCTCTATTGAAAGTTTAAGGCAGACATGCAAACAGACATACATACATACATTTATATATTGGTAACTAAAAATTTTCGACCCAAACTGATGAAAAAGCTTGCCCTATCTCTGAATACCCTTTATGTAAAATTTCAAATATTTAGACTAAAAATTGTCTGAGTAATTTGGAAGAGACCGATGAGGTCAATTTTTTTTAACTTTGACCCCTATTATGACCCCTTAAAATTTATTGTTTTTGGCTCAAATCAAGTTATTAAGTTAGATCCATGTCCAAGAACCTATATCTAAAATTTCAAGTGCGTAGACCAAAAATTGTCGCAGGAGTTTGGAAGAATTCTCAAAGGTCAAATCGTTAAACTTTGACCCTTTAATCGCCAAATTTCTGGCCAAAACCCGATCACATCGATTTTCCCAAATCTCAGCACCCTGTATACCAAATTTCAAGTCTGTAGACTAAAAATTGAGTTATTGCGTAGGGAAATACACACAGATACACAGACATGTTCACTTTTATAGATATATGCATATAAAGTTATTAACAATACATAGGGCCCGAGCAAAGCCAGACTGAATTGCTAGTATATATATATATATATGTGTGTGTGTGTGGTTGGCATTTGTCCAGAAATTCTGAAAATGCCAAAATCTGGCTCACCTTTGGTTTCAAGTTTGCTTGATAATTTGTTTGGTGTTATGAATAGCAAAAGTTGGACAGTGTGAAAATAGAATTTCCTTAATTCATTTAGTAAATGAATCTCCTTGACTTACTGGAAATGAAAGAAATGGCTAAGACCGAATAAATAACGAACTAAACAGTTTTTAAGAAATATTTGTCCTATCTTATATTAATGTATGCGCTACAGAAAAGGGGCAAACGTTTAATTTTTTTTTTTTTTTTTTTTTTTTTTTACACCTAAAAATAACTTTCAGTAAGTTGGGATTATATTAAACATCTCATATGAAATCTCACAATATTTTGTATTTGATTTTTAGTATATTTCTATTTGCGTTTTGTCTATGCAGTTTGTGGAAAAGGAGTCAGGTTCAATTCAATCCTAAAAGTACTTGCAAACAGTGGATGCACAAGAAATTCAGTGGAATTATTGTTAGTGATTTGTTGAGAGGATAAAAAAAAAAGTGCAAGACATGGATGAGAACAAAGTATACTTGGATGGCAAAGCTATTGAGGTTGTCGAGAAGTTTTGTTACCTTGGTGATACCATTTGGAGCACAGGGTGGAGCAGGTGCTAGTGTGATTACAAAAATTACTTTAAAAATTCTGACAAATTTAGAATTATCTTGTTTACATGCTTTTGGACGTTTGTCATCGTCATGATTATGCATACAAAATTGTATTTTGTTGTTTGGTGCGTTTTGTCGTAGTTGGAGTACAGGGTTTGGCATTGTGGTTCATTTGTGCACAATTCTAGAAGCGAGCACCGTTTTCATTATTTAACCATATTTTTTCTTGAATTTGATCATGGTCAAACATGCATTTATATAGAATTGAAAAATATGTCCCAAATCAAAAGATAAATTGTAGTAATGAGGTGAATGCTTTATCCAAAATTAATAAAGTATTGGATTCTTTCTCTAATCAAATGATTATCTTGTGACTTTGCCGGATCCACTTGACAATGCGAACCTCGGTTTCCAGTCGTATTTTCTTTATGTACAATATTTGTTTGATAAACACGCTTTAACCTCGGACAATCACCTAGAGATGATGTCTTGATAATAATGCTGGTCCCCATCAGCCCATTATGTTAGCGTCAGGAAGGACATCTGGACTATAAAAGTATTGCCTCAATTAAGGAAATAATTTCCTAAAAATAAGTTTCCAAGTGAATTTTTTAAAGGCTGCCTAACACATGCCAGCATGTAAAACTTGTGTTAAACTGATGATGATGACCCTTATTCTTTGAGAATTTCTAAATGAATCTTTGTTTCTATCTGCTAATATAGACAGATTTTATACAGTTATTTTATAGTGTTAGTCTATCTATATAATAAAGGAAAAGAAAATTCTATTATGTATGTACCTACATAATTATAAAACTCTGTGGACCTTGCTTACATCTTGTCTTTAAAGATCGGGCGATTCCATCTTTTAAAAAGGGATGACAGGTGAATTATATATATGCATGCGTATGGGCGTGACTCTCAGTGGCTTAAGAATGAAGGTGGAGAGTTGTACGTTTTGGTTGGGATTCTAGCTGATGGCGCCCAATTCATATCTATATATACATTTTAAAAAATAAAATATGCATCAGGTGCGCTTGAAAGCCAAATCACAACGCAATATTTGTTTATTTTCCTAATATTGTGTTGTGATTTGGCTTTCAAGCGCACCTGAAGCATGTTTTATTTTATTCAAATTAAATCCACACTTCTGTAACGGAACTCACACCTCTGACATATTTTTTTAGTTTTGACCTCACTACTAAATATTTGGTTTAACATAATAATCGATAGAGAATTGTTTCTATATTAATATGTAATATGTGGGTATTAAAATATCGTATTTAAGTATATCTTACAATCGGCAATGCTGGGTGGCCTGCTAATATGTATATGTGACTTTATTTGTCTGAGGAACAGTCTCTACCAAAATCCTTTAATTTTTTTTTGTCTACAGACTTGAAACTTTATATATAGCGGATTTGGACCTGTGAAACCAATTTGATTTGGTTTTTAGCTAATAAAAATAGTTGCTTAGGGATCCAAAAAAATTTTTTTATTAGAACTTGGCAAACGTAAGTTGACTTAAAGTTCTCTTATACGCATGCGCAAATATATATTTATACGTTTAAGTCAATTAAATTTTCATGTTTTTTTAATCTATCTGACGATAGCTCAAATAGTAATGACTAAGACTGGAGCGATTAATGTTTTGCTATGGATTCTAGCTGATGGCATCCAAGTCATTTTTTTTTTTTTTTTTTTTTTTTAAGATGTTTAAAATCACTACTATGTATGAGAATTGACTCTATAATAATAAATCTACATAAATTAAAATGCCATATTCAAGTAGAATCGTCCCATCATTGTTACACACACACACACACACATATTTATAATGGTACTGATCGGATTTCTAATTTCCATGTTAATGATTTTTCTTATAAATTGCCTGATATTATGCATTTCTAATTACATTGTTTTATTTTTCTACTTACTTTTGGGCAAACATTACAAAATAATGTTTTATTTGCATAAAAACCAATATAATCCAGTTGGGATGAGAATGGTAGTGTTGTTAATATTTTTCTGTAGGAAAAGACATTAAGTCACATCACTTTTCTTCAACTTTGTATATACGTCTTTAATCCCTTTGTTTTTCTTTTTCATTTTATTTTTTTTCTTATCTCTTTAACTCAATTTTGTTTTGTCTTTTTTTTTCTCAGTCACAGTTTTTCATACTCTTCCTTTTTCTCGTTCTACCTTCCCCTCTCTTTGTGTCTCTCGTTGATTTGTGTTCATTCTCTCTCTCTCTCTCTCTCTCTCTCTCTCTCTCTCTCTCTCTCTCTCAATCCCAATTTTTTTCTACTTTTATCTTTATCTCTTCTTCTCTGCTGTCTGTTTTCTCTGTGCACATGCACCCACTATATATAAGGTATTAGGTAATATATTTTATTGAAAAATTATTTATGTAGGCTACAAGAATTGAACATCAACAACCAATCTTTGTACGATCGTTTGAGTTATTGAAATAAAGTCTCTTCATTAGTACAGGAGACACCAAATAGAATATTTAACCGTATGATCAACACTAAAGTGATGATAGCTAATGTTTATACAGCAAATTATAAAGTTTGTAAGTTAAAGAGTTGTAAATATAATGTACTTATTTTTTAATTATTATCGATGTGTGTATACATTTGTACATTTCATCCTTATGAAATCATTGGCGTGGAAGATAACTGTTTAGCCTGTCGCACGATTCAAACTGATGAGGTTGTGTTCATAGGAGTTCATCAGTCATCACGCAAATCCTAAGTATGGTTATATTATAGTGCCCAATAAGATGTGCAATTATATATTCAGTATAAATTTTTATTTATACGATTTGGTTACACATTTGCAGACATATTTCAGTCTCAGTTAGCAATCCAGCCCAACTTCAAGATTTTAGTCTGAAGCCAGAGAAAATGAAATGTTTTTCTTTTGTCAGAAACATTACAAGCCGTTTAATCACTTTACATAAGTTGCATTTAAAATTATTTTCAATTTAATGGTTGATTTTTACTTTTTCATTTTTTTTATTTATTTATATATTTTTGCTATTATCATTCTTGTTTCTAAAGCAAAGAAACGAAATTCATTTTTAAAGATAGCTTTTCTTTGTTTCATAAAAGAAGAATGAATTTAAACAGTATTTAAAAAGTTAAATTTTTACTTATTTTACTATTTTAAAGCCATTTACTGCTATTTTGCAAGAAACGCTGTGTCAGCAACTTCTCTTTTTAAGAACACCACTAAGTTTTTTTTTTTTTTTTTTTTTTTTTTTCTCGTTACTCAATCTCATATGGGGAAATGTTATTTTCAAATTTTCTTTGAAGGCCAAAATTGTAAACACTATGATATTTTGAATAATTTTTTCTAAGAAACCTTCTGCCCAGCAATATATCTCCACACGGGCAACGTGAAGTGCCGCTAGTGTGTGTGTGTGGGTGTGTGCGCGCGCGCGCGCACACACACACACACACACACACACACATATATATATATATATTGTGAGTGGAACTTTAAAGGTTTTTGAGTTGGTAAGTTTATTTTTATAGATACTCATATACATCCATTTCTCTGGCTATTTTTCAAAATTTTCTCCATCTTTTCTAAATACCCAAATATATTTCCTTCTTCCTCTTCATTTTAAAAACGGCCTACTCAAAAGAAATCCACCATGCTGTGTTGTCATCCCCACCCCTCTCTGACCGATAGAAAACTCCCAACATAAATAGTCCTTCCTCTTTCTCCACATGATATTCCAAGCAAGAGAGATTTCTTTTACTGTTAACATCCAAACTACAATCTTAAAAAAAAAAAAAAAAGAAACAAACAAAATGCATTTAGTTTTATCTAGGGATTAGTTTGAGGGAAATGGAAAAAAAATCTCCGAAAAGGGACCCCACCCTCACTCTCACATAAGTTTCCAATCCTTGACATGCTGACCCAGATTACTGAGTATTTGTTGTGGGACTTCACACCCTGTGGCTGAGAAAAATGGAGAGGGAGTAGCAGTGTTATTTAAATAAACAATTTAAAAAAAAAAAAAAAAAAAAAAACATAGTTGATAACTTTGTGGTTTCAATTGTTGCCAGTGGCAAAATGAGATTACCTCCCTTGCTTTAGGGACTGCTAAAATTCACCACAGAATTACCCCACCCTATATGTAACACGATGTAACTTTATTATAAATTAATATTATCAATATAACTGTTGTGCCATTTAAAAGAAGGGAAAAATAAACCAGTAATATTTAAAAAATATTTTTTTCATCGAACGAAAATAATGAAATTGCGAGACGAAAATCGTGTTTACATAATTGGCGCTTTAAAATAACGTTCCCATGTAGTAGACATTCCGAACCTGAAAACATATCGTATTTAATAAATCTAGTAAAAATCAACTAATGGTCAGATTTTCGTGAAATTTTCGATATTTATCCATTTTAGAATGAAATTACGGGTTTGTATTACTGTACAGATTCGAAAAAGTTGTCAAAAAACAAATATATAACAAATAAATGTTATCAAAGGCAAGATAAATTACTTTTCTACCAAACTGGATATAATTTTCGTGTTTTTATTCAATTTAACATGTTTATTCAGCTCGAAAAGCATACAGTGTTTACCGATGTATTGGAAAATTCAAAATGGCGGCCAACTCTCTCTTTAACACAGTAAGTTCGGGAAAAAGTGTTATAAATAATAAACTAGGCAAAATACTATTAAAAAAACACCGAATACATGTCAAGTTATGTCACGGTAACATATATTAAGCGATTTTCTAACAGTATTTTGTCTAGTTTATTATTTATTACACCTTTTTCCGAACTTACCGTGTTAAAGAGAGAGTCGGCCGCCATTTTGAATTTTCCAATACATCGGTAAACACTGTATGCTTTTCGAGCTGAATAAACATGTTAAATTGAATAAAAACACGAAAATTATATCCAGTTTGGTAGAAATGTAATTTATCTTGCCTTTGATAACATTTATTTGTTATATATTTATTTTTTGACAACTTTTTCGAATCTATGTGTACAGTAATACAAACCCGAAATTACATATAAAATGCAGTTTCCATAAAATATATGAGAGGAAATATTTTCTTAGTGCGTGTCTCCCCCCCCCTATTTATTTTTTCGAAAATCGAACAAAATATATTTAAATCTATCGAAATTTCTATTTATTATGAAACATAAGAGTTCAAATAAGTAAAAAAAAATATTTATTTTTTAAAAGTTTAAATACACATAAAGAACAAAAATTTACCTTGAAGTTGCAATTAAAAAATTATATAAATTTAATATTATGTTGTTGTTTTTTTTTTAAATAGCGTTTTATCGAATTAATATATACTATAATCTGTTGAATTGCCAAGAAAAAGAAACTTCGTAAACATTAATTAATTTTTAAAAGATTAAAACGATTAAAATTCCATTATTTCAAAATGTTCCGTTACAACATAAATTTTTAATTAATTGTGTTTAAATTTTTTTTAAATATTTAATTTTTACATAAACATGGCTCTTGTCAGCTATTTTATCGCCAGATTAAAACCGATTTGAAAATATTATTGCACAAATATTAAGCATTTTGTAGCCCCCCCCTCATATTTTGTTCGTCTCTTTTTACCAAACAAAATATGGAAGCCCGTAGGTAATCAAACGAACATTCAGTAAAACCGTATTTGATATTTAATGTACAAATGTTTATAATATTATTAATCATTAAGCTGTGTAAATCTTAAAACCTAACAAAATTATAACAAAGATTAATTATTAATTGCAGTTTTAATAAGATAAACAAAGGTAAAATAAAATCATTAAGTCGCTTCTGCTTTTCCATAGTTCGTATAGTTAACACAAGTCTGACGTCACGAGAACATGTGCTCCGTTTTTCACATTCTTTTGGGGATACCTTGAAATCTTTTTATTTGGAAATTAGAAGACAATCATCTAATATATAAAGTTATCTTGTCGTTTAAAGTCAGACCCAAATAGCATTTTAGCTGACAAACTAAACTATGCTTCTGACTAGTCAGTTTTCATTTGTTATTGTTGTACTGTGATATTGGCAATATGATAAAGTACTTAGCTACAATTAGACGGCTCATTTGACATAATGGTTGTAGTTTTATAGGTCGAGTTCTACCAAACACTAAAAGGTATTTGATGACATGTTTTAAATGGAAGAGTATAATAAAATTTGTCTGCTTTTAAGGTCATGAAAACAAACTTTCTGGCTACATCATGCCACCTCACATCTTTGAAATTAGTTTGAAAGTCAGTACAAAAGTGTATTTGGATATGCTGAAGAGTGTGGTGATTATCTGGTGCAATCAGGTGACCGCTGGTAGACCCTGGGTGTGGTAGCAGGACTTGATACCGGCCCATAAGTCCAAAGAGACCCAGGCTTGGCTTTAGGGGTGCTACGACTTTGTACCCTTCTCTCACTGCTCCCTCTCCTCACCGACCTGAACCCGCTGGACTACTTCATTTGGTCATACATTGAGAACATCACCATCATGACCTCCCACAACATCAACATCAACCTGATTGCCACCATCCGCCGAGTATTTGCCGAGCTCCTGCTGGTGCTTGTGGAAAAGGCATGCTCCCAGTTCCAGACCTGTATTGAGGCGGTGATTGGTTGAAAGTGGCTACACTAAATAGATGTCAGTTCTACTACATAATCAAGTTACCTGAATTGATTTTTTCAATAAAAGTTTTAAAATACTGTAGTGTTGTTTTCTTTAGGACGACAAATTTATTGTTCCGCCTTGTAGTGTGGTAACATAGATGCACAAACACTGAATCAAGAGTAACTTTGCATATAGCGATATGCTAGGTAGAATACCTGTCGCAGGATAGGTTCCTGATAACGAGACACACTTGAGACACTTGTTAAGTGCAAGAGATCAGACACGAAGACATGACAGAGAAATCAAAAGTATGTTGCCATGATGATAAGGATGAGAAAATACAGATTAAACGACTCTAAATATGAGTTTAGGAACATTTGAATTTTGCAGAGTTAAGATCCCATTCATGAGCAAAACTTGCACACATTTTTTAGAATCTATGTAATGCTTTAGATTACAATCGAATCAAAGCTAACACCTGTTTTCATAAATATGATAAACTTATATATAATGAACATATACTTATGGCAAGCAAGCTTTACATGAGCTTTTGTTTTGCTTTAGGCTAACTGATAAACTCCTTGAAACATAACACAAAATTGTCTGTAACTTGCTTGCCATAAGTATACTATGTATACTACTAGTAAGCCCTACTTATGTATTGAGCACTGTTGAAGTAATTATCGATATTCACAATATATTTAATTTTATATATATATATATATATATATATATATATATATATCATCCACATCCAGTACTGTTTCGCTGTTTCACAGCTCATCAGTGCGGTTAGACAGGCAACTGCCTCAAGCCAGGATCAAAACCCGACCACCCAAATGACAGTCAAGGCTTCTCACCATTGCGCTATATGGCTGCTGCTGTGTGGGTAATAAATTAACAATGTTTTTACATCATCCAAATGCCCCTGCTCAATTTGTTTACACAAAGAGCATCACTTAATACGCTAATGGCAGTTTGTATATCACTTCCCAATAGTACCTGCTAGTATATATATATATATATATATATATATATATATATAGGGGATTAGAACAGCAGTCTAAAGAGCAGAGTGTATTTTAATGTAATTAAAATACAAGAAAAACAGTGCTCGTTGTAATGCAGATATATAATAAGCTCAATAGGCATATATATCCTAGAGCTATTTTTATATTTAGTGAGATAATTGATAATTTATAATTAAAATTAAAAATCGGTTTCATAAAGAGGAACACAACAAAGTCAATAAATTGTACGATCATTTCAGAAACCATGTTTTTATTGAGATAGACATTAAGTCATGGACAATAATTTTAACATAGTTTTTTGAAACAGTCTCCTCATCAGCAAAAATATTGCCTTACTTAAAAAATGCTAGGTTTATTTTTGGTGTCTTTAAAAAAAAAACACCCAATATTTTTGCTGATGAGGAGACTTTGTTTAAAAAAACTATGTTAAAATTATTGTCCATGAGTTAATGTCTATCACAATAAAAACATCGTTTCCAAAACGATCGTACAATTTATTGACTTTGTTGTGTTCCTCCCTTGAAACCAATTTTTAATTTTAATTATAAATTATCAATCATCTTACTAAATATATATATATATATATATATATATACACTAGCAGACTGCCCAATGTTTCCCAGTCATAAAATACACTTAAATATGATATTTTAATTTATGCAGATTTCGTATTATTATCATAGAGCCAATTCTCTCTTATTATATTGTACCTAATATATAGTAATTTCCAAAGTTTTCAAAAAAGAGACTTGGGTCCCATTAACTAAAATAAAAACCAAAACATTTAGTGCTCCAGCATTATTTGTTACTATCTGAGCTAACTGATACATTTCAAAACTCTAAGAATTAACTAATTTTGATGTATAAATGAGAGGAGCACTTTAAGTTGACTTAAGCTTGCCAAGTTCTAATTTTTAACAATTTTTAACCCTTAGCAGCTACTTTTACTGATTAAAAAATCAAATCGAATTTGTTTCACAGGTTCAAATCCCCTATATATATATATAAATGATGATGATTGCAACGTCTTGTCAGACGAGTGCCACTCACTCAGACATTTACAATCCATGAGCCCAAATTCCTGAGGGAGTATCTATACAAATATGATGTTACAGAGTCTTAGCTTTGTACGACAGCTAAGTTTCTCTCTCAATTCAAAATGTTGAGATCCAGCAACAAGCAAGAGCAAGATAGCCAGCAACAAATTAAACTGCAGACCAGCTTAATGCGGGTACTGCTCTTCCGCTTTATGGTTTTTTAAATCAGAGATTTGCTTCTCCTAGAAAGGTTGCCTTCACCACGGCTTACAGGAGCCCTCTCTACCCCAATACACATACACACACACACAAATATACACGGTGCTAGTTGGCCGTTGACCCAGAAAAAGAGTTCATTCGCCCTTTGGGCGAATTATATATATACACACATACATATATATATATCAAATTTCAAGTCTGTAGACCAAAAAATAACTGTCAGAGTTGTTTTAGTTCATCTTCAGAAATGGTAAAACATGTTTATATGCCCTTTTCTGGCAAGACATATTTCCTCACTAGTTTTTAAACTGAAACTGAGGTTTCACTTCAAGTTCTTTGTATGTCACATAATTAAATTAACCAATCAGATATCTATGCCCGATAAAATTCAAATCCCAAGCACTGATACACACTATATCGCTGTACAGTTGTGAGACCTGACCCCTGTGCAAAGATCTTTATGTACTCAAGGTTTTCAGCATGTACTGCGTTCGGAATCCTTCTCTTTGACCAAATCCAAACTATCCATGCAAGATGCAACACCACCAGCATCACAGATTTTGCTGGTTTAGTCACATTTTCTGACGCCCTAAGGAAGAATCTATCTGCGAGTTGGTAGCAGCAATTGTACTCGCCAGCTGGAAGAAGCACAAAGGTGGCTGACTAAAGAATTGGATGGGAACAGTGAGGACAGAAATGGAGTTGGTGGTTGTCCCCTCATTTTTGGTTGTTCGATGCTGGAACTGGGAATGGCTGAAGTATGGCAAGAACTCAGCTGTCGATTGGCAGAAGTGGGCCACCTTGACATGAGATGCAGTGAGCTCATTTAAAGCTGGCTTAACCTATCCTCAGTGAATGCTGTTACAGTTCTAGCCTTGAGCACGAGATCGTAGCTGACTCTAAGACAGAGGCATGATAATTAAATAACCTTATATATTTAAATATATTTACACTCAACTTCAAAAGCATATTGCTCTTGCTAATAAAATAAATTTGTATATAAAGTAAAGTCAGTCAGTTTCTTGAACTTTGTGATTAATAGCTTTTTTTATACCCTACTATATACTACATACTTCTCTTTTTTATCTGAGTATGTTAAGAATTAAAAAAAAATGTTTTTTAAATTTCCAATTGATTTTAATCTATATATCTATAAAAGTGTGTGTGAGGACACTTCTCAACCTATATACTCAATGAATTTTTGATCTACAGACGTGAAATTTGGTATATAGGGTATTCAGACATGTGGAAAACTTTTTAATCAGTTTTCATCAGGAAAAAAGAGCTGCTAAGAGGTTAAAATTGGAAAAAATTGTAATTGGGGGAGTCATCAGATTTTTATCAGTTTGTCAACTGTTTCATGACTGCATGTGCGCAAATCATTCACATAAGAACTTCCTTATGTTAATAAGGAAGTTTGGAAACACTTTTTAAAAATGTGGCAAGCTGGTCTAATGGTTATCATACTTGACTCACTGTCTAGGATTTGGTTTTGATCTCAGCTTGAGTATTTTTTTTTTTTTTTACTTACAAGAAGTGAACTGTTTAGAAAAAAAAACTTATATCTCGCATGCGCATGACTCAGTTTCTTTCCATTTTTTACTGCATTTTTTTTTCAAAGGAAATTTAACATTGTTTAATACCGGGCAACACTGGTTACATCTGTTAGTGTTAGATAATAACATTGTTAAAAGTTAATTGATTATTATCGATCTATCTATCTATTTATCTATCTATTTAATGATATTCTTAAAATAGTTTATATTGAGTTATTTATTGTTTATAGAATAAAGTGTAGCAATGGGTTTTAGCTGAGGATGTTTACATAAATTAGATAGGTTAAATATAAACAAAATAACCTTTAGCAGGCATATGTGACAGAAGGCCGCGTTAAGGAGACATGTCTTTTAATCGGTTACGTCACCGGAACTGAGGTCAAGAGGTCAGAAAGTTTAGAGTCAAACATTTTAGCAAACAGACGTACTTCAAGCCAGGAAGCGAGGCTGTGAAGAACAAGCATGTAAACACGAAATGCAAACTCTGTGAAGATCATTTGAGACAATATATATTTTAAAAATATAAAATGTTGTTCTGTGGTTTAACAAAAGAAAGAAGAACAGAGGTCTCAATTGTTTATGGTGTGGTCATTTCATGTGTCATCACGAAGCTCAGCAGTGAAGATAGAACTCTTGAAGAAAGAAAGGTATGAAGCATATATTATTATTCTTATGTAAATATGAACTGTAATATATGCCCGTGTGATAGCTCTGATACAACATGACTCAGTTTATACATCAGTATCATATCTCCTGGCTAAATAACAAATTTATACATTTATAACAGATGTTATAAGAACAATATCACACCTCTGTATAGCATATGATGTTTTGGTACTCATTATATAACACTAGTATGTAAAATTTCTATAAGCTTCAAAGTAACTTTTGTTTTCCATTGCCAAATTATAGCAGTCCATAATAGTTAATGACTATTCTAGTCCAGGGATCATACCCTAAATCGTTTGAATCAAAACATACTTTTTTTGTGACAATACCATCCATCATATGCGTACATCTTAAAATAATTGAAATACCTAACTGTTGTTGTTGAAGTCAAATTTGACACATTTTGGAAAGGTGGGGAAAAACATGTCTGCGTTTTAACATAGTCTTTATGCTGTTCTTCAAGACACCTGAACACCTGGCTGTTGCATGTGGTACAGTAGGTGTATTGCTACTAGTGTTGGAACAATTAATCAGAATCATGAATCATAAAAATTGGAACTTTATGGGGTATCGGAATTGGAAAAATTTGTGCCTATTCTCTGATGCCACAAATTGTTTGTTTTTTTAAACTTAATTTTCTATTGCTGGTATTAATTATAAAATGATAAATATTTATTGATTTTTAAAGTACCACTAAAATTAATATCTACCTATTACCTCCCCACAAGTGTATTTTGATGTTTGTGAAAATGCGTACGACACTGATATAAAAAAATAATAAAAAGAAACTGTATAGTTAAATATTTAAAAGAATCAGAATCTGGAAAAATATTGAAATTGTCTTCTCGCTAATTTCTATCCAGAACTAAATAATTCATGCTGCAGAATAACTGGAGCACTAAAACCAATCCCACTACCAATGGTGTATAGAAGGGGTGGCATGGCACCCCCTACATCTGTAGCTCACTACAATATAATCATTTTCAAGTCCTATGTAAACAAATTAAGCTGTCCATTTAATGAAATTTTACCCAGGTTCAACCAATGCTTAGGGTATTGCCTCACTGCCATCCTGACAAACTCAGTAACGCTTATCCTCAAGTTGCCTTTGGGCCTTGATAAGCAGTGACTCATTAGCAAAAAAACACACACACTATCTGATGAGATGTGACCATTTTTTGCTGTAGTTGAAACATATTTTATCGATACATGCACGGATCGAATGGTTGCATTTGAAGAATATCCGACCTCGTTGATTGTATGCACTTATTCACAACTCTTATTAGTTTGTTTCTATCAGAAAAATCTCCAATTAATACTGTTCAATGGGTTTTTATAAACAATAACGTTTTTTTTTGTTTTTTTTTTGTTAAAATTACATGCACAGCATGTTATGTTTTGTGCACTCATGAATTCAATGAAGTCTGTTATTCACATCATTTGATCGAGAGAAAAATGGAAGAGTGAAAAACAAAGACGTGATGGCCTTCAAAGCGTTTCAAAATTTTCAAATGAGTTATTTTCATGAAATTCTCTTCAAAGACACTTCAACACGAGATCAATATTATTGACTTTATTTCACAGAATTAAAGAAATCAATTTATTTGTTTTCTCAAACGCTATTTAGAAAATATTCTAAAAGATAGAATCATGTGAGAAACAATATGACACAGATTTTCACTTGTTCATTCTTCAATCATCTCCATCTTTGGATTTTTTTCTTTTCTCTTTTTGTTTCCATGTGTGATTTTTACTTTGAAAATATAATACTGTGTATAATGCATAAATGCTTGGATTACAATTTTCTTAAATATTCATATTTCTTGGTTTTTAAAGAATACTTGTGTTTTCTATTGTCATTTTCATCTGAAACTAAAATTGATATTCTTCTCGCATGTAATACGATCAATTCTTTACTTGGAATATGAACATTTCTTTGCAGCAGAACATTTGCTAATCATAAATTATTTCAAATGCATAAAGATTATAAAGTTAGAATTCATAAGATAGGCAAGAAAAAATAACTATACTAACACCTTTCTTGGCCTTTTGGCTAAGGTCAAGTTTCCTAATTTTCTTCCACATAAAACTAGTTAAAATCAAATATCGATTTATCAGATTCGTTGCTATTTAAGTTTAACTTAAAAAATCTAACCAACTTTTTTATATATTAGATACAATTACACGCATACAACTGTTTCGCCTTTGCATAACTCATCGGTGTGGTTAGATGCAGCAAGCACATCAGCTCCAAAATTAAAACTTGGGTCAGTAATCACTACAATCATGAGTTTGATGCTCTACCTTCTAAGCTAACAAGCCTGCTGCTGTTAGAAGAAATATATGAAAATAATATTCTAATGTTATGGAGAGATAAAAAAAGGAACAAACCAAAATTATATGTTCATCAGCGTTTTGCCTTTATTTCAAAACTTCTGCAGGATGATTTGAAGAAATAAAATACTAGTATTATATATATATATATATATATATATATATATATATATATCACATACACACAAATATCTTCAAGTACTATACTAGTCTTTTATTTCTCCAAATCAATCATTTTTGAGTTTTTAAATAAAAATGAACATAATTTGCTTCCTTTTAATGTGCTATTAATTATTTCCAGATAAAAAGAAGCATTCTTCCTTTTATCTTGAGCGATAATAAATACCATCCAAAATCAAGGACAGTACAATCTCCAACCCCCCTCCCTTGACCCAGTATTGCTTATGTAGTGGCAGAAGCAAATCGGAGACAAGTGGAAACAAAATATTTGAATACACAGAGAAAGACTGGTGTCATTTCAAAATGTTCAATCTAGGCTAGTGTTATGGCCGTAGAGAATAGTCTACTCTATTTTTCAATCGTGGTTATTTGGAAAAAAAAAAAATAGATTAGTACCTTGCCCAAGGTTAATAGAGAAAGTGACTTTGGAATTGTTTCCCATTCATAACTCAAGGCAAATTGTATTCCTAAACTGTCACAGTGTAAGTACTAACCAGTCTCTCTGTTGCTTAACTTTGACGATTTAATTAAGACTTGTTTCAATGTCCTATACACATTACATGTATAGACTAAGCTTCCAGTGTTTCTATGACCGAAGGTATCGATGGAAGATCAAACTAATGTATAGTGTCAATTAAAATTTTTTTAAAATATATATGCGCTTGCACAAGTAAGTGAGCTCTTTGGTTATTTCTGATAAATACAAGTCTTCATAACAAGCAAAATTGTTTTATCAGAAAAAATACACAGAACATTAAAAGCAAAGTTCCAATTTTATCAACAAACTGAGGCTTCAGACTTCAACTTGATAAAATCAAGACATGGTGGTGTAGGCTGATTCAAGTATGAAATGATATTCCATAATATTGATTTAATATTGAATTAATTCAATTTGATTTGAAATGCTTATTGATTTATTAATATTTTTCCAAAGAAACTTCCATGATTAAGATAGTAAGGTTTTATGTTTGATTAGCAGTGCTCTCTTTGGAATCATTCAGTTTTATTTCCAATAATCCGTATTTCAGTTTGACTAATAATCTTTAATTTATCTGATTTCAATTGCTTTAGTAAATTCGCTAATCCTTCTATGAGGATTGAGTCATGAAACTGCAGCAAAATGTAATATATTGACCGCATATAATTGGAAGGGGTAGTATCTTTACAAATTGGAGACACCTAATTTGCTAGCTGAAATAGGATGTTGCAAATAGCCAACTTGAATTGAAGACATCTGAAACCAGAATGAGTTGTTTTAAATGCGGCTTGAGGCCGAAACGAATAGTTTCATGGTGGCTTGAGGCCGGGACAAATGGTTTCATGGTGGCTTGAGGCCGGGACGAATGGTTTCATGGTGGCTTGAGGCCGGAACGGATGGTTTCAAGGTGGCTTGAGGCCGGAACGAATGGTTTCGAGGTGGCTTGAGGCCGGAACGAATGGTTTCAAGGTGGCTTGAGGCCGGAACGGATGGTTTCAAGGTGGCTTGAGGCCGAAACGGATGGTTTCAAGGTGGCTTGAGGCCGGAACGAATGGTTTAGAGGTGGCTTGAAGCCGGAACGAATGGTTTCAAGGTGGCTTGAAGCCGGAACGAATGGTTTCGAGGTAGCTTGAAGCCAGAACGAATGGGTTCAAGGTGGTTTATGCTCAGAATTTGTGACCTTGGAGGAATGAGTAGTTTCAAGATGGCAATCCTGAAATTAACTGTTTCAAGACAGCTGCCCTGAATGATCGAGTTAAAATAAGTAATGTTTTTTGTTTGTATTATTAAAAAAAAGAATGAAGCTTCCAAAAAGGATTTATATGCTTGTTTAAGCAAAGCGAAAGGCCGTGTGAAGGTGCCATTTGACCATACAACTTATAATATAGTTATGAGGCAGAGATAATGGCAATAGCAAAGAAGGGTGACAAACATTAATGATCGATTAAAAAACAGTTTGTATCATGCTTTATTGTTTACCAAGAAAGGGGTAAAATGAACACCAATGGATTCAGGTTCAAGTGGAGTTAGAATGGGCATCTTGTAAGGTTAAGATGTTTAGATCTTTGAGGTAGTAACTGGTAACCGGACGTAATTAGGCACTGGTACAGGCAACCAGACGTCATTGAGTACTGGAGCAGGTAGCCGGATGTCAGTGGGCTGCAGAAGCTGAAAGTGTTGGAACTGGGGGCTTCTAGAGTGAGCTGGAGGCACTGGAAGTTGCAGGAGTGAGCTGGAGGCACTGGAAGTGAGCCTGAGTTGAAGCAGATTCAGGAATTGGAGTGGCAGGCTGTGAGGGGAAACCCAGAAGGAAGGTAGCAGTGGAGTGTGCTTCACATTCTGCTGACTCTGGTCTCCACGGCTACTGAGAATGAGGACTTGATGAGAGTCCAGTCAGGAGCTGAATAGATTTGCTGTGATAGCTGCTAGCTTTATTGAGAGCCGTTGATCATACTGACTTCACGGCCAGTGATGGTTTCTCTAAACAATAATTATAACTAATTTCACATATTACTTACAGTTGAGTGTCTTCGGTGTATTTATTTTAATCTTGGTTCAAAATATGATTTTTGTTTTTAAGTTTGTGAAAGATTTCTTTTTGTTTTCTGTTTATTATTTGAAAACGGCATTACTATTTTTAGAACATATGGTCGTAGCATATTTCCGGAAGCGGTATTGGGTTTCGTGTCTTTCTGCTGACCAATGTGTGCTGTTTACAATAACAAAAGAGTAGCAATCTGCGACCGCAACGTGCTGTAAAATAAACCAAAACAATTATAAATCACCATAATAACACGGTTTTTCTTTAACAAACGAATGAAATAATGTTAGGAAACAATTGATTAGGAATGAATAAATTAAATTTTACAATCAACTCGTGTGAAATAACATTTGCTGAATTTATTACATAACAGTTGAGCATAATTTTATGATAAAAGCAAAGTCAGAAGTTTCATCTTATCATTTGGGAAAATTATAATGTTTAGATTTGATAGAAATTTGATTTTACTTTTTTCCAAGTCTGTGAATGAAGTATTCAAATCTTGAAAAATGATCGATTAATCAAATTTCTTTCCGTTAAACAATTTTGAATATATGAATAAAACTTGTTCATCAAATATGTAAAAGTTGCCTGTTGAATATTAAAAAAAATATTTGGTAATTCTAAAAATATTTGATTCTGAATCAACAGTATCTTATTTTTTATTTTTTCTCAAAAATAATAATTAATGACTGGACAAAGTAGTCGCTATTTATCTAATGAGACATTTGTATGATTTAAATATTCATTAAAATCTTAAGGCCTATTCGACTTGGAAAGAAGATACATGCAGTTTTATTAAAAAAATGATGGGGTTAGTGTTCAGAACATCAGTGATGTCTTAAACGTCAACAGACTATAAATTTCTTGGCCTTTTGGCGAGGAAGTTTATTCTCTCCTCAATCAGCAAAGCAGAAATCCTTCTAGACTGGATCAATTTTTATTTTTGTTCCCACCCAGAGTGCTTCTTTTGTGAAGCTGGATTTTTCCCACATTAAAAAATTAACATTGTGCCTAACTTTGCCCTCATGGGGAGACAAGAAATAGTCTATGAGAAATTATATTTAATTTATCCACATAAAATGTTATAAGAAGATGTATTATGTATCGATTTTCAACGATGCTAAATATGTGAGTTGAGCTAGGTAGTAAGTTATGAAAATATATATGATAATTAACTTACATTGAAGTTTTTATATTTCATCCCCTGTAGAAAAACATTTTTGTGTACTTTACTTGCTATATATATATATATATTACCACTATGTTCAGACTGTTCCAAAATGATCTGACACATTTGTTGGTCAAAAGAAATAAAATTAAATAATAATTAAATAATTTTTTTTTTTTTCTTTAATGTATGTAGAATGTCATTTTATTTCACAGTTTTAAATATTAAATTGGCCAAATGTTTCCCATCATTGCTAACACAGGATTGGAGACGTTCACAAAAGTTTTCAATAACTCGATGGGATCATTTCAGGTGGAATAGCAGCAATTTCAGAACGAATAGTTTTTTAATTCTTCAAGAGATCGAGGGTGACGTATGAATACTTTTGACTTCAAATATCCCACCAGGAAAAAAATCACAGGGGTTTAGAGCAGGCAATCTTGCAGGCCAACTAATATCACCATGCAAAGAAATCAAATGATTTGGGACCATTTCCTTAAAAATATGTATAAATACAGATATAAATGAATTTTGACCTAATTAAAATAAAATGGCATTCTACGTATATTTAAAAAATATTTTCTTTATTTAATTGTTCAATTTATTTTTTACTTACAAGTATGTCAGATCATTTTGGGACACCTTATGTATATATCTATAATATAACGCTGTGTGTTTGTGTGTCTGGTCAAAAATAGGCTCCTATATGGTTGACTATTTTAAAAAACTGATTACATATAATGATAGATGTATTGAGACACAGGAATGGGTATGTTTGATCCCTCAGAACGGTGGTTCATTAAAATTGTGGGGTTTGCGTTCGCACTTGGTCCACAAAGTATAGAAATAAAAAAAAATTTAAAAATTAAAAAAAACGTTTACAAGTGTTTTTGATATAGATGTACATAAGAATACTTTTATAAGTATGTTTTAACTCTTAAATAGGGATGGTATAATAAAATTGTGGGGTCTGCGTTCATGCCTGGCCTCCATAGAATGGAAATAGGCACAAACTTTAATAAAGACTTCATATCTATCTGCGTAAGTATACTTTGATAATTATGTTTCAGTTTGAAGAAATATGGTATAATAAAATTATGGGGTGTTCGTTCACGCCTGACCTCCATAGAATGGAAATATGTCACAAAGTTTAACAAGGTTTTTTAATATAGATCCACAGAATATTGTGATAAGTGTTTCAGTGTGAACAGGTATGATATAATAAATTATAGGGTTTATCTATTTTATTTTTACTTTCATCATATTTTGCTTTGGTTTTGATACCCCCCCCCCCCCAATTCGAAGCTATCTCTTTACACACCTTCATTTTCATAACCTATCATACTTTCATAAATCAGAGTCCATTTTCTGTAGACTGTTTTTGAACCCAGTCAACAACGAGTACTTTTGCTAGTATGTGTGTGTGTATATATATATATATATATATATATATATATATATATTATTCACAGACAGTTTTGCTGTATATACCTCTGCACTCCATATTCAAAAGAACATGTCCTTTATAGTATCAGACCTGAATGATAATTATCGATATTGACTGCTTAGTATCCTTCAAGAAATTCCAGCAAAAGCCTAGCATCAAGCTGTGGTTCAGCCCAGAATGTGCTGCTGCTTACTGTGCACAGAAATCACTATTTCCATTGCTTTCAACATAATAGATGTTGTGAAACTGAAGCCACCTTTAGGACTGTCAGCAACCATTGTAAAAGAATGTAAAAGATTTGTATGCTCAGTATGTCAAGTTTAAAGTAGCTGAGCAACAGCTTGGTTTCTACAGGGTCCTGAACAGAAATGTGTTCTTTATCCTCGCCATCATCAGTGAGCCTGAGGTAATATTGTCAGCATCTTACAAAGCAAAACCCTTTGCCAAGAACTTTAGCAAATTCTACGCTTTGCGATCAGGGTCAACTACTCCCCGTGTTCTCTTCTGTGACTGAAAATACACTATGCGACCTACAAATATTTGTATGTGATGTTGCTAAGCTTATCAAAAAATTTCAGTAAAGCAACTGACCCTGGTGATATTCCAGTCATAGTGCTCAAAAAGCTTCAACCGAAACTAGCTCCTAGATTTACAAAACTGTTTTAAACGTTGCCTTAAGAAGAAATGCTTTCCAATACCCTAAAAAACTGCATCAATTTGCCCTGTATTTAAAAATTCTGGAAATCAGTCATCTCCCTCTCAGTACAGATCGATCAGTCTCCTGTGCATCATGAGTAAGTTGCTGGAATCTGTGATAAACAGAAATGATTAACCACCTCAGCAAAAATAACCTGCTTAGTGACATGCAATATGGTTTCTGTTCTGCTAGATCTAGAGCTGATGTACTAACTGCTGTATCACATAGGATTACTGAATCTCTCGATGAAGAGATGTTGTCAGCCTCTCTCTGCTCTATTATTTTCATGACAAGTGAAAATAACAATAGAGACTGAACGCCAATCTATGGTCCCGCCTGATCAAACTTTCACAAAAAAAATACTCAACTAGCTACAACCACTATATATTTCTTCCACTCTATCTGTGCCTAAATCTAAACGCAGATTCCATGAACAAAGCTTATTTCTCGGAACTGCCCGCCTGTAGAACACTTCTGCTGGCTTGTTTCCTGGTTGAATACAGCATGGTAGCTTTCAAATCCAATGTAAACAAATTCTTGTTGAACAATCTCCATAAATAATCAATTGACCCAATTTGCATCATTAACGATTACTACACAACCATCTTAGATTTATTAACACTTATTCTCGAGTGGCCTTTGGACCTTGATAAGTGGTGACTCCCAAGTATATAAAAAAAAAAAAAAAAAAAAAAGAAGTTTTTTAGTGTAGCTAGACTAGTACCCATCCCAAGCCAGGATTCGAACCTGCAACCATCTTGATAGGAGGTAGTTCTATTTCTAGGCTACTAGATCGGCGCTTATAAATCATGTCTCCAGTGTCTTTATATAAACATTAAGCATTACTTTTAAAGTGCTCCATTTGTTTACAAAGAGCTTTGCATTGCACTAAGTAACCGTCAATATAATTTAATGAATGTGTTCTACTCAAGGTGTGTGTGTGGGGGGGTGCATAGTCATTAACAGACTGACTGTTCCGCTGTATCACAGCTGATATATCTTTATCATGTATTCTTCTTTTTCTTATTTGTTCTTTGAATTACACTTGTTTTATTTTATTCATTTATGTGTTCAAATAAATAAAAGCATTTTCCTATTTAAAGATATGACTTAAACTGTAATGAATTGAATGTAAACATTTTTATATTAGAATATCTTTTTTTCTAATCCTTTTTTATATCATGCTGTCGGCTATTTTTCCTTTTTTTTTTTTTTTCCTGCTACAAATAATTTCTATTCAAATATCAGTTGAAGTTTTCCAAATTCTAGAAAACTTCTAATCTATTTGTTTTCTTTTCTATTTTAGCGACACACGATTTCTGGTATTTCAACTGGTTCTGCCAAAATGCATGATTCCCCTCCTTCTTACTCGGAAGCAATGCGACTCCAACACACCTCCCCAGTACTGCCCCCAACACCTGGAGCCACCTTGCCTGCGAATTGGCATCACAGTTCTTTACAGCAACCACCCACACCGCCACGGGGCCCCCACACCCATAAACGAAGTCTGTCAGCCAGTGGCAGTTTATTAGACCTGGACATACATGACGTGCCCCCTGTGTCCCCTTCCTTATCATTAACGTCCAATACTGTCCCCAAAATCCCATACAGGTCATCCAGCCAGTCAACTGGGGGCTCGATACGAGTTTATCGCAACTGGAATCCGCCCATGTTGGGTACTTTGCCAGACGACTTCCTTCGCCTGAACACGGGCCCTAAATCACCCAATCTCCCTCTTCCACCCCCTCCTCCTGCCCCACAGAAAAATCCTTCTCCGACAATGTCAGCAACTGCAGCAGCGGCCGCAGCAGCAGCAGATACCAACACAATGGTGCCACCGCAGAGGAAAAGTCAGAGAGCTTCAAAGACAATGGTAAGTATCAGGTTTCCAATTTTGGTTTAAACATGCACACATGCATTTGAATTTTTTTATCAGGAATCAAAACAATATGAAAGACTGAAAAAAATGTTTCATCTCCCATATATATCTATAATATAAAGCTGAATGTCTGTGTGTTGTATCTGTGTCTGGTCACGAATAGGTTCCTATATGGTTGACTATTTTAAAAAACTGATTACATATAATGATAGAAGATGTATCGAGACACAGGAATGGGTATGTTTGATCTGGCAGAATGGTGGTTCATTAAAATTGTGGGGTCTGCATTCGTGCCTGGTCCACAAAGTATGGAAATAAAAAATTTAAATTTAAAAATTAAAAAAAACGTTTACAAATGTTTTTGATATAGATGTACATAAGAATACTTTGATAAGTATGTTTTACCTTAAATAGGGATGGTATTATAAAATTATGGGGTCTGCGTTCACGCCTGGCCTCCATAGAATGGAAATAGGCACAAACTTTAATAAAGACTTTTCATATCTATCTGCGTAAGTATACTTTGATAATTATGTTTTAGTTTGAAGAAATATGGTATAATAAAATTATGGGGTGTTCGTTCACGCCTGACCTCCATAGAATGGAAATATGTCACAAAGCTTAACAAGGTTTTTTAATATAGATCCACAGAATATTGTAATAAGTGTTTCAGTGTGAACAGGTATGATATAATAAATTATGGAGTTTAGCTATTTTATTTTTACTTTCATCATATTTTGATTTGGTTTTGATACTCCTCAAGTAAACACTTCAATAAATCTCCACACTAACGTACTGTACTAGCAATAACCCTTATCCCTGAGTGACTTTCGGGCCTTGATAAGTGGTGAACACTGTGTAAAAAAAAAAAAAAAAGCTATCTCTTTACAACCCTTCCTTTTCATAACCTGTCACACTTTAATAAATTGGAGTCCATTTTCCGTAGGCTGCTTTTGAACCCAGTCAATGACGGGTACTTTTGCTAGTATATATATATATATATATGAAAGTGTCTGTCTGTGTACATTTCCCTACACAATAACTCTGTCAATTTTCAGCCTACAGGCTCGAAATTTGATATACAGGGTAGTGAGATTTGGGAATATCTGTGTAATCCGTTTTCAGCCAGAAATTAGTCTGTTATAGCGTCAAAGTTCAACGCTTTGACCTTTGAGAACTCTACCAAACTCCTCTGACAATTTTGGGTATAAACAATTGAAAGACGACAAATACCAAAAAATTGGCTAAAAACATTAATATCTTCACCTTCAACTGGGCACTTTTCTACAGGGAGGGGCCGCTTTTTTCGCCAATATTTTCGAAAGTCATCCCCTCTTTTCGATTGTCTAGCCTTAATTTAAACCTACGGCACTTCTGGTTTGGCAGTGGTTGTAACAGCAAAGACGTCATGTTTTTTTCTCATTCTTTTCCTCATTTGCGGTACGGGTTCGAGCCTGCCTTCCTACTACCATTTTTTGTTCAACACACACCTCCAAACACCCGGGCAATGCCAGGCTGAGATGCTAGTGTGTATATATATATATATATATATATATATATATATATATATATAAATAAAAGTATCAAAAGTTCCTACACATATCGGTCTACATTTTGACCATGTTAACCATTTCATCAGTGGTTCAATAATGGTCAATATAATTCAAAAATAAAATACAAATGTATTAGTGAAGATGACATTCAGCAAACTGATACCAATTAAAACATTTATTGTCTAGATAGGACACACCATACATTTGAGCTTATCTAATTATATATAGATATATAATATACAAGAATGTAAGCAATGTAGAATATCAGTATTGAAGTGATGCTACGTACGAACAAACAAAAAAAGACGATGGTTTTGTAGATTTAATGAACCTTCATATATCTATTTATTTTTCAAAAACAATCACATAAGCAAATCAATAAATATGGACTTATTGTTTGCTATAGCAGGGATGATAAATGTCTTTGATATTTCAAGAATAAATCTCTTGATCAAGAGAGAAATAAACCAGAACAATGCCGTAAAATGTTTTTGTTCATCTGACTTCAATGTTTTCTACATTGCTACAACCTTATACTTTTACATATTAGTTTACCAACAGTGCTCTAACAATAACAAGATCAAAGTGTAGTATCTGTTCTTCAGATGCTGCACTTCAGTTTCTTGTTCTCTGTCAGTGGAGGAGAACTCCTTCACGACTGAGACAATTTTTATTTTTGTTCCTTTTCTCCACGTTAAAAAACGACCCTGGTGTCTAACTTTGTCCCATGGGAAGGCATTGTAAATAGGAACAATGCTCTAAGTAAACTGCCTTCTATACATACACATGCATACAGATATATTTACACTTTCAGTATAAGTTTACAGTTGTTAATATAAATATGAACTCAAATAAATGAGAGGTTTGATGTTAATAGATATAGACAAAGTTAGTGATGACATATTGTATTATAAAGTTTCAATAGACCCCATTATTTTTTTTTTTTTTATCTATTTCGACAGACAATTATATATTTAAAAAACTGATTAGTTCGTCACTAATCATTTCCCCCTTACCACCAACAACATTAAGCAGCTAACATAGACTGACCACAATCTTGAATTTATATAACAATAGTGAAACTTAGAGGAATATTTGGAAAGCTTGCTGTAAAAATGAAGAGTCAAAGTTCAAATCATCCAGCAATAAATAAACAGCTATGTGAAGTTTGAATTTGCAGGAAATTGATACTAATGACTTGCATAGATTGTACATACTACTTATTATGTATTCCCCTTTCTCAAACTTGGATCAATTTGTGCTCCTATATCTCTAAATCTAGTTTCATTTCTGTAGCTGCTCAGCTAAAAAGAAATTATGTAGATGTCAATTTTAGTAAACATCAGTTTGTTAAAAACTCAGATCTTAAATGTTAATACAACTGAAAGATCTCCTTCATCTATCTTATACGTTAGTATGCTAAAGCTGACTTCATCAACATTTGCTTCTCTTTTTTTTCACTCACAATGTTTTTTAATTAGACACAATGTTAAAATATCCTTTGGTATTGGGATTGAGTTATGTTTCAAAAAAAAAAAAAAAAAACTTTTTAATTTTTCTAATTAGCTGAAATTCGCAATTTACTCACCTATTTCTGATTAAGATTCTATTTATTACTCTCACCCTCTCTCACTGTTGTTTGACTCCCCACACACTTTTATTTTAGTGGTGCTACGAGATTAGGCTGTCTGAAGATACTTGCTTCATAATCTAAAATGCACCAAACAATGATTTTTCCCCCCTTTCTTAATCATGTTCTTTAAAACCAAAATCTAAAACAATTTCCGCTCCTCCTCCTTCAATTCCTTTTTTTTTCTTTCTCTTCCTCCTTTTTATTTATTTATTTATTTTTCTCTCCCAATCGGGCCAACAGTTTTCCGTGGTTGGCAACTTGTGATGCTTAAGCACGAGAGTTCATAACTACGGGAAACTCCACTTTGGCCCTTATCTGGTGTAAATAAGCATTAGGAGAGGCCTGATCTGATCAGTTGACCAGTCACATCAAACCCTGCCATATAAAATCTTACAATCTTTCTATTCCAACACCCACTAATAACTAAATATGGTGGAGTGGAAAGCAGCGGGCTGAGGGTCAATTGATTATTTGAGGATATAAAAAAAATTGAAGCAGAAAATCTTTTACAGAAATGTCTGCTGGATTTGGCATTAAATAACTCGAAAAGGATTGGTATGCCAATACTTCCCTTATTTTGTCCTTTAGTCCTCGCATTCTTCTGACAAAGAGGAAAGAATTATAGTTGGTGAATTTTTAAGTTGAAGATTGATAATTTGGATTATTTAGATTACTGTTCTCACTTTTAGTGTTATATTTGTAACGCCTCCGTGCAGCTCAGTTCAGGTGCATAGGCTCGTGATAGAAATGCACCCGTAGCCGATACATGTGGCGTTACGTTACCCGTGGTTTCGTCTAGTGGTCGAATTCGTCTTCGGTCATCGTTGGTCTCTCCTTCCGGTTCTGCTTTCAAATCAGCTTCCAACCGTCACCTGGGCTATCGGAGAAATATATTGCATTCACAACGGCGTTCCAATCAAAGAAAAGAAAGTCAAAACTTAATTGGTTAACACAGAATTGATTGTCTTTGACTTTACAATATAATAGTTACACACTGCCTAGTCATGCAACTTAGGGGGCTGGCAGTTTTGTTTCCTTTACCAAGCTCTCCGTTCTTCATCTACCATCCGTCCACGGGAAGGGATCAGCGAAAACAGACCCCAATTAGCCAAGTGTTTTGTTTTTATCAAATCAATAATTCCTCCGTCCACCTTTTTGGAGTTATTCTTTCTTTCTTTCCTTTCCTCTCTCTGTTTCCCTGATTTCTACTCCTCCTTTCGGCTCTATCTATCCCCATTTTTAACCCTCATTGCACTGAGGTGTTCCTTATTAGGAGCTATTAGTCACTCCCAGGTCGACAATGCCTGGCGGCGACCCCTCACCCCCGATTCCCACCCCAAGCTGTCAGCTTAAGAATCTGGATTTCTTCATATCGCTCAACAGAGGGCCCAAAACAACCTTCTCGTTGTTAACGGATTTCCAACAATAAGATAAGAACAATTATTTTTTTTTTCTCTCTCTGACAAAATCCCATAGACATTTCTGTTTAAACAACATCAAACCATCATCATCATCATTAGAATTCAGCCGTGCGAATTTCTCTGAATTCATGTCGACTAGCAAGGTCACTCGGCATCGCTCGGTCCGCATCATGTCACATATTCACAATGATGACAAAACGAGATCATGCTGTGTTAGTGGATTAAATGAAGTGTTCTGTTCAAAATTCTATACAGGTTCTCGAATTCAATAAGATACACCTGTTGAATGTTATATTGGCTGATGCGCTGTGAGAATAACACTCAAGATAAACACAGCAGTTAAAATAATTTCCACTCCTCCTTCAATTCCTTTTTTTTCTTTGTCTTCCTCCTTTTTATTTATTTATTTGTTTTTCTCTCCCAGTCGGAGAAAAAAAAAACCCAGCCAGTTAACTCTTTTTGAAAGCAATCAGACTCTGCCCATACAAAATTTAAAAAATTTCAGTGTATGCCAGCTTTAAAATAAAATACTTATGGTGGTCAAACTATGGTAGACATGTAGTTTCTTTATTTTTTTTCCAATGAGTTAACACTTATCAAAGCTAAAAGCCTTTCAAGGACAAGAGTTAATGAGATTCATATGATGTCGGTTGAATAGCATTGAGAGGATTGAAAATAATAAATGGAATAAATAAAATTCGATAACTTATGAGAATGGTTTTCAAGTATTTGCTGACATGAGATTTCAGATGACTATGTTGTAACCCACAAGGAAGTAATCATGTGGTAGCGTTATCCATGACTGGGTTATGCTATTAAGCACACTTTATACCAAAAATCATTATTAATCTCTTTTAAGATGATTAACTAACATGTTATGAGTATTTTCAGGATTTCAACATCGGGCATCTTGAGATTACGACTTTTCCATCTGTCAGATTGGGATAAATTTTTGATATGTTAGCAATCACACTTAATACTATTACAAAATGTCAGGAAACTTCAGATAGATTAATTAGTTTCTTAAACGTAATATTTTTTAAGAAATATCATTTTACACATATAGGAATTAAGTAATTTGTATCTTTACTTAGTACTAGCAGTTCAGCCCGGTTTCGCTCGGGTCCTATGTATTATTCATAACTTTATATGCATATATATATATATATATATTAAACAGTTTGATTCATGTCCAGGTAACCTACATCTAAAATTTCAAGTGTTAAGACCAAAAATTGGCGGAGGAGTTTGGTAGAGTCTGCAATGGTCAACTCTTTCAACTTTGACCTTTTGGCAGCCAAATTTTCGCCCCAAAACTGATTGCTGCATGTCTAAATATCCTTTATATAAAATTTCAAATGTTTAGACCGAAAATTAGCTGAATAGTTTGCTAGAGACCACAAAGGTCAAATCTTTTTAACTTTGGCAGTCATATTTTCGGGCAAAAACCAATTAAAATGCTTGCCCTATGTTTGAATACACTGTATGTAAAATTTCAAATGTTTAGACCAAAAAATGTCTGAGTAATTTGGTAGGGACCGCAGAGGTCAAATTTTTTTAACTTTGACCTCAATTTTGCCCCCTTAGCATTTATTGTTTTGGGCTCAAATCAAATTAAAAGGTTTGATCCATGTCCAAGGAACCTACATCTAAAATTTCAAGTGCTTAGACTCAAAAATTGGCGGAGGAGTTTGGTAGTGTTTTTAAAGGTCAAATCATTGAACTTTGACCACTTGACAGCCAAATTTCTGTCCGAAAACCGATTAAAAAGATCTTCCCAAATCTCAATACTCCTTATGTCAAATCTCGAGTCTGTAGACTGAAAATTGACTGAGTAGTTTGGTAGAGAAATGTGCACATAAAGACAATTTCACTTTTATAGATATATAGATTCAATGTTTCTGTTCAGTTTCGAAAGGCAAAGGATACCCCTGTAGGGGCAGCTGCGCGTGTAATTGTGAAGCAAGGGTTGCTGAATTAGCACTGTTTGAGTCCAGTGGCAAGGAGAAGTCCAAGACTGGAAACAATGCCGAGATAAGTGGAGATTTTATATAAAATCTTAGTTATTTATTTAGGATTATCTATTATATAAAGTAAAGTCAGTTGGCTTCTCAACTTTTGTCATTGATAGCTTCCATCATACAAAATCAATATTTCATTCTCTGATGATTATAATGATGATTAGCGATAGTCATTTTACTTTCTTGATTGTTCCTATTTACTATGCCTCCCCACGGGACAGAGTTAGACACCAGGGTCGTTTTTTAATGTGGAGAAAAGGTTGATTGTTGGTCTGTGTTGTTAAGATGGAAAATGGAATTAAAGTTAATTCTTTCCAAATAAAATAATTTATCCATTCAGATTTATTTTCAGATAGATTTTAAGAGGTAAATCTGTATTCGTACAATTAGACTTACTTCCCTTTGTTTTAATCAGAAAAAATATTTTGAGGGGAAAAAAATAAAAAAGTTACATAAGTCTGCCTTTTTCCATTATAGACTTCCTTTCATTTGGAACAAAAATATAAAATTTAGAAAAACAAAACAATTGCTTCAAAATTTTTTAAAAAAACTCGACAAAAATTGCAAATATTTATTGTAATGGATAAGGTGAAGTTAGCACAACCAGGCAAGGTTAGGTAGATACCGCTATTTCTTCATAGCAGAGAAAATAGTTTTACTTGAATTACAAATCCTGAAATCTTCAATTATGTTTACACGATAATGTTTTTTTTTTCTGTAAGAATAACTTATAAGAAAAGAGACTGTTAGGCCTTGGTGAATGTTTGCCTTTATTTCAGTTGCTTCGTATCACAAATGTAGAATGATATAGCTCTTAGTAGACATACAGGCCAGTTACACAATAAAATTTCAAGCATACTCATACCTACAATAAAAATGAAAAATGCATCATCTCAGAAATTCAAAAAACCCTTTTATTAATAGTAATATTAGAACAACTACAGAGAGATATCTGTTGGCTACTCTATCAGATGCTCTACAGAAATATTAACAAGAATCTCTCAAAAGACTTCTCATCGGGAATAAATCATAAAAGGTGGGCAGAACTTGCCATGGATTATGTAGCATAGTAAAATAAACAGTACAAACTACTATCCATTTTGAGAGCACTCTCCAAATTAGAATAGCAAAGACAAAGTTAGATTAAAAGGACTCTGCACCCAATTCGGTCACATTGTTCCTTTCGCTGTAGCTTTGATGGAGTATGCTTGTCTCCTGTTGCTCTCATTAGCACATTTGCACCAGACGTGGCCCCGCCATTCTTTCCAGGATCTTTGTCTGCAAATGAGTAATCAAAGAGAATAATGTATTAAATCATAGTGTGATAAAAATTTATTCAGATTCTAACCAAAATTCTGGCAACATTTTGTCCGCATCTTTATGGGAGCAGCTGAAATATACCGATGTGATTAGCCAATCAGCAACATACTGTCAGTAAAGGACAAATTTCAATGAATTCATGAAGTTCATTTAAACCAGAATAAACAAAGTTTTTGCGTTAAAGTCGAAAAATGAATGACAGCTTACTGTACGAACACATTAATTCTTCCAAAGGAGTCATCACTTTATCTCGAGAAAGAAAACTTTTGCAAAGAAGAAAAAAAAAAAACTTCAAAAGAATTGTGAATCTCTGAACAGAATGACAGAAAGGAAAACTAGTGGACAAGTATGCATGAAGATGCACAAATATTAAATGACAAACAATTAAATTTATGGTTACTATTTTTCTTGTTGTACATTTTTTCCCTCAATTTTGTTATTTTGTCCCTTTTGATTACAGTGTTGCATTTTGAATTCATCATCTCTGGCAATCTTTGTGTTGTTGGCATCTTCCAGCTGCTTCTGTAACCATACTGGAAGTTGCCAGAACTTAAGTGAGAATCTGAATAACTACATCCCGCTCTGAAAAAAGGGGAGAATATATGTATATTTTGACAGCAAGTCATTATTGGAGCATGTCTGATTGAACATAACAGAGTTATTTTTCTGGATATCTTTTCCATTCGCCAAGCAGTCTTTTCTATTTCAGTTGGCATGATGTATAAAATGGCGGACAAAAGTTGTTGTTCCGCCATATTCTACTCTAGCGAAACAACAACTTTTGGGCGCCATTTTATGCAACTTGTCAACTGAAATAAAAAAGACCGTCAGAAAAAAGAATAACTGTGTCATGTTCAATCAGACATGCTTGAATATATATATATATATATATATATATATATATATATATATATATATAAAGTGACGTTTGTCTGAGGAACAGTCTGTACCAAAAGATATAATCAATAGGGAATTGGCTCTCATAATAATGATAATAAATACGAAATATCATATTTAAGAATGTTTTACAACCGGGCAATCTCAAGCAGCCTGCTAGTATAGCTTTACTAGCAGGACTACTTAATTTTATCAAACTATCTGCTTGATATTATGATTTGAAATGTTGATTTCATTTTAAGACAAAATCAAAGTAAAAATACTTTGAGACAAGAGTCGAACTTATACTTTCTGTCTTTAAATACAATGTGCTAAGTGTTTGAGCTACTAAATTAATTTTGTATTTCTCAGTCTAATTTTGTTTAATACAGTTCATCCTCCTCCTAGAAAGAAAGCGATTTTTTTTTCTGTTTTCTTACCTCTGTCAGTCGGACATGAAGAGAGCAAAAGCACAAAATGTAGATTCCCTTTTTCTTTTCTTTTTTTTTTGAAACCAGTGTACATGCAAATATTTCCCATTAGAAAAATAGTAACTGGTAATTATGGTAGTAATACCAGGACTCCTGACAAGTAACTTCTCTATCTTCATCCAGTAATGGAAACAAAATACGCTGTTTGGGTTAAATATGAATATTAATGCAAGTGATTATTTTTTTTTATAACACAGACCAATATTTTCTTTATCTGACTAATGAAACGGATTTTTATTTACCTTTTGTTAATAAATAGCAATCTCTATCTCTCAGTCTAGCGGCACTGATGAGTTGTGAAACAACGAAACAGGTCTGTATGTCGATGACTAAAATATATTTTATAAAACCCCCCTCTTGGGTAGAGCACTATCGTAAATTATCTTACTCGCTACTTAATTTAGCTGAAAAAATGCGAAGCTCGCGGTTTGTTTACAAACAAACGTTTGAGCCCTCTACGAGTGGCGGACGGATGTTTATTTAAATAGACATTCGGACAGATTAATTTCGGCCACCGATTCCGTAGTCAGGGGGTAGAGCTGCCGACTGTCATCACGACGGTTCTAGGTTCGATCCTTGGCTTGGGATAGGTGTTAGTCTAGCCGCACTGATGAGTTGTGAAACAACGAAACAGGTCTGTATGTCGATGACTAAAATATATTTTATATATATATATATATATATATATATATATATATATACTAGCACACCGCCCAGTGTTACTCGGTTGTAAAATATGCTTGAATATAGTTTAATTCATGCAGAAATCATATTTATTACTATTATAGAGCCAATTCTCTATTGATTATTACATTGTACCTAATATATAGTAATGATTTCAAAAGTTTAAAAAAGAAAAAGGACTTGATGCCATTAGCTAGAATTGAAACCAAACAATCTAGCTCCCCAGCATTATTCATTATCATCTGAGCAAAATTCATATGCATATAAAAACTTAATACAAGGGGCGGGCAATAAGTAATGCCCCTGACCCACTTCCAGTTGTCTGATCTAGCTGAAATTTTGCATGTGCAATGATTTATATCTTTACAGGTTATGTGGAAAATTACAGATCTAAGTTAATTGTGGTTTCTGTTTTACAGGAGTTTGAACTGAGTCAGGTGTGAAATGGAGCCTGTTGAATGTCGAGCAGTGATCTGGTTTTTGTATTTGAAAGGACGCACATCACAGACTTTTGATGAAATGAAAGAAACTTATGGTGATAAAGCCCCATCATATGGCCTTGTAAAATGCTGACATTGTGAATTCAAACATGGCCGGAAGTCTGTGGAAACAGTTCCCAGACCTGGTTGTCCCCCTTCTGCCATTGATGAGGCATCTGTCCGTCAAGTTGAGGCTGTCACTTTGGAAGATCGGCGCATTACTATTCGCCAAATAGCCCAAGATGTCAAGATTAGTACAAGGTCTGTGGAAACTATCATTCATGACCATTTGCATAAGGTGTCTGCCAGATGAACTCCCAGGTTGCTCACACCATTCTAGAAGCGAGAACGCGTTGAGTGCTCGAAGATGAATTTGGAGATGTGCCAAGATGAGTGAAAGTTTTTCAAAAGACTAATTACACAGGATGAAACCTGGGTCCATCACTATGATCAAGAGACCAAAGCCCAGTCAATGCAGTGGAAACACTTGAACTCACCTCCTCCAAAGAAGGCAAGGTTGCAGCCCTCTGCTGGCAAGGTCATGCTCACAGTCTTCTGGGACCAGGACGTAGTAGTGATGACAGATTTCCTGGCAAAGGGTACCACAATTACAGGAGCCTATTATGCTTCACTTTTGAGGAAATTAAGGGAAGCTATCAAAATCAAGAGGTGGGGCAAGATCAGCAAAGGTACCCTCCTCCTGCAGGACAACGCTTTGGTCCACAACTCGCATGTCGCCAGATCAGAAGCACGGGTGTGTGGTTATGAAATCCTTCCCCATCCTCCCTATTCTCCTGACCTTGCACCCTTTGACTTTCACCTCTTCCCAGCCATGAAGTTGTTTTTGAAAGGAAAGCATTTCCCAGATGATGTAGCCTTGATTTTTGAAGTCACATCGTGGTTGGAGGATCAACCTGGGGTGTTCTACAAAAACGGTCTCCAGAGCTGGGAGAAATGCATAACTCTGGGTGGTTCCTATGTAGAGAAAGACTAATAACTGTGCCAAGTTTAGTTGCTCTACTGCTATGGGAAGTGGGTCGGGGGCATTACTTATTGCACACCCCTCGTAAATGACGTTGTTGAAGGTATAAATGTATGTTTGTGCATGCATAGAAAGAAACAGGTTTAGTCAGCTTACACCTGCCAAATTCCATCGTTTTTCAATTTTGACCCTTTATCAACTATTTTTACCAAATCAAATTGAATTTGTTCCCCAGATCCAAATCCCCTATATATTAAATTTCAAGTCTGTAAGCCAAAACTTGACAGTAATTTTGTAGAAACCCCTCTGCACACAGATAAAGTCACTTAGAGATGCATTTATTATTTTACTTATAAAAAACTAATCTACAGACATGCATGTTTCCAGGTGCTACCTCTCGTCAGAGTAGCTTGACTGTTTCTAGGAATCAAACCTTAAACCATATGTATTATAGCCTAATACGTGTCCATAGATTACTGTTTTTTATAAGTAAAATATTAAATATTTATGTCCAAAAATATGGGCGATTTTCTAAGAAAAAAAGATCTTCAAGGTTGAACACGTTAATAACCGTATTATCGTTTAAAAATCAACAAAAAAAAAAAACATATATATATATATATATAGAGAGAGAGAGAGAGAAAGAGAGAGAGAGAGAGGAAGACAGATATGTGTCTATGGACCTATTTCCTGAAATATAAGTTTTAATATTTTCTCTCACAGAATTTTCTATAACATGTATTTCCTCGTATAATGTTCCAGAATTTTTTTAAATGATAATTTGAATTAATTCGAACTACTGTTCTCATCTTGGATATTGTTCTTACAATATATCGAGAGATATAGCCTCTAAATAATCGTTTATATTTTTTGCACTTATCCTAATCTGAACTTCAAAACCATACAATCGCCACATAACTAAACAAAAAAAGTATGAATAACAGGGTTTAAATTAGCTGCGTTGGTTCTCATGATACAGGGTAGAGAGTTAATTGGTTCAGTCACGTGTCTAGATTTAGATTGCATCTTTCACTGTAGATGATGGTCAAAATAATAATGCAGTTTTTAATCAATAGTTGATTCTAGTTCATCCGTTCTGCTAATGAATTAAAGAGCTCTTTCAACTCTCATCTCATCAGGGGAACCAATATTAATATAGAAAATATTACTGAGGAAAATAAAGAGCACTGAGAGAAATTGAAGTACCAGGATCGCTTAAAATAATTTGAATGGCACGGTGGGGGGGAGGGGGTCAAGGTTTCTCAAAGAGATTTAATGCCTTTATGCACTCTTTCAGCCGGTATAAAAAATACAGATTCCAAAGCTTTTATATGGTTTTCGGAATCTGCTCTATACAGGACCTTTTAATCACTCTATATTTACTTGCTTGCACAGTATGGATTTTCAACGAAATGCTGACCAATAGCAAAGTTCAAAGTCCCAGAGGAAGGGAGACTCGCAGATTCTACTCTTCACTGACTAATCTTAAATGGAACATACTGGTTGATAGGGCTGCAAATGCAAAGAGGTACATCTCACAAGACCAGTATGATATTGTTGTTGTTTAAATTGTTTACATTTTGCTCAAAGCTGAAGGTTCTAACAACACCAAAAAAGAAAAAATAAATGGGTAAACTTGATTTTTTTGAGAGAACAGTTTTTTGTCTTATGAAAATTAAAATCAACATGCAATATTAAACTTTATGGTTAGAATCCTTATTCCAATTTTTATCAAAATCCATTCAGAGAATCTTGCTTAATTGGTCTCTAATGCCTATGGAATAAATTCAATCTAAATTTAAAATATCTGAATTTTCAAATGGAAATTTGCAATCATATTATGCTACCTTGGGCATTTTTAAATTCTTCAAAGAAACTGAAATATAAGAAATAGTTATTAATGCCTAATATCTTTGGTCAAAATTTCACAAAAATCGGTGGTATCTGAATTTTCATTAAGTAATTTCATTCTCTTTACATAAAACCAAACATTATTCACATTAGCACCTCTTATGCCTAGCAGCAGTATTCCGAATACATGGTAACTTAGGGACTTTCTTGTCTCGTCGCATTTGTTAAAGTGTAGTATGATTTGATTGTGTCCTCCTATGAGACCATAAACCGAAGCAATACCTCCTCCTTCAAGGTAAGGAGTAGATTTATGCATGTTACCTGAGATATTCTATTGGTTCAATCGGAGCTATTTTTGTATTCTTCCAGGGTGCATCCTTCGAGGAGCTGGTTTTACTTATTTTAAATTGATCTTGTTTCACATCTTTGTCATGAGAAGCACATAAGAAGCTTTTTGTTTTTAAGTTCTTTTCATGCCAGCCAGAGAATCCTTGGCAAGGGATTCAGCTTTTTTTCCTTTTTTTAAATTAGGTATCGTTCGGTTTTGTCTTAGGAGGTCATACTTTCCAGGCATTATTTCCTCCTTCCGAAGCAATATCGGTTTATTGCCAGTCATTTTTTTTTCTTCATTCAAACAATTTAACATGAGCTCAGTGGATGACTTAACATGTCA
The DNA here is from genome assembly GCF_053919585.1 of Euprymna scolopes. Lineage (NCBI taxonomy): Eukaryota > Metazoa > Mollusca > Cephalopoda > Sepiida > Sepiolidae > Euprymna > Euprymna scolopes. The sequence continues at coordinate 103,296,234 of NC_136482.1, read as the reverse complement.
CTTTCTACGAATATATATATATATATATATATATATATATATATAACACATCCTACATTAAAAAAAAAAGTAAATCTTGTTGGTGTAAAAACAAACAACTTAGTTTTTCTGTTTGTTTAAAAGGGCAATGGTCAAGATCAACCCATGTCCACTGAAACCTGTTGCCTTTGTTTTTTAATCTGCTATGGTTTTAAACCCTGAGCGAGTCATTTTAAGTATATGTATTAGGCATCAATAAATATTCCACAAATTTCAGTTTTTGAAGTATTTAAAGTGTTTTGTGTGGTGGTGGGGGGGCATAATTGGAATAAGGATTTTAGCCATAAAATTTAGTATCCTTTCATCTTGATTTTAATCTTTGTAAGAGGGCATAAAAGTGGTGCAAAACTTCTGTTTCAGGGACTTGTTACTTGGAACTGGTATTTTTCTAGTGTGTGTGTTTGTGTAAATAGATTAAGATGGTTAGTTCAGTCATGTAACCTTGTATATGTGTGCAGAACGGTCTCTACCAAACTACTGTCAAATTTTAGTCTACAGACTTGAAACTTGATATGTGGACTATTCTGACCTATGGAACAAATTTGATTTGTTTTTAGCACCCCCCCCCAAAAAAAAAGCTGCTAAGGGGTTAACATTGAAAAATTGGAACTTCATAGGCGTAAGTCAAACTAATATGTATCCTTTACACATGCACAAATATACATTTAAACTGGTTAATTTGTAGGTAGAGCTTTGACATGCATGTGGCCTTAGCTGAGATAGTAATGAATAATGCTGGAGAGCTAAATGTTTTGGTTTCGATTCTAGCTGATGGCACCCAAGTCATATTAAAAAAAATGTAAAAAATTTAATTCACTACTATATATTAGGTACGATATAATAATCAATAGAAAATTGACTTTATAATAATATATACAAAATCTGCATGAGTTAAAATTTATATAAGCGTATTTTATGACTGGACAATGCTAGATAGCTTACTAATCTATATATAAATTGAATAACATAATAAATAGAAGTTAAGTCAAGATACTTTGACTGCAAAATTTTGATTATATAAAGAAACAATCAATTTTCTGATGTGTTCCTCTCTCTCTTCTTTCATGTTCAGATTATTTCAACCCATGAATTCAGTAAAAGCATGTTGGAACAAAAAATGAAGGAAAATGAACGGCGGAGACGCTCTACCAGCCATGATATTGACCCAGAGTTGATGCAGTATTTGGACGATGAGCGGTTGGCCATTGTGATACAAAACAGTGAATTTCTTCAGGAGCTGCGTGGAAACGAGGATTTCATGAAAACTCTGGAGAAAGGTAAGTCTTTTAAAATGTAGAACTTTTTTTTTTCTTTTTTGCTTTTTCTTTCTTGTAAATTATTTTAAAAAGTTATAAAATGATTTGAGATGATGATGATCGTTGTGGTGAAATACAAAATCTTAGAAATTGAATTGGAAAAAAATACAGTCCTTTTATACTTTTTTGGAAATGCAAATTTGGTATTTTGGTTTGTATATTTTTGTCAAAACTACCAATCAGATTTTTTTTTGTTTTGATTTGTATATTTTTCGTTTGAATTTGTTTTTACACAAAGATTGATTTTATTTGTTCTGAGCTCATAATTGATTTTAATGTTTTGTCTACATTTCAACCAATTTTGTTGATCTTCTTTATTGACTGTTATATATTTTTATTATTGTATAATCAAATATAACCGTTATTGCTTATTTGTGTATTTTATTGACTGACATTTCTCAAGTCCAGAATGACACCCCTCTCTCCAATGCCAATCATGACCTCATTAATGAAATTCACAATCCTTTCTATAATTCAACCATACTTGGTACAAACAAATTTCACTCTATGCCTGACTTGTTCGTCAAGTTTCAATAATAAATGTCCAACAGTCTTTTTTTATTGCTATTCAATGATAGGCAGAGGACACTTTAGTGATCATCTCATCAGTAGAAGATGTGGTTCTGAATGGATCTTAACCCTTCAAATTTTTATCTGTGGTTTTATCTCAAAGATAAAGTGTATCAAAACAATCCCTTAGACTATTCCTAAATTGATGAATAGGGCCATCACAGCCCAAATCAGGGCAGTGCCAAGAGAGGAGTGTTTGACAACTATACATGTCTTTCCAGAGTGTGTTTATCAGTAAACGACAATAAAACAGACATTCATAACTGAAACTTAGTGGACAAGGAAAGTAGGAATTTGATGTTGGGTTTATTTTTAGCAGCCGTGTAACTATTGCTTCCCTTGTCATTTAGTTTTCACATTTCATAAGCGACCTTTCTGACAAAGAGAGAAGAAATGCTGTTTTCTAGTCCAAAATCTATTCCATCTAATACTTATCATTGATAAGTTTTTTTTTACCTTGAAGTCGCATTGCTTTTTTTTTTTCCTTACATCGAGTGGCTTCATGCCGTGTCTGGAGTGATTTCTATTAAAAAAAAGTCAGTTATAAATTAAAGTTTATTTGTATGGTTGGATTGCCGAAAAAATTGGTAATTTTATCAATGATTCCACGGATAGCATTGGAAGGGAAAGGTGAATATCACCTTGTACTTAAGTCCGTTATTCTGACATTATTAAATTCATGAACAGTCCATGCATAACATGACATATGCAATCACGTAGAGTATCACCTGAATGATTTTATAAATTATAAAATAATTTAAAAAATCAAAATGCAATCGTTATAAGAATGTACATGAGGTATGGTCCTGTTAGGTCTCAGGGGTTCACCCTCCCAAACTCCAAGGTTAGTTTGTTGCTAATTGCCTGAGGCACCTCTGCTAGGGAATACCAATGGGGCTGCTTAAGCATTTTTATAGACCAGAGTGCACTAATCCTGACTTTGTGTCTAACCTTGAAAGGTAAATAATCTAAGCATGTTCATATAATGCTCTATGGGATTGCTTGTACGGCATTAGAGAATAATGCCTCACTGCTCGTGAATTTAAAATGTGGGGATGTCAGTTCTCTGCTTATTAACAAAATTCCACTTTTTTAAATCCATATAAAAATGGATTTCATTTTAATCATTTGATCCTCTTGTGGATTAGAGTTCATTTTCTGGTTGAAATACCTTTTTTTCTTTCATTTTTTATAATTTGAAAAAAAAAAAAAAAAAAAAAAAGACGATTTCTGCCAAATCTCTAAAGCCTGAAACCCTTATTTTTTTCCTTTCTATTTGGTTGGATTTTATTATTTTTTTCCTTTCTCAATCACTTTCTCTTTCTCTGTTTTCCCTCTCTTCATCTTCCTCTGTTTGTCTTGTTTTGCCTTGACTTGCTGTTCTCTTGTACGAAAAACCTAAAATGTTAATTTTGCCATGAAACGATTCGTAGTAAGGATAGTGGAGTTAGTTGACTTTTGTTTCATCAAAGAATGACTTCCTGTCTCCTTCCCCTCACATGTGCACTCTGTGTTGTTCTCTTAAGTTTGACTTCATTGAAACTGGTTAGAGTTGCTTAGGGAAAATGCAGCTTTAGTGCTGATACCCCCCCCACACACACACACACAGGAGGGGGCATATGACCACCAGGTTTTTAAATTGATTTTGATTTCGGTTTTTGTTTTGTTATTTTTTTTTTTGTTTTTTTCATCAATATCAAAATAGCCAATTCATGTTTAAGTTTGCCGAAGACATCATCTTATGCAAAACAGAAATAATCAACCGTTATATTTGAATGCAAAGAAAAAGAAATGTTACTGAAAATGAACAATACACATGGAGAAGGCTGGAGAACACATAGGCTGGAACATAGTTGAAATATAAATATCAACAGTTAGGACAATAATTTGAAGCAAAATTATGCAAATTATGTTTGTATGTTTGACGACCGTTTTATTTTGTCCGATTCTGACAAACAATCGTTTCTTTTTTCTGTTATTATTTTTTAATGAATTTTCACGTGTTTAATAGAAATGTGGTAAGTTTAATTTGATTATTATAATTTCTTAGCAGAATGTAATAAAAGCGGATTCCAGTTGCGATAAACTCGTATCGAGCCCCCAGTTGAAAGTAAAAAATATCAAATAAAAAAAAAATTAAAATTAAAAACAAATAATTGAGCTATAAAACAAGTGTTCTTATTTAAAATTCAACTTTTAAAAAAAAATTTTTTAAACTATAGAAAAAATTTATGATGTACGTACCTGTCATGGTACGCAAATGTCATTCCAAAAATCATGTAAATTGACTAAGTAGTTTTATTTTTATTAAGAAAATAATTTTTAAATGATTTAAAGGGATTAATTTGAAATCGTTAGCATTACAGGGCTGATTTCACAAGTTTCAATTATTGTGGATTTGTATGACTTTTTTCTTTTTTTTTTTTTTCAAGATGATTACGCAAGAAAGTTCTTTTTTGTTAACTCATAAAAATGTATTTTCTTAGTTAAAAAAAAAAAACTACTTGATCAATTTATGTGACTTTTGGAAGGTGATATCTTCGTTCTATGATGGGTACATGCATCATAATTTTTTTGTATTTTTAATCGGGTTGAATTCTAAATAAATACCAAAACCAGTTTTAAAAATAGAATGAAAAGAGAGAAGTTTTAAATTTGTTTTCATTCAAGAATCTGGTGTTGTACGTGATAGGTCTGGTTTACTCCTGGTGCAAATAAGATGCAGAACTGAAGGCCTATTTTTAGAAAGCTCTTTCCATGGTTGGCAACACATTTTAGATTTGATTTTGTTTTACAGTCATTCACTACTGGAATTTGTTTTTTAAATGCAAACAAGTGTTTACTTTTCAAATCTATATATTTATAAAAGTGAAAATGTCTGTGTACATTTCTCTACCGAATAACTCTGTCAATTTTCGGTCTAGAAACTCGAGATTTGACATAAGGAGTATTGAGATTTGGGAAAAATTATTTTAATCGGTTTTCAGCCAGAAATTTGGCTGTCACGGTGTTAACGTTCGACAATTTGACCTTTGAAAACTCTACCAAACTCCTCCGCCAATTTTGAGTCTAAACACTTGAAATTTTAAATGTAGGTTATTTGGATATGGATCAAACTTTTTAATTTGATTTGAGCCAAAAAAAATGTTAAGGGCTCAAAATTGGGGTCCAAGTTAAAAAAAAATATATTTGATCTCTGCAGTCTCTACCAAATTACTCAGCCAATTTCTGGTCTAAACATTTGAAATTTTACATAAAAAGTATTCAGAGATAGGGCAAGCTTTTTAATCGGTTTGGATCGAAAATTTGATCTGGCAAGCGGCCAAAGTTAAAAAGATTTTACCTTTGCAGTGTCTAGCAAACTACTTAGCCAATTTTGTGTCTAAACATTTATCTTCAAAGATATCAGTGTTTTTAAAATAAGTCTTATGAAGCCTTTTTATGGCTAAAACTTTAACTAAATTTTATTTATGTTTCGGAATTTTTTAGATGAGGATTGATAATTTCTATTGTTTGGACTATTCTGACTACTATTCTCATTTTAGTTATTTCCTTTCAGCTGATGTAATGTTCGACCTTCGTCAGATACATCTTTTTGAACTTTGGAACATATGCAGAATTTTATACTGAACTCTTTATTTAATCTACTGAGGGAGATTATTCTTGTTCTGTCAACAATGTAAAAATGTTGATTATGTCATTCTTAGTTATTATCGCTTGTAGTAAGGACTGAACTGTCAATTGTCAGAAAATTGTCATTTAGAACTATTAATCAACACTTTTATCCATTTCACCAGAGATCTATGTGAAGAAGGTCAGTGGTTTCAAGTCAAAATGTTGCGAATATAACAGTGCAAATAATCAAAAATGATTTTACTTACTTACTGGAATTAAATTCCAATTTCTTAGCCCAAAAGTAAGTTTTAATCATCTTCATTGTGGGAGAAGGGAAGAGGTTCTCAGTACCTCTATTTATTAAGACTTTACATGTGTAGCTTCGATAAAATTCTGGCAGCAATTGAACTTAATTTCAAATCTCTGCTTCAAGGTGGTTATGCCAACAAATCTTACCACCTACAATGAGAAGTTCTGGCTGACTCCTAAGGTAAATCATGGTCAATCCTTCAAGACAACCAAACTTTGTATCGAGCTCTACACTTGATACTTTTTGAGGATATCATTGCAATGGAATATGCAACAGATATATTTGAGTTTAGTTTTAGCTGGCATCAAGCATTTTCAAAACTGAAAATATTAAAGTTTATAAATTTAACAAATCTAAAAAGAATCTATTTCTAATAGTCTGGAACATTTTCTTCGTTTAATGTGTCTGTTCCACATCTAATGTGAGTTGCACATTGGCCATTTACATTGCTTTTCATGTGTCATCGCCTGAGGTCATCTTTTCAAAGAATCATTCCAAGTCTTCTTTGAACTACTGTTTTCTCACTCTCTATTGAGATTTGTCCAATCAGAGCTTGGTTCCTTATAGATAATACATCAGTAGACAGACTTGTTATTTTACTATTTATGTGTATTTACTGTATAATATATATATATAATATATATATATATATATATATATATATCACTATATAAATTAAAGAAATAAAGTAGTACTGAAAAGTTACTCTTTCTCTAACCTTGGAATTTACATTGGTTTCAATGTGCCATTGCTTGAGATCATCTTTGGCTGAGTCCTTCCAAGTCTTCTTAAACCTACCTTTTGCTTGGTTGCCCTTGATTGAGATAGTTGTAACATAGAGCTAATTCCAGTCTTGGCATCTTCAAGCTCAATAGCAGGGCATCAGAACTTTGTTGTAAAGAGACAAACCATTGAACTAATTCATTTCTTTGTATGCTGAAGAAAATAAAGACGGTGCATACAAATTTGTTAAAAAAAAAATCTTTTCAAATCTAAATAAAAATGAAGTGCATCTTAAATCGGTTTAATGGATTTCTGTCATGCAAGGACTTCTATCTATTCTGTTTAGATAATCATGGCAGTAAACATGCATATTAACCATTTTGGGGGGAAGAGTTGGATTTTATCCATATTAAAAACCAATCCATGTCTAGCTTTGCCCTCGTGGGGAGACGAGTAAATAGGGATGATATGTGTTCTGATTTCACTATTCAATGACAATTTGACTAATTCTATAGAAACATAATATCAAGTTGGTGGACAGGCCATCCACAAGGATTAATGCAAGATTTTTTTTAAATGGCTGACAATTGTTTTATGAAAAAGAAATCTGTTAAGATCTCAAATTTTAGTATTTTATACATTTAAACCGTATTTTTCACCAAGAAAATACACATTGAATGTCTGCAAGATGTAATAAGTTTTCCAAAGTTATCATAAACAGAAATTTATAACTTAAATTTTTTTTTCCTATTACATAAAAAATTTTTTCTTTTACTAAATTTTTGTGACTGTTTCCACATAAAATCTTTGAGCCATTCTTTTATGGTTCTTTAGCCAGTTAAAATTGTTTTTAAGGGGTCAAAAATGGGTAAAAATTGAAAAACCCATTAAACATTTTATGCATTCATCTTAGTTTATTTTTAATTTTTAATCAGTTTATATGCATGTCACATTTGTACAGTGGTAACGTCACCAACTTTGAAGGCTACAGTTTTGGTTTCGATTCTAACTGATGGCACCTAAATACTTTTTTTTTTGATTTGAAATCATGACTCTATAATAATATATATGAAATCTGGACAAATTAAAATATCATATTAAGCGAATTTTACGCCCAGGCAAAGCTACACCACCGCCCTTCACTAGTGTGTGTGTGTATATATATATATATATATATATATATATATATATATATATATATATATATGTATATATATATATATATATATATATATATATATATAATAATAAAAATCTTGATATTGAAAATATTAAAATTTTCAAAAACTTTATAAACCTCTAAGGAAGGTATGCAAAATTTTAATTATTCGACAAGGAGTACAAATGGAACAAGAAAACCCCTTATTCCATGAAGTTTCGAAGAGAGCAAATCTTCTCATCAAAGGGAAGAGGTTTACAAAATATACAATGAATTTTGCAGGTTAATGTATCATAGGAAACAAGCAATATGAAATTTTTCATATTTGCATAAAAAAAAAGTAATTTAACAGTTTTTAGGGATTCAAAGAGATTGAGAAAGCAAGACATGGGAAAAGGGGATAAAAGGGATATGATCTGATAAAGATCCAATGGGAAAAACGATAAAATCCAATGCAGGAAAATGTTTAATCCAATAGCAATCCATAAGGAAACAAAAATATAAATATAATCACTAATTTTCCCGAACAATTTTGCAGGAGTATTTTTATGTCATCTTACAAAAATTAAAATCAGTATATAATGCTTTAAAACCTTATGTATAGAATCCTTATTCCAATTTTGATCAAAAACCCTTCCATGATCAGGATTCCAGAAAATACTTAAAATCTTTAGCATGAAGAGTCTTGAGAAGCAACTGAAATTCAATGAATTTCATTCAATAATTGGTGTATAATAACTATGGGTTGAATTTAATGTAAATCTGAAATATTTGAGTTTTCAAATGGGAGGGTGTGCCCAGTGGTGTAGCAAGGGCGGGCGGTCTGCTCTGGGCGGCACGTTCCAGAGGACAGCATTTTGAGAGGGTAAAAAAAAATAAATAAAAAATAAATGAAAGCTAAGAAAAACTCTGAAATTTTATGCTGGAAAGGTTGTAAAACATTGGGACTTTTAGAGATATCGGAATCATAAAAATGTGTCACTATTTTATGAGCGGCACATGTCAGGGGTGGCATTTTGAGAGGGTAATAATAGAAAATAAAAAAAATAAATAAAAATAAATAAAAGCTAACAAAATATCTTAAATTTTATACCTAAAAGTTTCTTAAAAATCGGAACTTTTGGAGGTATCGGAAAAATGTGCCCCTATTTTATGAGCAGCACATGTCATGGGGCAGCATTTTGAGAGGGTAAAAATAGATAATAGAAAAAATAAATAAAAGCTAACAAAAAATTTGAAATTTTATACCAAAAAGGTTGAAAAAAATCTGAACATTTGGAGGTATCGGAATCAGAAAAATGTGTCCCTATTTTATGTCGGGGGGTGCGGCATTTTGAGGGGATAAAAAAAGAAAATAGAAAAAATAAATAAAAGCTAGCAAAATATCTGAAATTTTATACCCAAAAGTTTTTTTTAAAATCGGAGCTTTTGGAGGTATTGGAATCGGAAAAATGCGTCCCTATTGTACGAGCAGCATATGTCATGGGGCGGCATTTTGAGAGGTTAAAAATAGATGATAGAAAAAATAAAAGTTAACAAATTATTATGATTAAACCGAAATTTATTATGATGAATTAATTCTTATAATAGGATTTTAATTTTTTACTTTTATTTGTAAAAGATAATACAAGAAAAATATCCTTAGAACGCGTACCTAACTTAGAAAAATCGACTTGCTTTCAAACAAGAGTAAATATTTAAAAATATGTATATTTCTGTGAGAGACACTTGAATCCTATTTAAAACTATATCGTCTTAAGAAATGGTCTTAAAATCCATCTTCAATTTACATTTATTCGATAGATGCTTAATTTTTATACCTTGCCAAAATTAGTTCCCCGATGTCTAATTTTCTTAAATTTAATCAAATTAAAATAAAAATATAAAAAGTGATTTTTAATGTTTTTGATTCATTTGGGATTTTATCTGTTTTTGCTTTAATTAGCTGGTGGGGTTTGTCTGGTGTCCTTTTGTCCGATCCCCTATATATATATATATATATATATATATATATATATATATACTAGTGATGGAATGATTCCAAATTTTTCCCTGATTCGGATTCAATTACCGATTCTGTCTTAGATTCCTGATCCGATATGATTTCTGATTTCGATTCTTTTTAAATTTTAAAATATTTGATTAGTGATTTGTTTTTGTCTTTTTTTTTTTTTTTTCGAATTACTCTAAAATCTCATGTCTGCATATATTTTCGCGAACAAAAAAATGCACTTAGTGTGTGTGTGGGAGGGACATATATGTAATATACGGGGGGAGGGTCTAAATGCTATTTGAATATTTCATAAACAGTTGAAAATAATTAACGATTGTTATGCAAAATAAAATGGTATAGGAACAGAATAGTTAACGAAGTCCCCTCTCCATTTTAAACATGAGTTTCTAAATAACATAGTTACTATATAGAAAACAATTCTTAAGAACGGATGTGAATGTATTCTTAACTATTCTATACGTTCTCTTTAATAATCTTCACGTGTTTACCCTAATGATCAATATTTGCCTGGTTATTACTACTGACAATGTCAGATATGTAGTAGATTGATTTGTTTTAATGCAAAAAAAAAAAAAAAACACGAAACAAATACAGATGATTATAATAAAAATACTTTTTACTAACATTGTGAGAATTATAGACTAACACCCTTGACTAAAAATAATATTTTCCTTTTGTTTTATTCGACTTTCATTTTGTTTTATGCGATTGCCTATGGACACCTCGAAAATCTTGCCGGAAAAAAGCACAAACAGTTATTTTTAAATTTAAATTTTCGTACATTAATTTAACCTAAAATGTTGAATAATCATTATTTCAAGGCTACTCTAACATTGTAGAAATGTTCCCTAAGTCTGAGTGGAACGAACGGTTGTAAAACTCTGCATAATCGCTCCCCCCCCACCCGCACCCCCACAAAAAAAAAGCTTGCAGAATTTATTTCCACGGGGAAAATAATTTTTGGTTAGTGTTCTAAAATGCTACAATGTCTCTGAAATGAAAAATCATTTTATGCCCAATTAATATTGCTCAAGCGTTTCTCAACTGGAAGGATCTAGAGATCCGACCTGCTGAAGGAAACATAGTTGACAAAGTAGAACAACATCTTATTGAGAAGGAAACTAAGAAGTGGCGGGGAATTCTAGCTAGATTACTGGACATCATCAGGTTTCTCACCAAGCAGAATCTGGCACTACGGGGTCACCGGGAAGACATCCATAATGATGAAAGAGATCAAGAAAACAAAGGGAATTTTTTAGAATTGGTAAATGTATTGGCCACGTATGACCCCGTGCTTCGTGAACATTTAGTGAAAGTTAAACTTAGAAAGAAAATCGTTACTTCTTATCTGTCAACAGAAATTCCAAATGAATTTGTGAGCATTTTGGCAAAGCAGGTGAGAAAGAAAATCATCGATCAAATCAAAGAAAGCAAATATTTCAGCATAATTTTTTATGTATCTCGTAAAGACCAGCTGAGTGAAGTGTTGCGCTACGTAAAAATTGACGAAAATAAAGTGACAGTGGAGGAGTCGTTTCTCTGCACCATTGAGACAAAAGGTCAAAGTGCGGAGGACATTTCTAAACTGATTTTGAGAGAACTGCAGAACGATGGTATTCAGATTGGTGACTGTATTGGCCAGGCATTTCACAATGCTGCTATTATAGCATGCCACTGATTGCGAGTGCAGAAACAAATCTCCGAAATCAACCCAAAAGCTCTATTTGTGCCATGCACTAACAATTCATTAAATCTGGCTTGTGTACATGTCGCTTCTGTAGCAGTTCACTCTGTTACATTTTTTGGCATACTTGACCAGTTATTCTCGTTCTTTTCTGCATCTACACATTGCTGGGACGTCTTGGTTCAGTTGACTGATTTAAATATCAAGCAGACTATGGGAACTAGATGGAGTAGTCGAGCAGATGCTGTAAATGATGTGGTAAAAAAATTATTGGAAGTCGTCATTGTCCTAGAACAGCTCACAGGAGAGGGAGAAAATGCAACCACAAGATCAGATGCATCTTTAATTCTACACTCGGTATTGTCGTTTCTGTTTCTTTTATTTTTGAGCTTTTGGAAAACTATTCTTCCAGAAATGAATGATGCCCAGAAGTATCTTCAAGAGAAGGGGCTGGATCTGCAACAAAGTTCTGTCAGGCTGACAGCGTTGAGAGATTGCCTTCTTCAGAATAGAGAAAAGATGGTAGACACTACAATAGACGAGTCAAAAAAACTATGCTCTGAAATAGGGATAAGCATGAAGCATCGTATCCACAAAAAGAAACGAGTGAGTGATGAATCTGTCTTTAAATTGACAGTCCGTTGATCCTATATACATGCTACTTCTACTTTCAATGACTTCACATTTATATACAATGTCAGAAATAAGGCATTTCCCATCTAAAGGACATTCATTTTTATTTCTACAGTTACAAAGAGTTTCAGTGTTCTGGCTGCTATCTTGTCCATTTTCTTTAATCGCCTCATCTATTTTTGCATTATTGGAACTTATAGTTTTCGCTAGGTTAACAGATGTTGAGAATAATAAGTTTATTGTATTTCTGTTTATGAGCTTATTTAAGTTACTACCTTTGGGAAAGTTCTTATCAAGAATCTTGTAAAATTCCTTTGTCAACTTGTTTTTTATGTGTGCGCTGTAAGGCAGATTAAACCATATACACTCTCTACATCTGTTTTTTTTTTGTTTTGTTTTTTTAATTTTTATTTCCGTGATGTTTGTTTGGGGTACTTACTCCTTTTGCATCAGAGTTATCAATGTCTATTCTAATGTTTTTAGAATTATGTCTAGAATTGCTCATAGCCATATTACAAGATATAACATGGGATGGTACCCTTTTTCTATCCCTGCTACCTCCTAGGTTCATTAAGTTTGTGCTTAATATATTCAATTTCATTATTAAAACTTTAACACTTCATTATATTTTTCTTACTGTTAAATATTTGTTTGTTATAAGACAGCCTAGATGTTCATTTTGAGATGCTGGGAATAATAGCGTTCTTCACTTTATATATGTTCTGTTGTTGTATTTAACATACATTGAGCTTCTAAACAAAAACGATTGGTGTACAAAAAGAGTGAAAAGTGAAAAAACATTTGATTAAAACATTATATATATATATATATATATATATATATACACACACACACACACACGCGCGCATACACATATGTATAATTTAATTTTTATATACTTTTTATGAAACTATAATAAATATAAAAGTATTATAAAGTAAATAATAGCACAAAAATATAAATAATTTAAAAAAGGGGTGGTAAGTAGTGTAATGGACTCGTCTGAACTCTATAAAATACAGTAGTTTTGTAAATAACAAACACTTTTTTCTTGGCTTAAAATGAACAGTACGGTAAGGACATTTTCCATAACAATGAATAGGCTAGTAAGAACAATAATGTTGAGCAAAAAACAAGACCCGATAATCGGAACATTTTTGTTCTTTTTTTTTTTTTTTTTTTTTTAAAGGACAGAGGGGTGATCAACACTGTTCAGAATCCATGAGATAAATACGGTTTTGTTTTTAAATCCCAAAACAGTTTTACAAAGTAAACAATTGAGGATTCCTACAATAATATTAGGATTAGGGTAAATTCTTGGAAGCAAATTAATGCTTAGAAGCAAGGGGGGGGGTTCCAATAAAGGTCTTGGAATTAAGTTGGTTTTTATTTTTCATATTAATTTTAAAGATTGAAAAACTTTTAAGACTATATATTCACACACACACACACTGCTACAACCATATATAAGGAAAATCACTGGCTGCCATTCGTGATAATGCAAATAAGAATGGAGAAATCTTGGCAGCTGGTAATAAAGATTTCACTCACTCTGCAGCTTGTGCCGGTGGTGCAATGGATAAGAAATCAACTGTTGATAAAACAGTTTAAATTTAAAGCGTTTGCAGATTTAGCTTACCTGAAGAGCTGTGATACAGCAAAACGGTCTGCCTATGGATAACACTCACATGTATATCATTAGTTATCATTCCAAAACCAGATGCATTTAATTCACACTCATTTAATTTTTTATTAATTTTCTTTTATTTTTATGGAGTACATTTTATACATATTTCCTTCAACAGCTGACTACAATATGGTCATTTTCAAGTCCAATGTGAACAAGTTCTTGATGAGCGTCCCCTTAACTAATCCAATTTACCAAATATTCACTAGTAATGATTACTACAATATTGTCTCATTGACTATGGTGCACTCATTAACCCTTATCGTCGAGTGATCTCTAGGCCTTGATATATATCGTGATTTTTTTGTAAAAAAAAAAAAAAAAAGGACCGCTAACTAATTCCTAAGAGATAAATATGTTCCTAAAAAAAACTGTTGGAAAGTTTTTTTTATATATAAAACGAAAAAGATTTGGAGAAAAAAATGTAGATGAAAGGAAATTGAAATATTTAAAGTCTGCAAAAACATAAATACAAATTAAAAAAAAAAAAAAACACTTATTGTAGTGTTTATAGATACCTACCCACTCTTAATAAAATTAAATTCAAAACACACGGAAAGAAACTGTCTTACATATCTTTTTTTACTTGAGAGTCACGTCTTATGAAGGTCTGAAGGCCAGTTGAGGATAAGGATTAATGATTGTAAAGGGATAGTGTAGTAATCGTTAATGGTGTAAATTGGGTAGAATTTGATTATTTATGGAGATTGGATTTGAAGGCTACCATGTTGTATTCAACCAGGAAGCATCCCAGCAGAACAGTGTTCCAAAGGTGGGCAGTTTTTGGAAGAAACTTTGTTCTTGGAATCTGCATTTAGATTTAGGCAGGGATAGAGAGTGGGGGAAATCATATATAGTGGTTGTAGTTAGTCGAGTTTTTTTTGTTGTTGTTTTTTTTTTTTTTTTTTTTTTTTTTTTTTTTAAAGTTTAGCAAGGAGGGAACCATATATTGAAGTTCAGTCGAGCATTTGCCATGAAAATAGCGATAGAGCAGAGACAGGCTCGCGACGTCTTAAGCAAAAGTTTGGATATAATATGACAAAATGTAGAAATGAATAGAAAAAGTGGATATACCAAAACAATTTGGTTGCATTGTTTTGGCGCATCCTTTCATTCTGTTCATGTCTGCATCATGCATATATATATCTATACATGCATGGCTGCATGCGTTGAAATATCTATTATTCAAAAGTGAATTGCTCAATTGAAAGCTCCATTTTCTTGCTCACAGAAGATGCATTGTTTTGTCTTCCTTTCAGATCGCATGAATGCTGCTGCTTTTGAGCCTACTGCTCTTTGCCAGCCCCCTCCAACTGGACCAAAAGAAAGTGGTAAGGGGCTCTCGCTCTCTCCCCCTTCTCCCTCTCATTAACAAAATCTTAGAATGATAAAATACAGTTTCCATCCAATTTCTTCATTAACACACTCAGTCTCTAATTTCTCCTTAGTCATCTTATGGTAGGACTTAGTTCAAATATAATAGAAGGAAGAGAAAAAAAATGTAGTTCATTCTCCAAAATGTTAAATCATTAAAACGAATTGGTCTTGAGCATTATTTTCCCTAGTGGATAGGATCTTTCTTTACTTCTGATTACAAACTTTCAAAAGTAAAAATTCATGAGACAAAATCGTTTTGTTTTTCTAAAAGCTGATTTCTATTTTTCTTTCATTAATTTTTTTTTTTTTAATTTCTTTTTTAATCTATTTTTATGATGCTTGGAGAAGGACAAAAGCCAATAAATTAAAATAATTGATTCGTTTGTTACCCTTTTTTTTTTTTTTTTTCTACTGTTGTAATTTTGTCTTTACTTTTACCACCCTGCCCACCACCATCATTTCTCTCGTATGCACGCACACATGCACACCTTCTCACCTTCTTTATATTTGCATTTTTGTTTTTACCAACTGTCTCTCACTTGTCAGTTTCGTCAATTGTCTTTTTTTCCTTTTTCTCTATATCTATTTTTTCTTTCCTTTTCTTCCTCCTTCCCTATCTCTGTCTCTTCTTTCTTTCTCTCTTATTTTTCTCCCCCCCTCCTTTCTTTTTTTTTTTCTTCCCTTTCTGGTTGATTATGGTTCATTTTATTTCCCCACCACCCCCACTCTATCTTTCCAGATATTGAAGGCTATGGTCATGACAACCAAGACACACTTGATGCTTTTCCCTTCAGTCAGCCAATGCCATCAAATGTTGATGAAGATGCTGAGCTGAGACGTCAGTTAAAGCACATGGGCCGAGGTAAGTCACACACTCCTACCAATGAAAAAAAAAAATGGAAAAAACATGACAATTTATTAAAATTAGTAAGTATGCAACAAAAAAATGACTAAACTAATAAAAGATCTCAATTAGGAAAGAAAAAAAAAAAGGTTAGAATCAATAGGTTTAATTACTTTACTAATGATAAACATGAGGAGGTATTTAATTGATGCAATTTTTAAACAATGTTTTAATATTTCTCTTCATATTAGAAATGTTTTAGCAAAACAAATTTCAAAAACTACAACCACTGTACAATAAGATTAGTAGGTCTGATATATAAGTACTAGCTGGGCGCCCGGCATTGCCTGGTCGTACAATACGCTTGACATGATATTTTAATTTATGTAGATTACATATGTTTTATAGAATCAATCCTTTATTGAATATTATATTATGAGGAATAATTTACCCAATGCACTAATTCGTAAAAAAAAAAAAAAAAAAAAAAAAAAATGATAATGTGATTCATCAAATTCCATCTGTGTTTGTTTACAATATCATGTCAGCTGATATTTGGGCTTGACGATGAATGCCCTGGAAAATTCACTTCTGTAACGTCATTAGTTTTAAAATATGCAAACAAAGAAATGATTTGCAGTGGTTTTAAATGGTATCTCTTCTTTTATCGTAAACTGAACTTATTAATAAGAAAAAAATTAAAATGGTGAAGTACATCCGAGTTTGAACAGGCTTAATCTCTGTATGTTCTACCACTTAGCTATATCTCCAGATGACAAGAAATATGTTGTTTTTTTTAAGAAAAATGATTTGCTAAGATTTTATTATCTCTTCTGGCTGGTGTAACGTAAAATATTTCCCTGACAAAATTCTTTACCTATAAGAAAGAAAGACTATTTTGAGGATCGGATTTTTTTCAATTTTCAATACTTATTGGATAAATTTCTGTGCAAAACATATCTAAGAACACTGCCAGACATATAAATTACCTTTGTGCAAAATTTGCAAAATATAGGCTCAGCCATTTTGTAAGCTATGAGGAAGGAACTCTCACACGCACACACACAAAGTGACTTTTATATAATTGTAGAGATGTGTTAATATTCAAGAGAATATATATATATATATATTGGTATGCATAGATTTATTTGTTGATGTAATAAAGGAAAAACAATAATTGGAGGAGCTGTTATATGCCCTTTATACCTAGGTATTTCGAAGCCTAATGCCTCTCATCGGAAGAGGGGCTATGATGCTCTGTTGTAAACATTTCAGCGACATCTAGCTAGAGGGGATAATTGGAGCAATATTAATGTATCTGATATATAAGGAAGTGATGGATGAGGTGTGAGCAGGGCATCTGGGGATGTTAAACTAATGTAAGTGAATTTTAGTAAGCTAGAGATTTGTGAGGGATTAGAAGCTAGAAGGAATAGCGGGTATGAGAAAGAGGGGGGGCAATATAATATGGGAGAGGATATATAATATGTCTGGCAGATTAAAAAAAAAACAAATTGAACATTAATAGCATTTAAGCCGACAAATTAAACTTTGCTTCTGACTAGCAAGTTTTTATTTGCTATTGTTATTGGCAAGATAATAAGATACTTTGCTACAATGTATTTAAAAAGAAATACTTAATCTTGTTTGGCAGCTTGCTAATGCAGAAACATTTTCAAATAAATGCCTAAAAAGAAAAATCTGCTAAGGGAAATAATTGTTCTTTTAGTAAAGCATTTCTTATTTATTTTTAGCTTAAATACTGAATCTAACAAAAACGCATATGTAAAACAGATATTTACAAAACAGATTTAAAAGTAATGGATACCAGGTAATAATATAATTATATATTCTTTGAGGTTATAGGTATTTGTGTGTATGTATATATTTACATTAAGAGTTGAAAATTACAAAAAGAAAAAATAAGAATTTCACATCACAGAAAGCAAACCTAAGCTATATCTGCTAAGTACACTATGCATCTATACAAATAGATTTCCCTCTTTGTGCATTATAAACTTAAGTGTATATATATATATATATATATATATATATATATATATATGTATATGTACAAGATACCTAAACCATTATAGATTTTGGAAAACAACTGCTAGTTGTAAAAAGTGATAATATGAGCTTTAGTTTAATTTAGTTTCATGCAAATAAAATAAAAACTAGGTAGGCAGCCTTCATGAAAATTCAGATACTTCCAATTATTGTTAAATCTAAACAGTAGGTAGTAGAGATCAATTAATGAATGTTCCACAAATTGAGGTTTCTGTATTATATTTTAAAGGCTTCCAGGAGGGCATAATATGGGTAAAATTTAGAAAATTCAAATATTTCATATTTGCATTGAATTGGATCCATAGTCAATTAGGTACGAATTAAGCAAGATTTTCTGAATTTTAATTCCTTAAGATCCCTTCATTTTTGGACATTTGTGGAATCAAAATCATGCAATAAGAATCATATAAATAAGATTTAATAGTATCATATGTGGATTTTTAAGGGGATATTATATGATAATATTATTTTATTTATAACTTGAAAGTTAAAGGCTAAGAATAGAAATGGTAATATCAGATTCCATGATATGTCAGGTGTTCTTTGAAATGGTTAAAAATATGACTGTACTTAGCTCACCCTTCATCCATCAAATGCTACTTACATATTTGGACATCAACTCCAAAACTGAATATTATAAAATGTACAAAAAAATCTCTACTTATATATAAAAGACACTTTGTGTGAGTTTGGTCCCCATGAACTCCAAAACAGTTGGGCCAATTTTTTTTTTTTTTAATAATTTCACACAATTGTAATTTATATGTCTGAGAGTGGCTTAGATAGGTTTTGTATTGGGATACTCTCAATAGGTATCGAAATTTAATGATTGCAAAAATCTGATTAAAGAAGGAACAGTTCAATTTTTACCAAAGTTAACAACCTTATATAGCCTAACATCACAAGTGTATTTGAAAAGTTTTATCACAATACAAGCAGAAGACTACCAGCATATAAAATCAACAGTAGGTTCTTTGATAAGACAGAGGTGCGTTCGAAATGAATGTTTCTGTTTAGAGCACAATTGAACAATGATACTTGACTTTTGCATTTTAAACTTTAATTGAAGCCATTATATAAAAATGATTTTATAAAATCAACAGTAGGTCCACTACAGTGCAATGTAGACTACAATAGATTGTGGACTAAGACACTGCTGAGAAGTATGTTAAGCTTTCTCACAGTGCATTGTGATGGGTTTCCGACTAGAGCAGGTAATCAATTTGATTGAAAAATGAAAACTGATTTCACAGATTTCGATGACATGAAAAGCATTCATTGATGTTCATTCAATCCCGGGCAATGTTGGGTCTCCCAGTTAGTATGAATAAAAACTGTAATATGGTGTTAGGAACTGCAGGCAAGAAAACCTGTTTCCTCATTTAGTCTGGGTTTTTCCTGCCAAAGATAAAAAGCAAAACAGAAATTATATTAATAACTCATGCTTCTGTTTTTAAAAAAAAAAAACATTTTACTCATTTCAAAAATAAGTTTTTCTTAACCTTATAAAACTTCAGAATAGAATTATTATTGCTGTTCACTTAAAAATGACTAGTTTTATTTATTTTGCTTAAAAGATATTTAGCTGATAATTATTCTTGCGCTAAGTAAATATTTAAATTGTTAAAAATAAATCTAATTTTTATTTGTCTAATATTGAGTTGAATATTAGGTTGTTACAAAAATAATGGCCGCCTAAAATGATGTGTTTTGGAAAGTCATTTTAACACAAAATTTGTAGTTCATTTTAGGGTTATATATTAATATTGTTAAATTTATACATTAATTAATATTGTTAAATTTATATATTGTTAAATTTATATATTAATTAATATTGTTAAATTTATATATTTATTAATATTGTTAAATATATTAATTAAAATTGTGAAATATATTAATTAAAATTGTCAAATATATTAATTAAAATTGTTAAATATATTAATTAATATTGTTAAATTTATTTATTAATATTGTTAAATTTATTTATTAATATTGTTAAATTTATTTATTAATATTGTTAAATTTATTTATTAATATTGTTAAATTTATTTATTAATATTGTTAAATTTATTTATTAATATTGTTAAATTTATTTATTAATATTGTTAAATATATTTATTAATATTGTTAAATATATTAATTAATATTGTTAAATTTATAATATATTTAACAATATATTAATTAATATTGTTAAATTTATTTATTTTCAAGCAAAATTTTTTTGGGGGGGGGCGCATACAAGGTCCTCAATGATGAATAATACAAAACATGACCTTCGCCTCGTTATGTTGCATAAGTTCAAACTTGGCCATAATGCCTCTGAAACTACAGTACGAAGGTGGTTCCAAAGATTCCGTAATGGAGACGAGAGCCTTGAAGATGAAGAAGATGGAGGGCGAGCATGCAATCTTGACAACAAACAATTGCAAGCAATTGTTGAGCAAAATCCTCATCAAAGTGTCAAATGTTTCAGACACTTGGCATCAGTACTGTAACAGTTGCACACCATTTACAGAGCATTAGAAAGATGAAAAAACTCGATAAATGGATCTCTTGTGAGCTTAATGAGAATCAAAAACTTAATGCTCTGTGTGTGCGTAGCAGCAATGATCCCTTTCTTGACCGAATTGTCACTTGTGACGAAAAGTGGATCCTTTATAATAATCGTAAACGATCTGGTCAGTGGCTTGATCGTGATGAGTCTCCCAAACACTTCCCAAAGCCAAAGTTGCATCAGCAAAAGATTATGGTGACAGTTTGGTGGTTTGCAATCGGTGTTATCCACTACAGCTTTTTGGGAAGCAATCAGAGTACTACAGCAGAGGTCTACTGCTATCAACTTGCCGAAATGCATGTTTCCTTGAAAAAAAAAAAAAAAAGAGGCCTGCCTTGGTGAATCAATGTGATCCAATTCTGCTCCATGATAACGCGCGGCCACATGTTGCAAGATTGGCTCTGCAGAAAATCACAGACTTGGGATACAAGACTTTGCCACATCCTCCATATTCTCCAGACCTTTCACCTACTGATTATCATTTGTTTAAGAATTTAAGCTCATTTTTAAATGGTAAAATGGTTTCGGTCCAAAGAACTGGTGGAATCATCTTTCAAAAATTTTGTTGCATCACAGCCAATAACTTTTTATCAACAAGGAATAAATAATCTTGTAGATCGATGATAGCGATGCATAGCTGTGCAAGGCTTGTATTTTGATTAATTTTACCATTTCTATTGTTTATGTTTCTGAAATCTGCCATTATTTTTGTAATAACCTAATATTTTTATGGTAAGAAGAAAAAAATACATTTGGTAAGAAACCATGAAAATTTCACAGGGTTATACTAGTATTTTTATTATTGCTTTCTTGGTAAAAAATATATTAAGCACTATTTTCAGTACATGTAAAAAAAAAATTTGTTTAATTTCTGATCTATTGTGTAGTTTTCATGTCTGCTTCATTTGTAAACGAGCACTGACCTTTAATAAAAAATTATAGAAAACTGCAACTCGCTACTTATTAAAGTTTTAATAATTTTTTCCTTCAATAAAAATATTTTGAAATCAATAGTAACATTTTTTTCTTCTTCTAGGAAGTGATAATTTTTGCATGGACTTTATACTTCTTCAGTCACTTATGAGGTGCAAAAATTAATAGTTCTTTCGAATGTTTAAAATGCATACATTTGTCTAAAATATACACATCTCAGCCATTTATTTTCGAACTTGAAGTGTATTTAATAATCGCCTTTCTAGTTATTATTAAAGTGAAAATCATCACTTTCCCAAAAGTTTAAAAAAAAATATATATATATATTTTTAAATAAAAAAAATACTAACATGTATTTCTAATTGTCTAAAAAAAAAAAAAAAAAATGAAAGATGGAGATTAAAAAAGCAGTTCATTTTGTTATTTCCAAAAACTTCAATGCTATATATATATATATATATATATATATATATAATGGACTCTCCTAACGTATGAGGTTCATGCAGCTAAGTTATCTGAAATCCATTAAGATAATTTGTTTATAGTAGTGAAGGTTTTGTGTAGGATCATTAACACTTTTTGGAACCACTGCCAACCTCAGGTGGTGCAAAGATAGAGCAAATAGACCTTGGCTTTTGCATCAGTTTTCCTTCTTGTAGACGCATGTCTTAACCAAAACTGCAGTTTTAAACATGCCCCCAGATACTAATCTGGAAATTTCTATGTCCCGACACAATACATAGTGCCTAGTATTCTCAAGTGGTCACCCATCTGGTGCTGACCAGGCTCATCGTTGCTTCACCTCAGTGATCTAACAAGAGCCGTTGTATCAACATGATTGTTGTTTATATATATAATAATGTGTGTGTGTAAAATAAATTTTGCCATCTTTTAATCTAAAAAAAAAAAAAAAAAGTGGTTTCTGTATTTGATTTTTGCTAGCAAGTGGCAAACAAAAATGTTCTGTTGAGAAATTGATAGACAGTGAAATGTTGGGATTCCATTTTGCTTTAAATCATGTCATCTGCTTGACATACAACATGCATTTTTAAAGATTCTTTGAAATGTTTCATCTTTATTTTTTCTCTTTCCAGCATCCAAAAAACAATTTGTCACCCTGGCAAGGAAGTTTTTCTCAAGAAGAAAAAAGAAGTCATCAAAGGATATGTATCCTTTTTCTTTGAAGAAAGAAATTTTTTTTTTTTTTCTAAATAACATTTATAACAGAAATCGAAAATTTTTGGAATCTTTAAGATGAGGATTGATAATTTGGATTATTCAAGCTACTGTTTTTGCAATGTTTTGACAAAATATCGAACTCAGGAATCTGTCAAGAATTTTGTACCAAACTCTTTATTTAATCTATGAGTGTAGATTGTTCTTTTTCTATCAGCCATAACCGAGTATAACCATGGGACAGTGAATAAAAGTGCTTAGTAATAACCAGTTCTAAGTGACAGTCTTTTTAAGGTTGTAGGTTCAATCTTTAGCACAGGCAAGAATGTTAAAAATACAATTACAAATTAACTTCTACCTGCTCATCACGGACAAGATGAGAACAAACTATCCCGTGGATTAAATAAAGGGTTTCATTAGATATTTCATAGAAGTTCCAGATTTGAAGAAGTTCAGAGGTCACATCATTGGAAATGTGAGAAAAACACCCAAGTTGAGAAAAGTAGTTGGAATTATCCAAATAAGAAAACAAAAAAGTTACATTATTCTTGGAATTGTGTAATAATGGAATGCTGTGTGCATCGTTGCAGATTTAATTGTGCAATGAAATGAAGCCAGTAGCAATGATTTATATATTAATACGATAGTGTGTGTGTTATTTTGTGTCACGCTTACATCCGGGTCATTTCATGGTTATGTACTTCCATTTCTTGTCATAAATATTTTTACCAAGAATTCTGCATAAGTTTTGGTTTCGGTTTCGATTATAGCTCATGGCACTGAAGTCATCTATTTTTATAAATATTTTTATCAAGAATTCTTCACAAGTTTTGGTTTCAATTTCGATTATGGCTGAAGGAACTCAAGTTATATATATTTTCAGAAGTTTTTATTTCAGTTTCAATTAAAGCTGATGCACCCAAGTCATATGGATATATTTTTTTATTTTTGAAATTGCAACTTTATATGGTCCTAGATATGACCTTAAATTATATCCAATGGTGAGGCCCTAGCTTGCGGGCTTTGGGGAGTGTGGAGCCACCCTTTAAATGCCATTGCTCTCAGGTCCATTCTGACCCAGAGTGGTAGTACCTGCTAGAGTCCCAACTATGGGTTAAAAAGAAACCGACTTGATAAAAATATATATTCTATTAAAAAAGTTTTCTTCAAAATCACTGAATTTGGCATTAAATAACCTGAAAGGGGTTAATAGGCTGTAAAACAAAAACAACCAACCAACAACAACTTTATAACATACAAAAATCAATAGAACATTAACTCTATAATAATATATACAAAATCTGCAAGAATTAAAATATCGTATTTAAGCGTACTTTATGACCGGGCTTTGCCGTGTGTTCATGCTAGCTTAGTTAAATACTTTCGCAGTTTTAACAAAAAAAGCTATCAGAGCGTTTCCATTTACTGAACATCTACAGAATTCCAACATCAATATATTATATATAAATGAGTCCTCTGTGGAATTTCCACAGGTCCTCCTAGTTAATAAGAATGTTATATATAAATGGGGATCAATAAAACAGGGCAATAAGTGTTTTAAATTATAGAATAAATACAGAATGTATATTATTTTTTATCTTTTTCTTTTATATCCATTTTTTTTTTTTTTTTCATACTCTTTTTCACCCCAAACAAGGAATATTGCCACTTGAAACGGAAGGGGCTAATATTTGGTATCTGTGGGGAGTTGAGCAATAAAACGTCTGTTCACATTACATTTAAATTTCTGCAGGTTGGTACTATCAAGGAAGCAGGAAATAGGGAATTTCAAAGTCTAGCTGTTTGAAGGAAGAAAGTATTAGAGTAGGAAGTTTTTAAAATTTCTTAAAATCGAAAAAAAAAAAAAAAAAATGCAAATGTGATGAAAAAAACAATAGAAAAATGAACGTTAAAACTTTTTAAAAATTTGAAAAATAAAAAAAAATAGCGTACATGAAAAATGGCATAAATAATCCTGTTTCAATATTAAATCTTTAAAAATCGAAAAAAAAAAGATATCTCACATCACGATTTGAACTTACAAACTTTAGATAATGACTCCACGCTCTAATCAACTGAGCTAAGAGGACGCTGACAAAATTGGGCCATTTTTTTAAATATTTAAACTAATTCAAGTTCCGACGTCATTTGTGCATGCGTAGAAGCCATCTTGTCATGAAGATACAATTTAAAAAGACATGTTTTTTTAGCCCTAAAAGTCCCAGAGGGATGCGAACCAGAATTTTGCCAGGGTCACCTATACTGAATTTATATCAAGAATAATGGCCTCCACATTTTGGCCAAGTTTCAGGAAAATCTAATGGATGTATCAAACGCTATGGGTCAAAAAGGGTCATTTTTGGCCATTTTGGGGCATTTTTGACCTCTTTTGAACCCCTGAGGAAGCAACAGGAATTTTTGCAAAAATAAGTTTTTTACTGTGCACATCTATTTAATGAAATACAATTTGTGGCAAAATTTCAGGAAAAACTAATCGACAGTTATCTGGCAATCGTCCGGAATAACAGACGCACGGGCTCACATTCGCTTGGATGGATGCACGGACATCACTGAAAACATAGGTCCCTCTCCGATAAATCAGGGGACAAATAAATTGAAGACTATGTATTTTATACTTTGAATGTATGCTGCTAATATAAACATAGAGCATTGAAGAGGGTGCCAACAAAACTAAGATTCTATCAAGTGGTATGAAGATCATATGTTTGAGAACAAGATTTTTCAAAAATTCTATAAATCCATACACTTTTTTTTTTTTTATATACAATTCACATATTGTTAAAAATAAACAGAACTTTTGCAAATGGAGTAACTAAAGATTATATTTTAGATTTTGAGTCCTCATCATGTAAATCCTTATCTACAAAAAAACCCAAAGAAAATAGAAATAGAAAAATTTAGTCATTCCTAGTTATGGCCCTTGAACTATGTACGACGCCCCCTATTGGAGAAACCCAGATTGGTCATTTTGTTTTGCTATTGTGTGTTTATGGTTGGATTCAATAAAATCGAAAAACATATTTGTCAATTTTTGTTAATTTCAAAAATAATTTAATTTGCTATGAATTGTCTCCTAGATGGGTGGGGGGAGGGGGATTATGGGAGCATAAACAATTTATATTTCCCCCCAAGCCTTTGGCCTTGATTGAGGGGGAGACTAAAACTTGCTGCTATGGTTTCAAATAATCTGAAATAACAGCAAGGGGAGACTTGATTCCAAATATTTCTCATATGTTATATCTCCCTTCTTTTGGAAATAGGGTATGATTATGAATATTTCCAGTATCAAATAATCTTTATGAACTGAAATTTACTTTATGTATGAAAACCAAAGAGAGGAGATATAACATGAGAAATATTTGGAATCAAGTCTCCCTTTGCTGTTATTTCAGATCATTTGAAATCATAGCAAGTTTTAGTCTCTCCTCCATCAAGGCCAGAGGTTTTGGAGAAATATCAGATATTTTGTAATTCCTATGCAAAACTTAGAAAACAAATGACTATAATTGAAATATTTTCTGGCTATAAAACAGTGCTAAAAATAGGCTCTGGATGATTGCCTTAATGTGTGACCTTAAGGACAAATGTCACATAGCCCACTACACAATTCAGGTCATTAGCTTTCCAATGAGCCTTCATTTGTTAAATTCTGATCAATAGTTGCTGAGAATTCAAACTTATAAAATTGCCAAAAAAGGTTGCGTGTGTATGTATGTATGTGTGTGTGTATATATATATATATATATATATATATATATATATATAGTAGCAGGCTGCCTGGTATTGCCCGGTCGTAAAATATGCTTAATGATATTTTGATTAATGCGGATTTCATATTTATTATTATATTATATTGGACCCAATATATGGTAACAAATTTAAAAAGTTCAAAATCGAAACCAAAATGTTTAGCTTACAATTTACTTTTTCTTTTGACGTTAATGCCTGAACTATGAAGACATGTTTTCTGCCAGGCTAAAAATTAAAGCATGAAACAATAGTTATTACATTACGCATACATATTCATCATGCCGTCGTTCGACCTTCACCTTCCATTTATTAAATTTTCACACTTTTGCACCAATTTTCCCTGGCTGAAACCCAAATATAAAGTTTTACATTGAATACTCTATATATTAAGTAGACCAAAAACTGACAAAGGAGTTTGGTAGGCAAATTTTTTTTTTTTTTAAATATACATATACATATATAGAAAGGTTTGTGTTTACTATAACCCTTTTATAGAAATATTACACAAGTATAAATCATGACGAATATCTGCATGAATATAATTACACATAATAGTTAACTAAAGATGATCATCCCATAAGAAAACAACAAAAAAAAAAACTAATAGGGAATTAATTATAATGAATGTTTAAAAGAATATGCAAATTAGCTAGACCTTTTGCAGATGAATGCAATTCCACAACCAATATATATATATATAACAAAGTTGTGTTTTCTTTTTAAATAAATCATAAAAAGGGTTTTTAATTTAATATGAATATCAATACACAAAAAAAAAAAAAAAATTATAGAAGGAGATATATATATTAAATTGTGATTCAATGAATTTCAAAAAACATTTATTGAAATGAAGTGGTTGAGTTTCATATCAAAGATTTTTATTATTCTAAGCAAGACAAAGAATACTTTAGAAAATTAATCTCCTTAACCTATAGGGTTTCGATGTAAAAACTTGACTTAGTTTACAAAAGACTGTCAATTTACGTGACTTTGGGAATATGACTTGTTCATTCTGTAATAAGACATACATCATAAATATTTTTCTGTATTTTTTTTTTTAATTAAGTCGAATTCTAAATAAGAATCATATATTTTAATATTAGGAATTGTAATAGCGCACAAAACAAGTCTATGTACTTCCAACTGCCATCAAATTTTTAAAAAAATCTGAAGTGATAAGAGAAATAATTCCTAAAGATTAGCAATTATTTTCACATATGTTATAAAATATTTATAAATTTGAGCAATAATAAAATTTCATCATTCAAATTTCAAACATTTGATTTTTTTTTTTATATACTAATAATGAAAAATTAGTATAATTCCAAAATTTATGAGAAATGATCCTGTAGAAAAATAATTACAAGTAAAAATTTAAATTTTGGAGTTTTAATGATCGAGAATTCGCAAGATCCAGAGGGAGATCACTGCAATCAATAATTTTGACTGTCATCTGTATCGCTATGTTTAATCCAGAAAACTGATTTTTTTTTTTAATTTAAAAAATACTTATAGCACATCATTTACTAGATAATTTTTCATAATAATTGAAATTTATATTACTTTCAGTGTGACCTAATGTTTCACCTGAAATATGTTGGATTAAAAGATCACCAGTATAAACAAACACCAGATGATTAATATTGGGAGATCATATTGGTAATGGAAGAGTTCTCAGTATCAGCACTTATTATGATAGTAACAAATTTGCATTCCTTGCCTACTTTAAGTTAATAAATCTAAGATTATTGGTGCCTTGTCGTTGATATCAACCAGAGATTCTTGTATATTCATATTATTATTATTATTATTATTATTTCATATTATTAATAAGCAAGAAGAATCAAAAATCTCAAATGTAAATTGAAGAAAGAGTGTTCTTTGGCAATGAAAAAGTATCAACCCAATTAAAGGTGAAATTGCTTTCTAAATTTTTAATCATCTCACAAACAACAACCCCGAGCACCTTTTTGATTTCTGTGTGTCTAATATACGTGGACATGTCAGTCAGGAAACAGCACCCCCTCCAATGACTCTGGAAAACATTTTAAAACTTTCATTCACAAATATTGTACAATGCTCTGTTGCTATATAATCATCTTAGTAATTTGTATTCTTCGGACCATTTTCGGTGTTATTTTCACAACGTTTCAGTCGATATAATCTCCAACCTTCTTTAGGTATATCTTATCAAACTCTGGAGTCAGCACAGAATTTCAAACAGAACCTTTTATTTAATCCACATGCTCTCGCTTCATCAGCCATGACTGACTAAAAAAAGTTAAGTAATTCACAATCATGTTTTTATTGTCACTTGCACTGAATAGTGAACCTTCAACCTCTAGAACATCTGCAGAAAAAATTGATCCAAACAAAACTAGTAAATCTTTTGAGATTTCTTTTTGTATTAATCTGTTTTTCTTCTCCCCCCCCCTTCATGCATCTAGTCTCTAGAGCTTTTTATCATATGATATATTGTGTATTTTATCATATACAATATATATATATATATATATATATATATATATATATATATATATAAATTGATGATGAAAATAAAAATTCAATGAATTACAATATATATTAATCCATTCAAAATTTAAACAAAGAATATAATAAAGAAAAATCTTTAGACCATGGATTTTCAAAGATATCCTCTTTTTATGAGTAAAGAATGTATCACTGATTAACATGAATTTGAAAATATATAAAAAAAAAAATATATAAAACTTTTTAATGAACTAAACGACATTTTCAATGAAATAACAGATTAAAAATAAACACTGAATTAATGAAATAGTAAGTCGTGAAAATAAAAGGAAACATCTGGAATTCAAGTATGAAAAAAAAAATGAAACAATCAATGAAGTTATTTTCTTTATCATAAAGTTTGAATTTTTGATTGATTAAAAAAGTATTGTAATTTATTCAATTTTTATTGTCATCATCAATTTTTCTTTTATATATATATATATATATATATATATATATATATGAGGGGGGGGTTGTATTACTAATTTGTTACATATACAAAGAAAATGTCATTTACTTTTCTCCTTGACTGAAATATGTTTAGCCTTGGAGAAAAAATTGCTCCATCAATGGCGAATTTGCTTGAAGATGAAGAAGAACCAGAAGACGACATCCCAGCAGCCCTTTTAGAAGAGAGACCACATTTTGAACCATTGGTCAGTTTTTTTTGTTTTTGTTTTTTTTTTAATTTTTAATCAATTGGAATACCTATATTTGTAGATGAAAAATCTGACCAAGAATTCTTTTTTCACAAATTAATATCAGAAACTTCAGAGAGACAACTTTCAGCAAATCATGCAATTGATTAGCTTGTGATATATATATATATGCGTGAGAGAACTAACAACTGTGTGAATTATATTTGCAGAATAATTTTATTCTCACGCACATATGCAGCTGTGAAAACTGCAACCTACTTTTACATAAAAACAGTGGCAAAAAAAATGTACATCAAAATAAAGGATACAATATTTTACAAAAAATCAAATCAAATAAAAGAACACATAAGAAAAGGATAAGAAATAGACATAATAATAAGACCAGGCACATGTGGCACAAAGCAAGGTTTCTTCCAAATCGCATGGAATAAGGAACTGTGACTGCCAAAATATATGTAGAGAAATAGTGAATATATTCCTATTTAAAACAAAGCTCTACATTTTTTTTATACCTTGATCAACTTATATATATATATGTGCGTGTGTGTAAAAAGGTTTTGGCTTATTTTGTTAGCATTTTTAGGGGCTAAAGAAAAACTGCCATTTCATTGACTGACAAAGGTGGGCAAATGACAAAAGAAGCAACGCTATCTCATAAAGTCTGGCTTCCCTTATATGGTATAATTTGAGTCCTCTGCTGATTTAAATAATTTTAAAGTGTACAACTATTTTATCCATCAGCCTATGAGGGTTGAAAGGAGAAGTTGATGCAGACCAGTAGTTGTGCCATAGAAAGTATACAGTAAAAAAACGAGTTCATGCCTGTAAAAATCCCAGAGTAAATAACAGAATTATTTGTTATTCTTTTTAATCACTCCTGTTACTTCAGCCATTAAAAGAGGGAAGGAAGAATAAAGATTTAAAAAAAAAAAAAGCTGGAGAGTTTCTACTTCTTGGAAACTAAGCATCAAAGTGATCAGATGGGCATTCAAATCTTTCTTCACTTTACTGGGTTTGGAAGAACATGCCGTTTGTCTTGATGTTTGTTGCAAATTACTGCAGGAAGTGAATCAAATTCCAGAGAAAGTAATGGAGCCATTTGTTGTTCTTTTTGAGTGTTTCAATTATGTAAGTCACAAAATCTGTAACTCCATGACTGAGAGAGAGAGAGCTATAATGCAAAAGAGGAATAACTCTTTCTCACCAACACAACACCGATCAATAGTTCAAAATGGAGATGGAAAAACACCTCCATACACAATGTTACAGGTCACTTATACAGAAATGTTATTTGATGAGTAATTATGAATAAACTTAGTCGTAGAGAAACTTATTATTACTTGCATGACCTTGATGAAATTCCGTGGTGCTTTCTAAATCAATGTGTATAATTTACTGCTAATAATAATATTCATTTTGAAATAATGATACCTGCTGGTATTCTATATCTCAACAAAGCTACCATTCGCCATTGCATGGAGTATTGTTGCTACATCGGGCTGGTACACCAACCACTAGTGTCTCCCTTTTAGTCAGGGTTAAAAAAAAAGTCTTTAAAGCTTACAGGCTCCACACTAACTACCAAGCTCCAGCTCCTGCCTCATCATCGCAGTGTTCCATCTTTGTGCCAATTTTACAAATTAAATACTTGAATGGAATGTGATGTGATTCTATCAACCCTACAATCAGCAAAATCCCACCCTTTCATTGTATAGATCCATAGTTGCCAGAATTTCTATTCTAATAGTTCCCCCCCCCTTAAACTGCTTTAAAATTTTCTCCCTGCTCTGACTGTACCAATATGCATAAATTTAAATATAATTTGAGCAAACATTTCACTGCACAATCTTCACTAAGGGTCCCCTAAAAATCTGGCACCTAATTTACAGTAGTCCCTTAATTCTCACTAGCGAATGGGCCTTGTTTAGAGTGAGTATAAGTAAAAAATAAAATAAAAGAAAAATATCAGCTACAGTCAATACTATTTTCAAAGGTCAAATCGTTGAACTTTGACCCCTTAACAGCCAAATTTCTGGCCGAAAACAGATTACAAAGATTTTCCCCAAATCTCAATACTCTGTATATCAAATTTGGACTCTGTAGACTAAAAATTGACAGTTATTGTGTAGGGAAATGTATACACAGACACTTTCACTTTTATAGATATACTAGCATTTTAGCCCGGCGTTGCCCGGGTGTTTGGAGGTGTCTGTTGAGAAAAAAAAAAAAGTGGTGGTAGGAAGGCAGGCTCGAACCCGTACTGTGGAGGAGGAAAAGAATGGGGGGGGGGGACTGACGTCTTTGCTGTTACGACCACCGCCAAACCGGAGGTGACTTATGTATAAATTAAGGCTAGACAATCGAAAGGAGAGGATGACTTTCAAAAATATCGGCGAAAAAGTGATCCCCCCCCCTCCCTGTAGAAAAGTGCCCAGTTGAAGGTGAAGATATTAATGTTTTTAGCCAATTTTTCGATATTTGTCGTCTGAAAGGTCGAATTTCAAAACGATACTGATCTTGGTAAAATCTGTCGCCTTTGTCGAAAGTTTTAGGCACACATGCAAAAATACATACATACATATATTGGTAACTAAAAATTTTCAACCCAAACCGATTAAAAAACTTGTCCTATCTCTGAATACCCTTTATGTAAAATTTCAAATGTTTACACCAGAAATTGTCTGAGTAATTTGGTAGAGACTGCAGAGGTCAATTTTTTTTTAACTTTGACCTCTATTATGACCCTTAACATTTATTGTTTTGGGCTCGAATCAAGTTATTAAGTTAGATCCATGTCCAAGGAACCTATATCTAAAATTTCAATTGTTTATACCCAAAATTTTCGGAGGAGTTTAATAGCTCTCAAAGGTCAAATTGTTGAACTTTGACCCTTTAACAGCTAAGTTTCTGGCCGAAAACTAATAACAAAGATTTCTCCAAATCTCAGAACCCTGTATAACAAATTTTGAGTCTGTAGACTTAAAATTGACAGTTATTGCATAGGGAACTGTACACACACACAGACATGTTCACTTTTATAGATAGATAGATGTC
Source organism: Euprymna scolopes (assembly GCF_053919585.1). Lineage (NCBI taxonomy): Eukaryota > Metazoa > Mollusca > Cephalopoda > Sepiida > Sepiolidae > Euprymna > Euprymna scolopes. The sequence continues at coordinate 103,263,514 of NC_136482.1, read as the reverse complement.
ACCTTTTGGAACGTGTTTATTTATGTATTTATTTAAAATAGTACCGTTTTAGTGAACGGAACAACAATTTGATTTGGAAACAATTCATTTTAAATGAGTATAGTTTTTTGGGGGTTTTTTTTATACCTTAAGTGCATCAGATTAATCACCTATCACTATTTTGCTGATTATACAATCTCAATTTTTTAAATGTATGTGAAAGGTGATAACTTGTTTACGGACATAAAATGCCTTAGCATATTATTATAGAAGCAGACTAACTAATCAGTTTGGTACTCTGGAATATTGTAGCTACACAGACTTTTTTTTTTTTTTACAACATTGTCTAATCACTAGATCAACAACATCAGCACTTTTCTAGATAAATTTATATTATCAAACCACCAGCTCTCTTTTAATTGACTTTGAATCCATAAATTTGAAATAAGTTATATTGTTTTTTTTATTTATACATATCTCAATTTTTATTTTCAACTCTGAAAAAAAAATTATTTTTTGTGTTTTTCAGCCGGAGAGCCTGCCACGTCATTCTCAAGGAACATTGAATTTAAACAACGGGAGACGTTCAGATTTAGTTTGACACATGTACCTTTTCCTATACCTGCTGACTGTATTGAGTTTCTCCTTGTCAAATAAAGTTACCATCAGATTAGTCTGATGACTTCCCGCCCCTGCCTATGGTGAACATCATTTTAAGGCCTGCTACTTAGAAGGATGAGGTCTTTTGCTTCTATTAAATTACAGATAATCATCAATTAAAGAAGAAAATAGTCTCACAAGAGGAAAAAAAAAAGAAAGAAAAAACAAAACAATCCATAGAGCCTGGTTCCCTGCCGACTTATATTTTTGACTCTAAAAGATGGTTAAAATAGTATGCATGTGTGTGATGATGAGCTTTTTGTATTTTCTTGATAAATGAATGTGACTGACTTTGCTATACATAACTAATATTACCAAACATATTCACAACTGCAGACAAACTCGTATCATATATATATATATATATATATATATATATGCATGTTCCCCTTTTTTTTTTTCTTTTTTTCTTTTTTTTTTTTTTTACTTGCAAAATATGCTGTGTAATACATAGAAATATATTTGTATAACGACAACTAGAAAATCTTTTCATGTGAAAATACCTTTATTTCATTCCTTATGATGTCTTGATATATTATATATCTTTTTACTTTGAATGCTATGAAAAGTAAAAGCCTAAGAGTGAATGTTACTAAGATCAAAGTGATACTCAGTAGTTGTTGTTGTGTTGGAAATTTTCCAAAAATGAGTTTGTTGTGGAAAATTGGATACACAAGAAGTGGATTGAAATTACTGGTCAGTTGAGAGAGGATAACCAGTTTACATGCAAGAAGTGTAAGACAATGGAGACAGATGAAAACTCTGAAAGTATATCTGAATGGTGAAGCTATCAAGGTTGTTGAGAGATTTTATTATCTGGATGATATTGGAGCAAACAGTTGAGCAGGTGCTAGTGTGATTGCAAGTGTTAGGAGTGGTTGAAGTAAGTTAAGGGAACTTCTGCCATTATTAATCAGCAGAAGATTACCGCTGCCAAGCAAGAGAAGAGTGTATTAGGCATGTGTATACAGTGTGAAGATGTACGGAAGTGAAAATTGACAAATAAGGATTGAAGACCTGCATTGTATGAAGACAAATAATACGAGAATGGTACAGACGAGATTAGTTCTGATGATCTCCGAGGTAGATTAAATCTGCAACAGTACAGACAGGTGTGTGTGTGGAAGAGGACACTTCATTTATATTGTCACATTGAAAGAATGGATAAGAGTTCTTCTGTTAGTTGATGTGGAACAGTTGAGGAAGAATGTGATTAAGATGGACGTGAGATAAATAGGTTAGTTTGGAAGTCAATTTCTAAAAGCCATTCAATCTATGCCAGCATGTAAGATGGACATTAAACGGATGATTAGAACTTCAGTCCTTTTACATATTTGAAGGTATATAATGTACAACAACATCATATGGAATGAATAAATCTTTTTTTATATAAAAAAAAAAAATTATTTTCTAGTCATCTTCAATACAATACTACTGGATATTTTGTCCCTACAACTATATATATATATATATATATATATATATATATAGTAGTGGTGGTTATAGGTGCAAATTGTGGGTTTTGCATGCAAAGTTAGTATTGTCATGTCTACTGCATTGCCACATTCACCAATACCTTTTGAGAAGGAATAAATTCATATAACTTCTCTACAGCTATGGGTTATCATAAGGCAACAAGTTTAAGAGAAGAATAATTCTGAAATAATACCTTTTTTTTTTTTTTTTTTTTTTTTTTTTTTAAATCTCTGCTTCTCATGGCATTGTTTTTAGTAGTCTTGTTCTTACCACTAGACTCAAACAATGTTAGTTCAGGAGAGATGGGGTTGAGGATTACGCAACATCTGTTTCACTCTATATAGGCATTCTTACACATGGTATTCATCGTCTCTTAAGATTGAAAGGAGGCCTGATGTATATGTTACATGAATTCCTGTTCAAAATATAAGGATAATCGTTTTTAAAGAGTTATTCAGACACACACACATTCACTAATTATATGAACCTGTCCTGCGATGGATATCGTGAGAAAATGTTGGGTTCTATAATAAATGCAAGTACTTCAATGCAACCGCAAATGCTTGAAACTGAAAATAGGTGACACGATTTTTATTTTGTGGAGTTAAAATCTAGAAGGTCTTAAAGTGATTAAAGTTTTAACAAATTTCATGTTCTTCAGACTAATAGTCTAAAACTGACCGATCAATTTCTTGGCTTTTTGATTATGAGTAAAGTGTAGTATCTGTTCTGATACTACACTTTAGCTTTTCTGTATTCAGTCTAGAAGAATTTTTCCTTTGCTGGGGCAATTTATATTTTTGTCCAAATCTAGAGTGCCTCATTTTGAGGAGCTGGATTTTCCACACATAAAATTAAAATGACCTTGTGTCTAACTTTGTCCTTATGAGGAGGACAATAAATAGAGATCAACTCTCATTTTAGAAAAGGTGTATATTTTCTAGGATTAGTAATTTCCCTTAGAACAAACGAATCATTCCTGACAAATTTAATTTTCCTATGTCTAATCACTTTAAAGTAAGTTATGTTAGTCTATACCAATATATATATATATATATATATATATATATATATATCGAAATATCTGTAAATAGTTTTCTACATTAAATTAAATGGAGGGGTATCATATATAATTATATACAAGTGTTCTTGTAATGTTGGATAAATTAAATTTACAAACGATTAAACATAATAAAATATATTCTTTCTTTTCCTTTCTATTTTCTTTTCTTTCCTACTCCCTTCTACTGTTTGTGTTCACACACATTTATTTTTCTTCCCTTTAACAAACATCACCTTGCTTATGAAATCTGTAACTGTAAAAGCCTCGTTTTATTTTCATATATGGTTATATTTCAATAAAAATCAATCATGAAAAAAATAAATAAATGATATCAATTTAAAACCATGAGAATCCAAGAATACATCAATTTTTTTTCTATGGAACGTTTTTCTGTGAGTTTGGTACATATAATGCTTCTCAAAAAATGAAATTATAAAATATTCCAAGATATACTCATGCAAAGAAAATTAGTGGGAGCTGTTCAACCAATAATAAAAACCAAGTTTCATTCGGCTGAAAGAACAGGGAGGGGGCATACACACAAGTATTTATCATAAAAAAGAAAGTATTCAAAGAATATAGTAAATTCTGGTCTTTCAACATCTAAATGTAAAATCTATTTTACCAAATCCATAATCGCTTTGTTTTATATTATATCTCTTGCAATTGAGAATTAAGAAAGAAAAAAAAGTAAAATATAAGAATATTTAATCTGCATTGAATATATAAACATATACAAAAACTTTGGTTCCATCTATAAAAAAAAAAAAAAAAAAAAAAAAAGAAAGAAAAAGTGACATGTTTTGTTGACTCAACCACAAAAAAAAAAAACAAAAAAAAACGCTGGAGTGTTGGTTGTGAATTCTGTATAAACAATAAGTTAAAACAAGTTGATATAAAAAAAAGAAAAATGAAATCAATTAATGAAGCTCCCCATGTCTTATTTCAACACGTCCAATGGCAATTTGCATATGAAAACCCCCAAAAAAGATCTGCCTGAAAATAGAATTATTCATAACAGCAGACATTGTCTCTGTAAATACAAATGCTGTAAAATTATTTCAATATCTTTTTTTTTCTTTATATTTTTTGTTTGTTTGTTATTACATTTTTTTTTTTTTTTTTTTTTTTCAAGATTTTATGTTGGATATTATCTTTGAATGGTTTCAACATTCCGGAAATTTCAACAACTCATACACAGGACCAGGGAAAGAAAAAATAATAATTATGAAAGATGGATTTGACTAAAACAACTTTGACCGTTTAATATTATCAGTTGATCTTCAACTAGTGGTCACTAGGATTATTATATAGACTTTTTTTTTTAACTTAAGCAGACTACAATTCGGTTTTATTTAATATTTTATAGAAAAAAAATACTTATAATAGTTTTTATTAAAAACTGCTTTCTCCAATACCTCTTTGGAGATATGTGTATGAAATGGTTAATTTATGGAATGAGTTGATAAACATGAAACAAACTAATTAAAAACTGACACAAACATGTCTAAAGCATTTATGAGCTTGTGAACACTAAACATGTTTCCATGTAAATATTTTTAAATTAGTTTGTTTACATTCTTATCATCTCATTCCATATACTAACCATTTCATTTTAATCAGAAGTTAAATTGCTTTTAAAAATGTCTAAAAAAAAAAAAAAAAAAAAAAAAAAAAAAAAAACGCTTTCTTTTGTTTAATCAGTTTTGACCAGTGATTTCATGCATTAAGCAATCGTCAAAGGATGCAGACATGTCCCTAGCATCTACAGTCTGCTAGCTCACAGCATGAAACAACAGATCATGACTGATTTAAAAAAATATATAATTTATTGAATTATATATATATATATATATATATATATATATATATATATATATGGATTCTCCCATCTAGAATAAAATATGAGGGTTTGATTTAGACACTTCATTTGCAGATGAATTTGCTTATTGAGGTTGGAGAGACTAATCTACCATACTCTGTCGCCCACAGTTGGGTTATAGATAATACAATTGCATTCTCAGTTTACAAAGCTTTCAATCCATTTATGGCACCATATTAATAAGACTCTTGGATTCCACATTGCCATAGTTGCAATTGTTGAAATCTTTGGTTCCATATCACATAGTGATGGTCCATTGTTATGAATCTGTTTGCAATAATATACATTAGTTTCACTACTCCATTAGAAAGAACACGCACATACACGCACACACATATATATATATATATATATATATATATATAAAACTGTATAAACATAAAATATCCATGCAGATCATCAATGTTTTAATATTTCCATGTCTCATCAGAATTCTAAATGAATCTTGCTGTTAGAAAATAATTTTGGAATAAAATTTTTCCCAGAATGCCATCGAAAAATAGAAAGAAAAAGAAAGTGTTCTTTTTTCTCTAAGTTTTGGTATGCATTCACCTCCCTTGTACATAGATTTAAGGGCCACTTATTGATTTCTTGCTTTCCTCCCTCTCTTGACCACCCAGAGCCTGCATCCATGACCAGTCATAGAGTAATTTGATCCCACATTATTTGGTGCTTGTAAATAAACAAATAAAAAAATCTAAGCAGTCCAGTCATATGAAGCTAAGTATTTCTTTTTGAATTATAGTGGAAGTTAAATAATTTGAATATTTATGCTAGTTCTATTTCTTAATTAATAAAAGCTAAAAAAAAAAAAATTAACAAATTTATTAATTTGTTTGAAAGCCGATATTATCATAATTTTGTTTTAGGGAAAAGATTTCCAAACCCTTTAATAGAACTTAAATTGTTAACTCGGTCAAATAAAATAAACTGTACTTAAAATCAAACTTTTCTTCTTAAATACATATTGGCATACAAATGCAACACACGCATGCATGTATGTATGTATGTATGCCCATGCACACATATATTTATATACTTATATAACTAAATGGGTAAATAAAATTCGAAAGAAATCATTAAAAATAGAAAATAAAATTTGAAAAAATAAATGGAAACTTGCACAAATATAAACACATGTATATGCATACACATCTATAAACATACACCTACAAACCTACACATCAATCCATATATACATAACTGTGGGATTCATTTGGAGTCCTGACGAAACATGTAAGTGTTAAAATGCTGATCAATTCACACAAGACTCTTTACTATGTTTATATATAATTTTATTTATAAGTTCTACACACATATTGAGCATTTTTTAAATCTTTATAAATATCAGAAATTCTTTTGACTAGGAGGCATGTGGAATTACGCCCTACTTTGGTTAACTCAATCGATTCTTCTTTGTTATAATAGCAAAATTCGAAAATCAAGTAAAACCAATAGTATCTACTTAATTGTCATGTCTCGGTAATGAACATATCCAAAAATTATGAAAAACGATAAAGTAGAAAATTAATTATTAATGAAAATAGTTTCAAAGACGACTAGTGAAAGTTTTGCTAAAAAAAAAAAAAAGGTAACATATTTTATAACATGAAAGGTCACTCAACTTTCGTTCATTGTCTTTGAAAACTATTTCCATTAATAATTAATTTTCTACCTAATCGTTTTTTGTCAGCTTTGGATATATTGCAATATGCTTATTAAGTAGATACTATTGTTTTACTTGAAATTCAATATTTCAATTTCACTATTATAATGAAGAACAACTCCCTCAATATCTATGTCTCCTTATTGGGTTTAACTAAGGGGGATAAACACACCAGTGTCTTAGTTTATTACTCTACAGATCAAACTGTTCATAGACTTATTTATATCTACATATGAAACTCTGGTATTGCCTGCTTATCACCAAGCACAAAGAAAAATATATTAATGGGTGAATGACATAAATAAGAGAGAAAAACAAACCAAAGATATATATATATATATATATATATATATTACTTGAGATCACGAAATGACTTTTTCTTTTTTTTCAAAGGTTACCATTAATCTTTTTTCTGACATCATCCATATTCAAGTAAATAACTCCATATATAAGCATAATTATCAATCAATTTCGAAATTAAGAAATTATATATTTAATGATATATAATAAATACTGACCCAACAGGTCATAGGTAGTAATGTTTAAAATGTTTCAAGAATTGGGTTATTGGTGCTTGTTTCAAACCAATGCATTTCAGGTGAAAACATTACATACTTATGTGTCCTGTTAAAATTAGTATACATCTCAAAAAGTTATGAAAAATGATCCAGTAAAAGATGTTAGATGTATTTTTTAACAAAACAATCATCCATAATTACATTCTGATATTTTGTGCTTAAAAATGGCAGACCCTTAATTAAAATCAAGGAAGATAAGTCAGTTTGTCATACCGAATTGGTTGTGCAACTTTTCCGCATTAAAATATATGATAAAATTCGATAATTCTATTTTTACTTATAATTATTTTTCTACTGAATCATTTTTTTATTTTTTTGTAATTTATACTAATGTTGACATGACACGTGAGAACATAATGCTTCCACCTGAAATGTGTTGCCTTAAACCATCACTGATCTATAAAAGCACCAAAGGGTTTAGATAATTTTTCTTAAACTTCAATGAAAACGTCTTCTAATAATTAAAGAATCAACATGCTTATTATTTCACAACATAGTCTTGTGATATTACGAAGGTACGTGTGGGAGGGGTAATGATGTTTCAAATATGAAACCCAACTTCTCCCCTTGTTATCATCTGAAGACGACTTTGCAGGACGGATTGCTGCTATTTTTTTTTTTTTGCTGTACAAATTGTATTCTTTTACACAACTGTCTCAGATACTTTAGTTTTTTTGTTTTTTTTAAGCCACATATAATAAGTAAAAAAAAATAATAAACACAAGGAAATGCTGAGATTAGCAAATTGCAAATCACAATGTCATTAAATTATTAATGTAAACTAAAAAAAAAAAATTGCTGTAACGTTTGAAAAAAATTTTTTTTTTTTTTTTTTTTTTTTTTTTCAGAATGAAATAAATTATCATCTTTCGTGTCCAACTGCAAAGGGGTCAATATCAAAATTTATAATCTTCGTCAACATTGAAATGGTATTGTCATTAACCTGGTTCTGTATAAACCAGATTGAAATGGGCTCTTATTGAAGAGTTGCAAACCACAAACAACATTAAAATATAGATTTAAAACTGAACAGCAAAATTGGGTTAGAAGATTTAAACAAAAGTTATAAAAGGTATTTTAGCTTGAAACTCTGTATGGATTGCCGGATTCAAAGATGAACCTGGAGAAGGTCAGCTGAGGATGATACAATATTGAAAATAGGAATCAACTTGAAAATAGTAGTCAGGGATAATATTAATTATCAAAAGTCATCTCCAAAATTAGAAAAAAAAAAAAAAAATACAATGTATTTCAATTTTCAGCAAAATTTTATTTTATTTTTAGTAAGAAATGTTATAAAAACATTGAAAGATGTTATATTTTACTTGTAAAAATTTTTTCAATTGATGTTAAAAATGCCTGCCACAGCTTGATATTTTTAGTGATTTTTTTTATTTTTTTTATCTCTACAATCTCTTTTGAAAGAGAGAGTATAATTGTGTATAAAACAAAGGTTAAAAAACTGTGTGGCCATTGTTTTATAATAAAATCATGGTTGCTCGAATTAAAAATTTATATATTTAAAAAGGTGGGGTGTGGTCCAAGAGGAGGACAAGATGGAAGGAAAGAAGGATGTAAAAAAAAAAAATAAATAAATAAATAAAATAAAAGAATGAAAAAAAAAAAAAAAAAATGACCATTAATAAAACTCCAAAATAGTGAATGGTGTGTACAAACAGTAATGGGGTGGTTGCTGCTACACACCATTCACATCTACACACACGTGAAATTTTGTGAACAATGAAACATTTAGTTTCAAAGTTAAATTTATTTAAAATAAAAATAATTAAGCAAATAGATTTATAAAATGAAATTAAAAATATTATTTGAATTTTTTTTGTTTTTTTTTTTAATAATTAACAATATTATGTTTCTTTTTGTTTTGTGTTAGCTGCTTATTCAGCAATTCTGATAAAACATGTTAATTTTATCACTAATAAAATGGAAAAAAATGAATAATTTACCTTTTTACTCCATATTATGTTCTTCTGAAAAAAAAAATAAAACAACTTAAACCAACAATTTATTGACTTTAAGAAAATGTTAAAATTTATCTGAATTCAACACATCTACAGCTTACATTAACAACCCGCCGGGTAATTGTAAGCGTGAAGCTGTTTTTGAATCAGCAACCTTTCAATTTATTTTTCATTGATTAAATTTCCAATCAATAATAATTTTGAAAATTCGATCAATGAAAAATAATAAATTGAATTATTTAAAAAAAATAAGCCACAGAGCCTGTGATTACCAGAGATTTGAAAAAAAAATAAAGCACGTACAATAGAAAGAAATGCCGCTTACTTACTACTACAGAATCCTAAAACTTTTGCAAGGCAATTGTGTTTTAATTTAAAATACAGATAAAGCATGCTTGATACTATATATATATATATATATATATATATATATATATATATATAATGTTGTATAAAAAAAAATGAATACCTGTTGATTAGAAAGGTCATGATTCACGAGCTGTGAAACTCTGGACAAATTGGTCTTCCCACATGCTGACGAGGCCTAGTTGTGCAAAATTAAAATTGATGAACAATTATATACTTGTATGCCACACTGGGGGCTGAAACAATTATACACAAGATGTTACCAATAAAAGACCATTTTGAAAATGAATAAATAATTGTGTGTCCATTCCTTTTAATGTAATTTTTTTTTTTTTTTTTTTTTTTTTCAAGGAAGTCACCAATTATGAAGGCCCAAAGGCCACTCGAGGATAAGGGTTAATGAATGTAAGGTGATAGTTTAGTAATCATTAATGGTATAGATTGGTGAGAATTTGGATTATTTAAAGGAACAACTCAACAAGAACTTGTTCAAATTAGACTTGAAGGCTACCATATTGTAATTGGTTGGGAAGTAGGCCACTGGAAAAAAAAATTATATATGTACACACATCCAAATTAAGATCAAACAGAAAATTCTTTGGCTTAAGCACAAATATCAATCACTAGTAGCTCAATATTAAAACAGAGCTGAATATAAATATGTATAGTTTTTACATTTAAATTTAAATCAGAAGAAATAAAAAGTATGCACAAAGTTATTAAAGTTGCGTACAGCTTGAAACAGGAATTGTTTATTTTAAATCATATCATGAAATATGAAAAACTGTATGCAGATGTATGACAATTAAGTCATACCGTACTAGTTCCATTCTTTAATGTTTCAATGATTCTGGTCTGTCTTCTATTACATCCCTTCAATAACGTCCATAGATGAAAAAAACATCTTAATTTTTAACAACACAGTAAACTCCGGATTTCTTGAAACAACCCAGCTTGAATATACCAGTCAACCAATGAGAATTTGAAACAATTTCTTCACTTTTAATCTAGAAATATATGAAGAATTAGAAGTGACTTTTGATAAACAAATTTAAAAATTAAACTCATAGAACATGTCCATTGTTTTTAATGCATGATTAAAAGAATATATTTTTTTTATTTTACTTCATTGTTAAATTCTCAAAAATTAAAGAGCCCCTTCCTGAGGTAAACACTTGACAGAGATATCTGAGTGTCCAATCAATATTATCCTCGACCTCGCAAATGTTACGTTAGTGAAATCATGAAAAACAATTTTCCTCTCCCCAATTGATTATGTTATAGTTTATCTTTATTGTGGTCTTTTCTTGGTTTGGCCAGACTGAAGAACAAGAATTAATCTGGTCTGGTGGAGTATCTAGCTTAGTATGGTTACTTGTGGTAACAACATTTAGAGAAGCTGCATTATTCCTCATACGAATCAGTGCATAGCTATGCCAAATGGATCTTATTTGTGCTTCGAATACTGTTATTTTGAATATTTGGTCAGGATTTAGTTGTAGGGTGAAGTGTCCTCATGTCTCGTGATCCTAACAAATCCTTGTACAAAAAGACCGAAGACACTTGAGGACAATGTCTACTATGGTATACCATATTAGTGTTGAGACGTTTAATTAGAATCAGAAAAACTAGAACTTTTTAGTTTCGGAATTAGAAAAATCTGTGTCCATTTTCTAATACCAAAAATGATTTTTACGTTTTATTGCAAAACTTATTTTTCCATTACTGTTACTAATGAGAAAAATGATGAATATTTATTGGTTTTAAAAGTACTAGCAAAACAAAAATCTATAGTCACCCTGGATAAGCGTCTTTTTACGTTTGAGTAAATGTATGCAGATATTGCCTACGCTTTTACAGAAATCTGAAAATTACAACAACAACAACTCTATAGAAAAAGATTTTAAAAGAATCGGAACTAGAATTGGTAATCATATTGGAATTGGGAAAAATATTGGCATCTTCTCATCATTATATATATATATATATATATACACACACTAAACATGAAGGTTAGCAGATATCATTGTTTGGAAAAGGCAAGATGCAGATCAAAAACTGAATCTTTTCTAAGATCATGGCATGCTGAACATAGTATTAAAATCAATTCAGCATTACATATTAATAGAGAAACAGAAACACTTTAAATTAGTACATTGGCTTATTTCCAATATGGCGATATGTTCAACAAAAATGGGAAATGGAAACAAGGTGTCGTGAAAAGAATGAAAAAGTATTTTAGCGAGTTATAAAAAAAAAAAAAAACACACACACACAAGAATCATATTTTGAAACAAATATTTTTGTTTGAAATAAATTATTTTATAGAAGTCACTAAAAAATTTGACTTCTTTTTAGTGAACCTATTTTTTTTTATTCCTATTTTTAGCGATTGATAGTTATCATATGAAATGTTTCTTGGAAATAAGCCAATGTTGGCTGTAATATGAACATTATTAAGAGGAGCAAACAAAAATATTAAATGAAAAATGAGGAATAAAAGTTATAAACAACTTTATTATATCATCAGAACAATAATGAAAATTAAGGAATTTAATTTTCATTTAATATATTTACTCATAGGAATAATAGTTATCCTCTTTAGTATTCAAATATAAAAGAAAATAAAGTTTTTAAGATAATTTAATAGTTCAATGCTTTTTTCTCATGTCCCGCTTCACCAGGAACAGACATACATTTTTGTTTACTTCAAAAAGATTGCAGTTTTATTATCAATATATGTGTATAATTGTTTTGGCCCATTACTGGTATTAAAATAAACAATAGTTTTTTAACGTGTTATTTATTATTAGTAGTAGTATTATTATACCAGCATGATAACTCCTAAGTGCAGAATATATATATATTAAGACCATAAATAAACATAGGCCAAATCAACCTATTGACAGTCATTCTACACCAACTTCAATTATACATTCACAATTCAGGAAGTTGAAATAAACTTAAAAATGTGTGTGTTCTTGATGATGCCATAAACTCAGATAAACTGTGTGCATTTATCTATATATATATATATATATATATATATATATATATATATATAGTGTGTGTGTGTGTGAGAGAAAAAAATAATTGCTAATTTAAATTAAATTTTCTTTGAAATAGCTCTGAAAAAGAATTTCATTTGGTAATAGTGAAAATGGATCTTAAGGGAAAATATTGCCATCAGAAGACTCAGAAAATTAATTAAAAAGCATCGCAACAATATTTATATATATATATATATATATATATATATAAATTTACAACATTCATTTAGATATGTCCCAAGAATTTAACTTGAGTTTTATTGTAAAATCTTTTCTGTGATGATACGGATTTTTATTTGTATCACCTTCAAAGTCAAACTACAGCATAGCAATGTTCATCCCTGGGTATGGGGTTGGAAATGTGAAGACGAAAAAAAAAAAGGGAAAATTTTTACTGAAGCACATGTAAACATTTTTCTTTCCTTCCATTTTATTTGGTCTGAAAAACTTCAATGTTTACATTCTCAAATCAGTGTTTTCAAACCGCAAAGATTTGATGAAAATGTCAAGGCCCATCACTCCCTCTTAAGGGGGGGGGAAGAAATATTTTAAACCTGTTGCTGTTATGCAGAGGAATACAAGACTTTAAAAACGAAAGAAAAATATAAAGAAAAGAATTTTATTAACATATTCTTCCTTCCTTAAACAAAAAAAGAATACGTTTTTCTGTGTGTGTGAGAGAGAGAGAGAGAGAGAGAGAGAGAGAGAGAGAGAGCCAATAAGACAGAGAGTTCTGATGGTCAGTAAATATGCATAAAAACATAAAAGATGTTTTGTAAATATTTTGGTATTGATTTATGCTAATTGGTTTGCTCCTTTACATGGTGTGGCTGGAGCAGTAAATTACTACTTCTACCTCCACCTAACCTTTCCCCATAGACATATTTCCAAACTCCTCGAAACACCATGTCAAAACATAAAAAATATAAATGCGCACACGCATAAAAATTCAAACCATATAAAAATATATACTATTGTTTTCTTTCGGGTTTTTTTTTTCACAATTTATTAACCAATTTCCTTCCATAAAAATAAACCTAACCAAATTACAGACACACAAATTCAAGCCATGTAAAAATGTATCCATTTTTTTTTATTTTTTTTTCAGAATTCATTTACCAATAAACCTAACCGAATTGCTTTCATTAACCATATTTTACTTCTTTTTTAATCATAATGAATCGTTTGTAGCTAGATATATATTGTTTAATAAAGAAAATAACAGCTACCGAGTTGCTGTTTTTTTTTTATTTTTTTTTTTTTACTTTTTTTTTTTTAAATGAAAAGATAAATAAGCTTTAGTTTGCATATAAAAATTCCAATGGAAAATGTATAAGTTTGTGTTTCGCTTTTGTTCCCCTTGGCAAAACTCAATATAAATATTAAAATAATTTTTTTTTTAAAATTAAAAAAAGAAAACGCTAAAACTTCAAATTCAAACAATGGATACAAAAATTCCGCTCAAATATTGGAGAAGCAAGTCTTGCAAATTTTTCTTACTTTTCTCTCATTAAAATGTATTTTTGTTTCGTATCATTTTTAAGCGACCCAACTTAACTAGCAAAGTTATGAAGTATTGAGTGATACAAAAAGGTAGAGTTTATATATATATATATATATATATATATATATATATATATATAAGAAACACAGAACTAGTTTGTAACCTTATAATTTCCAGTCTGTAATACTGAATATTAGCTACACATATTTGCTACGAATCTGGAAACAGTATTGCTATGAAAAGTTTATCCGTACACACACACATTATATATATATATATATATATATATATATATATATATATATAATGTGTGTGTGTGTGTGTGTGTGTGTGCATTCAGGTAGATAAATACAAAGGTTTTATAATCTATCAAAGTATATTGAAAATAAACCAATAATGTGCTAGATTGTAAATGCTACAAGATCTAATAGAAATGATTTTATTTAAAAACTGTGCATTACAGTTTCTGTTAGCTATACCAGGGTTTCATTGTTAAGGACTGCCTCGGGAGTAGAATCCATCTTTCGATGCAACTCTTTAGAAACTCCAAAATCGTTTTTTGTTTCTTCTTTTTTTATTATTATTTCTGAGGTACTGAAGATTTGATATGAATTTAAAAAAACTGGATTCTACCTCAAAAAATTGTCCATCCATAACAATGAAACACTGATACATGTAATAGAAATTATAATCTACAGTTTTAAAATATATATTAGTTTTTTTTTTTATGCAAGATGATTATGTCCACAATCAAATAAGACTGCAGCTCACACAAACCATGAAAGCCACAAATGTAAATGACAGGGTACTCGCCTTACATGCAAGTGACTTGGGTTTCAAATCTTACGTTTAGATATGTTCTTCTGATGAACTCAAAGGGGGGCAAAACTTAAGTCAAGGACTTCCAGTCAGTGGCTTTCATGGTTTGTGTGAGCTGTGGCGTTGTCTGATTGTAAATAATTCCATATATATATATATATATATATATTAAACAATAGAAAATGAATCTAAATGTTTTAAAACAGAAAACAACTTATTGAAAACATTTTTTTTAGCTTTATAGCAATATCATCTAAAAAAAAAAAATTAATTTGTTTTTTTCTGCTAACCTTAAATATTTGTTTCTGTATCTTGTTTTAGGCGAAACAGCAAATAATCATAATTAATTGGTAAATAAAGTAACGTCTCAAATATGGACTTTCTTAAATAATCTCATAACTGTTACATAGATGGAATATACATTTAATTGTAGAATCTGTTTCTTTTTTTTTTTTTTTTTTTTAAATAAAACGTTGCATCAAAATAAAAATTAACAAAACTGCATCCAAACATTAAAAAAAATAATAATCATCAAATTTACCCTCTGAAAAGAAAAAAAATATATATAACTATTTTTTTTTCTCCAATGCCATCCTTTTGTTTTCAGTTGCCTATATTTTCATTGAAAATAATTTTTTTTTTTTTTTTACTGAAAAACAAGAAACTTGCATGCATTATTTTTCAAGTTTGGATAAAGATGTTTAACAAAAGTTTGAAAAAAAAAAAAAAAAAAAAAAAAGAATGTGCAAGACTTGCGCTGTGTTGCCACTGCATGACTGTATAGAGTTGCATTATTTGTATTTACATTTTATTTACTGTAACATGAACCTGTGAATAAACATGTCTTCTTGTAATCAGGCTTATATTTATCAATTTTTCTCCCCCCCCCCTCAACCAGAACTTGTATTTATATTTAAACAGAGATATACAGGCTTCGCTATACTGGCATGGCAATGTTTCGACCTGTAGTTATTAATTTATTGTGAAACCCTTGATGAAAAAGATTATCACTGAACGCCTCTACATCTTACAGCAGGACTCCGCTCCTGCACACACAGCCAAGACTACCCAGGCATGGCTGCTCAGCAAAGTTCCTCACCACTGGAAACCTGACTACAACTTTCTTGATTATTTATTCTGGGATGTGACTGAGGCCAAGACCAATAAGCATACCCAAAACACAATCGCCTCTCTGAAGGCTGCCATCATGAAGGCATTTACCACTACAGACAAGGACATGGTTCCCAAAGCATTTGACTCATTTTGCACTCAGCTTGAGATGATCGTCTCCGCCGGTGGTTATTACATTGAAAAATAATCTAATATGTAACTAACTGTTACTAAATAAACTGTTGAGTCTCTGCATATACAACTTTCGTTGTTATTTTTTGTCAATTTAAAAAAAAAATTTATTTTTATTTGTCAAGTGTCGGATTTTGATGCAACACCATGTATATAGGTATGTTTACTTACCTTCTCTGCAAAAAATTGGGCAAGGTCAGGTGGCTTTATAAAAGTGTATTTGGCCTATAAAAATGCAGAGCAGTGTGGGTATTCCTCAGTAGGGGCGCTTTAGGCGATTAGCCTGAAATTAATCTTTTCTCAAAGAAAAGGTAAAACCTGATGGACCTCCGAGAACAGAACTATACCTCTGTCCGACAGCAGCAAAGTGTAGGACTGATTGTCAAGGATGTATTCGCGACTGGTATGAACAGCACTTACTCAAGCTGTTCCATGTGTATGCAGATGCTTGGTTTCTGAATTATAAGCAGTCAAAACAAATACTGATCAACATTCTTTATTGTAAACATCTAACACACACACAATGTGTTTGATTATTTCTACATATGGGATACATAAATACTGAATGTTAGGTAAAATAAGCCTGGGTCTGGTGTTGCTACATACACCAACAAAACCATGAAAAAAAAATGATACCAAACAAAAATAAAAGCAAGAGGGGGGGGGTCAGAAGAAAAATCTGAGTTTCATAATCAGCAAGGGCTTTTTTGATAGCCAGCATAGGAAATCTGGTTGGCATCCTGCGAATGTTGACCCTTATTTCAGATAACAGAATACAACAGACCAAATTAAACTAAATAAATATGATCAGTACAAATTTCTTCCCCAGTGGAAGAAATAGACCAAAAAGGAAACTAAACTAGTAATGAAGTGCTATTACAAAATCAGCCAGAAAACAGTGAGCGATCTACCATCTAAAAAAGGTTTGGAGGGCCTTACTAACACTTTTTTGGACATTCTACCCCCACCCTCTGTCAATGAAATTCTATCTCTAATAAAACAACTTCTTATAAAATTCTATTTTTACATCCAATATATATATATATATATATATATATATACTAGCATGGGAACCTGGCGTTGCCCGGGTTGACATGAAGTTCCGTTTGGAACACACCTGCTATACTAATCATTTTCATCATGGGTAACATGGATGCCCCAACAACAATTCCAAACATAAAAGAACGAATAAAAACATGTAAATGTAACCGCCCAAAAGAAGAAGTATGTGATACCCTCTCCACCAGATATTTAGGCAGAAGGGATACAAAGAGAATTTTTTTTTTTTTTTTTACATTGAGGTCACACTTATCAAGGCCCAGAAGCCACTCGGGGATAAGGGTTATTGCATGTACAGTAATCAATGGGATAGTGTTGTAGTATTAGTTAGTATTGGAGATTTGATAAAGTGTTATTACTTAAGGGGGCGGTTCATCAGGAATTTGTTTATGTTGGACTTGAAGACATCCAAGTTGAAGTCAGGTGGGAAACAGGCAAGTGGTAGAGAGTTCCACTAGCGTGCAGTTCTAAGAAAGAAGCTTTGTTCATGGAATCTACGTTTTGATTTAGGCACAGAT
The DNA here is from genome assembly GCF_053919585.1 of Euprymna scolopes. NCBI lineage: Eukaryota > Metazoa > Mollusca > Cephalopoda > Sepiida > Sepiolidae > Euprymna > Euprymna scolopes. Next base: position 103,245,613 of record NC_136482.1, on the reverse strand, counting down.
AAAGAGTAAGGAAAATTATTGACAGTGGTTTCAGCTAGACGGGTGTTTATTGTGAAAGATTGGCGAAAGGAGACCAGAGATTGGAGCTCAGACGAGCACTTGCCATGGAAATAACAATAAAACAAAGATAGGCTCGCAACGTCTCTTCTGTGGGAGAGAGGTTGCAGAGAAGAGAAAAGGGCATCACCCACTAAGCCACAAAGTCTATTTTGTACTCTGTCAAGGCAGGATAGGCTGTTTTTAGCAGCTCCTGCCCAGATGTGGCAGCAGTACTCCATTCTTGGACATACCTGGCTTTTATATAGATAGAGAATTGCATCAGTAGTGAGATATCTTCTGGAACGGTAGAAGGATCCCACCATTTTCCCAGTGACCTTGGCAATAGACTTGATGTACGTGTTCCATTTCAGATCAGGTGTAAAGGTCAAACCTAGAAGCTTGTCAAAACATGAGGACTCCCCAAGACGAGAGCCATTCATTTCAGTTGATGCCAGATGGGGATCAGAGCATTGATGATGTAAAGATAGGAGCTTAGTTTTAGATGCATTAAAAGTAACCAGCCAGTTCTTCCCCCACTGTACCACCCTCTCAAGCTCAGAGGAGAGAGAACTTTGTCATTTACAGCCTTTGATGTGTTGTCATAGATGGTCGTGTCATCAGCATAGATGTCAATGAATGATTTAAGTATGTGTTTTGGGAGATCATTGATGTAGATCAGGAAGAGAGTTGGGCCAAGGATGGACCCCTAAATGACTCCAGCATTAATACTGCGGGCCTCTGATTTCTTCCCATTAACCACTACTCTTATGAGCCTATCAGAGAGAAATGATTTAATAATTGAGAAAACATTTCCGGTTATACCATAGCTGGAAATCTTGTGAAGTAGACTCTTATGCCATACCTTATCGAAGGCGTTTGATATGTCAAAAGCAATTGCCCTAAAAAGGAAGCCTTTGTTGAGAGATTCGCTAATCCTATGAGATATAACCGTCAGCACATCTGCTGTAGATCTATCAGAATGGAAACCATATTGCGTGTCACTAAGAAGGTTATTTCCGCTGAGGTGGTTGACTAGTTCTCTATTTAATATGGATTCCAGCAACTTACTCATGACACACAGGAGACTTATTGGTCTGTACTGAGAGGGAGAGGACTTATCACCTGAATTCTTAAATACAGGGCATACTGATGAGGTTTTCCAGGGTGTTGGAAAACACTTCTTAAGGCAACGCTTAAACAGTTTTGTAAGTATGGGGGAAAGTTTTGGTGAAGCTTTTTTAATATCATAATTGGAATGCCGTCAGGGCCAGTTGCTCTACTGGAATCAAGGTTCTTGATTAGCTTGGCGACCTCATGCACAGATATTTGTATTTTGCATAGCATGTTGTATGTTATAGGAGGTAATACGGGGAGTTGATGGCCTTCGTCGCATAGGGTAAAATTAACTGCAAAGTTCTTGGTAAATAGTTTGGCATTGTCTGATGCTGACGAGATGACCTCTGGTCCATTGATAATGGTTGGGATAGGATCCTGAACAGAAGCATGCGTTCTATTTGTTATTTGCCAAAACTGGTGGGAGCCATGCTGCTGCTCAGTTACTTTGGATTTAACGGACTGAGCATATAGCTTTCTTGCATTTTTTATTACTCTTTTACAGTGGTAATCCTGAAAACAGTTTTAGTCTCAGTGCATCTATTACGTTGGTAGCTATAGAAAAAGTGATTTCTGTGCACAATGGCAGCAGCACATTCTGGGGAGAACCATGGCTGGCTGTTAGGTTTTTGTTGGAATTTTTTAGATGGTATAAAACGGTCTATGCCTACAATTAACCATTCGGTCAGGTCTGATACTATGGAGGACACATCCTTTTTAAACATGGAATGCAGAGGTAGATCAGATATGAATGTACGGAGGCTATCCCAGTCAGCCATAGATAATCGGTATACAGTACTGTGGAGAGGTACGTCTGAAGAAACTATTCTCTGGATATCGAGCACTGGATCGACCCCCCCCCCAAAATAAAAATAATAAAAATAAATCATTACCATTTTTGTTTCAATAAAATATAGCAGTGAATGCCCGTGCGATCGAAAAAGAAAAAAAAATTAGCCAAGTAGTAAGATCTACCAAAAATAATTCCAAAATCAATTAAATGAAATTTTTCATCATTTATGTTTCTAATGTAATCTTTCCTCGCCTCCAAAAATAATATTAAAAACAAATGAAATCTTTTCATTTTTTTTGTAAGTGTTTTTTTTGTTTGAATATTTAAAAAAAAAAAAAAAAAAAAAAAACAATAAAAGCCAAACATTTTTCTTTCTACACGGAATTATTTTTTCAAGCTAGAAACTTATTGAGATTACCAAATTATTTCATTTGGTGAAGAGTTTGTTTGTTTAGCCAAAGTTTCTAGGGGCAAATAACTCTAAAAAAAAATTTTTTAATCGACGTTGAATAATAATTCCAAATAAATTAAATATGTTATCAACATAATTAGTGTTTAAAATTTATTAAATAACAATTTCAAATAGACTCTTAAAACAATTTTCCTGCTAGAAACATTAACTAAGTTAATGCTATTTAATAAAATCGATTTTTCTCAATGTAATATGCGAATGAGATCATCTCATAAGTGTATAGTTTGCAAGAATCATACTATATATATATATATATATATATATATATAAGTAAATAAACGAAAGAGTAAAGTAAGAATATTGCATGTAAAAGTAGAACTTTATAAAAAGTTGTTTTATTAGAGATAGAATTTCATTGACATAGGGTGGGGGCGAATGTCCAAAAAAGTGTTAGTAATATATATATATATATATATATATATATATATATATATATATATATATATTATTAAAAAAAGACAAAACGATTTGATTTAGGAATCTTAAGAAGAAGACTTCTGGTGTGTTTGTGGTATTATAGTGAATGAGAACTCTAATTAAGATTAGCATAGACCAATCAAAGGTATAGTGATGATGATGATCATAGACCCCTTCCTCACCAATTTTTTGATTGGGCTTGTGTCTAATTATGTTTTGAGAACTTTTTGCTTGCTAAATAAAATATAAAAATGAAAACCAGTTATATGTCTAGCTCCGTTTTCATGGAGAGGAGACATATGCATTACTGCATGTGTGATTTGAAACCCACAAAGATGAACATGCAACATAGTCTTGTTCAATAAGTCATGGCCCAGTTTGAACTTTTGAAGCATAAGACCAGAAGCAGCAAACCATTTGTTGTATAGAAGGTGGAAGTGTAATTAACCGCTGTACATTAACCAAGTAATTCAATATCACTGATTGCAAAAATCTAGATGGTCATGTAGAAATCACAAATACTTATTTTTTCTCACGAATCAATGTGCATGCTAAATGATTCGACCACACACTGAACAATCAGTTTGCAGGGCACATTGATTCCATCTGTCCCCTGAGGAACTTCCTTAGCCCTTTTGGGAATCACGGTTGGTCAGCAGAGAAAGAACCCAACAAGAAAGATCTCTTTTGTCACAGCTCAAGTATCAACGATATTCATCTGACGATAACCGCTGACCAACCTGCAACAGCCAAAGAACTTTATTTCACTGTCCAACTTTCTGCCGCCAAAATAAACCTTCTTGTTGTTTTGTAGGTACATGCAAAATGAATACCGATGCTCAAAATGTATAAACATTTTGACCCCTCCCTTTACTTAAAAATTCACCAAAAATCAGGAAATTAACTAATTTTAATGAAATTTTCAATATTTATCAAATAATGATCACAAAATATATTGAACTCATTATTTTTATTCAAATCTTTGTGGAAATTCATTATTTTGTTTAAACAAAAAATACCTGTATTAAAGTTATGGTTTTCTGTCGTAAAAAAAAGGGAATTTATTTTTGCTTTTTTTATGAAAATAAAGCATCGTAAATTGTAACAATTAAAAAAAGATTATTTAATTTTTACAGGAACATTACGAAAAATGTCCCTAAAGTCCGTATTAATGAATTCGATATAACTCAGAGAAAAATTAATTTATTATATATTACACACATATGAATAATAACAGCAATGTCTTATCAGATGAATTCAATTTATTCATTCAATGACCTTCTGTGTGCCTGCAGATGACTTTTCAGTCCCACAAACGAATTTTATGTTTGAGCAGACTTCAGACTCATGTCAGCTATTGGTCTGAATCAAGTCAGAAGGCACAAAACCTTGCATTCTTGTTCATTTTTGTGTGACGTTTAAGGCCACCAGCTGATTGGTACAATCTAGAGTATCAAAAGCATGCCAGGCTATGATTCTGTTCATGTATTGAAATAATACAATTGAAATGCTTTTATGTGATTAACAAGATCTGCTTTTGACAACAGAGTCTGCTTACACACCTCACAATTTATCAAAAAACAGCTTCTTTCCTTTAATAATTATAAAAAAAAAAAAATATTTCTAACCATCGATTGTCATTCAGAGGCAACAGTACTGGAATAAATAAGGGAGTAGTGTCATAACGAATTAACATATACTACTCCTACCCCCCCAAGAAGCTAATACTTGGGGAAGATGGTCTCATGACACTAAAAAACAAATATTACTGCTTAGAGGAGGAGGTAATGCCTGGAAGGATGATCTCATGACAGCAGAACAGAGACTATATGATTCTTCCCCTGAACTGAGCATTAATAAAAATTCATTAGTCTGAAATAATATAGTTAACTGAACTGAGCATTAAAACGATAGTACACTATTACATTAAAAGAAATAATAGTTTGTAAGTCAAACAGACAGGTACCAAATCTCCATTAGTAATGAATGCCTCCACTTATTGTTTCCAATTGTCTTGGATATCTTTCTGCTATTGGAGCTAAGCAATGTTTGAATAGAAGAAACGCAGTTTAGAATGTGCAACATTTGATTCACTATGAACTTATCACACAAGCGCCATTTCAGGGGGTATCGATAAGAAGGCTTCCTCTATCTCTGATATATATAAGAAATTAAACTGCCCAATTAAATAGTATACCTAATCTATATAAGTGAGAATGTGTGTGCGTGTGTGTGAACCTATCTACTCAACGAATTTGTTATCTACAGACTTGAAATTTGGTATATACGGTATTCAGACATGTGGAAAATTTATTAATTGGTTTTCATTCATAAAAAAAAGGCTGCTAAGGGGTCAAAATTGAAAAATTGGTACTTAGGGGGTCATCAGATTTTTTATCTGTTTGTCAACTGTTTCATGACAATGCATATGCGAATCGTTCACATTATGTTAAGAATAAGTTTGAAAACATTTTTTAAGGATGTGTCAAGCTGGCTTAATGGTTATCATACTTGATCCACTGTATTTAGATTTTGGTTTCAATCTCTGCTTATGTATTTATTTATTTTTTTCTTTTACTTACAAGAAGTGAACTGTTTAGAAAAAAAACAGTATTCGCATGCAGTTCTTTCTGTTTTGTTTTTTTGTTTTGTTACTTCATTTTTTTATCTAATGAAGTTAACATTACGTTTAATACCGGGCAATGTTGGGTACATCTTCTAGTCTATTATATAAAGGGAAGTTGTTCGTCTGTGTTCATATGTTCTGCAAAAAAAGTCAAGCAACTTTTTTTCTTTTTTTTATATTTTTCAATTAAAAATATGAGTTATTTCTCTTGCTGAATTAGTTTTTTTTTCAGTGTTTAAAAATGTTTTATAAACCAAGTAATTATTTTTTTAATAAATTGTAGCAAAGCCTGTTATTATATTGCCAATAATAATGGATAAATACTGGTTAGTCAGAAACAAGGTTTGATTTGTTAGCTTAAAAGTTTAATAGCTATTTGTGTTAGACTTGGAAAATCTAACACACATGCATACATATATCTCCAAGGATCCGTGGCACAGTGGTTAGAGTACTTGGAAAAAGCAATTGTAAAAAGTGATATTCTCCTTAAAGTTGAAAGTTCAATCCTCAGTGTGGACAACTGAAAACTACAATTGCCAATTACTTAGGACAGTTATCCAGTCATGAAGCAAATAAAGGGTTCAGCTCGAACAGAACAGAGGATTGATACCCATGCGTATTTTCATTTAAAAAAAAAAAAAAAAAAAAAAAAAAACACAATGCAAGGGAGATAACTCCAAAGGAAGAAAACATTTTTTTCACTAATTACTAACAATTAACATAGATATCCTGAAAAATTGAGTCATAGGAAAGCCTTAAAACATATCTTAGTGACCCCTGAAGATTGAACTTTCTTTATGATCTATGAACCCATCCTCAAACCCACGGTTCGAATTCTTGTAATGTAGAGCTAACCTCTCTTTTTCTTAGGAGAAAAAAAAAAGGAAACATGTAGTCAACACCCGAAGAAGGTCACAGGGTGAAGCGACCAAAACCTTGTGCTAATAACACCCAAGATGAAAATAATTGTCTGATTAATCAAAATAATACATAACTCTAATATACTTAAAATGCCACAATTAATCAAAATAATACATAACTCTAATATACTTAAAATGCCACAATTTGACATGTAAAAAAAAAAAAAAAAAATGAACAGAAATAAGGTTGATAAAAAAATTACATTATCATTTTTGGTTCAATATTTCCGTTTAAGGCCATAAGCTTTGCTGCATTATTTGTAAGGATTAAAACCCTCTTTTTTTTTTATTCGAAGAATTTTATCTATAAAGACTGAGCAAAGTTTTCTAATTTATCAAATTTAATGTAAAGTAACTATGCTGAGTAATGACATTTTTTTTTAAGTTGAATTATTTACTAGAAAGAAAATCTAATATCATAGTTGATAGCAACTCGGAGCCTCTTTTTTCATTGGCTATCACAGATGTAGAGAAGAATACCATTCCTTTCTCTCGATTGCTCCACTTATCCTTGATCCTCACCTTATGATGCTTACTGTTTAAGAAAATATTTTTTAGTCTTGTGTAACTCAACTGTGGGTTGAAACCTGGTCTCCTGGACTAATAATGAACACAAGCCACTATGCCAAATGTGTTCGTTGAAGATGAGTAAATATTAAAATTTATGATGCTTGTACAGTTTATGAACTGTGCTATTTATTTAGATAGGATTTCAAGTTAAATTCCATTTTTATGGTATCTTTTACAGTAGCCATTCTTAACATGAGGAAGAGGAGTCTTGGAAATTATTCTGAACTTTCACCTTACAATTTTATAAAAAATTGTTAGGTGAAAGTACATAATAGTTAAAAAGACCTCTTTTTCCTATGTTAAGAATGGCTTTCTAAAGAATAACAATTTTAGTACGGCTTGTAAACTGCAGGAGTATTAAATTTATTAGAGAATTGACAGTTACTAATTTTTAACAATTAAAAACAACTTTTCTGAATATGTTTTTTATAATTGTGAAACTGCCATTTTATGAGTATTAGTTCTAAATAAAGTTAAAGAAAACAATTATGTAAAAAAAAAAATTAGAAACAAAGAATTATATAATATATAACTAATATTATCAGGTGGATGCAAAAATTTTTGCCGGTTTGTGTAAGGCACATTTTTTTTTAACTCAAAAAGTTGAAGAGCTAGGAAGATGGGAGTGATACCATTAAAACAAGTAACCTTTTGTACTCCAGAATTTATTTTTCTACACCACCATTCTCGATGCACATTTGCCAATGATGAACGATGACTGTGCATGGGCATCCAAAGCACGCTTTGTCATGTGAAGGTCATTCCAAAAGTAAAGCCTCCTATTTTTTTTAACTTAAAAATTAAACAGCCACAAAGATGGGAGTAGTACCATAAAACAAACGACCTTCTGTCCTTCAAAATTTATTTTTCTACATGGTCACCATCATTCTCAATGCCCTATAGCACATTTATGTTTCTGATGCACATCTATTACAGGGGTTGCTTTCTTAGAGTCTCACACCATCAATATCTGCAACACAGAGATACAACTTTTAGATCATGAATGCATAAAAAGAGTCATCTTAACAATACAATTTGCAATCCTCTCTAAACCATTTGGGTGGAATAAAAAATAGGAGGCATTACTTTTGGAACACCCCTCATATATTGTTATTACTTAAACATATCACCATGATTAACTTTTTCTTTTATATTATCAAAACATGATTCATATTTTTCTGTAATATTTTCACCCATGTTAACTCGGCAATGACATTCTTCAGTCAACATAAAAGGAGTGATCTTCCATCATGATAATGCTCATCCTCACACAGCACTACTGACCAAAAATCTAGGTGAATTTGATTGGGAAATCTTGCTCCATCTTGTATATTCTCTTGATCTAACTCTCTCAGATTATCACTTATTCTAAGAAATACAAAACAATTTAGATGGCCTTAGATTAACCTCACAATGAGATTAAACATGAATTAGATTTATATTTCACATCAAAGCCTAAATAATTTTACAAGAGATGCATTCCTGCACTCGTTGACAGATGGAATCAAATCGTACAGAGCAAAGGTTATTATAATAATAAAGATTAAAAAAAAAAACTGTTTTTCATTTTCAAGATGAAATTTTAAAATCGGCAAAAACTTTTGCACTGATCTAATAACGAATAAAAATACTTCAGTACTAAATGTTGAGATCTTTTGTTCCCTTCGATCATCATCATCAGTTTAAAGTCCGTTTTATATATGCTGTGATGTGTTGAACCACTTTCAGAAAACGATTTCCAAACTAACATATCTGACCAGATATTTTTCCTTTCTCCAAAGTCTATTCTTATCACTTTGTTATATCGCATATTTCTCCATATTTACATAAACATGATATCAGCAGCAGCTCAAGCCACCGCACTAGCAACAGCCAGCCATCGCTGATATTACCCAAGAAGACAACAGCAGCAGCCCTGGCTACAGCATCAGCAGCAGTCAGCCACCACTGATATCATGATATCAGCAGCAGCTCAAGCCACAGTATTTGTAGCAGCCAGTCATCGCTGACATCATCTAAGACACATCAGCAGCAACCCTGACGACAGCAGCAGCCAGCTACTGCCAATATCACCACGATATTAACAGGAGCCCTAGCTAGAGCATCAGTAGCAGCTAGCCATTCCCAACCTCACTTAACATCAGCGGCATCGCAAGTCACCACATCAGCAGTAGCCAACCATCATCAACCTCACCCTAGACGACACCCGCAGCAGCTATCCAGACTGCCCCTCCTTCACCACAGACTCCTAGAGCCTGCCGACTGTCTGTCATCCATATTTCAAGCAGCTGATCAACGTCCCAGTCTCTGTCATCACCAGCACATCCTGACAATATCAACAACTGCTACTACGATCATAAACATCAATAAAAAATTTGAACTAAACTTCTTTGTTTGTCCTTCTTGCTTCCATATGTTGATTTATGTAATATAACTTCCTCCAATCTTTTCTTTGTCCTTTCTCTGCCAACAGACCCTGCTACCTCAACTGTTCTACATCTAACCCAAGAACTCTCATCCATTCTTTCAATGTGACCAAACCAATGAAGTCTCTTGTCCTGCACACACCTCTCTTTACTGTCCAGATTCTTCTGAGGTCAACAGATCTAAGCCAATTCTTAAGACTTACATTACACATCCATCATATCATTCCCATGTTATTTATCATGCAACACATATCCTCAACTCTCACTGGCCAGAATAAGTTGTTAGAGTTATAGATATGGAAAGGTTTTCTGTACTACACTATTCACTGAAATGAATTATTCAGCATTTTTTTGCAAATAATTTTCATATTCCTCATTCAAATTTGTTTTAATTTTGACATTTCGATTTTAACAGTAAATCAATTTGATACATGAAAATGATCTGGTTGCATTTCATTGACAAATCACGGTTTCTTTGAGATACAAAATTTTCAAAATTTGAAGATCTTTATATCTAGTAAAAATAAAGACACAAAGTAATACTGTTTTTGATCAAGAAAAAGTATTGATTTCAATTCTATCAATATAGTTTATAGTTTGTTGATGTACGTTTTTTACATTTGCTATTCTTTTCATTTATTCTGATAACAAAATGATTAAATGAATGCAATTCTCCAATAACAATAATGCTTATACTGGATAGTATTCATAATTCTTATTTTGAGGGTTTCTATTAGATTTCTATTGGATTTGCATCAAGACTGTAATGAATTATTTTATTAATTTTTCTATTGCTACTATAGCATAAAAAGTAGCCATCTTTGTGTTATCAAAGTTATTTTAAGAGTTCTGTTAAAGGGAGATAATCCTAGAAGTTTATCATAACATAGCTTCTTGAGAAGCCAATCAACAATTATACTCTTCTCCTGGAATCATTCTTTTGTAGATTATTTGTGTGGAATGGAGTAAGATAATATTGAAAGATAAAATACAACCCCCCTTCCATTTGTCTTCAATCTATGAGATAATAATCCTCTTGAACATCTTGAGAGCTGGAAGCATTAATCGATCTTTTACAGAAGTAAATTTTTACGATGCTAGTGGTAGATATGCAATTCAAAACTATTAAAAATTAAAGCAAGTTTTAGCATTTTTTTTTAACACATAATAACTCATATGACATTCTCATTATTGCAGAAAATACTGAATCTCGATTTGTGATTCAAATTCTATTTATCAACAAACCAATCTTAATCTTTAGTCCATACTGAACACTTTTTTTTTCTGTTTAGATGTTAGTCATGGATTTCAAATTCATATCCTGCCGTCATATTGAATATAGAATATTCAGAGTGCTGTGAATTGAGAAACAGCTACACTACAATTATTCAGTTGATTAGAACTCCACTTCAGTTGGCATTCTTCTCTGGCTTCTATCTTCAGTTTGCAACAATATCTGTAGTTTTAAACAAGTTAGTTATAGTCAGCTAACATACTTCCTAACTTCCAGCATAGCACTACTAAAAGTGGTGACAAGGCAAATCAGTTCCTTCATTTTTTTTCTCTCACGCCTATACTCCTGTACATGTACTCTTTTTTTTTTATTGTTTTTTTTCTTTCTTTTTTATTTAATAATCATTTAAAATAAAATTTCAGGCTTATTTTAATTAAGAATTATTGAAAACACTTTAAAATATTTTAAAACCCATTTTGGGAACATTATGCAGTGGATACATTTTTTATGAGGTTTGAAATTTTGTTATTTTTTTACTATAATTTTATTTTTATACCTTCATAAACATATATAAATTCAAATAAAAAAAACATTTTTTTTAATTTAAAAAACTTTTATTTTTATAATTTAATAAACATAGTTCTTATAAAGAACTTTTATTTTTTTAATTTTGTTATTAAAAGTGCAAATAAAGACTAATCATGCTACGAGGGGCATACAATAAGTAATGCCCCTGACCCACTTCCAGTTGTCTGATCTAGCTGAAATTTTGCATGTGAAATGATTTATATCTCTACAGGTTATGTGGCAAATTACAGCCCTGAATTAACTGTGGTTTCTGTTTTACACGTGTTTGAACTTAGTCAGGTGTGAAATGGAGCCTGTTGAATGTCAAGCAGTGATCCGGTTTTTGTATTGGAAAGGACACACACCACAGGAGACTTTTGATGAAATGAAAGAAACTTATGGTGATAATGCCCCATCATATGACCTTGTAAAACGCTAGCATCATGAATTCAAACATGGCCGGAAGTCTGTGGAAACAGCTCCCAGACCTGGTCGCCTCCCTTCTGCCATTGATGAGGCATCTGTCCATCAAGTTGAGGCTGCCATTTTGAAAGATCGGCACATTACTATTTGCCAAATAGCCCAAGATGTCAAGATTAGTACAGGGTCTGTGGAAACTACCATTCATGACCATTTGCATATGCATAAGGTGTCTGCCAGATGGATTCCCAGGTTGCTCACACCATTCCAGAAGCGACAACGCGTCGAGTGCTCGAGGATGAATTTGGAGATGTGCCAAGAAGATGAGTCAAAGTTTTTCAAAAGACTAATTACGCAGGATAAAACCTGGGTCCATCACTATGATCCAGAGACCAAAGCCCAGTCAATGCAGTGGAAGCACTTGAACTCACCACCTCCAAAGAAGCAAGGGTGCAGCCCTCCGCTGGCAAGGTCATGCTCAGTCTTCTGGGACCAGGACGTAATAGTGATGACAGATTTCCTGGTAAAGGGTACCACAATTACAGGAGCCTATTATGCTTCACTTTTGAGGAAATAAAGGGAAGCTATCAACATCAAGAGGCAGGGCAAGATCAGCAAAGGTACCCTCCTCCTGCAGGACAATGCTCCGGTCCACAACTCGCATGTCGCCTGATCAGAAGCACAGGCGTGTGGTTATGAAATCCTCCCCCATCCTCCCTACTCTCCTGACCTTGCACCCTCTGACTTTCACCTCTTCCCAGCCATGAAGTTGTTTTTGAAAGGAAAGCGTTTCCCAGATGATGCAGCCTTGATTTCTGAAGTCACGTTGTGGTTGGAGGACCAACCTGGGGTGTTCTACAAAAACAGTCTCCAGAGCTGCATCAAACGATGGGAGAAATGCATAACTCTGGGTGGTTCCTATGTAGAGAAAGACTAATAACTGTGCCAAGTTTCGTTGCTCTACTGCTATGAGAAGTGGGTCAGGGGCATTACTTATTGCACGCCCCTCATAATTTTATCTGAATAATTTTGTTAATTTTTATTGCATACTTTTCAATAATCACCTTTTTTTTATATCTTATTTCAATAAATCGCTTCACAATAGAAATACTGAAGAACAATAAAAATGAAGAAACTAATGTGCCTTGCCACTGCTTCCAGTAGCACTACACCGGAAGTTAGGAAGTATGTTAGCTGACTATAAGCAACAGGTTTATCTTCGAAATTGCAGATTGCAATCATCACGTCTGAACGTATACCTCATTTTAAGTCTTGCCAGATTCCCGCAACACATGAATGATGTTTTTAGGTCTCACCAACACATCCTTAAATTTTTGCCATTGATGGGTGATATTGTGCTGACTCCTTCCCTCGAAAAAATTAATCCATAAAAATAACTCAAATGTAAATGATTAAAAATATTTACATATATTAAAGACTTTACGAAAAGGAGTGCACTCCAGGAGCAAATTCCTTTTTAGTGTGGAAAAGGAGCAGGAGGCTCATTTTTTATCCAGTGGTGAGGAGGTAAGTAAATAGGGACTTATTTACAAATAATGTTAGAATTTTTCAACAGGTTCTTTTAAGTTGCAGATGATGCGGGGAAAAGAGGAGCTCCATTTTTTTTTTTTTTTTTTTTTTTAGGAGTAGGAGTCACTCCCAAATTAGTAGACCATGTAAAGTCTTGCATATATCTATTCAACATACTGTTTGAGTTTAGTTATTTACATAAAAAAAACTCGAGATATTCCATTTCACTATTTCACTAAATGACCACAATTGTCACAATTTATCAAACCATATCATTTTAACTAATAATCCATTCTGTTTCTTTAATTCTCATACTCAAATGATTGTTAGCCTTGATAAGTGGTGAGATTAGTAAAATAAATAAATAAAAATTATTTAATACGATATTGTATACCTGGACATCTTGTAGCATTTATAACCAATCGTATTTGAATACAGTCAAATATTTTTTCTTAGTGTGAATCAAATTAAGCTGTAATGTAAATACAGAAATTATATTTTTTAATATAAACACATAAGTAACCATTTTTTTTTTTAATGTTGTAATACAGTCTTTTAGAAGCACTTACCAAGTTCTAAAAGCTTTGGCTTAACAAAAAATAAAAAATAAATATAATTAAAACAAAAGAAACCAAAGAGAAAAAAAGAAAAAGAAAAGATAAAATTATAAAAACTCCTTATATTTCTTCTTATCATACAATATTTAAAAATATTTTTCATCTTTTTTTCTCTTTTAATTTTAAAAAGAGATACAAAAAAAGTTTTATTATCAGCATAATCCTATTTCTTGACAAATGTTAACATTTCGAAATTTGAAGAACTTTGCTTTTTCTGTGATTTGGTGGTGAAACACCATTGTTGGTTTTTGCTGTCCGCACAATAGACGTAGACCTTGGTGGGGGGACTGGGCGACCGGATGAAAGGAGAGGAGGAGAGTTATTAGCAGAATGAGAAAAAGACGAAGAAGGTAGATGGAGAGGAGCATGGGATAGGGGCCTGCCGTTGGTAAGCTGCGAGTAAGAATGTCTGGAAAAGGGTGATTTGCTTTCTACATTTACTGATGAGGATTGTTGTTGTTGCGGCTGCTCTTCAGGATATAGGGCAGACGAAAAGTGTGACTGGTTGCCATCAGGCCTTAATGGAGCCAAAGGAAAATCTGAATAACGAAGGTTGTCCATTGGCTGATAATTATAAGACTGAAGCATGTGGCCTCTGCCAGTTGGTGAGTTTGGAGAAGGTGTGCTAGAAAAAGTATTGTCGATGTCTTTGAAACACACTCTTTTCTGTACACCTTTCCCTTCAGAAGAGCGATCAGAAGCTGATGATGATAAATATTTAGTTTGATTACTGACTTGAAAGTTGGCTGTAGAGTCAACCTCAAGAACAATGGGGTCAGAGCATCGTTTTAATGAGGAATGGGTTGCTTTTAGCCTGGGATAAAAGAATTGGTTTGCATTTGAGTCTGCGTTTTCACTCTCAGAAGAAGGCATTGCGGGAAGCACAGTAGTATAATCAGGAATGGTTTTTCTACAAACGGAATCCTTAAACTCAGAGTGTGCAGAATTCTTCAGCTGGAAATTCCTCTCAGTTTTAGCAAATGCATCCAGTTGGGGATTTACTGTTCGTTTATCTGCATGTGATGGAATGGTTTGAGGAAAGACTTCCGGCTCTAAGACAGAATATTCTGGAGATTCTGCTGTTATACTAGGACGTTCAGAACTAAAAGTAGAAAATGTTCCCAGATTGGACTTAGAAGCTGGTAGATCTGTTGTGTGAACAAGGACAACCGTATCAAAAGATTTTGGCAATTGAGGTTCTTTCTCTGACTGATTTTGACTTCCTGGTCCTTCATTGCTACTGTTTGATTGATTGTCCTGCTGGCCCAAACTACTTCTTATTTTTGAATTACTTTCACCTGAAGGTAAGCATTTAAATGCAGAATTATTAGTCTGCCGGAGCTGGGGCTTAGCAGCAATTGGGGGCTTAGCCACTGCATCGCAACAAGAAGAAATAGTTTCTGTTTGGTTATTTGGATGATTGAAAGAATCGAGTTGAGATGAAGAAAGACTAGTTAATATGTCCTGTGTGCCTTTACTCCATCCTGAATTTGTAGATGAAACTGAAGCAGGATTGATACTTGTTAAATCAGAATGTCCATCAATCGAAGAATTCTTGTTTTTTGCCAAACCATTTATGGATTTTCCTATTGAAGAACTGGAAGAAAATTGATTAGCGGTGTTAGACGTAGAATCTAATTGTTTTTCTGTCATGTTCATCCACAAACTTCCTCCAGGGTGAGATTCTTTTTTAATAAGACAGTTTGGATAGTTTGCTGAAGACTTTCCAACATTTGGAGAATTACTTCTGCCTAATGAAGTTGGAGAGTATTCTCTGCAGACCAATGAAGACCGTGAGCTGCTATTACTTGCATAAATACCAGAACTTTTATCAGAAGGACTAGGTGTGTGCCTGCACAAGATCATATCCCCAGTTTGACTAATAGAGGCAGGGCTTGCTCGTCTTGAAGAATTGGCTGAACTTGAAGAATATGGACTGTGTCCATGACCATCAGGGCTTGATTTTATTCTTTGTTGAATTTGTTCCGTACGGAGTATGTGAGTTTTCTTCCGAGATTGAACAAAACTGGCTTTCTGAAGTTGTTCAACTGCTTCTCGTTGTGGTGCAACATCAGCCAAAACCTTTAGGGCAATTTCTTCAGGACTCAAAGCAGATGAAGGGCTGGGTGTCTTCTGTTGCTCATCATTTCCTCCAACTCTTTTGAAAAGGGAATTTGATGAAGAAATCACAGGTCTTGGATTTTTGGGACTCTGAGAAATGGTAGAGAAAACCCCACTGTCACTTTTATTAAATTTGGAAGCAAGAAAACTGATCCGAGAGCTTCCAGATGTGCAACTTGGGGACAATCGGTCAAAAAGTTTGTCCGAAAATGTTTCTTCGTTGGAGGAACTGTGAGCATCTCCAGTTTCCCTCGTGCCTCTTTGGATTTGCTTTTGAATAAAATTGTGAGTTGCATTAATCCGAGAATTTTCTTTATCCCCAAAATCACTGCATGAATCATCCACGGAATAAGATTTGATCAGTTTCTTCATATAAGAAGGATTTTTTGCAAGTGAATCGGTAGATCCAACTGAAATATAAAAATGGTACATTTTTAATATACAAAAATTTTACAGTTTTTTTTATGGATTAATAAATTAATAAATAGAAAGGTCTGTGTCTGTGTGTGCGTTGTGTGCATGTGCACATGCATATATATATATATGCATATATATATATATATATATATATATATATATATATATATATATATATATACTAGCAAAAGTACCCTTCGTTGACTGGGTTCAAAAACAGCCTACAGAAAATGGACTCTGATTTATGAAAGTATGATAGGTTATGAAAAGGAAGGGTTGTAAAGAGATAGCTTCGAATTTGGGGGTATCAAAACCAAAGCAAAATATGATGAAAGTAAAAATAAAATAGATAAACCCCATAATTTATTATACCATACCTGTTCACACTGAAACACTTATCACAATATTCTGTGGATCTATATTAAAAAACCTTGTTAAGCTTTGTGACATATTTCCATTCTATGGAGGTCAGGCGCGAACGAACACCCCATAATTTTATTATACCATATTTCTTCAAACAGAAACATAATTATCAAAGTATACTTACACAGATAGATATGAAAAGTCTTTATTAAAGTTTGTGCCTATTTCCATTCTATGGAGGCCAGGCGCGAACGCAAACCCCACAATTTTATTATACCATCACTATTTAAGTTAAAACATACTTATCAAAGTATTATTATGTACATCTATATCAAAAACACTTGTAAACGTTTTTTTTTAATTTTTTATTTTCATACTTTATGGACCAGGTACGTACGCAAACCCCACAATTTTAATGAATCATCATTATGCTAGATCAAACATACCCATTCCTGTGTCTCGATAGATCTTCTATCATTATATGCAATCAGTTTTCTATAATAGTCAACCATATAGGAGCCTATTCATGATCAGACACACACACAGACGTTCAGCTTTATATTATATACATATATATATATATATATATAGTAATAAAGTAGTGATCTCTAGTGATAAAGAGTAAGACTATACATCTAGAAACAAAAATAGGTTAAAGGTTCCCAAAATTCATACTAGAACTGTTTGCAAAAATGCATTCCACAAGCGTTTTGTGCTGTTTTCTGGAACAGCTGTTTTGACATTTTAAATCTTGTCATAGTATCCATTATTGTTCAATTGTCCATCTGCTCATCTCATTAGTCTTTTGATATTGATAAATGTTAACTCAATAGTTAAAAAAACAAAGATTTTCAGTCTTCCTGTTAAATACAAGTTATCTCTTGAAAATATTTTTATACAACAAAATGTTTTATTTTTTAATATAATCTTACTTAAAAATACATGTACAAAAATACTGATGGGTAAAAAACTGAAATGTAACAAACAGAAGCAAATTCTACATTTCAGAAGTTTGGAGATGAGGATTGCTAATCTATATAATATTCTATTGTTCCTTCATTAGTTAGTCTGTATGTTACACTTGGAAAAAGGACAAATACAATTTTTGAAGGTCAAACTACTTTTTAAAAAAAGACTGAATTTGCAAAATTTGGTTTTAAAAAGGTCAATCTGGCAACTCTGGACAAGAATATGAGAGTGATCTGCCTTTGATGTAGCTTCATTTTCGAATATCTTTATAATAATATATGATCATTGTTGCAATGGTGTGAGAAAAAAAACTCTTAGTAATTTCGATGTGAAGCAGTTTTTCACTGAGGAAGAAAGTCAGCAAAACATTATGTAAAAAAAAAAAATAAATAAATAAAAAAAAAGAACAGTCGACAGGAACAGGAAAAATAAAAAAGAACATTGTCTGCCAAGAAGTGCTGAACTGAAGGAATACATTGTCTCTTACAATGTGATTTTATTATTTCTATTGAACTATGCAGCACAATATTACTTTCATAGTATTTATTATTACTTATTAATTTATTTCATTTGAATCAGTTCTATATTTAAAATATAATCAACACTATTTTCATAGAAACGTTAATAAACTCATATTTACTGCATGTTATAGATTTTTCTGTCCAAAACGCCAAGTTTTTGCACTATTTAACTACATTAATTTTAAGTTTTGATATCCACCTATATCCTTATATGGTTATGAGTATCACTAAAAAGTTAAATGTTTTGATTTTAATTTAGTTGATAGCATATGTCCTATTTTTTATTTATTTTTATTTTTTTTACCTTTCTGAAATCACTACTATATATTGAGTACAATATAATAATGATTAGAACAGTTAACTCTATAATAATAAATATGAAATTTGCATAAATTAAAATATCATATTCAAGCATATTTTACGACCAGGTAACGCTGTGTAGTATGCTAATTATAAAACAAAAGAAAATCCATAAATATTCTTTTTTTTCACTATGACATGAAAAATAAGTAGAGACAATGATGTTCAAAATGTTTTAAGATAGATATATTTTTTTCCTCAGGGATGGATTGGCCAAAAGCAAGCTTTCAAAATGGTCTATGTCAGAATTTACTTCAATACAATGAAGTTTAAATTATTTAGAAAAATTATCAATCATAATATGAAATGGTTCTCATAATTTTATATATACTAGCTCTGTTTGACTCTTATGACTAACTATTGAGCTTAACTTTATCTACAGTATTTATTTGTATCCTAGAACTCTGTAGCATTCATTTTATTTTTAGAAAAAGATTGCTATTTCATGCAATGTTTCTGTTTGATCTTAAGAGACAATGGATTCCCACTGTAAGGGTAGCTGTGAGGCCAGAGTTGTGCAATTTGGTAGAGACCTAAGCAGTCGAATTTTTTTAAACTTTGACCCCTATTATGACCCCTTTACATTTGTTTTGGGATCAAATCAAGTTATTAAGTTAGATCCATGTCCAATGAACCTTTATCTAAAATTTCAAGTGTTTAGACCCAAAATTGGCAGAGGAGTTTGGTAGAGTTCTCAAAGGTCAAATCGTTGAAGCTAAATTTCTGGCTGAAAACCGATTACAAAGATTTTCCCAAATCTCAATACCCTGTATATCAAATTTCGAGTCTGTAGGCTGAAAATTGACAGAGTTATTGTGTAGGGAAATGTACATAGACAGACAGACAGACAGACAGACATTTTCACTTTTAGAGATATACTAGCATGGGTGCCCGGCGTTGCCCGAGTGTTTGGAGGTATATGCTGAACAAAAAAAAAAAAAAATGATCAATTCTTTTAACTTTGATCCCTATTATAACCCCTTAACATTTGTTTTGGACTCAAATCAAGTTATTAAGTTAGATCCATGTTCAAGGAGCCTATATCTAACATTTCAAGTGTTTAGACCGAAAATTGTCGGAGGAGTTTTGTAGAGTTTTCAAAGGTCAAATCGTTGAACTTTGACCCCTTAACAGCCAAATTTCTGGCCGAAAACCGATCACACAGATTTTCCCAAATCTCAGTAGATCAAATTTCGAGTCTGTAGACTAAAAATTGACAGAGTTATTGCGTAGGGAAATGTACATAGACACATTTACTTACTTTTATATATTACTTGCATTCACCTCAAACAAGGCATGTCACCACTTGGACATAAAGGGCTACTAATTGAGACCATGCTTATGAGAGAAGAGTAAAATGTTGGTTCATGTTACATTTAAACTTCTGCATGTCAGTACAGTCAAGGAAGCAGATAACAGAGAGGGAATTTAAAAGTCTAGCAATCTCAGGGAAGAAACTAATAGAGTAGAAGTTTTTCCACCATTTAGGGACCACTACAGTGAAAGGGTTTATCAGGTTTGTTGGAAGAATGTATGTCAACGGGGTACAAGTACGATGAGTTCATCAGAACATATTCCATTAAAATACTTGTAAAACAGGCACAGGGATGTGACGATAGGTTAGAGTTTATTTGACAGTGCAGAACCAATCAGATTGGAGACTCGTTTTTGGTTCCTGTCAGAGAAAGAGAAACCAGTGGTAGATGCACCAGCCCAGATATGGTAGCAATACTCTATGCATATATAAGTGGATGATGGTTGAAGCATAAAAGACACCTCTACCCCTTAAAAAAGAACAAAACAAAAAAACATAATCATTTAATTTTTTACATATTAATATCCAGTAAATAAAATGCCTCATTTCTGTTTATTTTCTCACTCTAGTTATTCCTGATAAAGAAGGTATTTGTAATATTAAACTATTAGTAAAAAAACTGATACAAACGATATTGTTTTATGCTTCAACAGCAACACCCTAATCATTATCAAAATTTATCTCTAGAAACATACATGGAATACCAAACTTTATATAAAGAGAGAGAGAGAGAGAGAGATGAAAACCAATAAATAATTATTGAAACCTTACCAATTTTGTTGTGCCCTGTCTGCATATCTTGAGTGGCAATGTTGGGTGTGCTTTGAGAGCTTGGCATATTAAGGAGATTAGATAATTCATCCGGGCTACTTGTGCTGCTTACTGACATGAAGCTTTCTGGACTAGTTGCAGGACTTCGTAGCATGTAATTCTCAGGAGGATACATGGCTTTGATGCGACTTTGGTGGGAAAGACAAAGTGATGGATCTGGTGGCGGAATCTTGGATGATTTGTAATGAGAACTGCTTTTACCAACCAAACCACCCTGCATTCAGAAAAAAAAGCACATTTTACATATATGCAAATAAGATTACATTTATTACATGATTGTAAAAGTTGCTGAAAACATGGCAATCTAAGATTGAAACAAAAGAAAATATAATAGCAATGTGCTTAAGTGTTCAAAAGATAATCATCATTAAGCAAGAAAAAGAAAGATAATATACAGAGTATCTAATAATAGAGAAAAATCCTTCATTCTATAATAAAGAGCAATGTGTATTTATTTGTGTGTATGTGTATGCATATATATTTTTTCCATCACGGGAAAGTTAGCAAGGAAAAGCCACCAGGCAAATCCATTTCAAACATTTAGAGAAACTGAGAAAGCAAATCGTCCTTCTTTCTGCTTTTTATATCGATTCATACCTTTTTCTTTCTTTTTTTGTAAATGTCCTAGTTTGAAACGTTTTCTTTCTTGTTTGTATTATTTGGATTACTCAGACTAGTGTTCTCATCTTGAGTGTTATTTGCATTTATTTTAATAATTTTAATGTTATATGTTAATATAATAATTTTTTAATGTCAATATCTCACCTTGAGTGTTATTTGCATAATGTCATTTGCGTAATGTTATGGCCGATGTAACCTCTGACCTTCTTCATGCGTATATGTTAATAAACAGTCTTTCTGCTTTTATTCTTTTATTTAATTCAGACTTTATGTTATAAAACATATACTGGCAAAGGATAATTTTTCCCCATAATTTTTGTCCACACTTTAATAAAAGTATATATATATATATATATATATATATATATATATATATATTGCTAATGTCAGTCATGACCAGGTAAAATTTTTAAGTAAATCGCAATTGTCTTCTTAGTATCGCCCGCACTGAGGACTAAATATTCAATCTCTAGAAGAGTTTTATTTAGAATTAAATTTTACAGAGTACTTTATCTGTTACACGATGAGTCCTTGTGGAGCAAAAGCATGTTATTCTTGTGGATTAAATAAAGAATTCAATTTGAATTCCATGCAGATTCCTGAGTTCAACAAAGATTCTCAAGTTCAACAAAATACACCTAAAGGAGGTTGGAGGTTACACCAGCCAAAACATTGCACGAATATCACTTAAGATGAGAACAATAGTCCGAATAATACAAATAAAAGATTAATCAATACTGTTTAATAAAGCTCTATAAAAAAGATATAAAAAATATAATTTTTGAACTTATTTTATACAAATAATTTCAACAATTATATATATATTTTTTTTTTTACATATTTTTACCAAAAGTCTATTTTTCCAGAAATAACATAAAAACCAAACAAGAAGTCTACAAAATTTTTGTTTGGATTTTTTAAATCCAAAGTAGGGTTTTAGGTATATTAAAATAAATAGCAAATAGTTACAATGTTTTCTTTTGAGGGTGTGATCTAAATTTTAGAGGAAAAATCATTAAAGATTTACACTAGAAAACATAAATGTTCTATGATGATGTAAGCGCAAAAAATATTCTAAAACAAGTTTCCTTGTTTTCATCTTTTCAATCCTATTTTTTTAAGCTTTTATTTTCTTGATTTTTTAAAATTCATTTCTTTTTTTCAACCTTTTTCACTTACTTTTAAAAAGAATAGGCAACTTGGATTATAATTTAGTATATTTATAGTAATTATAATTCATAACCAGATTGAGATAAAGGCTTCAACTTATAATACTTAAGAGAATAAATCCAAATTATAATCAAATGTTGACACTTACACATAATAATGATAATTATTTTACACAGAATATGGACAATGCTATTTTTTTAAATAAGATTTTCAAGTTAAATTTAACTGTTATGGTATCTTTTGTTTGTTTAATTATTTGTTGAAAGTACAGAATAGTTATCAAATGTTCTCCTCTCCCATGATAAAAATGTTATTATTTCAGTACAGTTAGTATTCTGCATAAGTACTCAAATGTCTATTAATAATTGCTGAATACCAAATTGATTAGAATTAAAAATTGCTTGATTAATAATATACAAAAATAATTCCACAATTCCACACAAACGTTTTGTGTATAATTATTTAGAACCTTAACATAGATTTCATGAACAAAGCTTCTTTCTTAGAACTGCACACTTGTGGAACTCTCTTCCGTTTACCTGCTTTCCAGCTGACTACAATATGGCCATCTTCAAGTCCAATGTAAACAAGTTCTTGATGAGCCTTTCCTCTTAAATAATCCAATTTACTAAATTTACACTTCTAACGATTACTATGATATTGTCCTTTTGACCACTGTACACTCTTTAACTCTTATCCTCGAGTGGCCTCTGGGCCTTAATAAGTGGTGATTCCTTTATAAAAAAAAAAAAAAGAGATGAGCAGTTATGTAGCCTATAATTCAGTAGTAAACAATGAAAAACACAACAATAGGTTATTACTAAAGCTGAAACTCATATTCCCATAAAAATGTGACAATTCTTATAAAAAAATGTTTTTATCTATAAACAATTGAAAGATAGAATAAGAAAAACAAATTGGATCATAAATTATTCAGACCAGAAAAAATAATCTTGAAACTGAAATCATTTAAAAATGTACACCTAAAAAGCTGGAGTGATTAACTGAAAATTTAATGGGTTGTGCGAACTTGCTTCCAGTATTAAATACTTCTGTTACAGAAATATCCAACACAGAAATTACAATCAGTGCATTAGAAGATTATTACCAATAGTAAAATGTATAAGGCATGATTAAAAGATGTCAAAGAAAAACATCTGTCTGTTCAAGAACATATCAACAACAAAAAAACTGATTTTTCTTTATATAGTTTTGACACATGTTTTCTTATCAAAGACCAAATGCACGTTTTTACATGGGAAAGTTTCTTTTTTTTTTAAATTTACCAAAATTTTTTACATCCATTATCTTCATCTTTAAGTTTAAAAATAACACTGGCAGAGGAACAAAATAAAAAAAAATAGTGTATCAATTTCCAAATCATTATCAGATAACATTTTGAAATATGTTTACAAGTGTGTAGCCACTCGCTCTCTCTCTCTCTCTCACATATATATATATATATATATATATATATATATATATATATATATATATATATACACATACACATTTATTGTAGAACAAGTCCTGTGCCATAGCCTACAATAATGAGGTCTGTTCTGTACTGCATAGAAGATGGTCTAAACATCACTTGAGAATATTAAAGATAGTTATTAATATGCAGCAACGGTCTTTGTGTAGGCAGGAAGAACATTTTAATAACCTTGAATTGATGAGAATTTTATATATATATATATATATATATATATATATATATATATATATATATATATATATATACTAAAGACAAATTTTCACACACATACATCTAGATATATACATATAATTGTTTTGAGTCAATACTTGTAGATGTATTACAATTTCCAAATCTTATTTGATGATGATTTGGAACATAAAATACACATGCACACACTAACACACATTTGCAGAACAACTCGTGTGCTATAACTTACAGGAACAAGGTATTTTCTATACTGCATGGAGCATGGTCTAAACTTTAAATATATTTTTTAAATATGTAGCTACTCTAAACAATTGTTATTACTATTAGGTTGGTGCAAAAATAATGTCGTTTTTATCAGATACAGTGATGATCATATTTATTGGCACGGTAAAATAAAAGTTAAATTTTGTCTAATAAATTCTAAAAAAGGGATTAAATTAAAGAAAATAACAAAGTATATTATGTATTTTTAACTGGCCTTTCCGATGCAGCAATCGGATTTTAGAAAAAATAAATAACAAAGGAACAACAAACATAATTGCAAAAAACCCTTGTTCAAAATTATTGGCACGATTTATTTAATAATCAATTGTATAGCCTTTGGCCTTGATTACCTTCCTCAGTCGCTTTTCATAGTTTACAACCAAGTTGTTGCACTCTTCAGTAGTAATTTTAGCCCACTCTTCCTGACAATAATCCTCCAATTGAATAAGATTCTTAGGCTTCCTTTGCATTACCCTCAATTTTAATGTTCTCCATAAATTTTCAATTGGATTAAGGTCTGGGCTTTGTGATGGCCACTCCAAAACATTAATATGATTGTCCTCAAGCCATTTCTTAGTCAGTTTAGCCGAATGCTTTGGGTCATTATCTTGCATGAACCACCAACGACGACCAAGTGAGAGCTCTTTAGCAGAGTCTTTCAGGTTTTCATCCAATATTTTAATATAATCTTCCTTTTTTATGCTACCTGTGACCTTAACAAGTCGCCCTGGTCCAGAGGCAGCAAAGGATCCCCAAAACATCAAACTGCCTCCACCGTGCTTCACTGTGGGTATGGTGTTCTTAGGCAGGAAAGCTTCGCCAGATTTTCTGTAAATATAAGACACTTTATTATGGCCAAATAACTCTATTTTCGTTTCGTCAGTCCATAGAACACGTTTCCAGAATGCAACATCTTTATCAATATGACGTTTTGCAAAGGCTAGCCTTGCTTTCAGGTGCATAGGCTTCAATAAGGGAGTCTTTCTCGGACGACATGCTTTTAAACCAGCTCTCTTCAAAACTCTACCAACTGTATGTCGAGATACATTCACTCCAGAGGTGCTCTGTTCATCAACAATCTCCCCAACAGAGATTCTTGGGTTTTGTTTTACTTGTCGAACAATTTTCCGTTCACCTCTTGGGGAAAGAATCCTTTTTCTCCCTCTACCCTCTAAACTCATAACGTGGCCTTGCGATTTGAACTTGTTTATTATGGCTCTAACAGTGGATTTGGGAAGGTTTAGCTTTTTTGAAATCTTATCATAGCCCTCCCCATTGGTATGGCATGCTACAACAAGCTTCCTGACGTCTTCGCTGTGTTCCTTAGTTTTAACCATGGCGATTGAAAATTATAATTTAGTCACTTATAATAGTTTAAATAAATCGCTATCTAAAAATTATCTGAAAAAAATTATTCACTGAATTAGCGTTAAACAAGCATAATATGGCTATAAAAAAGTTCAGAAAGCACGTAAACCGGAAATTGATTGATATTATACTGATACTAAAAGAAAAACAAAGCCGTGGCAATAATTTTGAACAAGGGTTTTTTGCAATTATGTTTGTTGTTCCTTTGTTATTTATTTTTTCTAAAATCCGATTGCTGCATCGGAAAGGCCAGTTAAAAATACATAATATACTTTGTTATTTTTTTTTTAATTTAATCCCTTTTTTAGAATTTATTAGACAAAATTTAACTTTTATTTTACCGTGCCAATAAATATGATCATCACTGTATATATATTATAAAGCTTAGCCTTGTATTGAGCACTTTTGAAATAATATAATGTATGAATATATATATTAATATATTAAGTTAAAGATTATATATAATAAATTCAATTTAAACTCTATAATTGGAAGATAATTATTTTACTCACAACTGAGGAAGATTCTATTTTTCCTACTTAGAACATGTTAATTATCAAATTGTGGAGTAAATTTACAAATTGTTGTAAATTCTAATTTACAGAGTTTAAATTGAATTTCTCATTTCAATGCTCTATCTCAAATATCAAGATTTTTCATCTGGTTAGGATTGACCTATATATATATTGATATTTATACTCGAAGTTTACAGAATTATTCAATTTATAGACTTGAATTTTATATATATATATATATATATAGTAGGTGGATTAACTCTATGTTTTCTTCCAAATATGTCTGAACTTTAAAATTAAAGACCTACAGCAATTAGGGACAGATTTTTAAAATGTGTAAGATAAATAACATTCAGGTATCACAACACAGGAATGTGTATCATTTGGTCAGTTTATTTATATGGTTTACTAATTTATAATAAGTTTAACTATTCCATAACAAATCAACCATTTTTTAGTTATTTAATGTCAGAACACAATACATGGAAGAGTGTATAATAATGACAAGATGTTATTTTACCCACAATTAAATAAATATGCTATTCCCAATTTTATTTTGCTGTTTACAATCTTCAGAATTTATAATTTATGTATTTATAAATGTGAAAAGCTTGAAAACAATTCTTTTATTGTAATATATACAGTAAAATCAATTTTATGTAGTTTCTTTGTTATCATTAGCTTTCTTCTTACAAAATTGATATTTGATTTTGGGTTGTCAGTTTTTATTCTGAATCATTGCAACAGGTTGTCAAGAATAATGAAATATAATTTAGTTTTAATTATTTCCAGAAAATAATTGGTGTCAAAATTATTTTTTAAATCGCCACGATCTTTACAAAAAAAAAAACAAAAAAAAAAACGCATATAGCTCTGTATCTGTCCATAAATACTTACTTCCCTTGTGTTCGAAATCGAAAATAATATTTTTGGGAAAAAAAATAAAAGTGCATAGCATAGTTTTTTTGTTTAAAGAAGTAACGAATGATTTAAATTATAAATAAATATACTACCAGGAAATATTATGTATCTATAGTAACTTATATATATCGTCTTCATATTTTTGTTTTTTGTTCTACAATGACCTATTACCTGTTGCATAAGATGATGTCGAGTAAGATTTCTCATTTTTTCCATTTCTGCAGGATTAAACAATGACTTTTTCTTGGCACGCGGTGATAATGGAGGAGTGCCAGCCAAATTAGACAATGTGGAGGCAGATGTTGTGGTTGTGTTGGAACTATGTGAAGAAGACAAACTTTCCAAAGAACTGGAACTGTCTAAAGCCAGACTCTTGGGAGCTTCTTGAGTATCTGGAAAAAAAGTTTAAAAAAATAAAAAATCAAATACATAAAAGGGGAAAAAAATTTGTTTAATCATTCACAAAAAAATATATATATTCAAGTAAAATCAAAGAAAAAGATATGTGAAGAATTTAAAAGGTTTTTATCTCATTAAGATTTTAAATTCGTTTTTTTTTTTTTCGTAAAAATATGATTTAGATAATTTCTGCAGAATAGCTTTTTCATAAAGTATTAAAAAAAAAAAAGAAATTTATATCAAATAGATTAGCTGTCTGTTTACCTAATGTCACCATCCAATGGAAATGGAAATGTTTGCCAAGTTAGTATGAATTAGAAGACAGTTAACTTAGAACCATTGTAAAACAAGTGATGAAATGAAAAATATGAATAAAATTTACAAAATTAAAAAATAAAAATTTGAAAACCGAATTTTCTTTTTTTATTAATTAAAAAAAAAAAAAATGAATAAAAGCTTACGAGCTTCATAGAAGCTGAATAGAAAAGATCTACAGCATTTGGCTGATAAAATGATTTAAGACCTGTGACTTATATAAGAATAACTTATATATTAATAATCAAAACTCTGTGGACCATCTGGGCGTCCTTGCTTACTTCAATCTTGTCTCTGTGTATGCATGTGTATATGTGTGAGCATGCGCGCATACAGTTAGATATATATATATATATATATATATTAATAATTATAAAACTCTGTTGACCATCCGGGCTTGCTTGCTTGCTTGAATCTTGTAATAAATAATTTACAAAAAATTCTTTATAAGTTATATTTTTGGCTTCGATTCTAGCTGATGGCACTTTTGAAATCACTATTATATATTGGGTACAATATAATATATAATATCGATAGAGAATTTATGATAATATAATATGAAATTTGTATAAATTATAATTATAATATAAAAATATGAAATCTGGATAACTTAAAATATTATATTTAAGCATATTTTAAGGCCGGGCGCCTTTGCTAGTACATTTTAAAAACAAAATGTCTTGTTTACTTCATGTTTCATTCCTTTCAGCAAGCAGACTCATTCTGGAACCAAGACATTTTCTGACAAAGCAGAGAAGTAATGCAGAGAAAACAATTATGCTAAAGAATTACAGACCAGCAGTGTTAATACCAACATTTTGAGGACCTTTAAATTCACAACATAATTATTAACAAAGAAAATGAGCAGAACTGATGTGACACTCATACGCCCTCTCCAGAATAAAATGTGGATTATAGTTTGAGTCGTATAACACAGAATACAATACAGAGTTACGTCATGGCATTTTGTTACAATTTTTTTTTTTAAATAAATGAAGAAAAAAAAAAACAGAAGTAAAGCTTACCAAAAACTGCTACCAGAGACTGCAAGGCAAACTGTAAGTGACGCTTCGTAGCCTGTTTTCCTAATCTCAATGTGACATCATCACGGCCAACATCAAGTAAATCAAATCCTTAAAAAAAAGTATGATTTCATATTAACAAATGAATACACATTACCCTTTTTAAACTACACGTTTTTTTGTAAGTTTTCTTTTTAAAACATTTTTTATATTATGAATAAGTTTTGAATTACAATAGAATATTTTAAGCTAAAATATTGGTCACATATTACCTTTAAGCACCTACTCAAATCTATGTACTTTTTAATATGTTATGCAAACATCCTATAATGAAATAACTGCATGATAAATGTGTAGCCTTACAGAAAAAAAAAGAATTATCTCATAAAAAATTACTTATTTTACAATATAATTTCCTTTCATGGACTTCACATTTCATCACATAAATGTGTAAAGAATTTATTGCTTACTGATCAATCTCCCCCAAAACAATAATTTTATTAATAATATTAACTAACTAGCTGTACCCTGGCACACGTTGCTGTGGCTCGAGTTGGTGTAATGGAAGAATCCCCATCCCTGCTGGTTTAGCACCTCGAAATCTACCCAGCAAATATGTTGTTATATACGAATGTGAGACGGACGTTTCCAACCAAAAAAAAAGAAGGAAAAAAAGGAAAAAGAATAAAACAAAAAATGGGTTCCTAGTGTCGCCTCTAAGGGAAAAATTGAAAAAAAAAAAAAAGAAAAGAAATTAAAAAAAGAAATAAACAATGAAAATTGGGAGAAAGGCATCGAACAAAGCAAAATGTAATGGAAATGATGTATATGTTTTTATAAAAAAAAGAGAAAACGAATAAATAAACAAAATGTAAAGTTTGTAGAAACAGAAGCAGAGGAAAGTTTATAAAAATAAATAAATAAATATAAATGAAAAGAAACGATGGTGAACTTGCTGAAAAAAAAAGAGGAAACACAGAAAGAGAGAAGAAAAAGATTTGAGGAAGGGAAAGATTGGGAAAACAAAAAACAGAGGGAAGATACATAGACCCGGGCAAGCAAAGAAAACGATGTTTTAATTGCTGAAGAATGCAAAATGAAACGGAATTGAAGTATCATAAGTTTTAATGCACTGTAAGAAAATGTAAAGTTTTTTGGTTTGTGTTTGTTTTTATTTTTAACCAACATAAAAGTTAGCGTGTTGCATTTCACCTTAATTGCAGTCCAGTTTTTATGAAAACCTAAACCGGCATTCGCCTTTATTTGTCTCCTGTGAATGGTAACGGATGGTGTAAATGAGTGGTGGTGGAAGTATGAATTTTTTAGAGAGAGATGACTTTACTACTTCCATTGATCGTAACCAGTTTTTGCAGTGAACTCTCACCACATATAACATAGGAAGCTCTGATCTTCGAGTTAGTGGATAGCTAATATGTCTATAACACACCTCAGATATCATGATGCAGTTTGTGCATAGTACATCTGCATAAAATGTCTAGATTCTTAATCCTATTAAGGTCAAAGTTAGACGGGAAAAATGAGTTCATTTTATTTATATAGAGAAGAAGATGAAGAGAAAAAGTAAAAATAAACAAGACAAAAAAATAAGAAAGAAAAAAGAGGAAAGAAAAAAGAGGAAAAGAATAAGAAAGAGAATAAGGAAAGAATAAAGAATAAGAAAGAAAAAAGAATAAGAGAAAAATACCAAAGAAAGAAAAACATACCAAAGAAAGGAAAGAATAAAAAAGAAAGGAAAGAATAAAAAAGAAAGGAAAGAATAAAAAAGAAAAGCATAACAAAGAAAGAAAAACATAAAGAGAAGACCAAGAATAACAAAGAAAACTAACGAGAAGAATAACAAAGAGAAAAATAAGAACAAAAGAAAAAAAAATCAGAATGAAAGAGAAGAATAAGAACGGAAGATAAGAATATGAATGAGAAGAATAAGAAAGAAAAAGAGTAAAAAATAAGATAAAGAAAAATAAGAATGAAACTAAAGAAAAAATGCAAAAGAAACAAGAAACAAAAAAGAAAGAAAAAAACTTATAAAATGTAGAATATGTACCAAAAATGGTTAAAGAATTTCAAATAAATTTGATTATTTTCAAAAAAAAAGATTTCTTTTGAAAAGGTTTACAAACACAAGAATACTGAGAACCGGGCAGATTTGGAAAGAAAATAATCTTACCCAAAGATGCAAGAAATTCATGGCATCCTGGAATCTGCCACAATTTTACATTAATGGAAACTTCAATGATATTTTCTTTTGATGAAACATGGCTGAGAATATCATGCATCTGGAAAATTAACGAAAAACAATTGATAGTATCATTAAAGAGTGAGAGAAAAAGCATTTAAATTATTTATAAAGTAACTAGAAGGCTACCCGTCCCAGGACGAGTAAAATTAATACTTTAAATAGAAAAGTTTTTCATTACTTTTATGGCTCATTACAAAGATTAAAATCAATATGTAATGGTACTAAATCTTATGGCTAGAATCCATATCCTAATTTTTATCAAAAGTCGATGCATTATTTGGATTCTAGAAAATGTCTCAAATTTAAGGTCTTAAGAAATTTGAAATTCAAGGAATCTTGCTTAATTGGTGTCTAATGATGATGGATCAAATTCACTGCAAATCTGAAATATTTGAATTCTCAAAGAGAAGATCGTTTCCATATTATTCCCCCTAAAATCTCTTTAAAATACTCCAATGAGACTGGAATTTTGATTTTAAGATTTATAATTTATCAACTTCTGATATTCACAAAGGTGGATTAGTAAAACCAAGTTACATCTATATATCTATAAAAATGAAAGTGTCTGTCTGTGTGTGTACCTGCGTGTGTACATTTCCCTACGCAATAACTCTGTCAATTTTTAGTCTACAGACTCGAAATTTGATATACAGGGTACTGAGATTTGGGAAAATCGATGTGATTGGTTTTCGGACAGAAATTTGGCGATTAAGGGGTCAAAGTTCACAATTTGACCTTTGAGAACTCTACCAAACTCCTCCGACAATTTTCAGTCTAAACACTTGAAATTTTAGATATAGGTTCATTGGACATAGATCTAACTTAATAACTTAATTTGAGCCCAAAACAATAAATTTTAAGGTGTCATAATAGGAGTCAAAGTTTTAAAAAATTGACCGTTTTTTTTTTTTTTTTTTTTTTTTGCTCAACATACATCTCCAAATACCCGGGCAACGCCGGGCACCCATGCTAGTTAAAAATATAGCTAGATGAATAAAGGCAATGCTCATTATTAAAGTCTTTTTAATAAGAGCTTATAAAATCAATTATATATATAAAAAATAAGAGCTTATAAAATCGATTATATATATATATATATATATATATATATATATATATATATATATATATATATAAAAATAAAAGCTTATAAAATCACATCAGAAAGTAGAAACTTTCCAAAGCCACATGGTGCACTTCATTACTGATCATTAAACTATGTTATCACATCAGTACCACAGAGTTGTGAATACTCGTTGGCATCCTATCAATATACTCTGTAATAAAATCTAAAGTATTGAGATTGTTTGGTTATGTTAAGTGTTCTAGTGTAGAAAATTGTTCCAAACGTAATGTCGCCTACTTGATTTCGCCTGTATTGCTCAGAAAGAAATTGCAAATTGCATAGTTATAATCACTGAACTCATGAATTCATGGCCGACAATTTTACTATTTCTGGCCATATATTAACGCAAGCCACCTCCGTCATCAACATTCTCCTGAAAATTGCATTATATATATATATATATATATATATATATACATACATATATTAGTATTGGGATGATTAATCAAAATCAGAATCAGGAATCGGAAAAATCGGAATATTTGGAGGTTTATTTGATTTATTTAAAGTAAAATCTTCCTTTGCTAGTAATAATGATGAGATAATAAATATTTATTGATCTTAAATTACTAGTAAAGGTAAAATCGATAGATCATCCTTCACAAGTGTAAATTTACATTCAGAAAAATATCTGCATATTTAACACGTTTTTCTTAAATCTACAAAAATATGCGTTGTAAGCATAATACAAGGAAGTCTGTTGAAAGATAATTAAAAAAAATTTTTTTTAATGGATGAACATGAATATAAACCAAGCGAACACCTAGGCCCAAGATTGTGGGTTTCACGGACACTCAGCCATATTAGTGCGAATTCTGCAACTTGTAGAGAAAACTTTTAATAATAATAATAAAATCGAGAACTTAACTCACAAAATGAAAAATTTATAACTTCAGTTGTGTTATCTCTATTTCTCCATACTTTTCACCATAGCAACGTTTTTAATTACTTTGGTGTTGCCGACTCTCCAACTGTGTCTCATTAATATAAACAAACTCTGCAATAGGTATTCTGGCCAATAATAATTAAGTAGTAAAAAAAATAAATACTTACTGTTGTAATGATAGCTTCCCCAGCTTCATAATTGTTCAAAAATTTTGAAAGGGCTGTTATTGAGTTGGAAGGTAAACCTATAAAATTGAAAAGATTTTTTTGTTTATTAGCAAATTATAAAGAAAATCATTGAAAATGTTCAAATTCATAGAATATATTTTTATTTAAAGCATACACAAGTGAGGGATTCAAATAAAAGAACAAGTTTAGTGAAACACAAATCTATTATTAATGGAAATTCGGTATATGTCTGAAGCTAAAGCTATGCTATAATTACCTTTTAATGCTTAATTAAGTTTACAATTTCAGACAAATGTATCGTCATTCGGTGCTCAATTAAGAGGTGGGGGACATAGTAAAGCATCTGTTCTGTAGTCATGAATCATCCTCCCAAACATTACCTCCTTTTATTTTTCTTTTTTGAGGTGGTTGTGTAGTATCTCCTGGAGAGGGGTTAAATAAAATACTCTCAAGACATATCCGACAGAGAAAGTTACTCATGGAATCTCATTTCTGATCCACATCTTGGGATACTCTAAACAGAAAATCAAACTTAGAGAATGTGTTGTATACATTTCTGTTTTTTTGTACTCATCCATACAATTCTTTTAAAAAATCTCTACCAAAGTGAATAGCAATATCACTTGGACAACACACATGCCAGACACACACACACACACACACACACACACACGTCATTTTAATAGGGTCAAAATAACTTAAAAAAATTAATATTTCTATTCACTGTCCTGTCTTCATAGGAAATGTACAGGAATGAACATTCCAGGCCGGTGATCAAATTGAGAGAAGTATTCTGAGCTAATGGTCCTGAGTCAGACTTGGAGAGAACTTGTATGTTTTTTCCTGCAAAGCGTCATGTAAAAGATTGTGATCGTGAAGATGTCCAGAATTAAAAAAGTGTCACTCCTCATTCTTCAGGCTAAGAAAGGCTTTCTATCTAAAAATGCATTCTTAACATGGGAAAACAGGGAGAGGGTTTCACAGTGACATAGCGCGTTGAAAGTCATTTTCAAATCAAAAAAAAATTTTCTTGATTTAATAAATTTCATATTTTCATTGAAACTTGTGACAGCTGATTGGATAATTACTTTGGCATCTTCCGGCTGCTAATATAACCTGCTGGAAGATAGTGATAAGTAGACAGAGATCTAGTCATAAACTGTATAATTACCAACTTATTAAGAATTATTTCTCACCATTAGTTTCTTCAAATAGATTACCTTATAGAAACACTTGGCATCTATTACAATTATCAAGCAATATTTTATTGTCAGAAAATGTGAAATTGGAATTCTGCTTAGAAATAAAATTCTACAAAAATTTCTGTATCTCTGATACCACTTACCAAGCAAGGCCTGGAGACTAGCACTGGCTCTAGTCAGTCTGTCTCCAGGATCCGTCTGGGGGAAGAAGACTGCAACTGGCATTCCATTGGCTGCTGGTTCAAAACGAAAACCCACAGAATGTAACAAATCCTTCCAACCATTTATCGGGCCAACTTTGTTTTCAATACTCTGATACATCGTATACATTGGGTTCTTGGCACCTTGATGAATTCTTTGAAGCGATTTCTCAATCTGCAAAAGATTGATCATAAATCTTACTATCAAGAATTATGAATGAATACATGAAAAAAAAAAATGCTGGAAAAATATCTTAATTATAATTAAATATTTCATATCTTACATTTTTAGGTTTTGTTTTAAGTATCATTTAACATATAATTTAATTTTGTGAGACTTTAAAAGTTAACCCAAATAGCATTTAAGCTGACATATTAAACTTTGAATCTGACTACCCAATTTTCATTTGTTATTGTTGTACAATATTATTGGCACTATGATAACATATTTTCTACTAACTTAACAGTACAATCCAATAAAAAGCCAAGAAAATATTTTAATTCACATTCAAAATAAGACTTCTTTCTAAAAGAACTTTCAAATATAAAATATTGTATATTACAAAATTAATACTCACAAGATGCAAAAGAACTCGCATTGAATCTCTGCACTGTGATGGCGACTGAAGCAATTCACAAATTGCATGGCCCATCAGTGCTATTTTGCTGCTCAACATGATGTCTTTGCCAACTAATACCCATCCACCCCAGTTGCTTGGGTGAGAGAATTGTTTGACAGCCTGAACAGCTTTAATGGCCAAATGCAATGCCTGAGTTATTGTTCGACTCTCTTGCAAGGCTAAATACATCGTCTTCATCAGCAGTTTGGATGCCTGGTCGGGTACTTGCCATAATGAGTACAGGACGCAACCAACACCAACCGAGAGAAGAGCGCGGCTTAGGCCAACAACACCATCAGAGTTTATACGGCCAGCACGGTCATGTGTATGGCCAGAGTTCAAGACAACAAGTTTAGCACGGAGTTTCAAATTCAAAATATCAGCTGCTGTAAGGAGATATTCTGAAAGAGAAGGAGTATCCAAGGAAGCAACATCACTGCTGCTGTCATCTAAATCATAAGCGTGGTTGAATTGAGATGTAGATGATGAGGGTGTTCCCAGCTCACCAGGAGAAAGAATGATGGCTGAAAGTTTCCAAGAAATATGGGCAGAAATATGGATGACCTCGACATGCTCTAGCTGTTGTATAATAGCAGCTTTAGTAGCTTCGACACCAATGAGGGGTTTTGCAGTAAGCAGTTCTGCTACAATCCTTGCTTCATATTCTGAACCAGGAATGTCTTTGAGCTGCCATTGTTGCTGTATGGCTGGCGTTAACTTTGGATTACCAATGACAATAGCTCCTGAAGCATCAATGGTTGGTCGACCTGTTCGTGATCGATGGTTATCCGATTGAAGAGCTGTAATTGATGGCATGATTATTAGGTTGTATCTTTCAAACAGATAATGATTTTCCTCGCTTGGCCTTAGCATTGCAAAAGGAACCAAATAAAGATCGCCTTGAAGTACCAAAACCTGGAAAGAAAAAGAAAATTTTTGTTATTTTTTACTTTTCTTAATAGTTCATTTTAGTATATTTATCATAATAAAAAATCTTATTAGAAAACAACACATGCCAGACGTTAAACTGAATCTGATGATTTCTAACATTGTTATAATTTAGTTATAAAAGGTGATATTTTTTCATGAGGATCAATGTGTTAAAAAGGAACTACTGATAAAAATATGCAGTGGTGATCCAAAATTTTCCCTATATTAAAAAAATAAAGGAAAATCTGTGTTTTATGTATCTGTGATAGAAAGAAAATATCGTATTTCAACTCTGGTCCCCCCTCGCCAATCTTTTACGAAAAACACCCGTCTGGCTGAAACCACTGTTAATTTTCCTCACTCTTTATCTGTGCCTAAATCAAAATGTAGATTCCATGAACAAAGCTTCTTTCTTAGAACTGCACACCTGTGGAACTCTCTTCCATCTGCCTGCTTCCCAGCTGACTACAACTTGGTTATCTTCAAGTCCAACATAAACAAATTCTTGATGAGCCGCCCCCTTAAGTAATCCAATTTACCAAATTTTCATTACTAACGATTACTACAATATTATCCCATTGACTACTGTACACTCTATAACCCTTATCCTAAAGTGGCCTCCAGGCCTTGATAAGTGGTGACTCATATGATAAAAAAATATATATAAATAAATAAATAAAAATATCACATAAATTGATCAAGTAGTTTTATCTTTAATCAAGAAAATCAAATTTTATGGATAACCACGGAGCAACTGTTTTATGATGCCATTTTAAAAAGTCTCAAGTAACAAGGGAGATAACATATTTCAATAATTTTTTATTGTAATGCATACAAATTCCCATTAATCATTCAAAAATTACTTTATTTATAAAAATAAAACTACTTGATAAATTTATGTGATTTTTGGAATCTTATATGTTCTTTCCATAATGAGTATTTACATCACACGGATATTTTTTTTTTTTTGTTTTTATTTTTGCTTTTTAAATATATGGAGAATTCTGGATAAGCACCTATAACGTATTTGATTTCAATTAAACCCAAAATTGTAATAACTTAAAAACGTCAGTAAATAAAATAAAAAAATAAAATTTGAACGTTTCTATGAAGAATAATCACTCTTTAAATTATTTTTCTTTCGACTATTGTCCTCATCAAAATAGATTGTGATCAGGTCAATCTGCTCCAACTTCATTCATGTACAGTGATGTTTTTTCTGTATTTTACCTATGATGTCTGTTGATTAAGATGTATCACTGTATGCAAATAATCAACAAATACAATACTTAAATACAAGGAAATTATCACCATACATCTTAAAATCAGAAGGTGTATAAACAGAAACATAAATTTAAATAACTAGAAATATGGAGTCTACAAGTCCATATTCTAGTATATATTAAATTATTTTAAGACGAATATGTAGTTAAAACAAGATCAATTGCCTTGAATCATTAAAATCATTTCCAATGCTACTGATAGCGTTTACCCATTCATTCATTTTTTTTTTATTGATCATGTATGAATTACCGTTTTGAAACATGACATAAATCATAAATCTATGATGTCGTGCCAAAACTATAATTATTTTGTTAAGGTAATGTTTTTAGCTCTATTTATAAGTCCAAATAGATCAGTTGGTATAAACTCAGACTGAACATCTCAAAGTTTCAATTTCAATTTTCAGTCATATCATGCACTTTATTTATTGGGAAGTTATCAAT
Organism: Euprymna scolopes; assembly: GCF_053919585.1. NCBI lineage: Eukaryota > Metazoa > Mollusca > Cephalopoda > Sepiida > Sepiolidae > Euprymna > Euprymna scolopes. The sequence goes on along the minus strand of NC_136482.1, from coordinate 103,207,551 downwards.
GTAGTATTTTTTATTTCGAAATATAGTTAAGTTCGCTGATATTTCAAAATGAGACAAATTCCACAATGCATTCATTATGTTTTAAAAAGTCCTAACTAATAAATAGATGGACAAAATCTCTATTTAAATAAGATAATATTGATGAGGACAACAGTCTGAACAAAAGACAATATAAATAGTTTGAAAAATGTTTAATCTTTAGAGTTGAGTTCATACATTCCAACTACTAATATTGATGACATTATTTGCATTGAACAAAGCATATTTTTTAAATTGTCAAGAAAGCTGAGAATGTCTTTGCATCATAAAGTAAGACCTTTGTCAGATGCTCTCCAACCCATTATTTAAAACTATATATGGTTTTGATTTACCACAATTAGAATTTGCATCATTAGTCTATAATGCCCATCTTGCACAGAACATTGCTCGTCTGGAAACTGTCCAGAAACTAAGTGAATAATCTCCATCAGACAGCTGCCATACTCTGAATGCAATTTCAGGATAGTTTTTATTGAAGGTCTGATGTCTAACAATTCACTGAATAAACATCCAAAAAATTAGTAACAATCTGAACAACAACCCAGAGCCACTTTTTGATTTCCATATATCTGATGTATGTGGACATGACTACAAAGTAAAAAAATAGCTGCCATATGGAAACATTTTTTCAAATTTAGAATTACATAAGTATAGAATGAATTGCCTGCATCCATTATTAGCTGCTGAGACAGAACATCTTTTAAAACACTCATGGTTTCATAAAAATTAGAATTAAATGTCTCTCCTTTCATGCACTTTTAATGAGTTGTAGTGCATTGTACACAATTTCATCATTAAAATGTTGACTTATCATAGAACTCTGAAATTTTAATATAATTTTGAAGCCTATAAACTATCTCATACATGGAAGTAGTACCTGAACATTTACATAAAGATTGGAGAAACTTGATGGTATATAGAATCTTAAGAGCTGCTCTTAAGATTCCCAGCAAGCAACACTCCACAGAGAAGTAATTTTATAGCCACCTTCCTCAGATCTTAGCCTTGATCAGAGAGAGAAGAACCAGATTTGTTAGTTACTGCTGAAGAAGGAAATCATCAGTGACATTCTTGTATGTACAGTGATGATCATATTTATTGGCACGGTAAAATAAAAGTTAAATTTTGTCTAATAAATTCTAAAAAAGGGATTAAATTAAAAAAAAAATAACAAAGTATATTATGTATTTTTAACTGGCCTTTCCGATGCAGCAATCGGATTTTAGAAAAAATAAATAACAAAGGAACAACAAACATAATTGCAAAAAACCCTTGTTCAAAATTATTGGCACGGCTTTGTTTTTCTTTTAGTATCAGTATAATATCAATCAATTTCCGGTTTACGTGCTTTCTGAACTTTTTTATAGCCATATTATGCTTGTTTAACGCTAATTCAGTGAATAATTTTTTTCAGATAATTTTTAGATAGCGATTTATTTAAACTATTATAAGTGACTAAATTATAATTTTCAATTGCCATGGTTAAAACTAAGGAACACAGCGAAGACGTCAGGAAGCTTGTTGTAGCATGCCATACCAATGGGGAGGGCTATGATAAGATTTCAAAGAAGCTAAACCTTCCCAAATCCACTGTTAGAGCCATAATAAACAAGTTCAAATCGCAAGGCCACGTTATGAGTTTAGAGGGTAGAGGGAGAAAAAGGATTCTTTCCCCAAGAGGTGAACGGAAAATTGTTCGACAAGTAAAACAAAACCCAAGGATCTCTGTTGGGGAGATTGTTGATGAACAGAGCACCTCTGGAGTGAATGTATCTCGACATACAGTTGGTAGAGTTTTGAAGAGAGCTGGTTTAAAAGCATGTCGTCCGAGAAAGACTCCCTTATTGAAGCCTATGCACCTGAAAGCAAGGCTAGCCTTTGCAAAACGTCATATTGATAAAGATGTTGCATTCTGGAAACGTGTTCTATGGACTGACGAAACGAAAATAGAGTTATTTGGCCATAATAAAGTGTCTTATATTTACAGAAAATCTGGCGAAGCTTTCCTGCCTAAGAACACCATACCCACAGTGAAGCACGGTGGAGGCAGTTTGATGTTTTGGGGATCCTTTGCTGCCTCTGGACCAGGGCGACTTGTTAAGGTCACAGGTAGCATAAAAAAGGAAGATTATGTTAAAATATTGGATGAAAACCTGAAAGACTCTGCTAAAGAGCTCTCACTTGGTCGTCGTTGGTGGTTCATGCAAGATAATGACCCAAAGCATTCGGCTAAACTGACTAAGAAATGGCTTGAGGACAATCATATTAATGTTTTGGAGTGGCCATCACAAAGCCCAAACCTTAATCCAATTGAAAATTTATGGAGAACATTAAAATTGAGGGTAATGCAAAGGAAGCCTAAGAATCTTATTCAATTGGAGGATTATTGTCAGGAAGAGTGGGCTAAAATTACTACTGAAGAGTGCAATAACTTGGTTGTAAACTATGAAAAGCGACTGAGGAAGGTAATCAAGGCCAAAGGCTATACAATTGATTATTAAATAAATCGTGCCAATAATTTTGAACAAGGGTTTTTTGCAATTATGTTTGTTGTTCCTTTGTTATTTATTTTTTCTAAAATCCGATTGCTGCATCGGAAAGGCCAGTTAAAAATACATAATATACTTTGTTATTTTCTTTAATTTAATCCCTTTTTTAGAATTTATTAGACAAAATTTAACTTTTATTTTACCGTGCCAATAAATATGATCATCACTGTATGTTAAAACAAGGATGTAATTCAATGAAGAAATCGCAAATAAACTTATGTCAAGAAACTAACAGAGAATTCATAATATACCTAATAAGACCTATCTGGTATGACAGAGAATAGAGCAAGATATGATGATGATGAAACTGCTTATTAGAAAATAATTTCTAGCTTGAATTAAAGTTTAAAAAGCAAAAGTCATGTATTTTTTACCTTAGCTCCAACTTACCAATTTTCTTTAAAATGACATTTATAGGTTTTCGACAATCCTTATTATGACAATATCTTTTAACTTTGGCGGACACAAGTACTTTTTAAGATATAAAGACATGCATTGTGCACTTTGAGGTTGGGTATGCTGACAACGAATATCAAGGTTAAACTTGGGGCAAATACATTGACAACCCCACCCCCTCATAAAATGGGGGTGTTATTCAGAAAGCTGTTCTTAAAATGAGGAGGTTGGGGGGGGGGGTCTATTCCAAAATTGATGATTAAGTCAAAGAGAAAACATTTTCTTACACATCATTGTCATATCAAACAACCAAATAAGATTTCAAAAAAATGATTATGGAAAACAAACCAAATTTCTATTTTCGGTACCATCCATAAGTGCTTGCAGAGATTCTTCCATTGGTGCCACAAGCAATTCATACAGTGCTGCAATGGGTGACTTGTCCCGTTGTTTGCTCTTCATGGCATTACGCATGTTTGTAATGGAAGGGTTAATACCATTGAGGCCAGCGGAAAGGCTGAAGAGGCTGGACAGGCTGTAGTTACTACAATTAAAGATGTGATTGCGATTAACCATGCGCAGAAAACCTGTACGGTCATTCTCTGCATTTAGTTTGTCTCCGATTTCTTCAAGTTGCTGCTGCCAGGAGTCTTCGTTGTCAAGAGTGTCTAAACTACCCACAGAATTGGTGCCAGCTGCACTTCCACCACTCATGCTTCCATGAAGCGTGGAACGTGAACATGATCTTGACAGTCTGAATTATAAAAGACATTAATAAATCAGAATAATAGAAACATAATGAAACCTCGAGTAAATGAAGAACATACAATACAGTATATATTCAATTCTTATATTCAATTTTCCTAGATACACATTAAACGAGCATAACATTTCTAATTGTAATCATATCTCTCTCCTACTATTTTATATTTTAATTGCTTAATAACTGTCAGTTTTTAGTTTTAAATAATTAATGTGATTACATTAGAATTCAACTTTCTGATTTCCTATTATGAATAAGCATTAATCTTATCAGACCCTAGCCTCTCAAGCTAACTTGCCCCCATAACTGGCCTCTCTGGTGAAAAATAAGTAAAATGTATAAGGTTTAGAAAATTGCTAGTATTATGCAAACCAGTGATCAAAATGAACTCAAACTTATAGATGTAACAGACTTTCATAAAGAAGAAACCATTTTATTTCCCATTTTGTGGGCTTGGCTTTGATGTATTGCTTTATAGTAAGTCTATTTTTGGTGGGTATCATACCCTCATCATGTTTTGAAAGGTGGTGATGATAAAACTTTGGGAGAAGATAGACAAGAAAGGGCCTGACCTTACAGATTCTGCTTGTTTTGTCAATTTCAATGTCTTCTTCAATGTAGTATATGTAGAAAATTCCACAGAGCAAGGAATCTGTCGCATGTCAAGATATTTCAAAACTCAATGGTAAAACCAAGTCAGTTTCCTCATTAATCCAATAATCCCAGTAGCTGAGCTTGATACAAATATATGCCATGTATATTCTGATTCCAATAAGAGCTTTCATTTCTTCAACAAAAACATCTTGGAAATTCTTGGCATAAGAATTAGGTTTTGCAGCTTACACCTGCTGAGCGCAAAGATTTGTCATTTGTCAAATTCTGTCAAAAATCATCTTCCACAAACAAGAAAAGAAAAAGATCACATCAACTTTCATCAGTTATAGATTCAGGAATATTCACTGGCCCTGTTCCATCTTCATTAAAGTTTAAATCTATTATTGAAGACACAAAGGTTGCAGTCCAGCTGTCATCTGAAACATTGTCACCGCTATCGGTTTGAGGAACACATATCCTTCCCCTAACAGTAGGTCTAGCCAGGTATGAGTGTAAGCTAGCGTGAGAGGCTTGGCTCTGGTAGGGCTAACCATAATTGGTTGCTATTTTTAGTACTTCTTCATGTGTTGTCCCAAATACCTAGAATTTGAGAACTCAGTATATAAGTTACCTAATATTTGGTAACTTGGCTAAACAACATACACACACGCTGAAGTATATAAGTACTTTTTAAAACCATGTCATTATGTTTTTTTTGTTTTTTTTAAACAAGGTTTAAAACAGTTTTTTTTTTCTATGATAAACTAGATCAGGAATCATATTGGAGAGGAGATAGGAAGGTTGAGTCATTTTATTTTAAAAACCATATCAAGTGTCATTTTTTTTAAAACCCTGTCAGATGTCAGGTTTGAAACTTACTTAGTTTGTCCGTTACTGGGATCATGACCTTCTACACCCATAGATTCTCGGACATTTCCAACATATTGGTCTAATAAAGAAACAGTGGATCCTGCTAAGCTTTGGGTATCAACTGCATCACTTGAATTTGATTCAAACTCTGCCATATTGCACTGGTGAAATTTCACAATACCTAGAATAAAAAAAAAATGATAATGCATTTACTACAAAAGTTTCAAGTTTTTTTAATTGTTTAAAGAAAGTGTTCATCCTAATAAAGTAAAAACAGTTTATTTCTAGCATTTCAAAAGTCTTCCTTTTCTCTTCCCTGCAACCTCTTTCCCACAGAAGAGATGTTGCAAGAAATGTCTCTGCTTTATCATTATTTTCATAGCAAATGCTCAGCTGAGCTCCAATCTATGGTCCCCCCTTGCCAAACTTTTACGAAAAACACTCGTCTAGCCAAAACCACTATCAATAATTTCCCACACTCTTTATCTGTGCCTAAACCTAAATGCAGATTCCATGAACAAAGCTTCTTTCTTAGAACTGCACGCCTATGGAACTCTCTTCCGATTGCCTGCTTTCCAGCTGACTACAATCTGATTGTCTTCAAGTCCAATGTAAACAAGTTCTTGATGAACTGTCCCTCTAAGTAATCCAATTTACAAAATTCTCACTACTTATGTTTACTACGCTATAATCACACTGATTAATGTATATCCATTAACTCTTATCCTCGAGTGGCCTCCAGGCCTTGATAAGTAGTGATTCCTGTGTCAAAAAAAAAAAATCATTATTTAATGTAAAATGGGATATTTTGGCCATAAATTGATCAATTCATCTACACAGTTACACCAATTATTAGTAAGATTATAATGTTTTGTTTTCGAAAAAGTGTCAAATTTCTGTCAAACACCCTATATATAATAATACCTCTATCTAATATAAAAAATTATCTCAACTTTTTTTTTCCTTGTAAATTCAGCCTCCATAAAAAAAAAACTAATCAAGTACTTTCTATGAAAAACTGTTTCACTAAACAATCAGCTTATGCTCTCATCGAGGTTTCCAAAAATTATCTTTTCATTTTACATAGTTTCATTTATTCTTAAATTTTATCTGATAAATCTGACGCTTACAATTACATCGACCTACAAAGAAGGTAGCATTAAATCCTTTCACCATGTTCCTTGTATAATAATAATAAGTAAAAAGAATAAGCAATTTTAATCCTGCAAGAAGAATTTCTTAAAAAATATGTCAGTTTATGGAGTTTCAAATAAAATCAAAGGTAAAATAAATAGTGATTGTGACCCAACATCTATTATATACGTATGTCCAAGATGCTGTCATTTTTTATGAAAAATAACAAAAACTAAAAGAGAATCCAACAATACAAACCATAAATAAGAATTAGCAAAGATTTGTAGAACGTATCAAAAGTAAACACCTCACATTTACTGATCATTGTGTGTGTGTGTGTGTGTGTGTGTGTGTGTGTGTGTGTGTGTGTGTGTGTGTGTGTGTGTGTGTGTGTGTGTGTGTTGATTATTATGCTTCAATGCTTGCTGTATTTTTAAGTCATGGTTTCTAATAGAATGACTAGTTGGAACTGGTCAGATATGATTTGAACCAATCAAAAAGAATACAAAATCAATGCAGAAGTTTTTCCTTTTCCCTTTTTTTTTTTTTACTAGTTATCAATAGAAGAAAATGTTCAGTCATGTTGAACATTTTTCAGATAATAAAACCAAGCATAGAAAGAACCACCAATACTAAAAAAAAAAAATCAGGTTAATAGAAAATACCAGCAGGAAGACCCGGCGTCGCTCGGGATTAAATGAGGAATATTACTATATATTTTTGTACTATGTTCGTAACACCATATTACTTCATTTTTTTTTTTTTTATCCCCACCCTGTTTTGTACTCTAATAAAGGCAGAAACTGAAATTATGAAAAATTATGAATTAGTGCATTATACATAGAATTTAAATTTCATATTTTAAGGGGGTTTGCCCCTATGACTCATTTACAGATTTGGCACAGAGATTCTGAACCACCAAAAAATTATATATACATATATATATATATATATATATATATATATATATATATATATATATATATATACTTAATGTCTGCATGTTTATATGCCATCTATAGGACAAACGGTTAGAGAATTTACATAAAATTTAATAGTGTATTCTTATGTAAATATATAAAATCAATAAAATTAGAAAGATAATGGAAGTGGTCCCGAAAGTACACCCTTTAAGGGAGATATGGACCAGATTTCATCTGAGGGCAGTGGGAGTGGGTGAGAGTTTTTCATCCATAATTTGGAAAGAAAACACCATAATTTCAATGTATTCCTTCAGGAAATTACTAGCCATTTGCTTTCAAAATTATTTAATGTTTCTTAAGTTTTTCTTCTGACTAGCGAGTAGGGGGGGGGCAGCAAGAAACTTAGAAAAGATGGTTTTAGTAGAGCTTAGAGGCGTCTTCAATTTTATTTAAATGGTTTTAGTTGTGCTCTAAATGGGAGTAATACATGCAAGATTAGAGTATTGCATTTGGTAAGTGATATATAGTAACCTAAAAGTGCTCAACATCTTCGATGTATTTAAATGCAGTGTTGTCCAGAAAAAGAATTTTTCTGTTTATTTCAAACTCTGTGTTGCTCAGAAGCCAAAATAGTAATAATATAGTATTATATTTATTAAGTGGTATAAGTTCATCCAAAGTGCTCAATATCCTAGATAGAACAAGTGTATTTATTCGGTGTTGCTCAGAAGTAATCATCTATCCTGAATAGAGTGATCCTACATGGGACAAGTGGTTTTTTATACTACTGTATACTAAATAAAAGTACTCTGAAGTCAGTACTCAATATCCTAGATAGAGCAAGTGTATGCAATAATACAGTAGTACATTTCCTATGTGGTATATGTTTAATGGAGAAAGCAAGAATTCAGCATTGACTGGGAATATATTAAAATAAATATAGGTCTCCTGATATAATTATGGGGTGGAGGTAAATAAGAAACAGTATTGTCAGGTAATAAATAAAAAAAAAAAATACAGAGTTTATTATATTTTGGAGGAAGGGGTAAGAGAAGTAACTCGGTGTTACCCTGGAGCAATAACTTTAAAACTAAAAGCTCAGATGAATGACTTGCATTATTATTATTTTCAATGCATTAAAACAAGAGAGAAGAATGGGCTGGGTGGAGGTGAAAAAGTGGTAAGAGAGCAGGACATGGATAAATGGGAAAGATGAAAAAGAGAAAAATAAGATGGACTGAGAAAGGTAGAGAAATAGAAGTTTTAATAAAGATGTTATATGCCCTTTTTGATTCCTTCATATTTGTCTTTTATGGCTCCGGGCAATGCCGGATAGTTCTGTTAGTATGATATAAAATTTATCAAAGTAGGATATATTTAAAGTTTTAAAGTGGATTTTGTCCTTATATCCTGCTTAGGAATGCACTTAGATGTTAGAGACCACTTCCATTGTCTTTTGAGAAATATTTACATAAGAATATACTTTTAGATTTTATGTAAATTCTCTAATCTTTCTTTTTATACTGATATATATATATATATATATATATGCATGAAAGAAAGAGAGAGAGAGAGATGTGAAGATAAATAGAATCTAGAGGGGTTAATCATAAGAGTGAATGTAGTGTATATTTTATAAACCAATCAATGAAAACATTTCATGTTTATCCTACAAAAATTAAAGAAAATATCAATATTCATAATATATTTAATCATAAAAATATCTTCCAGTATTGTCTATAACATCATTCAAGCTTTCTACGAGTTAAGAGAGACTTTTCTCCAATGAATAATTCATATGAGTATGTGCTACTTCCTCAGCAGTCTTGATCTGTTAATGATGTGCTACACCAGGGATCCTCATGAACTGACATTGTCTCACGACGGAGATCATCATGAACTGACATTGTCTCACGACGGAGATCATCATGAACTGACATTGTCTCACGACGGAGATCATCATGAACTGACATTGTCTCACGACGGAGATCATCATGAACTGACATTGTCTCACGACGGAGATCATCATGAACTGACATTGTCTCACGACGGAGATCATCATGAACTGACATTGTCTCACGACGGAGATCATCATGAACTGACATTGTCTCACGACGGAGATCATCATGAACTGACATTGTCTCACGACGGAGATCATCATGAACTGACATTGTCTCACGACGGAGATCATCATGAACTGACATTGTCTCACGACGGAGATCATCATGAACTGACATTGTCTCACGACGGGGTTAATCATGAACTGACATTGTCTCACGACGGAGATCATCATGAACTGACATTGTCTCACGACGGAGATCATCATGAACTGACATTGTCTCATGACGGAGATCATCATGAACTGACATTGTCTCACGACGGGGTTCATCATGAACTGACATTGTCTCACGACGGAGATCATCATGAACTGACATTGTCTCACGACGGAGATCATCATGAACTGACATTGTCTCACGACGGAGATCATCATGAACTGACATTGTCTCACGACGGAGATCATCATGAACTGACATTGTCTCACGACGGAGATCATCATGAACTGACATTGTCTCACGACGGAGATCATCATGAACTGACATTGTCTCACGACGGAGATCATCATGAACTGACATTGTCTCACGACGGGGTTAATCATGAACTGACATTGTCTCACGACGGAGATCATCATGAACTGACATTGTCTCACGACGGAGATCATCATGAACTGACATTGTCTCATGACGGAGATCATCATGAACTGACATTGTCTCACGACGGGGTTCATCATGAACTGACATTGTCTCACGACGGAGATCATCATGAACTGACATTGTCTCACGACGGAGATCATCATGAACTGACATTGTCTCACGACGGAGATCATCATGAACTGACATTGTCTCACGACGGAGATCCTCATGAACTGACATTGTCTCACGACGGAGATCATCATGAACTGACATTGTCTCACGACGGAGATCATCATGAACTGACATTGTCTCACGACGGAGATCATCATGAACTGACATTGTCTCACGACGGAGATCATCATGAACTGACATTGTCTCACGACGGAGATCATCATGAACTGACATTGTCTCACGACGGAGATCATCATGAACTGACATTGTCTCACGACGGAGATCATCATGAACTGACATTGTCTCACGACGGGGTTCATCATGAACTGACATTGTCTCACGACGGAGATCATCATGAACTGACATTGTCTCACGACGGAGATCATCATGAACTGACATTGTCTCACGACGGAGTTCATCATGAACTGACATTGTCTCACGACGGAGTTCATCATGAACTGACATCGTCTCACTACGGGGATCATCATGAACTGATATTGTCTCACGACGGGGTTCATCATGAACTGACATTGTCTCACGACGGAGATCATCATGAACTGACATTGTCTCATGACGGAGATCATCATGAACTGACATTGTCTCACGACGCAGATCATCATGAACTGACATCGTCTCACGACGCAGATCATCATGAACTGACATTGTCTCATGACGGGGTTCATCATGAACTAACTTCATCTCACTACGGGGTTCATCATGAATCAACTTCGTCTCACCGCGGGGTTCATCATGAACTAACTTCATCTCACAACAGGGTTCATCATGAACTAACTTCGTCTCACGGCGGGGTTCATCATGAACTAATTTTGTCTCACGACGGGGATCATGAAAAACAAAGTATTCTTTAAATGTTGATTCTTTGTCTTTGTTAGTTATTTCTGATTGAACCATGGATTTTTTTACAAATTCTTTAAATTTATATGAAATGATATACTTAGTAAAAGAGAAACGAATAATGTTCAGTTTCCTTATTTAAATAATTTTAAATGTAAAAAATATCTAAATTTTTTCTGTTAATTTTCATTATTTATGTACTTTCTTTTCTAAAAAAATAAATTTATCAATTGTAGTCAAGGATTACTAAAAAAATTTTTTTATTGGCTGCTACACTGTGATCTAAGAGAGAATGACGTTTTTTCCTCTTAATTCTTGCATTTACCTTTGATCTCCACAATATAATACAGAGTTTTTAGCAAGGAGACATCAAGTACTACTTTTTGAGCATTTGATATAATTCAGAGAACTGAACCCTGGTTTCCCAGCCCATTAACGAACACTCTTAGCATTATGCTAAATGGTAACGAATCCCAAATTATTAGGCTTTCTAAAAATGTATGAAAATGGAACATAATAAAAGCAAGTGTGATAAATATAATATAAAACTTACCATCTTTTGGTGAGATTAGCCAAGTATAGAGAAAACCGGCGGCAATAGAATAAGTTAAAACAATATTTTTCTGTTGGCCAACGATTCCAAGTACTTGATCCAAGGTAATGGGTTGCAAGTCATGCCTTTTATCACCTCCCATTAAACCAGGTAATACATTGGACTGTCGTTCCAGTAAAAGATCTATAAATGCACGGGTACAAGCTCTTTCAGCAACTACCAAGGCTTCCTCATGGCAGTCTACAGTTACCAGGACACGCTTAAATAAATGGAAAAAAATATATATACACGTCTGAAAATTGCTTTGTAGCATGAAACTTATACTAACAGCAAAGGATTTCTAAACAAAATGTTTTCTAAATAAATTAAATTAGGATTTAATAAACTCTCTATTCAAATTAACCTTTTTTTTTTAATATTGTTAATGTTATTAATATAAGATATATATTAGTCTAAAGAAGATTTGGGTATTTAAAAAAAAAAAAATACTAAAATAAAATTTTAAAAAGTGCAGTTTAAATTCCTAGTAATACAAACTAAATTCAAGATATTGTGGACTTATTTGCATAAGGTGACTTTCCACTAAGAAATCCTCAATTAAAAAGGGGATTCAATTAGGTGAAAAAAAGAAAATGGGGATTATAAGTTGTTTACCATATAACTGTTTTTGAGATTTAAATACCACTTCCCCAATAAGAAATATAGTAAAATAGTAACTGGATTTTGTCTAATACATAAGTTAAAAAAATATATATATATTTCATCAAATAAAATAGACGTTTTTTTGTCTATTAATTCTTTTTTTGATCCTTTCCAACTTCCGAATAATGGCCTTCACTTCTGGCAGAGACTAGCCGATGTGCGTGTAAGATGGAGTACTGATGCCACATCTGAGTAAAAACTGCTAAGAGTACTCTTTCCTGCTTTGACATGGTACAAAACTGGCTTTGAAATCTAGTAGACAAGGACCTTTTCTCCTCCAAACTTTCTCTTTCTCACAGAAAAGACATGATAAATCTAGCTCTGTTTTATCATTTTTATGGCAGATGCTCGATTAAGCTTCTATCTATGATCCCCACCCCTCTTAAAAACATTTGCAACAAACACTTATCTAACTACAACAACTATCAACAATTTTCCTTACTATCTGTGCCTAAAAGGAAACGGAAATTCCATAAGCAAAGTTTCTTTTCTAGAACTACCTGTCTGTGGAACACTGTAGGACTGCTTTCTGACTGACTATAATATGGTAATTTTCAAGTCTAATGTAATCAAGTTTTTGTTGAGTTGTCCTCTTAAATAATTAAATTATTCCACCTTTACAAATGGTATTGTCTCATCAGCCACCTGACACGCATTTATCATTGAGTAGCCTTTGGGGCCTTGATAAGTGATGATTCCCCTAGTGATTATATATATATATATATATATATAAATACACACACACACACACATCCAATATTAAACATTACTGTCTACAAAGCAATAAAAACCAATCTGTTAAATAAATTATTTTCCTTTATTTTTGTTGTTAAATCTTATTATTCAACTCACCTGAAGAGCCTGATAACAAGCAGTTTGCAAGTCAAACAAAGATAATTTGTAGTCGCTGCTATTCTGGGATTCCCTGCGAATTGTTTCAAATAAATCGGCAGCCTGATAGAGCTGTTGCTGGCACTCATCCAACTGCCCTCGACCCCACAGGGAGAGCCCCAGGCGATAACGGATCTTTGCTTCATCTTCCCGTCTTCCAAGTTGTTCTGCTATTTGTAGGCCTTGCTGTAAATACTGGACGGCCTGCGTATAATTTCCTAGTGCATGGTGGACGCGACCTAGCAAACAGAAAAAAATGATTTTGTTAATAGATCTAATAAGCGACGTGAGAAAAGCTGCAAAATACTGATTTAAATGGCGGTCATAGACTTAAAGTACAAATACATAAGACATGAAAGTTTATGTGTGTGTCCAGGTTTTATGTTTTCCCAATGAAGCTTGAATCTCTGTCTCTTCTATGGTTTCTGACATAAAATATTCAAACTATAAACAATGCTCAACAATACCCAAACCAATTTATAATAGACGTTTGGAAAATCGATGGCATAAACTTTGGGATTATGTTCTATATGTACACAGGAGCCTCTTTGTGTGTACGTTGCTTTTGTCACACGACTATTACTAGTCCCTATTTACTTGCCTCCTCACAAGGACAGCATTAGACACAAGTTCAGTTTTTAATATCAGGGAAAATCCAGCTTCCCAACATAAAGTACTAGAATGCTTCATGTTGGGGAGTTGGATTTGTACAAAAATAAAAATTGCCTCGGTCTAAAAGAATTTCTCCTTCAATGATCAAAGCCGGAAAAGAAGAGTAGCATAAGACCACCTCACACACTTTGCGCCTAATCCAAGGAAAGTTTGAAAATATTACTAGTCTAACTTTTTTTTGTTGTCCAACATCTTCTATACAGTCATTGTTTTGTGCTGATCATATTTATTCACCTCTATTTAGTCTTCTACTGCCTAAAATAAGAAGGGTCAATGATTTCATAATGCTAACCAGGTCTTCGATGTTAGCTTTCAAAGGAAAGCCTGTTAATCATGACATTCGGCTGATTTTTTTAAGCCTTTTTTATATTAGTTTGGTGCAATTTTTTCATGATTTTGTTCATGCAACACCAGGCCCAGGCTTATATAATCTGTGAATCTGTCACAGTGATAAGATTTATCTATTCCTTATGTAGAAATAACACTATCACACAGATTGTACTTATTAGATGTTTACATTAAAGAATGTTGATCAGTATTTATTTCAATGGTCTACAGCCTAGAGCTTGGGAACCAGGCATTTTTAGACTTATGTACACATATAGAACATACTCCAGAAGTTATGCCATCGATTTTCAAAACACCCTGTATACATGAATCTCTGACTTTTCTTTAAATACTGATTTTCATCTCTAATACATTGATTTAAATAAATGAATAATAATTAATTTTAGAGAAGAGGCCTTTATCTAAGTTGTTTGTGAGCATGGCCATGTAATTGATATAAACTTCAAACTTGCATTAAATATGTGTACATACAGTGTTTAATTTATCTTATTAATTTAACAAATGTATATATTAATAAAAAGTTATTAGATTTTTGAAATTTGTTTGTATGTAAGTAAAAACCTGTGGGTAGTTGACAAAAAGGGAATAGGCAGAATATACATCAATATTTTTTTTATGATGTAAACAATCCAAATTTGAATCTCGCATAAGTCTAAACCATTTTTTTAAATGAATACAGATTTTTATAAATTTAAAGAAATGAATATAACATAAAAACATTCCATAAATATATCTTTGAAAACAAGTTTTTTTTTAAATTTTCTTTAAAAAGATAATTTCTAATTTTTTTCCCAACAAAAACAATATGTAAACACATTCTTCATAGTTACTGTCTCATGCAAGTACTAGGTAGCATATTTTTTCTGTAACATTTCACAAATATTTTTCTTCATAATAGGTGTAAAGTGATAAAAGTTAGATACATATAGAAATTGACACATCCAGTACTGTAAACTAGTAAAATTTAAAATGTTAACTTTCAACAAATTTTTTTTTAAATCTATCCATTAAGAATTTCCGTAAAGGTAAATTTCCTAGGTAGTAAATCTTTCCACTTTGACGATTTTCCCATGTTGGCAGTAGATATTTCCCAATAATTTGTGTACGAATCCAAATAATGTAAGAAATTATCTAGCAGTAAAAAAAATATAAAAGAATATTTTAAAACAATTTCTATTTAACATTTCAATTTCATAAATTAGGATGAAGTTGAAATAGAAATGATGCAAATCTAACCTAAACTGCTGAAAGCCATTGTCTTCGCCACTTTATCTTGTAGTTGAGCAGCCATACTGAGATGTTGCTCTTGGTAACGGACGGCTTCTTCATTGTTTCCAAGAGACTCGTGAGATAAGCCAAAGTTTCCATAAGCACGACCTAAAAAAAAATAAAATAAAAAATAAAAAAAAAACAATGAATGAATGAAAACAAAAACACTAATTTACACAAATACTATAAAAACGTTGTGGTGTTTTTTACGTTTGTCTATTCATATACAAATAGAAACAGGCTTGATTGATAAAAAAGAAATAGGCAAAGTACAAAATACTAAGGCAGTAGAATTTATGTTAATACCTGATTTTGAACCTCATGTATGCATAGAGTATTATTTCATAAATTTAAAAAAATTAACATAAATGGACATTATATAATCATTTTTTTAAATTAATTATTTTTGGTAATCTGTAAAAAAAAAAAAAAAAAAAAAGATATTCGAAATTAGTTCAAAGAAGATTATTTTGCTTAAAACCATACTTTTTCATCGTTTGCCAATAAAAATAATATGTATATACATTAATCATAGTTACTTAATCTCTTGCAAATACTAAGAGGATATTTTTTTTTCACAGAATTTCAAATAATTTTCTTCATCTATAATATAAATCTCACCTGTCTGTTTAAATGTATGTAAGTTTGTATGTCTGCCTAAAACTTTTGATAGAGACGACAGATTTTCATGAGATCGGTATTGTTTTGAAGCTTAACTGGTCACATTTCTAGGGGAGGGGGGGTTGCTTTTTTTGCCGATATTTTCGAAAGTCATCTCCTCTTTTCGATTGACTAGCCTTAATTTAAACATATGTCACTTCCGGTTTGACGATGGGCGCAACAGCAAAGACATCACTTTTTTTTCCACATTTTTTTCCGCCTTCGTGATACGGGTTTGAGCCTGCCTGCCTACTATCACTTTTTTCTTTTCTCTTTTTGCTCAACACACACCTCCAAACACCCGGGCTATGCCGGGCAGCCAGACTAGTACTAAGTTAAAGATGAAAATTGACATACCCAGATACTGTACAAACACTTCTCAAGGAGCAGGTATGTGAAATATGATAAAATTATAACAGAAAATTATAATTGATTAATTAACAGTATAAACTATTATATAGTAAAAATGGTAATCATTAAAAAATAAATTCATGATTTTGTGTGGTTATCGTGTAAAGTATTTTGGTTCTCTCATTAAGAATGTTCACATTGATTATTATTTAGAAGACATAAAAGTTCAATAAAAAACAATCAACTAAAAGCATTGTTCCTGTTGAACACACACACACACAACTTTTACCATCTGAGGAAACAGACGGGGAATTCCTTTGTCTGTGGAAACAATTGTAATGAACTAAGTTAATATTTTGAGGTTGTAAAATAAAAAAAAACATATATAAATAAAAATAATATTTACTTGAAATCTACTTTTATTAAATGCTCAATGCTATTGTATTAATTGTAATATTTATATATATAGAGAGTTTTCAATATTAGTTATACAGCACATGTATATATATATATCTAAGTTTGGAAACCTAGAGTGTCAGTTTCTTGCCTTATATTTTTTAAGATTATGTGGCCCATAACTGTAATCAGGTTTGAAGAACATAAGGCAAGGAACTGACAGTCATCATGATAGTTGACTTTAGGTTAACAAGCACATGCAGGCAGACACACACACACACATTATATATATATATATATATATATATATATATATATATAGTTAACTATAAAAAAATCGTTTTGCTTCATCACAGCTCTTCAATGTAACCATATGCAAGTGCCTCAAGCTTAGATTGAAACTCAACCGTCTAATTGATAGTTGATGCTCTTAACCACTGAACCGTCATTCACTTGCTGTGAGTAAACAAAATCGCAATGTGTGTGTATAAACATTTTCAATTGCTGAAGACTACTCCATTTGTTTACATGAAAAACTTTGCATTTACACTGATAGAAGTTAGTGATGTTGCTTACCTGAGTGGAGTGCTCAACCGAAGAACGAGAGGTACATATATATAAAGAATAACAGTATAGCTACATTCCAAAATCCAAGTATTTATTTTTATGCAAAACAGTTTCTCCAGTATCTTAAAATTTTGGTACATTTTTTTTTTTTACAGATCCATTTCGTTATGCAGAACCAATCAGTTATTATGTCAATACTGACTTTTTTGTGCATATACTCCTCAGAAAAAAATATTAATTCTTTGTTTAGAAAGAAAAAAAAAATGCATGACTATATATATATATATATATATATATATATATATATATATATAATTAAAGGATATTCGTAATTAAAGCATATTCAAATTTAGCATCTAGCATCCAAATCTGACCCCTACGATTGACATGGGCATAGAATATGTGTCTACATTAGAGATGGCTTTCCATGTGATAGGAATATCTCCAGAGAAAACCCTAAATTGTCCTATATGTGCTTTCGGATTGCACTTGCTCACACCATTGTGTTTATATTTGCCCTTTATTACCCCCATAACAGCAGAGTTACCATCTTTAAAAGCATATCTGAGAAAATTAACCAGATCCTGTTGGCTCATCCTTTGGCTAACATTCACATCTGTGGGGACTTCAATGTTCACAATGTGGAATGGTTAGCCCATCCAACAAGACAGATGATGAAGGGGGGGGGGTGTTACAATTTATCCATTGCTTATGACCTAACTCTGATTGTTCACGAACCCACCCATGTGTCTGACACTGATGGTCAGTATGTAAGTCTCCTAGACATTTTTCTCACAACTTTCCCTGAGCTATATTCATCTTCCATTCTGTCCTCCCTGAGATTTTCCGATCACTCAGTTGTCTCCATTAAGATAACAAAATGTAATAAGTCCTCCGACATACCTCTCCATTGTACAGTATATTAATACTCTATTGCTGACTAGGAGGATAGCTTTTGTACATTTATACCAGATCTACCTCTTCATTTCATATTTAAAAAGAATGTGCCCTCCATAGTATCAGACCTGACGGAATGAATGATTGTAGGTATAGACCGTTTCATAGCCTCCAAAAATTTTCAGCAAAAACCTAACATCTAACCAGAATGTGTCGTTGCCATTGCGCACAGAAATCATTATTTCCATTGTTTCCAACATAATAGATGTACTGAGCCTAAAGCCGCTTTCAGGACTGCCAGCAACCACTGTAAGAGTAATAAAGAACGTGAGAGAGTTGTATGCTCAGACTGTCAAGTTCAAAGTAACTGAGCAGCGGCTTGGTTCCTACCAATTTTGGCAAATAACAAACAGGATCCTGAATAGAACTGTGTTCTCCATCCCAATCATCATCAATGGATTTGAAGTAATCTCGTCAGCATCGGACAAAGCCAAACTCTTTGCCAAAAACTTTGCATGATGTTGACAAGCTAATCAAAACCCTTGATTCCAGTAAAGCAACGGGTTCTGACGGCATTCCTATTATAGTACTCAAAAAGCTTCAACCAGAACAGCTCCCATATTTATAAAGCTATTTACGCACTGTCTTAAGGAGAAATGCTTCCTAACATTCTGAAAAACCTCATTAGTATGTCCCATATTTAAAAATTCAGATGATCACTCATCTCCCTCTCAATACAGACCAATCAGCCTTCTGTGCGTCATGAATAAGTTGAATCTGTGTTAAATAGAGAAGTACTCAACCACCTCAGCAAAAATAACCTCCTCAGTGAAATGCAATATGGCTTCCGTTCTGTTAGATCTATGTGCTAAATTATAGGATTAGCAAATCTCTCAACGGAGGTTTCCTTTCTAGGGCAATTGATAGGGTATGGCATAAAGGTCTACTCCACAAAATCTCTAGCTTATTAAATCATTTCTTTTTGATAGGTTCATAAGAGTAGTGGTTTATGAGCAGAAATCAGAAGTACACAATATTAATGCTGGAGTCCCTCAAGGGTCCATCCTGGGTCAAACTCTCTTCCTGATCTACATCAATGACCTCCCAAATCACATCCCAAGATCATTTGTAGACATTAATGCTGACGATGTTACCATCTATGGAAACACTTCAAAGATAATAAATGACCAAGTTCTCTCTGATTCTCTATCCTCTGAACTTGATCATGTGGTGCAATGGAGAAAGAGGTAGCTGGTTAATTTTAATACATCTAAGACCAAGTTTCTATCTTTCTATCATCAACATTCTGATCTCCCTCTGGCATCAATCGAAATGAATAACTCTCATCTTGTGGAAGCTCCATATTTTGACAAACTCCTAGAGTGGCCTTTAAACCTGATCTGAGATGGAACACATATTAAATCTATTGCCAGAGCTGCTGGAAAAATGGTGGAATCGTTCTACTGCTTGAGTAGATATCTCACTGTTGATGCAATTCTCTATCTGTACAAGAGCCAAGTACGTCCAAGGATGGAGTACTGTTGCCACGTCTGGGTAGGAGCTGCTAGAAGCAGCTTATCCTGCATTGACAGAGTTCAAAATAGACTTTGTAGCCTAGTGGGGGATACCCTTTTCTTTTACTCTGCAATCTCTTTCCAACAGAAGAGACATTGCGAGCCTGTCTCTGCTTTATTATGATTTTCATGGCAAGTGCTCGTCTGAGCTCCAATCTATGCTCCCCCTGTCCTGACTTTCATGAAAAACACTCGTCTATCTGAAACCACTATCAATAATTTCACCCACTCTTTACTTATGCCTAAACCTAAATGTAGATTCCATGAACAAAGCTTCTTTCTTAGAACTGCATACCTGTGGAACTCTGTTCCATTTTCCTGCTTTCCAACTGACTACAATATGGTTGTCTTCAAGTCCAATGTGAACAAATTCTTGATGAGCCATCCCCTTAAGTAATCCAATTTACCAAATTTCTACTAGTAATGACTACGACATGTACCCCTTGACCACTGTATACTCATTAACTCTTTTCCTTGAATGGCTTCTGAGCCTTGATAAGTGGTGACTCCTTTGTAAAAAATAAATAAAAAATAAAACACTCGGTTAACAATTGACCATTAATTTTTTTCATTTGTCTGAATACTTTCGAAAAAGTGAAAGGGCACAGTACCTTTTCAATTATATCACAGAACAGATTAAAGTACACTGTGAGGATTTTCTCACAGAGACAATAGTTGAACCTAGTGACATATTTTCTACCAGTCTTGTCAATTGTGAAAATAACATTTTTAAAGGTTGTACTAAGGAAATCTTAAACGGCTATTATTTCCAAAGTAAAGGTAAGGAAGGACAGTGTTAACAATTATAAAGAATGGAAGCATTAAAAAAAGCAGAGAATGACCCAAATGTTAGAGCTTTCTGAAAAGAATACAAAACAATCTTAGATGAAAGAAGTTAAATCTTTTGAATGAGCTTAAAGGAGCAATGAATAAAAATGAACTGATTTGGGTATTCTTTTTCAAGTTTGGTTGCCTGCACAGTCAGTAAAAACAATAGCATCTATAATGGTGTGTGTATCTTGCTTATTGAACCAAACAGTTCAAGACTACTGATGTATCATGGCTGTTAATCTTTAGATAATTGCTCTGTACTTGAACAGCAGGGGACATGTGGGGATATTTTTTTTTTGGTGTAAAATATCATTGACCAGAATTTAAAAATATATTATGAGAAGTTTTTTTATCCCAGTAACAACTAATAGTCTCCATAGGACTCAGTAAAAGATGTACCATAGTTGCTTTCATTAAAAGAAAGACAGCATTCTCTATAGGTGATTCTGCTTCGTGGAACAGCTAACAAGAGATAGCAACAATGTCAAGATTAAAATCTCCTTGGGCAAAACATTCAAACGGTATATAAATTTACATGCTTGAAAACAAATAACCTGACAAACATTTAGATTAAAAACAGCAATCAGTTAATTACATATTCAATCATGATCATGTTGACACACCGGTTCATGTTGGATCAGCAAATTTAAGTGGTGTTTAGCGTGGTCAGTACTAAATGGGTTACCATTGCGTTAATACTAAGTGCTGTATTTATATCATTAAAGTGAGTTCTCTATTACCACATTTCTTCTCAGATTTACTTGGTATATTTAAAATATACTAAAAATATATTGTTTTCGCTTGTTATTTTTATTGTGTGATCTTGTTTTGCCTCATTCTCATTATTGTTGCATCATATTTCGATTTTCTTTAACTACAACAAAAATATGATGCGTTGGGTCACCAATTGAGCTCAGATTAAATTGCTTCAATAAAGAAAGTGATTTTTCAAAAGCAGATGGAAAATTTAAATGACAAAATCTAAAATTAGCCTTGTTCTAATATATATATATATATATATATATATATATATATACACGTGTCAGTGGATAATTACATCTTAAAAATAATATATACACCGCTCCCCATGTGGGGGTACCAAATTGGTTAAAAGGGAAAATTATTCCCAACTCGCATTTAGGTGAAAAATGCACTTTCGTAAATAATTGAATTCATTCAAAACATATCGCTAAAACCAAAACAAAACAACATCTAAGTAAATCGCGATATATCCAGACAGCTGGCGAGATGGTCCAGGGGTAAAGGTTTAGGCATATTACCGTTGGGTCCCGATTTCGAATCTCGCTAGATACAGCCACTCTGATTAATCATAGATGACGAAACACGTGTCAGTGGATAATTACATTTTAAAAATAATATATATCTCAGAAAGAGGCTAATTTTGGATTTTGCCATTTAAATTTGCTGTCTATACTATTTGATTATCTTTCTGTATTTGTCCACTTGCCTTGATATCAAATATAGAACGTAGTTCTTTATCTTTTCCCCTGATAATTCTTATAGGTAAGGTTGAATAGCAGATTACAGTCAAAAGGTACTTTGTGACTGGGTTTGAATCCTTCAATCAGTAGTAATTATTACTTCCTACACTAATGATTACATAAATATGAAATATTAATGCCTGTAGGTAAAAAAATTAATATTTAAAAATATATATAATGTTACAGAATACCAGATGAAATTTTTAGATCAAATATAGCTGAACATGGCTGGATAACGATTTGTTTACAAATATAAATAAAGACTACTTTTCAATCTGAGTTCACCCCTAGCTTGAAACCTATTTTCATCTTATTCTGCAACATTATTAATAAAGATGCTCTTTCTACTGAACAAGTAAGCACACTGTTTAATTTCAACTAAACAGAACCAATAAATTATATATATATATGTGTGTGTGTGTGTGTGTGTGTGTATTTATTAATAATCGCTTTAGATTCTTTTCTTTATTTTAATAGAAATCGCTTGGCATGAAACCACTTGATGTAAGGAGCTAAAAAAAGAAACTACCATGTCAATGTCAAAAGCTACAGAAACTAGCAAACAATAAATGTTATAGAGAAAACCAGAAAATAGCAACTCTTTCCTCTTTGTTAGAAACATCGCTTATGAAATGTGATGACTAAGAGACAAAATAAGGGAAGCGATATATACAAGGTTGCGTTTCAAAATCAAAAAGATTAATAAATGTTTTATATGTATCATGAGTACTTTCCATACTCCATCAAATCATTTTCAGGTGAGAAAAACAATGACTAAAAGATGAAGAGAGAAAAAATTTCAAAACAAGAACAACTGAGAACGTTAGATTGTTAAAAAAACAATAAACGAGTGTTAGGAGCTTTACAATTTATGTTACAGAAGAGAAACAAATCAGAATCCCAGAATAAGTTGTATATCTATGTTAAAGATTTTGAAATATTTCTACTAGTTCTGTATTTAATGTTATTTATTATAGGTTACTGGGTTTTAATATTGATAGGCACAAGTATTTTTTTATTTTGAAAAATTAGTTTCAGAATGTAATATTTTTTGTGTTATTAAGTAAAATTTGTCTAAATTTACAGGATGGGGGACAATTGTGTTTTTTTTAAATACTGATGAATTGAACTAGAATTTACCAGGTGGTTTATGTGTCTACATGAAAGGGTAGTATTAGTAACTCCAATGTTACTGCTACTACTGCTGCTGCTGCTATCATCATCATCATTGTCACTGTATTCTTGTAAGGGGCATTGGAACTTAGGGATAAGATTGGTTCTTTCTAATGTGTTTTGAGGGGTGGGAACAAATTATTTGTTATATAATTTTGAAATGAACCTTGTGCATTTCAACTTGCTAACATATTTCTCTATGTGTTATTCATCCATCCAAACAAAGATCTTACTCGATATAAACCCTTCTTGATGTATGATTATTTTCTGTTAATTTTAGTGTTATGCGACCAATAGTTTAAGAGTTTATTGAGTAAATATTTTCACACAGGCAGACATACATGCACACATACATACATCTATTTCATTTATATAGATTACCTTAGAGTTAATTAACAGAAAGAGAGAGAAACAGAAGCAAAAGTAATGACCTATAGGATCAGAGTTGGGGGTCAAACATACAATGAAAGAGGGTGAAAGTGATAGACAAAAAAGTATAAGATACATCGCTTAGGGAGTTAATTGTAAATTATGGCTAATTAAAATAAATAAAATGGAAGTTTTTTTCAAACATAACTCGACCTGACGTAATATTTTAACATATATATTGTGGGATAAATTATGTTAGGGAAACAAACTTTAGTATATATTTAAGTATATCTGTTCCCTCAACCTTAATAATTAACAAAAATAAAAAAACACTAGTAAATGTCGAAAAGCCTTCTGTTCTAATAGTTTCTTTCCTTGAACTGATACACTTTGGAATTCTATCCGTTTCCTGCTTCCCTGACTGAACTAATCTGCAAAAGTTTAAACGTAATGTGCACAGATATCTAGCTGCTCCACACCCGACAGTGCCTTGTTAGACATGATCCTAAATAGTAGTCCTTTACTTTCCAAGTGGCAGCATGCTGAAAATAAATTAAAAAGAATTAAAAATAAAAAATTCTTACATTGTGCTTCTGAATTGTTGAGAGATTCCGCAATCTGTAAATCGATTTGGTGATACTCAAGCGCTGTTTCGTATTCTCCCATCTGCTGGTAAACATTTCCAAGTCCACATGCTGCTTCCCCCTCACACAGTTTATCACTAACATCTTTTGCAATGTCTAATTGATGCTCGAGGCAAGAGATGGCTTGTTCAAAATTACCAAGCAGACTGTGTAGGCAACCAAGTTCACCATAGGCTGATGCTTTGGCTTGGTTGTTATCCATCTCATGGGCAACGACCAACCTTTTCTCAAAACAAACAAGGGCTTGCTGCAAATTTCCCATAGCTCTATGAGCATTGCCCAAACCGCGGTATGCTTTATCCTGATCCAACAAGGAATTACTTGTCTGAGAGACAGCCAAATACTGTTCATGGCACTTGACAGACTCCTCGAAATCACCCAATGCTTCATAACAATCTCCAAGATTTCCAAAAGCTTTTCCTTTCTCAACAAGGATTTTATTACCATGTAATTGCTCCAGCATGGCTAACTGTTGCTCAAATAACCCAATTGCTTCATCAAAAAGAGCCGTGTTCATCTTTATGATTCCAAGGTTCCCACATGCCTGTGCTTCCAATCGGCTATCATGGAGCTCCTGACTGTGTTTCAGTTGTTCCTCATAGCATTTGTATGCATTGGAATAATTACCAAGGCACATGTGCACATTGCCTATGCTACCATGGGCACGGCATTCACCCCTCAGATCTTCCATTTCTTGACGAATAGTTAGTTCTTGATTGTGGAAACCTAAAGCCTTGTCATACTGACCTGGAAAAAAAAAGTAAGTCGGTGTAGATATTTACAAGTGCAAAAAATGTGAGATTTGTATAAATTTATGTGCAACATGAAATTTTAATGATACTAAACCATTCACCTTTCATATAATAAATGTTTTTATTAGGTTGATGCAAAAATAATGTTGTTCTTTATATATAGTTGACGTCAAAATAATGACATTATTTTTGCACCAACCTAACATTTGGAATTTGTAAGAAGCTAATACAACAGTTTTTTTTGTTTTTTTTTTAAATAAACATTTATTCATTTAAAAATAACTTAGTTTCAACGATATTTCTTCATCAGGTATGGAAACAGTTTGTTTTTTTCTTATTAACATATTTTTTAAATGACTACATTTTATAGCAATTTTTCATCATGGCTACATTGTGAATTTATTCTAAATATCAAATGAAAATAAATGTACACTTCCATCACACAAAACTTATATTTTTAGTAATACATAGGAGTATTTAGAGTAACACAGATATAAGTTACTTATTAAATACTGATCCTTAACCTGTTAAACATGAGTGATTAGTTTTAGAACCATTAATATTGTCAAATAGAAAATGAAGAGGCAGATTTTCAGATCACCATATGTATATGCGTCACAATATAAATGCTAATCACATTGATTCTTTAATCTAATTATCTCTTATAAGGAGGTTATGTAAATGGTTGAATCCATACCTGTTTATGAACAACTTAACATTCACATCACTGGACCAATCGTCACCAAATTTGATCAAAATATTAGTCATAATCCAACTTAGAAGTGTTTTTATTTGGGAATATATAGATTAAAGGTCGATTATGGAAAACCGAAAAGTTACACTTTCAGCAATAATTTTGGTTATGTATGGCCTTTACTTCTCCATATTGTTTGAAGTATTCCCAAAGTTATGCCATTGAAACATTGACAATTCAGGCTGAAATTTTGTATGATGATTACTGTTATAGAGACT
The DNA here is from genome assembly GCF_053919585.1 of Euprymna scolopes. Lineage (NCBI taxonomy): Eukaryota > Metazoa > Mollusca > Cephalopoda > Sepiida > Sepiolidae > Euprymna > Euprymna scolopes. Next base: position 103,181,444 of record NC_136482.1, on the reverse strand, counting down.
TACCACTTGGCTCATGTTGTAGTCAATGAAGTCCTGCATCTTATATGATTGAACTTGAAAAGTTCAAAGTCAAAATTTTGACAGAATTTCAACTTCAATTTTTTTTTTTTTTCAATTTAATATATGGATCTTATGCTGTTTGATAACAGTAACTATCATACAACATTTCAGCCTAATCAGATAAATACTTTTTGAGTAATCAATGTTTCCATGGCATAACTTTGGAATTGCTTCATACAATATGGAGAGGTAAAACCCAGATGAAGTTTTGGTTCATTCTTATGTTGTCAGGCAGTCTTATAACTGACTTACATTCCTGCTTTTGCCTTGTATTGTAAAAAGAAGTTTTCCTAAAAAATATTATGGAGGATTTTCATCAAATTACATGCAAAAAATTCTATGTTCAAAGTGTTAATGACAAATTAGTTACTATAAAAATTTTAAATCTCCAAAAGCATTTCAAGTAACATTAAATACAAATGGTTTTATCGGATAAGAAAAAGAGACTTACCTAATCGACAGTGCGACATTCCAAGGGCACCATAAGCAGTTGCAATAAGATTTTGATTCTTACTTTGTTTGGCCAACGTCAATTGTTGATGGCAAGTTTGTACAGCTTCATTAACCTGATCAGTTTTCAAAAGAACATCTCCAATATTACCAAGTACCTTAAACGTTCCTTTTATGTTCTTTAATGATTTCATTAGTGCCAATGCCTTCTTTTGGCAGTCTAACGCATCATCATAACTAGCGAGATGCTTATGTGCAAGTCCAAGGTTACAATAGGCACGAGCTGTCTCCATTTTATCTTGCATTTCCTTGGCCACATTTAAATGTTGTTCATAGTAATCTAATGCTTCTGAATAGTTTCCCAACAGAGAATACGCGTAACCAAGGTTGAAACAAGCTTTTGCCTCGCTTTCCTTTTCTTTTAATTCTTGCGACAAGGTCAAAAACTGCTCATAATATGGAATTGCCTCAGAATAATTCTCTTTCACACTGTAAAAGTTGCCTAAATTGCATAAGGCTCGGGCCTCACTGACATTGTCTTTGAGTTCACGTGCAGTGTTCAGGTGAGCAAGAAAATGATGAAGAGCCTTGTCTGATATACCCAAAGAATGGTACGCAACTGCAAGGTTTCCATGAGTTGACATTTCTGAATGACGGTCATTCACTTCTGTAGCGATTAACAGTTCTTGTTTATGAAAGCGCATTGCAATCTCATGCTGACTAAGGGCACTGTACGCATTACCGATGTTTCCATATGCACGACCCTCACTTGCCCGGTCACCAAGTTTCTTAGCAAGCTTTAAGTGCATCATGTGCAACTTAAGAGCAACCTCATATTCATTGAGTTGGTGGTAAATAATACCTAAGTTAGCACATGCCCGGCCTTCCGCTACCTGGTCTCTCGTCTGCAAGGCATTGTCTAACTGCTTTTCATGGTAATTCTTTGCTAGAGAGTAATCCGACTTGCATCGTGCTGCATGCCCCAGACCAGCATAGGCTCTTGCTTCCAAGATCTTATCATTCTTCAGTTCAGCAATTTTCAAGACTTGATTATGAAAGGCAATCGCCTTTTCATAGTCTCTTCTATAGTGGTAGGCACTTCCAAGATTACTGTAGGCTCTTGCTTCTTCATGCGCATTCTTCAACAACTTTGCAATCCGTAAGTGCTCATTATGGCAATTAATTGCCAAATCGAAACTGCCCATCGCCAAATAGACTGCGCCAGCATTACCAATTTCACGAGCCTCACCATGTTTGTCTGACCTTTGTCGGCACAGCAACACACATTGTTTATGACTGTTCAATGCATTTGGATAGTCTCCAATGGCCGTGTATACATGTCCAAGATTACTTAGGGCAGAAGCGGCAGTTGGTCTTTCTTTCAGCTTCATAGCTAAAACAAGCTGGTGTCTATGGTTGGAAAGAGCTTCACGGTAGTGTCCCTTGGAAAAGTAAGCTGAACCCAAGTTTCCATATGCACGGCATTCACCCCCTTGATCACCTGAAATATTAAAAGCATGACGAACCATAAGTTAAGGCATAAACTCTCATTCTACAGACATTAAAAAAATATTTTTAATTAAAGAATATGGTCGTTTGCTATGAAGCATTGCTGGTAAATAAGTATATAAGTATTTAATAAGGCTGTTTGCAATGTGGCAGAAGCTATAATGGTGAAAAAAAAAGAGATGAAAAAAATAAATAATTGAAGACTACATGTAACGTTTTTCCCTAAAAACTATTTACTTTACAATAGATCTTTTACATACTGTTAGTAATGTGGAAAATATTTCGAGAGAAACTGGACCTTTTCCAAAAACAAGCATTCTTTCCATTTACAGAAAAGAAAAATCCCAATATAATTGTAATATAAAGGATACTAAATTTGTAAAACATGTTATATTGGTGACAGTTTTGAAATACCAACTTTTAAATATTCATAAAAGGTTATGGTAGTTAGCTGTGAAGCATTGCAAGTAAATAAATATAAAGGTATTTAATAAGGCTGTTTGCAATGTGGTAAGAGGTCAGAAGAATGAAAAAGATGAAACAAATAAATCTTGTTTCCACTTGTTTATTTTTGTTTGTTTCTTCTTTCACTGTTTCAGACAAATAGCAAACAACCTTATTAATTACCTATATACTTAAAAAAAATATTGTTATACTTCTTAATATTTTATTGATTGGTTTGGTTGTTTTAGAGCATATCAACCCTTTTCTGATTATTTAATGCCGAATCCAGTAAAACTGGAGAAAAAATGCTTGAAACATTTTATATCTTCAAATATTTATTCATAGAGTTTGGTTTGGTTGTTTTGTGGAGGACATTTATTTTAGTTTTGACTCTGTAGAACATGATTGCGTTTTGCAAATAGAAAGGAAACAATAACATCGATGTTTGGTGCATTTAAGTCAGGAAGCTGATATCTTCAGACAGCCTGATCTTGTAGCACCAGATATTGATTGTTAAAGATTAATTATTTAAATTCACATTTTATGCAGACTTCTTTCAATCTTTAAGCAAACTAGTATTAATATATAAGATAATAAAACACTCTGGTAAATTCATTTCCACATATGTGCATGTGAAAGAGCGACATTTTATCAAACTGCTTTCACTGTGAATCTCAATCACAATAAAGCAGACATGCTGAACTCAAAATCCTCTGAGTCAATTTGTGTCATCATAGATGCTGCACTGATGTTGTTTAATAAAATTATGTTCTTTTTCAGAATGCCTCCTATATTAAAACACAAAAAGAAAAATCTGTATGGAGAGAAAAAAATCATATTCCAAAAATTATTTAAATTAATCAAGTAGTTTTATTTTTATAAATAAAATCATTTTAAAGCAAATATAAGTTTTCCCTGCATTTCCATGTTAAGAATAGATTTCTAAAATCGCACAAATTTAAATTATTTGGAATTCTCTCCCTTGTTATCAGCCTGTTTTTGAGGTAATGTCACAATATCGTTGATGTTTGCTGAGCCAAAAAATTTGATTTTCTTAATTAAAAATAAAAGTACCTAATCAATTTACGTGATTTTTGGTGTACGTTATTTTCATTTCGGCATATGTACATTGCACATATTTTTTAATATTAGGAAGAATTTTGGACCTAAAATTTGGCAGAATATTTTTGTAACTTACAAACATACAATATGTATACAAATGATTTCTTTTTCAATCTTTATTTTTGATAGATTTACACTAACATAGTTTCCAGTTTTATTTAAGCTACCATAAAATATATGCAGTGATAACTTACCCATCGATTTCATAATATTAAGATCTTCATCCATATAGACAATAGCCTTGTCAATGTCTCCAGTACCCCAATAGGCTCGGCTCAATGCCGAAAAAACTGAGCCTCGAAGTTTAATGCTGATTGTACCAATGGACAATGCAGACTCAAGCATTGTAACAGAAGCACTGTAATGGCCAGCTGCCAGCAGTTCCTGACCAATAACAGCAATTATTACAAAAGCATTGCGGTCAAGATTCATCTTTTGCAATTGCTGGAATACTGGATTGAGTTTTTCTGAAATAGAAAACACTGAACATTATTTTAAATCAAGTAAAAAAAAAAACAATCAAAAGGAGCAATCATTAAAAATGCTGTTAAAATTTTATGTACTTTTTTTTCTAATAAATCAATTTTTGTCAAGACTCAAATGCCACTCAAGTTTAAGGATTAAGTTTGTCAAGTTAACGATGAAACAGCAGATTTGTAACAATGGTTGTAAATAGTAAAATATTTAACAGGACGGATCAACACGAATTTGTTTATACTGAATTTGAAAATCACAATGTTGTGATAAACGGGAAAGTAGATCTATGGTATGAAACGGCAGTCAAAAGGACCGGAATGGAACGGCGGTCAAAAGAAGGACTGGAAAGGAACAGTGATCAAAAGAAGAATCGGAACAGACTGACGGTTAAAAGAATCGGAACAGACTTACGGTGAAAAAGACTGACAGATAAATAGAGACCACAAGGGACCGACAGTTGAATAGAAACTGAAAAGGATCAATGGTCGAACAGAGATTAGAAAGAACCTATGGTCGAACAGAGATTAGAAAGAACCTATGGTCGAATAAGGACCGGAGAGAAATGACAGTCAAATGAAGATGTTCGATTAGAGACAGGAAACGAACGACGTCCGATTAGAGACAGGAAACGAACGACGTCCGATTAGAGACAGGAAAGGAACTGTGATGTAGAGCGATGATGTTTGGACAGATTTACCTTCACCTTATGGTGCATGGGTTGGAGAAGATCCACAGATATTATGTAACATCAATATGTATATATGTATATTGTAAATAAAAAACCTACAAGCGTTGTTCAACCCCAAAAGGCTTCATTATTAATTACTTTTACTAGATGTAAATGAACATGCATTATAATAGACATTGTTTCTTAACAAATATGAAAAAGAGAACAAGCTACTGCTATGTGTCATCAATAGAGTAATACTTCAGCTATTTATGTAATCAGTCACTGTTCAGATAATCGGCAAGAGACAATGCAACATTATCCGTTTCTTAACATAGATCAGGAAATTTATTGCCATTATTGCTGCTTTGAAAACTTCATTATTTTATATCATATCTAATTCTCAAACGGATTCTGGTAATTAGAGTATAAACACATAATTAACAACAAAAAACAGTAAATTTAAATTTTCTATTTAATTTTTAAATTTTGAAATATAATTCTAAAATAATTTTTTACCTATTCATCAACTTGTTTTAACAGCATTTAGTACTAAGTCTAAATTTTTTTCCAAATACCATTTTTTATTGTAAACAATTTTTTAGACATAATTTCATTCATTTATACTTGAAAAAAAAAAGTGTACATTGATAGTCTTCCTAAGAATACTTTTGTATAAGCGAATGCAACAAATCTGTCAAGATTAACTTGGCTTGCCAAATCCACAGTCTGCATCAATAACAATTATACTATCTACACGGCTTTTGATTTTGCTCTGGGGCAGATTAAAAAAAAAAAAAAAAATTAAATCAGATCAATTTACACAAATCAAATGTAAATATTAATCAAAGATATAATCCTATTGTCGAAAATGAACAATTTTTCAAATTTAGAGTTTGACAGGCCAAAGATGTTATTTTAAACTTAAAATGGCAGACTAACAGACAGCGTGCCTTTTAAATATGCTTGGATGCATCTAAAATAAGATGCATCCATTCATTCTGCACATTGTTTCTCAAAATTTTATTCCATACAAATTAATATCTCATTGTATTACAGATTGCTTACAGTAACTGGCATTGCTATTACGGATCGTCTTTTTTTTATCAAATATTCTAAATCCATTATATCTATGAAAAGACTTCTTTCCTACGATAGAACATTAAAAGAACTAGCAGGACTTCTTAACCAGCGTTGCCCGTTAGTAGCATGCTCCCCTCTACCTGCGTAAAAAACTAAAGTACGGCTGTTGTTGTTGCCCAACCCCCAATCTCCTCATGTTAAGAACGACTTTCAGAATAGACACTCCCAATCTCCTCTTATTAAAAACGACTTTCAAAATGGACACCCTCAACCTCCCTATGTTTAGAACGACTTTCAGAATAGGCACCCTATTTTGTGAGTGGGGGGGTGGAGTTGTCACAAAATTTGCCTGAAATGTAACTTTGATAATCGTTGTCAGGATTCCTACACACAAATACTATGAATGAACAACAAAATTTGGTGGTTGCAGTGTCGTTTGGCTCGTGCATACTAATCTGGTGGGCAGGGTATGGTTCAGGGTATGGTATTTTTATTGGCAAGACTGGAGTTTAGATGGCAAGAATATGAGAGTAACCTCCCTTTGATGTAACCTCGTTTTCAAATATAGTTATAAGATATGACTATTGTTGTAATGGTGCCAGAAGGAATTTCAATGTGCAGCAGTTCTTTACCAAAGAAAGTGAAATGCTATGTAAAAAAAAGGCACATTAAAAAAAATAGGGCAAAAAAAAAATGTTCTGTCAAGAAGTGCTGGACTAAAAGAGTAAATTAAAGATTGTCTTTTACAATGTAATTTTATTATTTGCATTGAACTATGTAGCACAATATTACTTTCTGAATATTTTTTAGTACTTAATTTATCTCATCTGGGTCAGTTCTATATTTAAAATACAATGGACAATATTTTCATAGAAATGTTAATAAACTCATTTGTTATATATTATTGGTTTTTCTTTGCTAAAAAGTAATTTTTTGCACTATCCAGAAAAATATCAGGTTTATCAAAACATATTTGTTGATTCAATATATTTCCCATTGCGTAAAATTCCACAGGTCCTGCTAGTATAAATTCTTGTACTTAAAAACAGTTTTGTCATAGACGAACTGTCTCTGGGATGAAATTTGTCTTTCGTTCCTTTAAACCTTTTCTGATTTCCGAGGCTCTGAAGATTTAGCATGAACAAAATAACAGATTTTACCCCCTTCTCAGGAACCGTCCTCATATAACAATTAAACTGTGATACACCTAATAGAAAATATAGTGCATTTATATTAATAAAGTAGCCAAAGGAATTTCCCTCTGGAAAAATGTATCGTAGGTTTGCAACAACAGATGCTACATACAAATTCAATGCAGCTAGGCTAATAGCCACTATCCTTTGTAGCTTGCAGACACATTTGTGTTAATAAAATACTACATTACATCCTAAGAGCAACACCATCATAATCGCAACATCGTTATAGGAAGAGGTACCTATTTTTCCATCTAAATATTTATACCTACCACTGCTACTAGTTGACACCGGAAGGAAATCTACACATTCCACAGATTCTATACTTACATCAGACATAACTGGCTCATACATACAGATATACTATTATCTTCCCCATAGTAAAATCAAAAAATAATAAAGTCTCCCTCGGGAAAGTCCACTACTTTTGATTGGTTCCCCACTAATTCTCTTATTTCAAAATTAGATCATTCTAAGCGAACATTTCAGATCATTACAATATGGCATCGCAAGGAACAAATACGAGGAAGGGATAGTGTTTTGTAACTATTGCATACTTTCATTAAACAAATTAATAACAGATGCTGTAAAGCTTAAATTTAACTGGAATATATTTTTTAAAGATTACTGTGGTAAAATAATTGATTGGTGGATTCTGAGAATACATTCTAACATAAAAAAACAACAACATTTCTCTACAAGAGGCAATAATGCTAAAAAACAAATACAAATATAATAATTGCTCAAAAACAGAAAATTAAATACTAGTAACTTTAAAATTATCCTAATATTTCATAAATACTGGCAACTTATTTTTAACAATTCAGCATGTTAATATACATGCATAAGTAAAAAAATATATATACCTAACATCTTTTAACACTCGATAACCACACAAACATATACAATTTAATCAACTTCAAAACATGAGGCGATTTTTAAAAACCTCAAAATTATAAAAACTAAATATTGGAAATTGATTGAGATTGTCGGACTGACTTCCTCATCTTGGTTGTTATCGTCACAACATTTCGGCCGTTTTGCCCTCATCAGATGTTTTGTATCGAACTGGGGAACCGTTTGTTAGGAGTCTCGAACCCAACCCTTTATTATTTTACGGGGGTACCGTGTTCGGACTCCAGCTAGGCTCTGGGACATAGTTGCTGATTCTCTGTTTTGAATGTTACTTTTTTACTGTCTTCGTTCAGGATTGAACTCAGTATCTTTGGGTAACTGTAAACTTTGATACAACGTCTAGGACCACTCGGCCATATGTCACTAGGACAATTCTTAGATGGTTTCTGTTAATGTTAAACCTATGTTGTTATTCAAGGTTTTCTCTCTCTATCAGAGGTGTTCAAATTGCATTCAGTCCTAGTGACATATGGCCGAGCTCTCTGGATTAAAAAAATCTTAACATTTCTTTTCGAGTATCCTGTCAAACAATAAACTCTTGTTAATTATACAGTCTTTAATTGTTTTATATATATATATATATATATATATATATATATATATATATATATATAAGATTTAGCCACACTGATGAGCTGTGAAACAGCGAAACGGTACTATATATATATATATATATATATATATATATATATATATATATACAGGGTGTCTGTAAAGTTACTATACAGTCTTGTTTTATTGTATTATATTTGTATTAATAGAACTTGTAAGACTGTATAGTAACTTTACGGACACCCTATATATATATATATATATATATATATATATATATATATATATATATATATATACACACACACTAGTTACTTGAAGCTGGAAAGAGAAAAGGAGCTCTGGAGCTGGGAACATAACTTGTTTTTTTTTTGTTTTTAAATTTAGATGATATTATAAGGGATATATATATACACACACACACACATATATACATACACACACAAGTGGCATTCCAAAAATAATGCCTCTTATTTTTTATTCAGAGGGAATTTCAAATTGCATTGTTATGGTAACCGAACACATGTATTCATGACCTGAAAGTTTCATCTCTCTGTTGCAGATATTGATCGTGTGAAACTAAAAAAGAAACGACCCCTGTCATAAACTTATGTCAGAAGCAGAGATGCATCATTGAATTCCTGAGAAAAGTGCATTGAGAATGGTGGTGACTACGTAGGAAAATTAGTTCTGGAGCACAAATGGTTGCTCGTTTTTATGGTACCACTCCTATTTCTTTAGCTCTTTAACTTTCTGAGTTTTAAAAAATAGGAGGCTTTACTTTTGGAACGCCCCTCGTACTTGAAAATATTTTTTATGTGAACTCAAATATATATAAGAAGCAACGAAATTGTTTTGTTAAGAATACTATTTTTCTTCTCTACACTTTTCTTTTTGTATTGCACTGAAATTACAAATAAAAAGAAAAAGAAATGTTAGTGTATTTGAAGATGAAAGTGAACAAGTTTTTGCTTGAAGAATAATAAGTCAGGTCAAGAAAAAGTGGAGTACAGTCGTCTCACAAGGAAGGAAATCAGACATCATGTACATTTAGCAAAATAAGATCGACACAAGAATAATTGAAAAAGGAAAAGAGGAATTAGCTGAAAAATTGCCATCGCAGAGAAATGTCAGTAAGGGCAAGTAAAGGAAATGTTTTGTTAAAAAAAAAAAAGATAGAAAATTATGAAAGTTATTTTAGTGTGATTTATGAATAAGATATTTTGAAAAGCATTCATGTGATGTGATCTAAACATGTAGACAATTGCTTCATTGCATTTAGAATCTTATAACTTCTGGCTCAAAGAGTGGATAAATTTAATAAATAGAAGTCAAGGTATTGATAATAATGATGTTATTTACTTTGTACACAAAAGCACATAAAACACAATTCTTTAATTTTTACTTTATTTATAAAAGTAACACTCCTATAACCTTGACTGTTTATGCTTATACAACACAATTTTGCAATTTTGCTTCATCTCTTTAAGCTTGTTGACAAAGTAATCTTCTTTTTAACTATTTGGGTCGCCCCTTATGAAAGCCAAGAGCCACTTGAGATGAGCAGCCGAAAAAGATAAGGAACACTGGAAGCCTCTGTTCAGTCTCGAAAGACAATGGAAAACCCTCTGTAAGAGTAGCTGCATATGAAATTGTGAAGCAAGGGTTACACGATCAACAACCACACTCCTGAATCGGCACTGCTTGAGTCCAGTGGCAAAGAGAAGTCCAGGATGAGTGAAAACAATGCAGAGATAAGTAGAGAGCATATACAGTACCTGAAATTCAAAAATGGTCATTCACTGACCAGGCTCAACGTTGCTTAACTTTGGTGATCAAACGGGAACCGGTGTGTCAACGTGATTATGCTGTGAGGAACACTATAGGAGTACTAACCTTGGTCAGTTATATAAACTATGTTTAATTACTTATAAGGCGGTTTATGACAAGAATTTTTGACATTGGATTTGAAGATGACCCAGTTGTAAATCCACAGGGAGCAGTCACACAGTAATGTGTTCCACCTACAGAAAGCCTTTACAAAGAAGCTTGGAAATTCCGCCTAATGCTAAGCATATGGAGGAAGAATGGAAAGTGCTTTTTTGTTGTAGTAAAAAGACAAGCTCTTACTGTGAACAACATACAAGGAACAACCAAAGATTACCTTGAGCTTGGTGATATGAAGATATAAGAAGATCAGAGTTTTGTTTTTTTATTATTATTTTTAAGCATAATGTCAATGTTTGATTAAGTTGAATAAAAATAAAGTTCTTGTCACTCGATTCTCAATTATTCACACAATTATGGTTTATTTTCTTTAGACAATTATTTGAGGAAGAAAGAATTTTTTACCTTAAAAATTATTGAAAATCCAATTTTATCATTTATTTTTTTAAGCTTGCACTGTACGATAACATGGGATACTAATGGGAAATATTGATACTACATTTTCTACATAAACTGGTTATCTCTCAACCTACCAATAATTCCCTTTACTTTTGGGTACACAATGCTTTCAAATATCACAAAAAATTAAGTTGAACCCGACTCTCCTTCTGCAAACTGAGCTGGGGAACTTTCATTTTCCTGGGAGTTTTTCAACACTACAACCACAAATCATCATTTAGGTCTTTACTTTCTATAGCAGTCCTCAAAGTCTATAACTTAACAAGTAGTCTTTTAATTGTTTTGAGTATTAAATCTTGTGCATATAGTATCTCGCTTGGACAACCCATACAAAACAATTCTTGGACAATGCTTCTAAGGTGCAACTGAAAACAATGGATACAGTACAAAAACCTGATGTACTTCCACTTGAACAGACGAAAAAGACTTAATCATCTTAGATGACAGTATCTCAAGCTTCAATGTGAAATATTTTATGCATGTATGAACCTCTATCCTTAAGGTGATCCATCCCAAACTTTTTTTTTTCGAAAGGTATCACCAAAAACCCTCTGAAATTTCGAGTATCACATGACACTTACATGACAAAACATCAGCAGGCCCTCAGATGATTTTGCTAATAAATTCTCACCCTCAAAAAATAATTTCCATTAGTTTTTCACCCAACAACAGTTCTAATCTTTCAGAACTCAATCTTTCATCGATTTTTCTGCCACCTCAAGACATGTTGCCTCATCCAAATAAAAGTCTGAAATCAAACTTTGGGAAATATTTTTGGTCCATCATCTTGAAATCAAGTCATCCAAAGAACCCTATGTTCAAATGTTTTTGCTAAATGTGGATTTGGACGATCTTATTAATAACTACAATCAATCAAGGAGAAGCCTCCGACCTTATTAGAAAAATATTGAATTTTGGATTCCAGTCAGTTCACTGACAATCTCCGTCTTGACACAACTGAACCACTGCTGATCGGGACTGCATTGATTCTTCACTGACTGAATCTACTGTCGCCATCTTTGTTCTACAGAATCACTCAACACTAGAGATCATAACTGCATTGATCTTTTGCCAACTGGATTTACTACCGCCATCTTTGTTTTATAGAATAGCTCAACACTTAACACCCTACAGACATAATATATATACACAAGAATATATGTATATATGAAGAGATTGCCTTCTTCCTAGTAGATGCATATGTGAATAAAGATATTGATCTTTAACCTTTGAACTGTCAGTGATCGTCTAGATAATGCAATAAACTTTTTTATGGTCTCCTTGGGCAAAGAAATATCGATTTACAAACCAACCAGCATCCATATTCTCCAAAAGATAAATATCATTCAAGATGTTTTTAATCTCAAAAGATGAAGCAAACTATCCATATTAAGAATTTACTCCTCATGCATTTGCTCTGCTCCCATGTTCCACGTTTACCTTTTTTTTTTTTTTTACATAGAAGTCACCATTTATCAAGGCCCAAAGGCCACTTGAGGATAAGGGGTAAAGAGTGTACAGTAGTTAACAAGACAATATCATAGGAATCGTTAGTAGTGTAAATTTAGTAAATTAGATTAAGAACTTGTTTACATTAAACTTGAAGATGACCAAATTGTAATCAGCTGGAAAGCAGGCAAACGGAAGAAAGTTCCACAAGTGTGCAGTTCTGAGAAAGAAGCTTTGTTCATGGAATCTACGTTTAGGTTTAGGCACGGATAAAGTTTGGGGGGTATTATTGATAGTGTTTTCAGGCTGGAGGAGTGTTTCTCATGAAAGTTTGGCAGGGGGGGCATAGATTGGAGCTCAGACGAGCACTTGCCATGAAAATAATGATAAAGCAGAGACAGGTTGGCAACATCTCCTCTGTGCGAAAGAGGCTGCAGGGAAGAGAAAAGGGCGTCCCCCACTAGGTCACAAAGTCTACTTTGAACTCTGTCAAGGCAGGATAAGTTTTCTAGCAACTCCTACCCAGATGTGGCAACAATAATCCATACCTTTAAATCAATTGTCTTTTTCAGGACAATATTTTTTATACTTTACATTTTCATTGTTTAAAACTGTCAATGATAAAATAAAATTTAAAAAAAAACATACCCTTCTAAACCGTCCGGGTGGCAATATTAAAAAATGAAATAAAAATGTCTCATCGTTTCTTTATGTTTAGTTTGTTAGTCAGCCATTTTATTAAAAAAAAATATTATATATTTAGAGATCATTAAAGCTTAACTTTGCCTAAAACGTTGTTTACATTTGAAAGTTTTTTTTTTGTTTTTTTTTCTTTTTCAAAATTAGATTCAGAACATTTTTTAATGGTATTAAAATAATGAGATCTTAATTACAATATTATAAAATGATAGGAAATCATGATGGAAAATGTCATAATGTTAAAAGAATTATTACCTTTCAAGGGAGATTGGAGAGCGGTATCAATAAGTGCTGATACCAACTCATTATTAGAAGATTCCTGAGCCAGCCCCGAAGCAAAAGAAGCCATAGCATCACCATGGTTACCAAGCTGGAGTAATGCCGTACCTTCTTGTAAATAAGCCTATAAAAAAGAGAAAAATATATGTTACATGTCATCTTCAATATGAAACTTAACATTACATCATAAATGTTTGGATCAACGGTTTATTTTAGTGTACTAGAAACTTTGTGTACTCTTGTGTATGCATACATATATAATATAATATATATATGCTAGTTCACTAGTTAAGACCATTAATCTCAATTGGAAAACATAAAATATGCTTGAATATTGGAAATAGAAAAACTTGTTCATATTTTCTAATGCCAAAATTGATTCTTTAAATTATTTTTGTTTAAAACTTCATTTTTCATTGTTGGTACTAACCATAAAACGATAATATATGCACATATAGCATGGATTTTTATGATTCGAAAATTAAGAAAAAGCAAGCAAAAAAAAAAAATAAATAGCCAACAGCTCTATAGCTAAATATTTAGGGATTTTTAAAGAATCCGAATCGGGAATTTAGAACAATTGTCAATTGTATCGGAATCGTGAAGAATGTTGGGAATCATCCCATCACTAGTATACACTCACATACAGACAGATAAAACACCTGAAAATGAATTTGGTCTTTAAAAAAATAATTAATAAAAGTGATGAAAAAAGTACTTTTCCCCATATGAATTTATTTTGTAAAATGTGTACTATTACAATCACATCGCATTAAGATATTGGTTCTCTTCAGCTCATTCAAGTGGCATAGTCAGTAATTAGATGCAAATTTATTTTTAGTTGACTTTTGACAATTAAATATTTTCGTTTACTAGCCAAATAGAAAAGTTACTAGCCAAACCCATGTGATTTTTGGAATATTACATCTTCATTCCGTGACGACACATACATCATAAAGATTTTTTAATAAGCAATTCTAAATATGCAGCGAATCTTATGTTGAGATTTGAAGGTATAAACATTCAAATTTCTTCCGTTTTATTTTTTTAAACAGCCTTCGTTAAAAAAAAAGAGTATATTGTTCTATTAAACTTTTATTGTTTAAATAATTTGACTTTGCTTGTTTTAATAAAAAAGAAAAAGGTTGAAAAGACATTTTTCACTCAGTAATGAGCTTTGGAAAATTGTCAGGGAATAAACACAATCACCAACAGATAAGCGTTTTATTATTTCTAGTCAGAAAAAATCCCTTGAAGAATTGAATACGATACAAGGTCAGTTTAAGGGAGGGAAGATCAGTTTCAGGCGCTTATCAAGACATGGTGCTTACCAAAGACGAAACTCATTCATTTCAATTGCAGCCAAATGAGGGTACGAGCGATTATGATGTAAAGAAAGAAGCTTGGTTTTAGATGTATTAAAATTAACCAGCCACCTTTTCCCCCGTTGCACTAGAGAGAGAATCAGAAAAATTTTGATCGTTTTCAGTCTTTGAAGTGTTGCCATAAATTATGGTGTCGTCTACATATATGTCTACAAATGATCTAAGAATGTGATTCGGGAGATCATTGATGAAGATTAAGAAGAGAGTTGGGCCTAGGATGGAGCCCTGAGGAACGCTAGCATTGATAATATGAGTTTCTAATCATCAACAACAACTTTTATAAGTCTATCAGAGAGAAAGGATTTAATAATTAAGGACATTTCCAGCTTTCCATAGCTAGAAATCTATATCCTATCAAAAACCTTTGATATATCAAGAGCTAGTGCTCTAGAAACGAAGCTCTTGTTGAGAGAGTCGTTAATCCTGTGTAATATTACAGTTAACACATCAGCTGTAAATCTAGCAGAACAGAAATCATATTACATATCACTGAGCAAGTTATTTCTGCTGAGGTAGTTGACCACTTCTCTATATTTATCACAGATTCCAGCAACTAAAACACAGGAGACTGAGTGGTCTGTACTGAGAGGGAGATGACTGCTCTCCAGAATTTTTAAATGCAGGCCAGATTGATGAAGTTTTCCAGGGTGTTGGAAAGCATTTCTCCTCATGGCAACATTTCAAATAGCTTTGTAAGTATGGGAGTTAGTTCCCATCAACCACTATACATATATATAATATACTGTTAATATTAATATTCTTTTGAGATAATAAACATCTGTTAGAGAAAATATGATAAAACAAAATTACTTATGTAAAAATAAGTTCATACTTCATACAATGAAGTTCATACATTAGATCCATTACTCCTAACACTTTTTTATGCAAGAAACTATTCTCTACTTCTACAGATCTGCTATCAGACATTGTATGGAGTACCGTTGTTCTATTTGGGCTAGGGAATCTCTTCTATTTGAGAGTTCTTGATGAGGTTCAGAAGCATATCTCTAATTTGGTTGGCCCCCACACGCTTCTCACTTCTCTGCATCCTCTTTCTCTCGGATGTGATGTTGCCCATCTCAGCCTCTTCTAAATATAAGCACTATTATGTCATACGTTCTTCAGAATTGTCCGATTTTTTTTTTTTTTTGGCTCCTTTGTTCCAGCTCATTTGACTTATTAGTCTAGTTGTCTTCATCAATTTGCTGTTCAGGTATCTCTGTAATACATCTTCCTATTCCAGTAGATTATTTCCAAGAACTGTGGGTTCATGGAACTTTCTTCCTCTAGACTGTTTTCCTCCTTCATAAAATCAAATTCTTCAATTACTTTAGTATCAATTATTATTGGCAGAATCAGTTTAACTTCCAAAACTGAAAAAAAAACCATACTTTTTTAAAATGTTTAGCTTTAAAATAGCAAATTTTCTACTAAATTATCTTTGTTATCATATGAGTTGATTTAAATAGAATTAAATGAATCGACCAGCGTTTTTTTTTTGTTTGTTTGTTTTTTTTTGGGGGGGGGGGTCATTGAATAGAAAACTATGTAAAGTTTGATGTGTGCTTATAAAAAAAATAGCGATTGATTTAAATTCTGACAAATACACAATTTACATTTTTAGGTCAACACAAAATTTTTTAATTTTGCTCTTATAAAATCACTCAATAACCGTAATGAGGAGATGCACACATTTGTCCATTGCTGCTGGACATGACGTAACAGGTGCCAATAAAGGAAACACAACAAGTAATGGGAGAATGTCTGGCAGATTTGTATCTCAGTGCCTCATAGTTCGAGGATTTCAAAAAGCGCAAAAATTTGAACCAACTTTTTAGCAATGTTATATCAAATTGATTTTCTCTAAAACAAGGTTTTCACCACGTTTCGGACAACAGTTCGCAATCATAAAAATGGATATACAAAATATATTTGTATACTTGTTTTTAATGAATTTTTAATTTTACAAAAGATAAAAGTATAAGTAATAAATAAGAAATTTAATTTTTATATATATATATATATATATATATATATATATATAGATATATATTTTTTCAATGAACTAAAAAAAAAATTGTTATACAAATAAATCCTCTTTTTAAATGACTTTTCTTTTAAGATATTTTTTCAATAAGCTAAAAACGATATATTTCGGAAATACAAACAAAAAATTATTTAAAAATTTAGTTTTAAAATTCCTTCTCCACAAAAATTCATTTAAATAAGACAGAAACAGCTCATTGCTTGTCCCACACAGTGACGCCTAAGCTTGCACTTGGCATGCATCCACAGCCCTTCAATTTTTGGGTGTGTATAGCTGGATTTTCTCGATCAACGAAATATTCTTGATGTACAATTATTTGGTGTTCATAGTCACCAGCTGCTATGTTTTCAATACCAAAGTATGCACTCCATGATTCTGCTTCCTGGCAAAATCCATTTTTGGATTAAAGGTAGAAGTGTATTGGCACTTCAGTCAGGTACTTCGACCTTTGAACGCCACCAAAAACCCAATGACCTTCCTTCCAGTGGCCTCGATATTTTTTGTGGAAATATTTGGTTTCATCTATTTTCACTTCGATTCTGTTTCCTGTATCATCTTTCCCACCTATGAGTTGTGGATTATTTCTTTCCAGCCATTGTCCTCATACCTCCCGAAAAAAATTACACCAATCAACAATGGTATGTTCGGCCATATATATTTCTCGTATGATATCTACTTGAGGGGCATCATGGGCCAACATTTATATTAGAAGAACAAGCTTCTTTAATGGCAAGCGGCTTCCAGCATAGAATGAATCTTTTCGCACACTGATGTATTGTCTTTTCTACAATGCCAACGATAACCATCTATACCTTTTTAAAATTATGTAATGTCGCAGGATTACTGCATACATCACAAAAAGCTTCATTTTTCATTAGACAACGACAAACTAGCCATTGTAAAATAGGATAGGGTTCATCTAATTGAGGCAATAAATTTATAAATGTGATCACCTCTTCTCTAATTTCACTTGGATCCTTGATTTCATTCGGTGACACAATAAAGGTTTTAGCACGTGGTCCAATGTTAAATTTTTTCAACAAATATCTAACGACTTATCTTTTTGTTAAGAGGGACCAAATTTGAGAGAAAATCTTTCTTTTAGAGAAGCCATTTTTCCTATACATCAGTCGGACGGTGTGCTTGTTTTGTTTTTTTTCACTTTTGGAAATCCCCGATCTATGGGGCACTTAAATACAAATCTGCCGAAAGTCTTATAATCTGAAGAACGCGAATTTAATTCCTGTACAGGGCAGTCTGATCACTACTGAAGATAATATAACAAGTGTATATGAAGAGGAAATGGAACAAGAAGAATAGGGGAAGGATTATCTATTAAACACAAACGTGTCATACTATGAAGGATGCGAGTTCAGTCCTTGTACAGGGCAGTACATTTTCAATCCTATCTATAAATACACTTCACTAACCAATATCTGAGAAGAAACTGATTATTATGAAGTTATTTAAATAGTTATAAAATGTATATTCAATAAATAGAAATTATTAGATTTTTTTTTTAAATACTGTATTGGTTACATTACTCATCTTAAGTCGATCCCCCACCACCAACTCACTCTTTCGTTTTCTTTTCTTAATGTTATCAGTTTGTCATTATTAAAAAGTGACACGTCTCGCTATGATTATTATAAGCAGCTTATAAAGTACTTATTATGGGAACCTTTACAAAATAAAATCGTCCTTCAGTGGCTGTACGTGTAAATTTCATTGAACAATCCTTTTACCTGGCAGGTGCTTGACTCAATTAATTTAATTATTTACTCTGTCAGTTGACCAGCTGCAGATGGCCGAGTTCTTTTTCCCTTTTTTTTTTTGTAATTCTTACATATATATATGTTTAAGTAAGCCTTGCAAATAAATCTACCACAAACACGCACACATTCATTGGCAAGTTGACTTTAATTCCTGTGTTATTAAGAATTTAAAAAAGCATTATATTACTTTTCTAATAACAGAAGAATTAAATGAAGTTAATAACGTTATATAAAAGCACTCTTTATGTAACTTTATTACATTGAGTATTAATTGTTTTCGTTTTATTTTAATCTACTAAGATAATACCCATTGTTGGTAGGTTTATCAAAATAATGTTTTTGTCCATAACATTGAAACATTATAATACCTAGTGTTACATCTTTCTTTTTCAATACTAACAGTAAAATTCAATTTTTTTTTCATCTATATATATAAAAAGCAAAAGAGGCGCACGTGTTTCTGTATGTCCAGCACAGGCTTTTCTCAAGGAGGGGGGGGTACTATGTTTTAGAAATTTTCATATGCTCCCTAGATTATTATATCTACGATTTGCGAAGGGATGTCGTCTCTAGATTTCTTTTGATCGACTTTTATAAAATTCACGCTATTCTATCCTCTCACATGTTTTTTGTATAAAAGTGAAATTACTCAAAAGCAAAGGAAGCTTCTCGGTTTTTCTGCCAGGGACGTTCAGAAAGCAATTAGCTTTGATCAATGTGGGGGAAAGCCCTCATATCAGACAATTACTATTCATTTGGACACTCCCATTTTGTGGGAGCTGGTTTTCCCCAACATCTTGGTGAAACAAATAAATGAAACAGCAAAAGCTGAAATGGCCTTCAGGCAATGTTCATTTCTCCACCTGCGTGAACTCATTCCCTAAGCAAGTCAAAAGTCAACTTTTTGATTGAAATCGCTAAATTTGAACGCTTTTCACTTCCTATGGCTTTGTAGCTAAACAGTAAGATGTCACGTTTTCTTTCACTTTCTTATCGCCTTCACGTCATAGGTTCGAGCCTGTCTGCCTACTAACACTTTTTTTTTCTTTTACACTTCCAAATACCCGGGCAACACCAAGTACCCCCACTAGTATGAAAATAAGAGAAAAGAAGAAATACTCTCTTAAATTTAAAATTCATTTATATATATATATATATATATATATAGTAGGTGAGAAGGAAATTAAATATCCATCTGGTTATAAAATAAATACAAAAGAGATAGAAAAAAGTGGATCGCAAAACCTGGAATTGAAAACGGAAACCTTAACATATTCAGTCTAATCCACTATAATATGAGCTATATGCAACAGATTGCTCATGCAATAAAGCTAAACCTTAATGAATGTAATTTGTTGCAACTTCTATTGTTGTGTCTGTCATTATTGAAAAATGTCACCATTTTAAAATAATTCCAAGTAGGATACAATTTTATTTGTCTGAAATTTAATAGAAATACATTTTTGTTGTTGTTAGGCAAATTTCCTTCAAAGGAAACTGAAAAAGCATAATAAAATATTGTTTTTTAAAGATCATATGCTATCGATGAAAATAGATCCCATTTTATTTTTATTCAGATTTTTTAAAAGAAAAAAACATTAATAGTAAAGATAATAGTAAGAAAAATGAGAGTACGCAATAAGATAAATTTTATTGACAAATACAGCAGAACAGATGTATTTTCATAGTAGTAAACAAAGGTAAAAAGGGTTTGCAGAGGGATATTATCTTTCCAAATTGACCTCCAGGTGTTATCAACTGGTCTGCATGCATCCCTGTACTATGCGATGTGAAAAATATAACATTCCCATAGTGAATGACTGCTCATGCATAGTGAGGGGCCACATCCTCCTTGAGAATGCTCATATTAATATACTTAGATATGACGAAAACATGGCAGATCTAGAGGAGTATCAAGTATCAGGATGGGCTCCTTGCCCGGACCAATGTGACTCATCTTCTCCAGAGTTTCCTGTCTTCCATCAGCTGCCTCAGATCTTCATGTTCACAGTTGGCATCGTGTGCTATTTGCTGGATGTACGTGGATCTAGATTGTCCTTTGCTTGCGTGTCCGTGTCATGAAGTCCATAGCAATGCATCACTCACCAATTCATGCTTGCTCCTCAGACAATGACAGACAAATCGTAGGCGTCTTTCCCTGATGGTATTAGATATGGCAGGTAGATTGCCATAAAGTTGCTGCTTCATGGGATGATTTTGCCAAGATATATTTACTAGTGTTTATAGCATATGGGTGTATGTGCCATCTAGTTTTCTTACCAATCTTTTAGTGAGTGTCCAGGTTGTAGCACCGTAAACAAGGACAGACTCTACCACTGCCCTGAAGAACTGCCTTTTCAGTTTGTTAGTTAGCCCCGAAGTCCATTTTGAACACAGCCTATCCAATGCGGCTCATCCTTTTGAGATGCAAATTTTGATATCTCTCTGTGGAAACTATGTTGCTGCCCAGATACGTAAACTCAGCGACTTCTTTCAGTGTTGATCCAACCAGACCCCTGATCTCACCTTTCATATTGAAAGTCATAAACTTTATCTTATCTGCATTAACGTGGAGACCAATGTCATTTGCAGACTTTTCTAGCTTGCATAACAGTGTTTGCACATCAGCAGTGTTGTTCGTGAACAAAGCAATATCGTCTGTATAATCTGCATCAGTTATGTGTGCTGATTGATGACGTCTGTTTCTGGATTCGTTTAGCATGTTGTGTATATCAACAGAGGTGCGAAGTACAAAGTCAAGACAGACCATGAAAAGAAAAGGGGCAAGAGTATCTCCTTGTAGAACCCCAGTGCGGATGTCAACAAATTCAGTGTCCCCATCTGGCAACCTGACCATTGCTCGAGTGTGCTCATATAGCATCATGATAGCATTCATGACTTCATTTGGAATGCTATATGCTTTTAATATGCTGGCCATTTTTCCTCTATGTACGGAGTCGAATGATTTGGAGAAATCTAAAAAGATCATGACTGCCTCAATGTTTTTGGCTTTGACTCATTCAATTAGTCTCCTAACAGTAAGTATTTGACTAGTAGTAGAGGAGTAAACATGGCTAAAAATTCTGTATTCCATGAATAGCAGTAGTTCCACTTGCATTCATCTGATGAATTTTGAGAGCATAGCTTCATAGATGATTATATATATATATATATATATATATATATATATATATATATCTAACAGGACGACCTGACGTTGTTTGTTTGGGATTGAATGAGGATTAACACATGTTCCATTCTCACATACTTTTGTCATCAAAATCAATGAAATCGCCCATTTTTAATCAAATTGATTGCCTGCTCTAGCTAACTCCCCCCCCCCCCAGTGTAACAAGAGAAAGCTTCACATGCCTCCCCACAGTGACTTAGTCCATAATATTGTAGTCTACACTGCACTATAGAGAATCTACTGTTGATTTTACAAAATTATCTGGTTCACTTAAAGTTTAAAATGCAAAATTCAAGTATCATGGTTCAGTTGTGCTCTAAACAGAAACATTTATTTCGACTGTGTCCCTGTCTTATCAAACAACCAACTGTTGATTTTAAGAAATTATTTTTACATAATCACTTGAATTAAACTTAGACATACAAAAGTCAAGTATCATAGTTCAATTGTGCTCTAAAAAGAAACATTCATTTCCAACGCACCCGTCTTATAACAAAATGCACAGCTGATTTTATAGATTGGGCCTTTCTGCTTGTGTGGTGATAAAACTTCTCAAATGCACTCGTGATGTTAGATTGTATAAAAGTATTAACTTTGATCAAAATCGGACTTCCTTCTTTAATCGGATTTTTTCGATTATCGATTTTCAATATTTATCAGACACATTCCGATACCAAATCTAGAAAAGAATACTCCCAAACATATCAAGTATCTTTGTGTGAAATTTAAAAAAAATTTGGAGTCTTTAGGGAACGAACTCAAACACCAAGTTCCTTTTATATAATAGTATTTATATATGACAATGGAAAAGCAGTTAGCAAAGAACAATGATCTATATGCAGGTTTGCTGTGCCACATATACAATCAGCTATTAAATGAAGCATAATTGTTTCATCATTAATTGATGGATGACTCAAGGTTCAAATAAATACACAATAACTGAATTGAGTATTTAAATATTAAAATTATATATACATATATATATATATATATATATATGAAAATAACTTAAATTTGTTAAAAAAAGAATTCAGTTATTTTATGTACACAATGATAACTAACCATCGAAGCTATAATTTAATTTAAGCATATCTGCAGTTATATAAATTCAACTTTGTGTGTGAGTTCGTTCCTTATAGACTCCAAAACGGCTGAAATGGTTTTCTTTAAAATTTACAGAACTTTGGTGTATAAGTCTGGAAGTGATCTTAGTTAAGTTTTGTCTCCGAATACACCCAATAATTACTGATAATCAAAACCGTTACTTTAATTTATCTATCATTAGTAAAGCCGTTTTTTCTATGTCGTCACTTAGCAACAATGATAGAACAACAGACCGTGAAAATTCTACTGTGGGTAAGTTGATGATGTGGTTTTTTTTTTTGTTTTGTTTGCATGACGTGATCTGTAGGTTCAAACTCTGCATGTAAATTTCTTAATTTTTTTTTCATTAACTGCAAAGAATTTTATAAGACTTGAAAATTAACATTTTTTTTTTCTGCATTATATGGTCTGTAGGTTCAAACCCTGCTTGTAAATTTCTTAATGTTTTTTTTTTTCGTTAACTAGAAAGAAGTTTATATAAAATAATTTTATAAAAGAAACAGTATGTTCTCGAGAGTGCAATGTAGAATAACACATATTTAGGACTAAGTTACTGGATGGATGCATGTGAAGCTTCCTCCGGGCGATTTCACGGATTTCAATGACAATAAAAATATAGGAGTGTGAAATATTCGTTAATCATAATTCAATCCCGGGCAACGTCGGGTCTCCCTGCTAGTAAATAATGAAGACTAACAATTCGGGTACACTAATAATACATTAAAAAACTGTGGTCATTTCCTATAAGAAAAAGATTGATGCCACTTTTCCACTCCTTTCATTCTGTTCTATCACCCCTCCCCCTCTATTGATTTGATCTGAGATCGCACTTATTCAGAGTGATTTGAGCTGATTCTAAGTGAATTGCAGAAAAATTCATTGGAGTGTTGTCAGATCATACAAGAATTGGTGAAAATAGCCCCCATCTATATTCGTAAGCAGATAGCACTTGCTATTCCTAAATGATTACAGATTTAGTCTTGACCAAGCTCAACGTTGCTTAACTCCAGTGATGTAATGAGAACTGGTGTGGCAACATAATTATATCTATATCTCTACTGGATCATGCTAATTCTGAAAAAAAATCGTTTTTATACTAAATCTATCTACTAAGGAGCATAGCTAATTGTCCAACAGGATACAAAAATAAGATCTCTCTAAGACTGGGTCAATTTTCTTATATTAGCACCCCCAGCCATATTGTACTTGGGCAGTAGATGACAACTTACAAATAAAACCTTATTAGCAAAATATTGCAGCTATTTGATTCTTCCATTTGTACTGGCTTTGTATACTTTTCTTTTTCTTTTATATACAAACGAGTCGTCATTTACAATGGCTAAAAGTCATTCAAGGATGACGGTTAATGAGATTGTCACTTGAATGATGAACAATATTATCAAACGATTGAAAACAATGGATGGAATTAACAAAATCTGATTATTTAAAGGACGGCTCAGCAAGTATTTGTTGATATTAAACTTAATGATAACCATATTGTAGTCTGTAGAGAAGTAGTCCTGTAGTGATGTGTTCCACAGGTAAGTTCTTTCAGTTTATGTCCTTTGAATAAAGTGGCATTGCCATAACAGCCAACAAACTACAACAACGCAGTTGAAATACAATTAATTGAACACAAGTTTCTATTTTATCAATATGTGAGGGAAAATTATAGGTTCATACTTTTTTCCAGATAGATACAATACCATTTTCACAACATTTTTGAGGCTGTATTATACTTGCCAAGATTATTACATTATGACCGTTTCATGTTAATAAAAGGTTAAAAAGCTATAACACATGATATTTATTATTGGGAAAGGTCAATTTTAATTTAAGAAATACTGACTTTCTTTTAAATATATAATCCTTTTTTTTTCCATATGAAGTTGACAGTTGTGTGAATCAATTTTTTTAATGTTTTCAAGATAAATCAGCTATCAAAGAATTTTAGAATGTCAAACGGAAATGATCCTCAAGCCAAGATGGCAATAATATGGATTTCATTAAGTTGATTTTTCTCTCACATGTACCCCTCTCTCTCTCTCTCTCTCTCTCTCTCTCTCTCTCTCTCTCTCTCTCTCTCGTTATTTCAAAAGATGTTCTAAGTCACTTATGGCGTTAAGAATAGTTCTTAGTTGTTAGATTTCTGGAATCAGAACAGTATACTCCTATGGATATGGATTGAATTTTAAGTTATTGCTGGCTTGATTAGCTTGCTACCATATTGCAGAGTTCTTTCTTTTGAATAAAAATTTAATAAAAATTTTTAACAAGCATTTCATTCATAAATAAATACCAGACAAAAACATTCGCATTTATTCATACAAATAAACATTAATATTTTGGTAATTTTAATACTAATTATATTTTTTAAATAACACTTGAAATGAAAGAAATCAATATGCCTGAGCGATAGTGCACATATCTGTGGGCGGAAGCCCAATTTAGAAATGGATAGCAACTTGTTGAAAAGCAAGGCCAGAACAAAAACATTTACATTTAAATGAAGAGACAATCATTGAATTTAAAGTAATGATAAAAAAAAGAGCACCGTGACCGAGAGAGCAAGTAATCTGATAAATCATTATTTGGTTCAGACTAGCCGATATTCGTTGTATTCCAACGAAAGGCATTTTACATAAGTTTCTTTTAAATAACACTTATTCTGATTAAGAACTTTTTAACGTTATCATTTTTTTTACTAACCTCCTCCACATTTTCAGCTGCTTACGTTCTTAATAAAAATGAAGAAACCGTCTCAATTTGTTGTGTGGAGGTTATACTCACATCCTTAATAAAACAAATACTAAGAGATATTTTCACCACACCTCACTAAAAATATTCTATGAAAAAAAAGTATATACATTGGCTTCCTTGCAAGCAACAATATAGATTTACATGACTGAGCTTAACCCTGCCTTTCATGGAAAAGAATGTTTTGGCAACGTTTTAGAGGTTTCCTTATTTTCTTCAAATATTTTTACAAAAATGAATTCTAATAGCAACTAATATATATTTATTATGGGGTTCCAGTAAAAAGAAACTTGACAGTGCTCTGGAGGTTTCCACGCCTTTATTTTGTTCAACTGCATTTCAAATACTTTAAGAACTTAATTATAGTCGATTTTATCAGTAACTTCATATTTTCACTGGGTGAACAAAAGATTGTTTTGCTAGGACATTATGGTTTTGGAAGCGTTCTACACCACTTTAGTATTACTTTTGGTAAGTGTAGCTACAATTTTATATCATAAAATATTATATACAGTGGCTTATATATTTTCACAGTTTCCCACGAAAATTATCATTTCTTCAGTGCTCTGGAGGTTTCTTTAGTGTTGTAAAACATTCAGACTTTATAACATTCAAATCCATACACATTCAATTTGAGCGCAAACTTAATAAGATACTTTAAAAACAAATAATAATGGAAATAGTTTCATTGTATAACAAATATGTATCACTGGCTATTGCTGAGGACCTTGCAAAAAAAATAAAAACAAAAAAAACATAAGAGTACATGTTTCGATGACACATTGGTGAACAACCGCAAATGATCCGGATTATTTCTTCGTCATTGTTTATTTTGAGGTTCATACGGACAGCTAACTACATTGTTTTTATCCATTATTTGTTTAAAATATATTTCAGAGATAATATTGGATTAGATTTTAATCCTACATCCCAACTAATTCCCCTATCCCCAACCACAGCAAATAAAACGTTTAGCAATTTCTTTATTTGATAATGGAACTCTTTTTTCTTTTTTATCAAGTTCAATGATGAGAACAGAAGTTTTTTCGGTTGCTTAATGTTTCAGGACAATGCCATGACACATTCTTGATGTTTTCTCATTTTAGTAATACTTATTTCAAAAAATTATTTTGCATGAACTGATAGACACGGTTGCGTCATCGGCATTTAATCATTTGTTTGCTGTCTCACTAGTGCAGGTTGCCGTCTTTACTTGATATAATTGTGTTTGCGTGCTTTAATTTTATGAGTGCATTTGAACAGCTATTTCACTTTGCTGTGTATTGCACAGAGACAGAATGCATAAATAAAATTCATACATTTTAAACTGCAATTGCTTTAAGTTCAAACAAATTCAACAAAATTAAAGAAAAAAATGTACAACCAATGTGTTCAAATTTTTTTAATAATATAACATATCATGGCATATTAACCATTTTAGAGTAATTTAATGCTGAAACACAACGCCTGTTCATTACGGGTTCATTAAATATAAGTTATTTTACTCAAAGCTAGAAAGGAGTGTTTATACTCTTGGTTCAAAATATTCAATTACTGCCCTTGAATCATATTCAAGCTACCTCCCCTGAATTATACTGACAACAACTCTTCAATTCTGAAAAAAAAAAAAAAAAAAAAAAAAGTGCACACATATGTGCAATTTGAAATCCAGACTGGATTTCTTTCTAGCACTGAGCTTGATAGTGGCCAGATGTGTCTGGCTTAACTCTATATTCCAACATGTTTTTTGAACACCTATGATGTATTTGCCAGACGTCCTATTTCCATATCGCAACCATCATTCCCAAATAGATATAAAACCATGATATTTTTAGCAATATCAGCATTACCTTTTTCTACTGGTCACAGAATTTGTTATTAGAATAGTTTCCAGATGTTCTCAAAACAAATCGTATTTAATTTACATGTTTTCCCGGACAATTCATGTATATTTTGATTGTGTTTATCGCGAATTCAAGTCTCTTTATTATTGCAGTATCTCCATTGTTTTTTCTCTTTATATTCTGACCTGATCATGTTATTCACGATAACATTTATTCAGAAAGATCTCTAAGAGGTGCGTTACTATACAAGCATATATATATTGAAATATAAAATATTTAAATTTTATAATAATTTTCCCTATTGAAATTACAATGTAAACGGATGTGGTGTATCCCCCTTGAATTAGAACTTAACTAAGCCAATTCTACTATTTGTATCATTATTTATTGCAGCACTCCTATTCTTTTAAAACAACAAAGAAAAAATGCAAATAATAAAGACTGATGAAGGTAAAACCATTTGAATGAATGAAGTTCAAATTTTAATATCAAATACAACTAATACAAAATAACAAAAATAAAACAGTACTAAAAAAGAAATGCAAAGAGAGATGGTCACTGCATTCCATAGTGGTACTCGCCCCTGTAAACAAGAAAGATAGTACTTAATATATTTTATTTGCAATGAAAACATGGGAACAACTGGATGTGAATAAATAGCTGTGGCAACAATGAATTGAATCCTTATTTACTTGTTTCCCTGCAAGAATAAAGTTAGGTAGAAAATCGTTTTCTTAGGTGGGGGATATCCAACACTTAAAGGAGCGCTTTGGGTGGAACAAAATAAAATTTGCCTTAATCTTAAAGGACAAAACAGATAATTCACTTTGAATAATTTATCTACAAAAAATATAAAACTTTACATTCAGAATGATGGGTATAACTTATTCTGAAAGAACATGAATTGAGTCTTATTATTCAATTTACTAACCAATCACTGACATTTGTGAAAACTCTGTTGCATCCTTCTGCCATATGTGTTCTCTCCTCTCTCCTCCTGAAACATGACTTTACAGCATTACAGTTTTCAGCCACAGACTCACAGCCTATTGGATCAATGCCATCTGTTGTTATGGCTCACTTGCAGACATCCATATAGTTGAGGACAGGTCTTCCTGCTAGTCTAAAGCTAGTTGTGGGCTCGCCATAAAGAATATCATTTAGAATTCTTCCATCGGTCATTCCCCTGGTATGGCCAAGTCACCGGAGTTGTGACATTTTGGCCTCAATATAAACAGTATATTTTTACTAATCAGACATTCTGATGACCAGGGTTTCATGGATTCACTAGTCAGTATTTTATGTAAGTTTGCCGAAAATTTGTAACCTTAATTTCAACATCCATCACAGTCATTAAAGGCTGGTTGCTCTTGTTGCTTGTGAAGGTCCCATTCACTAAAGTCTAATTGACCTTGATCTATCACGTTTATTAAAAGTCGGTTTCTCTTACTTAGAGGATTATTTAATTCACACAAAGCATTGTTTCTAATTTAAATGCCAATGAATATATCATTTTGACCACTGGCGAATAGATCTCAGTTGCCCTTCCATCTATGATGGCAAGAAGAACCTGGAAGAGCCTGCTTGTAGACTTGAACACAGCTAAATTCTCTTATTATTTTAGAAAAAAAAAAAAAAAAAACAGAAAAAAAACTTCAAATGTAATTGTAATCCGTAGCGTTATATTATCTTTTTACAAATTATATTAACATAATTTCTATCCGATAATAATTGACTCATAAACATTTTAAATCAAACTAGATTTATATCATTCTCATTTGTGTAAAATAAAAACAGACAGCTTTGATGGGGCTTGAATTTGGTTCACACATTTCATGGAGTTAAGTACCGTTTAACCACTTGCATCTCCTGCACACAAGCACGATGGACTAATTGAAAATTCAATCTGTCAAGTTATTAAGTGTTTTATCATATCTGATGGAAACTTAATACACCTCTCCAAATTAATCCACTAAGAAATAAATAGAATATTAAAACCAGAATATATGAATTTATTCATCCTAAAATATGTGGATGGGCAGCACCATCATCACATTTGGTTTAACATCCGTTCTACATGCTGACATATATAAGACAGCTTTCTTAAAAAAAAAAATGATTTCCAAAGTAATCTACTTCTGGCTAAGACTTTATTTATCCCTCATTCCCTTATGTCCATTTTTATCACTTCCTCCCATGTTTTCCTTGGCTGACCCCTGTGAATAGAACCTGCTACTTCAACTGTTCTACATCTGCTAACCTAAGGCATGGGAAAAATAAAATCTAGGCTATATAATTGTAATGTTTTTAAAAGTGGTTTCACTAATCAGAGAAGCGAATGAAAAATTCACATGTGAAATATGGAATAACCCAAATTCAAACTAATTTAATCACGTTGGAATGCATGCCAGCATTACAGTAATCTGTGTTAGGGTAAAAAAAAATTAAAGAGGCCCTTGAGAATGTTAGTAGTCATAAAGATTTGAACTTGAAAGAAAAAATATCAAGAAACTGAAATGAATACTAGCCAAACAAATAAAGAAAACAGAATTAATGTTTCATGAAATAACTGAAGAACAAGTGTAATGTGTACACCATTTACTTGATATAACTTTAGAAAAACAACAACTCCAAATATAACATTCAAATTTTAATGTACACACTTGGGCATATTAATCAAATTATAAATCGCACACTGAGGAATAACATTCAGTTTAGATCTTAAAAGCTATAAATTCTCTTTCCTTGCATTATTTTGTTTGCTGCAAAAAAGACCTCTCTAAATTTGAAGGATCCAAGTCTACAAAACTTCATCAAAACAAATAAGCTGCAATGATCACAATCGATCATAAAACTAAATTACTTACGTTTTGAAATATTTGATATGAGCATCGATTATTTGGATTATAACACTTAAGATGAGACCAGTAGTCTAAATAATCCAAATTACCAATCCTCATCTAAACAATTCCGTCCAGGTTCATGAGGTCAGCATTAATAAAAGTGAAAAATCTAAAAGATAAACAATCAACAATTTCAAATCCATGAAATTTGTTTATTCTCAATTGTACATACCATCTTCTATTCTATAATAAAGAGCAATGCATACATATGCATATATATATAAATAAAAGGAACTGTGTGTGAGAGAGAGAGAGAGAGAGAGAGAGAGAGAGAGAGAGAGAGAGAGAGAGAGAGAGAGAGAGAGACTCCGCAACAGCTGGGCCGATTTTTATGAAATTTTACACAAATGTACTTTATGTATCTGACAGTGTTCTTAGATAGGTTTTGTATCAGAATGTCTTCAGTAAGTACCAATAATTGAAACAAATCCCCCCCAAAAAAGGAATAGATGCCTTTGATTAAAGTTAACACCTTGTACAGCCTAACATCAAAAGTGCATTTTGAGAAGTATTTTTTACCTTACATGCAGAAAGGCCCAGCATATAAAAGCAACAGTAGGTTTTTCGATAGGACAGGGACATATTTGAAAAAAAAAAAACCTATGATACTTGACTTTTTCAGTTTAAACTTAAATTCAATATAAAATTAATTTTATAAAATCAACAGTAGGTTCTCTACAGTGCAATGTAAACTACAATATATTGTAGACTAAGTCACTGCAGAGAAGCATGTAGAGCTTCTTTTCGGTACACTGCGATGGGTCCTCAACTAGAGTAGGCAATCAATTGATTTGATTGAAAACTGGGTGATTTTGCCAATTTTGATGGCAATAAAAATAAAGGAGTGTAAAACATTCATTGATCATTATTCAATCCCAGGCAACGTTGGGTCTCTCTGCTAGTATACACACACATACACACGTGTGTGTTTGTGTATGTATATATATATATATATATATATATATACATACACACACAGACACACAAAAAAATAACCACTTATCAAAGCCCATAGGCCACTCGAGGATAAGGGTTAAAGAGTGTACAGTGGTCAAAAGGACAATATAGTAATCATTAGAAGTTTAAAATTGGTAAACTGGATTACTTAAGGGGACGGCTCATCAAGAACTTGTTTAGATTGGACTTGAAAACGGCCATATTGTAGTCAGCTGGAAAGCAGGTAAACAGAAGAGAGTTCCACAGGTGTGCAGTTCTTAGAAAGAAGCTTTGTTTATGGAATCTACGTCTAGGTTTAGGCACAGATAAACAGTGGGGGGGGGGAATATATATATATATATATATATATATATATATATATAAAACAAGGGATTTCTAGTTAAGAACAATTACATATGTTGGAATCATTTTTCCCTACAAAGAAAGGCATCTTTTAAAGAAAAACTTGGCCCAGTCTCTTTCGAAATGGATATTAAAAGAAAAAAAAAGGTAATACTACCATTATTAAAAAAGAAAAAATATCAACTTCATTTTGTATGCTTATTTTATCAATATTTTCTATTCGATATGTCATAAAAACAACAACAAAAAAAAACAGGCGAATCCATTTTAAGTGTTTAGATGGATTGAAAAAGCAGATTTATTTTAATTTTTCCTTACTGTCTCTATACCGATTTATACGTTTTTAAAAGTATGCTGTATTTTTCTTTTTCTTTTCAACTTCACTGACTTTATTTTATATGAATATTCATGCAAATACTGGCGAAGGATAAATTTTTTTTTGTCATGTCTACACTCATAATGCAAACAATCAACATACCCATTTGACAAGTGGACTGCATGTACCTATACGTGTGTATGGTTAGTTTAAAAACTGATACTAAACTTATAGATAAAAAAAACTATTTAGTGATATTTGATACTACTTTTAAAGGATCAAGGGAATAAACATAACTATACTCGTATTTCCTTGATGGATAAAGCTGACACGCCTTCAAAAAATGCCTTTATCCTTGTTGTTAACTAGAAATCCCTTCAGTGAAAAAACCGTCTCCCTTATTGTGTACCTCTCCCAATAATACAGGATGTTCCTGTTTGTTTTTATTTACTTAAAACTCCCAGCGCCACATGTGTGAACACCCAAGTAGAAAAAGAAATCATTAAGAAGGTTGGAAAAAAAAATAACAGATCAAAACATATTGTGAAGAAAATAATAAAATAAAAAGAGAATGACATGTTGAGATCATTTTTCGCCACAAAAAAAAGCCACTTTTCCCAGAATAAGTCAACTCACTCACTTGTGAAATGGATTTTAAAAGATAAAAAAAAGGTGTTACTATCATTATTATAAAAACAAAAAAAGAACTTGATTTTGTATGCTTATTTTACCAACATTTTTTCATCTATTTCACGATCCTCAGAATTACATGTAAATACCGTGCAATTTTACTGTAACTTTGAAAAATGTACTTCTAACATGTACACTTACTCTGACGTATTTTTTAAGTTATCCATCTATGATATTGATACTTGATTTGGACTATCCTATTTTTCAAACATTTTCCTTTCACTCTTTCACTATGTTATTAGCACAAATATATTTCGCCTCAGGTTTATTTTTTTAATTTTAATTTTAATTTTTTTTTTATTCAATTTTCACCCCAAACAAGGCACAGTGCCACTTTGAAGCAGGGGGCTACTATTAGGGAATTAATTAGCGGGGTCATTATGAAGGGAGAAGAGTAGAAAGATGTTTGTTAACATTACACTTGAACTTCTGCATATCATTGCAGTTGGGAAAGCAGAATCCCGGAAGGGAGTTCCAAAGACCCGCAGTTCTGGGGAAGAAACTATTGGAGTAAAAGGCTTTCTTGCACCTAGGGATCTCTACTGTAAAGGGATGAGACTTAGTAGCTTGTCGGGTTTGTCGGGGGTAGTTACGTCGGGGAGGTACAAGTGTTTGCAGTTCGTCAGAGCATTCACCATTAAAGTATTTGTAGAACAGGCAGAGGGATGCAACATCTCGTCGATGGGACAGAGGTTGAAGCCTAGATGACAGTTCAGGACCTATCAGGTTGGCGACTCTTTTTTGAACCCTGTCCAGGAGCGAGAGACAAGCAGCAGATGCACCAGCCCAGATGTGACAACAGTACTCCATACATGGGCGAATGGTTGCCTTATAGAGGTATAGGATACTGGCAGGCGTAAGTAGTTTTCTAGCACGGTAGAGGGAGCCAACCTTCCTTGCAGCAGCCTTGGCAATGCTCTCAATGTATCTATTCCAGTTCATATTCCCTGTAAACGTTAGGCCGAGGAGTTTAAAAGAAGTACTTTCAGGCAATGTGTTCTTGGCCATTGCTATTGGTGGTAGAGAAGGTTTCTTGTAGTTATTGAAGGAAAAAAGCTTAGTCTTAGCAGCATTGAATGTGACCAACCATTTTTGACCCCATTCCACTACGGATTGGAGGTCATCCTCTAGTGTTTCTGCCATTTCCTTGGATATGTGTTCATTTGTTTTCCCCTCATATCTGTTATAGAGAGTGGTGTCATCGGCAAATATACCCATCTCCGAAACAATATTATCAGGGAGGTCGTTTATGAATATCAGGAATAATAGAGGTCCAAGGATAGATCCCTGAGGTACTCCCGCATTTATGTCATATTGTTTGGATGTATGTCCGTCGAGGACAACTTTGATTTTTCTATTACTTAAGAAGGATTTAATTACATTATGAATTCTTCCAGTGATTCCATATGATCTAATTTTCCTTAGAAGACCATCGTGCCATACCCTGTCAAAAGCCTTAGATATATCAAGGGCCACCGCTCTACCCTCCCCTGTTTTATCCAATGAACGGTATATACGTTCAGAAACTACAGTTAAGATATCTGCTGTTGAACGGGCTTGCCTGAATCCATATTGTTTGTCAGTCAGGAGTTTAGCAGCTGTTAGGTGCTGGACTAGGGCTTGATTAACTAAGGACTCAAATATTTTGGCGAAAAGCGGGAGGAGGCTAATGGGGTGATAATTTAGTGGGTCAGTTCTTTCACCAGAATTCTTGAAGACTGGTACCACAGAGGCGGTTTTCCAGCAGTTATTTCTAAATATACTTATTCTGGTTATAAAAATAAAAAAAATAAAAAATTAAAAAAAAAGACGTTAAAATGTTGACATTTTTCCTAACTCACTGAAACAGATTAAAGGAAAGTTATTCTGTGTAATCATAGAGAGTTCTCTTTGCTTGTGTTCTTGAAAATTAAACATATACATTAATTAAATTATGCAATTACAAGCGTGTGAAATTCTTACCTGACCATAAAATACACATTGCTATTTTCTTTACTATTAAGAGATTAGCATCAAGTATTAAAAAAAAACTAACTTTAAAAAAAAATCCTATTTAAAACAGTTTTATTACAAAATTACATCTTTCACCCATATTAACACTTTAATGGTGACTACTGATCAAACGAAAACTGGAAAGAATTCTTGTCGAAGCTTTAAGTTGACTGCCTCCAGGTTGTCAAATAAATGGTGTAAAACAGTATTCAGTTCTCAGGGCAAACTTTTTCTGATTGGTCGCATTTCGATTTCAGTAACATTATAAATTGGTTATTTTGTAGAAATTACTTAATTAGATTTAAGT
The DNA here is from genome assembly GCF_053919585.1 of Euprymna scolopes. NCBI lineage: Eukaryota > Metazoa > Mollusca > Cephalopoda > Sepiida > Sepiolidae > Euprymna > Euprymna scolopes. The sequence continues at coordinate 103,146,530 of NC_136482.1, read as the reverse complement.
ACTGCTACTGCTGCTCCTGATGATGCATCCGAAAAAGTTCCAGTTTTTATTCACTTGATGATTTTGAGAATTCAATTTATTTTGTAAACACTATTATAATTTATACTAAAATACTAGCAAAATTCTTCAAACATTGAAACATATATTATGTTTCTTAATTTTTTAGATGAAGATTGATAATTTGTATTATTTGATTACTGCTCTCGTCTTGAGTGTTATTCTCACAATGTTTTCGCCAATGTAAACTCGCAAGGACCCATGGCATAACGGATAAGGTACTAAATAAAACTCAGTTCCAAATGACATTCTTCTAGAGGTTGAAGGTAAAATCCTTAGAGTAGGCAATATTAATACAATTATGAATTACTTAAGACTTCTATCCGGTTATGGCTGATGGAACAAGAGCATGCTACTCCCAGTGAATTAAATAAAGTGTTCCATTCAAAATTATGTACAGCTATCAGAGTTCAACAAAATACACCAAAAAAAACATTGTGAACATTATGCTCAAGCACAAATAAAGCAAATATGTTCTTGTAAACAAGTTATTTACATGTTTGGGATTGTTATTCTAATCTAGATCAAGAGTCTCCAAAGTACAACCCATGGACAAGATCCAGCCCACTAAGGTTTTTAATCTGGCCTACAGAGCTCTTACAGAAATCACAAAAAAAAATCAGGAAAAATTTTTAAATGGAAATGTGTGAAAATAGTGTAATGGTTTTTCCTTTTGTTAAGAAAAAAAAATTAAGAGACTGAGGTTTTTGAATACCAGTTTCATTAAAAAGCAAAACTAATCAGCAAAACAGCATTAAACACATCCTCTGCACATTGCATCTGAAATAAATTTCCCTTTAAAAAAAGGGGGGGGGGATTTACTTGATAAATTTGATAAACCACTGCAATAGTACGTTTATGACGGCCTCCTCCCATATGATTATGTTAGAAATGCACCAATTTCATGCTTCTAAATTTAATACTAACGAATAAAACGAATAGAGTTAAAATGATTTTCGAATGTTAACTTTTTAACAGAAAATTCTGTACAGATTCAAACTTGGGAAATAAATGGCCTGTTAAACCTGTTTTATAGTTATTTATCAACTGTTTTTTGGTCAATTTATTTTAAAATTTTGGCCTGCATAACACTAAAAAGATATATGCTACCCCTCCTTCTGTGTGAAAACTTTGGAGACCCCTGATCTAGATCTTTGTTATGTTCAGAAGATTTTAGCCATTGTACTCTTTGGCCTTCATTGAGTATCTTTTGCATTAATTTGTCACGTTTCAGGAATTTCAAATTGAACCTTTTATTTAATTCACTAAGGTAAACTGCTCTTATTCTGTGTTCCATACCCATTTTAGGTATAATGTAACTATATTTTATTCAGAACACATGATTTCGAAATTTGACAATGACAAACTGACATAAATGAATTATTCGAAATCTAGATGCTTCAATATATTAAATAATTATAATAAAAATAAAAAATAAAATATATAAATTGTTTAAAAATTTAAATAACAAATAAATAAAACCCAAAAAACAAGAGCATCAGTTTCGGCTGATATCACAAAATAGCTGTGAACGATCAAGGAGGATGGAAACATTGAGGAGGAAGAGCACTAATCAGACCTGCAGTGGAACAGTGTAGAGAGGACTGGGACCTTGGGAAGATTTATTGCCACCCAAATCTCAATAAAGATCAATGATCGTTGTAAGCAAGAAATCAATGGTAAGTGGCTGTTGTGAAAATGCAAAGTCATTTACAAAGGTGATCGAAAGATGTAAAGTACTGGAAATCTGAGAAAACTTGTAACTAGAACTCCAGGGAACACCACCAATTACTATCAGTGAGTAAATCTCTGATTATGACCTGTATGGGGAAATTTTAGTGGTGGTGGTGAAGAAGAAGAAGAAGAAGAAGAAGAAGAAGAAGAATCTTACTGAATAATGTCTTCAACTTTTGTTAATGTCTCATACAAGGTTATCTTTTAATAACAGTTCTATAAATACATTCCTATAAAACAATCAACGATGCAAATAATTAAACAGAAAATTACAGAATGGAGGTAAACATTATACAATCTTAAGCAACAGCAGATGAATAAAATAAAATTACTTTATCTAAAATATAAAATTGAAGCAATGCACTTCTTGAATTTAAATGAAAAGATGATATCTTGGTAAACATATAATAGTCTTGATGGTTTCATTGTTTTAGTTGAGAACAAAATATCTATAAATATTGTATTCAAAAATAGGACCTTAGAAACTGCTCGCAATTTAATAATGACTTCCCAAACTTGCTGGGAACAAAACACGTCTTAACATGATCTTTGTATTTCTTTCTTAACAAACAAGTTGAATCAGTCGATTTATTAATAAAGTTTGCATGAAAGTGACTCCATAATCACATCATAGTCACAACACCACTTTTATATAAAAATGAGTTTCCAAAAATATGAGTGCATTATGTGAAATGAATGTTAAATGTTATCAAAACCGTTTCAAATTTAATACAGATATATTAACTATTAAGACATAAAAATCATATTGGGAGAATAAATTCAAATCTATTTGAGTCTATATGTATTCAGTTGAGAAAGGTAAAGAACTTGTCGCTTCTTTCTAAAAATGAATATGGTAGAAACAATGACAAAAAAAAAAAAAAAAAAATACAGACAATTACTATGGTAGAAACAACATACTTTGCAGACTAGTATGTTAAAGATTGTGCTAAACTATGCTAATCTATAATATAAAATGCAAATATCTGTATGTATGTATGTATGTATATATATCACTAAAACTTTAAAAATAATCAACAAACTCCTATAAAATTAGTATATATATTTATTTTAATCAGTCTAACCCCAGAAAAATAATATTTAAAATTTAGAAAAAAAAAAAAAAAGATTAATTCTTGGAAAGACCATTTAAATATTATCAAGAAGTAAACACGATTTTTAATATTATCATGTAAAGGAAAGTAAGCAGTTTTGTTTCAGAGTTATTGCCGATTCGAAGTGTGTGTGTGTGTGTGTGTGTGTGTGTGTTCTGGACTCAACTCTCTTCTTGATCATTCATTCATAGATACATATGCAGATAACGCCACAATCTAAAACAACATTTCAAAAGCCAGCAATGAGCAAGATTTTTCTGATTCCCTCTGTTCTGATCTTGAAATCGTGAAGCAATAAGAAAAAAGGTGGCTGGTTAATTTTAATGCATCGAAAACCCAGCTTCTCTCCTTTCATCATAATCGCTCTGACCTCCATCATGCCCCAATTGAAATGGATGACTCCCGTCTTGAGTAAGCTCCATCTTGACAAGCTTCTGAAATAGAATGCATACATTAAATCTGTTGCCAAGATCGTTGAAAAAATGGTTGGATCACTCTACCCCTCCAGTAGGTGTCTCACTGCCAATGCAATTCTCTATCTGTATAAGAGCCAAGTAGTCTTAAAATGGATTACTGTTGCCACATCTAGACAGGAGTTGCTCGGTGCACCCTATCCTGACTTGCTAGAGTTCAAAACTGCCTTTGAAACATAGGTGATGCTCTTTTCTCTTTCCTGTAACCTCTTTCACACAGAAGAGATGCTGTGAGCCTGTCTCTGCTCTGTTGCTATTTTCATGGCAAGTGGTCGAATGAACTCCAATCTATGGTTCCTCCTTACCAAACTTTCACACAAAAACACTCGACTATCTATCACCACTATATATGATTTTCTCCACTCTCTATCTGTGCCTAAATCTAAATGTAGATTCCATGAACAATGCTTCTTTCCCAGAACTGCCTGTCTGTGGAACACCGTTCTGCTGGCCTGTTTCCTAGTTGAATACAACATGGTAGCCTTCAAATCTAATGTAAACAAGTTCTTGTTGAGCTACCCCCATAAATAATCAAATTCTACACAATTTACACCATTAACGATTACTACACTATAACTTTACCGGAAAAATATCCAGTAAATAAAACGTTGTTTAGTAAATCGTTATTTTTTGCATTTTTCTTCTTTTTTTTTTTTTTGCATTTCCATACACCAAACATGGATATAAATATCACTAAAACATCCGCTGAGCCATAAGCTTCATTTCGGTAACTTACTTGCCTGGGTGGATTGCCTGTAAGCGGAGATAAACCATGTCACACACACACACACATTATAAAAATTTATAATAAGATAATTACTTTTTGACTTTAAATAATCCTAAAAAGTGTTGTTTGTCTGTTATACAGACAAAAGTAAATCAATCTTAAGTGTTGAGACATTATGTTGAAGAAAGATAGCAGTGAAGAAGCAGTGCAGTTCCGATCCTGAATGTTAAGCAATTGCCAGTAACAAAGATGGCTGCAAAGAATCAAATGCAGGTTTGTGACGTAGACAACGGCGAACTGATTGAATCCAAAATTTGACAATTTTTATAGTAACTTTGGAAGCTTTTCATTGGTTGGTTATTATAACTTGTGGTTATAACAACGATTGTCGAAATCATTGGTGGCATACCCCCCATTAGGAGTCAAAAACATTTAACACAATCAAATTCCCAAAATATTGTAACAAAAATGGCAGCATTTATTGCATTAATTTAGTACTTTTTTTTTACAGCATAATGCATGTAGGTACATAGATAATGACATTGGTACCGATCATCATCATCCGGTTTTACTACTTATGATGTTGCGAGTGTCTCGAACTCTGAAATGCCTTATGCTTTCTCTCTATGCAGTTCAAACAGTTGACATCAATCAGATTGCATGCAGTCATATTATTTCCATGCCAAATCTGTTACAGATCAGTAGCATTGATTGTGTTCCACAATATATCTATAAAAGTGAAATTGTGTATGTGTGTACATTTCCCTACCAAAATATTTTGTCAATTTTCAGTCTACAGACTCGAGATTTGACATAATGAGTATTGAGATTTGGGAAAATCTTTTTAATTGATTTTCAGCCAGAAATTTGGCTGTCATGGGATAAAGTTCAGCGATTTGACCTTTGAAAACTATCAAATTCCTCTGCCAATTTTGGGTCTAAACACTTGAGATTTTCGATCTAGGTTACTTGGACATAGATCAAACTTTTTAATTTGATTTAAGCCAAAAACAAATGTTAAGGAGTCAAAATTGGGGTCAAAGTTTTAAAAAAATTTGACCTTTGCAGTTTCTACCAATACAATAGCAAAATATTCAGCCAATTTTTGGTCTAAACATTTGAAATTTTACATAAAGAGGATTCAGGCATACAGCAAACTTTTTAATCTATTTTTGGGTGAAAGTTTGGCTGCCAAGAGGTCAAAGTTTACAGAGTTTACCTTTGCAGATGCTAACAAACTCCCCCGCCAATTTTGGGTTTAAACACTTGAAATTTTAGATGTAGGTTACCTGGACATGAGTCAATCTTTTTAATATATACATATATATATAAATATGCACATAAAGTTATGAACAGTACATAGGGCTCGATAGCAAAACCAGGCTGAACTGCTAGTTTCAAGATAAAATCTATTTATCAAATTGAATTCCATGTAAACCGTTGTTTTATGATTGTACCACACTAAATATTAATGTTGCTCCCAGCAAATGGAACAAAAAAAAATATATATATAACTACTTAATTTACTCACATAAAATTAATATACGAAAGTATAGATTTATGCGTAAACTTTAAGTATTCACTTCAAAAGTGCTCAATACTCAATGAAGAGTCTTAGAGTGGATGAAACACGGAATATTCAGTGTAGCTTAATCGCCATATATATTTTATAAATATTTTTAATTTTTTTTTTTTTTTGTAGGGAGTGACTGAGTACACACTGTGTGTTATTCAATTAATTTATATATTACTAGCAAAGATACCCGTGCTTCGCACGGAGCTTTGTTGCGCACTCGGGTACCAAAATCTGTGGGCACCTTTCCAGTAAGTTGATGTTGTAAGAGCAACGATTGCATAAGGTGATTAACATTTTAACTACCTCTTGTAGTGACTGAAATTCAATCAGGAACTTCACAAAACATTTTCATCAAAAAGGAAGGTTACTTGATGTTACATAGTAAATTTTTCATTGAAGTCATTTTCAACTCTTGCTTAAATTTTATCTTGCACATTCAATACTAAAAACTTACCACAATCAGATCATGTCAGTTTTTCCTCATATCCATTTCTCGAACTTTTCACTAAAGAGCCTCAGGGTAAACTACATTTCTGCTGCTTTGATTTGGAGCCAGAATGTAGAGTTTTTCTGAACTTCCTGTCCGGCTGATGGAGACGTAGAACATACCGTGACTGAAGCAGTCTGATGTCAAGTCTACGCCAATGGTGTTAAATGTCTGACCTTGACTTTTGTTTATGCTCATTGCAAAACACACCTTCACAGGAAATTGGAGTCTCCGGAATTTAAATGGAAGTACTGAGTCCGATGGAACTAAGGGGATCCTTGGCAGTAGAACGGTTTCGCCTTTGTAGGGACCACAGGAAATGGTGGCCTCAAGTACATTGGTGTGCAATCTGGTGATAACACATCTGGTTCCGTTTGTTATTTTTGGCGGTTCCAAGGATCGAAGAATCATGATTGGCGATCCAATTTTGAGATTTAAAATGTGTGGAGGCATTCCAGATATCTCCAAAGAGCTTAAAAACTCCACAGGGTAGTGAACAGCTTCATATTCATTAGTAGCTGAATCAACTGACTTGTATTGCTTTGGGTCTCCTGGAAATTCATCCATTATTGAATTGTTCAAATGATTCACATTGCTGTTTAATGGCGAAATAATAGCCCTCTCAGCAAGCCAATCCGGTGATTTTCCATTGTTTTGCAGGTCTGGGTACACTTTGTCTTTCAGTTGCTTCTGATTACCGACACATTTACCAAGCGCAGTTGGAATCTTAATTGTGTCAGGTGAAGAAGTGATAGGAAACTGACCATTACCGATTTGGAGAAGCAATTTTGAGAAGTCTGCTGCAGCTGTGTTATCAGAGATATAGGCTCTCATATTAGTAGTCAGTCTCTTCACTATAACGTGCCTCCAGAGATAGGATTGTTTCAAACTTGCATTGACAATGTTAGCCCTTGTGCCATTTTTAACCACTGGGAGGATTTGACGGAAATCACCGCAAAATAAGGTTGGAATGCCACCCATGGGATTCTTGTTTCCTGTGATGTCTTGCAGTGTTCGGTCAATTGCTTCATAAGCACTCTTGTGCGTCATTGGGGCTTCGTCTACAATGATTGCAGAGGTGTCTCTAATTACATTTGCCAAGGCTGAGTTACCAGTAATTTTGCAAACTGGCTGATCCATTCGATGAGTATCCAAGGGTACTTTAAAAGTGCTGTGAAGAGTGCGGCCACCTTGTAGTAGAGTAGCAGCAATGCCACTGAATGCTGTTGCAAGCACAATCTTTCTCATGGATCTAATCTTTGCAAGGATCAAATTGATTACAAAAGTCTTGCCCGTACCACCTGGAGCATCAAGAAACATCATGTTTTTGTTCATTTCACCTTGTGCTTCCAACATTGCCATGAATGAATTGTAAACTTCTCTTTGAGAATCGGTCAGTTTTTCTTGCATATTTTCTGCTTGTAGAGAAGTTCTTCAAGATTATAAGTAACTTCACGTTGATACTCTCTCGCGAGTCTTTCATCTCTCCCTTGCATTGGTGCAGGTAATCCATAGCTTGCCAATGGTTGACCGCACATAAGGAGAACTTTTTCTTCAATTAGACAAAGAGTTTTATTGTAGATGTCCTCATTAAAATCTGCTTCTGAATTGTTAACTTCTTGCCTGTATCTGTGAAGAATGTCTTCAGATATTACATCACGAAAAGCCATCCAGATCTCAAGAGGATTTCTTGGCTCACAGGCTGTTAAAATTATCACAAATAGGCTTCGCAAATTTGAAGGTGATTGAGTGGCACTGCTTGATGCAAGTGATGGTCATTTTCTAGAAGGCCTCGAGCAAGGCACGCTGCTCTGTATGTTTCAAACACCTGACCATTGTATGCTCGCAAATTTTGAAATGAAGTTGGACCAGCAACCTCATTGAGCAACAGGCGTACGAAATAACACTCCCCTGCTTTTGGACTAATCGTGTAGATTCTCCCAATGCATGGTGCCTTCCATACATCATCATTTTCAGTACCTTCAACTTGTACCCCACGCATTCTTCTCATCCATTTCTTTGTCGATTTGTTCCAAGTGTAAAACTCAGGGACTTCTACGTATTTGAGACCCCTTGCAAAGTCATCCTCATGGCAGAGTTGAAAAAATGCTGTCAAAGTTGTGGCAGGCGGTGGACCTTGGGCTCGTTCCAGAGCAGTATCAGCTGAGAACATGACACGCTGCCCATTTTCAAGATGAACAGAAAGTTGTACAATTGGGGGAAAATGTTCATGGATGGGATGTTCCAATATCCTCCAGGCTGCCTCTGAACTGCCGACATACCTTGCATTCTGGAACTGCTGGATCTCATCCACAATGTGACTTTGTACTTGGCCTTGTTGGTTAGCTGCTCCATCAGTTCTTTGTAGTTCAAAAACTGCTTGATCACATCCTTTATTCACGTATTTGAGGACATATTTGATGCTTTGGATCGAGCTGCAAATTTCTACGTTAATGTGAGCGTTGAACTGCTGAAGGAGGACCTTGTTGTACGGAACAATCCACTGGTTTGTTATTTCTTGATTAACATACCGACCATTTCTCTTCATCCTTATTGTACCAGTCTGGCCTCCATCTTCTGGTTTTCTTCGCCTGTACTTGGGGTAAGAGTCTTGGCCTTGCTCGGTACACTGAAGAAATTCTTTTGGGTATTTTTTGGAACATTTGTTGTCAATCATACATGGACAATTTGGATTAAATAGTCCACAAGGTCCATGCACCATATGTGCCATCACTTTAGCATGAAGATCAGGATCTTCCTCTTTGTCAGGGATCTCTGCAGATATGCAGAGATCCATTTTTTCTGGTAGAAGTTTGTCCTCTGGGGCCTGCCAGGTGAGGATGTGTGCATGCGGCAGTCCTCTTTTTTGATATTCAATACTGTACAGGAAAGCCCTCAACCTGCCAAATCCTCCCTTTTTAATAAATTCAAGTAACTTTTTTAGCTTCTGCCTGAAAACCCTGGCAACAATATCTGAACGATCCTGAGGGTCTTGCCCTTGAAGACAATTTTCTGTAATTTCTGTCCACTTTGGATTTGTTGTGAACATGATGAAGAGGTCGGCTCGGCCCATTCGCCGAACATATGCCATGGCATCACTTTGACGCTCAAACATGTATCGAGGGCCTCCTGTATAAGTTGCCGGAAGTACAACTCGTTGACCAAACTGTTCTGGATTCCCATCCTCCCTAAGAATTGAATCTCTCAAGTTGCTATAATTGTCAGCTCTCAGGGTCTGTTGCTCACGCCTCAGGAACTGTAAACGTTCTGTTTCAATCTTGCAGTACACATCCACCAGCCATTGTTGAAATAGCCTTCGGTACCAGAGAAAATAGTTTCCAGGCCGAGTCATTAAATGGTACGAATAAAATTGCTGTTGGGTAACTTTTCGCCCATTGGATGCCTTCATGTAGATGTTGTAAGATGGAGAACCATAGGGGTACATTAACGGGTACATTAAAGTATCGTAGAGGGGATGTAGTTCGGAGATCCATTTTAATGTATCATTTCTAAAACGCAAGACAATATCCCGGTTAGCTGTTGGTTCATTCTCCATTAATATTCCAATCTCATACGTTGTTGTTGGAGCATTGAATCGCCGTGGATGTTCTTCTTGCGGCCTTCGGTCTTCCCTTATGACAACTTTATGTTCTACCAAGTGTTCTTCTTCAATCCTCTCCTTTGTTGTTTTCAGCTGACAAATAAAGCTGTTGTTCTCATGTAAAAATTCAGTCAGACTTTGGAGAATGTCTCTATTGAGTCTACTGTCACATCCCCGATTATGTAGTTCCTCTTCCAGACTATCCAAGAAGTAGACTTGAATAAACTTTGCTGTTTCATCTTCAGGTGGTAAAAGACTCCCAATCTGGTGGCAAACCTGGCTTCGAATTCTAAAAGAAGGATTCCACCCATGTACTGCCGCAATTTTGTGACCAAATGATGTCATTGCAAAACAATTGTTATAACTGCGTAGATTTTGCAGAAAATCTTTAGAGATGGGACCATTGCCGGAGAGCAAATCTTGAAGCAACTGAGGCAGTGGTGGAAAGCTATCAAGCACAACTTTGCCAGAAGAACAACAACAACCAGGGGTTTCTCCTTTAAATTTTACAGCTGAGCAATGTTGACATACTTTGTCCATTTTTCCTATATCAGCTGTAGTGAGAGAGTCATTTTTGTTGTAGAGCAATCCTTTTCTATTGCAGTGTTCTATTTCATGGTGTCTCAAAGCAGTCATTCGTTGTCTAGCTGCCTCGTTTTCTGTCAATTGCTGGGGCAAAGTCATACTCTCTCTCCATGCAGCCTCTCGTTGTTGCCCTTGGTATAGGCGAAAGCTTCGTTGGGTTTCCGATTCATTCTGATGTCGTTGAGCCACTCTCAACTCACCTTGTGTACGTCTACTTACCTCATATAATTCATTCGATCGTAATATTGCTTCTCTTTCCAGTGCATATCTTTGCCTTTCTTGAATTTCATCTTGTGATGAATTTAACCGCCTTACAGCATGTCTAGTTCTGTCAGCTTCACGTTGGGTTTCTCTTTCCAAATCTGACAGTCTTGCTCTCCTTTCTCTTTGACGTATCCTGTTAAGTTCTAGACGTCTTTCTCTATCTGAATTGTTTTCATTGGAGCGAATTGCAGCAACTCTTAGTCTATTAGCTTCCAATCTTTCCATTCTTTCTTCCTCACTTTCGTTTCTACTTCGTTTGGGTGGCATAATTTCGGTTTTAAACGGAATTGTTTAACGATATTAATGATTGTAAATTAATTAAGCGTAAAGGAAATGTATACTAACTGAAATGGACGAACTATAAATAATATTTCTGAATAGTACAATTATAAACAATTATATTGTACCTATTTACTATGCCTCCCCACGGGACAGAGACACCAGGGTCGTTTTTTAACGTGGAGAAAAGGTACAAAAATAAAAATTGTCTCAGTCGTGAAGGATTTCTCCTCCACCGAAAGAGAACAAGAAAATGAAGTGCAGCATCTGAAGAACAGATGGTGTTTATTTGCTCCCCCACAGAGCAAATTAGGCACAAGGCCGTTTTTAATGTGAGGTAAAAACCAGCTCCCCTAAAAGTAGGCAAAAAGGGGGCACTCTGGTTACCAAAAATAATAATTGTCCCAGTATAGAGGGTTTCCCCTCCATTGACTGGTACAAATTATCTTAAGTGCAGCATCTGAAGAACAGATACTACACTTTGATCTTGACCAAAAGGAATGAATAAAAGCGACCTACGTGTGACTCATTACTTCCGGGTGTAAACGTCACAGTCTAAAAGTAATAATTAAAAAAAAAAGTAAATGTAAAATAAATGTAATACCAACTTAGGTTAACTAAGTAAACAGTACAATTAAAACAGTTCTATTAAAACAAATAATTACTAAGATCTAGGTAATTGTTAGTCTCATTGTTATGGTTTTAAAGAAAAAAATGTGTAAAAAAAAGTTCTGCTTTTGTGAGTACGTGTATTTCTTTTAAATTACATAACCTTTTTATTTTATTATTTATATCTCTTTTAAATTTATATATTTTGTTAGTAAACTGGAAGAAATTCAGTTGAATAAAACCTTGTTCGTGTTCTTTACGTTAAACTCATATTTTTATAAAAGGTTCATCCGGTTTAAAGAAAGCACTAAGTTTAAATAAGACTGGAAATAACTAATTCAATATATAAATAGAAAAATGAAATAAATATAAGCTTTAAGTCTTAAGATAGTAATAATCAAAATGTAATAAATTATTTGTAGTTCAAATCTATGATAAACAGGCTTTCGAAATAGGCTCGACCAGAAAGATTAAATTGGAACGAAATTATAATCTCCGTGCCATTTTCAAAACAACCCCACAAAAGTAACGATATCCTGCAGTTGGTTAAATGACAATGGTTGTAAGAAAAATGTAAAAGAAAATGCGCTTATCTGTTTATTTTGACCTGTTTTATTTAATTAAAAAAAAATTGGCTATAACTGGAAGAGAGCGTTATGTTTTGGGGGTTGTTTAAAAAATAGAATGGAAATAAAGTTAGTTCCGTTTTAATTGTGTTTAATTGCGGCAAGCGCTAACAAAATCGAAAAATCACTGTTTACATTCGAAATGTTAACTTTTATAGGTTTACAGGTTTGCTGACAAGGCTGGGGGTGTTTAATACAATTATTTTACTAAATTGATTTTTTTCATTTAAAAATAAAATTATTTCTTTTTTAATAAAGTTTTATTTTAAAATATTTGTTTTTGTTTATTTATATAAAATTACGATAGTTGAATTGTATTCTTTCAATTATATTGGCAAGTAAAATATAAAAGATTAAAACGGAACGAAATTGAAATTTCCATTACATTTTCAATACAATCCCAAAACATAAAGCTTTGCTCGCCAATGAATTGTTTTGATAATATACGTAAAGTGAAATAAATCGAATATAAAATTAAATGAAAATATATTAAATAATTAAATGTTAAATAGATTTTGTAAATAGTACAGTTGAAATGATTAGAATATTTCCAATATGTAATAAGGTCGAGGTAATTAGTTAAAGAGATTTAATATAATGTGATATGCAAATGAGCATAAGTCATTCGATATGGGGGTGGTTTGTAGACTAGTATATAAAGAAATTAGGCATATATTCTTATGTCTCCTATAACAGAAACATCCTAAAATGGGTTCTAATGTTTCTCTACCAGGAGAGATCTACCCTCTTACCTCCTTTATATTTCGTTGATGATGGAGAGCTGTACACACAGACAGAAACACACCGAACCCTATTACTTTATAGAAATATAGATTTATTTAATATTTTATTTCTAATTTTACTACAGGGGATATAATCGGTATTTATTGTATTAATATAATAAATATCGATTTATATACCAGTTTGTAGTATGATACATGTAGGTACATAATGACAATGACATTACTACATAAAATGACGGTATTAGAAAACACCCTTTTATTATTTATGCTACTTTTAATACCCATCTTGTTAAAAGGATCATAAAAAAGGCTTCTTTTACATGAAAAATAAGGGCAAATGAGGCGTCACATTACAGTACAGTTATTTCTGCTTTTATGCACGAGTAGAAACACCAGGTAGCAACCGATTTATGAATAATCTATAAACCATCATAAACGTATAAACCAGCTGCTAACTCTAAACAAAACATTCGTATTCAGGAACATAAAATATGGCCTGCTATGTATTGCATAAATAGGTAACACCTTTTTAGATAATGATAATTCCTAGAAAAGCACAATTAGTGATAAGACTGCTTCACTCTACATGGAGTACGTTATTAATGTGTCAGCGTTTATTTATGGGTGAATGGAGAAAGTTTGTGATTTGGCATCTTCTAACTGAAGTAAAGGATTTCATTTTTTTTTTTTTGCCATAAAATGAGCTACACATCACATGAATAACGCTGAATTATTTATCACTCAAACCTCAATAAATATTCTAAAATTATATAAACTTAAAATACCTATTCGATTTAGAAAAGCGATCAATATGATATTATCTGAAGATAGCAATTCTAATTATACTTTTAGCATTTATTAATGAGTATTTTAAAAGACATAGCATAATATAGAAAAATTTGAATGTATATTTACTATTTTTCTTAGCTCTTTGGCTACGAGCAAAGTAAAGTATCTGTTCTAATACTACAGTTGATCTTTTCTGTTCTCGGTCAGTGAAGAACAAATTCTTCTAGACTGAAGCAATTTTTATTTTGTCCAGTTCAGAGTTCCCTCACTTTGAGGAGCTGAATTTTCACCACAATTGAAAACCAGACTTGCAGATAACTCTTTTCTTGTGTGAAGGCAAGTAAATAGATACATTTTTTGAATTGTTGATGTAGTCTTAGCGATTGTTATAATGTAAATAATACCTCATCTAAAAAATGAGGTAAAATACATTTGACTCAACTGACTCGATTTGATCTAACTGGCCTGATCCAGTGTTGCTCGGAAGTTTCTTTTGTTTTTTGTTTTTTTGTCTTTTAAAGTATTGTGTAGTTAATTTTAAACATTTTAAGTACCCAGAGATACCCGGGAATCTTTTTTAAATAAGTTTTGTTCGGCATTTTAAAGCTAACGTATTTTTAAAAATAATTTTTTTTATGAATGCCGACATTTAAAAAATTAAATGCAATTAATACGGTACAATTTGATTAGTAATGTATAAATCGTTTTCAAATTTTGCTCGATCATGAAGAAATTAATATCCAAATGAAAGTTTGAATTTTTCAAAATGACATTCAAATTCCCACTGATAAAAATTTTAAAGTAATCATATGTAATAAATGATTGAATCTAATTATTAAATCGCAGTTATAATTTAAATATACTAAAAGAACCAATATTTAAATACTCAGCGATTTTAGGTGCCATTTTGAATTTTCATTGAAATATCCTGTCTTAATTATTTGATAAAAATAAAGTGAATTTCACTTAGTGCATACTATTGAAAGAATAACCGAGCTGGATAGAATAGATAATCGATGAAATTGGTGGGAATTTTATTTTTATGCAAAGAACACAGATTTAGAATTTAGATGAATGATTGCTAGTCAAAATTAAATATTGATTTATCATATGCAATGCTATTCAGGTCTAAGTTTGAGAATACAATTAACTTTTCTTTATATATTAGATGAGTAAGAAATTTATTATATAAATATAATTGTCAAGAGTTAAATAGTAAAAAAAAAAAAAAAAAGACTAGAAATAGACTTAGTAAAGCAAATAGTAAAAAAAAAAAAAAAAAAAAAAAAAAAAAAAAAAAAAAAAAAACGAAAACAAATATTATACCAGCAAGATTGAATGAGCGAAAGTCGTTATTCCTGGTGGATTTATGAAAATAATAATGAATTTCAAAATCTATATTTCCATGATTTTTAGAGCGTGTCTCTTGATTTATCTCTGAAGTCTTTTATGTCAACGATTGCTTTAGTTTGTCCGTTTTATGGCAAATCAATTGACACATTTAATGCCAAAAGAAATTACCTTATGTAAACGAGTTAATGTATGTGATCAATTGAACACAAGTTGCTAATTTTACCTATGAAGACTAGACTGTGAAATGACTACACCAATAGCTCAAATAGGATATGGACCAATCATATTAGATTCCATGACAATATCTACTAGGTTAATCACGCACTCCCCTCAGTTAATGATTTATTTATTCAACATTTCAGTGATATTTTATTATTTTACTCATAACTATCTAACATATAAACTTACTTTTGTCAGATTTAGATCCAATCAGCATAGCATCGGACACATGAATGCCAAACCATTACAATTCTTTGGAAAAAAATCTAGTT
The DNA here is from genome assembly GCF_053919585.1 of Euprymna scolopes. Classification (NCBI taxonomy): domain Eukaryota; kingdom Metazoa; phylum Mollusca; class Cephalopoda; order Sepiida; family Sepiolidae; genus Euprymna; species Euprymna scolopes. The sequence continues at coordinate 103,131,021 of NC_136482.1, read as the reverse complement.
AGGAAAATTGTTACAATGGCGACAATTTTAAATAATGAATTGAATAAGGTAAACGTGATACACAATTTGCAGCTTAAAATATGACTTATCTCTTTTACGTTATTTGATTCATTATTGAGTATTTTTTCCATCAATTCTCTATATTTATAACATTTTATGACCAGTTCACATTTTTTATGTGTTTCTTGCAGATATGTGACTTACAAATTATTTTTACTTTATTTTGCTGTTTGTCTTAAAAAATGTTTATTTTTAATGTAAACTAGCAAGGCTATTCAACGTTGCATGCAATTACAAGGTACCATTTATATTAAAACTTCTCTCCTTCTCCTCCCTCTCTTGTCAACACCCAGACCATTCTGCTCTAGCTAACATACACACACAAATAAACATACACAACTCTCCTTTATATAATAGATTACTCGAGGAATGAATCAGCATTTTCTTTCCAAATTAGTACATAATAACATTGAAAATGGCTGAAAAAATGAATAACTTCTTGCATACTTTACTTATTCATTTAGAGCAAGGCCAATCAAAAATATATCAACGTTGTAGATGTTTGTTTTGTATTTTTTTTTTACTTTTAATGAAACATACATACAGACAACTACCCTTTATATAATAGATTAACTTAAAACAGTGCAACTAATTAATCCTGAGTAGTGGGTAATACCATAAACAAACAACTAGGAAATGATTTCAGAATGATTAAAACTAATTTTCCATATGGTTCAGACGTTACAGGTTACTTAGCAGTAATATTTTTTTCAGAGTTTAATGTAGATACAGTTTACCGAGTCATGTAATGACCTTTGAAGTAAGCTGTAGTCCTATATGGGAGTATGGTCAAATGTTTGGTGGACATCTGTTGAACCATAGATTTAAGTGCCTCTTGCCAATCTCCAAGAGAATGGCCTTTTTTCTTTTATTGCATGAAGCACACAAAAAGTGTCATAGTGGAGCTGATACTTATGACAGCCTTACAAGTAATGGAATACTAAAATGAATTGGAATAATTTCTGTTACTTCATCTCGTGTTAAAAGACTAGTGTGCTTACTTTGAACTGTCCTTGTGCCATATATTACTGTCAGCAGGTAAGTAAATAGGAAGTGGTGTAAAAATGCAACAGAAATGAACCACTCTCCCTGAAACTGGCTAAAACAAAGTGAAAAAGGGGGAAGAATGCAAATAGCATACAAGTTAATTCACACCCATTTGTGTACCTTTAGGGCAGATGCGATTGCAAAGATTTTTTTATTTTGTCACCAGTTTGGTGATGAGACAAAATTCAGACTTGTTAGTCCTTACTTTTCACTTTTATTCTTTCAAAAGAAGAAGACGACTCCATTTTTTTTTTTTTTAACTTATCTATTACCCATCATCAGTAGCCCCACTACTTGATTTACCACTTTTTGGCCTGTTTTTTTTTTTTTTGTTTTTTTTTGTTACTTACAAAGTTTGATCAAACAAGAAACATGGTAAAGTGAGTTTGGACATTTTGTTTTCTTAAACAAATGTTTGGGTGGTGGTAGAAAAGCTATACAGTGCATTCTGATTTATCGAAACTAATTTCTTTTTTGGCAATAACATGTGAAGAAGACACATATGAAATTCTGGTAGACAGTAGGCATCAAAGTGAATTCCAATAAATAAATAAAAACAGGGTGATAGTACTTTCTTGTGACATTGTCCTGGCCTGACTACCCATATTAGAATGCTTTTGAGAATAATACTTAAAGAATGAAGCCAAACTATGAAAGTAAAACGAAAATGTAACAACAAAGATGCACACCTTTAATTCCACTGCCAAGTAGATGATGATGAACAGAGCTTCACAATAGAAAATTGTAAACATTTATTTAAAGTATTATTCTAACATAAAATGGTAGGCGATAAATTAAGAGTGTATGTGATAAATACTAAGCTATGGTTGGCCAAACGGATCATGTGTTACCTTTATGAAAATTATTTTGAAATGATAAAGTTAAAACAGTTGGAGGGACAAGATGCTAGCTCTGTTGATCTTCGAGTATCCTTGACCAGAAGAGAAGATATCCTTCTTAATTGAAGCACTTAAAAAAAAAAATTTTGCCCCTTTTTGGGCAGCTAGATACCTCCACATATAAAATACCTTGTTTCTAACTTTGCCCTCATATGAAGGTAAGTAAATACAGACAAACTTTTAGCCTATAGAAATGGGAAGTTTGCGGGGGGGGGGGGCAACTCTCGAGTCTGAATTCAGAATCTTGGAGAAATTCCTGGCTCCAGACTCCCAACCTCTGATGTAAAATCCTAAAAACATATGAAGCAATCAGTTAGTGAATATTAGTGAAATCTCGTTAATCTATTATAATAAAGTAGTATTCCTGTCTGTTTGTTTGTTCACAATTTGGTTAATCTATACACAAGTACATTGTTTCACAATTAGATTTTAATAATGTCAACGGGCTCATATTTTTATTCGACATTCAAGAGATTATCTCTTTTTGTATATTACATTAAAGAAAATGTTTTAATGATTAGTTTAAGATTTTTAATGAAAATTAGTAATAGAATTGTTTTATGTGTTCTATTTAGAAATATTATATAAAGTTGATTTATTTTTAATTTAATTTGCTTTTAATTTATTTTTCATTATTAGTATAACCAATATCAGCTGAATTTAAAAACGGAAGTTTTCATTTAACCTATGAATTATTTCTTCTTAAGCTATGAAATTTTATTTCCTTTATTTGTAACAAATTAAGATATTTGGTGTATCTTAAATAGTATGTGACTAAACCTTTTGCTCGGCAATGTTTTTTACCTGGCAACACCAGGTATATAGCTAGTACATTAATACTTTAAATATTTAATGCACTCACAGTCATCAATTCCAATTAAGTTCTGAAAATGAAACCCACACTAAACAACAGTCTAAATAAAGCAACAAATAAGAAAAAAATATGTAACAGCTAAACAGAATCAAAGAGTAAGATAAAATTCTACGATGAAAACAGATCTTGCAAAAGAAATGGATTAGATTGGATTACACTCTCAGAGCAAGTCGGTATTCAGAATTCACACTTACTATCTCTGAACACAGCTGGGAGGACACAGGAGAGATCATTCACACAGTAATCTGGAGGCCTTCTTTATTATAGTTTTTGTTCCTTTACTTAAAAATAATGTCAGAAAATTTTTAAAAGTTCAAGTAAAAAAAAACAAAAAAAATGAAATGAACAAACCAAAAAGGAGTGTTCTTCGAGGATTAACAAAAACAATGTTATATCAATAAATGCTGGTTGTTTTTTCTGGAGATTAACAAACGGATGAGCAAGGATAACAATTTAACATAAACAGATTTTAAATTAGCTTTTACAACTTCACATCATTATTGTTTTCTATAACGTTCTTCTTTTCCCCTTGAACAAGCAAAGATTTGTTAGTCATAATCGATGAAATAGAAATGATAACTTTGCTTTATAGAGAAAAGTAGGTTATGTTTTACTCAACAATTTTAATTCTGTCAGCAAATTTACATATTAATCAGTTTTAAAAAAAGTTACTATTTGTCTAACTTAATGGTGAATTACCTATCAAAATATCTACTTATATATAGAAGGTGCTGTGTGTGTGTTCGTTCTTTATAGATTTTGAAACGGCTGAGACGATTTTTTTTTCATTTCACACGTGCCTGGGAGTGCTCTGAGATTTTTTAAATCATAATACCTCCGATAATATCAAAAACTGATAAAAAAAAAAATCCAATTAAACGAACATTTCAATTCTGACCTAAGTTAACATCCTTATACAGGCTAACATGACAAGTGATTTGAGAAGTTTTATCACAACATAAGCAGAAGGGCACAGTATATAAAATCAACAGTAGGTTTATTGATAAGACAGTGGAATGTTCGGAATGAATGTTTCTGTTTAGAGCACAATTAAACCATAATACTTAACTTTTGCATTTCAAACTTGATTCAAGCCATTATTTAAAAATAATTTTATAAAATCAACAGTAGGTTTTCTACAGTGCAATGCCAACTATAATGTATTATGGACTAAGTCACTGCAGGGAAATATGTGAAGGGTCACCGAATAGAGCAAGCAATCAATCGATTTGATTGAAAAATGAACAATTTCACTGATTTCAATGACAATAAAATTATAGGAAATGTGAGACATTCATTGATCCTCATTCAACGTCGGGTCTCCTTGCTAGTCATATATAATCTAACATTTTGAATGACGACACAAGTGTATTACTTCAGGCCACCGACTGAACTTTATTAATATTTACATATTAATTTGTTTTTAAAAAAATTAATTTTTATATGTTCTCATTTCTATTTATTTTTATTCATATCCATATTTGTCTAATAGCATTAAGGTGTCCAACTGTACCATGTTTCGTCTAGATGTGGTTAATATCTTATTCAATTCTAGCATAGCAACTGCAACACATACATTTTCTTTAAAAAGTTGTGTGTGTGTGTGTGTATATATATATATATATATATATATATATATATAAGAGCATAATTGAAAACTAAATTATAATTTACAGGAATTTATTGTCTGAAAGGATTAATTATTAAGGAAATCTTAATATTTCTTTCTGAGTATCCTGTTGATTAACAAATTCTAGTAAATTATAATTTTTAGTCTTCAATTGTGTTCTTTTATGACAAGCTCTATTTCTTATTTTGGTTGGGATTACTATATAATATGTATATTTGTCTTTAAGTTTACAGGATCTTTTGGTTTGTAAACTTGGTTTTTACTTCTTCGTTTATATATATATATATGTGTGTGTGTACAGGGTAATTTCTTAAACTAAAAAAAAAGAAAAGAAAAAAAAAAGATCATTTTGAATTTTGGAATATATATTCTAAACTATACGATGAGTAATAATGGGCACACTTTTTTAAAAAATTTAAATTTAGTGGGTGTATATATAAAGATTTTTTTAAAATTCATATAAAAAAAATTTTCTGAATTAAATATTATAAATCTTGGAACATATATTCTTGAAAAGCCGATAAGTAACATTAAAGTTTAAGAGAGATAGCGATTCTGGCATTACAGTCCAAGTCAATTTTCTTTTTTCTTTCAATTAAGAATGAGAAAGACAGGAATATAATAAAAATTATTTAAATCTCTAAGAAAAACGCTTTTTTTTTTTTTAATTTTTGGAAGAACTGTTGTGTTAATTAAAAAAAAAAAGTATATCGCCCATAACAGTTTATTGATGATTTCTTAATTTAATCTTATTAATTTAATTGTCCATATCTTTAACAAAAATGTCTACACCCAACTCTTCAAGAATAAGTCCAATTAGCTAAAATCGTAAAATCTGAGTCCAAAATGAACATACAGCCATATGAACAACGGTAGTTATTTATTTTAGTGTTGAAGGAAGGCAAAGACTAGTACACAATTGGGTAGGAATCCGTCTTAATATTTCAGTCATCATAGACTAAAAGCAAATAATGCTTAGACACAGGAGGTCAGCAGGGAAAGGGGCATACATGACATACCTTTATGTAACCACGACTAACACCACTTCCAGGTGTTTTCACATACGAACAGATAAAAACTGGGTCACCACTCATGTGTTTGGTCACTGAAGATTTGACCAGTAAGATGGGATAGGAAATTCAAATGAAATTATTATGAATAGAAAACAATTAGTCGAAGTCTAAGTAGCATTGAAAAAACGCTTTTCATAGCAGATAAAACAAAATATAAATGTAAAAAGAGATTAATAAAACAAGTATATTTATAAGTGACATAAGTTTTTACATGTATAAAATTTGATTATTATCACCTAGCAAAATCCAGTATTGTCGGGGGAAAAATTGAAAAATCCAAAAAAACTTGATGGATGGAGTGATAGAGTCTTTTATAAAGCTGTGTGGATGTATTCAAAAATAAAAAATTCTGTTACAAATAGGCATGATAGGTCAAAAGAAATGCTAAACTGCTCAAAAGTTATGAGTCTGAGCCATTTTGAAAATGGCGGGCCTTGATTCTGTCAGTCCTGTGCAGTCCTTAAAGTCCACTCTCTCGGGACTTACCTTCTCATACTTTAAGAAGGAGTTAGTTTATTGCTAATCGCTTGAGGCGCCTCTCCCAGGAAATGCTGACAGGGATGCCCAGACATTTTTTGTAAGCCAGAGTGCATGTTCTCCTACAGAATTTTTAATTCCCACCTTTCGACCTTGTGTTACGTTTTCTTGTGAGGGAGGTAAATAAAAACTTATGATTGCCTGACCGACTGCCCGACCGGCAACCTTTTATGGAGTTGCTTGGACGCATCTAAAACAAAATAAGTAAAAACAAAAATAACGAAAATAAGTGCTTCTCACAAACAGATATAATCGTAGGTCTCGTTTAACAACAAATATATAAATAAGTTAAAGATAAATGAAAAAATAAAAATAACTACCAAAAATACACAATACAATAAAGATAAATGAGAGATTAATTGAAAGATTAAATGCATAAAGCTTTAGATAAAATGTCTAAAATAAAAAGTACCTACGGCAAGGGTTAAATGGACACCAGCATCATCAACACATACTTGAATTGGCAAAGCAAGTATTGACAAATCTTATTATATTATTTACATAGTAAGAAAAAAGTATGAAGTTATACCTGTAACTGTTAATAGATGTAAAAACAGCAAAAATACATCAGATTTGAAATAAAATCTTTACAAGAATTTATTTTTGAAATTAAACTTAATTCATACACAGATTTATCGACGATTTGGTATTTGTTTATCTGAATAATATGCTATTGTACTATCCTTTAATGCTCAATTCGAAATGTGAAGTATAATCTGTTTTATTGCCATGAAACCATCCTCACAGGCATTACCTCCTCCTTTAGGGATGGTGGTAGCATATTTTTGTTAATCATGAAGCCATTCTCCCAAACATTATCTTCCGTTTTTAGTATATTTTCTAAGGTCATTATCTTTCGTTTTTAGTCTATTTTGGGGGGTCATTCCGTTTTAGTATTTTCTGAGGTCATGAGATTATCCTCTCAGGCATTACCTCCTCCTTTGGGGAGGGGGTAGTAGTATATGTCAACAAAAAGTTGTCTGTTTATTAGTAAACTCTTTCATATGTACTAGCAATAATATGCGACCTGGGGGTGCATATTATTGCTATTAATTATATTTTTTCTCTATCTCTCCTTAACACCAGTTCAGTCTTATGCCAATCTTGCAGCGACAATAGGAGTAAAAGTATATAGCATAAAATATACATTTAAATAAGTGATATTAAGACGGGCATTTGTAAATGTGCTTAATTAAAAGAAAGAAGACAAGTGTGTGATGAAAAGAAATCAACAAAAGAGAACATGGAGAGGAAAATAGTGTGAAAATTGTGATGGCAATCTTGTGTCTTATAAGAAGTTTGAAGCTGGAATTGGGTCTGGCTGCAAGCATGGGCCGGTCATAAGGAGACCTAGGTTTGCTCATTTATCAGCCCCCCCCCCTTGTCACTACAGACAAAGTCTAACGGAAAGCCAAGCCGAACAGTTGGAGCCAGGGCAGCTACACGAGTTGCTAGAAAGGTGTTGCAGTGTTTCACCATCCGTCTATTGTGAAAATGTATGAAAATGAGCTAGTGAAAAATACCGAGACAGAGTGCTATCCTATTGTCATTGCTGACTTCATATTACATTAAACTGATCCAGTATTCAGGAGATTTGGAGAATCATGCAAGCTTATTAGGGTCTTCCATAACTAAAAGTTTAATTTTCATAAATAGAAGGTGATCGAAATGAATCAATTTAAAAAAAAAAAAAATGATTTAATTCTGTATAGATCTGTGTTTCAAACATATTTCCCTTACTGTTATATTTTCATTTAAATTGTTTTGTTTTTACTGTTTAAAATATTTTTATTTAAACTGTTTTGTTCTTACTAATTAAAAAAAAAAATAGATATGCAAATTCAGTTTCTTGCCATGTGATTTTGTACGTGTTCCTTTTTCTTTAAAAGACCGAGTTCTTTCTCTCTTGCTTTAGTAGCTGTGAATTTTATTCAATAAAACCTTGGAAAAAGGTTTTGTTTTACGTCTTCATTTACTTACAACAGTACACATAGCTTCTCGCCTTGATACAACAAGGAAACTATGCCCCGTTGGCCTTTATTGCATTACACTTACATTATTTGAGTTATTATTGAATCTATATTATTCTCTACATTGATATGTTTTTGTAATCAATTTGCATGGTTCTGTGTCTTATGTTGCAAGGTCTATATATTAGTGGTCTGACAAGGCCACAGGTGAGATAACTAAGCAAAAAGAAAACCCTAAGCAAAATTCATCCCAAAGCAGCAAAACTGAAACTGCCAGGGCACTATATATGCAAATGTAGGCAAATTTGGACAGATTTTATTGGCTCGAAAATATAGATTCTTTTTTTTTTTTTTTACCAATTTTATAAAATTTTAACCAAAGATATGAGCATTTCAATATTCAATTTGGCTATGAGTAATATATATATATATATATACACACACACACACACACAATATCTGATATTTCTCCAAAACCTCTGGTCTTGATGGAAAAGAAACAAAAACTTGCTGCTATGGTTTCAAATGATCTGAAATAACAGCAAGGGGAGACTCGATTCCAAATATGTTATATCTCCCTTCTTTTGGAAATAGGGTAGGATTATGAATATCTCCAGTATCAAATAATCCTTATACACTGCGAAATTTACTTTATGTATGAAAACCAAGGAGGGGAGATGTAAAATATGAGAAATATTTGGAATCAAGTCTTCCCTTGCTGCCATTTCAGATTATTTGAAACCATAGCAGCAAGTTTTAATCTCCCCCTCCATCAAGGACAGAGGTTTTGAGTATATATATATATATATATATATATATATATATATATATATATATAAATATAAAAGAGCGTGTGTATAATGAATTTGGGTATATGATGAGTTAGGTATATAGCGAGTTTCTTTATTGTCTAGTGTTTCATAAATGTTCTTTGTAGATGTGTATATAACTGCTTACATATATACATTTCACACAAAGGAAAAAAATCTAATCGTCAGTTGACAAAACGAGATGGTCAGTTGACAGGTACAGTTCAGGAAATTATTTGTTCATCAAATGTTTCTCAAAGTAAATTAATCATATCATTTGCAACTTGCAAATGCTATTTGGGTGTCAAAATTGCCAAACCAAGCTGAACTCAAAATAACCGATAGTTTCCAAATCTGCAATTAAGGAAAATAGAAATTTCAATTTAAAGTTCGCCACCACAAAAAAAAAATCACCTTGTAATTCAACTGCCAGTTTCTGTTGTTATCTAGTTGTCAAATGTCTCTGGTGATCATTCCCTTCTTTACATGGTCGGAGTCTAGTAGTCCAACAAAAGCATTTCCAAACCATGTTGTTTTCTTTTTTTAGAATAATGTTGTTGGATGTTCTGTTAATAGTAAACCACTTTCTGATATTTGCATTTTTTAGTCTATATCCACAAGTTATTCCAATAAGGCAAATATGAGTTCTATTAAAAATACAGAAATAACTTTACTATCAGAGTTTTATCTCGTCTTCTTTTTTCCAGGTGGCACATAAATCTTGACAATAAAATTAAGTTTGTCTTTTTAAAACTCAGATGTTGAATTTTCATGAAAGATGACATCTGCATACAAGTAAATTGTCATATGGCATTTTTGGCTCAGTGAATGTTTATAAAACGTGTGCAAGTAAAAATAAATTTTAATTACAAAGTATAAACTAATCCATTCAAAATGTCAATATCTCCACTACATTTACATTTCACTAGCTGTATTCTTGTGTATATAATCAGTTCTCATGCATTGGGTTTCAAAGAATCTGAATAAGAGCTATGTATCTCAACAGTGATGTCACAGAGGCAGGAAACCATCAGTTTTGTGGCAAATGAGCTGGCAAGATCTTTCTTATTCAACTGAGTCAATAATGAGAGAGAAAGCAGTTGGGTTTAGATATCTGCTGTCTTTGCCTGAAGAGATTTGGGGGTATGCATGTACATGTATGGTTTAAAGAAAGAATAAAAACCAAAAGAGAGTTTTTAAAACCCAATTTCATTTGTAATGTTTTTTTTCTGTTTTTTTTTTTTTTTTTTTTTTTTACCTATGCATCACCACTTATCAAGGCCCAGAGACCACGCGAGGATAAGGGTGAAGAGTGTACAGTAGTCAATAGGACAATATAGTAATCGTTAGTAATGGAAATTCATAAATTTGTTAACTTAAGTGGAACGGCTCATCAAAAACTTGTTTACGTTGGATTTGAAGACAATCAGATTGTAGTCAGCTGGAAAGCAAGAAAACGGAAGATAGTTCCACAGGCATGCACTTCTAAGAAAGAAGCTTAGTTTATGGAATCTACGTTTAGGTTTAAGCACAGATAAAGAGTGGGAGGAATTATTGATAGTGTTTTCAGCTAGACGAGTGTTTCATTATTATTAACGTTTATGAAAGTTGTTATTGAAAAGAATAAGACGTCTACAATAACAGAAAGAATAAAAGATGGGAACTACAGAAATTCTGTCAAAGTGGATACAATATGAGGATTGAAGAACACCCCAGCTACATTATAATAAATACAGCAAACGATTCACTGGATACGCTTAAACAGACATGAATTGCTATTTGACCAATAGCTGGAGTGCATTCAACGGTTCTTACTTTTTCCAATAATATTACTGCACAATACCACAACAGATCTGATAGAATCTGAACGAAGACTAACCGAATCTATAGTAAGCAATAATATACTAAGGGTATACAACAGCTATATTTCAGAATATGAAGATTTAAATGTCTTTACTGCTATTGAGCACTATTCAAATAATAATAGTGTGTTAGTAAATACTAAGATACTGTCATTCATGTCACATCTGATTATAATGATATTTAGATGAGGGAGGGAGGGGGAAGAAATCGGAAGAAAGTTTACAACCTGGAAAATATAGTATGTGAAGTGGAAAAAAATGAATTGCCAATGGCTTGATCATGCATGAACAGGATGTGCTCGATCAGCTATAGAATACAAGATTAATTAAAACAGAAGAAGGCATTCATCATGCTTTCCTTGAGGATGAATTAAACATGTTCAACATTCCTATATTGAACACAAATAATTCGATCCATACATCGGAAATTGTTTTCTTTTTTTTACAAAAAAAAAGATCACCATTTATTAAGGTGATAAGCCACAAATAAGAGGGAATGGGTGTCAGCTGAGAAATGAAGGAACTTATGAGAAAATCAGGAAAGATTGATGGATGGACTAAGCTCAAATTGCTAGTAGAGATCGTTGATAACACGAATCTATTACCATTTGATTTGAACACGACGCTGTTGTAATCTGAAGGGAAGCGGTTGTGTGGTAATATGTTCTATAAACAGGAAGAAATTGCAAAGAAGCTATTTGTGGAAGTTCTACATGATGCTAGGTATAAGGAGGAAGAAAAGAAAATTAAGTGATGCCTCCGGATATTTTCTTCAGCTTCTTAAAAATTGAAATTTTTAGAAGAAAACTACAAAGAATTGATCAAATATTAGTCATTTATTGAAGTTAGAATAACTAAAGAAATTTTGGAAAACGTGATGCATTAATTTGTGAGCCATTTGCAAAAATATGTGGCAAGTAGGAAACATTCAGTTGAATGGCATTCATTTTAATGTTTTTTCAGTTTTGTTATCAGAAATATAGTTTTAATGTTATTTAAAAGAAATGATATTTTAAAGATCGCTTATATATAATTATAATAGCTGTTTCAGAAAAAAAAAATCAATTTTTAACCAAAAGTAAGATATGGAACAGATAGATATATAGATTAGTTTTCTAATGAAAACGTACAAAAGCAAATGACTGATTTTAATGCAATGGAAGAGAAATCTACAAAGAAATCAATTAAGGAATTATTCACTGACATTTTGTATTGAAAACAAAAACAAAACAAAACAAAAATGATATTTAAATGAAAGGAAAAAAATCTACAATAAAAAAAAAACTCTGAAACTTCAATCAAGGAAGAGCAATAAAAAGAATCATATCCTGTCCTATATATTCATCAGTGAGAAATTGTATTTGAAAGTGTTCACAAGGAAGTCTTCAGAAAAGTTCCCATTAATATGGATTAATAAGCAACAAAAAGTTAAACCCTCACTTTCACACTAATCCCTCCCCCTACACACACTTAAATTTGATATTAATTTATATAGACTTATAAGTTATTTTTCTAACAAATCAGTGTATTCATCTATGATCACAAAAGCAATTCATTAAATTCACGACCATAATTTAATGATCTAAATTAAGAAAAAGTATAAACTAGACACGCTGTTCTCATTTTTTTTATACATAACTAAAAAATATATTGGCTTTTTTTTTTCTTTTGGCAAGGAGCAAAGTATATTCTGATGCTACACTTTATCTTTTCTCTTCTCAGTCAATGAGACAATAAATCCTTCGAGAATGAGCAAACCAGCGTATCCTTTTCTGATGAGCTAGAATTTATTTACATTGAAGCAAATATTTTTAATGCGATTGGATTACTGAGAACAAGATGTAAATCTATCGTTTTTTTTTTTGTTTTTACACCAAAAGGGATCATCAACAAAATGCACCAAATTTGGAATCTCTTCCCTATTCTCAAAATTAAAATATGTAAAATGCAACTTATAAAATGGAACTCATCTTCCTCATTCTTTTTTGTGCTTTTGAATTAAACATCCATATATCAAATATATATATATATATATATGGATCGTGAATATGATCCGGTAACAGAAACATGTGTAACTAAAATAGATAAAACGGTAAATATATATATATATATATATATATATATATATATATATATTTGCTCTGCAATAATATTGAGCGCCTTCTTCAGGTTTTTACTAATTACCAGTTTTGCTAAATATATGAGAGAGAGAAAGAGACAGAGAGAGATACTTATTATTAAATAAGTCTTAGCATTGCTTATTTAAAAACACACAAAAGAATATTGGAAGTCACACACACACACTATACATATATATATATATATATATATATATACATATACAGAGAGAGAGAGAGAGAGAGAGAGAGAGAGAGAGAGAGAGAGAGAGAGAATCAATAAAATAAGAAAATGACAAAAAAATATATGCTAATGCATATAGATTTATTCATTTATGCAATAAGGATGATACCTCAATTAGGAGTGTATGATAAGTAAGAACTTTTTATACCATGGTATTTCAAAGCCTAATACTTCTCATCAGAAGAGGAGAGAAGATGCTAGGTAACATAATAGGGATGCAACGTCTATCGAAAGTTACATTAGAAGCGAAATAATTGTGCAGTGGGTGATAAAATATTGGGACTATTTGAGGGTAGGAGAACTAAAGTGATCTCCGTGATATAGGAGTATAGCTTTTATTAAATAATGAAGGCAGATCTATAGCATATTCGCCATGGTGGGTTTAATATATGTGTACAATATGTATGATTAAACTCTTGGAAAGAGTATAGGGTAAGTGAATTGAAAGAAGATGCTTATTTAATCATATGTATTACTGGGTTATAGCTATGAAACGAGTTTACGTGAAATAGGGGATTTATGCTATGTCGGTATATTTTAGAAAGAGTATCGAAGATTATAACAGTATTTCAATAAAGTATAAATTATTAGAAATGATACTATAATAAAATAATAAAAATGAGGGGATAAATTATAAGGGAGATACAATATAAAAAACATTTTTAAGTGAATAAGATAGAGAATAAACAGGTGGTAGAATAAGGGGATAAAAATACAAAGGAGTCTGGGATGAATAAATAGAAAAAATATAAGAGTTATAGAGTAATGATAAATAATAAAAGTATAAGAAATACAAAGTTATTAAACATAGGTTGGTTGTTTTTGTTTTATGGCATATCAACCCTTTTCAGGTTATTTCATACCAAATCCAGTTATTTTGAAGAAAAATTTTTTAATAGAATATATTTGTTTTTTTCAAGTCAGTTTGTATTCAACGCATAGTTGGGACCCTAACAGGTACTACCACTTCGGGTCAGAGTGGACCTGGGAGCAATGGCAATTAAAGGGTGGCTCTAGACTCCCCAAAGCCTGCAAACTGGGGCCTCACCATCGAATATAGTTTAAGGTCATATCCAGGACCATTAAATATAGAAGAATAAAAAAATAGATATAAAAAAAATAAGTATAAAAATATAAAGATCCAAGTGAAAACAAGAAATAAAATAAAATGAAAATACGACAATAAGAAAAATTTACAGTAGGAGAAAAACCTTAAAGGCAAACGAGTAGAGGTGTTATCCACAGTTTTTAGATCCTTGTTGAGTGCAAAGCAGTGTCGAATTTTTTTTTTTTTTTAATTATTAATAAATAAACAGAAGTTCCTGTGAGAAATTCAGTCTATCCAGTTTAAATGGTGACTCGGTAACGTGTTGCGGTTGGTGAAGGAAATTTTGAAATCTTTTCGAATATTACAGCTGGACCGAGAATATAATGAATGGATATTGCCTCTCTTTTTGTAGGGAAAATGGTTTGAAAGAGCAATTTATTTCAGGATGTAATATATATATATATATATATATATATTATTTACAAATAAGCAGATTGCCACTCAATTTAGTTTTACTTTTAAGACTTCTGCACATGTTATTTTTAGTGGAACATTGCACAATAAAAATGGGTTTTATTACATGTCATTTATCATTACTTATTTAACAAATGTGTTAATATATTGCAACTGGTAAACAAATATATTAGGATGTCAAATATTGATGGGGATGCACCTGCTATCAGTTAATTTTTATTATGAGATAGATGTTCGAAAACAGGAAACGTTTAGGGTTACGAAAAGGTGTCAAAGGATCTATTATGCTGCTGTATGAGAGCAACAAAGATATTGGCAATTAAAATGTAACATTATGCCTTACTATCGGTACATAAACCGTAATAACTTTTGTGCACTTTTTGTTGTAACCCAGGTTGTTGACAAACGCATGTTGTTATTGTTATACGCCAGGCTGTTGACAAAAACCATGTGGACTCATGTTGTTTGATGATAAAGATTCTATTTGAATCATAACAGAAAACTATATGCATAACAGAAAGAGAACGTCCGACCTACGCCATGATGGTGTGACTCAGCAGTTAGAGTACAACTGTCACTAACAAACAAATTCTATGTTTCAGAAGAAAATAATGTTTTCATATTGTATCTGGTACTTGTGCATAATTTGAACCAGACGTAACTCAACGTCCGATCGGCATTGCTCGGAACAAAAAAAAAAAAGCAAAAAATATACCAAGAAACAACGATCTACCATAAAAAGTTTTTTTGTTTTATTTTTTTGTAATATAAGATTTTATTGTAATTTGTTTTTATTTTTTGTTTAATGAAAAAGTTCAAAATTAAACAGATAAGCAAAGTTTTTTTTGTTTTTAAGTTTTTTGTGTAACAATTAAAGAAACATTTTTTTTTCAAGAAAAAGATTAATAAATTTTTTTTTTTTTTTTTTCAGTAATGGTGGTTCTTAACATGGAGAGGGATGTCTATTCAGAAAGCCGTTCTTAACATGGGGAGGTTGGGGAGGGTGTTTATTTCGAAAGTAGTTTTTAACATGAGGAGGTTGGAGGTGCATTACGTGCGCATGCATCTCCACCCATATCCATTCTTCTCAGATCTTTTACCGATGATGCACTTCTCGCCACAGGAAATGCAGGTTTTTTTTTGCTTTGTTTTTTTTTTTTTCAGCAATTAATTTTTGTTTTTTCTTGACAATATGAGACTGCTTGTTCCGGTGTTATCAAAATTTTTTCCGGACCAGAGATATTTTTTTTTCAGTTTTCAAAAAAGGGATGTTACAGGTGTGTGCTGCTTAATGAATTTAATGATTTTTATTTCCTTCCAATTTTTGTTTCGAAAAGTTCATCTACTACTTTACAGTGCATTGATTGGCTGATCGACGTCTTACGTCACATTACAATAAAATCCGAGGGCATAACGTCATGTTCCGAGCAAAGCCGATTGGACACCAAGTTACGTCTGGTTCAAATTATGCACAAGTACCTTATATCTGATGCTGAAAGGACGTTTGCTCATGTGGAACCCACTTTGAGAGAAATCCTGAGTTAAAGAATATAAAGTACAAAAAGTTAAAGGTTAATACCAGTGTTGAGATAATTCACTGGATTCTGAAACTAGAAAAATCGGAATTTTTAAGGATATCAGAATCAGTATCAAAAAAATTTGTGTTTACTTTTTTTAATACTCAACACGAGTCTTTTCATTTGCTTTTGTTTAAAACTTAATTTCCCATTGCTAGTACTAATGATAAAGATTTATCGATTTTAAAGTACAATCTATACATCATCACCCACAAGTATATTTTTATGTTTCCAAAAATATATGCACATACTACATGGATTTTTATGATAATCTGAAAATTAACAACTCTATAACAAAATATTAAAAGATTTGAAAAGAATCGGGATCAGTAATTGTATCGAAACAGTAAATTTAAAATAGAATCGATAATTGTATTAGAATCAAGAAAAAAATTCGTCCCATCATTAGTTATTGGCTATCCCTACAAGAAGCATTTTTATGTTTTGCATTTGTGAAATAACCATTTCTTAATCAAGTGCGTAGTTCTTGCCAGTGCCAGTTTATCTGTTTAAAGTCCATGGAGTGAACAAATAGTGTACACGCTTCTCTTTCTTATTCTTTTTTCCCTCAAATCTCCAATTATGAGCTCATCTGTACGTGCAGTAAGGTAACTTTGGACTGTACACACAATGGCACTCATGAGAAAATTTCAACAGCGACGATAAGTAAACAACTACAAACAAACTGTCAGTTAACTGACACGCAAGTGTAAAGCAAACCTTTCTCCTGTGAGCGTGTGTATTCTTTCATCAACTTTTACATCCGGTAATAAGCTTATTTGCATTCTATGGAATAGTTGTTATTTGATCTTGAAATCAGGTAAACAATGAACATTAAATAAAACAAAAAAAAGTAAACAAAAGGTAAATAGTAAGTGCAAGAGCTTGAATTTTTTTTCTCTTTTAAATGAATGCAAAATTTTCTTCATTTATCACACCTATATTTCCATCCAAAATTGTTATTAAAATCACTAATACAAGACTTGTGGAATTATGTATATAGAGATATACTAGAGAACAAAGGCTCAATCACAACTTGTATGTCTAATTTGCATTACTATTTTTTAAACAGTTTGTAATAAATTAATGCTATTAATTTGTAATTCCATTGTTCTATTTTCCTATCTACGTGCGGTGGGGTAAGTTGAAAAATCAATAAAATCCTTGATCAAAAAAAATGTGCAAACTAAAATAACAATTATTTAAAAACTATACATCTCTGGAATCTGTAATGTATAGTTTTTAAAGAAATAATTTGCCTGTATATATATGTGCAATAGTTTTGTTGCTATTAACTGTAATTAAAGTGATTTAATAAAAAGAAAACGGTAAGTTGCCAAAACCTTTCTTAAAATGTTAAATTTATTCAATTGTAGGGGAGGTAATTTAAACAAAATGTATTAGTTTTTGAAATGACTATAGATTTATACTAGCGGGAGTGGGGGGGGGTACCAGGCATAAAATATGCTTAAATATGATATTTTAATTTGTCCAGATTTCGTATTTATTATTATAGAGTGGTGATTTTAAAAGTAAAAAAGAAGAGTATTTAGGTGCCATCAGCTAGAATCGAAACTGAAACTGTAGCATTCAAAGCTGGTGGCGTTACCACTGTGCCAACGTGACATGCATATAAACCGATTAAAAATTAAAAATAAACTAAGATGAATGTACAAATGTTTAACGATTTTACAATTTTGACCCATTTTTGACTCCTTAAAAACAATTTTAACCGGCTGAAGAACCATAAAAGAACAGCTTGCAAAAAATCCAATCAATTGAGGGCCCTAGCACTGCTCTGCGACTTTTAGTTTCGGTAGAGATAGAGTTTGAAAATATGGAGACAGAGAGATATATAGCCGTTTATATATTAGATTAAAGATATGTAATATAAGTTATACATTTAAAAAGTATGGCAGGTAATTTTCTGCTTTTTTCAATATTTTTGTATTATTGCAATTTTTTCCAAAAATTATCCTAATTATGCTATTTTGATCTTAAATTACCACTGGTGTACTCTCTATACAGAATTAAGATTATATAAAAAGTGAAGTAGATAATATTAATATACAGATGCTCCTTCTAATCTTTTTTCCCCCCATATAAAACTAATGACTCAAACAATCTAGAAATGTCCTCTCAACCACCAAATATTTTCTCTCAGGTGCGTTTATAAAAGCCTGGGCCTGGTGTTACAACATACAACCACAAAATCATGGGGAAAAAAAAAAAAAATTACACTAAACCAAAATAAAAGCTGTGGGGTTCAGCAGAACGGTCTGAATGCCATGATCAGCAGGGATCCTTTGATAGCCAACTTGAGGGACCTAGTTAGCATTTCACAAATATTTGTCCTCCTTCTTTTAAGGAGGAAAACACTAACCCAGATCAAATAGAGGTAAATAAATATGATCAGCACAAACTAAAGACCATGCAGAGGAAGAAATAAACCACAAATAAAAGTAGACTAAAAATGGAGTGCTGTTACAAAAGCAACCTACACGGGCTTCTTTACACATATAGAACATAATCTAGATGTTATGCCAGCGATTTTCTAAACACCCTGTATATAAAAGATAACACATTATCAAAACATTTAGTGAAATACTAAACACAAATTTACTTTTTTTTCTTTTTTTTTTTTTTTTTTTTTTTACAGAAAATGGGTTAAGCTTCATAAACCATATGAGAGCTTGAATGTTGTGCAGTAAATTTAAACGTCCAAATATTTTTGCTCACGGCATCAAAAGTTTACTCTGTGTTTAAAGAAAAGATTAAAATGAATGTTGGATAGAAGTGAATTTAATGCTATGTTTCTCAACACAAATACAAGTCAGTCTTAAGACTGGATATCCCCACCTGACAACGTAAGGATGGGTCAAATCTTATTTCTTCATATTATATGAAGCATTCTTAAAATTAGATGACGGATGACAAAATATGATTTATCTGAACCAACTGAAATTATGCATAATGAATACGATTATCAAAGAGTATTAAATCCATACATCAAATTTTGAAAAATCGGAAGTTGAAATTCTGTCAAAATTTCGATCGACCATGATCTAACTTTTCGAAGCCAAGATCATAGAAGAAGCAAGATTTCATTGGCTACAATATCGGCCAAGTAGCTAATCTCTGATGAACAGAACCCAAATTATTCCTGGAAGCATGACATTCACCTTTTACATGATCTGAACCCTTGTCCTATACATTCAAAAGTTAAATCAGTTCTAAGTTAGACAATGACTGATATTTTGATAAAGTTTGGTAACGATTGGTTAAGCAATGTGAACACTAGGCTGTACATAAACAAATGAACTGAAAACATAACCTCTGCCTTAGCGGGGGTAGTAATTGTTGCCGACATTTATGCAATTGCACAAAATTTCGAACAATGCTTTACTACACAATAACTTTGATGTTAAAAAACATATCCATCTCCTTAACTGTTTGTAGCTACATTTATTTATTTTCTTCTTCTTCTTCTTCAACTTTCATTGTTAGAATGAAATTTAAAACATATGTTAAACATATTGCAAAATTTGAAAACTACTGCAATTGTTGAATTTTTTTAAATTTCAAAATCTATTAATAGTTTTATTAAGCTACACAATTCTACCAAAAGATTGTGACTCTCAAAAGTTTAAATTAACTAAGTAGGCATATTTTACCAATTGTCATCTTTTGCTTATTTCTGGTCAAAATAAAAAGGCATTTCTATTAAAAAAAAACAACATTCTATTCAACCTTTTAATATAAAACAGAATTGCTCTGTCTTGATTACAACTGAGAAGTGATATGGATGAAGTGGAGACTAACACGAACATGGATTGAAAATATGGAGTCCTAAGTTCAAATCCTATTGGTTGCATAGCAACATTTTCTCGTTGCATGTTGGCAACCACCACGTGGTATGTCTTGTAATTACTTGATTCTAGAAACAATTGAGGAAATCAATGGCAGCAACATAATTGTTGGTTCTATGGAAAACCAACCGTTACTAGGTAATTTTATGGCGTATCGCTGTATGCAAATGGTTTGTAGATTCATTTGGTTTGTAGGCATATATATTTTGCAAATGGTGTGTAAAATATAAAGGCAGACACATGAAAGCAGTCACACAACTTTCCTTATTATAGTTCTAATTTTTTTTTTAATGGAAATCGTTCCAGACAAGAGATGAAGCCACTTGACGTAAAGAACTAAAAAAAATTCTTTTTATGTAAAAAGAAAAAATACTACTTCAAGATAAAAAAAAAATAGCCAACAATAAGTGCTAAATGGATAGATTCCAAATCAGAAAACAGCAATCCTCCTGCTTTTTGTCAGAAACATCATTCATAGAATGTGTAGACTAAAGAACAAAAGGAAAGCGACTACTAAACAACAAAAGGAATGAAAAATTGAATTAATATTTGGAATATTCACACACACACACACACACACACACATATATATATATATATATATATATATATGTTACATATGCACACAAAGACAAAAATGATTGAATTGACCATGATTAGACTCAGAGCTTTATAAAAGAAAGGAACAGACTCCTCCTAGTTGGAGCAACAAAGATTAGCGTCCCTTTCTGTATTCAGACAAAATGGGGCATGAGCAACTCCATTTGTGACTAAAGAGCATGGTTTTAGTACTCCTTGCTTCAAAATTATTTAAATTATTTTCAAACGTTAAAAAATAAAAAAAGAAAAGTTGTAGCTAAACTATGACTTATGCTGTGTTAATCTGTTGACGGTTGGTTAGTTGGAGCTAAGCAGATAAACAAGATTATATATATATATATATATATATATATATATATATATATATATATATATATATATATATATATATATATATATATTCCCTTATAAAGGCAGAAATGGCTTGATGGCCTTGATTGAACTATGCTATGCAATCATTTCCTGGCTTGAGTGATAGGAACTCTAAATCCTGTGAGGACAACGATGCTTAATTAGTTCTCAATAGATTTAATGAAGCAAACTATTTTTTAATTAGTTCTCAATAGATTTAATGAAGCAAATTATTTTAGCAGATATAACCTCTACAAACTAACCCAATAACATTAACTAACCACGCGGGGTCACAGAAATACCTGGATTAGAACCCAGGCGCGGAGCAAACCCTCTCAGTGGTGACGGACCCAGTAGATCTTTCCAGATCATCTGTCTAGGAGAAGGAAAACTCTGAAACCAAACCAAAGAGGAGGGAGGCCTCTTCAGTCTTGGATGACAACCTTCCTAGAGCTGGTGACTCAATCAAATTACCGGTTTGCAAACCTAAAATGCTTAAGGAGTAGATAGGTCCTGCCTATCGCCCGGCTTCCATACTCCTTCTTTGCCTATTAGTCAGGCGCAGAGATACTATCACAGTAATTCGACAGAAACACCCAGTGGTAGATCTTGTTTCTTGTCTAGGGCAATGAACACCGTTTCCCCACTCCCGACACACCCCACCCCTAAAGCTGGGCACTTGAGAATGCTTGAGTACCACATATGCCTGAGCAATTAGATTGGGTTGACCTTCCTCCGATGGGTTGAGGGTACCGGATTGACAGTTACTGGCTGCTGTTTCCGACTGGTAGTACAGGAGCCCTTTGGTAACGCTTAGAGCGGCTGCTCCATCAACAGTTGAATAATATCGGGATGTTTGCAGTGCCATGGCGCGCATGGAAAGGGACCCTGCACTCATCCCCGGTGGGCTTTCCTGAGGCCACAGTCCTAGTTGATGGAGGGTCAGCTGATGGTCTACTTGTGATGCATGTGTGATATTCTGCATAACCTCCTGTTCGGCTTCCCCTAACCCAACTGAAACTCGTTAAAAAAACATGATGACAGTACAATCTAAAAATAAGCTTAAACCAGGCTTAGGGTCAAACAAATCCAACTTGCCTCCTCCCTTGAGGCTTGCATTCACAAATATCCGTGGGCTTAGAACTAATTTAGCTGATGTTGAAGCATTTCTCCTAACAAATACCCCGGATATCTTAGCACTAAGTGAGACTAACCTACACTCCTCCATCCCCTCTTACTACTTTAACATGCCTGGATATCTCCCACTCTGCCGTAAGAACTCTGACAGACATATGCACGGACTTGGAGTTTACATTCGTAATACCCTTCCCTTGACTAGAGAAACAAACCTAGAAACGGATGATCAAGCCTTTATGTGCTTTAGACTAATCATGCAACACAATATTAGCTACTTTTACTTTCTCTACCGCTCTCCCTCGACCCAAGACTGCACCATAATAAACAAAGTATCTGACAGCATAGACACAGCACTCTCCTTCGACACTAGCGCCCAAGTACATGTATTTGGCGACTTTAATGTCCATCACAAAAACTGGCTTGGATTCTCTATTTACACAGATGCAGCAGGCAGCGCAACTCATAGCTTCTCTGTATCTCACTCCCTATCGCAAATTGTTACTTTTCCAACCCGCTTCCCTGATCAGGAAGAACAACACGCATCACTATTAGATCTGTTTTTGACCACAGTTCCTGATGATTGTGTAACAAAAGCCGACAGCCCACTTGGGAACGCTGATCATGCGGTGATAATGGTTGAAATCGCCCTAAACTCTAGACCCAAAACTGAAGAGCCAGTGCTCAAAACAACGAGATATTATAAAAAGGCTGACTGGGAAGCTATCAGAGATCTTATCAGAGACGCCCCATGGGGAAATATTTTTTCTCTTCCTGCTGAACAGTGTGCAACCGAGACCACTGAATGGTTCAAAACTGCAATCGAAGCGCATGTTCCCATGCGGAAATTCTATACCAAGCCCCACTCTCCCCAATGGTTTACTTCGACTTGCGCAACTGCCATTGCTCAAAGGCAGCATGCATTCCGCAGGTTTAATCGACATAAGTCCAGTTCAAACAGACAGAAGTACATAGAAGCTAGAAGTAACGTTAAGAAGGAAATAGCGACAGCTAAGAGGGAATTTACGGAAACCACTAAAAAACGCATCGAAGCACAAAAACTAGGAACTCGTGACTTCTGGAAAATCTACAACAGTGTCGTAAATAATGGGCAATCAACAATTCCCCCACTAACCAACAATCACGAGGTTCTTTGCTCAGCAACCGAGAAGGCTAACATGCTTGCCAGTCGGTTTGCCTCAAACTCCACACTGGACCCTCTAAACCACCCCCTACCTCAATTTCCTATGCGGACAGACGCCACGCTAGACGATCTGAAAATAACCCCTGCTCAGGTGCATGCTATCATAAAAAACCTTGACACTTCCAAAGCATGTGGACCCGACCTCATCCCAGCTGTGCTATTAAAAAAGTGCTCAGCCGAAGTAGCTCCAGTTCTCTCCAAACTCTACAACAAATGCCTTAATGAATCTTGCTTTCTGAGCTGTTGGAAAACTGCTTCTGTAGTACCAGTATTCAAGAATTCTGGCGAAAGAACTGACCCATTAAATTATCGCCCTATTAGCCTCCTCTCACTTTTTGCCAAAATATTTGAGACCTTAATTAACCATGCTCTAGTCCAGCACCTTACAGATGCTAAACTTCTGACCGACCATCAATATGGATTTAGACAAGCCCGTTCCACGGCAGACATCCTCACTGTAATCTCTGAACGCATATACCATTCACTGGACAAAGCGGGAGAGGGCAGAGCGGTAGCTCTAGATATATCTAAGGCTTTTGACAGGGTATGGCATGAGAGTCTCCTCAGGAAGATCTTAGATCTTACGGTATCACTGGTAGAATACTTAACATAATTAAATCCTTCTTAGATAAGAGAAAAATCCAGGTTGTCCTCGACGGTCGTACATCTAAACAATATGATATAAATGCGGGAGTGCCCCAAGGATCTATCCTTGGACCTCTGCTGTTCCTGATATTCATAAATGACCTCCCCGACAAGATTGCCTCTGAGATGGGTATATATGCTGATGACACCACACTCTATAGCAGGCACGACAGGAAAACAAATGAACATATATCTAAAGTAATGGCAGAAACACTAGAGGAAGACCTCCAATCAGTAGTGGAATGGGGACAAAAATGGATGGTAACGTTCAATGCCACCAAGACAAAACTGGTTTCATTCAATAATTACAAGAAACCTTCTCTACCACCTATAGCAATGGCCAACGACTCTTTATCTGAGAGTACGTCTCTCAAGCTCCTTGGCCTAACGTTCACAGGAAACATGAGTTGGAACAATTACATCGAGGGCATTGCCAGGGCCGCTGCAAAGAAGGTGGGCTCTCTCTACCGTGCTAGAAAACTTTTAACACCCGAAAGTATCCTGTACCTCTATAAGGCCACTATTCGCCCATGTATGGAGTATTGCTGTCATATTTGGGCCGGTGCATCGGCTACTAGTCTCTCGCTCCTTGACAGGGTTCAAAAGAGAGTCGCAAATCTGATAGGCCCTAAACTGGCATCTAAACTTCAGCCTCTGTCCCATCGTCGAAACGTTGCATCCCTCTGCCTGTTCTACAAGTATTATAATGGTGAATGCTCTGAAGAACTGCAAGCACTTGTGCCCCCACAACGTGAACACCCTCGACAAACCCGACAAGCTGCAAAATCCCACCCCCACACTGTAGAGATCCCTAGATGTAAAAGATCTTTCTACTCCAGTAGTTTCTTCCCCAGAACTGCTAGACTTTGGAATTCCATTCCAGGTCACTGCTTCCCCAACTGTACTGACATGCATAAGTTCAAATGCAACGTGAACCAACATCTCGCTGCCCTAATCCCTACATAGTACCCCAGTAGATGTTTCCCCTGATAGTAGCCCCCTACATCAAAGTGACAATGTGACTTGTTTTGGGTGAAAATGTAATAAAAAAAAAATTTAAAAAAAAAAAAAGCAAATGCTGACACAAAAATAGATTTAATTTACGAACTAAGAACAAAAAAGAAAAAACTATTCTTTATTTATTAAACGTATCTTCATACGTGCCATCAATAACAGTTGAATGCATCCAATGTTTTAGAATGTCCTGTGATCAATCATACAAAATGGGAAATGTACCTTTAGATAAAATAATAATTTGCATAAGGGAAAGTCAATAAATGACACATGGAAATGATTGAAGATAGTGATACTTTGATGATTTATTTCTAGGATGTGCATAAGTAATAAATGTTTGACATTAAACACTTGGGATTATTATATTGGATTATTATTTTCATCATCGAGCACTGACTGATGGTTTTTACTGAAAAAGTAAGTGATAGCAATTCTCACTAGACATTTTCTCAATATTTTAGATGATTGCCATCTGGATAGTTCCTTCTTAGATTTCCAGATTTTTTTTTCTATTCTCTAAATACTTTGGAATGGACATTCCTATGGTTCTAGTCACAATCGGAACTATGTTTTTTTTTCTTTCCAATTCTCTTGTTAAGTTAAAATACTTTGTTTTCCTCTTTTCGTTTTCAGTAGAGCATAAGAGAGAAAAGAAATGCAAAGCCTACAATTTGACATGTTTTTTATTCAGTAGAACTGGATTCGCTTTTTTTTTTCTTCTTCTTCTCATTATTACATACACAACAGCATTGGCTGACAATTTCCTCTCCTAAGACTTTAAATCACTTCACCGTTTCAAAATTGCTGAATCCACAATTGTTGTCATATGGTTATTACATATTTTTTTTTTTCAATGAAAAGGATTTTATGTCATTTTACATTTTTGTATTTAAATTCAACAGAATATTTATTTCGTTTATCATTTTGTAACGAGTTTCTTGCTTCTTTTTAAATTTATTATCTTTCTATCCCTTTCGTAGTCATTAATCTTACTTTATTTTGAATAACATAAAATTAATTTTATTTATTACAGACTACTATCCTCATCTTTCTTAGTTGATGCTTTCACAACGTTTCAGCCAACTATTCTTCTGGGCTTCATCAGGTGCTAACCACGATGGAATAGGGACTCCGAATCTCCTAACTGCATCCTCAGCAATTACTGCCTTCCATAGTTGTTGTTTCACCACTAACGAGGGCCAGAGGAACAGTTAGCCAAAACGTTGTGAAAACATCAACTATGAAAGATGAGAATAATAGTCCGCAATAAATAAAATTAATAAATAATACTCATCTCAATAATGAATTCCAATTAAATAATATATATACCATTCGGTACAGACCCGACCATGGAGGATCAGATAATAAATTAAAAAAAAAAACGTGGATTTGTAAGACCAAAAAATCCAACTTTGATTGCCCTTTGGGGCCTGTGGCACAGTGAATAGAGACGTCGAATCTCTACGGTTCCAGGTGAGAGTTGTTGAAGATAGCGGTTTCAATCCTACCCAAAGCTGGCCAGAGGCTTACGTGGCCAAAAAAACGTGACAACAACTATGGAAGGTAGTAATTGCTGAGGATGCAGTTAGGAGATTCGGAGTTCCTATCCCATCACAGTTACCACCTGACGAAGGTCAGAGGACTAGTTGGCCGAAACGTTGTGGAAACATCAACTGAGAAAGATGAGGATAATAGTTCGCAATAAATAAAATTAACAAATAATACTCATCTCAATAATGAATTCCAATTAATATATAAAATTAATTTTAAAAAACTCTGGTTCTTTGATAGGATAGAGGCGCGTGATAAAATTAAAAATTTTTCTTTACTTTCAGAGTATAAATAAATTATTATAATTAACCTCTGCCTTTAAATTTCAATTCAAGTGAGAAATTGCTTTCTAATCGACAGCTTAAAGCATTAGAAATTACTTTCGAATTTACAAGTTTCAAAATATTGTTAAACACAAGTCACCAGTTTAATGTACTGGTAAGAGATTAAAAAAGATGGTTGATGTATTTATTCTTGCTAACATATTTGTATATTAACTATAATGTGTTTTTGTTTTCAACAGTCTTCTTATAAGAGGTCCTTTCATTGACTTCTGTGTACTTTGTCTAATCATTTTGTCTAATCATTTTTAAAATTTAACTTACTATTGTTTCGTTGTTGGGTCTTACATGTCAACTGCTGTTGGGTAATTTTATGCCAAAAACGTTGTATATTACTTTGTTTTGCAAGCTTATATTTTGTAAACAAACAATCTGTAGCGATAGTTTTACTTAAACCACAGATGAGTAGTGGCAGCTAAAGGGCGACTCCACGTTCTCCAAAGCTCCATTGGATGAATGTTTAAACCATATCCTTGTATATTTTAAACACTTAAAAAATGTCTTTTTTTAAACTTTAATTTACCCAAAACAAGAAACATTGTCACTGAGATTTAAGGAACTACTGTGAATTAAGGAAGGGCCAGATTTATATAGACATTCTAAATGAGGAGTTATACTGTGAGACGTTTCATTTTTTTTTTTTTTAATTTTCTCTTGAATAGTTACTCTAACAAGAGTTTAGAGTCCCACCTACTCTACTATTTAATATAATAGGAATAGTATACCCTTTTTCAAAATGTATCAGTGCAAATGAACTTAAAATAATTCTCAAAATAATTCAAACTCTAAACTGACTTAATGTTATAAGTCGTTTATTGTTATCAAAAAGACACAACCTCCTGAATATCAAGTTGTTCCCACAAAATGATTCTTATAAACTCACAATGTAATAATCAACTGGGGCTTATTTTTTGTTTTAAAGATAAAAACAAAAATCACACAAAGCAAATAATGTGGGGACTGTGAATATAAAAAGGAGTTGAAGTGACAATCTGGTTAATATGACTGGACAGCAATTAACTCAAGAAAAACAGACAAGCACTATAATTTTTAATTATTTTGAAGTTGTTGTCCAACTACAACTGTCAATCTGCTATTCAAGGTAACAGTAATCTGAAAATGACAATAAATGTTATTTGACAAGAACACGAATTGTCACAAGAAATTTCCAGAAAGAATTTTAGACTTTCTCATAATTAATAACTTAAAAAAAGGCGAACTCAGAAACAATTTTTAAATTGTTTTTATTTTAACCTTTATTCACCCCAAACGGGGCATACTGCCATTTAAGCATAAGGGACTACTGTGGTAGAGACCAGATTTATAAGGGTGACATGCATCGAGAGTAGGGCAAGAAGACTTTTACTTACATTACATTTAAATTACTGCATGTTTTTACTGTCGGGGAAACAGTGAGCAGGGAGAGAATTCCAAAGACAAGTAATTTGAGGAAAGAAGCTATTAGAATAGGTTTTCCAGCATCTGAGAACTTCTACAGTGAAGAGGGGCGATTCACTTAGGTGGAGGTGAGAATATTTCCATTTAAATAACTTATTTCCCTATTTTTAATTCCAATATTTATTTTATTTATCTACTCTCTAAGAGGTTAGACACAAGTTCAGGTGTGAGTTTGGTGAAAGTGTTTCTATGGAACAACTGCATTTGACCCTGGCACAGTCAGGTTTTCAGTCCGTGTTGTTAACCACTTAGCCATTGTCACCCTCTAATATTCTGATATTTATATTTTTACTACATTTTGGCCGAATGTAGACTCTAGCATTCTACAGGTGCATTTAAATAACTTATTTGCCTTTTTGTTTTGTTTTTGTTTACTACTGTTCTTAATTCTGATATTTTATTTACCTCCACTTTAAGAGGTTACATAAAAGTTTTTCACATATTTAAATATGACTGATGTCGATTTATTAATCAGATGTAAGAAATATCAACGTTAAGAAATAATAAATTTCATAAGTAATTTACAGTAACGCAATCTTAATTACGATTGCCATTGATTGTGTATGTCGATGTTTCTTATGCACTTTCCTATTCGTAACTGGAGCCAAATTTCTTTGCTTGGGGCGTTGTTTTTATGTCTGCAAACCACCAATAGTTACTGGGTATCAGATCTGGGGAATAGAATATACGTGGAAGCAATTCGGAGGAAAATTCATGTAGTTTATCCATCATTACGATTGACTTGTGATATAGCATATCATCTTTATGAAAGAGTCTTTTTTTCTTTATTTGTGGCTGTTTTGTTATTTTGTTGGGTTTTTTTTTTTACACTTTCTTACTTCAGAACCACCAATAATGCTATATAATATTTGTTATTGTATTATTTTCTTTAGGTAATTGATGAACAAAATACCTTAGACATCCAACAATATGGAGGTCAAAACTTTGACTGCTGATATTTGTGTCTTTTGTCACATTGGATGGTTGTCATCTGATGATGTCCCCTCAACTGACTGCCGATTTGTTCTATATCCGTTATTGAAATTTTTGAATTTTTAAATGATGACAGTTTCAAGTCAATAGTGATTGTCAAAATAGATAACGACGTGGACACTGGAATCAGCGATTCCTATCAAATGCATTGTGTTCAATTACATATCAATACGATATATATAAAAAAAACCCATAAATCTTCATCCCAAGCTATAAATAAAATAACAACTTGTATTCAGTCAATTATATACAACTAGCAAAAATTAATTCGATGCTCAGGATTGAATGAGGAACACTGCTATCTCTTTTCACTATGCTCATAACACCATATTACTTTTTATTTTTACACACACACACACACACACACACACACACACACACACACACACACACACACCCTATTTCGTCACCCTAATACAGCAGACCCCCCCCCCTGAAATTTTGGAAAACTCTCTGAATGTAGTATACATATGATTTCAATTTCATTAAAACCACATGCATACATATTTGAAGTTTTAAGGGGGTTTTGCTTTCGCATAGCTCACTGATAGTTTCAGGATCACTTCCATTGGCTTCCCCAGAGAATTTTACATATGAGTACACTTTTAGTTTTTATAAAGATTCTTTAATTCTTTAACTTTTCTTTTTATAAAGGAACACACATACATACATACATACATGTTACTCTCGGAGGGCGCCCGGCCTTGCCTGGTCATAAAATACATTTAAATATATTTTAATTCAGGCAGATTTTGTATTCATTATTACACAGCAATTCCCTATTTAATATTATATATATAGTACTGATTTCAAAAGTTAAAAAAAAATGACTTGGGTGCCATCAGCTAGAATCAAAACCAAAAGATTTAATGCTTCAAACGTACTCCCTACCATTTGAGCTATCAACAGATAGGTAAGAAACATTTAAAATGAAACCACTTTAAGCTATAAATGAATTTGCACATGCACAAAAGTAATTAAAAAATGTTGGCAAGTTGAAATGACCATTTTGCATTTCAACTTGCTGACATATTTCTATATGCCTTATTCATTCGTCTAAACAAAGATTTTACTCCTTATAAACCATCCTTATTCTATGATTACTCATTTCTATTGATTTCAGTGTTATTTGACTAGTAGTTTAAGAGTTTATTGGTTAAATATTTTCACGCGGACACATACATACCTACTGTTTTATTCATGTAGACAACATTATTGCTTAATGATTTGAAAGCCAAATAGGAAGATGTTTCTTTCTTCATTGCCACGTTTCATTTCAGACTTCCTGTCCGTAATGTCATATCTCGACATTTCAATTTTTAACTTCAAATGGAATTTTCCAATTCTCTGCACAATTTAACCGTTTGTGGAAAATAACGTTTTTAACATTATTTTTATACACCCTGCTCTAAATATCAATATATAAGTATTGTTTTGCTATTCAGGTTTGTCTATTTTATGCTATTGTTTTGCTATTCAGGTTTGTCTATTTTATGGCATATGCGGTCATTTAATGCTTAAACACAAGTTACACTGACACTAGTTTTCATTGGATCACTGAAGTGGCATTAAGTCAAGACAGTATTAGATCAGTGACCATTTAGGAATAGCAGGGTACTGTATGTGGGAGAATGGTGACACCTCCCTGCAAAATAAATAAGTAAATGCCATCTTCCGACTAGGATATACATACAATTGGAAACAGCTTGTGAATTCCCAAGAAATTTCCTCTTTCAGAGAAAGTCAGCTTAACCCAAACAGATGCCGCACCGGGTGTAGAGAGACAATATCTATTGCATACAATTTATTGAATACATGAGGAAAATTGTAGGTTCATACCTTTCAATATCATTAGCGCATGAATGACCATTATGCATTTGAAAGGGTTATAACTCAACAGAACCAATTTCATAGAACACATGTCTTAGGACAATTATGCATTCCACCCCTTTTTACTATTAACCTAATAATAGTTGCTATTTACTTGCCTCACCACACGGACAAAGTTAGATACATTTTTTTATGTGTTGGGAAAATCCAGCTTCTCAAAAGGTTTCAGTCTGGATTAGAACAAAAATAAAAACAATGCTTCAGTCTAGAAGGATCTCTCATTCACTAATCAAGGACAGAATAGGCTAAATATAGCATTAGAACAGATACTACACTTTGTTGCAAACCAAAAGGTTAAAAACGGTTGTTTTCAATCTTTTACTTAAAATTTTTAGAAAAAACAAAATTATTTTAGAATAAATCTTTTGTATTTTTTTCTTTTTCAAAAAATTAAAATCTGGAAAACATAATCACGTTGATTTTTGACACTGACATACTTCAAACGCGATCTTTCGGTTTTCCCATAACCCTTCTTCTCAAGTATAAAAGGTTCAACTTCCACATGTTTACAAGGTCTGGTGAGTCAACCAACGAGAAACCACAGCTGCTTCCTCTTTATCATTTAACAGAAACTAAATACTCCTAACATAGAACGAATAGAATTAAATTTATTTAAATAGTTACACGAAGAAGCAGCGCAGGATCATTGTGTTGTCTAGGGTTATGGTTCCGTTTTAATTGGTTCATTCAAAATAGAAACCAAAGTAAGAGCCAAGTGTCAATAAAACTTGAATGCATCTATTGACGAAAGGAAGAGTCTATCAGGCATGTGTAAGTAGTGTGATGATTTATGGAAATGAAACCTGGACAGTGAGGGTTGAGGACATGCGTTGCATGGAGAGAAATAATATGAGAATGAATATATGAGAGCCAAAAACAGGCTTAGTTCTGATGAGCTCAGATTAAATCTGGACAGTATAGAGAGATGTGTGTAGAAAAGTAGACTTTGATGATATGGTAACATTGAAAAAATGGATGAGAGTTCTTGGGTTAATAGATGTAAAGCAGTTGAGGTAGCAGGTTCAGTTCACAAGAGAAGACCAAAGAAAAGATGGAAAGAAGTGATAAAAATAGAACTGAGAGAAAGAGAAATAGAGACCTTTTTTTTTTTTTTTTACTGATGATCACTCCAAACAAGATATATCGCGATTTGGACGTAAAGCGATACTATTTGGGACTATGCTTAGAAGAAATGAGCAAGATGTCGGTTTATATTACATTTAAACTTCTATATGTCAATATAGTAAAAAAGCAGGTAAAAGGGAAGGAATTCCAAAGTCTAGAAGTCCAAGGGAAGAAACTATTGGCATAGAAGGCTTCCTGGCATTTAGGGACCTCTACAGTGAAGGGGTGTGGTTTTGTTGGTAAACGGGTTTGTTAAGAGTATATGTCAACAGGGCACAAGTGCAATAAGTTCAGAGCACATCCCATTAAAATACTCGTAAAACAGCCACAGGGATGCAACATTGTGACAATAGGACAGGGATTGGAGCTTAGTTAACAGTGCAGGACCTATTAGATTGGAAAACTTCTTTAGATCGTGTCCAAAAGGGAAAGGTTAGTGGTAGATGTACCAGCCCAGATATGGCAACAATACTCCATGCATGGGCGAATGGTGGCTTTGTAGAGGTACAGGATACTTTCAAGTATGAGTAATCTTCTAGCACAATAAAGGGAATTTATCTTCTTTACAACAGCCTTCACAATATCCTCAATGTATTTGTTCTAGTTCATATTGCCTGTGAATGCTAAGCTGAGGAGTTTGAAGGAAGAACTCCCAGGTAGGGTGTTATTTGTCATGGCTACCAGTGATTGAAAAGGCTCCTTGTAATTGTGAAAGGAAAGCAGCGTCGTAGCATTAAATGTTACTATTCATTTACGGCCTCCATTACACTACAGACTGGAAGTCATTTTCTAATGATTCTATCAATGCCTTAGATATGTGTACACCAGCTTTCCATCCCCCCCTCATACTTATTATGAAGCATTGTATCATTGGCAAATATATCAATCTCAGACACAATGTTATCAGGGAGACAGTTTATAGAGATCAGGAATAATAGCGGTCCAAGGATCGACCTCTGAGGCACTCCCACATTAATATTATGCTGTCTGGATGCACTTGGGCAGAGATAGGGTATTTTAGAAGTCAATTTCTGAAAGCCATCCAACCCATGCCAGCATGTAAAATTATGATGATCTATAAGAAAGCATTTGCATTACATGATAACATGCCAACTATGCTATTACCATTGCTTGTTATTGTATCAAGACTCCCTTTTTGCTGTTTTTAAAGATGATAAGTCATTTAAAAAAAAAAATAAAAAAAATGAGTAATTTTTGGCAGTGAGTACCTCAGTAGTCATAAACTCTTAAAATTTCAGTACATTTTTATAACAACTAAGTTAATTTTTGTTTTTTATTTATTTCAAATTTTATTACATGATATTACTGATGTTGTAATGTTGCTTTGTCGATGTACAAAAATATGATGGCACAAAAGGATCACAATATTTAACCTTTAGCATCAAAAGTGAGGTTCGTGTTGTGCACAAAGCCTCGAAAATGAGATGCACAAAGAGTCATAAATAAGGTTAACTGTTTTATTGTTAATTTCAGTGTTATGTTACCAGTAGTTTAAGAGTTTATCAGTTAAATATTTTCACAGACACACACATACATCTGTTTTATTTATATAGATTAATGAATCACTGTTTATCAAGGCCTAAAGGCTCATCAAGGATAAGTTAATAAGTTTGTCAGATGGACAGTGAGACAACAGATTGGTAAAGATGATCAAAACTGGACAAAATTTGATCATTTAAGATGGCTGAACAAGAATTTGTTAACATTGGAATTGAAAACAATCATGTTGTAGTCAAACGGGAAGTAGTCCCGTGATAATGTGTTCCACAGACTGGTAGGTCTTGGAAAGAAACTTTGCTCATGGAACTTCCGTTTAGTTTTAAATGTGCAGAGAAAGAAGGGAGAGTTACTTACAATTATTGTAGTTAGAGGAGATTTTGTGAATGTTTAACAAGAGGTATAGATTGTAGTTCAAGCAAGCACTTACCATGAAAATGATAGCTATAGAGTAGAGAAAGACTAACAACCTCTCTTCTGTGAAAAAGAGGCAGTAGGAAAGCGAAGAGGACGCAACCACTAGATTTTGAAATTGGTTTTGTACAAAGCTCCCTTGTTATGTTTATGTGAGTATGCACTTCAAAATTTAGCCTACTTCAAAACTAATCTTCTGCGGAAGAGTCCTGCCACTAATAAAAAAAAAAAATGAGTTTTGCAAATTAAAAAAAGAAAGTCCTGTCAATCATGCACAGTGTACGTACATGCCCGTGATATTGTCTAGACATGTGTCAGGTTAGGATTAGGCTGTATAAAATGTAGAATAAACACCATCATTGCAGAATGGTGGACAGCTGTCTGTGTGAGTATATGTGAAAGCAGAAGTTTATGGGAAACATTTTTATGCAAATAATGATACAAATATATGCCAACCACTTAAGTAAATAATAAAACGCGTTTTTATTTCAAACTACATTTTGTCTGTTTCATGGAGGTGTTGGGGTGTTTTGGGGCAAGGCTCTTTTCCAAGAGATGCAGACAAAGTTTTCATGGTTACGCAATAGTAAAGTACCAACAATCTTTCAGAAATGCCTGTTAGAAGATGAATCTATTTATTTAAATAGAAAAATATTTATTCACCAATAACTTTCTGAGATGAAACTGTATACACTAAAAACAAATTAAATTATCCTTTACAGTCTAGACAAAGAAAACAGTGACTCAGAAACAAGGTTTCTTTAAGAGTCAAATAACCATATTCTAAATAGAATAACATACTATCGTGGCATTTGTTATCATTAAATAATCAAGAAACATTACTGTATACTATTATGTTCTCAATTTGTTTTGTCTTTATTCAATATTTGCTTCTTCTAGAGAAAATAAAAACATTTCTTTTTAAAACAACACAAATTAAATCCACTAGTTCTCTAAATATTTGATATGGCTGGATACTTTCCCAAAAAAACTTGCATGTGAATATCTTCTAATAAAATCGGTAAATATTATCTGTAGGTGATATATAATGTAAAAACTGTTTTGTATAGATATTGTATCAAATGTGTAGTTTCACGAGGAAAGAGAGACGGAGCCAAAAAAAAAAAGAAAAAAGTATTATTATCGTACGTTGTAGTACGACTTCGACAACTGTCAATTCAACTAGACGTAACCAGAGTGCTTCCATCTACACAACTCAACACTAACAATACCGCTGATATGACCCGGCACAGTACCAAACATTTCCATCGACACAAAACGACATGGTCCCAAACAATTCTGTTGACATGAAACAGCACGGTCCCAAACAATTCTGTTGACATGAAACAGCACATTCCCAAACAATTTCGTTAACATAAAATGACAATCCCAAACAATTCCATCGACACAAAATGGCACAATCCTGAACAATTCCATTGACATGAAATGGCACAGTCTCAAACAACTCCATTAACACGAAACAGCACAGTCCCAAACAATTCCGTCTACACAAAGCGGCATAGCCCCGAACAATTCTATCAACACAAAATGGCACACTCCCAAACAATTCCATCGATATGAAACAACACAGTCCTGGACAATTCTGTTGACATGACCCGACACACTACCAGAGCAACCTGGGAGTAACTCTCTGAACAATTCTGGCATCATCTTTTTCTAGTGCTTAGGCAATCTCATTTACACCATAGGTGTGGGCCTGACTAAGACACTGGCACACAATTCTTGAGTGCTTCTGCACATCCCCGTTACAAAATGAAAGCCAAAAGACTAAATGTTTCTCTTTGTTACAGTGAATTAGGATTAATACAAACTTGTGAAGTTTTAATTTGTGGAGACTTTTTTTTCTTTTTTTTTTTACATGGGGGATCACCACTTATCAAGGCCTGGAAGCCACTCGGGGATAAGGGTTATTTTGTGTACAATAATCAGTGGGATAATATCGTAGTAATAGTTTGTATTAGAGATTTGATAAAGTGTCTTACTTAAGGGGGTGATTAATCAGGAATTTGTTTATGTTGGACTTGAAGACGTCCAAGTTGTAGTCAGGTGGGAAACAAGCAAACGGAAGAGAATTCCACAGGCGTGCACTTCTCAGAAAAAAGCTATGTTCATGGAATCTACGTTTTGATTTAGGCACAGATAAAGAGTGGGGGAAATTACTGACAGTGATTTTAGCTAGACGGATGTTTATCATGAAGTATTGGCGAGGAGGACCAGAGATTGGAGTTCGGACGAGCACTTGCCATGGAAGTAACGATAAAACAAGGATAGGCTCGCAACGTCTCTTCTGTGGGACAGAGGTTGCAGGGAAGAGAAGAGAGCATCCCCCACTAAGCCATGAAGTCTATTTTGTACTTTGTCAAGGCGGATAGGCTGTTTTTTGAAGCTCCAGCCCAGATGTGGCAGCAGTACTCCATCTTTGGACGTACTTGGCTTTTATAGAGATAGAGAATTGCATCAGTAGTGAGATATCTTCTGGAGCGGAAGAAGGGTCCTACCATTTTCCCAGCGGCCCAGGCAACAGACTTAATATACGTGTTCCATTTCAGATCAGGAGTAAAGGACAAACCCAGGAGCTTGTCAAGACATGAAGCCTCCCAAGAAGAGAGCCATCCATTTCAATTAATGCTAGATGAGGAACAGAGCGTTGATGATGTATAGTTAGGAGCTTGGTTTTAGATGCATTAAAAGTAACCAGCCATCTCTTTCCCCACTGAACCACGCGCTCAAGATCAGAGGAGAGGGAATCAGAGAGAGCTTTGTCATTTACGGCCTTTGATGTGTTGCCGTAGATGGTCGTGTCATCAGCATAGATGTCAATGAATGATTTAAGTATGTGTTTTGGGAGATCAGGAAGAGAGTTGGGCCCAGGATGGACTCCTGGGGGACTGCAGCATTAATATGTGGGCCTCCGATTGCTGCCCATCAACCACTACTCTTATGAACCTATCAGAGAGAAATGATTTAATTATTGAGAAAACATTTCCAGTTATACCGTAGCTGGAAATCTTGTGAAGTAGGCCCTTATGCCAAACTTTATCGAAGGCCTTTGATATGTCAAGAGCAATTTGCCTAGAAAGGAAACCTTTGTCGAGAGATTCACTAATTAACTGTTAGCACATCAGCTGTAGATCTAGCAGAACGGAAACCATATTGCATATCACTAAGGAGGTTATTTCTGCTGAGGTGGTTGACTACTTTATTTAATATGGATTCCAGTAACTTACTCATGACACACAAGAGACTTATTGGTCTGTACTGAGAGAGAGATGACTTATCACCTGAGTTCTTAAATACAGGGCATACTGATGAGGTTTTCCAGGGTGTTAGAAAGCACTTCTCCTTAAGGCAACGCTTAAACAGTTTTGTAAGTATGGGGACAAGTTCTGGTCGAAGCTTTTTCAACATCATAATTGGAATGCCGTCTGGGCCAGTTGCTTTACTGGAATCAAGGTTCTTGATTAGTTTGGCGACATCATGCACAGATATTTGTATGTTGCATAACGTGTTGTGTGTTATAGGAGGAAATACAGGAAGTTGATGCCCTTCGTAAAAGTACATTTCCAACTGGTGTTAACTTGTTGACTGTCAAATACAAAATGTTATTATAACATAAAATGCTCGTGTTATCTATAAAATTATTTTCTAACAATAAAAAAATTCTGCACCCAAAATAATAATACAGACAGTTAATCTTTTTCAAGCCAACAAGTGGATATAAAAACCAAAGATTTTATGTGGACTCAAGAGAAGAGAAAAAAAGCCGCCCTTAGTGTAAGATTCGAATACACTCTCATCAAACTTACTCCAAAAAATCAGATGTGTGTGAAAATATTTAACCGATACACTCTTAAACTACTTGTCACATAACACTGAAATTGATAGGAAATAGTAATCATACACCAAAAATGGTTTATAATGAGTAAACTCTTCGAATGGATGAATAACACAGAGATATATCACCAAATTGAAATGCAAACTATTCATTTCAACTTGCTGACATTTTTTTTACTTCTTTCTGTGCATGCTCAAATTCAATTCATTTCTTCAAATCGTTTAATATTAAATCTTTCTTACCTATCTCTTGATAGCTAAATCAGTAGGAGACGTGGTTGGAGCATTAAATCTTTTGGGTTCGATTCTAGCTGGTAGCACCCAATAATTTGTTTTTTTTTTAACTTTTGAAATCACTACTATATATTAGGTACAATATAATATTCAATAGAGAATTGCCTCTGCAATAATAAATAATCTGCATGAATTAAAATATATTTAAGCATATTTTGCAATTCTGCAAGCCTCTCGCCTCTCCTAGTAAATAAATAAGTACATGTATAAACATTTTTCTTTAATTCCATTTTTTCCTTCTGTCATTTCCTCAATGAAAGATTCAATTTGGACATTCTCCTTCGAAGTTAATATTTTGTTATATATAAAGTTTACTTTAAATACGTTTGTCTGTTTTGCCTTTATCTACATGGAAGTTAAGCGAATATGTCTTTTCATATTAAATTAAATGGTTCATAAAAGGTACATTGAGTTTCTCAAAATTACTAATAACATCTAAATATCATTAAAAGTACGAAACAGCCATGTGTGTTAATAAACGCATTTACTAGACCGTTTTTTTTTTTTTACGTTGCTGTTGGTTTTATGGCATGTCAACCATTGTCAGATTCTTATTTAATTGTTTCCCCATGAGGGCTAAGTTAGATACAAGGTCGGTTTTTAATGTGGAGAAAATCCAACTTCCTCCCCTAAAATAAAATGGGGGGGGGTTCTGGATTGGTACAAAAATTTAAATTACCTCAGTCCAAAAGGATTTCTTCTTCACTGACATTTTGAAGAAACGTTTGGAAACTTATCATTGCCATCATAGTCACTTAACATCTGTATTACATACAGGATTTTTAAAAATTGACCTTTAAATTAACTTATCTCTGGTCAGGTCTTTATTTCTTTTTCTCTCAAATCCATCATTACCACTTCCTTAATTATTTCTCTTGACCTTCACCTAACTAAACATGCTAATTATTCCTTCCATGCAACGCATGTTCTCAACACTCACTGGCCAGATTTCATTTCCACATGCATCACAGGCTATTACGTCAACAGAGGTAATGTTCTGCAGTTAAGTAATGTCAGAAGTTTCCTGAACTTGGTCCATTCACTTCCAAGTCTTGCAATCACAATTGCACCACTTGAAATTAGACATCCATCATATAATTTTCATATAAGTTTTCTGCGTGCAAGAAATGTATTGATCTCCCTTCGCAATATGCAATGTTGAAAATTTTACTGAATTTATCATTAAAAGATTTTTTGTCAAATTGTTTTTATTCATTTATAATCCACCACCGCTTTTCTCTCGTTTCCATTTGTAAATACAATGTTGATGAAAGCCTTAGTGTTTCTGATTTCATTTCCACCTGTAATCTAAATTCAGTATCTAAACTCATTTCACCACGGTACCCATTAACACTTGTCCTTGAGTGGCCTCTGGGTCTTGATAAATGGTGACTATATGGTTTAAAAAAAACTGCATTTGTTTAATACATTTCTAAAATTAATTTCACTATAAATGTGTAAAGATATATGAACAAATATATACACAATGTCTACGTGATAATTAAAGCAAATGTTGTTCTTTGTTAATACCAAATCATCCCATTCTTAAATACCAAGGACATTACTAATTAATCATCTCATTACCAAAGTATATTTTTCAAATATCATAAACTTTTACATGACATTCAGATTAAGTTTTAACATTTATTTTTCTGCTAAATTAATTTAATCACTATATTTTGACATTAAATAATTTTTGTTTTTTACAAGAAGCAATTTCCATTACTTACTATCTGTTCTGATACTACACTTCATCTTTTCTGTCTTCGGTCAGTAAGGAGGGAAATCCTTCCAGACTGAGGGAATTATTATTTTTCTCCCTCTTCCCCAATCTAGAGTGATCCTTTTTGTGGATGAGCTGAATTTTCCTCCACATTAAAAAGCGATCTTATTTATAACTTTGCCTTCATGGGGAGAAAAGTAAATAGGAGCACCAAATGTTAGAGATTTGTTTTAAAATTTATTTTGAAAAAATTGTGGATAAATTTCCAAACTAGTCGTCATCATTATCATCATATTCATTTGACATCTTGTTGACATGTGTTAGACTTTATTTTCCTTTTTAGAAATTGACTATCGCTTGAACCTACTTTTGATGAGGTCTTTATCTCTCTTTCTCTCAAATGCATCCTTTTTGCTCCCGTTTTCCCTTACCTTCTGCCAACTGACCATGCTGCCTCAACCGTTATTCATCTACTAACCTAAGATCTCAATTTAGTTTAAAAGAATTTCCCAGCAATTACAGATTAGAGGAAGAAATTACATAGGGAATTATTTTAACCTGACATACATTCTGGAACTTTTATTCATAATAATAAAAAAACAAAACGGTTTAGTCTTGAAGTAAGGAAAGGATAGACTTAAAATCACAAGTCTTTTTAAGTTAGCATAATAAAAGTAGCCTTTGCCTTTCCCAAGGCATCCACAAGTGGGCTATTTGCCCATAGCCGGGGGATTCTTCACAGTACACAACAGCCGGATGAATGTAATTAAAGCAAACCCTTTTTCCACTTTCCCTTGTTTGTTGCTGCTGTTGTTATTGTTGCTGCC
This sequence comes from Euprymna scolopes, assembly GCF_053919585.1. Taxonomy (NCBI): domain Eukaryota; kingdom Metazoa; phylum Mollusca; class Cephalopoda; order Sepiida; family Sepiolidae; genus Euprymna; species Euprymna scolopes. The sequence goes on along the minus strand of NC_136482.1, from coordinate 103,089,994 downwards.
GCCGCTCTGCATTGCAAACACATGCACAGAGTTCTCCCTCACCATCAGTCTGAAGAAAACCAACATCATGAGCCACGATATTAAAACCACCCCTAAAATCATTATTGGCGATCACACCCTGGAGGTGGTAGACAAGTTCACATACTTTGGCTCCATCATCACCAGAAACTTGTCTCTGGATGCAGAACTTAGCATAAGAACAGGCAAAGCAGTCACTGCCATGGCCTGTCTAACAAGTTTGGGGCAACACCTAGCTGACACTAACCACAAAGATGAGAGTATACCAGGCCTGCATGCTGAGTACTCTTCTTTATAGCAGTGAGTCCTGGACTTTGTACACTCATCAAGAACAAAGACTAAATGCTTTCCACATGTACAATCTCAGACATCTTTTAGGCATCTCCTGGCAGGATCGTCACAAACACAGTTGTCTTGTTTCAGGCTGGCATACCAAGCATGTTTGCCATTCTAACTCAGTGACGCTTGAGTTGGTTTGGTCACGTGTGCAGAATGGAAGTTGGTCATATCCCAAAGTACATCCAGTATGGTGAGCCTATCTCTGGAACATGGCCAATCAGACGACCAACTCTTTGCTACAAGGACACCTGCAACAGAGACCTGAAGACTTGTGGCATTCAGCCACAAGATCTCGAGTCAGAATCATCTGATCACACAGCATGGCAAACAAAGGTCAAGGACAGCATCAAATTAGCAGAAAAGAAGAAAGAAAATGTGAAGAAAAGAGAACCTACAGGCAAGAGAGGATACAGTCCACCCCTGCCACCCTCACCATTCCTACCGTTGATTATAACTGCAGCAACTGGCAACGTAGCTGCAAATCTAAAATTAGACTATTTAGCCACAGCTGACGCCATAGTAGACCAAAATAGGTGCAGAATGACATTGTCTCAAGAGACAGAAGGTTGTTATCAATCAAATCAAAGTAGTTACATTTTTGTAAAATAATTTAGGTTTTCAAATGTATCTCATAGTAGTCTCTTAAATGCAGCCTTATTAGATTCCTAGTACTACCAGATCAGGCTGTGTGAAGATACTAGCTTCCTGACCTAAAATGCACCAAACAGTAATGTTATTGGGGTGTTTTTCCATTCTCTTTATAAAAATCCATCATGTTATGTAAAATCAAAAACAAAAAACAATTTTCCTACAAAGACAAAACAAGCAAAACACCATGAATAAATTTTTTAAGATAAAAAAACTTGAATAAGAACTTTGTATTATTTGGATTCAACAGACTAGTGTTCTCATCTTGAGTGTAATTTTCACAATGCTTCGGTCTTTGTAACCTCCAACCTTCTTCAGGTGTATCATGTTGAACTTGGGAATGTTTCTGTTGAACTCAGGAATTTGGATGGAATTTTGAGTAGAACCCTTCATTTACTTTACGAGGGTAGCATGGTCGTATTCCGTCAGCCTTGCAAAAGGACCCATGGCGCAGTGGTTAGAGTACTTGGAAAAATCAATTGTAAAAAGTGATATTTTCCTGAAGGTTGAAGGTTCAATCCTCGGTGTGAGCAACCGAAAAATACAATTGCGAATTACTTAGGACCTCTATCCAGTCATGGCTGAGGGAACAAGAGCATGTTCCCCTACGTGAAGTAAGTAAAGGGTCCTGCTTGAAATTCTGTCCAAATTCCCGAGTTCAAAAGAAACATTCCCGAGTTCGATAAGAACATTCAAGTTCGACAAGATACATCTGAAGAAGGTCAGAGGTTACATCGACCGAAACGTTGTGAAAATCACACTCAAGATGAGAACAGTAGTCCGATAAATCCAAATAATACGAATAACCAATCCTCATCTCAAAAATTCAGAAACGAATAAAAACTTATCCCAAATTACTGAATTTAGCATTAAGTAAGCCCAAAAGGGCTGATATGCTGTAAAACAAAAGAACCAAACCTTATTAGATTAATCCAGTAGGCCAACATATGATATTCTAGACTTCTACTGATTTAGATTTACATGTAGTTAATAGGGCTATGACAAAAGAATATTCTTATTTTTTTTGACTCTCGAGTATATATCTGACACAGTTAATCAATCAAGAACCACATCATTATCTAAAAACATATAAGATATTAACTGATATATACTTGAGAGTCAAAATAATGAAAAGAATATTCTCTTGTCATAGCCTTAGTAATTAATATACTACTTCAAGAAACATTTGGTGGTGGTGGAGGTGGGGAGGGAGGGGGGTGATCACAAAATTTAGAAAAGACAAAATAAATAAATAAAAATTACTATAAGGAGGGTAAAAAAAATGAATGTCTTATTTATACATATGACTTTCATTAACTACAATACTAACCCTAAGTCCAGGTAGCAGTGGAGATCGAAAATTTGATTTCACATGATTAACAGATTATGGCAACTGATAATCTGCAAGAATCCAAAATTGTATATCTAATTAAATGTGCTTGAATTAGTTATGATGAATAGAAAAGTTAAGGATTCTGCATTTTTGTTCATGTAAAATTCATACAGCTGGTTTTTTTTTTTTGGGGGGGGGGGGGTTATCACAGTATGACAGTTAAACACTTTTTCTGTAAAACCTGATAAGAAACATAAAATGATAAAAAGTCCAATAAAAAAACATAACTTAAGGTACTTGTGCAGAATACAGATTGTGCTGAAATAATTATATTATTATTTAGAAACCTATTCTTAAAAAAAGGAGGGGATTTTTTTAAAACTATTCTGTACTTTCACCTAACAACTTAATAAACAAAAGATACCGTGAAAACTGAATTTAATTTGAAAATCCTATCTAAAATATAGCATGGTCTGTAAACTGCAAAAGTATCTAATGCAGTAATAATCCGAAAAATATCAGTTCCAGGACAGGTAAAATTAATTCAGTGAACGAAACACTTTGGCACCATTTTATGTTTCCTTACGAAGATTAAAATCAAGTTATAATGATGCTAAACAAAGAATGCTAATTGCAATCTTGATCAAAATCCGTTTACATCATTTTGATTCTAGAAAATGTCTAAAATTTAAGTGGACTTAAGAAATTTAAATTCAAGCAATCTTAACTGATGTCTAATGATTATGCATAAAAATTGAATGCAAATCTGAAATATTTTAATTTTTAAAAGGAAGATTGTGCCCATATTATGTCTCGTAAAACACTTAAGAATGCCCTGAGGGAACTGGAATGTATAAGATATTTATTAATGAATATCTAATACCTATTGCTAGGTCTAGCAGCCGTGTTCCCAAATTTATAATGATCAGTTAATTAGTTTTGGAGTGGATCCTTTGCATACGAATATATAGACATGTACACATACCTAACTTTATTTTAATAATGACCAAAACACACCAAAGTTCTGATCATACACTTCGTTTATAAATCCCAGAAGTCAATTTAATTAAATGTAAACCTTCCACTCAAACAACCCATTCTTATTAAGTGAACTTAAAACCAGATATTTCCTTAAACCCTGTCCCCTTAGCAACACACAAACTGGTTACTTACCAAGAATATTAAAATACAATATTTATATACATTACACCATAACTCTTCGGCGATTATAGTTGTTTATATTTGACAAAGAAAAAAAAACTTTAAAAGAAAAACTAAAAACATGCAAATAAATGGTGCTAGAATAAGAAATGATTATATATATATATATATATATATATATATATATATATATATATAAATATTACCTTTTGCTCCTCCTCTTCCTTTTCTTGTTCGGTAAGAAGATCCTTTTTCTCTTCCTCCCCGGATGATGTAGGTATCACAGCTGAATTATTATTGATATTCTTAAAAATCATATTGGTCGGTCCAAGAGCTTTTTTCTTATATTTGTAAGACCACTTCATCATGGTAATTGCAGCAAATAATTTCTTTAAGTTATTTTTTTAATTTTTCTTTCTTTTCTTCTTTTTTTAATGCGAAATTTTGAAATAAGAGTTACAGTTTCCAAGGTAATAAATATAAAATGCGTTTCTGCAATATATTCCGGTGTACCACTAGATAAGGAATTGGACAACCGACAGGGGGCACTATCCCCCGGGATGACAGCAATAACAATAATATTAGTATTGATAATATTATTAATAATAACAGCACCACAACCACTGCTCTCAGCAGCTGGGTGTAAAGCAACATGTGTACTCTGGTGTTATTAGCTAGATTCTTCCCAGGCATCCCAACGACGGTGGTAGCGGCTGACTGTCTTTCTTCCCGTTGTCAGGAGTTAGAATTGTACTGTAATTTCATTGTCGCCCTCCTCCCCAGACAAATGCAGGTAACCCACATGGACCCGAGCTGTCATACCGACTGACTCCAGCTATCATAGCTGGACGAAGCACTTGTAGAAGAGAAGGCGACAGACACAAACGCACGCGAACACACGAATCATAAACTGAAGATATATAATAAAAAAAAAAAAAGAAGAAGAAGAAGAAGAAGAAACTGCTAGGAAATACTTGGGGGTGGTATAAAAAGGAAAACTCCCCTTCTCTAAACTTTTCACCTTCTGATCTGGTGGTATTTTTTTAAAAGGGATTTTTTGTACTTTAGTTTCCCCCACTCTCTTTCAAAGTTTACCTCCCCACTTTTTTTTTTATTATTATTCAGTTCATATGCTTGGCTACTTTGCAGGCGGAAAAAAAGGGGAAGGGCGACAGGAAAGTTTAAAACGTCTTGTCTACTTACAGGAAGCCGATTAAATCGTTTTGACACTAGTTATACACAAACGTAATACAATACACAAACGTTTTCTTCTTTCTTAACATATATTGGTTAGCTCAAAGACTTTTCGCTGTTCCCTCAAAAATATTAACTTTTAGCGATTTGAGATTTAGCAACAATTTTTTTTTTTAATCAAGAAAAAATGACTTAAGTCTAAGAATTTGCATTTTTTTTTTTGTTTGTTGTTCTTATGATAATAAAACGGTTAAAAATTTTCAATAAGTTTATTGACATGACTCAACATCAAGAAATCAATGAAAAAGATAACTGTCGTCATCGATAGATAGAAGGTAATTATGTGAATACAATATTCCTGCGTTGTAATTTGAAAAAGAAATGAAACCTACTGCCTAGAAAATGTTCTAAATAAATCCTTAAAAAGCAAGAAAAGTGATATTTAAAGCACATATTCATGTAAAAATAATGTTAATTTAATTTTCAACAAATGCACAAAATATATTAATTACATTGGACCATTAATTATTGTTATCATAATTGCTTTATGCTTACAAAATACATCACTCTGGAGTACCCAGCAATCAAATAATCTTTAATGAAATAAAGCGTCAATTAAACATGGAATCTATCAGCACTTATATTTCAATTAGAGCCTATTTTTTTTTAAATCAATAAGCAAGAAAATCTAAAAATTCAACGACAATACACTGATAAAAAGAACGATCAAATATCTCTCTCTCTCTCTCATATATATATATATATATATATATATATATATATATATATATATATATATATATATATATATATATATATCACTAATGAATGAAAATATTTCCCAAGCAGTTGAACTCAGATGTTTATGGTTTTCTCAAGGAAAATAAAGCAAAACCCATATGTATATATATACCTTTTCCCAAAGGTTTCATACTTGTAGGTTTTCAATTCCCAAAGTTTTCGTGTTTCGCTTTTAAAGCAAATTGTAAGTAAATTTCATAAACTAATATTAAAGACTCGCTCTAAAATACAAAAAGATTTCAATCTTTGGCAAAAGATACTATCCAAACTAGTTATTGCTCTCCAGTTAGTACTCACATATAAATCTTTAAATTAAAAAAATGATTATTGTGGGCAAATTATATTATAACAATGTTTGAACAGGCAAAACCTAAAGTTTACAATTTCTTTTTTATGCATAAAAATGCTAAACCCAATCGTGAAAAAAAAATACAATGTTAATTTTATATATATATATATATATATATATATATATATATATATATATATATATATATATATATATATATATAAATTATTTGATTAAATTGAAAAACTTATAAATTGTGGTAAAGTAACTGACATGTATATGTATATATAACAGCTTTAATTGCCAATAGGTATTTGATTTCTTATTTCTTATTTTTTAGAGACTTAACCAAAATAGTCTAGGAGCAAAGTGTCGTATCTGTTCTGATATTATATTTCATCTTATTTTGTCTTTGATCAGTGATAAATCCTTCTAGACTGAGGCAATTTAAATTTTCATCTCAATCCAGAATACTTCCCTGAGCTGGATTTTACCCATATTAAAAACCGACCTAATGTCTGTCTTTACAAGGAAATAGGAATCTAATCAAAAAATGGAAAATAGTACCTCAAAAATATTTCTAAATACCACTGGCATAGGCAGAGATAAAATTTCCTTAAAAACGGTACTTTCGTTCTCCCTCCAGCTAATAAACTACTGAGAATTATTACAATTGAAATTAATCTTAATAATACCGATAGTTTCTAAGATTAGTCTCGGTGAAGGTAGATATGAGGAAAACTGTAATGATCCAGCTCATTAGTTGCAAACGCTTTGGTTTAATTAATTAACTCCACATGTTCAGTCATATCAAATGATATGTTTCTTTTTAACTTGATAATTCCATATGTAAGAACAGCGTTCTGCCAATAAGCTCTTCAACCAGGTAAAAACTCCAGTTGGTAAGAATATCCAAAGTCAGGTGTTCATTATCAGTCCATTCCTAAAGAAGACACCAAGTGGTTAACAACATGACTGTGCAAAAAAAAAAAAAAAAAGAGCTGTCTGTACTGAAGCATAAATACATATGTAAGTCAGACTGATATTCTCAGGTTCTACAGGTGGTAGTAGCATCGTTGATACTAGAGTAGACTAGTAAATGTGGGTGTGTTCTCACCTGAAAAAGACAATCATGAATGACAGCTGATGAAGGGGGGGGGGCTGTGAGAAGAAATTGGGATAATAATATAAACAATTAAACTAGATTTTTATCTTTTCTTTACCTTGAAAATCTTTTTATTGTTACACAGAAAGGCTAATCATAGAAAGTTTTTTAAAAAAATAAAAATAAAATAAATAAAATAATTATAAATAAATAACAATTATTCTTTTCAAGTGATTTGGCTTTTAACAAATCTTACAAAAAAAAACTCAAATGTTTGTGGAAAAGGAAAGGCAACATTTCTAGTTTATTTTAGTATTTATAACTATCCTATATAAAGTTTAATTCAACTGTGGACTGTTAAAAACAATAGTTTTTTTATTTTTTATAAATTAACTTTCCTGTTTTCATATACGTTGTATAATAACAAGGTTGAAATTATGAAAGAACTGTTATAAGTTGATAGTAGATAAAATCTTGAACGTTAAAAGCTAGTAATATTTCTGACACGAAAATATTACATTTTAGAAAATAATCTAATTTGATTGAAAGTCTATTCCAATTCATAAACTACCGGGACGGATAACATTCCTTAAACAAAACGGTTTTGCACCACTTTTATACTCTCTTATGAAGATTAAAATCAAGCTATAATTCTACTAAACCAATAACTCAATGCATGATTTTGATTCTAGAAAATAGCTAAAATTTAAGCTTAAGGGATCTTCAGTGAAATTCAGTGATTTCAGTTTAATGGTTAGGGATAAAATTAAATGCAAATCTAAAATGTTGGGATTTTCAAAATGGAGGTTGTGCATTGCCCCCCCCCCTCCAAAAAAGAAAACCCCACTTTAAAATACTTCTGTGGGAGAATATTTATTATTTGATACCTATTGTTAAGATTTTATAAAAATCGGAGATATCTGAATTTTCATAAAGCACCCCCACCCTCTTATTGCCCCCTTTGCATAAACCTAAATTAAATAGTCCACATAACGACTCATTGAGCCCAACAGTTGTGTTCCAAAATTCATAATTAGCGAATTATATAAATATATTTTCTCTAATGCATGTTTCCTTGGAGAGCAGGGATAATTCCTGTTTGCTTTTCTTGCAATAATTATGCCGTATTTACCCCTAGTTATATAGTTAATTCTTTGGAAGATGTAATAGACATACTTCATTCAGTAGAACCCAAAAATGAACTTCTAGCTTCACTTGACGTTGAAAATCTCTTTACAAATGTCCCTGTTCATGAAACTATAGAGATAATAATTAATAATATATATAATAATCCTACTCTCCCTGCACTTAAAATCAACCCTAACACCCTAAGAAAATTATTAAACTCCTGCGCACTGAGATCCCTTCCTATAGTCTCAATGGCACCCTATATATCCAGGTTGATGGAGTTTCAATGGGCTCGGTTCTATGCCCGTTGTTTTCCGAATTTTATATGACCAACCTGGAAACTAAAATCTTTAATATCATACCTAAACCATCCATCTATGTTAGGTGCGTCAATGATATACTTTTATTAACAAAAAAATTAGATGAGCTAACAAAAATTAAAACCACACTTAATAATTCCCTGCTAAATTTCATGCATGAAATAAATATAAATACTCTTCCTTGATATAGAAATTAAAGTCGACACTGATAGATTTATTACCTGCCCATACAAAAAACCTGCCAGTAAAGAATCATGTGTTCTCAATTTTAAAAATGAATGTCCTGATAGATAAAAAATGGCCATAGTGAAAAATCTCATCTACCGAGCCAAACGTAGTTTTTTCACTAATGAAATATTTTATAAGGCACTCTCTAACATAAAACAAACCCTGATTAATAACAACTTCCCACATTATATTGTTGATCAGCAGATTAAACACACTTTATGTGCCATTACAAAAAACATATATATATATATATATATATATATATATATGTTAGCAGCGATACCCTAAAGTTATCCGGGATTGAATGATGATCAACAAATGTTCCACCTTAACATACTTTTGTGAGTTAAATCGGTGAAATTGTTCATTTTTTAATCAAATCGATTGCCTGCTCTACTTAGGGATTCCCCCTTCACTGCGTACCGGCAGGAAGCTTCACATGCCTCCCAGCGTTGACTTAGTCCACATTGTAGTCTACATTGCACCGTAGAGAATCTGTCAATTTTATAAAAATATCTGTAAATACTGGATTTATATAAAGTTTAAAATGCAAAAATCAAGTATCATGATTCAACTGTGCTCTTAAAAGTAACATTCATTTCGAACATGCCCCTGTTTTATAAAAGAATCTATAGTTGATTTAATAAACTGGGCCTTTCTGCTTGTGCAGTGATAAAACTTCTCAGATGCACCTGTGATGTTAGGTTGTATAAAAGTGTTAACTTTGGTCAAAATCGGACTTCCTTCTATAATCAGATTTTTTCGATTATCGATTTTCAATATTTACCAGATGCATTTCAATACAAAACCTATGTAAGAACACTCCCAGACACATCAAGTACCTTTGAGTGAAATTTCAAAAAATCGACCCAGCCCTTTTGCAATCCATAGGGAACAAACTCACACACACAAAGTTCCTTTTACATGCTAGTAAATGTATATACACACACACACACACACCTAACAGGACGGGTAAAATTCCCTGAAAAGAATAATTTTGTACTAAATTTTGTCCCCCAACGGAAATTAAAATCAAGATATAATGATACTAAACCCTATGTCCAGAATCTTTATTTCAATTTTGATCAAAATCCATAACATGATTTTGATTATAAAAAATGTAATATTTAAGGCTTAAGCTTTAAGGGTCTTAAGAAACTGAAATTCATAGAATATCTAATACCTATTGTTCAAATTTCACGAAACTCATAAGCATATGAATTTTCATGAAGAGCTTCCACCTCCTTTCCTTTGCATAAACCTAAACTAAATATAACCCGCATTACTCAACTATATGTCTGGCAACTGCGTTCCCACATTTATAATGATCGATTAATTAGTTTATGAGTGGATCTTTACATACGAATACATAAACGTATACACATAAGTACATATAAATAGAGGTTAAAACGTTTGTCTACAATTTTTTATACATACATTAAAAACAAAAATCACATTTTTTTTACTTGTATGTTGATTGCAACTTTCTGTCTCGTGACACAATGACTGCCTCTAGTCTGGTGTACTGCATTGTCTGTTGTGACTATATAGTCTAAGCTAGAGTTGTCTTTCTAGATGCACGCCTGCGGATGATAAGGGAACCTAGGTTTTTCCAGTTATCAGTGTCCCCCTCTCAGTGTTGCAGACAAAGTCTGACGGAAAGGCAAGCCTATACAGTCAGAGCCAATGGTGCTGCAGGAGTTGCCGGAAAGGTGTGGCCATCCTTCACCATCTGCCTATTGGAATTCCAAGCCATTTTTTTTTTTACTTATAGCAAACAAATATAATGCAAGCTTTTTGTCAATACCATAATACCATTTATGATTAGAAAGTGTATAATAGAAAAAAAAATTCTCATCTATCTTTGAGGACTATTGAATAGTGTGCATATATTTGCTAGTATCATTAACTTTTATATAAGAGATGGTGAGATTCTTTTTGTTCTCTTTTATTCTTAAATTGTTAATTCCATCTTTCCACGTCTTTGGCCGTTTCTCTCTAAACGACTTCTTTTTCATCAGACGTGTCTTGTTCGTTTATATTAAAATAAATGGTTTACAGAAGCATAGCCCTGTCATTTTTCTGCATCCTCACAAAGACCAAATAAGTGAAGGCCCAGCACTCACTAATATTTCACATAACACGAACGACATAATTGTTCTAAACTTGACTCCGAATTACAAATGAAAGTGAATAACAGGTTAAAATGAGAAAGACATCACAAAACTAATTCTAATACAAAATCCATTACATGACTTTGATTTTAGAAAATGTCTAAAATTTAAGGTTAAGAGGTCTTAAGAAGGAACTGAAATTCAGGCTTAATTGGTATCTTATTACTAGGGCTATCACAACAGCATATTCTTTTCATTACTTTTATTCGATTATATATCCGATACAGTTAGTTTATCATTCGAGAACCACATTACTCTACATAAAAACATATAAGATATCAATGGATATATACCTGACAATCAAAACAAGGAAAAGAATATGCTGTTGTCATAGCCCTACTTATTAGTGGTGGGACGATTAATCGGAATCGGAAATCGTAAGAATCGTGTATTTTGGGTGGAATCGGAATTGCATCGTTAAAAATACCTTAGATTTACGATTCTTTCACTACGATTCTCTTATATTTTTAAGTTGAACTGTTTGTTTGAAGTGAGATTAATGCTGTCAAAAATTTATGATAAAAACGTCATAGAACTTTTTATAACATATTTAATATGATGTACAAGAATTTTATTAACTTCTTTAAAGGTAATCTTTATTTAACTTAATGAGTTTCAAAATTTCTTTGAAGTTTTTTCTTTAATTCTATGAATTAAATTTTTTTTTTTTTTTACTTTTAGCTAAACTTGCTTTTATATTTCACCATTTCGTTTTTTAGTAATAAATGCTTACCTACATTAAAAACCGACCTTGTGTCTAACTCTACCTTCATAGGGAGGCAAGTAAATAGGAAGTAATATGGCGGTTGAAAAATGTTTTTCGACCACCATAAAAGCATTACAATACATTTAAACCCTGAAGAATTTTCGCCATGCGCACTTGTTGTTCTAAGTTAACTAGCCACTACTTGTGTTTCAAACTTAAAAAAAAAAGCGCTTTAAAATAATAAAAAGCACTAAAGCTTTTAATGTTTTGAAATGGGGGGTTTCAGGCGCCCCTATTATCCCAAAGAACAAGCTATGTAAACACTTTGCAATATTTTTCAATAATTACTTTTAAAAAAATTCTTTACAATCAATTTTTATTTAAAATTAAGAAATTATTTTCTAAAATATTTTGTTTATATCTGTTTACATTTTGTTTTTAAGTAAAATTAAGAAATTAATTTTAAAAATATTGTTTATATCCATCTTCATTCAAAAGGGTTACTTTTCGGTAGCCTCGCCGGTTGTTAATCTAAATTTTTTGAATGTCAGAACGAGGCTCGTCTGCGGGACCTACTTATCTAAGCTTCACCGATTTTTGTTATTATAATTTTATTTGTTTTTTTTTTGTTTGTTTATTGAGGGTGGGGGATATTTTTTTTTTTGTCAAAGTTTATGTAATTAATAGCAGGAAAATTGGTGAAAGTCAAAACGGAATTCGTGCTATTTTAAAATGCTATTTTCAAGTTTAATTAAAGTTTTACAATAGCCTTTTCTTATTATTGTTTTTGTATTCTTTGTTATTTTTATGTATTTATTTATTTTTTGTCGGATTTAACAAACAAACAAAATGAAAGCACAGTAAAACAAAACAAACAAAAAAAAATTGGTGCTTATGCACTTATGTTACCGTTATTTTATTTTTTAAAAATGGTTTAAGTGCCTCGCCCAATGTTTGAAGAGTTTCTAATTGTTTTTAAAGGAAAATTGGTGAAAGTAAAACTTAGCACTTGTGGCGATAAACAAAAATAAACAAAAAGCTTTAGCATGTACGTACCTCTCATGGAATGTCGTAGATCGAAACACAGTGAAATGTTATTTGGTGCTAGTGCACTTATTGATCCGCATTATTTTTAAATAGTACTTTCAAGTTTAAAGTTTTACGATACCTGTTTTTATTAAATTGTTAGGTGAAAGTATTGAATAGGTACACAACACCCTCCCGTCCCCATGTTAAGAATGGCTTTCTAAATAATGTCATTATTTCAGCACGGTTCAATAAGTGCATGAGTACCTTTTATTTTCTTGAATAAAATAAAAACTACTCGACGAGAACACTACTTTTTTGTTTTAATATTTTTTTTTTTTTTTCAAAAATAAAAAATAAAAATTTCAATTGTTCAAAACATGTTTTTTCCCCAAAGCTTATTGGAATTTTTTTTTTTTTGATTATCATGCACATGCACTAAAAATGTTTCAAGATTTAATATTTTTTCACTTTTCATGTTATAAGCCTCTCTATACATGGCCTCATTGACATGAAACCATTTCATTTCTCCTACTGATTCCGATATGTATTTCAACCTTCTTTTAATACGAGATCAGAATCGGAAAAAATTTAGGAATCGTCCCAACACTACTACTTCAATATTGTTGGTGCAAACGCCAGTAAGCAGATTTTTAAATAAAAAATAACGCAGGTATCGTAAAACTTTAATTAAACTTGAAAATAATATTTAAAAATAGCGCGGACTCCATTTTGACTTTCACCAATTTTCCTGTTAATAATTATATAAACTCCGGCAAAAAGAAAAATATCCATAAAAAACAAAAACAAAAAAACAAAACATAAAATCATAATAACAAAAACCATGCGCAAATTTCAAACCAAAATACATAATAAAAAAAAACTAGGTCACATAATGCAAAAATTCTGTCCTTGTAAAAATAATAACCTCGCCCTCAGTCGAACAACGTACAACATCAGAGTCGATGCGTATTTCGCTACAGGGGTAGCATTCGTGTACGTCCGCCTTTTTTCTTTATATTTTTAATATATAAAATAACTCCTGAAATTGATTGTTATTAATTTCATAGTGCATGTTTAATTCATGGTTAAAATATTTGTTTTGACTTTTATCTTCAATGAAAGAAATTTTACGAAAAAAATCAAATCGTTTTCAAAATTCCCTTAATTATATTTCCACTTTTTCTCTGTACCAAATTTTTTCGCTTCATAAAAACTTTCGATTATATAATGGTATATTTCAAAACAACAATTTCATCAGAATCGTACTTGGTATCGGAATCGTTAATTAACATTTTCCTGGAATCAGAATCGGAAAAAATTTAGGAATCGTCCCAACACTACTACTTATTACAAAAGTCAGATTTAATGGAGTTGAATTTTCTAATGGGAGCTTATGCCTATATTATGCCCCCCAAAGACTTTAAAATAACATCAAAAACTTGAAATTTGGGGAATATTTATCAATTGATATGTATTGTCAGTTTAAAAATTGGAGGTATTTAATTTTTTATGAAGCCCTCCCCCCCGCCCTTTTCTTCTGCCTTTGCATCAACCTAAAGTAACCAAAATATAGCCCGCATTTTGATCACTTTCGCTTAGCAGCTATGTTTTTAGATTACTAATGATCGGTGAGTTAGTTTAGGAGTAGATCCTGTATGTACAAATATATAAAATATACAAATACTTAACTTTCTATAGATAAAGATATAACTTATATACATGTAATGTTTTAAAAAAATAAATGGGTTTGTGTTGCTGTTTTTATATATGTTCGTCTATAATGAACATTTTAAAATATTTCCTATTGATATCGCATATTAGTTTTCTTATATGGAAAAACTCTTACTTTAATTTACATAATACTATGTTAAGTCATTTCGTATTTGTACAATCAGCAAAGATGGTGATTAATCTGATCTAGTTACGGTAAAAATTCCGACTTTACCTATTTTAAAATGAATTGTTCCAAAATTAAATTTTGTAGTCCCTTTGACTAAAACAGTACAATTTTTAATAAGAACATTAAAAAAAAATATTGATTTTATTGGTTTCAAGATTCATAATTATTTTTACAAAGTCAAGAAAAGAATCAATTTGCTACAATTTTAAATAAAGAGACATATTCATTTTATTTACTTATAGAGTATTTAGCTGACAATTATTTTTATTGAAAAAGAAGTATTTTTTTCTTAAAAGACAGACATTATCCCAAAAGGAATATTCTTAGCAGTACATCATACAAATTGATGTGGAAATCACTGGAATTTCTATAGGGTCCCACTAGTAAAAACGGAACAGCATTATTTTTTTTTTTGAATCCTGAGTAATCACAAATGAATAATATAAGTCCGTATGTCATCATCATTATGTATTGACCTTGCTACCTCAACTGTTCTTTATCTACTAACCCCAGAACTCTCATCTATTCTTTATACATGACCATACGAACAATTTGATATTTCTCGGCGGTCCTCCAATCTAGGCCTGCTTTTAAGATTCATGATAAAGATTCTAGACAATTTTTAGTATTATATCTTACTTTTAATTTTTGTAAGAGGACATAGAACTTTGTGTAAAACTATTCTGTTCAGGGAATTAATTTTACCCATTCTGGAACAGGTATTTTTCTAGTTCTATCTTTCTTAAAATTCTTTAAATTCAAACGAATAGTGAAAGAAATAAAATGGACCTTGAAAAACTAAAATATTTCAAGTTCTAGTCAGAAAAACATGGTATAGTTACCTCTTTAAACAATAAAGCCCCCTTTTTTTTTTCAACTGTAAACTGAAACTTCCTATTTCTTTTCTTAATGCCTTGTTTCTAATAGAAAAAAAAAAGTTAAAGATATATTGTTAATGACAGAAAGAAAAGAATCAAAAGGCAAACAATGCACATAAACCAAAGTTGTTTCTGTCTTCTTTAAATAGATGATGTTATCGAAGCTATAAATCTAAATTTATAAAATTGAGTTGTATAAGAGATTGTAAGCATATTTCAGGTTATAAGGAAAAAGAAAACCGAGTCATCTACGAAACGAAGGGTCTTTGTCTCTTTAGAAGTTTTTTTTTTTTTTTTTTTTTTTTTTTGCAATGCAGACTTAAAACATAAAATCCGTTAATCACTATAGCCTAAAGATTATAGCAACAAGCATACAAAAAAAGATTAGGATAATATGCTGCTCGTCATGCCATTGCTCGATTTTTCAATCTAAACACTGAATTCCCTGTTTCTTAACGCTTCTGTGAACATTTACAGAAAGAATTTCTAGTTTGCCCCCCCCTCCCCCCGACCTGTAAATTCACCCTTGTTCGTTTGTCCGAACTTTTCTCAATAACTACGCCTTGGAATTTTTTTGAAATTTTGCACAAACATTAAACATGATATGAGTAAAAAAGTTACAGAACGGATTTTCTGGGAAAACTCCGCTATCTTTGATTTTAATATATATATATATATATATATATATATATATATATATATATATATATATATATATATATATGAGAGAGAGAGAGAGAGAGAAAGCTGTTTGATATATCACATTTTGAATAATAGAAATTCAGTTTCACAATTACAAAGAACGTTTTGATTGATATTATTGAGGTGGAGTCTTTTTGATTGAACACTTCATCGATTGCTTAATTGCGTTCTTACTTGTACAAGCAAACGCAAGTTGTTTTCTATTACAAACTTATTCATTAAATTAAAAAAAAAATCATTGGATGCTGTTGGGAAACAAAATGGAAAGATTTTGATATTTTTTATTCTTATATAAAATGCTTAAAATTGGAAAATAGTATATATGCACAGCTTGTTGGAGCATTTGTCCTGCTTGCTAGACAAACTATCCCAACCAAATTATTTTTGCAGACAGAAGACACACTTGATCTGATAATTAGCCATTTTCATATCCGTGATATCAGTTAAAACTGCAGATACAACCAAGACATGTGAACCTGATCTTATCCTTGCGAAAGCAATGCCCTGCTCGGTTGGCCCCTATTTTCTTCAGACTATAATAAATTCCTTACCGAATCTTACTTCCCTAATACCTAGAAAATTGTCTCTATGTTACTAGTAATCAAGAATTCTGGTGAAATTGAATCACTCAATTATCACCCTATCAGTTTTCTCCCATACCAGGAATCATTAATCAATCAAGCATTAAACCACCATCTCGTAAATACGAAACTTCTTTCTGGACTATAGATTTATACATGTTTATGATTTATGAATGAGTATGAATTTAGGCAAGTCTGTTCTACTGCACATATCCTAATGAGGATCTCTGAATGCATATTTCATACACTGGACAAGGCAGAGGAAGTTAGGGTGGTAACTCTTGATATATCCAAAACCATTAACAAGGTCTGGGATGTATGGCTTCTTATGAAAATTAAATTATACAGTATTAGCAAGCGAATACTTAATATAATCAGATTCTTGTTATACAAGAAAAAAACAGCTATATTGTATTTAATATTATATTAATTGGATCTGCCCCGGGGATCGATCCTCGGACCTATCTGATTGGGTTGGTGCATCTACCACTAGTCTCTTCCTATTAGACAGAGAATAAAATAGTCTCTAATCTAACAGGTCCCACACTATCAATCTAGCTTCAACTTCTGTCCCATCACTGCAATTGCTTTACAAGTACTTTAATGGAATGTGTTCTGACAAACTCAGAGCACTTGTGCTCCCTCAATGTAAATAAACCCAACTGACCAAATAAGCAGCAAAATCACACCTCTTCACTGTAGAGGTCCCCCCCCCCGATGCCAGAAAGCTTTCTACTCTAATAGTCCCCCCCCTCAAACTGCTAGACTTTGAAACTCCTTCCTGGTTTCCTACTTCCCTGATTGTACTAACATGTAGAAATTTAAATGTAATGCAAATAGACATATTGCTGCTCAACTCCCTACCTGCTTAGAATGTCCCTGTAAGCATCATCCATAATAGTAGCCCCTTACGACCCAGCGGCAAAGTACCTTATTTGGGATGAATAAACGTAATGAATAAAATATAAAACATAACCTTCTTTAGCAGAAAGAACACCAAAATAACAAAATTACTTGTCATCACCTACTTTTTTTTTTTTTTAGAAAATTTTGGAGGTTAAACAATTTCAGAACAAATAGATTTAGGTTCACAAAACTATTCACAAAAGAATACGGTAACAATGCCAACAAGAAACATCGAAATACGGGTCAACTAAATTCAGAGATACAAAGCTTTCAGAGCATTGCACCGGAAAATAACAAAAGCGTAAATCACTCATACGTATAGAACCTAAGAAAAACACTAAGGCAATATATTCAATATATTCAAATAAATATTTGTATAATCGGGAGGTGGAGTTGATGTAACATTTTATATTAGAGAAGAAGTTTTGTAAACGTATTTTTGGAGAAGAAATTTATAAAGAATTTCTTCTAAGAACAAAGATATAATCAAAATATGCCATATGTGACATGCACATGGTGATCGGAAAAACAGAAATAAGTAAATAAGAATTATAATCGAGATGGTGATGAGATGCAGGTCAGGGATGGAAATGTAATTTTTGTGATAATTTCATGGTTGGAACAAGGATTAACGTATAAACTTTTTGTTTATATTTTAAGGTATGCCGAGATGAGGAATTTGAGAAAAAAAATCTATTACATTAAATTGTTTGCTACAAAAATAAATCTTTTTGTTCCGTTTGGAACCAATTAAGAACAGAGTATAACGTGACACACATAGCACAATCACTTATATAGTTTACTTTATTGTATTATTTGTGGGAGAGGGGGTTAATCTCAATTTCTGTGATGAGGAACTGTAATTTGCATTATTTATTTACATGTACCAGACGGTTTTCCTCATCTTGGCTGGAGGTACCATCAATTAAATAAAGGATTTTGTTTGAAATTCCATGTAGATTAACGTTAATAACAGCTGGCAATATCAATGACAAAATGCACTTAGCTTTAACTCTTCACTACTTTTGTGGTTCTCCGCGTTCCTTAGAAATATATCATTGGTATGCAAGTGGTGCAATTCTTATCAGCAATGTCTGTAGACTATGTTCAAGTTTGATCACTTTCACTAATACTATTCGGAGAGGTATGAACACTTAATCCCTCTTCTCCCCGACTATAGGTGAAATAGTAGGGTAGAAACCATAGTAAAGCAACTAGTCTAGGAGAAGAAAAATTTTGATATAGCACCTGCGACTAGGTAGGTCTGTCATATGACTCATATAGTTCTCCTGTATAATGAACAGTTAAAGAGAGTCGTGTTTAAATCAATTCATATACAGGGGTTGTGTGATAGTTCGCACTGTTCATCCTCATTATCGAGTAAATACCACACGTTTGTTAATGTGGAGAAACAAAAACAAAAATATGCATAAATATTATTTTCATAATCATTTGAAAATTATTCGCTCCACCTACTTTCATTAGTTCTTATTCTAAGATGAAAACACAAGAAAACATTAAACACAAAAAGACTAATCCCTATTGTTATGAATATTGTTTAAAATACAAAAGATACTGAAGAAAAATATCTTAATGTCTCTAAATCTATCATGATTAAGGGTTAATCCATTAGAAGGGGTCATAAAAAGGTGAGATAAGAAATATAATAAAAATGGACTTTTTCTTATATTCACTCAATAGTAGGCTTAACAATGAAGATGCTATTTCAAATTTAAATGTGTCACTAACATATGGCTAGCTTCCTTGTCCTTTTGGCTATGAGCAAAGCGTAATATCTGTTCTGATACGATATTTCATCTGTTCTGTGTTCATTCGGTGAAGGAGAAATCTTTCTAGACTGAAGTAATTTAATTTTTTTCCCAGAATCCAGAATGCCCCTTTCTGGGAAGTTCACATCAAAAACCGACCTTATGTCTAACTCTGCTTTCATGGGGAAGCAATTAAATTGAGATGGCTAGCCTTTCAGAAGTGTGTCAATCAATGCCTCCATTCAGTCTCAAGAGACAATGGATACTCCCAGTAAGGGTAGCTGTGTAAGTAATTGTGAGGCAAGAGTTGCACAACCCTCAACCACACCTCTCTTGAATTAACACTGCTTGAGTCCAGTGGCAAAGAGAAGTGCTAGATGACTAGAAACAATACCGAGATAAGCAGAGAGTACATACAGCACCTCAAATTCCCAAATGGTTGCCCGTTTTAATACTGACCAAGCTCAATGTTGCGCAAATTCAGTGATCTAACAGGAACCAGTGTGTCAATGTAATTATGCCATATAGAGAGAGATGTGTTAATGCATTTAAAAATCCAACTTGACCGAAAATAGTGCTATTTCAAATTTATGCATGACAAATCAACAAAAATGTGTAGAAAATCTATCCTTGAAAGGAAGCTCAGTTCTTGAACAAAAGAATATAAAAAATTTACTATAGAATAGGTGTTGAAAGTTAAATTTTAAAAAAGAAAAAATCGTGCATATTAACCAAACACTTTTACTTATGCAAGCAATAAAGAATGATATACAAATAGTAAAAGGTGTATATACAGAAAGAGGGTTTGTAAATTCATGCACCTGCAGAACTTATATGTAGAAGTTGTCTGTTAATAAATGTGCACGCTTCTCATGTAGTTGTTGATTCTTTAATCAGAGAAAAAAAGGGTGCCCAAAAATCAGAAACAGATCAACACATAGTTGGTAAAGCCTCATCTTTTGGCTATAAAAACATGTGACTTTAAAACAAATCAGATATAATAGTTGCTTTTCAATCTTTTCCTTTGTTTTGTGCAAACTTTGTTTTTAGACAATAAAAACTCATAAGGAAATTACCAATGTATTTGACATCATGTCAGGACACTATTTTTCATTCTGCCTACTTTGGTAGGTAGATCAACACTATAAAAATAGTCTAATGTCACTATTTACTTGCCTCCTCACGAGGGCAGGTTTGGACACAAGGTCGACTTTTGATGTGTAGGAAAATTTTGTTCCCCCAAAAAAGGTGTACTCTAGATTTGGGGCAAAAAATTTTTAAATTGCCTCGATCTAGAAACATTTGTCCTTTACTGACCAAGGAGAAAATAAAGATGAAACTTCATATGAGAAAGGATAGTCCACTCTGCTCATAGCCAAAAGGCCCACGAGACTTTTATTGTCTATTGTCACATAATGCAAATCTCTAAATATTTGTTTCACTTCAAACAATAAAATACTAAGCATGAATTAATAGTAAATTTATTAAAAACTAGCTGTACCCTGGAACGCTTTGCTGTGGCTCGATTTGGTGTAATTCATTGTAAGAATCCCCATCACCGCGATTTTAGCACCCCGAAATCTACCAAAGAAATATTTTGTTATATACGAACGTGAGACAGACGTTTCCAACCCCAAAAAAGAAGAAGAAAAAGGAAGAAGAATGGGGGAAAAAATGGGTTCCTATTGCCGCCTCTAAGGGAAATACTTAAAAAAGATTTAAAAAAAAAAAAAAAAGAAAAACGATGAAAATAGAGAGAAAGGCATCGAACAAAGCGAAATATAACGGAAATGATTTATGATATGTTTAGTCAAAAAAAAAAAAGATTGGAAAGCCAGCGAACAAAGAGCAAAGAAACGGAAGAAAAAGGAAAGATTCGTTGTAAATTATTTTTTTTTTTTTTAGTGTAAAAAAAATCCGACTGTTTTACAAAGAAAGAAACTTTTATGTTAAGATGTTAAACTTGCCAAAGGAAGAGGAAAAACGGAAAGAGAGAAGAAATAACAAAAGAAAATGGAAAGATTGTGGAAACAGAAACAGAGGAAAGTAAAAAAAAAATTAATAAAAAGAAAAAGAAACGATGGTGAACTTGGCGAAAAAGAGAAAAAACGGAAAGAGAGAAGAAATACATTTGAAAAATGGAAAGATCGGGAAAACGAAAAACAGAAAAAAGAAACATAAATAAACCAACATAAAAGTAAGCATGGTGCGTTTCACCTAAATTGCAGTCCAGTTTTTATAGAAACCTAACTCGGTATTCGTTCGTAATTGTCTCCTGTGAGCAGTCACGGACAGTGTAAGTGGGTGGTGGTGGAAGTATGAATTCATTAAAGAGAGAAGAATTTACTACTTCCATTGATCGTAACCGGTTTTGGCAGTGAACTCTCACCAGATTAAATAGAGGAAGCTCCCATCAGCGAGGTAGTGGATAGGTAATATGCCTATAACACACCTCAGATAGCGTGATGCAGTTTGTATACAGTACATCTGCATAAAATCTAGATTTTCAATCCTATTACGGTCAAACTCGGAGGGGAAAAAATGAGTTCATTTTATTTATATCGAGAAGAGAAGAGATAAACGTTTTCAATTAAAAATCTTGAATTACATATGCTGTAGTACTATTTTTCAATTTTTTTTTTTTTCTTTTAAGACAAACGTGAAAGATCCATCGCATCTTCAAAAACACAAGAAATAATGTGGCAGCTCATGGCCACATTACTGAGATTATGGATAAAATCACCTTTAGAACTGGCTTTTTTCAGTGTTCAAACCATCACTTATTTAAATTTATTTTCTTAGAAAAATCGTCTCCATTATGATTTACAATTTTTTAGATGAGGATTGATAATTTGGATTAATCAAACTACTATTCTCATCTTGACTGTTGTTTTCACGTTTCGCTTGATGTAATACATAGACCGTGAGGAACAACTGATAAACGTGTTCAGAAACGATTAGTTTTAAGCAACAGTTTCCTGTTGATCGAAGTTTCGATCCTCGTAACAAGCAATAACAATAAAGAATAAAAATAAATTTCTTAACACTTCTACTAGACCATGAACAATCAATCCGTCCGTAGATTAAATAAAGGCTTCATTTTGAAATTCCATAAAGCATTCTGAATTCGAAAAGATGCACCTGAAGAGAATAAAAAGTTGAATTAGCTGAAACTTGTAAAAATAAAAACCAAAAAGAGAATAATAGTCTGAATAATCTAAATAATACAGTATCTTTTCAGTTCTAATTTCAATTGGTTATTTGATATAACAACTCAACCAATCATCTTTTGTCCCGTCTTCACCATAAAATGCCATTAGAAAAGGAGCCAATATTTGACACGAGTCTTCACAACATGACTCTTCTTCTCAAATCCAAACTTATTCATAATTCTAACCAATCAACCTCCGCACTGACCAGGCTCAATGCTGCTTAACTTCAGCGATCTAACAAGAACCGGTGTGTCAACATGATTATGCTGTATGTCCACACACACACACCTTTCATTTCCTTCCTTTGCAATAACATAACATTTATACTAATATTGGGACGATTAATCGGAATCGGGAATTGGAAAAATATTTGAGAGTGTTGGAATCCGTATCGGAAAAAATTGTACCAATTTTTCAATGCCAAAACGATTCTTTTAAGGGTTTTTTTTTTATTTGATTTTTTTTAAACCTAAATCTTCCATGTCTTGTAATAATGATAACATAATAAATATTTATTGATTTTAAACCACCAGTGAAGCTAAAATTGATAGATCGTCCCCCACAAGTATACTTTTCTGTTTACAAAATATTTGCACATTTAACATTGTGTTTTATGGTAATCAGAGAAAGAATACAACTATATAGTTAATATTTAGAGATTTATAATCGGAATCGGGAATTCAGTACAGAATCAGTATCCGTATCAGAATCGGGGAAAAATATTGGAATCGTCCCATCACTAATTTATACCCAATTTATTGTTAATGTTGGTGTGGTTCTTTACTATACACAAAGACACTATCGTCATTCAAAAATTGCCCTACCAAAGCCAGGGACCATGCCACAAACTCATATCTATATCCTTATGAAAAGGTGAATGAATACGTCAGCAGAAAAAAAATCTTGGGGCTTGTTTTTTCACATCTTTATTCTCCACTAAACATTTTAGCAAGTGCTGAGCAAACATTTTGAGAATGTGAACATATCTAATTCCTCCTACTTTGCTTATAAGCAATGAACATGCTGAGCATGAAAATGTACTTCCCACCTGAAATGATAATTTCACATCTAATGATTGCGATATATGAATATATTTACGGACCAAACTATACAAGGGAAAATATATGTTCACAATCTATGTTGGCTTTTGTGTAGATTAACAAGATTGCAGCGTTTTCACACATTAATCAGCCTCATTTTCATAATTGTTGCTTTTAGTAATATGCTTTAAACAATGAAATTTGAAACTATCATAGGCTGTAATATTGAATGTGGCGTAGGTGAAAGTTTAATGCTTAAGCCAGACACATAATTATATATTCAAGGTTATAATACAATTACAAGTGAAAAGGATGATTTTTTTTTTCCTATGTGATTCAATATTAGGGCTTTAAGTAATATTTTTAATGAATAAAAAATTTGATCAAGCACATCTCTACTTATATATAAAAATCACTGTGTGTCTGTGTGAGTTCGTTCCCTATGGACTGAAACAGTTCGTCCGAGTTTTTTGAAATTTCACACAAACGAACTTACGTGTCTGGGGGTGCTCTAAGTTTTTGTATCAGAATGCCTCCGATAAGCATTAAAAATCGATAATCAAAAAAATCTGATTATAGAAAGAACAGTCAGATTTTGCCCAAAGTTAACACCCTTATACAACCTTACATCACAAATGCATTTGAGAATTTTATCACTGCACAAGCAGAATGGCACGGCATATAAAATTATAAAATAAATGTTTCTATTTAGAGCACAATTGAATCATGATACTTGAATTTTGTATTTTAAACTCAATTCAAGCCATTATATAAAAATAATTTTATAACATCAACAGTAGATTCTCTACAGTACAATGCAAACTACAATGTATTATGAACTCTTACAGCGGTGTGGCATGTAAAGCTTTCTCCCAGTACACCGCAGTGGGCTCCCGAATCAGAGCCGGCAATCAATCGATTTGATTGAAAAATAAGTGATTTCAGATTTTGATGACAAAGTATTGGAAGTGGGGAACATTCATTGATCCTCATTCAATCCTGGGTAACGTCCAGCCTTCCTACTATTCTAAATAAAAATACAGTAAAAAGAATGAACTGAAGTCAAAAAAGTTTTATTAATTCATGAGAAGTCAATCAATCAAAAATATTAATCTAAAAACAGAAATGAAAATACTGAAAAATATTTTAGTGATTTTCCACCCAAGAAAAAAATATTAATCAAATCTACCCAACATTTCCATAAAAGAATCAGAGAAAAAGAACTATTTTACGTTATGAAATATATTAAAACTTACAAATATATTAAAATATATTTTGAGGTCATGTTCAAATATTTGTTTCAACAGTGATCAATAGAGATTTATAATAATAATAGAAAATGCAATGAGAGTATGGAGACTTGAACTGACAGCTGATGGACAATACATGAAATCAAAATACAAAGAAGGATCTTCCAAGGTGATTCCTATCATCTATAACCATGATGCCCCTTAACAATATACTAAGAAAAATGTTAAGTCAGATAAAAGTTCACTAACACAAATGAAAGAATACATTACCTAATGTACATGGACGACCTGAAGCTGTTTGCAAAAACCAAGAAGGAATTTGAGACGCTAATAAAACAACCAGAATTTTCAGCCAGAATTCGGTATGGAAAAGTGTACACTACTAACCATGAGAATGGGAAAACTGAAAGCGACAGAAGATATGATACTGCCCAACCAACAAACAAAGATGAAGGCGCTAGGTGGACATGATAGCTACAAATATTTAGGAGCTCTGGAAGCAGACACCACCAAAACAACAGAAATGAAAGAGAGAATGGGAAAGGAATACCTAAAAAAAAAAAAAACAAGAAAACTCCTCAAAACTAAACTATATAGTAGAAACCTAATTAAAGGTATAAATATGTGGGCAGTTTCACTCATAAGATACTCTGCACTATTTATAGGTTGGATCAAAGAAGAACTGAGGTATCTCGACCAGAAGATCAGGGAGAATGTAGTGTAGTGCACAATGCACTACACACAAAGGATGATACTGACTGACTCTATATGAAAAGGAAAGACGGAGGAAGAGGATTGGTCTGTATAAAAGACTGGGTGAATGATACAAAAAAAAAAAAAGATTTAGAAAAATACATAATGCAGAAAGCTAAAAGAATAATTACTCCAGCAAAAGACACCAAAAAACAAAGACAGAAACAGAAGAAACGAGGAATAAGACAATAGAAAAATGGGAAGAGAAACAGCTACATGGATGATTCATAAGGTTGGCAAAAGATGCGACTAACGAAAACACTTGACATGACTATAAAAAAGGAAATCTAAAAAATTGAATCCCTGATAACAGCCACACAAGATAACACAATTAGAACCAACTGCATCAAAGCAAGAATCGACAAGACAAGAAAACAACAAATGCAAACTCTGTGGACCAAGAGACAAAACAATATACCACATAAGTGAATACAGCAAATTAGTCCAAAGACACGAAGTGGGGAAGGCAGTACACTGGGAATCGTACAGACAACTGAATCTTGAACACCTAGACATATGATAAGCACAAACCAACAACATTATTTGAAAACGAAAGTCACAAAATCCTATGTGACATGGATATACAAATAGATAAACCCATCCAAGCAAGGAGACCGGATGTCATACTAGTTAACAAGAAGTCCTGCCAGATTGTAGATTTTACTGTTCCAGCAAATCACAGAGTGTAAATGAAGGAGACAAAGAAGCAGAACAAATATACTAAACTGGCCAGAGAGCTCAAAGGGATATGGAAGATGAAATAAGTCCAGATAACACCACTAATAGTAGGTGCGCTAGGAACGATGCTGAAAAACTTTGAAAAAAAGAATGGGAGAGATTTGAATCAAAGGGGTAGTTGAAAAGATACAATGGATAACAATAATGAAAACACCTGAAATATTAAGGAAACCCCTTGAATGCAAAGACGTGAGCTAGAGGCGCAAGTCAGACATACAGAAGCTACTACAGATGTAACACACAAAGGAAAATGACACAGAATTATGAAAACTAAAACTGTATAATAGTAAGTTACCCACCCCCGCGCTTCTGACTTTCCCCAATTTTATTTTTGTTTTGTGTGTATGTGTGTCACTATAAACTGATGCCGCATCAAATAATCAAGGAGGGTCAAGGAGGATGGAAAGATCAAAGAGAGAAAGCACTAGCCAGATTTCCGCTGGATGTACAAAGAGGACTTGGATCTGGGGGAGTTGTCGCTATTTACTTGCCTCCTCGCAAGGACAGAGCTAGACATCCAGATTTGCATTTTGAGGGTGCTGGCAATGGTCCTGTTGTTATAACTTGGATCGGTAGAGAGCATGAGTTGTATAGCAGTGCATCTTCGATCTTGTTCGTTGAACATGGTGTCATTTTTAGACATGATAAAGGGCTCCTATCGCTCTTGGGATTTGTACACAACTAACCAACTAGTAGATGTCTGCAGCAAAAAATGAAAAACGGTTTTCATGAAACAGAAATGGAATAATGTCTTTTATAGGACGACAATTTTATCGTTCCACCCTGTACAATTGTATGCATTTATAGATGTATATTCATTTTTGTTTCAAGACTTTCTCAATATGATTAATTTGAAGATGTAATATACAAGAACATTATTGGAAAATAATGGTTTTAAATATTGTACTTACACGTTATTTCTCCAAATATATTTAATTTTTTACATACATATGTAAAACATTATTTTTAAAAATTATTTATAAATTCATCACATAAAAATAAAAAATGCGTCCAGTCAAAACGGGCTTCATGTAAGGAAGGAAAACTACCACTTAGGTGATTTTGAATACAAAGGCAGCGTTTTGCATGTTGCTACTAATGCTAATAAAAATATCATTACTCACGATTACCCCTAATGGTGGTGTTGAAAAAATAATTGGTTAATTAATTTAGGAGTGAATCCTTTACATAGAAATATATAAATATGTACACATATGTAACTTTATATAGACATAGGTATTCATAGACGGACTTTATTATAGCTCTTCTGTGTGACTAAACAGGCAAGCATTTCAAGCCCAGATTGAAACTCTACCGTTTTTTACTACAGTGTGTGATTCTCACAATTCGACCTTCTGCACAAACTATAAGAAAGTGAAATCTTAATGTTTGAAAATGATACAATGTTCAACGAACGGGATCGGAGATGTGCTGCTGTACAACTCATGCTCTCTACCGATCCAAGTTATAATAACAGGACCATTGCCAGCACCCTCAAAATGCAAATCCAGATGGTTCAATGCTTGAGGTCACAGCTCAACAAAGTTTTCGGCCATGGGTACGGTCTTTGGTGTGGTTTCAAGTGAGGGCCACATCACATCTTTGAAGTTGGTTTGAAAGTCAACACCAAAGTGTACCTGGATGTGCTGAAGTTTTAATGTTAAGTATTGGTCCCTATTTACTTGCCTCCTCGCGAGGGCAGAGCTAGACATGATGGTCGATTTTTAATGTGGGGAAAATTCCAACTTCCCAAAAAGACATACTCTAAATTGGTAGACAAAGATAAATTACCTCGGTTTGAAAAGATTTCTCCTTCACTGATTGAGGACAGAAAAGACAAAGTGTAGAATCAAAGCAGATACAACACTTTGCTCCTAGCCAGAATGATAGTACTTAGCAGATTCCCATACAAGAGTTAAATAGAATCTCTTATTTAACAAAACTATTTACAAAATATATGCCTACAAAACAAATTAATCTATAAACATCTAAATGTAAAAGAGACCTCAAACCGTATATGATGACATGTTTTTTATAGCATCTGTCTTTAGTCTTGCTTGCTTAATAGTATTATATATGAATAAACCTGTCTCTTATCCACAAGAAGGTCAGTGAAAACGAAATCAAAAAACAATACAACAGATTCCCCAAGGCATTCATATAATATATAACTACATATGTTGATATCAGATGAAACTTTGATAGAGTCTATTAAAACTCCTGTCAAACTCTGCCCATCGAGCAACCAACCAGGGTTCAAGGTTTAATTATTAATCTCGTCCAAAGAAAGCAGTTGGCAACAAATCAAATTGGTATTGTTATTTTCTTTAACAATATAGAAATATAAATCACATGCAAAGTCTCATGACGAGAAAAGAGGCTCATTTAAAACGTTTCTCATATATAAGCCAACAACTGTAGCTTTAAACTATGCCAACACGACTTAGCTACACAATAGATTTTAATAGATTTTATGTAATGAATTGTAATGAGGAACACCTACATATTCATTAAATTTTTGCATATTTATTAGAAGACTCGAACAAAACTAGTCAATACTAGCTGACTTACCCAGGATTTTCTGGATATCAAATATGTTCATATCATATAAACCATGAAAAATATATGAATTTCTTCATCTATGAGTTAAATAGTACAACTACTCTTCTAATAATCTATTATATAAAGTTAGGTATATATTTCTATGTACAACATTACCTCCTAAACTAATTAACCGATCATTAAGAATTTTTAGAACATAGCCGCTAGTTGTAATGTGGGCTACATTTAGCTTATTTAGTGGATGGAAGCCTTTTGTGAAAATTCAGATACCCCTGATTTTCATAAAATTTTAATAAGTGATGTTAAACATTAATAGTGCATAAATGAAAAAATATTCCAGATAATTGTTTTTTTGGAGAAGTGATCTTAGAGGTCATACTATGGGCACAACGTCCCATTTGAAAATTGAAAAACATCAGATTTGCTTTAAATTTGATTTATAATCATTATACACTAATTGCACCAGATTCCTTGAATTTCAATTTCTTAAGGTCCTTTAAGCCATAAATTTCAAACATTTTCAAGAATCCAAATCATGTACTGGATTATAATCAATATTGGAATCAATATTGTAGACATAAGTTTTAGTAGCAATATATCTTGATATTAATCTTCAAAAGAGGACATAAAAGTAATAAAAAGTGTTCTGTTTAGGTAATTAATTTTATCAATTCCATGACAGGTATTCTACTAGTTTGCTTATAAAAGTAAAACATTTTAGAAAAAAAAATGATTCTATAAAGTTAACATGCTGATATTTAAAAAAACAAAACAAAACAAAAGGAAAAGAAAATCATTTCAAACATGGCTAAAATTTGCATGAAATTGGTTTCAAAATATGCTATTGATTGTTTGAAGATCACTACTGACAACTGATGAACAGACATATGTTTGCTTTATACGTATTCTCATCCACAATGCATGCAAACATATATATAAATAAATTCAAGACAAAATAAAATATAGGTATATATAGATTTGTCAGTTCAATAAGAAAAAACATCATATAAAAAAAAGCTGCAGAAGCTTTTTACACCATGGCATTTTGATGTCTAATGATAGGTTCCTATATAAAGGATTTATCCAAATTCTTTATTCACACTTCATTATATATATATATATATATATATATATATATATATATATATATATATATATATATGATGGCAGCAAATTCGTTCTCGAACATTGCCATTACTTGATATGTACGAGGGGCGTGCAATAAGTAATGCCCCTGACCCACTTCCAGTTGTTTGATCTAGCTGAAATTTTGCATGTGCAATGATTTATATCTCTACGGATGATGTGGCAAATTATAGCTCGGAACTAATTGTGGTTTCTGTTTTACAGGTGTTTGAACTGAGTCAGGTGTGAAATGGAGCCTGTTGAATGTCGAGCAGTGATCTGGTTTTTGTATTTGAAAGGAAGCACACCACTTTTGATGAAATGAAAGAAACTTATGGTGATAATGCCCCATCATATGACCTTGTAAAACGCTGGCATCGTGAATTCAAACATGGCCGGAAGTCTGTGGAAACAGCCCCCCGACCTGGTCGCCCCCCACCTTCTGCCATTGATGAGGTATCTGTCCGTCAAGTTGAGGCTGCCATTTTGGAAGATCAGTGCATTACTATTCGCCAAATAGCCCAATATGTCAAGATTAGTACAGGGTCTGTGGAAACTATCATTCATGACTATTTGTATATGCATAAGGTGTCTGCCAGATGGATTCCCAGGTTGCTCACACCATTCCAGAAGCGAGAATGCGTTGAGTGCTCGAGGATGAATTTGGAGATGTGTCAAGAAGATGAGTCAAAGTTTTTCAAAAGACTGATTACACAGGATGAAACCTGGGTCCATCACTATGATCCAGAGACCAAAGCCCAGTCAATGCAGTGGAAGCACTTGGACTCACCACCTCCAAAGAAAACAAGGGTGCAGCCCTCCACTGGCAAGGTCATGCTCACAGTCTTCTGGGACCAGGACAGAGTAGTGATGACAAATTTCCTGGCAAAGGGTACCACAATTACAGGAGCCTATTATGCTTCACTTTTGAGGAAATTAAGGGAAGCTACCAAAATCAAGAGGCGGGGTAAGATCAGCAAAAGTACCCTCCTCCTGCAGGACAACGCTCCAGTCCACAACTCGCATGTCGCCAGACCAGAAGCACGGACGTGTGGTTATGAAATCCTCCCCCATCCTCCCTACTCTCCTGACCTTGCACCCTCTGACTTTCACCTCTTCCCAGCCATGAAGTTGTTTTTGAAAGGAAAGCATTTCCCAGATGATGCAGCCTTGATTTCTGAAGTCATGTCGTGGTTGGAGGACCAACTTGGGGTATTCTACAAAAACGGTCGCCAGAGCTGCATCAAACGATGGGAGAAATGCATAACTCTAGGTGGTTCCTATGTAGAGAAAGACTAATAACTGTGCCAAGTTTCGTTGCTCTACTGCTATGGGAAGTGGGTCAGGGGCATTACTTATTGCACGCCCCTCATACATATATATATATATATATATGTATTAACAATTTGTTATAACTACAGAAATAAATTTGTCAACGTATTAGTCTGAATATAAAAGAAAATTGGGTCTGATCAGCTAATTTGTGTGTGTGTGTGTGTGTAAGAAAATTGGGTCTGATCAGCTAATTTGTGTGTGTGTGTGTGTGTGTGTGTGTAAGAAAATTGGGTCTGATCAGCTAATGTGTGTGTGTATGTATATATATATATATATATATATATATATATATATATATATACACACACACACACACACATATTAGCTTATCAGACCCAATTTTCTTTTATATTCAGACTAATACGTTGACAAATTTATTTCTGTAGTTATAACAAATTGTTAATGTTAATGCTAAAAGTCATTTTAACTGAAAATATTTTTTTTATTAATGATAGCACTCATTTAAACAAAAAACAAAACAAAGAAAACTGCACTGAGGAAACGTCTATAAATAGAAAATCAAAAGATAAAAAAGAACAGTGGACAATAAAAAATTTAAATGTGTCTATGCTTCAGTTTTCAATAGTTGATCTATCAAGAGCAAAGATATAGTTGTAATTTCCGATTTGCATGAAATTTTATTCATATGTATCGGAGACCGATTAAGAAATAATCACCAATTTTCAATTTAATGTAAATATTTTAAAGAGTTGTGAAAGATGCATTAAAAGCACTCACAATTGAAAATTCAAAATATTTCTGATTTCCATGAAATTTAAATAATAGATATTAAAACAAAAATTCCGCAACATTCTCAAAATTCAGAGTTTTTTCTTTGGCTTGTTTAGACACATGAGTGTGAGATGTATAAGCCTAAATTTTTATCACATACCTCCACCTTTAAAATTCAAATATTTATCATTTCCACAGAATTTGAACCATAGTATTAAACATAAATTAAGAAATATTTCCTAAATTTTATTTTCTTGACCGTTATGTAATACACACAGGAGAGGGGAGGGAATAAACCTAACAATTTACCACTTTCCTTTTGAAAATTCAAATATTTTCGATTTACATAACATTTCAACAATAGGTATTAAGAAATTAGTTTCCTTGAATTTTCTTTTCTTTGGAAGATCTTAATACCACCTCGTTGGAGTTTAAGCTGCAAATTTTAAACATTTTTATCAACATTAGAATAAAGATTCAATACATAAGGTTTAATAGCATTAGCTGTATACATCTATATTTTAATCTTCATAAAGGGGCATAAAAGTGGTATAAAACTGTTCTGTTTGGTGAATTAGTTTTATTATTAGTTAGTCTTTTAATGAAATCCAAGATGAATTTCTACCAAGCAATGCCAGCTATTTCTGCTAGTTTATTATATTTTTTGAAAATATGATCTAATCAAATTAATGCGTGAATTTGAGAATAATCTTTAGTTGCAAGGTATTTCAGAAGCTACATTTTTATGAGTTTGTGTATTTTGTACTCCCCAACCCTCACCTAGTCAAGTAAACTGACTAGAGAGGACAAAATGAATAATTCATCAACTGTAAAATAAACTATTCTATGTGTTATGTCAAGTAAGTGTTACATATAGTCAAAGATTTTGCTTAAATATCTCGTTGGGTAATGTTTGTATGCTATATTAGTTTTAAGCGAACTGATTCTAAAAAGAACTGCAACACAAATTAATATTTAGAAAGTATTATTGTCAGCAGTAAAGAATCCGAGTTGGGATTCAACGATTTTAGCAGGAGTCAAAGTTGTTTCTTTTGTTTGTTTGTTTGTTTGTTTGTTTTTATGACAATTGCTACGATTTTTTTGCTTTCAATACCAATATTATTTTGGCTCAGGACAATGTTCTTTTCCATCGAATTTCTTCTCATTACCAAATTACTTCTTTAAAACCAACAGCCACATAGTCCAATAATTTGGCATCTACTCATTGTTTGAAAAAAATTGGCACAAGATCATATCTTATTTTTTAGCTTCTCGTCATAATTCATGAATGCTATTAATAGCATGCATAAAGCCATTGCATGGCAATTTGCACATAGAAATTGTCCAATTAAAAGCTGACTGGGAAAAACAGTTTTTGAAAGTTAAATAAATTACCATTAATTAATAACATGGGTGTCAGTTTTGTTTTGACTCTGCAGGATAGAGATTAAAGTAGACTTTGGTGGCCAGATTATGACACTTATTGCTCTAAATAAATAAATAAAAACTTGTTTATGGTGTAAAGTAAAGATAATTCGACAAAGGAATCAGTATATTGTGGTCACAGCATTCACCCTGGATTGGGTGAGCTGGTTTTCCAGCTCTTTCCAACAAGTTTACCATGTCCTAAACACTGACTGACCAGGCACAGTGATTCAAGGCTGCTTCCATTATGAGTGCAAACCATCCACTGTTTCAATGACGGACCCTGTAAAACTAGGGATCTAGAATCAGTTCAGCATTCTGCTTCACAGTCATAAGCCAAGTTTGGAGTTGACCACCACAACATTTCTTTAAACATATTAGAGTTTCTTTCATAATATGCATCCGTCATATTGGTTATGCTGTTGTCATCATAGATAACACTTGATCAGGATATAAAGAGGAGAAAATAATGAAAAAAGTAGATACCCACATGGGGGGGGGCTAATCCGCAAAAATTCCTCCCTACGTAATGCCAATTCATCATTGAAGACCAGAGTGGTAACAATCAGAGGCGACCTTGTAACACTTTTAGGCCCACAAATAGTTGGTTTTCAACTATGGAATCTAGATTAGTTAGCCATATTATGTAACAGTTTAAGATCAGGGAAAATAAGCTCATGTTTATAGACACTGTACTTTGTTTTTTCTACTGGAGAGTCAACACTTATCAAGGACCAAAGGCCACTTGAGGACAATGAATGCCAGGTGAACAGTGAAACAGCACCGTGATGATTAGTAGCTCAGGAGGAAGCTAGCTCAACCTGATTCGAGTAATACAAGTACAAATAATATATTTTGATATTAGAATGAAACCATAAACCCGACAAAACAACATACATAGAAAGGAGGTCATTCTTAGTAAATTTCAGCTTTCTATGCCCAGAGGTTCAAGTGTTCATACACAATTTCATTAAGTAGGTTAAGAATTAAAAAGGTTAGTAAATGGTATACAAGATATAAGGAAAAGGGTTTACAGCTTCGCAGCCGTTACATTTATCTTTGATCATTAAAGATAAACAGTTTCCAAGTGTCCATGTTTAGAAATGTCAACATAACTCAAAATACTATGGATTAAATTAAATTCAACCAAGGACAAGTTCATTTGCTCAGTAGAACAGAAGGTTAATGCAAGAGTCATTTGACTTAGTTGGTATTTATTTTTACGCAGAGGAGGAGATAAAAGCAGATTTTGTCAAAAATATATATGCTGCTTATAAATAAAACAGTACCAAAACAACTAAAACTTTGTGCGACAAAAT
Source organism: Euprymna scolopes (assembly GCF_053919585.1). Lineage (NCBI taxonomy): Eukaryota > Metazoa > Mollusca > Cephalopoda > Sepiida > Sepiolidae > Euprymna > Euprymna scolopes. Next base: position 103,055,294 of record NC_136482.1, on the reverse strand, counting down.
AGTCTAAAATTAAAAAATTACTTACTATTAGATATAGTAGGCAGCTGTTTGACCAGTTAAGTTAGAACTAAAGCTGAAACAGAAGCCTAGAAAGTTGGATTTTAAGAAAGCTAGAACGTTCCATAATGCTTAAATAAGAAAGTCCATTTTCTGGATTCTGACTAGTCTATGAGTTAATAATCTCTACTATTATAAGAGAGAGAGAGAGAGAAAGAGAGAGAGAGAGAGAGTTCCCTATGTACTCAAAAACGGCTGGGCTGATTTTTTATGAAATTTCATACAAAGGTACTTTATGCGTCTGGCAGTGTTCTCAGAGAGGTTTTGTATCGGAATATCTCCGATAAGTATCAATAATCAAAATAATCTGATGAAAGAAGGAACAGGCGATTTTGACTAAAGTTAACATCTTGCACAGCCTAACATCACAGGTGCATTTGAGAAGTTTTATTGCAACACAAGCCAAAAGGCCCGATATGAATTCAACAGTAGGTTCTTTGATATGACAAGGATGCATTCGAAATGAATGCTTTTGTTTAAAGTACAATTACACCATGATATTTGATTTTTTAACATTTATTTTAAACTTAAATTCAAGTCATTATACATAAAAATAATTTTATAAAATCAATAGTGAGTTATCTACAGTGCAATATAGGCTACAATGTATAGTGGACTAAGTCACTGCAGGGAGGCATGTGAAGCTTACTCCTGGTATACCACAATGGGTCCCCAACTAGAGCAGGCAATCAATTAATTTGATTGAAAAATAGGCGATTTCGATGACAATAAAAAATATGGGCGTGTGAAACAGTCATTGATCATCATTCAATCGTGGCAACGTCGGATTTCTTTGCTAGTCTATCATATAAATATTGCTTCATTCAAGCAAGAACTTCCCTATCAACTATCTGAAGCCGTTTACGTCTGCAAGTGTCAGTTTGATTCTATACTCACGATTGTGAAATAGAATTAACCACAAGAATATAATCCCTCTCTTATTTTTCAAACAATTTAAATTAATATTTTCTTAGCAAATCTTATTAAACTAATTTACTCGAAAAGTATAAAAGGTTATTAAGAACAAAGTTTGAAAAGTTTTAATTTTCCAAATTGAAATTTGATCCTACATTGACATTAAGTTTCAAAACAAATATAATTTAGTCTTTTGTTCTTCCTTTTCCGGGCTTCCATACATTAAAAGTATGGACGTTAAATTTTGTTCAAACAAAAAAGTCTCCAAAAACTTTATACCTGAATGCTTCACATAATTGAAAGACTTTATTGTCATACCTCTACAGCAACATATCAATTATGAAAAGGTAGATATAGCTTTTTACCAAACAGTTGCTGAAACGGAGATGATCTTATCATAAATCAAAACAAGCAGCTATTAAGATGATGGTCTTTAACAGAGAAAGATAAGCTTAAATTGTGTGGGAACAGGCATTCACCAGGCATGTATGTAGAAGCACATATTTTGCAAAGAGACACAATCTATATTTGAGGAAATCAATATTAAATTTCAAGTAACAGATATAAGTAAAAAGACAGTACTTACGAAATATGGATTAAAATATTTTTGAATACAGTGAAATTTGAGAAAATATTCTCATTAACAACTTACAAAAAGACACTTTTGTTATCAGGAAAAAATGGAACTAAAATAAAAAAAAATAAATAAATAAAAAATTAACATACGTCTTCATGCGTCTTTTCTCTTGCAAATTGAATGAAAAAGGGCAATTACAACTCTAAACTTCCTTTTTTCTCATTCATATATATATATATATATATATATATATAGTAATTTATAAAATATATATGGCGATTAAGCTACACTGAATATTTTAAAAATTACTAACTAGCTCTACCTACGTATTGAGCATTTTTGAAGTAAATACTTAAAATTTACGCATAAATCTATACTTTCGTATATTAATTTTATGTGAGTAAATTAAATAGTTATATATATATATATGAAACTAAAAATACTAGAAGCTATCTACATCAAAACTCAATCTACAGTTAATAATATTGCCTATAAATACAAGTAATAATATTTTGAATTGCTTAATGGAATAGCATTTAATTTGTGATGGTAATTCTGGCATCACGGAGTTTAAATGATCAATGTATTTCCTAGAATACTGTGAAAACGTTCTCTCGGCAGCTGACATCATGTGCCCATTTTACAGCTACCTTTTAGAATTCCCTTTTTTCTTTATTCAGCTGCTTTTGCACCTGATAATGATTTGATGAAGAATCAAAAAAGTTTATGATACATATGGAAAACATTTCTTTTTTAATTTTAACATAAAAAATATTAGAAAAATAAAAAGGTAAAACAGAAGATTTCTATTTTAACGTTTGCTTAAATGAAAAAAATGCTGCCTACGCACACACACATACTAGAAAGGTATCCTTCCCAGAACAAGTATAAGTAATCAATTTAGATACCTTGAGTCACAGACCCATCATCCCTTTGTATTCCATTGATAACTTTCAATTATTTTCAAATTTTGTTGAACATTTTTTGTAGTTGCCAATTTTTAAAAAAATAATTTCTAAATCATATAATTGCCACATTATTTTTTTGTTTGTTTTTTGCAATTTTTGTGAAAACTTGAAAAAGTTGTCTAAAAATGTTATATCATGGACGTGTACGATGCATAGCCTTCTATGTGGACATGGGACCTAATGGTTAAGAGAGTTGGTTAACAATTCTAAGTTACAGTCTTCTGGAATTCGAAAGTTCAATCCTTACCACAGGCAATAATAGCTAAGAATAATAAGTAGAGCTATGTCAAGAGAATATTCTTATCATCGTTTTGACTCTCGAGTATATATCCCACACAGTTAGATACTGTTAATCAATCGAGACCCACATCACTATCCAAAGACATCAGATATTAACCGATATATACTCGTGAGTCAAAATAATGAAAAGAATTTTCTTTTGTCATAGACCTAATAAGTTACCACTTCTATCCAGTCATGGCTGAAAGCATGAAAATAATCTACCCTGTGTGGATTAAATGCGTTGTTTAGTTCAAAATTCTATAGAGGTTCTCCAAGTTGGGCATAAAGATTTCCAAGTTTGAAAAGATGAACCTAAAAGAGACAACGTCTATCCTTTAAAAGAGGCTTTGGATATAAATTTGAAATCAAGTGTTAGCCCCAGGAGGGAGCCTCTTGTTATCTTCGAAGTAAATGAAATAAAATAAAAAATGAAAATGCGTGCAACGATAAATTAGATTTATTCTTGTTATACATATACATACATACATACATACATACACTTAAGAAAACCATTAACCTGCAAGTTTTTTTGTTTTAAATGTTCAATGAAGTCATTAACATTATAGAAATCTTAAACCTGATATCTCCAAAACAATTCTCATTCCATTATCCAAGTTATCTCTATAAATATATAAAGGTATTTTTTTTCTTGCTCTGACATTGATATTAAAAGCTTACATTTTCTATTTAAAAATTATTAAAACGAACTTCTTAGTATACTCAGTCATGGATATGCGAGCAAGTACTTGAAGCTTAACTGATTTGCATATTCTTTTAAATAAGCAGTGTTAATTACTTTTTATGGTTTCTTATTAGATGATTGGTTTCATTTCATTATTACGCTGAATTCTATTCATGCATAGTTTCTACATTCTGCATAGTTGTGTAGACTTTAAGATGAAAACGTTTTAGTACACAGAAATATTTCGTGTGTGTGTGTGTGTGTGTGTGTGTGTGAAAACTCTACCAAACTCTCTGAATATTTGGTCTACAGACTTAAAATTTGATATATAAGGTATTTGAATCTGTATCAAATTTTCGACTTGGTTTTCACTGGCAAAAATTGCTGCTAGGGGGTCAAGATTGAACACAAAACAGTAAACTTTGGCAAGTTAAGTCAAATAAAACATTACACCTGCTGTTTCCTTGGCACATGCTCAAAATTAAACATTTATAGCTTAAAGCAACTTAATTTTTAACCATATATATCATTTGTCTGTAGCTCAAACAGTGACGACATTAGAGAAATAAATAATAGCTAAGCCTAGAGCGCTAAACATTATGCTGTGATCAACTGGGAAGCTGAGACTATCGCACACATCTTCACAGACTGTCCCCTAAGCAAGGCATGCTCCGATGTAGACCTGAAGAATACCCAAACACTGCCCGACAACTGATTTTGGGATGGAGCAAAAAGTTATGATGATGAATTGGGAAGCAACCCCATGGTATTGTGATTAAGACAGGTAGTTCTTGGAAAGAAACTCTGCTCATGGAAGTTCCGTTTACTTTTAGGTACACAGAGGAAAAATGAAAATTATCTATATCATGTTACAATGGCTCAAATATAGAAACACATTATGTTTTCAGACATTGTATGGATCATACAATGTAATCATATCAACGTCAGACATAATGCAATAAAAAAATTTTGCATGATTAATGAAAATGGTTTTATGTTTTTGTTTTTTTAATATTAAATGGGGAACCATTTTGAGTAAAAATCTATTATTATCATGCATGTAATCGGAAGAAAAAAAACATTTGAAATGTGTAAAGATGCAACAAGAATAGAGTTGAATGTATACCAGATCTAGTCTAACAGATTGGAAGTATTACCCTATATAAAAATAGAGTGGGATTAAACTGAAATGACATTTTATAAATAAATTAGTTTTATAATTCAGTATACGACTTTACTTTTTTTCAGTATTCATAGTTTTCAATCCGGGTTTTCCTATGTCTGATGCCATCATTTTCTGTTCTGGATGAAACAAGTATTAAAACATACCCCCCTCTATTATTATGTAATACCTAGACTGTTTAAAAAAAAAAAAAAAAAAGAAGATTTATAGCCCGTTGAATTAAATTACTACTTTATGCCAAACTGATGGTTGAATATGGTTAAATTTATGCCTATTTTTGCATTCAATTCTAATCCATATTAATTCTTAGCTGTGCATCGAACAAATATCATTTACTGCACCTTATAACAAAGGTTCATACCAAATTTCAGTCAGATCGGCCAGTAGTTTCCAAGAAAAAGTAGAATGGACAAACAAACAGACTAAGAGGAATAGAATATAGATACATTGATTTTAACCCCCAAACATTTCTCATTTAATAATATTGGGGGAAAAAATTATCATCTATGCAATTCTACAAATGTTAAGCTTTGATCATGGAATCTATGTTTAGGTTTAGGCACAGATAAAGAGTGGGGAAAATTATTGATAATGTTTTCAGCTAGTCTAGTGTTTCTTGTGAAAGTTTGGCGAGGGGGGACCATAGATTGAAGCTCAGTCGAACACTTTCCATGAAAATAACGATAAAGCAGAGACAAACTCGCAACATCTCTTCTGTGAAATAGAGGTTGCAGCGAAGAGAAAAGGACATCTCCCACCAGGCCATGAAGTCTATTTTGAACCCTATCAAGGCAGGACAAGTCTTTTCTAGCAGCTCCTGCCCATATGTGGCAACAGTATCCCATCCTTGGACGTACCTGGCTCTTATATAGATAGAGAATTGCATCAGCAGTGAGATATCTACTGGATCGATAGAAGGATCCGACCATTTTTCCAGCGGCCTTGGCAACAGATTTGATGTACGTATTCCATTTAAGATCAGGAGTAAAGGTCAAGCCCAGAAGCCTGTCAAAACTTGAGGCCTCCCCAAGACGAGAGCCATTCATTTCAATTGATGCCAGATGGGGATCAGAACGTTGATGATGTAAAGATAGAAGCTTGGTTTTAGATGCATTAAAAGTAACCAGCCACTCCTTTCCCCATTGTACAACGTGATCAAGATCAGAGGAGTGAGAATCGGAGAGAACTTGGTTGTTTACTGTCTTACATGTGCTACCATAGATGATAGTGTCGTCAGCAAAAATCATTTAATAATTGAGAAGACATTTCCAACTATACCATAGCTGGAGATCTTGTGAAGTAAACCTCTATGCCATACCCTATCAAAGGCCTTTGATATGTCTATGTTTGATATTTCCCTAGAAAGGTTGCCTCTGTCGAGAGATTCGCTAATCCTATGAGGTATAACTGTAAGCACATCTGCTGTAGATTTAGCAGAATGGAAACCATATTGTGTGTCACTAAGAAGGTTATTTTTGCTGAGATGGTTGATTACTTCTCTATTTAACACAGATTCCAGCAACTTACTCATGGCGCACAGGAGACTTATTGGCCTGTACTGAGAGGGGGATGAGTGATCACCTGAATTCTTAAATACAGGGCATACTGATGAGATTTTCCAGGGTGATGGGAAGTAATTCTCCTTAAGACAACGTTTAAACAGTTTTGTAAATATGGGTGCTAGTTCGAACCTATTCTAGTATATCTTTAATACAATCAGTATTAAACAGTACAAAACTAATGAGAAAAATATTTAAAAATAAAATTTTTAACATCTGATTGAAAATTCTTATAGCTTTTATAGTTTTTTTATATTGTACAAAATAAAAACATACACATGCTGCTACTCTCTATACTAGTGGAATCCATGTTGTAGTCTGGGAAAATTGAGCGTCCCACCCTCCAAAATAAATTGACCAGAAAGACTTGTTTCATAAAAAAATATTAAGCATCAGTTCATGATATAAACATATTTGTAAGTAAAACTATGTATTATATTAAAATAAAATCAATCACTGAATTAGAAAACAATACACATGGATAGTTATTTAATGAGATGTCCTTTTGCAACGCAATATTTAAATTAGTTAACCCCTGAATAGACATTATTTAGTATATTAGAAAGCTGTTATTCTATTTGTGAAAATGAAATTGGAGTTTTAATGCCACTTGAGTGCAATAAATGGCTCAACTTTATGAATAAAGATGAAAACATGAAATAAAATACACAATGATTTTGAATAGTTCCTACATTTAAGTATTTTTCCATCTATCAACAATAAATTATTCTATTCCAAGTCTTTAACAAGTGTTGTATAAAAAAATAATTTATATTGATGTAGCAAAAAAAAAAAAAAAAATGACAATTGTCATCTTGTTCATTTCAATGTTGATTTAGTTGGTAATAAAAGAAATATGTATTATTTGAATTATTCAGACAATTTTTTTCATCTTAGATGTTATTGTCACAATGTTTCGGTGGGAGATTACATCTTGTGGACTTGTGGCATAACAGATATAACTGCTAACTAATAATCGGTTCTAAGTGACAGTGAAGGTTAAAGGTTCAATCATCAGTGTGAGCGATACAACGAATACACTTGTGAATTACTTAAGACTTATACCTGGTCATGGCTGACAGAATTCTAACAAAGTGCAGACGCATGTGTGGCAACTATATGTAACTGCCAAGCCATGTGCAAAATGGCGTCACTCTAAGGAAAAAGACTATAAAAAGAATGTGTGCACAGACTGACAAGCACATTAGAGAACACGTCACAGCTGGAACAAAATGTCACGTGTGGCATGAGAATGAGGAATAAAGGTATTTTCTTAACACCTGAAACAATAAGTTAAAGTTCTTTCCTATTCTTTGTCTCCTTTGCGACTGACTCTACAATGTGTTGGTTCCTTTTTAGCATTACCAAATTAGAGCAAGCTACCCCTGTAGATTAAATAAAGGGTTCTGTTTGAAATTCTGCACAGATTCTTGACTTCTACAGAGAAGGTCGAGGATTACAGCAGCCAAAATGTTGCGAGAATACCATACTGATGAGAACAGTAATCCAAATAATCAAACTTATTAATTCAAAAATCCAGAAAAATTCATCAATATCAAATATAGCAGATGTATTGTTTAGAGTTTTAAAAAAATTCATAGTTTAATCAGTTCATATTAGATCAATAAAATATTTTTAAAAATATTTGTAAAATGCTCAAAGAAATATATTATAGAATGACATGAAAAAAATCATATCATTTTCTGAAATTATGAAAATTTTCTACTTACAGGATTCATACATAAAAAAATGAACACTTTAATTGCAGAAAAGACTTATAATGTAATTATCAATAAAAATAATATCAACTAATATAAATCAAAAAGGATTTAGAAATTTACAAATATAAGAATAAAAATAAACTGACTTTTTAAATGAAGAAAATTTTAGTTTCTTTGATAATTTTACGGTTTAACATATTCATGTGAGAAAACATTTTCAAAACAAAAGAAGTTAAATTTGTTGTTCTTGATCAAAATTTATAACGTTGTTAATAGAATGTATAAAATTTGGCTTAATTCCCAGTAGAAAATAATTCCATTATTCTCATCGCATCTTCAAACTGCTAAATAAAAGAGCATAAAAGTTTAATTCATGATGAAAAATATTTTTGGTCTCTTTACTAAAAAAAAAATAAAAAAAAAAATAGTTTTATGCATAGCTTTAATTTTATTTTGAATCCTGTAGGATAAACTTTTAAAAAATCAAAATCACCAAATTAGTTTTCCCACCACAGCTCTAAAAATTTAATCCGATGGCAAAATTTATGATTTCACTCGCAACGAGTAATGCAAAGTTATTCCCCTTACATCATTTTATGCAGTTGTGCATGAGACAAAGTGAAAGAGTAGCGTTTCCCCCCACCTTTTTTTTTGTTTCTTTTTATTTCACAAAACACTTAAATTTATAATCAACTTTTCGCAACACATCCTCCACTCTCATAAAAAGCAATGTGTATTTATTTGTATATATCCGTCTCGTCACGCACGAGTTAGCGAGTAAAAACAAACAAACAAAAAAAAAAAGTAAAAAAACTGCCGAGCAAATCCATTTCAAGTATTTAAAAGAATTAATAAAGTCATCAATCTATTTCCATAATAAGACGTTTTTTTTGTTGTTGTTTTTTGTTTTCTATACTGATTTATACGTTTTGTCTGTTTTTAACTTTCCAGTTTGAGACGGTTTCTTTATTTCTCAACTTCACTGATTCAGATGTTATTTTATATGAATATAAATATTAGTGCAAGCTCTTACGAAGTATAATTTTTTCCATCATTTTTGACAAAGAGTACATTCTTTTTCATTATAATAATTAAACAAATAAAAAAGGAGGGATCTTCATTATAATAGCGAAGGCTAACAGTACAAAAAATTGAGTTTTCATTTAAAAAAAAAAAAAACGATAACTACTTATATCAATTTCAACTAAAAGCAATGTTGTATACTTATCATGTAGCAATTAATTAAATGTTACATAAAACAAGTATTTCCATGATTCAATGAAAAATGATTTCGCCATGTTTGTTTGTAACATTTGACGTAAACACAAGGGAAATAACTCATTTCTCCCGAATTGGTCTGAGTTTTTGGCAGTTTTTAGAAATTAATTACCTTCTCTGCTACTCTGCTATTATGGTGTAAGCAAAACTTGCAAATTTCTTTGAAAACTATTTTCTTTAATAATTAACTTTCTACCTATCATTTTTCAGAATTTTTGGATATGTTCCTTACCGAGACATGACAATTAAGTAGATACTATTAGTTTTACTTGAAATTCAATATTTTGATTTTCGTTATTATAATGAAGAAGAACCAAAACAAGATTTTATTGACACGTAAAGAGATTATATATATGTATATATATATATATTAAATTGGGCGCCCTAATATCTAGATTGTGCTTGAAGCATTTTTTTTTTTTTTAACTAATACTGCACTGCTTTGAAATCATTTAAAAACTCGTGATATGCATGAATATACATTTCATGCAGAAGGAACACTGATACATGATTCTTCCGTGAGAATTTCCTTGTTCAGGAACCTGGATCTGGATTACTTCCTCGGATTACGCCTTTCCAGACTCATTATGGACATTGAAATCTTTCCTCTAGACTATGTTCCATAGCAGTAAACTGGATATTATCTACCGTTTGATTTTATCAAATTACACCAAATTACCGATGGACTCCAAAAACTTGAGTTGATTTACTTTTCAACTTTCTTATTTTTCCTTTTCTTACTCTTCTCTTACTTCTTTGTACTTAATTTGTCTTTACATTATTTTTAATCTTTGCTTTATATAATTTTATTTTTTTTATCAGAACTTTATTGTAAGTCTATTTGATTGATTGAAATTTAAACAATTTTTTGCAGTTTTTTTTTTTTTTTAATTTTAAAAGGTTTAAAAAAATTTTTTTATATTTTCATAAATTTAAAAAATTCTTAGTATTTCATTGTTTTGTATATTGTTTTAGCATTTATTGTTCTTTTCTGTCCCTTCTTTCATTTATCCCCATCATATCCCATCTATAAACAAATTTTTTTCCAATTCTAATCTCCAAAATGTTTCCATTTCTAATCTGAATGTTTTCAAAACTGGTACTGTCTATTTATCTTTACTTTTGTATAATGCTGGATTTTTCTCGTCTGGCGAGAAGTATTTAGCTCCAAAATGCTATGGCCTAAAGATGTTTCTCCCTTATTCCTCTTTCTGTAATCCTTATTGATTTGATAATGTAATAAAGTTCTTATGTAACTTTACGTTCTATCTTCTAAACTTATATGAATTAATTTTATTTTTTGTATATTATTTTTCACTTAATCTGATAACCCAGAGTAATGTACAAATTTTGCTTACATCTTTACAGCTTTATTACACATAAATAGAGAGTGTGAGCTACCGGACATCAAGCTGTAAGGTTCTGCTGGAGGACGGCTAGAATGAAACACAATCGAGTATGTAAATATTTCAACTTGACCATTAGTAAAAAGTTGAATTTTGAATGCAGCAGTTATACACCATCCTCTATGATTCATACAGATGCATACCTAGAAAACATAGCTATTAAACCTGGCACAGTGAAGAAAGAGAAAGAAGCAACCTTAGTAGAAGTTAGTGTCCCCCAATGATGCTGGGTTAAACAGAGCCAGAGGGAAAAGTAAGGAAATACCCATATGTTATGTACGACATGAAAAGAAACTGGAATCTTAGGAAGATTTACAGCATTCCAGTCATTATAGGAGTAACCAGACTCGTGAAGAAGAATTTCAAAAACCATGTTGCAAATATTGTTGGTGAACCAAGTGCAAGTGAGGTAAAAACACTTAGACTTAAAGGGGTGGTTAGAATTTTTAAAAACATCTCTTGGTTATAATGTATGTGATAGCAGGTGACTATCTGAAATTCAGTAGGATGATCTATCCCCAGCTAAAACAAAATAAGAAATTTTTTAAAACAGAGAGAATAACAAGATAATTCTCATATTCAATTTAGAGAGATTTTATTTTTGACATACATTTATTTTTGTCATCAATTATCAAGGCAAAGAGCTATTCGAGTATAAGGGTTAATAAAATGTAATGATTGTCAAGAAAAATATGAACATAAATGATCAATGTATGATGTCTTATGGATGCTCCATATATATTTTATCATAAAAGCAATATATGAAACAAAGAACAAAATGAAGACGATAAGTTCAAAGTATCATTTATTTAATACAAACCCAGTAAAGCTCACATTTAATTGGATTATATGTGTAAAATGAATACATAAGAAAATCTGAAAAGTGTGTGTGTGTGTGTGTGTGTGTGTGTGTGTGTGTGTGTGTGTGTGTGTGTGTGTGTGTGTAAAGACAGATATGTATCTCACATACTTGGATTTTGCATGTTCGTTAGGTGCACAGGTGTGTGATGAGGCAAAGCAGAAAAAAGGTAATTTGTGTTTCAGCTTTTATCGTCCCCAATCTTAGCATCCACTAGTGTGGGGAAAAAAGGGATATGATTAGATCTGATAGTTTATTGGTGTGTGTGTGTATATATATATATATATATGCAAATATAATTTAAATTCAGTGATGTGATTCTTTATCCCATTCTTATATAGGAATATGTAAAAGGCATCTATTTTTCTCTCTCAGTCCAAAGATATAGGGTTTACAAGAGTTCCAGTTGAAACATGTCATGATGTGTAACAAAACGTTTGTATTAATAAAACTATTATATAAACACACACACTAATATATATATATATATATATATATATATATATATATATATATATATATATATAATCACAATTAGGTGAAGAATTCTTCTTGACTCGTTTCCTCCAACAATCTCTGTCAAATATTGCTATCTAAAATTCAATACACACAATATATATATATATATATATATATATATATATATATATATATATATAGAGAGAGAGAGAGAGAGAGAGAGAGAGAGAGAGAGAAAATAAAAAGGAACAAACCGTATTATGTGTTCATCAACGTTTCGTCTTTATTTCGAGACTTCCTCTGGATGAAATAAAGACGAAACGTTGATGAACACATAATTTTTATTTTCTCTATTTTGTCGGAATACTATTTCCATCATTTTCATATATATATATATATATATATATATATATATATATATATATATATATATATATATATATATCAGGGCGATACATAATACATAGTCTTATGGATTGTCTTAAGCCCCCCCCACACACACACACTAGCTGAGATTACCTTATATTGATCGAGTATCAAATATGCTAAACATAATAGCTTTATTGATTTATTTTCTATGCAGTAAATATACGCAATACGGTAGATATGAGTGACACTTCAATTAAGTATAGAGCACTAAACTTGATATCAGAGCAAAGTTTTTTTCTTATTTTTTTTTTTTTTTTTCTGTAATTAAACATTAAATCAGTTCTTAATGCCAGAATTTAAATTAAAAATAGTGAGTGATCATTCTCCGTTAAATTTATATATGAAACTGATCCAAAACTGAAATCTAATATATTTTTAATTACTATTTTGCAGATATTTTTCCAGACTCCTTACATGTAATCAGCAAAAGTAGAATCTCATTTTTATTTTTCAGTGAAAAAAAAAAAAAAAACATGGCTTAAAGACTCAAAAATTTTACTTGAATATTTTTTATTGCCACATCTGTGTTGGTGCATGAATTACTATTCTCCCCTTCTTTAATAGGATCCAAAAAAAATTCCAACTTAAAAGGTTCTACACTATTTGCCAAGCTCCAACCCATCTCACTGCTGCAGTATTGCATTTCTGCTGTTTTACAAGTACTTTCACAGAATGCAATAAATTCATTGGAACGCAGTCAACACCCAACTACCCAATCACCCAACTCATGTAAATAGCAACTAAATATCACTCCTCCTCTGTGCATACACATGAAGGCAGTAGTTTTTATTATGCCAATACCCAAGTTAGAATCTCAACTATAGCATTTTTTTTTTAACTGGACAGGTGTTTTATTTTTATTTTATAGTGAGGATCGAAAATTAAATATGGAGAGTAGATGTGTGTAGAATGGATGACGTGGTTTAGGAAACCCAAAGAAAACATAGGATAGAGTGATAATGTAAAAATCGACGTTAAATGAAATATGATATTAAGATGATGATAGAAAAGGTGCAATATAATTTCAAGAATTGTTAAAAAATTTGATCTAATTTTTTGGATTCTGATCCAATGTTTGAACCAGTTTATTTTACAGTTTTTTGGGGGGGGGTTTTGTTTTTTAGGGTAAAATTTGCATAAAAACGAATTCTTTAAAATGTCAGCACAAAGAAAAATCATGCCAATGTGAATTTCTTTGTTTAAGTAAGAGTTGTAGAGAATTTCCTCTCATGAATAAATATAACAGAATTTATTTTGTTCACATTGAATCACTGAATACATACAGGTTTATGTTGGCCACATTCCTCAGAATGAGTTGAAATCAGAGCAAAATATTTGCCATCATTTTCAATTCTGATCTCTTAAAAAATACAAAAGTCCAGCTTTTTGTTTTGATTGTAAAACTGAAAGAAGTCTTTTTTAACAAAAAAGGTCATTATTATTTTAGATAAAAGATGTGAGGAAAAAAAAGAAAAAGAAAGAAAGAAAAAAGAAGAATAAATAAAAAGGGGAGAGAAAAAGGAGAGAATGAGGAAACAAAAAGGATAGAAACAAGAACAGGGAGAAAACGAAAAAGATGAAAAAACGATAAAGGAGGAAAAGAGAAAGAGAAACAAAAAGGTAAAGGAGAAACAAAAATTTTAAATGCAAAAAATAAAGAGAGAAAAATGAAGAGAAAAGGAGGAAAAGTGTTAAGATGTAAAGGAAAAAATTCAAGTGAAAAATAAATGATTGTATAAATAATCATTTTTCCATAAATACTTTCTTTTCTAATACCAATTAAATCCAAATTTCTTGGAAATATCTTAAAGTATAAAAAAATCAATGCATTCAAAATAAAAAAAAGAAATTACATGTTACAATTCATCTCTTCTGATACTCTCTAAACCAAAAAGAATATTTCCTACTTTTTTAGAACAGATAAAAACCTTCATACAAAATAAATAAAAATGAATAACATCTTTAATTTGATAAAAATATTCATACGCAAAATGTACAAAATTGCTTTCAACTACACTACAGCAAAATCTATAATCTTCCCATTCTTTCTCATACACATAGAACAAATCGAAAAACAAATAATATAAATCATTATTAAATTCGTATTTCTTGAAACTCAATCAAATACTGCTCAATACCATTTTTGTAGAGGTATAGAATAATAAAATTATAAAAATTAGTTAACTACACATATTTCGATTTCTGATAAAAACGTGATTGCATCTGTGCAATCATTAAATTTCTTTCTAATTGGTAGAGATTTTACATAAACTGACATGTTAATACAAAAAATGAAAGCTGCACAAAGTTGAAAATTCCAGTTTCTTTCTACGATTTCAATTTCAAATTTTTTTAAAATCATTTTTTGATAAAGACTGAAAGCAAGCATTTTCATCGTCCATGACACTTTCTGATTATTTGGTGTGGTGTCAGTTCATGCAGACACTACAATTATACAAATTTTATTACTGCAATTTAAAATACATAATAATAAAGACAATAAAATTTAATTCAAACTGATAACGAAGAGAAAAGTTTGAGAAACCCAGTGTCGACAAGTACTTCAGCTAATATATATATATATATATATATATATATATATATATATATATATATATATAAACAGTAGATGTGTGTGTATGAAAATATTTAACTAATAAACTACTGGTTACATAACACTGAAATTAACACAAAACAGTAATCATACATCAAGGATAGTTTATAACAAATAAAATCTTTGTTTGGATGGATGAATAATGTGCACAGAAATATATCAGCAAGTTGGAATGCAAAACAATCATTTCAACTTGCCAACATATTTCTATTACTTTTGCACATGTGCAAATTCATTCATAGCTTGAAGTGGTTTAATTTTAAATCTTTCTGATCTATCTGTTGATGGCTTAAACGGTAGGGAACATGACTGGAGTGATAAATGTTTTGGTTTTGATTCTAGTTGATAGCACCCAAGTCATTTTTTTTTAATCTTTTGAAATCACTACTCTTTATTAGATACAATATTCCATAGAGAATTGGCTCTGTAATAAATACAAAATCTGCATGAATTAAAATATGTTTAAACGTAGTTTATGACTAAGCAAAGCCAGACACCCAGTGCTAGTTACATAAATATCTATACATGTAGATAAAATTTTCAATACCAGTTATTATTAGGTTACTCATGTGTGTATATGCTAGCTTAAACTCTAACAATTTGATGAATTTTAGATTGGAATATATGCATACGTATATTGATTGATATTTCATATTTTATTTCATTTTATTAGTTTAATAAAAATAAAAATAGCACTTTTGCATTACATGGACAGCACCATTTTTGGAATGTTTCACTAAACTGTCGACAGGTGGCGCTTCTTTCCATTCAATTAATTAAAACTATATCGATACATTTTTATACAATAAATGTTTTGATTTTCAAATATTTTTGTGTTTGGGGAAAAAAAAAGATTGTGTTTGTCATTTATTTACCATGTTATTTGACCAAGAAGAAAATAGAGTTATCGCCCCCTAACAATGATGCCGTTTGTGTAATGCAAAAGTGCCAAAAGAAAAATTAAATAAATAAGAAAAACAATACTCAAGACAAATGGACATATCCTTGTTATCACCACCATCTAAATCAAAGGTATTAAATGAGTTATTCCCCTTGGATCACTTTTATTCAAAAAAAAAAAAAAAAAAAAAGACTGCGTTTCTCTTGTTTTTATTTGTCATGAAATTAAATTTGAAATGAACAAAGACCGGGAATTTAAATAACATTTAATTATTCTGGAAATCAAAACCTTATTCTTTTTCTATTCTGGAATAAAATGTACTTTGAGAGTATTTTGATTGAAGCACAATGTTATTAAGTTATTGAAATAAACATCATTACATGTAATTACTAAACGCATTAATAATTGATGTTTTCTAGATAAAATTTATGTTTAAATCTACAACAACAAAAAAGTTCGATCTGTATAATATCAATATTAAATCAAAAAACGTGGGGGGGTACGATTGATGCTTACTTGCATAGATATTACTAAATAAGTGATTAATTAGTTGTGTCATTCTACTATTTTAGAAGATATCTCACTCCTAACACAATTCTCTATTCCCATAAGCCAGGTACGTCCTAAAATGGAGTACTGTTTCTAGATCTGGGCAAGAGCCGCTCAGAATATCCCATCCTGCCTTGATAGAGTTCAAAACCGGTTTCGAATCATAGTTGATAATGCATTTTTCTCCTCCCTGCAATCTCTTTTACATAGAAGAAACGGTGCGAGCCTGTTTCTATCATTATTTTCATGGTAAGTACTTGTCTGAGCTTCAATCCGTGCCCCCTCCCCGCCAAACTTCCACAAAAAAACAAAAAACTTTTCTATTTACAACCACTATCAATTTCCCCCACTTCTTATTGGTGTCTAACACAAATTCCATAAACAAAGCTTCTTTCCTAGAACTGCCCATCTGTGGAACTGTTCCGTTAGCTTGTTTCCCAGCTGACTGCAATATGGTCGTCTTCGTCTAATGTAAACAACTTCTTGTTGAGCCGACCCCTTAAATAATCAAATTCTACATTATTTCCGTCACTAACGATCACTATGCCGTTGTCTCGGTGACCACTGTACTCTCATTAACCTTTATTCTCAAGTGGTCTTTGGGCCTTGATAAATGGCGATTCATGTAAAAAAGAAAAAAAATTAAACTTTAGTTTTTTTTTAAATTTTTCATTGTGATATATAGGGACTGCCAAAATTCACCACAGACTTACCCCACCCTATATGTAATACGATGTAACTTTATTATAAATTAATATTATCAGTATAACTTTTGTACCATTTAAAAGAAGGGCAAAATAAACCAGTAATAATTTTTAAAAAATTTTTTCATCAAACGAAAATAATGAAATTGCAAGACGAAAATCATGTTTACATAATTGGCGCTTTAAAATAATGTTGCCATATAGTAGACATTCCGAACGTGAAAACATACCCGTATTTAATAAATCTAGCAAAAATCAACTAATGGTCAGATTTTCGTGAACTTTTCGATACTCATCCATTTTAGAATGAAATTACATATAAAATGCAGTTTTTGTAAAATATACTAGGGGAAATATTTTTTAGTGTGTGTCCCCACCCCTATTAATTTTCGAAATTCGAACAAAATATATTTAAATCTATCAAAATTTCTATATATTATGAAACATAAGAGTTCAAATAAGTAAAAAATATTTATTTTTTAAAAATTTAAATACACATATTGAACAAAAATTTAACTTGAAGTTGAAATTAAAAAATTGATATAAACTTATGTTTTTTTTTTAAATGGCGTTCTTTTGAATTAATATATACTATAATCAGTTGAATTGCCAAGAAAAAGAAACTTTGTAAACATTAATTAATTTTTAAAAGATTAAAACGATTAAAATTCCATTATTTCAAAATGTTTCATTACAACATAGATTTTTAATTAATTATGTTTAAAGTTTTGTTTAAATATTAAGTTTTAATATAAACATGACTCTTGTCGGCTATTTTATCGCCAGATTAAAACAAATTTGGAAATATTATTGCACAAATATTAAGCATTTTGTAGGCCCCGCCTCATATTTTGTTTGTCTCTTTTTACCGAACAAAATATGGAACCCCGTAGGTAACCAAATGAACATTCAGTAAAACCGTATTTCATATACAAATGTTTATAATATTATTAATCATTAAGCTGTGTAAATCTTAAAACCTAACAAAATTATAACAAAGATTAATTATTAATTGCAGTTTGAAAAAGATAAACAAAGGTTTAAAAAAATCATTAAGTTGCTTCTGCTTTTCCATAGTTGATATAGTTAACACAAATCTGACGTCACGGAAACATGCGGTCCATTTTTCACAACCGTTTGGCAGACCCTAGTGATATAAATTTGTTTTTTGATCACTTTTTAGTTTTGTTGTCTATAATGGCAAAGTGTAATATCAAGGGAGATAACTTATCTCAACTCCTTGTCCACAAATCTTATTAAGCGACAGTCGAAGTGTACACCTTCCCTCCTAATATATATATATTTTTTTTTATAACAATTTTCGGAAAACAGATATTTTGTATTTAAAGTGTGTGTGCGTGTGTGCGTGCGTGCGTGCGCGTGTGTGTATATGTGTGTGTGTGTGTGTGTGTGTGTGTGTGTGTGTCTCTCTCTCTCTCGAATATGTACCAGTACCATCTGTTGCCTAAATCACAGAAACTTACATTAGAAATGGGGTGGCATACTAAAAGCAAAAGTATTTACTTTCAAAAGTATTTCATTAAAAAAGCATTCGTTATACTTCATATAAATTTCTAAAATATGCCAGATGATTTATTGGAGGTATATATGCGTAATTTTAGTTTTCTATTACTATTGCGTTTGTTTTTCACACGCGTTTATTTGCACCTCCACTTCTTCACCCTGACAATGCACCTGCTCACAATAACGGGGGGAAAAAAACATTACTAGATCAACATCACTATTTACCTGATTTTGCTCTGTGACATTTTTTTCCGAACTCAATAGAAAATCAAGAAAACATATAAAGGCTTTTTTAGGGCCATAACAATGAAGTTGGGGAGCATTCTAAAAAAAAAAAAAAAATCCTTCCAACGCTGCATAGAAATATGCTAAAGAAAGATGGAAGAGTGCTTCAGACTCGAATGGGATCATATGAATGATTAGCACGGTGACCCGACGTTGCTCAGAATTTAATGAACAACAAATATTTCACACTTCCATATTTTTATTGTCATCGAAATTAGTGAAATCGATTGATTGCATGCTCTAGTGCACCACAAGGAAGCTTCACGAGCCTTTCGCTATGACATTTCACAATACACTGTAGTCTACACTGCACTGTAGAGAAGTTACTATTAATTTTATAAAATTATTTTCATATATAATGGCTTGAATTAATGTTTATAATGCAAAAAGTCAAGTATCATAGTCCAATTGTGCTCTAAACAGAAACATTAATTTCAAACACACCCCTGTCATATCAAAGAACCTACCGTTGATTTTATATGTCGAGCCTTTCGGCTTATGTGGTAATAAAACTTCTCAAATGCACCTATGATATTAGGCTGTTCAAGGTGTTAGCTTCGGTCCAAGTCGTCTGTTTCTTCTTTCATCAGATTATTTTGATTATCGATACTTATCGAAGATATTTCAATACAAAACGTCTCTAAGAACACTGCCAGGCACATGAAGTTCCTTTGTGTGAAGTTTCATAAAAATTGGCCCAGCCATTTCCGAGTCTATAGGGAATGAACTCACAGACACACAAAGTTCCTTTTATATAATAGTAGAGATTATCCATGTAGATTGCCACTCAGTATTGAAATACATTGTAATTTTAGTTCTGTTACTTTTCAGATTTATGTAACTGTAATACTTTTAAAAATAAATATTTTTATACCTGCAGACACTAGTGTTTCATGCTTATGCAGTCATCAGTAAGGAAGTGATAATTACTGCTGGTCGGGAGATTTGAAGCCAGTCACAAAGTCACTCATGATTTCATAGGTTAGCATTCTACTTCAAGGCCACCAACAATTAGCACAAGAATTGGTGGAAATTATGTGTCTATAAATGCCAAACCTACTGAAATTTAAGCATAATTTCTAATGATAGATTTTGAATTGCTAACACTAGGTGCAGTGCACTCAGGCCTACAAAGTATATCTGCCAACCCTGTCAGCATTTCCCAGCAGAGGAACACAGGCAATAGCAATAAACCGATTTCTTCTCAGAAAGAAGGTAAATCTTGGGACCGTAAACCTCCTAGGATTACATTTTTTTTAATTAATATTGAATAAATTCAGTTTCAGTATGAATTGACTTGTGTTACTTTTTTGTAATGCGATTTTTAAAGTGTTCTAAAACATAATTTTGATAGTTGAATATTAAGACTAAATTAAAAACAGAATATGAAATCGATAGTTTATTTTTGGCAAAACCACAAAAGATTTTCGCTACAAATAAACTACTGTAAATATGATTATATTTTTTATTTCACACATATTTGTTATTGTGTTTAAAAATTATTTTCTATTATTTTATTTATATATTTTTATTTTTTTTTTTTTTTTAGTATTAAAAAAACTAGGTTAGAGTCTATTTTTGGCAAATACCTTTTAGGGTTTTAAACTATAACAAAATGTAGTACTTTTAAACTGTTAGCACTCTCATAATGAAATTATAAAATAAAGCGTCAACTAAATAAATACTTCTTTCATGCAATAGCAATGGACTATACAAAAAGTTTATTCTCATAAACAAGAATTTTTTGTTGCTTTTTGTGTGGTGTTTTTGTTAGTTTTTTTTTTTTGTTTTGTTTTTTAGCGGGGTGGAGGGTAATGAACCGTCTTCAGTTGAGTCACCTTTGATTATTACAAGTTTGGTGAAGTGTATCAAACTCATGTATTTTCAAAACATGAAGTTTGGGCCACAAAAAAAGAAAAGAAAAAAAAGAAAGATTATGAATGCAGCGGCGTGCAGCGCCTTCCCCACACTCACAGCATTAAAATTTTATTGAATTGCAAACAGAAGAAATCAGCTTTATTATATTTAATAAATAACATTCGCCTTTCCACTAACTGTGGAATAATTTACACCTTCAAAGACTATGGAATCTACTTTTACGCGTTCAAATAGTATCAAATTTATTTCATTCAATATTTCACTAATATTTTTTTATTTGCAAGAACTAACCGTTTGGGAAACATGTTGCTACAAATTGCTTTCCTAAGACCGACTTCAAGGTCCTATTCAAATATAATTTCAATAAACACATGTCATAAGTCATCCTTAAGAGTCATCCCTGAGTGGCTTTGATGTGGGAACTCATCAATAAAAAAAAAAAAAGAATACAATTAGAAAACGTATGCATTCATAATTGCCTTTCCCCATAATAAAAATGGATAAAAATAGTGGTGTGTGTGTTTAACAAATAGTACACAATTGTTAATTTCAGCATTAAATGATCCAAAACAAACTAAACTAACGAATTTATTGCAAACAACAAACATACACTATAAAAAAATGATATTATACAATCTGCAGATACTCCATGAACAAAATTTATTTCCAAGAACTTCCCATCTGTATAATACAATACCATGGGATTGCTTCCCAACTGATTACAACATAGTCGTTTTATCGAGTCATCTGCCTAAATAATCAAATTCTGATCATCTCACTCATAATTTCCAATTCTCTCAATCTTATAAATCTTTATCCGTGGTTTTTGTCTCCTGGTAAGCAGTTACACATTAGTTAAACAAAAAACTAAATGTGTACACAGAGCGAGTTTTAAGCCCGATATGATCCCTAGAAAAGGATATATATATATATATATATATATATATATATATATATATATATATATATATATATATATATATATATATATCATTTGAAATAAATGAGCGATCTTTCTTCCGTTCTAGTAATAAATCTGGTATGTCAGACCTTTTAACGTCTCTCCTAGAGTACCTCTACCAACTGGTATTTATGACTTAATCAGACAATCACAAAATTGCAGGAGGAAATGTCCGGATGTACTTATATTCATTACATTTATTATTAATTATTAGACGAATTTGTCTAAATCAGGTTCATATCTCATGGTGGCTCATAAACGTGCTTGAGTGGGAGATATATGACGAATTAATGTGTATATAAAGTGTTGATAGTGTGTAAGCAAAATTAATCTGTCGGTCATATATTTATGTCTTGATATTTTATTTGCTAATATTATGTTTGTCTGTTTTAACTTAAGTTTATCATTACTGTTCAGCTTTTAAAGAAAGAGGAAATTGTTGACATTGATCTGTTTAAGAAAGATTTCAACCTAGACAGTATGTCAGTACTTGACTTTTAATAAAACCTTTATATGACCTTTCAATTTTCAGTATATTGTAACCCAGTTGTTCACTGTGTCGGTTGCCGCTGTTTTTCTTTGTTGGTTCAATGAGTTTCGGTTGGGACCATCACTATGCACAAAGCACACTGCATCATCATGCTTTAGCTTTTGTAAGTGTGGCAATGATGAAATAAACGACCATGGATGGCGGATGTCAGTTGCAGACAGAGAGTGGCTGCACTTAGAGGTAAATCTTGAAGTTTCAAATTTCAAAAATGATAGTTAAGGACATGCGACTATGCAAAGTAGCCAGCATTTTCGGCAGTCGAGAAAGTGTAAAAAAAAGAAGCAACACTGATCTGATAGGAAGGCACCGGTTGGAAGCCTGACAGCTATCATTTGTGTCTAGTTGTTCTCTCAGTAAAATATGGGCTTTTGTGATTTGCTAATTCAAGAATCGTTATAATTTAAAAAAACATTTTGCTTTTTTTTTACACATTTTCAAATTTTATTACAAGAGCAGGGTGAGAACCTCTGCTAACAAGTTTCTTTAATCAGGCCCTACACTTCTTAAATTCAACCCTGCATGCACATATCTAGAAGGTTACCTATGTGTATTACTTGCTCTTCTGACAAGTGGCCGTGGCGAAGTGGATACCTACATGGATCAACGACCTAGGCATGCAAAGTTCAAATCTAGTCCACTTTCACTATCAATGTTAGCAAAGTTTATGTGGTTCCTACTGTAAGTGCCCAATGTTAGAAAAAATTGAGGAAACCACCAACAACAAAATTTAAACATTCAAAAGTTGAACCTTGCCAATTAATATAAATTTACATTTTTATTTATTCTCCATCATCGTGTTATAAAAAAAAAAAATGAACGTAACTATGAGTTTAATTATAAAATGTTAAGCACCAATCTATATATCTAATGAAAATGTCTCTGTGTGTGTGTGTGCATCTGTGTGTGTACATTTCTCTACCAAACTACTCTGTCAATTTTCAGTCTACAGACTCGAAATTTGACATAAGGCGTATTGAGATTTGAGAAAATCTTTTTAATCGGTTTTCGGACAGAAATGTGGCTGTCAAGAGGTCAAAGTTCGACGATTTGACCTTTGAAAACTCTACCAAACTCCTCGGCCAATATTGGGTTTAAACACTTCAAATTTTAGATGTAGGTTATTTAGACATAGATCAATTTTTTTTTACTTGATTTGAACTCAAAACAAGAAATGTTAAGGGGTCAAAGTTAAAGAAAAATTGACCTTTGCGGTCTCTACCAAATTACTCCATCAATTTTTGGTCTAAACATTTGAAATTTTACATAAAGCGTATTCACACATAGGGCAAGCTTTTTAATTGGTTTTTGACCGAAAATGTGGCTGCCAAGGGGTCAAAATTCAAAAGATTTTACCTTTGCAGTCTCTACCAAATTACTCGGCCAATTTTGGGGCTAAACATTTGAACTTTTACATAAAGGGTATTCAGACATACAAGTTTTTTAATCAGTTTCTGGGTGAAAATTTGACTGTCAAGAGGTTAAAGTTAAAAGAGTTGACCTTTGTAGACTCTACCAAACTCCTCCGCCAAATTTGGGTCTATACACTTAAAATTTTAGATGTAGGTTATCTGGACACGAGTCAAACTTTTAAATATATATATACATATGCACATGAAGTTATGAACAGTACATAGGGCCCGAGCAAAACCGGGTTGAACTGCTAGTAAATTTTAAAAACACACACACAAAAGGCAAGCAAGTTTGCATTTGTTTTATTTTGAAGTACTGGAAAGTGCAGATAACAAAAATGTTAAAAATAAAAAAGGAAAATTTGTTAAATTTTTTTCTTTTTTAAGGACAAACATGAACAATAATGGAAAACTGAGAAGTTTTGTCATTTTTCTTGTTCTTCTCTTGACAGAATTAATCATTATGTAAACAGGGTGAATATATTATAGATGATTTCAGTTAAGACTGGGGCTGACACATAACTTATTAATTTTTTCCCCCTCCTCTGATCATTTGGTGAAAGGAAAAGAACAAAACTAGGGGAAAATGCATTGTATAGCAACCTGATTGCGAACAGTGCAGACGCAAAACAAAACATCATAATTGACAGATTTGTCAGGTGAAAAAGAAAATATTAGCTTTTTAATTTAATTCTATGTCCTGTATCTCCAGACACTGAACCATTGTTAAGTCATTGAGTGTGAATGGTTATTGCAACCGATGTAATAAGGAGTACTTCTGTCCTTTTTCAATCGAATACAAATTACCAGTTACACAACTACATATTCCTATTGAATTATCAATTTTAATTAAAAAAGAGTGTATAAAGTCTTAAGTATTAAATATTTAAAGCAAGTTCAGTTTTACTTATATTTATTCGTATATAATTTCCTAATACTTGAATTTCATTATTTTTCATATTCTTTTTACAAATGAGTCACTACTTATCAAGTCTAAAAACCATTTGAGGATAAAGTTTATTATGACATTGGATTTAAAGATACCCATGTTAAAGACCAGAGAAGCAATCCAATAGAAACATGTTCCATGGATAAGTTTTTGTTTTTTTTTATTTAATATTTATATACTTTCTATATTCAAATATTAGATAAAATGTAAACACAAAGCGATAACTAATAAATGTGCAACTCAGATCAAAATTTAGTATCTGTGTTTATATTTGATCTTTTCAAACGCTTTCTAAAATAGGACGAATGGTGAAAAACAAAATCATTTTTTTTAATGACCTTTATCGTTTAAAGTCACCCACATAAAAGCAAACTAGTGTCACATTTACTTAAATAAGAACTTTGATAAGTACCAACTTCTTCAACGGGTCTATTCTCGTTCTTGTAAAGAATTTTTTTTAATAATGAGTCACAATTTAACAAGGCCAAAAGCCACTCAAAGATAAAGGTTAATAAGATGGATGGGTTATCATTTAAATGATGAAGAATATTATGCGGATTCAAGATGATGAATGGAATGAAAGAAAATCGATTTATGAGGGCAATTTATGACAAGTATTTGCAGACATTGGATTTATACACAGCCATGTTGAAGTTTGCAAGGGAGCAGTCATGTAGTAATCTGTTCCACAAATGGGAAGTTCTTGGAAAGAAACTCTGTTCATAGAAATTCACTTTGATGTTAGAATCATGAAGAAAGGAAATATTTTTAATAGATAAGATAGCAATATATGTTCTTATTGTGAATGTCTTACAAGTAAGAACCAGAGATTGGAACTCAGTCGATCACCTTCCATGAAAATAACGATAGAGTCAAGAAAGATAGCAATGTCTCTTCTGTGGAAAAAGAAGTTACAAAATATAGAATAGATTATCCCTCACTAGATTGCAAAGTTGATTTTATCACGGTAAGAAAGAGTGCTCCGAGTCACTCCTCCTCAGATGTGGCAACAGTACTCCCTCGATACTAGCGCACAAATACATGTATTTGGTGACTTCAATGTCCACCACAGTAACTGGCTAGGATTCTCTAATCACACAGACGTAGCTGGTAGCGCAACACATAGCTTCTCTATATCCCATTCCCTATCTCAGTTGGTTACATTTCCGACACGTTTCCCAGACCAGCAAGATCAACATGCCTCACTTCTAGATCTCTTTCTGACAACGGTTCCCAATGACTGTACAACAAATGCCCACAACCCACTCGGGAATGCTGATCACGCTGTGATAATGGTAGAAATCAGCCTAAATTCTCGCCCTAAAACTGAAGACCCACTACTCAAAACAACGAGGTATTACAAAAAGGCTGATTGGGAAGCCATCAGGGAGCTCATCAGAGATGCCCCATGGCAAAATATCTTTACTCTTCCAGCGGAACAGTGTGCAAATGAGACCACTGAATGGTTCAAAACTGCTATTGAAGCACATGTTCCCGCACAGAAATTCTATAGCAAGCTCCACTTCCCCCAATGGTTTACTTCTGCTTGTGTAGCTGCCATTTGTCAAAGGCAGCATGCATTCCGCAGATTCAACCGACATAAGTCCAGCTCAAATAAACAGAAGTTTATAGAAGCTAGAAATAATTGTAAGAGAGTGATAGAGACAGCTAAGACAGATTACTCTAAAACCACCAGAAAACGCATCGAAGCACAGAAATTAGGAACCCGGGATTTTTGGAAAATCTACAACAGCGTAGTAAATAATGGACAGTCAACTATTCCCCCACTATCAAACGATCATGAGGTTGCTTGCACGGCAACTGACAAGGCTAATCTGCTTGCCAGTGTGTTTGCCTCAAACTCCACACTGAACTCGGTACACCACGCACTCCCTGATTTTCCTCTGCGAACAGACGCCTCACTAGACGATTTGAAAATCACCCCTTCTCAGGTACATGCTATTATAAAAAACCTAGACACCTCAAAAGCGTGTGGACCAGATCTCATCCCGGCTGTGCTATTAAAAAAATGCTCTGCCGAGGTTGCTCCAGTTCTGTCCAAACTTTACAATAAATGCCTTAACGAATCTTGTTTTCCCGACTGCTGGAAAACCGCCTCTGTGGTACCAGTCTTCAAGAATTCTGGTGAAAGAACTGACCCACTAAATTATCGCCCCATTAGCCTCCTCCCGCTTTTCGCCAAAATATTTGAGTCCTTAGTTAATCAAGCCCTAGTCCAGCACCTAACAGCTGCTAAACTCCTGACTGACAAACAATATGGATTCAGGCAAGCCCGTTCAACAGCAGATATCTTAACTGTAGTTTCTGAACGTATATACCGTTCATTGGATAAAACAGGGGAGGGTAGAGCGGTGGCCCTCGATATATCTAAGGCTTTTGACAGGGTATGGCACGATGGTCTTCTAAGGAAAATTAGATCATATGGAATCACTGGAAGAATTCATAATGTAATTAAATCCTTCTTAAGTAATAGAAAAATCAAAGTTGCCTCGACGGTCGTACATCCAAACAATACGACATAAATGCGGGAGTACCTCAGGGGTCTATCCTTGGACCTCTATTGTTCCTCATATTCATAAACGACCTCCCTGATAATATTGTTTCGGAGATGGGTATATTTGCCGATGACACCACTCTCTATAACAGATATGAGGGGAAAACAAATGAACACATATCCAAGGAAATGGCAGAAACACTAGAGGATGACCTCCAATCCGTAGTGGAATGGGGACAAAAATGGTTGGTCACATTCAATGCTGCTAAGACTAAGCTTGTTTCCTTCAATAACTACAAGAAACCTTCTCTACCACCAATAGCAATGGCCAAGAACACATTACCTGAAAGTACTTCTTTTAAACTCCTCGGCCTAACGTTTACAGGGAATATGAACTGGAATAGATACATTGAGAGCATTGCCAAGGCTGCTGCAAGGAAGGTTGGCTCCTTCTACCATGCTAGAAAACTACTTACGCCTGACAGTATCCTATACCTCTATAAGGCAACCATTCGCCAATGTATGGAGTACTGTTGTCACATCTGGGCTGGTGCATCTGCTTCTTGTCTCTCGCTCCTGGACAGGGTTCAAAAGAAAGTCGCCAACCTGATAGGTCCTGAACTGTCATCTAGGCTTCAGCCTCTGTCCCATCGACGAGATGTTGCATCCCTCTGCCTGTTCTACAAATACTTCAATGGTGAATGCTCTGACGAACTGCAAACACTTGTACCTCCCCGACGTAACTACCCCCGACAAACCCGACAAGCTACTAAGTCTCATCCCTTTACAGTAGAGATCCCTAGGTGCAAGAAAGCCTTTTTCTCCAATAGTTTCTTCCCCAGAACTGCGGGTCTTTGGAACTCCCTTCCGGGATTCTGCTTTCCCAACTGCAACGATATGCAAAAGTTCAAGTGTAATGTCAACAAACATCTTTCTACTCATCTCCCTTCATAATGACCCCGCTAATTAAGTCCCTGATAGTAGCCCCTGCTTCAAAGTGGCACTATGCCTTGTTTGGGGTGAAAATTGAATAAAAAAAAAAAAATTTAAAAAAAAAATCTTCGAATATCCTCAAGTCAGCTATTTTTGGGGAGGTAGAATGATCTAACCATTTTTTCCAGCAACCGTAGCAATAGATTTGATATAAGCCTTCCATTTTAAATCTGGAGTTATCATTTGTTGAAGACAATGGTCAATTTGAATTTTGTATTTGTGATTTACATGTTCAGATAGGTCCCCTGTTGCGTGTCTGAATCTAGGGGTATTAAACATGCAAGATATTTAAAAAAAAAATTAAAACTCAGAGTTTAAAGGAAAATAAAAAGTATTTTATTATACATAAAAACAAAGAAACAAAAATATTAAATGGTAGATAAACAAGTTCTTAATTCAATCTAGTTTACGTTTAGATAAAAGACCGAGTTATTGAGAATTCATGACAATATTCTTTGGTCAGAGATAAGGTCAGAAAATCTTTATCATTACCAAATTTCCAGTTTTTCTTTGAGGGTGCTTGTAATTGATTCTTTTATAAGATTCCATTCGACTGGATTTGGAGCCCAGGAAATATTGGCCGGAGTTAATCTAATCAGCGTCTGACAACCTGGAGTAACGTGACTAACTAGTTGACGCTATCAGCGTTCTTTTATAGTTTTGGTGAATGGAAAGTTCCAGAAACGCTCCAAATGGAACACCACAACTTAAAACATTCCAGAAGCTGTCGAAAACAAACACTTTTTATATTCTAATTTTAATGTAATGTTTTAATAGTCAAAATTATACATTTTTAGTATTATTATAATAAATTGTAATATCTTATTACTTTTATGAGAAAAATGTCCTCCAATAACACCCCTCATCTTGGTTGTTATTATTTTCAAAACATTTCGGTAGTTTTACTCTTTAGCCTTCTTCATGTATCTTTAGTCATAAGTTTTTGGAAATTTCTAATTAACCCCTTTATTTAATCCACTAGAATAGACTGTTCTCTATCTATATTGCATACATTGTTTTGCTAAGAAGTCATCACTTATCAAAGCCAAAATCTACATGAGTATAAGGGTTAGTGCGATAGATAAATGATGATGAATATTATGAAAAGTTTGAAACTTATGAAAGGAATGAACAAAGTACTTATGGGGATGGTTTATATCTGTGGTTTTGACATTGGATTTAAAGGTGATTGTTGAAGTTTTCAGGGAAGCAGTTTCATGGTAATGTACTTCACAAATGATAAGACTTAGGTACATGGGAGAAGGAAGTTTTTTTCAGTTTTGGTAGGTGGTGTGTTCTTGCTGTAAATGTCTTACAAGAATGGACCTGGGATTGGAGCTTAGTGATTGTATCAGCTATGTTTTCCTAAGTTCCTTCTATACCGGAGTTTCAATAGATTAAATACAGGATTCAATTCAAAATTCATAGGGGTTACTG
Organism: Euprymna scolopes; assembly: GCF_053919585.1. Classification (NCBI taxonomy): domain Eukaryota; kingdom Metazoa; phylum Mollusca; class Cephalopoda; order Sepiida; family Sepiolidae; genus Euprymna; species Euprymna scolopes. The sequence continues at coordinate 103,025,650 of NC_136482.1, read as the reverse complement.
ATTGTGGCAAAAGGCATCTGAAGAGAGTAGAACGACCTAAATGTTGCGAAAACACAAGGGTCATTCCAAAAGTAAAGCCTTCTATCATTTTTTAAAACTCAAAGTTGAAGAGTTATGAAGACGAGAGTGGTATTGTAAAAACGAGTGACCTTTTGTGCTCCAGAATTTATTTTTCTACATAATTACCGCGAATTTCAATGCACTTTTGCCAGAAATTTAATGATATATCTCTGCTTCTGATGCACGCCCATGACATGGGTTGCTTTGTTAGAAGTCTGACACTGTCGAAATCTGTAACAGAGAGATGAAACTGTCAGGTCATGAATGCATAAGTTCAGTCATCATAACAATCTAATTTTTAATCCCCCTCTGATCTATTTGGGCGGAATAAAAAAAATAGGAGGCATTACTTTTTTAATGCTGCTTGTAACAAGTGAGATTAGGAAAACTGTTTGAAACATGTAAATAATAACAATACCTCATCTGAGAAATACTAGCTAAAATTGGTATTTGTTGTCTGAAAGTTTCTTTTATAAAATACTCCTATCAGTTTGTATTCGGAATAGAATTTTAGTTTATTCCAATATAGGTATATATTCACACACCATTAGGATACAACAAATAGATTTTATCTTTGAAGAAACTAATTTGTTTTGACTGTACCCAAAAGTGGAGCACGCATTGTTGATAGTTTTATTTATGCTGGTTAAAGAGGCAGCAGTCAAGCGATAAATACCAAAATGAAGCAATTATGTTTGTTGCTGCTCTGGATTGTTTGTTTTATAGCATATCCTTTTAGGATATTTATTGTAAAAAAAAAAAATACGACATATCAACCCTTTTGGGGGATATTTGGGCACGTATAATGCAAATATTGAAAACAATTCATAGTTTATAATTTATTTAAAACCAACTGAGATTTTAGTTGAAAGGAAAATTGTGGGTCTATGACCGTGCCTTAAATATTAAATCCAATAGGATTTGAACTAAATATTGCCAATTAATTCCATAGTCAACAGTGTTATTCATTCAAATTGCTTAAGACTTCTATCTGTTGATGGCTTACGAAACAGGAACATTCTACTTCCATGGTTCTATTTGAAATTTCATGCAGATTCCCCTGTTTGACAGACAGATTCCAGAGTTCGACCAGATACATCTGAAGAAGGCTACAAGTTGCATCGACCGAAACGTTGGAAAAATACCACATGAGAACAGTAGTTCAAATAATTCAATTTATTAATCATCATCTAAAAAAATTCATAAACATGAGATAGCCTTTAATTTTATGAAACAAAAAGTCTATTTAAAAATGAATTTCGTTTATTTATGTTCTAATATATTCAGTTATTTTATGGGCCCAACAGATAATTGCCCCAAGTGACCCCAGATAAAATTGATGGAAAATTTTAATAGTGTCTTTAAAGTTAGTGTAAAATTTAACCCTTAATATTTTTCAACACACACACACACACACACACACACACACATATGTAGAAAAATAATAAGGTGTGTGTGTGTGTGTGTATGTGTGTGTGTGTGTGTGTGTGTGTGTATGTATTTGGTCAAGTAGAATACAAAAAACGAATAGGATATAAATGTTAAATGAAACAATAAATGCACTGTTAAACCTACAACTTAAACTTTACAGGATGAAGCACTCTTAAAACAAAATATTAGCATTTTTATTATGAAGAAGTCACTATTTACCAAAGTCAAAAACCATTCAAGGATAAAGATTAATGAGATGATGAATACTATAAAGAATGAAATATATCCACATACCACCTATTCAAAAGAGCCGGCTAAGAAAACAGCAATTCTTCCCTCTTAGTCAGAAACCTCAATCACGGAATTTGAGGACTAAAGGACAAAATAGGTGGAAGTGAGTGTAACAAAACTGCCAAAATGAAACTCAATGTCCACTCTTCACCTTCCCATTCTAGGTCTGGTTGGTGCTCTCCCTTCTTGATCTTTCCATCCTCCTTGATCCTTCATGAGTATTGTGCAATATCAGCCGAAGATGACATTACCAACATGCATCTTTTTTGTTGTTGTTTTTTTGCTTTTGTTTTTTTTTTTTTTTTTTTACAGTGGGTGAGAGTCAATTTATAATATTTCTGCCAGTTTTCACTTTCTTTGGCTGGTGTGACGTTCTTTTTATTATTTAATGTTAAAATTATCTGACAGGTTAGCATCGGTTAGTCATGTAGGTTGATTTTTACATTTGAAGACCTTTCAAGACAAATTGCAAGTAAATAACACTATTGGGCAACACCGAGTTGGTACAACTAGGTATTAATTCTTCTATCTATAAGATAGCATGATCTCACTTTCCTTCATCTACAGTTCCAATAGGAAAACAATCTAAGACTTCCTAAACAAATCTTTTGCACCCACCACTTACAACACTTCCTAAAACGAGTTCTGCGAAACTTTGCATACATTACATTCCAATTCAAAATTATTACATTTATTCTGAACACAATAACTCTCAAATACGTAATCCAACAAAGAATGTAGCAAACAGTTTCAGTCTTTATCCACTAAATCTTCTTTGTCACTCCCCTCATTTCACCGTCAGACTTCCTTAAAAGGTATATTTTTACATGACTGTTTATTTCATTTGCATCCTCATAATAATTCATACATACATTAGATGTTAATACTAAATAAGCACTACCTCAGATTCAATTAAATTCTACAAGTATTTAATATTGCATCAAATGTCATACAATATTTTATGAAACAGTTGTCATGGTTTCTTAGCTACTAGATCTTCAATGCTAGTCAGTTTGGTTCACAAGAATAAGCACTATTGAAAATATTGCAACATGGATATAAAAACTAAAATGAAAAGTTGATATCTTTCATGTTCTTTTTATTGTTTATCTCCCACCCCGCCCCATCCCCGCTTTTAGATATCATCTAAAAAAAAATAAAAAATAAAGAGAATTGGGAAAGAATTACAGAGACGTCCACCTTCTTTCTTTGGTTTGATCTTCCCCTGGAAATTGAACTGAACGCTGGTGTAAAAACATTAATTTAAATAAATTTAATAGCGCCCACAACTGTGTTGACTTAAACAGGATAAAAAAACAAAGTAGTCTTTGTTCTATGTGCTGAGTAATAGAAAATAACTGCAATCCTTGTTAAATTCTAAATTAAAATGTAAGCTATTTAGAGCAATACTTATGTGTATATATATTCCACAAACTCGTACACTAAAGGCACATAGGGAAAACAAAATGTTAATAGGCATTTTTCTTTCTTGCCATATCAAATAAAATGTTTTTTTTATTTTATTTTATTCATGCGTGCAAACCAACTTACAGAAACATGAGATTTTCAAAGTGTATAAATATGAGGTGGAAATTTAAGCAATTCATTAAATACTTTTAAATCCGACAAAAGGATTAATTTTTAATTATGGTGTTCTAAAATATCAAAGATGTCAGCAAAGTTAGACATTTTTTTTTCGTGATAAGTTTTCTGTTGTGGAAAAAAACAGGAGAAGCCAAATTACAATGAAGAAGCATATGTATATGAATTAATTCTACTATATATACATACCCAACATATGTTTAACCTTTATCACGGTAAATGCATTTGCATCCCCAAAATGACTTGGAGATGCAGAAATGTTAGAAAAAATCATTTCTACTGTAATGTATGTATAATAAATTTAATTATATGTCTAATATATAAAGAAAAGTCAGTCTGATTCTGAACTTTATACCTAGATGGTATTACATCTGTCAAATCGATATTCGATTTTACCTAGCCAATGAAATATAGCCACTTTCAGTATGTTTTTTAGATAAAAAGAAATTCCAATCGATTTCACCGATTATATATTCTATCCAACAATTCTTTCAGCCATAAAAATGTATAGAGATTCACTGTCATTTTCATTGGATCATCACTCTGATTATCCAATGAAATCCCTTATTTTACAATACAGAAAATTTCAAAATGATGTCTATAATTGCTCTGCTAGTAGTAATTAAATAATGCCTTTGAATTCAACATTGTTTTTTCTTATTTCCAGCAGAGATATGCCATAATTATGTTTACATTTACATCTGCAATACCGGTTACCAAGAAAACTACCCTAATTCACAGTAATATATCAAGTAAAGATCATTATTTTCTCTAGTGGAGCTCCAGCTAGCAGGGGGAAGCAAATGTAAGCATTCACACAAATTTTCAAAATTTTATAGTTCTATTTGCTCTATGAGCACTATTGTTAACATACATTAGATAGGATATTTAATATATTTTATAGCTGGAATGCATGTAAATAACAGAGTTCTTGTAGGAGAGAAGTGTTTAACTAAGAAAAGAGAAATTATCCAGAAGCAGGTAATATCTCAGATTTAGGGTGGACTCCCCAATATTTAATTTGTCCACTTAAAGAGGATTAGTGTCTCTTTAAACAGAAGTTCATGCTGAGAGATAAAACCTCAAGAGAGTAATAGTTTTTCAGATATGAAGTTTCTTGCTGTGGTTAAAATCTACTGGAGTTTTGCCAAAAATAATGGCCAACTAGATATAGGACCTCATACAACTGGGTTTATGATGCCCATGGTTTTGAAGTCAAATGAGCATTCTCAAGTGGATGCTGGTCTTTCTGGGATGGTCCTAATAAGATGAACATATATTCTAGCAAATGGGCAGAAGAGGCCAACTGCTACTCTCGGTATTTCATGAGCAGTTTGGTTTCCTGGGATCTGACAGATTTGTGTGCCTCTCTAAGCAAGATGAGTCCTTGGATGCTTAGCTAATGAATTGTATTCATTGGACTTATGCTTCGATTTGGTTGGGCTAAGATTTCTTATTTTACAAGTCTGTTGTCAGTAGAAGAAAAATAGTATTATTGTAAGCTTCAAAAGAATAAAACTTAGTTACTTGCTTTAAACGGTAGCACTGAGGGAGATCACTCGTTTGACACTGCTTTCAGTGTCAGAATTGAACCAATGCAATCATCAGACGATCACAGTCCATGCAGTGTACATTAATACTATTAGATAAATGCCATAAAGATAACGGATTTATTGTATAACTTTTCTGAATAAAAGTACACCTGTCTCCAGAGCTTGCTGGCCTGAAGGTCCACAGAAGATACATCAAACTTGTCAAGCCGAACTAGTTTATCCATAAAGAAATTAGTAAAAAAAAAAATCAGTTGAATAAATTGTAGTGTAAGGAAGACGACAAAAACAGAAAACCCTTATCAAGGCTTTATTCAACTGAATTTTTACAGTAATAATTACTCAAGGCAAGAATATACAAGAATAAAAAAAGGACATATTTAAATAGGAAAAAATCACATAATCATGTGAGCAAGAATTATAACAAGGCTTTTTTTTTTAATGAAAGCATAACAATGATTCGTCTTTATTGTTCAAAAACTTTTCAAGATTACATATATCATATATAGATCTTGAACAAGAAATACAAAATATTGAATCATAAAAACAATTTTCAGCTTTCATTTTGTTTATTGTTAGATTGTTAATTCTATAACTATCATATCTCTATCTCTACTGTCATATACAAGGAATTTTGTCTGTCTGTGTGTCTGTGTGAGTTCGTTTGCCATGAACTCAAAAACAGCTGGGCCAATTTTTATTAAATTTAACACAAACATACTTTATGTGCCTAGCAGTGTCCTTAGATATGTTTTGTATTAGAATGTCTTTGAGAAGTATTGAGAATCGATAATCGAAATAATCCGATGAAAAAAAAAACAGACGATTTGGGCCAAAATTAACACCTTACACAACCTAACATCACAAGTGCATTTGAGAAATTTTATTATCATACAAGTTGAAATGCTTGACAGAAAACCAACAGTAAGTTCTTTGATATGACAGAGGCACATTCAAAATTAATGTTTCTGTTTAAAGTACAATTGCACCATGATACTTGACTTTTTCATTTTAAACTTACATTCAAGCCATTATTATAGCAGAAGTAAGGCCAGACATGAAATCAACAGTAGTTTCTTTGATATGACAGGGGCATGCTCAAAATAAATGTTTTTGTTTCAAGCACAATTGAAGCATGATATTTAAATTTTGCATTTTAAACTTTAATTAAAGCCATTATATATATAAAAAATAATTTTATAAAATCAACAGTAGGTTCTCTACAGTGCAATGTAGACTACAATGTATTGTGGACTAGGTCACTGCGGGGAAGACTGCCAAGCCTCCTCTTTGTGCACTGCGATGAGTCCCCAGGCAATCAATCGATTTGATTGAAAAATAGGCGATTTCTCCAATTTTGATAATAAAAAATGTGGGTGTGTAAAAAATTTGTTGATCATTATTCAATCCCGGGCAACGTCGAGTCTCCCTGCTAACACACACACACACACACACACACACACACACACACACACACACACACAAATAAAAAGCAAATTGAAATGTAAAAATTAGTGTTGGGACGATTTCTAAATTTTTTTCTGATTCCAAGTACGATTCTGATTTCTATGGAATTGTTGTTTTGAAATATACCATTATATAATCGAAAGTTTTTTTGTAGCGAAAAAATTTGGTACAGCGAAAAAGTGGAAATGCAATTTCGAAAACAATTTGATTTTTTTCATAAAATTTCTTTCATTGCAGAGAAAAGTCAACACAAGTATTTTAACCATGAATTAAACATGCAACATGAAATTAATAACAATCAATTTCAGGAGTTATTTTATATGATAAAAAATATAAAGAAAAAGTAGGTTTCCGTTCTGCTAGATCTACAGCAGATGTCCTTACAGTTATATCGCATAGGATTAGCAAATCTCTCGACGGTGGCAATCTTTCTAGGGCAATTGCTCTTGACATATCTAAAGCCTTTGATAGGGTATGGCATAAAGGTTTACTTCATAAGATCGCTAGCTATGGTATAGCTGGAAAAGTCTTCTCAATTATTAAATCATTTCTTTCTGATAGATTCATAAGAGTAGTAGTTGAGGGGCAAAAATCAGAAGCTCACAATATTAATGCCGGTGTCCCTCAGGGATCCATCCTGGGCCCAACTCTTTTCCTGATCTACATTAATGATCTTCCAAATCATATCCTTACATCATTTGTAGACATTTATGCTGACGACACTACCATTTATGGTACCACATCTAAGACAGTAAACGAGCAAGTTCTCTCCAATTCTCTCTCCTCTGATCTTGAGCACGTAGTACAATGGGGAAAGGAGTGGCTGGTTACTTTTAATGCATCTAAAACCAAGCTTCTCTCTTTACATCATCAACATTCTAATCCACATTTGTCATCAATTGAAATGAATGGCTCTCGTCTTCAGGAGGCCTCAAGTTTTGACAAGCTTCTGGGCTTGACCATTACTCCTGATCTTAAATGGAACACGTATATCAAATCTGTTGCCAAGGCCGCTGGAAAAATGGTGGGATCTTTCTATCGATCCAGTAGATATCTCACTGCTGATGCTATTCTCTATCTATATAAGAGCCAGGTACGTCCAAGGATGGAATACTGTTGCCACATCTGGGCAGGAGCTGCTAGAAAGAACTTGTCCTGCCTTGATAGAGTTCAAAATAGACTTCGTAGCCTCGTAGGAGATGTCCTTTTCTCCTCCTTGCAACCTCTATCTCACAGAAGAGATGTTGCGAGTTTGTCTCTGATGTATCGTTATTTTCATGGAAAGTGTTCAACTGAGCTTCAATCTATGGTCCCCCCTCGCCAAACTTTCACAAGAAACACTCGTCTAGCTGTAAACACTATCAATAATTTCCCCCACTCTTTATCTGTGCCTAAACCTAAACGTAGATTCCATGAACAAAGCTTCTTTCTTAGAACTGCACGCCTGTGGAATTGTCTTCCGTTTTCCTGCTTTCCGGCTGACGACAATATGGTTTTGTTCAAGTCTAAAGTAAATAAGTTCTTGATGAGCCGTTCCATATAAGTTATTAAATTTACCAAATTTTCATTACTAATGATTACTATATTGACCAACTTCTACTGTACACTCTTTAACCCTTATCCTTGAGTGGCCTCTGGGCCTTGATAATGTGGTGATGCCTTTGTAAAAAAAAAAAAAAAAAAAAAAAAAAAAAAAAAAAAAAGTCATGATTAATTCAACAAAAATATAAAAACATCAAATTTCAAGGGGAATAACATGTTTATCTTTTGATAATCATCTTTTTGTTCTATTTTCTTTATCTTCGATAACTCTTTAAAATTTAACATTTTTTTTTTCAGTTTCGATCGCTAACTGATTTTTATTAAATTTTCTAGAATATTCTTATTTCTAAATGAAATTTAAAAATAACTAAATCTTTGATTAAATTTTTAGCCTTTTATATTCAATCGTCTCAAAGTATTCTTATTTATATATTTGACTTTTTAAAAAATATTTTTATCAATAATGTTATTTTTTAAATCTAAATAAACTGATTTATTTCTATATTTATTTTTATAATATAATTATATACTTATCGTCCTTTAATGTTTATTCTTATTTAATGTCTTTATTTACTTCTTTATTTCTATATAAAAAAGTAAATTTTTGGTAATTGTTTATTTCTGTTGTTAAATAAAAGTCATTTATTGAACTTTCGGAATTGCCTCCGTCTTAAAGCTGATTCTGACAACCTTTTTATTTTTATTTTTTGATAGGGGTTGAGAAAGATTTACTTATTCTCACATCACGACTGTGATACCAGGCATCGGTGAATGTCGACCAAGCCCCTACAGTCCTTTAGTTGAATGGCTCTGAGTGACTAGTTAGTTTGCAAAGGATTGAAAAAAAAAAAAAAAAGTTAACCTTTTTTCCTTTTTTAATAAATTTTTCACATTTTTTTTTGTTTTTATTGTACAAAGAAGTTCCAAAAGAAATGTTTAATTGCTTCATTCGCAAAATATTTTAATGAAATGTAAATTTCTAAAAGAAAAAAATTAAATTCACTTACCGCATTTATTTACCAAATAGCAAAATGGTTGTTTTCTTTTGTAATTTTCGAAACACCTTAAGCTGAAGTTCTAACCTTTTTATTTTCGGATACTTCAAAAAAGCCGACCGACTGTCAAAGTTTTGCAAACTGATACAACGTGATCAGTTTCACTTTAGTTTTAGAAATATTTCCTGAAACAGCCTTCGTTCAGAAAATAGAAAGTACATATATTGTTCTATTAAACCTTTTATTGTTTAATTTGACTTCGCTTGTTTTATTTATTTATTTATTTTAATATAAAGGTTGACAAGACATTTTTCATTTACTAATGAGATTTTTCATTCATTTACTAATTGAAGAGTGTCGGTAAAAAAAAAACCCTTGCCAAAAGATGAGCGCCCCCCCCTTTTTTTTTAAGTCACCAGTTGGAAAAACCACTGATTTTTTAACATGATTTACTCGCAATGATAGCACTGTAAAATCTTTTTTCTCTAAGGGTTAAGTATTCATTAACTTTTACATGGACTTGACGTAGTTAGGCTGTTTTATACATAAATAAACTTCGCTCACAAATGAAAACAATGTTACCTCGCGGCCCCTAAAGTTTTGCAACAGTGCAAACAGATAACTAATCATGGGCCTCAAAGTTTCGAAACAGACAGCACTTATGTGACAGAATAAGAAAACTCATTAAGATAAATAAAGATTACTTTTAAAGTAGTTAATAAGATTCTTGTATATCATATTAAATATGTTATGAAAAGTTCTATGACGTTTTTATTATAAATTTTTGACAGCATTAATCTCACTTCAAATAAACAGTTCAACTTAAAAATATAAGAGAATCGTGATAAAAGAATCGTAAATCTAAGGTATTTTTTAACGATATGATTCCGAGTGCAGTGAAATAACTTGTTCTTAACAACTTTTTAATATACAGTGTATCACAAAAGTGAGTACACTCGTCACATTTCTGCTGATATTAAAGTGTATATATATATATATATATATATATATATATATATATATATATATATATATATATCTTCATGGGACAACACTGACACTTTGACACAATGAAAAGTATCTGTGTGCAGCTTATATAACAGAGTTAATTTATTTTCTCCTCAAAATAATTCAAAATGTAACCATTAAAAGATAAACCCTTGCCAAGAAAAGTGAGTACACCCCTTAGGGAAAGTTGTCAATATTAACTTACACTATATCAACTGTCAATATTTTGTGTGGCCACCATCATTATCTAGAACTGCCTTTACTCTCCTGAGCATGGAGTTTACTAGAGCCTCACAGGTAGCCACTGGAATGCTCTTCCACACCTTCATGCGACATCGTGGAGCTGGTAGATATTTGAGACTTTGCACACCTCCACCTTTTGCTTGAGGATACCCCAAAGACGATCTATTGGGTTCAAGTCTGTATATACACTGTATATTCTGATTTTATAAATAGTATTATTGATATTGTTTTCTATGGATCATTATTCTTATGAATGTTGATATCTAAACTACGTTTCAGCTGATATTCCACAAGGTCTTCTTCAGGGGTATGCTTCTTCTATATGTTTTTCCCATATTTTCCTTTCATTCAAACAATTTTTTAGGGGGATGTCTAAAAGTGAAGTTGTGCAGCAAGATGTTTTTTGGCATTATATTTAAATGTCTGCATGTTTGTATTATCAAGGAAACAGGGGGTAATTTCAAAGGTAAATAGTTTGCGGAAAGAAGCTATCACAGTAGAAAATAATCCAGTAGTAATGAACATCTGAGATTTATCAGGTAATCGGATAGATCAGGAATATTCTCGTTTAGGAGCTATAAGAGCATTAAGTTTTTTTTAAGAACATTCCATGAAAATATATTTACAAAACAAACACAGGGATGCAATTCATAGATATAAACTGTGTTTGTTCATTAGATTTAAGTATGAAAGAAACATTAATGTGCATAGAAAATAATATTACTGTTTATGAATGAACCATAAACCTGAAGAAAGCTAGAGAACATTGCAGCTGAACATGCCAGAAATAATTGGTGAGCATAATAGCTTGAAGCCTTCTAAACATTGCGCTTACATAGCCAGCTCCTACCACTTGTTTAGCTCAAGGTGAATCCTGATTGGGTAATAATTAGTGCTATGCAGATTAGTTACTAGTGCCTCATTTTCAATCTTTCTTCTCTCCATTCATGCAATTACTCAAGAGAAAAAAAATCATTATTTGAAATTCCTCCTCAAAAAAAAAAAAAAATATATATATATATAAATTTAAAAAAAAAATTAGATTTATAGAAAAGAGTTGATCAAAGAAGTGAGGAGTGTGGAGGTTAATTCTGACTTTGGTTTTTATAATCTGGTACTAAAAAAAATTATTATAATTTAGATTAAGTGCATTTTTTAGCACAATTGTAGTGGGTTCTTAACTGCACCAAGTTTCAAAAAAATGTTATAAAATTATTTTCTTAAAAAAATTAAATTATTGTTCATAATTCTTCACATCTTCTTGACATCTTCAAAAATTCAAATTTAATTTTTTTTTTAATTTTAAGTTTCTTAAGCTAAAAATAAAACTACAAAACTTAAACTGCTATACAAATAAATAAAAAATTTAAACTGCTATGTAAAAAAAAATCTAAACTGTTATGAAAAAATAAAATTTAAACTATGGAAATACAAAATGAAAACCGAAATACAAAATGAAAAATGCATAATTTATACTGATATAATTTCTTAAACAAGAAGTAGAAAAAAGATCTTTAAAATATTTATGAATAATCTTTTAATGTTGACGCAATATTCAAATGATTAAAAGCAATAAAAGTTTTTTGTTTATTTTTAAACAAAATTAATCACATAATCACGATAATTTCAATCATTCAGCTAACCTCCGATCTTTGATTCTAAAATATAGGAGATCAACTAATTGTTAAGAGAGCTGCATCATTATACAATAAGTATAAAATAATAATCCTACTAATTCTGCAAAGAAAAAAGTCAAATATAACAGTAATCATACTTAATCCTTATTTGTAATAGAGCGAATTAAAAAAAATAATGTTGAAATCACACATTTCTGAACCGGACGAAATTAATATGAAAGTACATTTATTTTTATTTATTTTTTTAAATTTGAAACAAAAAATAATTTTAAACAAAGTTCCTGCCAAAGTTTTTAAAATTTATTTTAATTTGCTTGAAATTAATGAAATAGTTGTCAAATTTTCTTGGTGTCTATGAGCACTGTAAAAAATTTGTAGTTGTATTATATTCCATATAATGAAAGAAGTTGATGTGACCATTTAAATTTTTTAAAAAGAATAGTTGTAAATTAGTAATTTATTTTTGACAAATTACATGTATTTATTTTTCCAAATTTTTAGATGCTTACTATCTAAATTGTTATTTTTATTTCCAAATTTTGAAGAATTTAAATACACATTTTCTCAAATATTAAGATCTTTAAATATTTAAAATTTACTTTGGTTTTGATTATAAAGAATTGAAGTTTTTTTTTTTTTTTTTTTTTGCAAGTGTGTAGTATATATGGGCATACTTACAAAGTTGGAAAAACATCACAACTCCCATCGCTTTCAGAAACAATTTTTCACACTCAAAACTGCTGAAATATGGAACCAACTGCCTGCATCGGTCATTGGCTGCCAAAACACCACATCTTTTAAAACCCACATGATTCCCAGAATTTGACAAAACTATACTTGATGCCCCTCCTCCATACACCTATGCACATATTTCATGATACATACACTGTTCATTTCTCTGACAATTATACATTACCCTATGTATTATATAGACGCACTTTTGATGAGTTGTGGTACAACTGAGCAATGTACACATGGATTTTATTAATTTGAAAATTTTTTTTTTTTTAATGAGCCCATGGCACAGTGGACAGAGGTATTGAGTCTATAAGGGTCCAGGTGAGCATTGTCTGAAGATAGCGATTTCAATCTTACCCAAGCAGGCCAGAGGATTAGTTGGCCAAAACGTGGTGAGACAACTACGGAAGGCAGTAATTACTGAGGATGTTACAAGATCTTTAAAAAATTCCTATTGTATCACCTGAAGAAGGCCAGAGTAGGAGTTGGACAAAACGTGGGGAAACAACAACTATAAAGATGAGGATACCAGTCCGCAAAAAGAATGAATGCTCTAATTTTAATTTGTTTTATAAACTTGAAATGGTTTCACATTTGCATATTTTAAGATACAAGTCTAACGTTAAAAACAATTAAAAGTAGGGGAATTAATATGGATGAGAAAAATACAGGATTTGAAGCTAGCAGAAAATGTTCATCAATGTTGTGAGGAAAGAGATAAGTCATTTAATTAAGTGGCAATGACAGGTAAGTAGTTGTAAAGTAAGAAAATATGCAATGCAAAAGAACAATCACGTGAAAGGTTATGTGGATCTACTATTTTCATAGGTAGGTATTAAATCAGTACTCAAGACAAAAATTGAGAGACAAGTGAGTAAGAGGTATGAAAAAGTCACCAAATTCTTTCCCTACAAATTCTCGCAGTAGAGTCCAATGATGGTAGTAAGCTTTCATGAGCAATAACTATTCACATGATTATATAGCACCTAGCCAGTCATTAGAAATTACACGAACAAACAGGCTGCAAAAATGATTGCACTAATACCAATTCTTCAGCTATGCCAATAATGCTTAAATTGTTATTTTTCCATTCGATATTCAAATATTGACTTTGTATCATCGTATACGATTTTATGTTTTTTCTTTACTAGAAGGTCGGACACAAGGTCAGGTGGGATTTTGAAAAGCGAGTAGACTAGAGAAAGTGCACTCTGACCTACGATGATGTCTGTGCAGCTCTGTCAACATTCTTCAGGCAATTAATAAACTAACACCTTCTCAAAGATAGAAGATACATCCTAGGAGGGTATGGTCACGGCCACCGAGAGTAAGAAGAAGGCCTGTTAACTGAAAAATGTCTGCAGGCAATGTAGGTAAGATTTGTCAGACTGTCAATACTATATGAGGGCCATTTGAAAAAGAGCAATAAAACATTTTTAAAAAGAAAAAGAAACACAGTTCGATTACTACTTCAGCTGAACTTTGTTCAATATAAAATATAAACATTATCTATGTAAAATTAAGTAATTTCAAAACAATATACAATTTAATACTGATAAAACTGAATTATGAATTTAGAGGACAAACAATTAAAGAAACATTAAACAAATATTTTTTGCCTTCAGAACAAGATCAGTGTAGTATCTGTTTTGATGCTACACTTTACCTTTTCTGTCTTCGGTCGGTAAAGGAGAAATCTTTCATGACTGAGATTATTTTTGTTCCTATCCAGAGTGCCCCTTATTGGGAAGCTGGATTTTCTCCACAAGATTATATGTTGAAATATTTAAATAACTATTACTTTAAATACAGAAATTATATTTAAAGTTTTGGTTTTCTGTTCTTCTATGTCCATTTTTTCCCCATGTTTTTCATCAAAATGTGTAGCGTATTAGTTGTCTCACAAGCAATCATCAGTGATTGCTCACTGGCAGTAATCTGTGGTGTTCCCTGGAGACCAAGTGACAAGTCTCCCCAGATTTCCAGGGTTCTCCACCTTTTGACCACTTGTGCAGATGATTGCATGTTATCGCAATAGCCGTTGTAACTGATTTCTCGTTGGCATCGGCCATTGGTGTTTTCTGGGGTTTGGGTGACAAAATGCCTCCCCAAGGTACCAGATTTGAACTGCACACTTCCAGTGGAGATTTGGTCAGTACTCTCTCACCTCGGTCTTTCCATCCTCCCTGACCCTTCACAACTAGTTGGTGTGGTGTGGTGTGGCGCCAGTCGATGTCATCTACACGAGTTTTTTTTTATTATTATTACTATTATTATTATGATAATAATAAGAGTGCTTGTGCAGTGTACACACGTGTATTTTAAATATTATTTTCAAGTTAAATTAAATTTTAGGTTTGTATTACTGTACACATAGATTCGAAAAAGTTGTCAAAAAACAAATATATCACAAATAAATGTTATCAAAGGCAAGATAAGTTACTCTTCTACCTATCTGGGAAGGTATTTAGTGGTTTTACTCACTTTAAAACGTGTAATCGCTTCGAAAATCATACAATGTTTATCAATATAGTTTTAAAAAAAATGTCGGCATGTTTGCCTTTGATAACATTTATTTGTTATATATTTTTTGACAACTTTTTCGAATCTATGTGTACAGTAAAACAAACTCGTCATGTAAATTATTTACAGTTAAAATGTTATAAAAACAAAAAATTGAAGTTTTAAATATATTTCAAAGAAATGAATTACGCCCCGTGCTAAAATAATTGATAATTCACCAATCGTAAAAAAAAAAAAAAAAAAAAAAAAAAACACTACCGTGAAAAATGCTTATTTGAAAATACTCAGTGAAAAGTTTTATTTATTATTAAAAGAACGGACTGAAAAATATTATATAAAAATTGAGTTTGTATTGCTGTACACATAGATTCGAAAAGGTTGTCAAAAAACAAATATATAACAAATAAATGTTATCAAAGCAAGATAAGTTACTTTTCTACCTAACTGGATATGTTTTCAGTGTTTTTATTTAATGTAACATGTTTATTCAGCTCGAAAAACATACTGTGTTTACCGATGTATTGGAAAATTCAAAATGGCGCCCGACTCTCTCTTTAACACTGTAAGTTTGGGAAAAGGTGCTATAAATATAAACCTAGACAAAATACTGTTAGAAACTCGCTCAATATATATTACCGTGACATAGGTTGACATATATTCGGTGTTTCTTTTAAGAGTATTTTGTCTAGTTTATTATTTATAACACCTTTTCCCGAACTTACCGTGTTAAAGAGAGAGTCGGGCGCCATTTTGAATTTTTCAATACATCGGTAAACAATGTATGTTTTTCGAGCAGAATAAACATATTACATTGAATAAAAACACGAAAAATACATCCAGTTTGGTAGAAAAGCAACTTATCTTGCTTTTGATAACATTTATTTGTTATATATTTGTTTTTTGACAACTTTTTCGAATCTATGTGTACAGTAATACAAATCCAAAAATTGTTTTGCAGTAAAAAATAAATAAATAAATAAATAAATAAAATGAAATATTCGACTTTCTCCAATAAAAATAAAAGTTCAAACACGAATTCACTTACGATATTTTGATTAAAATTATCCCAAATGTGCAATTATAATAATTATTATGCGAATGGAGAATTGTTCTTTTTCTTTAGAACATACATGGACAATCGGTAACACATATTGGTAGCCATATTTTTTCATGCCTGTTAGCATGACCACGTGGTTGAATACGGGAAGCTGTCTATACCTACAACTTAATTAGGAAATGACGTTACGCTGTCACATGTATCGGCCTTCTTTCTCGGTAGCCACGGTATGGTAGGCATGTGGTTATAAATATTGTTCATATTTACTTACCCTCTCCACAAGGGCAGAATTAGATAATGTGGGGGAAATTCCAGCTTTTGAAAACAAAATAAATAAAGATTGCCTTTATCTAGAAGGACTTTTCCTTTACTGACCAAGGACAGAACAGATGATGTGTACTATTGAAAAAAGATATTCCACCTTGATCCTAGACAAAAGGCCAAGAAGTGTTTTTAATTGATAAGTTAGTGAGGGGGTGCTGTGTTTACATGGAACCACTAAGCAGTTGGATATCACAATTACTTCTTTCTGGCAGCTCTTGCAGCCAAGCTGGTGCCAAATGTATTGTTCAGGATTTCCATAAAATTTGCCAAGACTTACACCCTGAAGAGGCTACTTCAGTGTTGCTGTTTATAGCATCGGAAACAACATGGGAGACAGCAGGAACAATCGGTGTAATCCTAGGTGCTGTTGGGAGAGCATGTTGCAGTATCACTGGTCAGTTACCGTGCACCTAAAGTTGGGCAGACTTTAGCCAGAGAAGAGCTTAAGCCTGCTTGCTTGAATGGGTGCTTGGAGCTAAGGAAAGATCAACTAGAAGACTGACAACCTTGCATCAAACAAAGAAAAATAAAACCACAAATTTTGCGATTAGTAAACTGAAATATCAGGACAATATGCCAGGATTCTCTGATGATCTGGAACAGGTCAATGTCTCCAGTAAAATTCTCAAGATAGTCCTTTTCCTTGGTAACTATTTTGCTACATTAAGACAAAACACAATTTAATCTGTTTATGAGTCAATTTAAGCTGTTCACGAGTCTCTTAAAATGAGTTCGCAATAAATATCCCTTTTACATAGCAGATGTAATATCTAATTTCTATTCTTTATAAATTGCAATCATTTTGCTGCAAAAGAATTTAAGACAAAGGAATAAAAATAAAATGTATTTCCCTTCTGACATTCTACCATAATATTAAATGGATTAAAGCAAAAATAAAGCTAAAGAGAAAGGCTATGTAAATAATGTACATGTTGGCAGAAATATAAATCCTCAAAATCTAAGAAAAGAATCAAATTCCAAACTCTAATCTCAGTCTTAATCCCTTGAATTATTTCCTGTCGTAATCCAAACAATTTTAATGTTATTTTTTTTTATTATTATTTTTTTTTTATTAAGTCACTCCCACATAAAATGCCCCCTTCCTAAAATTTGTTTTGGTGAATGCATATCTGGTTTATTTTAAAGCAATAAATTTCCATCTGAATACATCGGCTTGAATAACCATTCAACGGCGAAACATAAGCGAATACACTCCATCAAACATCTGTCATATGCTGAACCCTTACTGCTCTGGGACTGGATTCCTTAAAGCTCCAGCAACTGACTTTGTAAACACCCACAAAATTAATCATCTCATCAACAACAATGCATAACACCTTTTGGATTTCCATGTGGTTAACACATGCAGATATGCGTACAAAGTCAACAAACACTACAGTTCCCATGACTTTCAGAAACATTTTTTCACACACAGAATTGCTGAAGAATGGAAAAAAATATCTGCATAAGCTGTTAACTGCTGAGGCATCTTTTAAAACCCTTTTGCTTTCTGGAATTTGTTAAAACTACACATCATGTCTCTTCTCCTTCATGCATGCATTTTTGGTTAGTTGTAGTGCACTTGGCCACTGGATACAATGACTTCATTATTATACTTTTCAATGACTAGATACTGAAGAATCAACTAAACATGTTTTTAAAAACTCCTATTTACACTCCAAATATGTTACGGTTATTGTTGGATTTGATAACAAATGCTAATCCAATTATTCGTGCCTGCAGCCAGGAGAAAAATACTTTTTACATGGAAGGGATATAATGCCTTTTTTTTCTTCTTTAAGTTATATTTATCACATTCTTAGTGAGACGTACAGGGTTACTGTGAATTAGAAGCCAGATTTATAGAGCCATCTTAAGTGGGGAATTATGCAGCGAGATGCTTGTTGACACTACATTCAAATTTCTGCATGTTTGATGCAGTTGATGAAAAAAAGGAGGAAAGTCCAAAGGCAAGCAGTTAAGGAAAGAAACTATAAAAGTATAAACCTTTCCAGCACCAAATTATAATCCTTCAAAGTTTGTTGAAAATTAGAAGCATGTGCTATTGATCATGGAGTCAAATTTCACGATTTTTAACTAAAACTGCAGGCTTTGACCAAATGAAAAATCCTTACAACATAACGTCATTTTGTGGTAAATGAAAATTGATCATATTTAAAGCAATAATCATTACATAAAACTAGCAGGACACCTTTCTCGGCATTGCCCGAGGAGATGTAAAAGAATGCTAAGTAAAAAAAAAAAAAAAATTAAATAATCTTTTTGAATTGCTAAGTACCTGTGTATCAATGATGCCTGTTGGAAATATGGCATAATGTCAGAACAGATTCAGTAAGCGATCTCCCTCCCCTCCCCAAAAATTAAATTATGATGTGAGAGTCACGTAAAATAGTGGGTTAACTACCAAGTTATTAGGTTAAACTAGCTTTTTGGATATAATAAAAAAAAATAGATTCTACAGGACTTTACGTTGGCTTCCATAAATTGTGAGGTATTCATTCGGCAAATTATAGATCATATTTTCATTTAAGAGTAACTATACAATGACGAAAATACTTGTATTTTTTAAACGAAAATTAATGGCAGCATTTTGATGAAAATAACACCAATGTAGCAATTATGCAGCAAAGTTGCAAAAAAAGAACAATTTTCAGATGAGAATCTGGAGAAACACTTTGTCTAATATCGAATAACACAGGTCATCTTGTTCATTATATCCATTGGCCAATGTCTGTTTATTCTAAGAGATAGATAAATTAAAAGCAGAAACTAAAGCAGGCTTAAATAAAAAAGAAAAAGTTTAAGTGTTTACATAGCGCTAATTTGCCAGAAAGAAACACATAAAACAAAGATCCCCCCCACCATCCCATCTCTAAAATGAGGTTGAGGGGTTGACAAACAAATCAAAAAAGCAAATTCAGTACCTTGGGAGTAACAACCTAATTAAACAATATAAACGTTTAAATAAATAAAATACATTGAAAAAGAAAATTGCTAAAGTGTCTCACAAACGACTAAATTAATAGATTTAAAAAAAAAAAAGAAGAAAGAATATTTTTGAGTCATTTACAACAAATCTAAGCTTTAAATAATGAACTACTTGAAGGTTTAAAATAATCTCAGTCCTAAACTGAAAACCATTTATTATTCAAATAAAATATATGGCTATAATCACGTTCACACACAAGTTCCTGTAAGATAACTTAAGTGACATTGAACTGGACTAGTATTTAGATAAGTAACCATTTGGAAAACCAGACAGTGTATACAACAAAAATCTCTTCGAAAATTATTCTTCGATAACATCTTATAGAAACTGATCAACTCCAAGTGGAGAGCCATAGCACACGCACACTAAGATGCTATGGCTGTGTGCTATTCCTCTGCAAGGTACATGCATCTATGCCAATAAATTACTCAGTGTTGAACAGCACTTGCCACTTGATCACTGGTTGTTTGAAGGTTATCAATCTGTGTCTCCTTGCTGGTATTGACCCTGCAGATGTAAAATGGGAAATTTCCAGCTGAGTAATGATCAAAGATGATAAGTGATGAATATCATCTCAATCATGGACGAACCACTGGCCCAATAACTATAGTGAAGCCGGCATTGTCAGGTTCAAAGATTTTAAAAATAAAACAGAAATACTATGTGGGGGAAATAGAGAAGGCTTACCGCAAAAACGTGCTCATGTTTGTCTGTCGTGCGGGCTGAGAACGAAAAAAGAAAAGATCCAAGATAGCGACCATGGTTTTTTTATGCCCATGATCTCAAACAGTTCTTGAAAAATCGCGTCTCACAAATGATTTTGAGGTGCGGCCAAACACCATAAAAGCAGGTTGCTGTGGGGGGGGGGGCAGAAGCGTTCAGACGTGTGTAGAGTGAACATCGTCAGACTTTTCCAAACTTGTTTACATTGGGCTTGAAGGCAACGATATTATAGTTGGTCAAGAAGAAAGCCAGCAGAACAGTGTTCCATAGGCAGGCAATTCTAAGAAAGAAATGTTCAGACCAGTGTAGGGTGAACATTGTTATGTGACTCAGACTTTTCTGATTCAAGCTATTTCGGCTTTTTTGTTACGTTATAGACAGGTTTGACCTAAAACTGATTCCAGAGTTCGACGGCTCCCCAGCCAGCCCCTCTGTAGTCGAATCGTGGGAAAAGGCTGAGCGTGTCTGCAGGCTATGCAAAATAAAGGATCTAGCACTAGGCACACCAAAGGAGTATACGCCGTCTATCAGCAGCTCAGAGATGAACCTGGCCTAGAGGAGGTTAGACAGGCATTATACACAGCCTTTGCTACAGACACCTTTGCCGCCTGGAAGCAGTTCTCCGAACGGCAGCTTGAACCAAATGAGATGATGGATGTATACCTGAGCGATCAAATATTAGGATGCCCCTTTCTGGTTAGACTCCCGGACAATGCCAGCCGTCAGCTGTGAGCATCGTCAAGCTAAGTGAGCTGGAGCTAAACGAGTTGCTGGCCAGAGCTCGGAATATTCTAAAAGACAATGCGGAGCAAGTTTCAGCAGCCGTGGAAGCACCTGCACCATCAACAGAAGACGTGAAGTGTTATAAATGTAGTGGGCCAAAGACTTTTTCCAGAGACTGCTGAAGTGGTGTGAAGGACGCGCCTGACTGAGGATATGAAGACGCATGCGTTTCTACCAGTGCAACAAGTTCAGCCACGTAGCAAGAAGTTGTCCAGGAAACGAGCAAGGGGAGTAAGCTATAGCGGCAGTCTTCTCCCCCAAATCGCCGCTAAACAAGGCGGCACCAGCGGTAAACGTGCGTGTTAATGGGTGCGAGTGCTTTGCGCTCATAGACACAGAGTGCATGCAAACTCGTGCACAAGACATGCTGTGATATGTGGGACGAGATGAGGGTCCTGGTATTGACGGTTGGCGAGGGGTCTCTAGCCTCTTGTGGAATAAGCATCATCCGTGTGAGTATCAACGATGGGCCCTCAGTAGCCATGTGAGCCCTGGTTATAGATGGTGAGCTGCTTGGTTACAACTTGCTCCTAGGAATGGATGCTATCAAAGTATTGGGATGGCATGGTTCACTGAAGCAGGTCTCGCTCTGGGTGCAGCCATCGACCTGGAGCAGCCTGACTTTCATGCTAAATTGGACCAGCGCACAAAGTCCTTGACGGTATCCTGGAAATGGACAAACAAGCAGCCACCAGAGAAGTTGTACAATAGAGTGCCGGAATATAAGATTCTCCCTGCAGCCCATGTAGAATACGACAAGGAACTACATTGGATCGATAACGAGTGGCTAGTCCCTTATTCCAAGAAGAAATTGGGTCCCCCATAGTGCCTGATCTGCTAATGGCTGTTATCCAGCAAAACAAGCAGAAGGTGAAGCCGGTGCTCAACTATCAGGAACTGAACGAGCACGTGGACTCTTTTACAGCTCACACGGATGTATGTACCAAGAGAATAGCGGCAAATGGAATTGAATGTATCTGTGTTAGATCTTTGCAAGGCCTATCTCCAAGTGTGTGTGCACCGATCACTGAGGCCCTACCAAACCGGGGAAAAGGTATTGTCTAACCCGCATGGGATTTGGACTTAATGTGGTGCTATCAATTATGCAGATGATTGTTAATGCCGTTCTGGCTAAGAATGAGCACATACAGCAGGCAACATCTTCATATATCGATGATGTATATGTGGATGAGGGAAGATCCAGCACGGGGCAGATACTGCGTCGATGGCTGAGACCTCAGTGTGTGGGTTGACGTGAGCTCTCTTGCCACTGGCGTGTCCCTAGTCCATGATGGAACTGTGGTGAAGGACGCTTGCTGGCTATGACCAGAAAAGGACTCCCAACATATAAACCTGGCAAAGCTTCATGCTATCATCAAGGGGATAAACTTGGCAATCCTATGGAAGTCAGCTACCCTACTTCTACCTGTGTTCACAAGTAGATTTCAGATACCCTTACCAGAAGGGCCAGGGTGCAAACCAAAGCCACAAGTGAGATGCTAATCTGACAGCGGTTTGACACAATCATGAGACTTGTACAAGAATACACACTGTCAATGGAGGTGTCTCTGGTCAAATCCAGCCTGAACAAAGCAGACTGTTTGACAAAGGTACTCCAAAGATGGCTTGACGCCACTGAGAGAGCCATTGAACCCATACAACTTAGCTGCGTTGTGTCTATGAGCCCCATTCGATTTAATCAAATCAAAGAAGTCCACCAGCAAAGCAGGTACCCTGGGATCAAATGGACCTTATATTTCAGTAAGTTGGTTGATTCAGAAGTGCAGAAGGCAAACGTCAGGAGAGTGGTCAAAAGCTGTGCGGCTTGCCAATCCATCAACCCAGCACCCGTTCATTGGGAGAAAGGGAAGCTGGAGGTGAGGAACCAATGGAGCCGGCTGGCGATAGATATTACCCGCCACAATAGTGAGGATTTCCTGACTCACTGACTGCGGCCTCTCCAGGTTTGTGATATGGCAGCCGCTGTACCAGCAACATACAGCTGCCGTCATCTGTCAGTTAAACAGGGTTTTCCTTGAAAGAGCCCCCCCCCCAACAATAGCACTGCATTCACCAGTAAGCAATTCAAAATTTTGCCAATGGCTGGGGAGTACGTCTGCAGTTACGATGTGCCCACATACCAAGCGGAAATGGGGTCACTGAGCGGAGCCACAGGACTGTCAAGACCATCGCAGCCAGGATGGGCTACATGGTGTCTGAAGCAGTCTACCTGTACAACGTGACCCTGAAGGATGATATCTCATCCTCCAAAGCGCCGGCCAACGCATTGTACAAGTATCATGTCAGGGTAAAAGGTATAGAGACCAACCCATTGCCCGAACTGGAAATAACCGGAGATAGGCTGAAGAAAGGGGGATATCGTCTGGATTAAAAACTCGCGTGGCAAGTGCACAATGAGGTACGAAATTGGGCATGTCACCGAGGTGATCAGCACACAGGCAGTGCCCCATCACGTTAGGGACCTGCGGCTGGCAATGCAGTTGCAACCACCCCTGGACAACATGAGCGAATCAGAGTCGGAGATCAGTGAGGCATCACTTTGGTTCGCACCAGCTTTATCTGAAAGTCACTCAGACATCAGTAGCCTCCTTTTTATCGACCCACAGACCGCGGATGAGAGCGCAATCAAAGATGAGGCATGTATCGTTCCTCACACTTCGAAGAAGCACTCAGCAGTCGACTGCCACCTCCGTGCCATTGCTGTGATCATGAGATCAGGAGGGAGTATGGGGAAAATAGAGAAGGCTTACCGCAAAAACGTGCTCATGTCTGTCTGTCGTGCGAGCTGAGAAAGAAAAAAGAAAAGATCCAAGATGGTGACTATGGTCTTTTAATGCCCATGGTCTCGGACAGTTCTTGAAAAATCGCGTCTCATAAATGATTTTGAGCACCATAAAAGCAGGTTGCTGGAGGGGGGGGGCGAAGCGTTCAGACCTGCGTAGAGTGAACATTGTCAGACTTTTCCGAACTTGTTTATATTGGTTTGAAGGCAACGATATTGTAGTTGGTCAAGAAGCATGCCAGCAGAACGGTGTTCTATAGGCAGGCAGTTCTAAGAAAGACCTGTGTAGAGTGAACATCATCGTGTGACTCAGACTTTTTCGATTCATACTATCATTCATAATATCTCTCTAACTATCAAGAACTACAGTTACAAGACGCAGTGAAGCCATGGCTCAGGATTTAACCAAGCAACTTTGGAAAGACATTTTAGAATGTGAGTATTTTTCTCTGCGCCTGAGTGAGTCTACTGATGTAAATGACACAGCCCAGTTGTACATTTTTATTCGGATGGTGCTTACTGATATGAGCACAAAAGAGGAGCTGTTAACAATCCTACCCATGAAAGAACACACGCGAGAAGACATTTCTGTCCTTTAAAAACTTTGAGAATACCCAGCTTCCAGTGTACAAAATGGTGTCCATCACCACTGACAGAGTGCCTGCAATGGTTGGTACCTGAATGGGTTTATTGCCAAGTGCAGGGAGGACGATTCTTTCCCAGAGTTCCTTAATTACAGCTGCATAATACACCAACAAGCTTTATGTTCTAAAATGCTCAACATGAAAGAAATAATGGATGTAACAATGAAGATCACCTGTTCTATTCGCACCAAATCTCTTCAAAGATCACCATTCCATTCATATCTGAATAACACTAATGGTGACCATTCTGAGTTATTGTTGCACACTGATGTCAGATGGCTTAATTGAGAAAAATCTTACAAATGTTTCAAGGTCTCTGTCCGGATATCTAGGCTTTCTTCTGAGAAGCCAAAAGTGCAAAATATAACCAAATAAGTTATGATTAGTGACTGCTAGACTTGGCATTTTCAACTGATTTGACCAACATATTGAATAACTTTAATCTTGAGCTGCAAGGAAAAGACAAAACTGTGATTAATATAATTAGCTCAAACGAAAAATGCATCATCTCTCAAAGTTCCAGGATCATGATTTAGCAAATTTCCAAAACCTCACATCAGAGCTGAAGATGCAGGGGAAGTCATGTCTGCAGCTTAATAGTGTGCTCTACACAAATTGGATTGACAATTGCTTGTACAAATTTGATATAAAAATTCAAGACTTTGCTTTACTCGAACCTATTGTTACATTCATGTGCTACCCTTTACAGAAAGATGCTGCGGTTATTCCACTTTCATCAAAAATTGGAACACTGTTCTACCTGAACTCGCCTAGAGTATAGGATGAAATTTTGATACAACAAGCTGACAGTGAGCTGAAGTCTAGAGCACGTAGACAGTTTTGGAACTTGTTTACTAAGGAAAAGTTTCCTAACATGAGAAAATATGCAACTTCATTGACTGCATTATTTGGCTCCACTTATCTATGTGAGTCAGCTATTTCCTACATAAAAATTATTAAATTCAAGTACCGCTCTACCAGGACTGATTATTATTTAGAAGTATGTATGAGGCTGGTTGTCAGTAGCTACTATTCGGACAATGCATTCCTGGCAAATTCACTTCTGTGCAAGTCATCAGTGTAAGACAATGTCCAAATAATGCACAATGTTGTAATGAGTAATTGGATTCATATAATTTTGCAAGGTACGCCAACATTTATGGATCTTAAAAAATGTTCAATATATTTTTAAATAAATGCATCACAAATTTAAATTAGTTATATTCTACTTAGTAGATCATTTTTACTGGGTTATTTTAGAAGTAGTTCATGAATTCCAAAAGTGTGTACACCCGGGCTGTAGACCAAATATTCAGAGAGGAGTTTACACAGAGAGACAGACAAGTGTTTGTGCACCAATAAGAAACCATAAAAAACGAATAATCAATTAATGAACGCTCATTTTTCAAAGGAATATGCAAATTAGTTAACCTTCATGTCACTTGCATATCCATGACCGAGTATATTAACTTTGTTTTAATAATACTTTTATCAATATCAGAGTGAGAAAAAAAAAAAGCTGAACTTTATAGGTATATAGAATACTAATAGAAGATTTCTTAAGCTTTAAGAAATTGGAGTCAGAATCAAGTATTTGAGTTACTGACTCTACAGCCTTGTATTAGAATATAATTTGAAGAGAATAAACATTGGGAGTTCATACCCTTCTCGATAAAATTAATGCACAATTGAATACAATTGATGCAACAAAACTTTAATTCAGCTTAATGAAATTCTATAGTAATTTCAACTTGTAATAACATTTATTTGGTGGGTTATTTTGATAAAATTCGGACACAGAAAGTTGAATTTTTTCTCTATATAAATATACAATTCTTTCTCGTGTGTCATTGATAGTTGGGATTTTTTTCTTTTTCAGGTTACTTAAAGTTAGGTTAATTTTTCAATGATGGGTGATCTATTTCTTTAATGTTGGCGTTTTTCAACTTAATCTGTATGATATTGTGCGTCTTTATGCATATAAAAAGAATCCAATCTTAAAGAAAAATGGTCATTCACCAATATGGTGGGCTTAATATAGGGTTTTAGGTTGTCTTTTATAAAAAAAACAAAAAAAACATATACAACTTGAAAACTTCAGTGAATTCATTCCCCCCCCCCTCCACATCAAATTGTTTCCATCTGTGTTTACATTGTTCAAATTTGAGTGTGTTTTTTATTTTTTTTATTTTTATTTTATTTTTTTTTTATTACATTTTCACCCCAAACAAGGCACATTGCCACTTTGGTGTAGGGGGCTACTATCAGGGGCAGCAACTACTGGGGCACTATGTTGAGATTTGGGCAGCAAGATGTCGGTTCACGTTACACTAGCAGCAGATGCATCAGCCCAAATGTGACAACAATACTCCATACATAGGCGAATGGTGGCCTGATGGAGGTACAGGATACTTTCAGGTGTCAGTAGTTTTCTAGCACGGTAGAGAGAGCCTACCTTTTTCGCAGCATTTAAAAGCAACATCTAGCTTGATCTTTATGGTGATATGAATCATTAATATGCTGTTAAAATGAATTTTATATAAACAGTCAAAGTTGTGCTTCCATGTCATTTTTAAGTTTTATTGTGAGGTAATGATATTTTACCTTATATTTAAGCTGGCTTAAATATAAGAATTATTATTTCTATTATAATTAACTAGCAGGCCACCTACCCGGTTGTAAGATATGCTTAAATTTGATATTTTAATTCATGCAGATTGCGTATTTATTATTAGAGACAATTCTCTATCGATTATTATATTGAGCCTAATATATAGTAATGAGATCAAAACATGACTTTGGTGCCATCAGATAGAATCGAAATCAAAACATACCACCCTTATTCCTTAGCCTCTGACCCACACCCATATGCATAAATTCACTTGTTATCTCTTTTTTCAAAAGATAGAATCGCCCGATCGTGGAAGACAAGATTCAAGCAAGTTTGACCTTTACTCCTGATCTGAAATGGAACACGTACATCAAGTCTGTGGCCAAGGTCCAGGAGATATCTCACTAATGTTGCAATTCTCTATCTATATAAAAGCCAAGTACGTCCAAGGATGGAGTACTACTGCCACATCTGGGCAGGAGCTGATAAAAACAGCCTATCTTGCCTTGACAGAGTACAAAATAGTCTTCGTGGCTTTGTGGGGGATGCCCTTTTCTCTTCCCAGCAACCTCTCTCCCACAGAAGAGACGTTGCGAGCATGTCTCTGTTTTATCGTTACTTCCATGGCAAGTGCTCGTCTGAGCTCCATTCTGTGGTCCCCCCTCGCCAATCTTTCATGAAAAACACTCGACTAACACTGTCAATAATTTTCCCCACTCTTTATCTGTGCCTAAATCAAAACGTAGATTCCATGAACAAAGTTTCTTTCTTAGAACTGCACGCCTGTGGAACTCTCTACCGCTTGCCTGCCCCCCCCCCAACTTCAACTTGGATGTCTTCAAGTCCAACACAAACAAATTCCTGATGAACCACCCCTTAAGTAATGACACTTTATCAAATCTCCAATACTAACTATTACTATGATACTATCCCATTGATTACTGTACACATACCTTATCCCCGAGTGGCTTCTGGGCCTTAATATGTGGTGACCTCCATGTAAAAAAAAAAAAAAAAAAAAAAAAAAAGCAAAGGCAGACGATCCACTGTATTATAATTATATAGATTTTCATTTGTCACAAGATAACATTACACATGTAAGGCTTTTTCATTTGTTTAAAGCCTGTATTTTTAGTTATACATTATAAAATTTGGCTTCTGGATCAATAGTAAACAAGCTAGCATATTTTCTAATTTTCAACAAATTTTGAACAGTCATAATTTGGTGGCGAGTTAAGCTATCAAAAGAGATTTGGTATCATTGTTTATACTTTGCGGAGATTTATGTACCCATATTAAACATTTGAGATATAATGAAAATAAAATTTTCGTTCTGGATATTCATTATCTGCCAAAATTATTTCTTTTATTTGAAAGGGGGAGAAAATGAGCAAGTAAATAAATATTGATTTGTTATGCATAAGTTTGAAATCACATTTCATTGCTAAACGTACAGATCAAATGGACACATCTTAAGAATTCATTCTTGTTAATATTAATTCAAAAGTTAGTTACTATTCACAACATAAACTTAAATATCTTATGGATAAAAATAAAAATAAATCTAATATATTTTGGGAGGTTAAAGATTGAGAGAACAAACCTATTGGTAGATAACTATAAATTGCACTGGAGACATATGTGTAAATTCAGTTCTAACAAAACAGGAACGTGCTAAACATTGAAGAACATAGTGAATGGAGATGAAAACTTTATTCAAAACCAGACAAAAACACACATCAAATATAAGCTAAGACCATCACATTACAAATGCTAGCCAATCAGTAAAAAAAAAAAAGTAAAATTGATTTAGTTAAGTCTTTTATGATATTGCACATTCAAAGCAAGAAATACATTTGAATAGATTACACAACAAAGTACATGTAAATTTCAGTACATTACAGGATGTAAACATGTATAATTACAGGAGAAAAAACAGGTTGCGATTCAAAGCAATAAAAAAGAACATAGGTTCCTTAAAGTGTGTTTAGAACTTAAAAATCCAATGAGAGTCACTGGTTTAATGATCCACTAAGCACAAAATGCACGTTTTAGAGCAAACAGAGGATGCAATTAAGTATGTCCAATTTTACACCCTTTTCTCGCCTACCTGTTAACTTCCAACATGAGAAAATAACCTAATAAACAACTTCACTAATGTAAATATACTTAACTCAAATAAGTCATAGTTTATGAATGTTAAATGTTTCAGAATGAAAACAAAAAAGGAGATAATCGCAATTATGAAAAAAGGAGAGATTATTCTGATTGACTTTTTGACAGAAATTCAAGAAAATAAAGGATTTTAAAATAAAAAAAATCTTAATTACAGATAAAATCAGGACATAGCAAAAATACTAAAGTATAGTACATGCTGGACCATTTCACCTCATACCAGTTTATTATTCTAACTTTAACTATGATTTTTAAATTATTAAATCAAAAGAAAGGGGGTGGACTAAGCAATAAAATAAAATTTAAAAATAAGGAATTCTGGTTCAAAATTTTTATTTTTATGTGTATTATTTATTTCATTCATTTTCTTTCAAACAAATATAAAATTGTGCTTTTCTTTAAAATTAAATATCTTATAAATATATCAAGGTATAGACTATTATATGTCTTGCAGTTTAAAAATTAAACTTCAAATATATATAATAGAAACAATCAGAATGTGGTAATTCAGTAATTAATAGGTAACACTGGCTAAGGCAGTCAAACAACGAGTTAAAACATTTAGACTATAATAAAACGAATGTGAACTCTTTAATTATGAGATTCCTGCTGTAAAACAACTTTATTTAAACTACAGAAACAACTATACAATTAAATGAAAAAGAAAACTACAGCAGTAACTTATCAGGATTCTTTTTTCTTTAAATTAAAAAGACAAAAAAACAGTTTAGATTAATGCCATACAATCAAAAATAAACGAAATTTATCATGAAATAAGATTTAAATTTGATATTAAAACAATTCAGCGTGTTAGAAAATCAAAAAGAGCTTACATTATTTTCTTTTTTCAATTTTCTTACCAGTTTGTTCAAGATGAGGATGGGTATCTTAATGGATGCCAAGCATTCACCCGCTATCTCATATATTCCAACCGAGAGATCTTTTTAAGATTCTGATCGTCCCTTTAAGAGTAACTGTTTGAATCTCTCTTGCACTTGGTTCACCAGGTATATTTGGCAGGTAGTTTTTGAAATTCTTTTTCATAAGTCCAGTTACTCCTGTTTCCATGCAAATATAAGATGTCAAACTGCTCTGACCTGTGATGAATGTGGTGGGTTTGTCACTATTTTGGTCTTACAAGTCACCAAAATCATAAATGCCTAAATTGTTTTTTTGTTTTTTTTCAATGGTTTGACTCAAAATTCACTAAAACAATATAGCAGTTCCCTTTGCCGGATGTTTGCATATTTGTACAAAGCATGTAATTTTCTGGAAATATACATATATACATACAGGGTGACCCCCAAAAAACAGAGGACATTCAATTGTTTTTCTGAGCATTTTACAGTCAACAGAGAAAAAAGGCCAAAGACCCTAGTGTTTTGATGTGATGTTTTGAATATAATAAACTAGTTAGTACCAAAGTTTCATTCGGACAAAACACTAAGAAACAGGGCCTAATTAGAGTTGGGGCCCGTTTTTTTTTTTAGGGGGGGGGTTCACCCTGTATATACACACACACTATATATATATATATATATATATATATATATATATATATATATATATATATACACGCATGCCCATATTCCTCTTTATTATATCTCTCACATGCATGCACATCGTATATTTTTGTTAAATCATACTTATCACAAATAAAATAACTTATTACTGAAAAATAAAAGTAGTTAAGTAAACAGAACTCTATTAAATTCTGCGTCCAGGTGAAAATTTTCTTTCTGCAAACAATTTTAATTAAAATCTTTATAAATTTTTTCTTCATTCAAATAATCAATTCAAAGCAAAATCTTCATGCTGCTAATTTGTATTTTGGCATATGATTATTATTATTGTAAAAGCAAAAACTCACCAGAGTCCATTGTGGATTAATGTGCCTAGCTTTCCTGGCATCCTCCAAACTTTCAGCATATTTATGCAATTGTGCATAGGATGCTGACCGATTAGTGAAAAGTATGTGATTGTTTGGGCTGAGGGTAATAGCCTCCGTGTACAACTGAACGGCTCGATTATAGTCTCCTTTTGAAAATGCATTGTTACTTTCTTGTGCCAACTGACCGAGTGCACTTTTATTATTACCAGATATATCATGGACAATTTCCACCTGAAGATTTAAAAAAAAAAAAAATTCTTTTTAATATGAAAACAGCAGTTTACATTTTTTTTTTTAATTTCTTAACAACATGGATTAACTTTAGAGAAAAGAAATTGGCAATTCAGAATGAAGTATTAATATTTTAGAATCAGAGCTATTTAGGCTTGAAGTTGAAACTCCAGCCAACTTAGATGAGTAATTATAAAAAGAAATAAAACGAAAAACTAACACACTAATAATTTAATAGTATTCTTAAATTCATATTCTCTCATTTTTTGAATTTATTAAAAACTTTCATCTGATTTTGTGAGATGAGTTATTTACATTTTCTTCTTTGGGCTATTATTTTCATCAATCGTGATATTACTATATTTACACCATATTTTGACCTATCTACCTTCAAGTATAATTGTTCATTTACACAATAAAATCATCATGATAAACAATACATCTGAAGAAGACTAGAGGACAAATTGATTAAAACTTCATATAAATATCAACATTGATAATAATACTAAAAAAAAAAAGGCCATTTAAAAATATAAACCACTAGAAAAAAAAAAACAGTACAAAAAATGTTTTAAAAAAATAAATATTAAAAATCTATTTGAAAAACGTAAAAAAAATTAAAATGTAAAAACTATTAAAAAAAAACAAAGTAAATAAATGGCAACTTTTATGAAATTCACTTTTCTCTAATTATTGGAAAACACTAAACATTGAGTATAACCATATCTATCAGATAAATCAACAAAGAATTTATAGTTGGCCATGGCGGTGAATAGAAATGAAAACTGATGACTCACTATGCCATGTTCGAATCCTATCAAATCCATAGCATTACTTTCATTATGGATATGGCGCTAGTTCGAATCATATCAGAGATAACTAAAAACTCAATTTTTACAAATTTTCTTCAAAAACGGTTTTCGTTAATAAACACCGTAAGATTGAATTTCACGTAAAACAAATGGTATCTACTGAATTTTCATGTTGCAGTAATTAAAATATCCAAAAATTACGAAAAACGATGGTGTCAAAAATTAATTATTAATGAAAACGGTTTTCTAAGACAATTACCGAAAATTGAGTTTTTAGTTATTTCCCCTAGATAAAGCCCATAATACAAACTAGCGTCATGGACATTTCCTGGAAACTACACGTGGTCCCTCCTGTGAGTACCCAATTCTAAAAATTAATCAGGAAAATCAAACGCCAACAATAGAAACAAATAGGTTACAATATATAACATACAGATTCCCACGAAAGAACAGTGAAAAATTAGATTTATATTTTTAGCATTATTTTTTTTTCATTGGAATTCTGTAAATGATCAATTATAATTTACACAATTTTCAGTTGGATTTGTGTTCACCACTTGAGTATTACGCTATAACGTTTCAAGTATTGTTCCTGCAGTTTTCTCCAGATGTCTATCATACTCAGTAAACATTTGGTTGTTATGTTAACTGAGGAGGACACCAATCTGTAAATAATAGAAATTACAGATCCTTTCTAAAAAGAATTTCAATAAAAATAGTATTAGAGTATTTTTCTTTTAAGGTTAACTTAAAATGTAATATCTGAAACTGAAAAGTTGTAAAAACAAAACAAAAACATCAGAATTAAAAGGATCAATACTGATTATGATATTGTTCATAATTATAAACAGATAATGAACATTATTTGAATTAGGCTACTGTTCTTATCTTGGATCTTATCCTCACAATGTTTTAGTTGATGTAACCTCCGACCTTCCACAAGGATCTGTGGCACACTGGATAAAATTGATAAGTAATCAGTTCTAGGTGGCTGTCTTGTGGAGGTTGATGTTTCGATCTTCAGTACAGGTGATACTAAGAATACAATTCCAAATTACTTAATACTTCTACCTGGTCATGGCTGATGCAACGAGAGCAAGCTATCCTCATGAATTAAATACTTTCATTATGGAAATGTTGAAATTCCGCACAGATTCTAGAGTTCAACAAAATGCACATGAAAACAGTTGGTGATTACATTTGTCGAAGCATTATGAAAATAACATGCACGATGAGAACAGTAGTTCGAATAATCCAAATAATCTATCCTCATCTCAAAATTTCTGAAACAAATAATAAACATTAGTACGTTCCACATTTTGAATAAGATGAGACATTTTTTTTTTTAAATCATAAAAGTTAACCTAAAACGTATCAATTAAATTACTAAAATTACTGATTAATGATATTTTTAAAATCAATTTGAGACATTTTAAAAAATAAAAAAATTCTCACACAAAAATAAATTTGCTTTCTTTGTTCAGAAGAGGAGAGGAGATTATTCCCGGGCATTTACGTTGACAAGAATACCTGACTACTTATAAAAACACTTATGGTAAAAGAACTTAGTTTTAAAAAGAAAATTCTTTTTTCGTGTTTCTTTTTCGACAACTGATACTCCAAGTAAAAAAAATGTCACCAAAGTTCTCAGATTTCTTAAATTCCAACATATGACAGCTATAGCAACGAGAAGGAGTATAAAGACGGGAAAAGAAAGCAAACAGAATTTAACAATGAATGAAGCCATGGAAATTGTTCTAAAGAAGAAGCCTTTGTCTATTTCTTGTGGGTGGAATAATGAATATATATATACAAACTTGTAGTCATTATTATAATTTATTCAGACAACTTTTAGGTCAGCCATTTTAAGATGCAAATAGAAAAAGGGCATTGACTAAAACCTTTTTTTTATGAGTTGATTAAAACCTACCTGGCATTGGCGGGATATATTTGCTTGCAATTTATTTTAATTTTATTTTGGCCTCTAAAATATTATGCTTTTGTTTTTATCAAAGTGACATGACTATAAAAGCAAATATTGATTTTGAAGGATGTACAAAGAAAGCTATTGATCATAAAAAAAACAAAGAGATTGACTTTACATTATATATTATATTATACAATTTTAAAATAAAGTACATACAAGCAAAGTTTATAGGTATATCAAAGTTTAAGAATTATAATTCAGCTTTTTTTTTCATGTGGATTATGATTCAGTAATCATTTTTTAAATGTCCCTCTGTTGTAAACAATTGTAACTATAAGACATTCGTTTAAAAATAATTCAATATTTAAAAAGAAAAATTAAAAAAAAAAACATTATTATAAATAACATTATAACTGATTATACCAATTCATATTTAACTGTTTAAGGCAATAAACATCAGATTCAGTTTTAAAAACAGTCAGGAGTCAACTTTTTCAGTCAACTCTCCGCCTCTAGACAACGGTTTGTTGTTGTTTTCTTATTATTAAAAAAAGTTTGTGCTTCTTAGACATTTTAATTAGAATTTAAAAAATAATTGAAATATATATTTGATTTTTGTACATAAGACAAGACAGAGGAATAGCAAATCTGCATTGAATAGCTTACGGTTATCAATGAAGCCATAGGTTGTCACATTAGCAATTTTTCACTACATCGGTTGAATTTTTCCCAAATTAATCGATTTAAATCTATATTTAATGTTTACCATTTTTTATGGTACTGTCTGTATTTTACTTGTTATTTTCCTATTATTCTATACAATTATTTAAAAATAATGAAACAGATTGACAATATGATCAGCTATGATTGACTGTTTTATAAATAGTAAATAATTTTGTAATATTTTTTATTAGTATTGTGCTAAAAATACTGCCAACTGTGCTGATTTCTTTTAAAAACCAAGATCGAAGTTTTTCAGGTCATGTTTGTATTTTTTATTATTATTATTATTATTATTATTATTATTATTGTTAAAAGAAATCTGCTTTCCCTCGTCAGTTTTATTATATAATTTTAACTCTATGAGGTGTTAAATTTTAGAAATCAGATCTGCTTACCCCTCGCCCCCCCCCCACCAAAAAACAAACGGAAATATGCCGGCGAATCAGAAGAATCCCTGACTCAAAGTCTGCAGCAAACTATCTGGTCATATTCAGTTCCTGATAAAAAAAAAAAAATTTTAAAAAGACTTCCTGTTTTCGTTTGCCAAATTTTTTTATATTTTTGTTGATTTGGTCAAAATACAGAATAATTAAAGCCCCCATTAAGAATAACTTTCTAAATAATCTTCTGTAGTTTACTGACCGTGCTGAAATAATGTTATTTATAAAATCATTCTTTACATAGATGAGTCTTTGCTGACTCTTCTCTAATTTTATCTAACAATTAATAAATTGAAGAAACTGAAGCTCTCAACAGAAGTTATAATACGGACAAAGTTTTACATCAGGAACTGAATCTGACTACAGACAGAGTTATGACGCCAGTAAAAATATGATTTTGCTACCATATAGGTAATCAATCAATCAGGACTGCAGAACCCGATTTCAGCAGTAGTATCATTAACAACAACATCAGAAAAACGATCTTTGTAAAATATTCTTTTTAATGGTTGAAATATTTAATACCGATTGGTCAATTCTATCAAAATACTTAATCTAAATTGGTTATTGAAACCAGACTTTGAACTTGCACTGGGAGCTGAGCACCTTTTTAAGCGTCGATTATTTAAGCAATAACTCAAGGACAGTCAGCAGTTAGAGATCAACTTGCTCTACAAACTCTTGTCAGTCACAACACAACTATACAAACTTCTTGCGAACAAATTAAATCTAGCCTTGGACACGAGATCATAGACTCTCAGCAAACAACAAAATACAGCCATAAACTAAATATAGTGAGAGCATATATTCAGTCTCACTCATATAGTCACACATGTACAGACAAAACACGTTCTTCATGACACTTTGAACACTTATTAACGCTCTACTCTTAGTTGTTCAAAAAAGTCATAAATAAAATAAATATGTAGAAGTAGACTTGAAGGTGGTGACAATACAATTAAGTAGAAACACTGTTGCATATGAGACAAGGTAAGCAGATATAATGACACTATTGAAGAAACTAATAATTTTCAAATAAATATTTATTTACTAACATAATGTGTCGAACTAGGATGGTATGGATGGTGACATTCTTTAAATGTTCAACGTAAACCTTTTATAGTTTTCTTCTTTGTCTCCCTTGGCCTTTCGTGTTGACTCGAGTAAGTAATCCGTCACCCCTCAATGTGGTTTATATGCTCTTAATTTAAATTGTCTATGCTGTAAATTAATCCGAAAATGTTTTAACAAAGATTTAATAATTTATCGTTTTATTAAATCACTTTAATTAATGTTAATATCGATAAAACTATTGCATATATATGGAAATAATAGGACAAAAATCGATTTATTATAAAATGTTAAAAAAATAATCACGAAAATTAACGTTCAAGAGCCGTTCGTCTCTTATATATATATAGTATTTCAAGATACTCTAATGTATTAGTGATTTGAATAACAGTAACCCATTTGGGTTGGTAATATTGAAGTAATAAAAAAAAATCACGTGCGTGCGTGTTGGATCCATGAAGGATGGAGTGTTTTTGATAAGAAATCTTAAGAGAGTTCAGTGAAATACAGAGCAAAAATAAAGTTAAGAAAAAAGTTTGAAGTCATTTACATAATTTATTTTGACTTTGATACGATGCTCATGAAGTGCTTTCTAACGGCTTAGCACTCGTTTTAGTAAACTAGTGGTAAGCCATTAGAAAGCATCCTATGAGCCTCGTTTCAAGTGCAAAATAAATTATAATAGTTTGATTGTACATTTCTAAAAATTACTCCATGTTAAAACCATTTTTAAAACTATAAAAGAATTGTTCCAAGCTGTATAGTTTAACAAAGAGTAAACAAAGTGTAACATTTATTAATTAGGCATTTTTATTCGACCCATTCTACAGTGTCACAATGGTTTTAACATATATTGATGCAAAATCTGAATCCATAATCTGCACATGAGTGAAATTTTCTAACAAACCTTGGACATGTAGCAATATCATTTGAGGACCACAAGTGATCCAAATATACTGTTCTTCTTAATATATTTGTAATGCGGATAAGAGTGGGGCGACTGATCCCATTATGCAGGACTTCCTTAACTGCTTTTGTCTATTAAAACACATCACACCAGGGACCATTTTTGTTCTCTATTCAAAGGAATGCCTGGAGACTGCTGTTTGGTCTATCAAGCCAGCAAAACATCTGATGAAACTTCTTGTTTCAAATATAAGCCTTTTAACTTTTGCAGTTGAAAAAGATTTTCATGAACTTTTAAATTTAAATCTAATATTCATATTTTGTCAAATGTTTCAGTATGTATTTATTGAACCCCTTTTGTCTACATCCATACTAGATGCTGTTTAACTTTGAAGTTAAGTGAAAATATATGAATAACAAAATCTATGTTGTTGCAGTTATTAGCTTTCTATGCCAAAGAGATCACAGTTTTTAAGTATTATGCCAGAGGTATTATCCCTATATCTCACCCCAAAAGCACACCAGCACATCCAAATTATCATATATACATTAATTGGAAAAATACTCGTTCTAGCACAGGTAAAATCAACTCCTCCCACAAAACAATTTCTACCATTTTCTTTTTTAAATCAAGATATAATGCTCACTAAACCTTATGACTAGAATCTTTGTTTTAATCCAATTCGATTATATAATTTTGATTCAAGAAAATCACTAGGATTTAAGCTTAAGATCTTAAATTGAAATTCAGAGAATTTTGCCTTAATTAGTATTTGATGACTACGAATCAAATTTAATGTAAATCTGAAATATTTGCATTCTCAAATGAAAGGTTGTGCCTTCTAAAAGCTCTTGAAAGTATTCCAATAAAAATGGATATTTAGGGGATATTTATTACTTAAATACCTATTGTTAAAATTTCACAAAAATCAGAGATATCTAATATTTCACAAAGTGGTTCCAGCCTTCCCCATTTTTCCCCCTTTGCATAAAACTAAAACTAAATATAGGCTATACTACCCACCCTTACTCCTAATAGATGTGTTCCAAAATTGGTAATGATCGGTTAATTAGTTTAGAAGTGAATCCCTTACATACAAAGATATGAACATATACACATAGCTAACTTAATATAGATATCATTGTCACTATGTACGTACGTACCTATTATGACAACTAAGATAAACATCAAGATACCAATCACAATAGAACAAGAATGGTTTTACATTCATGAAGTTAAGTGATTTTGTCATTGAAGCTGTTAGCAAATATAAACAATTACAACAGATGAAATTTGAGCAGTTTCCCTTAGAGAATAACAAAAACTGGGCAGGTAGATTAAGCATTTGAAGTTGTAACACTGTATCACCCATTGTTAATCATTTGTTACCCCCATTGATAACACTGGTTTACAAAAATAATTGAAACACGCAAAAAGAGTGCTGATTTCAGACATGATATCCATTTTCATTTATCTCCTCTACCTCGATAGACATACATAATGACATACACGATGAGGAATGCAAGGTCTAGTTCCGACCACTGTAAATGGTTTCCCCTTTCTCTCTGTCTAAAAATAAAACTTTCATGAGCAAGGTTTCTTTCCTGGGGTTACCCATCTGTGAAACAATACTTCAGAGCTTTAGCGAGTAAAGGTTTTGAATAGAACTATTCCAAGTACTAAGCAACTGTAACTCCCACCCCCACTCATCCCCTGAATCAAAAAGAAAAGAAAGTCTACATCATTGGAGCAACAGTCGCTGCAGCTGTTATGTTAGCATTTTTCTCCTAATGTTTGCCTTGATGAATACTGAAGGGGACATATTCCCCGGTGATTTTACTGCATCTTTCAGACACTAATCTGAGCATTTTAAGTCCTGGCATATATACATTAAGGCATAAACCCCAAAGATATTCTGACGAGTTAATGTGAAGCTCAAATTTTTATTTTCAGAAATTAATCATGTTCGTTTTAGATTTTTCCTTTATTATGTCTTTATTAACATTGTACAGAATGAATTAATTTTTATTATGAGCTAGCTGCACCTACTCGGAGTTGCCCGGAAGGCTTTACTTTCAATAATAGTTTATGCAACTGAAAAGGAATAAGTCATGAATAAATGTAAAAATGAAGACTGCTCTCTGAAAAAAAAAGTAGAAAGCCGAGCATTTATTCCCTTCACTTTCACTACCGCAAAGTAAAGAGTCGACCGTGATTTAAAAATAAGAGTGTAAGTGAAAAATACAAATTGCGTCTTCAAACGGATATCAAACTTGCATCTAAGCAGATTGGCATTTTATCAATTGACTCCCCAAGCCAGTGTTATTAATGCACAGATTATAAAACAAGCTATGAAAACACTATTGTGTAAGTAAGATAACGTTCACTTGAGGGGAAATCGCTTATCAAAAAGGAAGGAGAGTATTAATAGTGAAATTTAAATAATTGATTAATTAGATTTTTTCATTATCATTCATTGGTTGCAAAAAGAGGATTGTCGAAGAGGTAACTCCTTCAACTGCCTTTGAAGCATGGTGTGTGATTATATATATATATATATATATATATATATATATATATATATATATATACAGAGAGAGAGAGAGAGAGAGAGTTATCACAGTGCGAGAAATGGAAATATGTTGGTGTCAAGAAATAAAACAAAACAATTTTTCTATTTATTTTTCAATAATAAATCTTACTTGATTGGTCAAAACTTTTCTACACAATAATAGAATGTATGTGACCGTGTTCTATAAAATATTTGAAATAAAAACATCTTTGTTAAATATTAGAGGATTCAAATCTCTTAAAATCCATGTGAACAAATGTTTTGTTGTTTTTTTTTATGGTTATACCGCAGTAAATATTCCAGATGAGAGAGAAGATACAGAAACTTCAGCTGAATTCAGCAAAATCAGAAAGACTAACAGTTGGTTCTGTTAACAAAGTGGGCAAAAGACAAACAGAAAGACTCCATATTATGCATTAGCGGGGGCGTCCGTCGTTGCCTGGTCATAAAATACATTAAGAATATTTTAATTTATTCAGATTTCGTATATATTATAGTCAATATTCTATCGATTATTTCATAAGATATTGTACCCAATATATAGTTGTGATTTCAAAAGTAACAAACAAAAAAAATGACTTGAGTACCATTAGCTAAAACCAAAACTAACTTGTAGTATGGCCAACGTCAGTCGGATATGAAATAGCTAAAAAACATTAATGTACAAATGTAGATATATTTGCACATGCGTAGAAGAGCAGTTTAACTCAACGTGTGTTTGGTAATTTCAATTTTGACCCCTTTTTCTGGCCCCTTTCCTTAGTAACTATTTAAACCGGGTAAAGATCCATAAAAAAATGATCCACAAAAAAATGCAATCATTTCAGCTGCCTTGCGCCACTCTGGAACATTCCATCTTGGAGTGGATACAGATTGAAAAAAAATGGAGACAGACATAGTGAGTTTTGTGAATGAGATTATAATGAATTGTTTATATTAGCAAACTATCGAACGGGTTCCCTTCAAAATTCTGTAAAGATTCTAGAGTTTGACAGAAAAATTCCAGAGTTCAACAATGCACACTTGAAGAGAGAGAAGTTACATTGGCCAAAACTTGATGAAAATAACATTAAAGACGAGAACAGTAGTCAAAATAATACAAATTATCGATCCCCTTATAAAAAATTCCAAAACATAACTTCGCGTTATATTAGAAGTTTATCTAGTATTTTTTTTTTCAATCCTATTCTGAATTGACTTTTGAATTTCAACAATTTATTAAAAGAAATACAGCAAATAAACACTGGCATTAAAATAGCACAAATCAATCCAAAATTGGATATTCTTTTAGAATTAGGAAGCATTCACTAGACAAATATCCATCACTAATTAAAGTCTACTGAAACGTGTCGAGCAAAAATTATACTCAAGTGTGTAATTCTCATCGCATCATTAATGAAACGGAAAAAAAAAACACACCAATAAAGGTTTGAAAATATTGCTGACAAACAATAGATTTTTTTAATGCGACTCCAAAACAATTACTCATACCGTGTTTTCTACGAGAACAAATACCAATGTTATTACAAACTGATAATAAAAAATAAATTAAAAAAAAATGTTCTAAAATAACGTCATTCCCAGACGTTGGCGAGTTAATTAAAAGAGAAGCAGCTTTTTTTGCAATAAAAAGGACTGAGACACGTTGAAAGAAATATTGCTTCACATGAATGAATCAATGAATACAAGGGAAACAAATCATTTTTCAGATATGAATATGAATCGAATATTGATAACTTTTCAGAAAAATTTTCGCATCAACTCAGAAAATGTCATTCCGATTCTAATTTAATATCAGTAATTATTTCTGTATTAATGTTTTGACTTATTACTCCACTCATTTCGGCATTTTTTTTTTATTTTATTATTATTATTATTATTATTATTTCCCCCCCACACTCAGCTTCATTGCACAATGCAAGCAGTAACATGTCCCCGATTCATTATTCTTGTTCTGGATTTCGTAATTAGTTTTCTTATTGATCTTAAACAACAAGTGTTCCTTATATGATTAGGAAATAAGCTAGAAAGAGATAAACCTGGTTTTATTAGTGAACTTGCCGCATTTAACCATTTAACCGAAACTTTTTACTTTTATATTTTTGTTTTACACACACACACACACACACACACACACACACACACACACACACACACACAAATGTAATTCGTTTGTTTTTTTAGTTACGCCTTTTGTGAAATTTAAATTCATTTTATTATGCTACCTTTTGACTATTAGATTTATTGAATACGGCATAATCACGTTGATACGCCGGTTCCTGCTGGATCACCGAAGTTAAGCAACGTTAAACCTGGTCAGTACTAAATGGGTGAATATTTGGGACTTCCAGGTTCTGTATGTGCTCTACGCTTATTTCAGCATTGTTTCCAGTCGTCCTGGACTTTTCCTTGCCACTGGACTCAAACAGTGTCGATTCAGAAAAGGTGTGATTGAGGATTACGCAATCCTCGCCTCACAATTACACGCACAGCTGCCTCTACATCCTTTGTCTTTCAAGACAAAATGGAGACATCGATCGAGATTTATGTAATGAAATCGTATAAAAGTAAAACTTTATTTAAATAGTTACGTTTATGTGATAATTAACACAAACAGACAATATCTGGTCTAAATCTCTATTTGTATAAAGTATGTGTGTATATGTTCAATATATTTCTATTTATAGAATTCACTCTAAAATTAACCGATCATTGTTAATTTGCGGACACAGCTGTTAAGTGTAAAAGTGGGCAGTGTTGGTTTTATTTAATTTATGCAAAGAAAGTTAAGAGAAGATGGAAGTCCCTTGTGAAAATTCAGATAAAAGTTTTAGTTAAATTTTAATAGATATTAGATATAATAAATATCCTCCAAATTTTAGTTTCTTCAGAATATTTTTAAAGGGGTTTTAGAGGGCATAATTTGGGCACAAATTCCCATTTGAAAAGTCCAACATTTCAGATTGGCATTAAATTTTATTCAGTCATTAGACATCAATTAAACAAGATTCCATGCATTTCAATTTCTTTTTAAGACCTCTTAAGTTTTAAATTTTAGACATTTTCAAGGACCAATATCATGTAACGAATTTTGATCAGAATTAGAATAAGGATTCCAGACAGAAAGTTTAGCAACATTGCATTTTAATTTTAAATCTCCATAATGGAGCATAAAAGTTGCATAAAACTGTTCTGTTCAGGGTGCTAATTTTACCAATCCCGGGACGGGTATTCTAGTTTTATAATATAGATAAACTTCAAATGGAAGAGACGGATAATGTTACACCTCATGTTCATTGGTATAATTATTTTTTGGCATATTTTATTTGCTGATGATATCATGCTCTATAACAGACTTGAGCGGACACCGAATGAACACATATTTAAGGAAATGGCTAAAACCTGAGAGGAAGACCTTCACGCTATAGTACAATAGGGACGTAAATGGATGGTAACATTCAATGCTGCCAAGACTAAATTTCTTTCCTTTAATAATTACAAGAAATCCCCTCAACCACCGATTATCATGGCTAATGATAGACTACCTGAAAATATTTCGTTCAAACTCGTCAGCTTAGCAATCACAGGCAACATTAATTGGAACAAATACATTGAGGTCATTGCCAGGGCTGCTGCAAAGAAGGCGAGTTCTCTTTACCATGTTAGAAGATTACTCACACTTGAGAGTGTCCCGTACCTTAATAAGGCCACTATTTACCCATGCATGGTGTCTTGTTGCCACATCTGGGATTATGTATCTTCCACTAGTTTCTCGCTCTTAGACAGGGTTCAAAAAAGAGTCACCAACCTAATAGATGCTGTAATAGCAACCAAGCTCCAACCTCTGTCCCATTGCTAAAATGTTGCATCTCCGTGTCCGTTTTACAAGTATTTTAATGGAATGTGCTTCAACGAACTCAATGCATTTGCACCCCTTGATGTAAATACCTCCAACTAATCTGACAACCAACAAAATCCAACCCTCACACTGTAGAGATCCCTAAATGCCAGACACCTATTCAAATAGTTTCTTCCCTTGAACTCTTAGATTTTGAAATTCCCTCCCGGGTCCTTGCTTCCCTGACTTTATTGATATGCAGAAATTCAAGTGTAATGTGAAAAGACATCTTGCTGCTCAACTCCCTACATAGTATCCCTGCAAATTCGGCCCCAAATAGTAGCCCCTTTTGTCAAAGTGGCGCTGTACTTTGTTTGTGATGAATTAATGATAAAATTATTTTGTTTTTCTTTTTAATTAGGTGACACACACCTGCTTATGGTATCAATAAAAGCATAAAAAGATATAAACTGAGGCTGAATTAAAAAAAATTTTAATATTTTTTTCTTGCTCAATCCATAAAAGAAAGATCTCTATACTTTAAAGTCGCACCATTTCCCACATTAACAGTGAGATTAAGATGCTGATTTCAACTCCACAAAACAGAGGGAAAATAGTTTTTAATATATTGACTGAAATCGTAAGGTTAATAAATTTGCACAACTTACTTCTGAGTGAACCTGACTTCCAACAAGTTGTGATCTAGTTCTAAGTCAGTGAGTATCCCCACCCCCCGACCCATCTACCTGGTCTCCCAATTTTTCCCAGTCAAGGCCAACATATGGCTAGGGTTAAACTTTTCTATACTGTTTCTTTTCTCATTAAAAAATTAATATTAACAGATCCATCAATGATTTCATCCGAAAAGAGATTGA
The DNA here is from genome assembly GCF_053919585.1 of Euprymna scolopes. Taxonomy (NCBI): domain Eukaryota; kingdom Metazoa; phylum Mollusca; class Cephalopoda; order Sepiida; family Sepiolidae; genus Euprymna; species Euprymna scolopes. The sequence continues at coordinate 102,981,146 of NC_136482.1, read as the reverse complement.
TGTGGTTTGGAAATCTTTTCTGACTACCAAACTCCAACTATGTAAAGAAATCATACCAAGAAGATTTAATTCGATAAAGATCAAGAAGACAAACACCAAAGAGATGGGCTGACCAAGTAAGGGTTAAGACTGGCATGCTGTTCCTAACTGCTGAAAGATCAGCATTCTGTCACAAGGTTTATATAGGCCAACTATGGGATGCTAAAACACTGGGGATTAAGACCATAAGTAGTGGGATTTTGTTTTTAAAACATGTGGTGAAGCTTTTAGAGTATGCAAATAAGTAAATAAAGTTAAGACCTTCTATTGAACCAGTTAAATTATAATTTAACCAAATAAGAATGCAATGCAACAATGAAGATTCTAATTTACTTTCTCACCAAATCGAAATATATTGAGAATATAATTACAGCAAAACATTGGATTAATTTTAAAGGATTGTGAGAAAAATTTTAAAAATAAAATTAGAATAAATTAGTATTAATTTAAAAAAAAAGATTATCTTCTTATTGCAGAAAATATTCTGATGAGAGAAAAGTAGCAAACCAGTTATAATTAGTGATAGATATTAATTCACGCGAGTACGGCCTGTGGAAATTTCAAGGTGTATTCAAGAATATTTTATCTTTTTACAAGCTGACACTCTTGACATTGCTCAAGAATGAAGAAACCCCACCCCCCTGTGCATTTTTGAACTTCATATTACCAATTTTATTCCTTTTCTTTTTTAATTAACTCTCAATTATAAAGTTATATTGACGTCTAGAACATACGAGGACATAATTGCAAAAAGAAAACAGAAGCACACACTGAATGCAATGCTCTTATACCTTGAACAAAGCTTCTTTCATAGAACTACCCGCCTGTTGAGCTCTGTTTCACTGACCTGCTTTCCAGCTGACTACAATATGGTCGTCTTCAAGTCTAATGTAAACAAGTTTTTGTTAAGCCGCCCTGCTAAATAATCCATTTCTACCCCATTTTCACCACTAATTATTAATACGCTGTTGTTTCAGTGACTACCATACACTCATTAACCCTTATTCTCGAGCCTTGATAAGTGGTGACAACCATGTAATATATATATATATATATATATATATATATATATATATATATATATATATATATATATATATATATATATATATATATACCAGTAAGACACATTAATGCAAACAAAATGAAGAAATTATTTAGAAATATTAACGTATTCTCCTTTGTCTACTGGAAGTTAAACTACATCGAAAAACATTTTTCAATGTATAAAATCATATATAAGGAATAATTAGAGAGTGCTCAACTATGTTAGAGCATAATATATTTATACGTGTACAATACAAAAATTTTCAAGTTATTATAAACAAATTTTGAATTTTTTCTTCATACATATACAATAAATGCCCCAAGAGATTAATATGAGTTAATAGAAATAAAGTTAAACCCATAATAGTTACTGTAAAAATATCTATTGTAAACAATTCAATGAAGATAAGTTGCTATTTTAACTATAACTAAAAGGGTACCTCCGAGTTCGTACCTTTCTCAATTTTATTACTGATTAAGTTAACACAACAGATCCAATGAGATTTAAAATTGGTTTGTTGATTCCAAAGTCCACATCTATCCATTATATCATTTAACAACCTTAAATTCAGATAATTATACACCAAGATACAAACCTATTGCTCACATCAATTAAACTCAGATCATCAACTTAACATAAATGAGTAAAAGTATATCTTTGTTAACATTTAAAGCACAGCTTTGGAGGGAAAGGGGTTTACTTTAATCTATCATAAATGTGCGCTGCTATATCGTGATAATATATCGTCCACTCCTCATATAGCAACAGTCACATCAGAAAAGATTGAAGAGTAAAGTTGTGAAAAAAAAAACAAAAAAAAAAAACACTCACTCTTTATTCATTTATTGTGAACAGTTTTTCTTTGTTATGGAAATTGATGAGATACTGATGCCTAAAGTTTATAATCAACCCTAAGCGGTATTGAAAATTACAAATGTAGAGTCATTTATTTATTGATGAACTGGTTCATAATAATAATGCCAAGCAATGGAATTTCAACATAATATAAATATTCGATTTCAATTCTATCAAAATGGTTGAGTTCCTGCTGCATGCTCATCACAAAATGTTAATCATTTAAAACTATACAAATAAAGATAAGCATAGTTTAGATTGTCTGTTTTATGGTAAATCAAGCCTTTTATAGCTATTTAACGCAATATATATATATATATATATATATATATATATATATATATATATATATATATATATATATATATATATATATACACACTAAACAGGACAATGTTTTAAGATTATTAACCCTTTTTAAGTTGATTAATGCCTAATCCAGTAATTTTGGGAAAAAAATTTGTTATACTTCAAGTTCTTTATATCTTAAAATATTTATTTAGTGCTTAGTTTGGTTGTTTTGTAGAGAAAAATTATCATATTGTTTTTGTTTTGTTTTTTTCTTGTTTTTGGCTTTGTGGAACATGATTGAATTTTGCAAAGGGAAGGGAAAAAAGACATAACATCAATGTCTGGTGCATTTAAGTCAGGAAGCCAATATTTTCAAATAGTTTGATCTAATAGCACAAGAAATCATTATATGAGAAATTATATATTCCCCAACTGTATCCACTAGGCCAATCTCAAATTCCAAAAGATGATCAGGCATTATCTAGGTATTTTAGAAGACAAAATATCCCAGTCTATCACAATCAAACTTTCTATATAAACTATGGAACAAGACATACGGATTTGACAGAAAAATATAATTTTATTGTTTTCATTTTGGTTATCTGGCAATAACATGAGATGATAAGCGAGTGAATATTTTAGAGAATTCAGACGAAGCCACATTTTTTTCTTTGTGGGAACTTTTTCTTCTGATAGAAATATAAAGATAGTGTCATAATGACACAACATAAACGGGTTAGAAAACATGAGAAATAAACAAAAAAAGAATCCATGGTTTCTTAACCATATTCCTGGTCTGGATTGTTGACACCTTTTTTTCTTTTTTTCTTTATTTATTTAAATCTGAGGATTTTCATGTTTCACATAAAGCAAGAAAGAGAATGATCAAAGTTGCAAGGAATAGTTTGAAGTCAATCGGTTGCCACATTAATAACTTCTGACTACATCTGACCGACTTTTTCCCAATTAAGTCAATAAAAATCTGCATTTAATTTTCATCATTTTTTAAGCATTTTATGCATACACGGAAAATCACGTTGACAGACCAGTTCTCGTTAGATCACTAACATTAAGCAATGCTGAGCTTGGTCAGTACCAGATGGGTGACCATTTGGGAATACCAGGCGCTGTATGTAGGAAGATTTTGACCCCCTCCCTGCACGAACTGCAAAAACCTAAAACTGTCATCTTCCCTGACTGGGATATACATGCAACTGGGGACTGCTTGTGAATTCGATATTCCCATGAAACTTCCTTCTTCGGGGAAAGCCAATTTAATCCGCCTTAGGTGAATAGCAATGGCCTTCTTTTCATTTTATGTTTCGGATTTTCTTTATTTTGGTACATAAAGAGAGGAAGAGAGATTATCAATGACGACAGTAGTGACAAGGATGACAGTTTGTGTGCAGGAAGTGGAAGACAATGAAGATGATGAAAACTCAGATGCGAACAAAGTATATCTGCATGGGGAGGTCGTCAAGAAGTTCTGTTACCTTGCAGATTCCATTGGAGCATTGGGTAGAGTAGACCTTAGTGTGATTACAAGAGTTATGAGTGGATGGAGTCAGTTTTTGGCATTACTAACCAACAGAGAGTAACTACTGTTGACTAAAACAAAAGTCTGATATCAGACGTGTATGCAGTGTGAAGATACATGGAAGTGAAACCTGGTCGGTAAGGATTGAAGATTGCTATTGCATGGAGAGAAATGATATGAGAATGATACAATGTGTGATGTGAGTCTTAAAGGCAAGCTTAGATCTGGTGACTTCAAAAGAAGATTAAATCTGGACAGTATATGGAGATGTCTGCAGAACACGAAACTTTGATGGTATAGCTATGTTAAAAGAATGGATGAGAGTTCTTAGGTTAGATGTAGAACAGATGAGATAGTAGGTTTAGTTCACAGGGAAAAGTGAAGGAAAATACGGAAAACGTGATAAGAATAGTTATGAGATGAAAAGGAGTAAATGAAGACTTGATCAAAGATAGATTAATTTGGAAGTCAATTTCTAAAAGGTGTCAAATGCATGCCAGCATGTAAAATGGATGTTAGACCGAAGATGACGATGATGATGACAGTAGGATAAAAAATGGTTGTCAAATGAGGAAATCTTTGACTACATCTGGTTGACATTTTCTTAATTTAACAATGAAAATCTACATTTAATTTTGACTATTTTCATAGCATTGTGTGCATCTGCATCTTGCTCTATTTTCATTTGGGAGAAGGCAAATACGCTTATACAGCTATTTTATTCTTGCTGCATGTGAACATATCGTAACAGATTGACACTTTGATAAGATATGACCGATTTATATACAAAAGTAATTGCATTATTTTTTTTTATGGTTTTTATACAACAAACACTGCCAGCTAGTGCCGTTTTATTTTACACTGAGGTCTAAGTTTTTCAATTCCTGTCTGCATTAAAAAGTAATGAAATCTGTTTTACTCGAGCATTACAGTTTCTTTCTTTTTTTATTACTTAAATATCAAAAACTAGAAATATGCCAACAAAAAAGGAAACAACACCGCACCTGAAGACGCGTAATGATCAAAATGTTGTGATAAATAAAAAATGACAACCAAAGTGTAAAAATAGTCCAATACATGTAAATATATATAATTATCATTTAATAAATATGATTACAACAAAAGACATGCACGTTTCGTCTTCATTAATACTCATCAGTATGGGGATATACAGCTGGCATGCTAGTCACACAGCATAAACCTCAACTTAAGCAACTAACATCTCAGCTGATGCACTCACTAAGACAATTGGGTGAATGAGAAAGAAATATAATTTATTTTTTATATTTACAATATATTAAGTTTTCAAGAGGATTCAATTTGACGAGAAAGATAACTCCAAGATTCTTTCCCTTGAAAGTGCTCACCACTTAAGAGAGCTAATATATATGTCCACACTTTCACATATTCCCAGAAACTAAAACATATTTCAATTTTTTAGTCATTTCAAGTTTGATACAATATTAATATCAAGCGGTTAATCAAGAGTGCTTTACATTAACCTAAGGTACATTATATGTACTTAATTTATGGCCTAATTATTTTTCTTTTGATGTTTATTGTGAGAACAATGCTTATATTAATAAATGACGTGTGCTGGAATTTAAAAAAAATTTTAATTCCAGTAAAATGTCAATTTTTCAGTGACATGGCCGAAATATCGATTAGTTTTGGAGATGTTTTGGAGTTATTTCTATTAGTTTGTGCTTATGTTCATCCACTATTCCATATACTAAACATTTTAAATATCAATCAAATTTTACATTCTATTTTCTAACTGGACATATATTTTTTAATGTTATATTCTTGTTAATAATTAAATTAGAAAATACAATCTTTAAGAGAAAAAAAAATTAAAGTATATTCAGTAGGTTTTTCTCATTTATTTTTCAATCAAGTAAATGTAGCTTCACAATAAAAACAAAAGCATGCACATTTCACGCTCTTTGTTGTAATGCAGTTTTTTTCTCTTTTGCTTTTTTTAACTGCAGATATCATATACTACTTCAAATTAATTTGTGTGATAATTGGTGTAGGCCAAATGGGGATTTCATTTCAATTCTACTCCACGTAATTTCTAACCTTTTGTATAAGAGCCTACTATTTTAAACAAATATTAGTTGCAGTCAATGGAGTGCCACATTTTATATAACCTTAAGCAGAGCCTCCAAAAGTTCGGTCATAGTCGAAATCGTAACAAAAATGTCAATTTTTTTTTTTTTTTTTCATAATTTAATAAACAGATCTGATTCTCGTTATAACATGTAAAATTTCAGTTTGATCAGATAAATAGTTTTTGAGAAAACGTTCCCATGGCATAATTTTGGGAATACTTAATACATTATGGAGAAATGAGATTCAGATAAGATTTGACAAGTGCTTACATTGTCAGGCGGAAGTATGCAGTCTCATGACTGATTCCTGTGCTTATAATTATAATTAATTAATAACTAATGGAACTCATGCTCCAGTATTACCCCAGAAAATTGAGGAGTCCAAGAAACTTTTCCTCTCATCTTTAAACCCCATATTTTAACTTTCTATAAGTATTAATTATTGTGTTAAATATAAAATGCCTGAATAATAAATATTAGACGTTTATATTATTTTATAACTAATAAACATATTCACATCAAAACATGTTCAAGGAGGATTTTTTTTTTGTTTTTGTTTTTTCTTTATTGAAGAGGTAAGATTTTAAATAAGGGTTTCTGTACACAAACACTGGAATGTGGGTACTATTTATAAGGTTAAATATTTTTAATAAATTCATATATAAATAAATTTAGTAGTGTGAAACTCAGTGTAACTAAAATATTGTCTGAATAATAATGCTCAACAAACTTACTATGGCAACAATCAAATCAGTTATAACTGTTACTCTAGTACAGCAAGGCAATGGACAAATACATGCATGCAATGCAAATAACTGCTACAATGATTTTCGTTTCAGTGTTCAACGCAAACACTCACTGTTTTTGTTTTCTTGTTATTTTTTCATCATTAAATTTGGCAAGGGGGGGGGATTGTTTGAAATCTGTTCACTTGTAAATAAAAACAGTGTATATTTTGTACCAATCACTTTTGGTATTTATTTAATCAGTGCAAATCTGTCTACAAGTTTGTTTCGCCATATGCAAATCACAAACATTATAATAACATTGAAAACCAAAATACTCATGTCCCAAACGAATGTGAAAGATATGCCATAATGTTCATGAAGTTTATCGGGTCTTTTTGTTGTGTATATTTTAAGAACATCATAAAGGAAGAACTTTTTTGCACTATTTGTAATTGGAAAACAAAAAAGAAATATTAGCTCTGTAATCGCTGGTAAGCATAGTGATTAATATGAAGTGAGCAAACGCATGTATGAGATAAGTAAGTAACTAATTAGATTTCTTTATTTTTACAGTGTGATAGATTGAACGACGAAGATTTAATACATTACTCTTACTCCTGCACTGAAATTAGCAATCAAATAAAAAACTGTTGATCGAATTAAATATGGAAAAAGAATCAATTGAAATGAAACTAATTTTTGTGTTTTTGAAAACACATCAATAATTGGCCCAAATTGCTGCCAAAACAAATTTTTATACATAGATTTTACTTAGAAAGTTATAGCGGTCAACAATACAAACAAAAATCTTACTCTATATAAGATATAGTATCGATTAAAAGAAAAAACGTCATTGATAACCCAATTTAAGCTCCTGAAAGAAGACTGAAAGCATTTCATTATACATTCAGGCATGTTTTGTACATTGGTTTGATGTACGTTTTATAGTATACTAGCGGGGGGGGGGACCGGCGTTGCCCGGGTGTTTGGAGGTAAATCAAAACTCCGAGGGGGGGGGGTAAATTATAAAAAAAAAGTTTTGGTAAGTGAGTATGAGGATCGAACCCGAACCCTTGAGGTGAAGTTGGAAATTAAAGTGTGAAAAAAAATAGTGTGCGACTTTAACCATTGATCCACCGCGAGATACTAACGGAAACACATTTGAATTTATTTAATTACTTAGATTTGGCAGGTACACGTTTTAATGACTTAATGAGGTCAACTTTGACTGCGGGATAGTATTTCATTTACTGCGGAAAGCTTTTTTCATTTTTGTTTCCCCAAGATGTTGGGGGGGGGGGGACCAGCTCCCCTTGTCCAATTTGAATAGCAATTGTTTGATATAAGGAAAATATTTCCACATTGATCAAATCTGATTGCTTTCGGACATTTCCGCCGATAGACGGAAAATACCGCCAGAATTAGTGTCACTTTTATTATAGGAAAAATACTAATCCACATACGGCGAGCGACAAATGTTGAATATTTATCTTCCCGAAGTCAAGCAAATTAAATAGACAGGTGAGCTCCATTGTTAACTCGGAGATATTATGATTTCTATGTGATATAAAAAGTTTTAAGAAGTTGCGAGCTGACCGACCGCTTCTCTGAAAAAAGCCTTTCTTGAACATACACAAAAAGCGAACATACATACACACATTTTTGCTTTTATATATATAGAGACTAGCGAGGGGTACCCGGATTTGCCCGGGTGTTTGGAGGTGTGTGTGGTTTTGGGTAAATCAAAACTCCAAGAGGGAGGGGGTAAAAATAAATAAAAAAATTTGGTAGGTGAGTATGAGGATCGAATCCGAACCCTTGAGGCGAAGTTGGAAATTAAAGTGTGAAAAAAACCTGTGACATTAACCATTGGGCCACCGTGCGATACTTAACGAAACATGTTTGAATTTATTTAATTACTTGGATTTGGCAGGTGCACGTTTTAATGACTTAATGAGGTCAATTTTTATTGCGGGATAGTATTTCATTTACTGCGGGAACGCTTTTTTTTATTTTTAATTTCCCAAGATGTTGGGGGGGGGGCAGTTCCCTTTGTTCAAATTGAATAGCAATTGTTTGATATAAGGAAAATATATCCACATTGATCAAAGTTGATTGCTTTCGGACATTTCCGCCGATAGACGGAAAATACCGCCAGAATTAGTGTCACTTTTATTTTAGGAAAAAGACTAATCCACATGCGGTGAGCAACAAATGTTGAATATTTCTTCTTGAAGTCGAGCAAATTAAATAGACAGGCGAGCTCCATTGTTAACTCGGAGATATTATAATGTCTATGTGATATAAAAAGTTTTAAGAAGTTGCGAGCCGACCGACCGCTTCTCTGAAAAAAGCATTTCTTGGACATACACAAAAAGCGAACATACATACGCACATTTTTGCTTTTATATTATAGACTAGAGAGGGGTACCTGGCGTTGCCCGGGTGTTTTTTGGTGTGTGTGTGGTTGGGCGGGGGTGGGGGTGTTAATGAAAACCTAAGAATAAGCAAAGTAAAAAAGAAAACAGAAAAACGAAGATGGGAGTATCCGGTGGGAGGGGGGGTAATGAAAACATCGAAAAAAACACAAAAAAAACTAACGTAAAGCAAATGAACGATGTTAAATGTAAAAATCGAAAAAAACAAAACAAAAAAACGAACGTTAAAACAAACAAAAAAAAAATATGTGAAAAATGGCTTAAATAAGCCTGTTTCGATATTAAAATTTAAAAAAATCGGTGGGTACTCGGGTGTTTTTGGGTGTGTGTTGTCGGTCGGGGGTGTTAATGAAAACCTAAGAATAAGTGAAGTAAAAAAAAAAAAAACAGAAAAAGGAACGTTATGTGAAAAATGGCTTAAATAACACTCGTTCAATATTTAAATTTAAAAATATCGAAAAAAAAAAAAATCTCACACCACGATTCGAACCCAAAACGTTTAGATAATGAACCAACGCACTAACCAACTGAGCTAACACGACGTACATGAAATTTAGTCAGTTCTTCAACTATTTAATTTAAACTAAATCAGGTCATGACGTCATCTAACACGTGCGTAGAACCGCTCGTCGCCATGAGAGGACGGTTACTGTTGACCCCCTCCCCCCCGGAAGAAAATTGTCGATTTTGGGGTGAAAAAATTAACGTTTTTGGCCAATTTTTCAATATTTTTCGGGCAAAGGATGGAGCTTCAATATTATACCCAGCTTGTTAATTTTTGTTCTGTCTGTCGAAAGTTTTTAGCAGACACACAAACACACATACATACATACATACAAACATGCATACATACATACATACATACATACATACATACATTTTCGCTTTTATATATATAGATGGACGTTTTTTTTTGGGGGGGGGTTACTCACAAAAATAATAGAATGCAAATAATCAACAACATGTTATTTTATCCATAACAGAAGAAGATAGTCTATATTTTGCTTAATGATACAAGTGCATAAATGGACACAATCCTATAAAATTTTAACTCATTATTCTGGATTCCTATGTCAAAACAGTATCCATTGGGATAATAAAGCATTCGCTAATTTTATCTTAAAGTGAATTTTTCATCCACTTCATCAATCATTATACTTCTGTTAAAAGCTGCATATGCAAATATATATACAAGTTAAAAGAGTAAAGTTAACTAATAAATTTATTACATTATAAACTCAATAAGGTTTACATAAAGAGGAATAAGGGAGCAACTGCTTTATGCCATGGCATTTCAAAGCTAAATGCTTCTCGTCAGAAAAGAAGAAAAAGCAGGCATTGTACAAATGTAAAGGTAAAAAGACAACACCGACTTCAAAAACATTCAAATTAAAAATGGAAAAAATATTTCAAATTAGAATTTGAAAAAAATTACTTGTGTGTATGGAGAGTAATATGATGGGGATAAAACAGAAATGCCAGAAAAAAATAAAACTAAAAAGAAATGTATAAAAAATATTTAAAAAATAATAAAGTAATGAAATTTTCTTTTTAATTTATAAAAATTCAAGAAACTTAAAAAAAAAAAAAACTTAACTTTTCATGATTTAAAAAAAAATTAAATATTTACAATAAAGTTCTGATACAAAAATTTTAATTATAAAATATAAATAAAACAGGACATATTAAGTACGGAAGAAATTTTTAAAAAAAGAGTAAGAAAAGGACAAAGAAAAAAAAAAAAGTTAAAATGTAATTCGAATTATTGGAAGATAATCCATCAGGAATTAGGCGTACTCAAAAATATCATGAAACAATAAAAGGTCATAAGTTAATAATCTTTTTTGTCAAAAATACTATTATTAACCAATACTTTCTATGCGTTCTATTCCAACTATCATCAATGGACCTGAGGTCATCTCGTCAGCATCAGACAAGGTCAGACTATTTGCCAAGACCTTTGCAGCTAATTCTACCCTATGCGACAATGACCATCAACTCCCTGTATTTCCTCCTATAACAGACAACATGCTATGCAACTACAAATATCTGTGCGTGAGGTCACCAAGCTAATCAAGTACCTTGATTCCAGTAAAGCAAATGGCCCTGACGGCATTCCAGTTATAGTGCTGAAAAAGCTCCAACCAGAACTAGCCACCATACTTACAAAACTGTTTAAGCATTGCCTTAAGGAGAAGTGCTTTCCAATACTCTGGAAAACCTCATCAGTATGTCCTGTATTTAAGAATCCAGGTGAAAAGTCATCTCCCTCTCAGTACAGACCAATAAGTATCCTGTGTGTCATGAGTAAGTTGTTGGAATCCATATTAAATAAAGAAGTAGTCAACCACCTCAACAGAAACAACCTTCTTAGTGACATGCAATATGGTTTCCGCTCTGCAAGATCTACAGCAGATGTGCTAACGATTATATCACATAGGATTAGTGAATCTCTTGACAAAGGTTTCCTTTCCAGGGCAATTGCTCTTGACATATCAAAGGCCTTTGATAAGGTATGGCATAAGGGCCTACTTCACAAGATTTCCAGCTACGGTATTACTGGAAATGTTTTCTCAATCATTAAATCATTTCTCTCCGATAGGTTCATAAGAGTAGTGGTTGATGGGCAGCAATCAGAGGCCCACAGTATTAATGCTAGAGTCCCCCAGGGGTCCATCCTGTGCCCAACTCTCTTCCTGATCTACATCAATGATCTCCCAAAACACATACTTAAATCATTCGTTGACATCTATGCTAATGACACAACCATCTATGGCAACACATCAAAGGCCGTAAATGACAAAGTTCTCTCTAATTCTCTCTCCTCTGATCTTGAGCGCGTGGTACAATGGGGGAAGAGGTGGCTGGTTACTTTTAATGCATCCAAAACCAAGCTGTTATCTTTACATCATCAACGCTCTGATCCCCATCTGGCATCAACTGAAATGGATGGCTCTCGTCTTTGGTAGACTCCATGTTTTGACAAACTTCTGGGTTTGACCTTTACTCCTGATCTGAAATGGAACGCGTACATCAAATCTGTTGCCAGGGACGCTGGGAAAATGGTGGGATACTTCTACCGCTCCAGAAGATATCTCACTACTGATGCAATTCTCTATCTGTATAAAAGCCAAGTACGTCCAAGGATGGAGTACTGCTGCCACATCTGGGCAGGAGCTGCTAAAAACAGCCTATCCTGCCTTGACAGAGTACAAAATAGACGTCGTGGTTTAGTGGGGGATGCCTTTTTCTCTTCCCTACAAACTCTGTCCCACAGAAGAGATGTTGCAAGCCTGTCATTATTTCCATGGCAGGTGCTCGTCTGAGCTCCAATCCCTCGTCCCCCCCCTCACCAATCTTTCACAAGAAACACCCATCTGGCTGAAACTACTGTCAATAATTTTCCCCACTCTTTATCTGTGCCTAAATCCAAATGTAGATTCCATAAGCAAAGCTTCTTTCTTAGAACTGCATCCCAGTGGAACTCTCTGTCGCTTGCCTGTTTCCCACCTGATTACAACGTGGACGTCTTTAAGTCCAACATAAACAAATTCCTGACAAACCGCCTCCTTAAGTAAGACACTATCAAAACCTCCAATACTAATGATTACTACAATACTGTCTCATTAATTACTGTACATGCAATAACTCTTTTCTCTGAGTGGTCTTCGGGCCTTGATAAGTGGTGACCCCCATGTAAAAAATAAATAAATAAATAATGAGTACACTCGGAGGCAGAATAATTTCAAAGAAAGTTTTCAATGTCTATAATAAGTCTGAAAAGGCTGCAAAGAAGTAATCTGAATCCAGGTTCTTGAATAAGGAAATCCTCACAGAAGTATGATGTATCAGCGCTCCTTGTGCATAAAATGTATATTCATGCACATCGAAAAGGTTCTAAAAAGAATTTCAAAGTGATGCAGTACTAGTCAAAAAAGGGTCACATGCAATCCAGATATCTGGATGTTAAATTCATTAGAGAGGAGCAATATAAACTAAATGAAACCCTTTCTATAATTTTTTTAAAATTATAGAAAAACTCACAATATGAGTTAATAAGACAGGGTAAAATTCAAGAAATGATTAAGGTCTGGTGTGGACCAGAAAAATATAAATGACAAACTGGCAATCTCTAAAAATACAGCCAAAATGAAATGAGAATATATATATATATATATATATATATATATATATATATATATATATATATATATAAGGAGAGTATAAAGGTGATCTTGAGTTTCGTTTCAGCAGATTTGTAATTGTTGCTATTCTTCTTTTGCTCTTTAGTCTTCATATTTCATGATTCATATTTCTGACAGAAGGGAGGATTGCTGTTTTCTGGGTCACAATCTATTCCATCTAAGATTGGCACGTTTTTGACCTTAAAGTAGTATTTTTTAAAGCTCCTTAGTTCAAGTGACTTCATGCCGTGTCTGGAGCGATTTCCATTAAAAAAAAAAATCTGTTAACAGACATTTAGCCAGATTTTTGTGCATGTTTTTATAAAAAATGCGTTCTTTTATTCACTTTCAAAAATCTTTGTTTTTTTTTGTTTTTTTTGGATAGACAATTTCTCCTAACAGTCATTCGTACAGGAAATCTGAAGTATTTCCACCCAGATCTGCTACACTGGTAACCGCATTACAACATTAGGTTTTATTTCAAAATTATTATTTAATGAAATTATTTTTTTTTAACTAATTACACAAAATAGTTATGTGATTTTGAAATTTTGTGCATAAAGTTTTCTTTATTATTTTATTTTTTTTTACTTTTCCGTTTGCTGTCTCTTTTACATTAATGCATAGATCTGCATTCAAGCAATTAATCATAACCAGCAAATAATTCAATAGTTCATGATCGAGGCTAGGAATTTATTGAGTTACTCAACTTTCCTGGGCTATGCTAGGACATGGGTTCGCTAGTTTCAAATAAAAATTGATAGATTCTTATTCAAAATGTAATCTTCAGCTAAAAAAAAAAAACACTTTGATATGCTGTTTTACCAAGATTAATTATTGCAGTTACACGTTTGCAAAATCAATGTCTTACATACTGAAATGGCAAAGCAAAATAAGCTTATATCTTTGTAGGGAACAAAAATAACATTTAAGGGTAAAATTATATATTTCATTAACTACTAGTGTGGTCTCGAGATATTCATCTTAATCAAAGAAAATATTTTTTTTATTTTATTATTTTATGTACTCTTATTCTCTTGTATGTATCTAAAAGTAAGGCCATTGAGAAACTTTCGTTTCTAAATATTCAGTGAATAAACATTCTAAATTTAAAGTTTAAATTCAAATATTTTAAGGGATTACGGATGGAGGTAACTGACGGCAAGAAAACCTGGAATTGAGATGAATTTCTCAACACTCCAGGATTCACAGTGTCTTATATGTGTCTGTACATGTATGCATGAAAGGAAAGCAGCACACACACACACAAATATTTTTCCTAAACATTTCAAAGAAGCTCCAACTAACAAAGTTAAAATTTAAAAAAAAAAAAAAAAGAGTTTGAATGGGTAAGGGAAAAAGGACAGTAAGTCATGAAACAAGTCATCGAACTTCGGTTTTCAGAGATTACTGTCATAAGAGGGGAAAAAAGGCAAGACAAAGTGAAGAGAGAAAGACAGAAAAATAAAGTGAGAGAGAAGAAAAAATAAAACCCACCGGAATAACTACATAAAATAAGGTAGTAAGACTACAGATTTTGTAGAAATCAGCCTTTTTTACGTAATTAAAAGGCAATAAAAAAATCAATACACACCTGTTTCTTGTGCAGTCCCATGCAGACAAAAAGAAAAAAAAATGGCTGCCTTTCCAATTTTATGTTAATCCAACTGATCGTTTTATGCAAATGAGAGGCTGCTGATTGTAGTATTAAAGCCTGACTTTTATAGAGACTGGAAAATTCAGGATTCGGTGACAGGATAGTCTTGATTGACACAAACCATATCTGACTATGATTGACCGTGAGCAATATGGCGAAGAATAAGAAGAGAAATAGCAGAAGTTAAGAAAATTGTTGAGGAGGTGTTTAAGAAAAGTGGACTGGTAAAAGAAGTGCTAGTTGATCTGGTATGTCCTTTCGCTCAGAAGCTTTTAAAGAGTTAAGTGCAAAGTGAAACATTAGGAAATATTTTCGAGATGCATACCGGCTGAGTGGCAATGGGATTATAGAAAGGCACCATCATGCTATAGAAGCTATGGCAGCAAGAAATCAAATTTCGCCCCAAGAGGCGGTATTTTGGTACAATATGGCACCAAAATCTGGCCAAGATGAAATATTAGTGCCACATAATCCATTTTCACATACGAATGGTGGCATTCATTAGCTGTAACAGAAAAGGCGAAACAGGCAAAAGCAGAAATCGTAGTTGATGAAGAAGTGCGGGTGAAGCCATCCAGTCCTCATACAACATGATGGGGAAGAGGTACTATAACTGATGTACTCTTCAAGAACACAGTGTCAGTAGACAGAATGCCACGTCACATCTTGGACATACAAAGAGTTTCTTTGCCAGCAGAAGTGGAGGTTGAAAAAGTGCTATAAGAAGAACCAGTGCGACGATCGCACCACGAACAAAGACGTCCGGCATGGCTGGTGGACTATGAGACAGATTATTGATCTTAAATATTAAGCGTGTAATTAAAAGGCATTAAAAAATCAGCACATACCCGTTTCTTGTGCAGTCCCATACAGACAAAAAAAAAAAAAAAAAAAAAAAAAAAAAAAAAAAAAAAAAAAAAAAAAGAAAGAAAAGAAAAAAATGGCTGCCTTTCCGGTTTTATGCTAATCCAACTGATTACTTTATGCAAATGAGATACAACTGATTATAGCATAAAAGCCTGACTTTTATAGAGACTCGGGAATTTAGGATTTGGTGACAGAAGGAGTGAATCTTGTGAGTAGAGAGTTTTGTTTTTGCAGTTGGAAAAAATTAGATAGCAGAGTGGTGGGAATGTTTTGTTTTTTGGGTTTTTTTTTTTTTTACTTTGGACATCGAAGCCAGGAGGAATCTACATCGTATTAAAAAAAAAAAAAATTATTTCAAGCAAAGAGCAGAGAACTCACATCCATGAGAGGTTCAAGCAATTTAAGTGGAGATTCGTTTTTTCAGTATTAATAAAAAAGCAGATTCTGTCCAAAAGTGGAAAACTCACACCTCTGCCATTTAAAATAATTTCAAGAAATTTTTTTAAAAAATGAACATTATGGATTGTTTTGATATAAGGTATAGGATTTATATTACTTGTTTTGATCAGACTATTGGTTTCATTTTGAGTTTTATTGGTGCAACGTTCCTGTCAATGTAGCCTTTGACCTTCGTTTTGCATGTTGGTCGCTATCTTGGAAAACATGTCGACCAACATGCCTAGCGTAAGTCAAAGGCTACATCGATCGAAACGTTGCACAAATAAAATTCAAGATGAGAACAATAGTCCAATCAAAACAAGTCATACAAACAAACAATCAACCCTCATCTCAAAAATTCAGAACTGGTATAGGATTTACTTTTAAATTCCTAAATGTAAAAAAAAAAAAAACATATGGAAATTACATAGTTTCATGAGAAATAACTTACTTAAAAGATTGTTTTCTTTTCACATGAAATGGAAAAAATATATAAAAAGGTAAACATAAATCTAATCTAGATCTTTAATATTCCACACAAAAGAGAAACAAATGAGTAAACAGACCGACAGAAAAAAGGAGACACATCAAAATGGAGAGAGAGGAAACCACTTTTGTCATGATTAAGTTTATAGAGAAATTTGTAGTTAACGTATACATAGATTATCTTTTTTTTTTAGGCATAACCACTTATCAAGGCCCAGAGACCACTCGAGGATAAGGGTTAAGAGTGTACAGTAGTCAATTGGACAATATAGTAATCATTAGTAATGGAATTCAGTAAAATTGTTAACAAGTGGAACGGCTCATCAAGAACTTGTTTACGTTGGACTTGAAGACAACCATACTGTAGTCAGCTGGAAAGCAGAAAAACGGAAGACAATTCCACAGGCATGCAGTTCTAAGAAAGAAGCTTTGTTCATGGAATCTACGGTTAGGTTTAGGCACAGATAAAGAGGGGGGATTATTAATAGTGTTTTCAGCTAGACGGGTGTTTCTTGTGAAAGTTTGGCGAGGGGGTACCATAGATTGAAGCTCAGTCAAACACTTTCCATAAAAATAACGATAAAGCAGAGACAAACTCGCAACATCTCTTCTGAGAGATAGAGGTTGCAGCGAAGAGAAAAGGACATCTCCTACGAGGCTACGAAGTCTATTTTGAACTCTATCAAGGCAGGACAAGTCCTTTCTAGCAGCTCCTGCCCAAATGTGGCAACAGTATTCCATCCTTGGACGTACCTGGCTTTTATATTTATATCTGCAACTTTTAATTAAATTTGTTATCAAATGTTAAAAGAATCACTACAAATCAAATATCAAATTTCTCTATTAAAATATGGATTCCTGAAAAGTGTTTGATTTTTTTTAATCTTCATCTCAATTATAATTAATTACAGAATATTTTACTAATATTTCACTCCCAATTTGATTTTTATTGTTTTTAATAATTTATTTTATCTTAAGGAGAAATCGTAAAAAGTTTTATAACAAGTAACTTTCTCATTTTTTATTTTCATATTGAAACTATCTCTCCCATGTATTATTATTATTACATTATAAAATGTTGATTCATTAGAAAAGTTGTACAAATTGGCATTTACTGCTTCTAATTATGCGATATCATATGTGGTATCAATTCCATATTTTTTTTTTTAAGAACTTGTATAATAATGCAAATTTCCACAATGCTTCTAATAAAATATAATATTAATTATGAAAATACTTATCAAAACGGCCCTAGGTGAATTGAACAGATTCCTCTAAAGGAGGAAATTTCATGAGAGTATGAAATACACAAGCGATCCCAAATCGCATGTATATCCTTGTTAGGGAAGGTAACAATATTAGGTTTGTGCAACTCTTGCAGAAAGGTGTCAACGTCTTCCTACATACAGTGCTTGGTGGCACCAATATGGTATCGATCAGGTTCAATGTTGCTTAACTTTGTGATCTAATTAATGAGACCCTGTGTGTCAACGTGATTATGCTGTATATGTAATATGCTTAATAGTCAAAGTTGTTTACTATTATCTTTTTGAAAATTGTTTTAATAACGGATAAAACGTAAAGAATAAGCGAAGAAATAACCCTGTTTAAATATCAAAATAAAATAAAAACGATGTTAAACTTCTGTAAAAAATTGGCAAAACCAAACCAAAACAAAAAAAAAAAACAACAAACAAACGTAAAACTTCTTTAAAAAAATCGGAAAAACAGAAAGCATAAATCAGGGGAAAAGATAATGGACGTGTTCTAAAAAACAAAACAAAAAAAAACTCAGCGAAAAGCAAAAAAAAAAAAAAAAAGAAATGGCGTAAATAAACCTTCGATTCCCCTAAATCCAATGGTGCGTGTCACTCAGTAGAAAACATAGAACGAAAAGGAACATTAAAATGCCATTCAAGTTTTTTTTAAGCAACTACGAACCCAAACCGGTGTTTCTTCGTACTGTCCCTTGTGAATGGATCCGCAATGGTGTAAGTGGTAGTGGGGGTAGGAGGAATTTATAAGAGAGAAAAGATTTTACAACTTCCATTGATTCTAACAGATTTTGGCCGTGAACCCTCACCAGAAAAAATATAGGAATGCACGATTATCGAGAAAGTGTAGAGGTAATAGGCCTATAACACACTTGAGATAATATGCTGCAGTTTCTGCATATTACATTTGCATGAAATGTCTTTATTTTCAATCCTATTAAGGTCAAAATCAGAGGGGAAAAAATGAGTTCATTTTATATATATAGGGAGGATATCTTTGTAGACGTTATTTAAAAAAAGGAACAGCACACATTCCTTGGGGTTGAAAAATCTCTTTGGAATTTATTTTATTTTTTATAAACATGTCATTGGGAGAAATAGGAAGCGGTTATCCTAACCACATCGCTCTCTGATTATTCAGTGAAATGAGAAAGATCTTCCCTGATCATTTTCCACACAAGATTAGCAGCTTTCTCTCTCACTGCCGGGATACATAGCTCTTATGACGTGTAGTTGAAAAAGTTCACTACTTAATTGTTAACTGTTTAACTAATAATACTAAACCTAGTTTTACATCCCTGCATCTAAATATTTGAAGTTTAAAAGCGTATTTGTTATTTTGTGTGGTTTAATTGTTATGGACATCCATTTCTTGTAATAAATGATTTTACCAAGAATTCTTCATAAGTTTTGGTTTCGATTCAAGCTGATGCACCCAAGTCATATGGATATATATTTTTATTTTTGAAATCTCAACTTTATGATATATAAAAATCGATAAAACATTAACTCTCTAATAATATATACGAAATTTGCAAGAATTAAAATATATTAAAACGTACTTTACAACCGGGCTATGCTGGGCGCCCCTGCTAACATTGATAATACTTTTGCAGTTTTAACAAAAGAGCTACAATAATATCAGAGCGTCTCCATTTACAACGAATATCTACAGACTGCCAACATCCCTTGTGGAACTTCCACAGGTCCCACTAGGTATATATAATTTGATTAGACAAATAATTTTTATTACAACTTAAAATGAACGACACAAAATAACAAATATATCAACACTCTATAAAATATTGCTGTCCTTTAACTACAAGAGAAACTCTTGAAAATATGTAAATCATCTTTTTTCCTCTGACTCTACAGCAAAGACAGCAAGCAATTTTTGCAGAAGTTAAAGGTAAATTTTTTAGTTTGGGTCTTTTTATTATTATTACTTTAGCCAATCACTACTATCTGAGTAAATGTCTTAATGCAATATCAATGACAAGTCCTGGGAGAAGATGAAGGCTAAATATTCCCACGTGAAACATGAATAAAAGTAACATGTTACTGGACAAAAGTAAGTGTTCAATGATAACGCCAATAAGCAAGTAAGGTTAAGAGTAGTTTGCAAAATAAACTGAATCTATTAAAAACAATGTTTCTATATGAATTATTAAATGTGAAGACAAAAATAAAATCACAATATCAAGTCATGCAGTAAATTAAAGAAAATCTATTTATGCCTCATCTTGAATCCAATTGTAAAGAAATCAAAGTTGTCAACTTGGTTACATAAAAGCAGTCGAACTACTGTCATTCGTAAGAACTATTGGAATTCATCAACCACAAAATATTCTTGATATATTCACTGTCAAAATATAGAATTTCTTATATATTTTTTTTATAATAACATTTTATAGCGTATCTTTGTACATCTAATCTATATATAGGAATGTCGACTTTTTTTGTGTATCTGAAAATACATTACAACTTTGTTAATGAAATATTCTGGTTTGTCATAAACAAGTGGGGCAGAGTAGCCAGGTTAAACAAATATGTATTTCGAATCGATTTTATCGAAAACATACTTTAGTCAAATACAGTTCATTTTTTTTCTTTTGTGACATTAATAAGTAGGTTTTACTCTTCTACTCCTTATACTCTTTATATCTTGTGATATTAATAAGGAGTGGGTTTTATTCTTCTAGAAAAAAAGTACTACTCCTATTACTACTCATTTACACACAACTGGATGATATTATTTTCAGTAACGGACATATTTGTCCATGCAGCTATTTATTTCAAATAATTTTATTTATTTTTTTAAATCATTTTCAGATGTCATAGCACCCCTTTCTATTTAAAACTAATTCTGAAATTAATTCCGCCAGAATGCATTTCGGTTTATTCAGTCAGTCATTTTAATCTTGTTAATAGTGAAAAAAGAAAGAAAGAAAAAGAATGATTTTTGAACAGGAAGTCATTTCTGACTTTAAAATTGTTTGCAAATCATGAATTAAAAGATTGGATATTTTAAAAATATCATCTTTCAAAAATTAGTTATATCTTTATAACAATTAAATTCAACTGAATAATTTTAAAATTACTAAATATGTTTTACCAAACATTTGGTAAAAAAATAAATAAATAACAAATGGTGCCGATAAAAATATAAATAATAAGACAAAAATAATTCCGGGCAATACCAGACATGCACAGTTAGTTTATAATTATGAAAAAGAGAAAGATGAGTAGTTGAGAAGGAAAATTAAGATAAAAATCTAAAATGTATGTGAGAAGTTTTCCGGTCCATCCCAACAAAGCAGATGAGTCACAAAACTAAAATAAAAGCTGTTGAAAAAAATCTTTTAAATAATTACATTTTTACAAAATCAGCATTTTACTTTCCGTATATATATATATATATATATATATATATATATATATATATATATATATATATATATATATATATATATATATATGAGTATTAAAATATGTCAATTGCACTTTTGCATAATTGTAAATAAAAATGGAGGCAAAACGAGGAGCGGAGGACAAGAAAGAAACAGTTTTGTTTTTTAATAAATAAACAGATTGAAAGATTCCCTGGATCTTCCTATGTCTTTTCATGGCTGATTTTTTTTTTCTTTTTTTTTTTTTTTTTTTTTTGAGAGAATATCTTAGATAGAGCAGGTGTTTTTAAACGCTGCGTTGCCCGGGAGAAAAATTTTCACCGTATTTTGTCATTATTGTACACCAAAAGGATACTCTGCGTTGTTCAAGGGTCAGTTCTCAATTTCCTAGATAGAGCAGGTATGTCTAACAATATAGTAATACATAGATAGGGAATATAGTAAAATAAAGGGAAACTGCTGAAAGTTCAGATGAATGATTTGCATTATTATTATATTCAATACATTAAAATAATAGAGAAGAATGGGCTAGCTGGCTCGCTGGTGGCAAAACGAGGATTGGTGAAAAAAGAAAAATAGACAGATTGAAAGAATTTTAAATATAAAAGATGTTTTATGCTATTTTTAATCTCTTCATATTTTGTTTTAAGGCCCCGGGTAACCCTGTTAGTAATTTTTTTTTTTGTTTTTTTTTTTTTTGTTTGTTTGTTTGTTTGTGTGTGTGTGTGTACACACATGCTGATTGGGAACTAACTCTCTATTAAGTGCTTGCAATTTTCAACTGAAATATAAGTTTTACAAAAAGTGAAAATAAGAAAAAATATCGCTCATGGAATGTGATGACTAAAGGCAAAATAAACAACTCCGGTCCCCACTGTTCATTTCTTGTAAGAATTATATTTCAATAATAAATTTCAAGTATAGGGAGTTATTTTCCAATAAGACTTTTACCTATATCACATCCTTGTAAAATACTTTACAAGGATGTGATATAGGTAAAATATTTTTTGCTTGTTTTCTTTTCCTCATAAGGGAAATGATTTCCAAAATGTTTTATTGTTAAAGTAAGTTTTATTCAATAAGCCTGAAGAAAAGCTGTTCTTATGAAAATTTTCAAACGACATAATGTTTGGATTTGTCCGAATAGTCTTGAAACAATTGTAACTAACGATGAAATACACTATTTGTTGCTATCAATCTATTCTTTGAAGTATTGGTTTTTGTTAAAACAATATATCAATGCTCAATTATGAAATATGATAATTTTGTAGCTTCCAGTTTAAGTCATCTCTTTTTGGCTTAAAATTTATTGACATATGAACGATTACTGAATTATATAAACCCAGTAAAATTAGGAATACT
The DNA here is from genome assembly GCF_053919585.1 of Euprymna scolopes. Lineage (NCBI taxonomy): Eukaryota > Metazoa > Mollusca > Cephalopoda > Sepiida > Sepiolidae > Euprymna > Euprymna scolopes. The sequence continues at coordinate 102,958,418 of NC_136482.1, read as the reverse complement.
ACAAATAAGACTCTCTCTCTCTCTCTCTATATATATATATATATATTTACAGAAAGTTTATATAAGTCATCGGTACCGTTTTTTCAAACCTGATAATAGGGGGACCGTTTTGGATACCCATATCAAGCCAATACTTATCTCTTGAGGAGATGAGTATCGGTTGAAGAGAGCTTGATAAGGGTATTTAAAACGTCTTCTTATGAGGTTTGAAACCGACGGTACCGATTACAAACTTTTTGTAAAAAAAAAAAAAAATATATATATATATATATATATATATATATATATATATATATATAAACACGCTCTTATTTTTGGAATTTTTCCTTATAATAGAGCTCTCTGCTGGAATCTTTTTCCAAAAAATCTAACTAAGTATATAAAATATTTTGAATAAAACGGTATAAGGTTATTATATATCTAAAGTACAATGGGCACTTTTCTTTTAAAAGTATTTATACATTTACTAATACATTAAAATAAGCTCTGCTTTTTAGACTCCAGTTCTAATTCCCTCTAATATATATATATATATATATATATATATATATATATAACAACCTGAGAGGAGAATAGTTTCTTAATTATAAAGAAATATGCTAATTTAATTTCTTTTTGTGAATTTGATGAATATGGACAGTTGCTAAAATTAGTTTAGTCAAAAACTATATATATATATATATATATATATATATATATACAGAGAGAGAGAGAGAGAGAGAGAGAGAGAGTGATGTGTGTGTGAAGTTTTACATTATGACAAAAAAAATCATTCTTAAAAATGCTCAATATCAACCGAATATTTTTCTTTATACTAAAACCAACACGATAATATATTTTACTCTGTGACCCAACTGTCTATAATTATAAGAGGTTCATCTTTTATATTTAATATTTACTTAACTTATACATTGCTGACAATTTCAACAGACTCCCTTTAAATACTAATTTGGAATGTAAAGAAACAATATTTATCTTTTGGCAAAGAATCAGCACTTTTGACAAAGACGACATTTTGGAAATTGTAATCATACAGCAAGTATTCTCACTGTTGGACATATCGACCACATGGAGTAAATGCTAAGCAGGGTTAGGCACTTGTTTACAAATGGATTTTCTATGCTCAAACTTATGCCCTTGTAAAAGCAATTGGCACCAATTGTGTTAATAGACGTGCGTTTTGCAAATAGGCAAGTAAAAACATTAAGAAACTTTGTCATTGTATTACATTGGGAGTTAGCACTACATAACCCACTAGCCTAGGAAAGGATAGCAACACTCTGGAGGCATCCTTCAGAGTTTCATTTTTTTTTTTTTTGACAAAAAAAAAAAAAAAAACACTATGTAGAGTTGTTTTTAACAGTAAAATAAAAAACTATAGCTCATGAAAATGTTTCCATAGTTGCCTTACCATATTTTAGCCAACTAATCCTCTGGCCTGTTCAGGTATGTTTGAAACCACTATCTTCAGACAATGCTCATCTGGAAGTGTAGAGACTCGACACCTCTTTCCACAACAACAACTATGGAAGGCAGTAATTACTGGGGATACAGTTACAAGACTTGACTTTCTTATCCCGTCACAGTTAATCATGTGAAGAAGGCCAGATGATGAGTTGGGTGAAATGTGGCGAAACAACAACTCTGAAGATGAGAATAACAGTCTGCAAAAAGAATGAATGCACAAATTATGAAGCCTCACCTCAAAGGATTCCAAAAATAAACAAAATTATAGTTTCAGTTAATGTAACCAACTTTTTTTTTAAACATCTTTTTACTTAGCACTTAAATAGCTCGTAATGGATAAAGTACCAAGTCAAAATTCAGTTCTAAGTGGTACTCTTCTGAAGGTTGAAGATTTAATTCTCAGTGCGGGCGATACTAAAAATATAATTCGTAATTATTTACTTCTACTATGTCATAGCTGATAGAACAAGAGTATTATATTCACTGTGGATTGAATAGAAGGTTCTGTTTGAAATTCCGTGCAGGTTCCCAAGTTTGACAGAAAAATTACAGAGTTCAACAAGATACGCCGGAGGAAAGTCAGGGGTTACATCAACCGAAACCTTGTGAGAATAGCATCTATGAAATAGTCTGAATAATCCAAATTATCAATCCTCATCTAAAAAATTCAGAATAAATGTATGCAATAGAGAATGTCAAAGCCAGATGATGAATTAAATGTGATTCAAAAAATCACTCCTTCCTCTATCTCTCACCTTAAATTGCAGACGTCTGGTGACAGTCGTTAATAATATATATATCAAATAACTTTACTTAGTAGTGGTATGAATATCACAAATAAGAAATACTTTTATTCCTATAAAGCTGTGTTGTATTAGTTTCTCCATTATGATATATAACCTGTGGACAGTAGAATAAACCAATCCTTGATTCCTCATGCAAGACAAGAACTCTTCTCTTTACCACAACTGAAAGGAATGTCCTCTGTGCCTAGCATCAGGCAGAATTTCCATGAACAAAGTTCCTGCTCAAGAATTTCCCTTCTATGGAACACATAACCGTGGGACTGTTTCCTTGCAAACTATAACATAACATTCAAATCCAAAGTTAAAAATGCTTGTGATAAACTTCTGTTATTCAGGAATCCAATAAACCCTTGGTTAATGTGACATGCCAAAAAGTAAACTGTACTTATCTAGTCCCCATAAACTATGTTCATTCCACTCATCAGTTTCAATCCTCTCATAATGTTCTTCATCATTCAACTGAAAATACATAGTCATCTTAACCCGTATCCTCAAGTTGCTTTTGTCTTTGATAAGTTGTGAGTAATTAACAAAAATAAATCGAAATGACATACATAGAGAGCAGAATAAAGGCAACTTACGTGAATTAAATACTAAATTCAGTTTGAAATTAATGAAAATGCAATCTATATAAAGTTAGTATATGTTTACATATTATATTTGCACGTATACGATTAATACCTAAGCTAACTAATTGTGAATATTAGAATATAATTGCTAGATGTAAGAGTGGATAATGCGGGCTATATTTAGTTAAAATTTATGCAAAGAGGGTAAAAAGGGGGGTGGAATCCTTTTGTGAAAATTCAGATATCTCTGAGTGTTGTAAAACTTTTATAAGTATTAGACATTAATTTATAAACATTCCCCAAATTTCAGGTTTTGATCGGGGGAAGTATAACGGTTTTTTAAGGAGTCAGAATATGGGTTCAATCTTTCATTTGAAAATTCAAATATTTTAAATTTGTATTAAATATGATCCATTAGACACCAATTTAGCAAGATAGCTTTAAACTCAAGTCTTAAATTTTAAACATTTTCTAGAAACAAAATCATAATGGATTTTAATCAAAATTGGAATAATGATTCTAAACACAAGGTTTAGTACAATTATATCTTGATTTTAATCTTCTTAAGGAGACATGAAAGTGGTGCAAAACTTCTCTTCAGGGAATGGATCTTACCCATCCTGGGAGGGGTATTCCTGTTGTTTCTTTATAAGTTGCAAAATGTGTTTTTTGTTTTAATTTTTTAAAAGAAATAATAACATTAAATCTTACAAAATTGATAAAAATAAACAGATTTAAACTAATATTTTTTTATATTTTTTTTATTTTTAAGATGAGGATTGATCATTTATATTATTTGGATTTTTTTTCATACTTTAGTTCTCATTTTGAGTGTTACTTTCACAACATGACACAACATGCTACCCCCATGGATTAAAGAAAAGATTCTGTTGCATGCAGTTTCCCCGAGTTCAACAAGATATACCTGAAGAAGGTTGAAGGTTACATCAACCAAAACAATGTGAAAATAACATTCGAGATGAAAACAGTAGTTTGAAGAATCCAAATAATACATTTTATTGAGAAATTGACTTTGTAGATTCTTATAGTTCTGAAAGTAGCCTCTCACGTTTTCTCAATTTTTATGTCGTAGGTGGTGGGATGGCTACAATTAGTTTTGCCTTTTTGAAAATGAAACAAGCATGCATCGAATAACAAATATATTTTGGTTTTAAATTCAAAGAAAATTTTGACATATAAAAAGCTAAATGAGTTTATTAATCTTTTTTTGTTGTTGTTGTTGTTTTATACAACCATGACAGCAAAATTGCCTTTGATTTTTTTTTAAGAGCACTGAACATTTTGCCTTCTGCATATATTTTGCAATAAAAAAAATGTTTAAGATGAAAGTAAAGAATATTTTATTCTATCGTTATCTGAGGTTTCATTTAAATAATGTCAATAATGTTTTAACGATACAAAAAGTTTTGCAAATATTGCATTACATAAAAATATTTTGATAGCATTTTTGAAAGAACGTTATTTCATGTATGATCATAAAAAAACGCATTGCTTCTCTTAATATCGATTTTCATTTACATTTTATCTTTTTTCATTATAGGAGAGCCATCACTAAACATACCAAGGAAAAGGCGCTCAGAATATTGCGCAATCTTTCACTTATTCCAATATAGCATACATGTATCTAGAATCAATTTAGTACTAAATCAAGCTTGAAAAAAGCTTGAACGAGAATCACCTCCTCCTTACCTATAATTTTTATAGTATGTTTTAGTATGTAGTATAGTTTTCGGGGTTGAGCGTGTATATTTCAAAAGCCGTTCTTAACATGGGGAGGTTGGGAGTGTTTATACTATGCTGGGTTAGGTCATAAAAAAACATAACTGCAGAATATCGGTTAAAATTGGGGGGGGGGGTCTCGTTCAGGTCCGCCAAAAAAAAAAAAATGTTCTATTTCCTCCAAAAAAATACAAAATTAAATTCACCAAAATGTATTTCTGATTCTTTATCTTTTACTCCCAAGCAACGCAGAGTTGCTACTACTATAAATTCCAATCTTATAACATTGGAATTTATTTCTCACAGTCTATTATGTATTTGCTTTTTTATGCTTATGTTTGCATGGGTAATATCATTAAATAAATAATTCAGTCCACTGGGCTGAGAATAAATAAAGAAAACCACAAAGGTAAAAATGTGATTTGTACAGAGTCTGAAAATGTATCTTTGAAGACGGCACCATCTAATGCGGTGTCGTCTTAAACCGCTTGACTAATGAGCTGAATGATCACAAAAAGCTTAACCTATACAAACAGCTCAAAGGTTTGGGAGTCTATCATAACTGGGGGGAAGGAGAGATAGATTTATGCCTTTCCCAAAGTTGAAAATGACGAAATGACCATGACTGAAATTGAAATCTGTATGCTGAGCCCACAAATCAAGGCCAGTAATCATTACTTCTTTCATGTGCGAATGTGTGTAAGGTAATCTTAAGTTTCATTCAACTTCTCATTTCAGGTGGTAGGAAGATTAATTTTAAATACTAAATAACAAACATAACATTTGCAAAAGAAAAACCATAATCACATTAACCAAGAAATTATCAATTCAACAAAGAATGTGACATAAAATTGACTAATACATGGGATAAAAGGATTAAATTATAAGGTTGCTAAGAACTTAGAATATAAAATATAGTAATATAGTGTGAAAGTATCAGATCTGGCTAGGCGAATTTATCAACCAGTCCTGAAAACACGTGAACAAAGTTATAATCATATCGTCAAATACTGTAACACTATTTCTTTAAATATGTTCAGTTGTGCAGAAAAGACACAAATTGTGGTATTTGAATAGATGTCAAAGAATGGAACTTGAAAAGCAGTCGAGCATGAGACTAAAATAATGAATTCAGTGAGGCAATTTTTTAGAGTGGCTGAAATCAGTTATATTTGTGAACAGAAGAGACATAAACTGTGGATCATTTAACAACTCTTCAGAACACATTTCACTATAGCTAGAGCCTGTATGACCCTTCAGGAAAAAAAAAGAGACAAAAAATATAATGCCCATAGAAACAATTATTAGAGTTGTGAATATATTTGGGGAGGAAAACTTCTAAATCCTTGTATAGGAAATTTTGGGTTGCGTTTATTGGGCGTTTGTAGCTTGAGGGAGGTGGGGTAGAAACAGTTCATTGCTTTAAAAACTATCCACTCCATGCCTTTTTTTCATTTTTAATTTTATTTTATATAGTTTTACTTTGTTCACCCAAATAAGGTTTATTATGACTGAGATGTAAGAGGCTACTTTGTAAAAATTTTTATTTTTATTTATGGTAGTCACCACTTATCAAGGCCCGGAAGCCACTCGGGGATAAGGGTTATTGCGTGTACTGTAATCAATGGGATAATATTGTATTAATTGTTAGTAATGGAGATTTGATAAAGTGTCTTACTTAAGGGGCAGTTTATCAGGAATTTGTTTATGTTAGACTTGAAGACATCCAAGTTGTAGTCAGATGGGAAACAGGCAAACGAAACAGAGTTCCACAGGTGTGCACTTCTAAGAAAGAAGGTTTGTTCATGGAGTCAACGTTTTGATTTAGGCACAGATAAAGAGTGGGGAAAATTATTGACATTGGTTTCAGCTAGATGGGTGTTTATCGTGAAAGATTGGATGGGGGGGGCAGAGATTGAAGCTCAAATGAGCACTTGCCATGGAAGTAATGATAAAACAAAGACAGGCTCGCAACGTCTCTTCAGTGGGAGAGAGGTTGCAGGGAAGAGAAAAGAGCATCCCCTACTAAGCCACGAAGTCTATTTTATACTCTGTCAAGGCAGGATAGGTTGTTTTTAACAGCTCCTGCCCAGATGTGGCAGTAGTACTCCATCCTTGGACGTACTTGGCTTTTATATAGATAGATAATTGCATCAGGAGTGAGATATCTTCTGGAGCGGTAGAAGGATCTTACCATTTTTCCAGCAACCTTGGTAACAGATTTAATGTACGTGTTCCATTTCAGATCAGGACTAAAGGTCAATCCCAGAAGCTTGTCAAAACATGAGCCTCCCCAAGACGAGAGCCATCCATTTCAATTGATGCCAGATGGGGATCAGAGCATTGATGATGTAAAGATAGGAGCTTGGTTTTAGATGCATTAAAAGTAACCAGCCACCTCTTCCCCCATTGTACCATGCGCTCAAGATCAGAGGAGAATTATTATGCACAAATAAATATAAACAAAGTATAGTATCTGTTCTGATATTCCACTTAATTCTATTTTCGTTTGGTCAAGGAGAAATCCTTCTAGAACGAGGCGTTTTTGTTTTGTTTTTTTTCAATCCAAAATGCTCATTTGTGGGAGCTGGATTTTACCCATTTTAAAACAGACTTTTATCTTTTGCCCTCATGGGGAGATAAGTAAATAGAAACTACAAATTGGAGCTCAGTCAAACCCCTATCATGATGAAAATAATGATAGAATAAAGAAAGGTGAGCAATGTTTCTTCAGTAAGAAAGGATGTGTAGCAAAAAAAAATATAATATCTCTAACTAGATTTCAAAACAGATTCTGTACTCTGTATACTCTCCATCCAAAATTACAAAATTATGCTTCGTCAGTGTTTTCACTCACTATTTATATTATTAAAATATTAATATAAAAATCACAGAATTACTTCAGTAATTCTCATGTTCCATATATAAATTATCATTTCTGATTACCTAAAGAATAAAAACAACATCCATCATTAACCTTATAGTTATAAAATGGAGGATTTCTTTTTGAATTAATTTCAAGCAGATGGGGAAGTGGTTGTTTAACTTGCTATTTATTTTCTCGCTTTTTCTCATCACTTGAAAGGGTTTTGTGTGTTGGAAGGAGTAGATAGCACTTTCAAAAGGGGGAAAAGGACCTTTTTAATCATTTTATTTATTTATTTTTTTTTTATTCAGAAAGTTAATTTATATCCATTAGTTCAAGAAATAAATTGTTGGACTGCAAACTTAAAATCCTCGCCTTGGAGGTGGGGAATCAGCTGCAAAAAAATTGAGTACAACGGCTAACAAGACGAGCCTGAAACATGTAAATAATGTTAACGCTCTCGACAAACTTGACTAATAGCAAAACCCCATCCCTTCACTGTAGAGGTTTCCTAGACACCAGAAAACTTTCTACTCTAATAGCTTCTTTCTTCGAACTGTATGCGTTTGGAGTTTCCTTCCTGCTACGCTGACTGTACCAATATGCAAAAATTTAAATATAATATGAACAAACACTTTATTGCACGACTGCCCACTTAGAAAAGCCCCTTACATCTTGGTGACAATATGTCTTGTTGGGGTGAATTTTTTGTTTTTTTTATGTAGATATTTATGAAGGCTGATAGCAATGCAGAAAAACCGAAATAGTGAAAGAAAGTATGAACAAAAACAATCAGACAATATTTGGATTACAAATCTTCACAAAATCTATTTATTTTTCAAAAGGCCTTTCAAATTTAAGATCAGTAAGTATAAGATTTACTGCTAAATATTAATAAATAAAAGAAATATCTAGAACGATATAACATCTTTCATAATTTGGGGATAAATCCTCCCCTTTTTAAATCAAGTCAAACAAACTATGATTGTTTTAAAAAGTCCCACCTAAACTGATTCTGCTTAATCATTTAAAACCAACACTAAAAATTCAGAAAATTATTAATATACTATTTGAGTAAAATTAGCCAAACTTTTGTTACGAGTTGTAATTGGTGTGCTTGGTAAATTCTCAAAGAAGCCCTAGAGGTACATGAAGAAAATTAGAATTCATCAGAAAATGACATTGCTACAAAAACTTGATTATTTTAATAAGCTAGTATTTTGCAAAATGTGTTATACAGACTTGAGGAGAAATACAAAAAAATAACATTAAAAAAAAAAAAAATCTGACAGCAATTTTTATTATTATTAGCAGTTCCGCCTGGCTTTGCTCGGGCCCTATGTACTGTTTATAGCTTTTATATATAAGTTTGACTCATGTCCAGGTAACTTATATCTAAAATTTTCAAGTCTTTAGACTCAAAATTGACGGAGAAGTTTGGTAGAGTCTGCAATGGTCAACTCTTTTTACTTTGACCTCTTGGCAGCTAAATTTTTGTCCAAAAATTGATTAAAAAGCTTGCTGCATGTTTGAATACCCTTTATGTAAAATTTCTAATGTTTAGACCTAAATTGGCTGAATAGTTTGCTAGAGACTGCAAAGGTCCAATTTTTTAAACTTTGACCCGTTGGTAGCCAAATTTTCGTCCAAAAACCGATTAAAAAGCTTGCCCTATGTCTGAATAAACTTTTTGTAAAATTTTAAATTTTTAGGCCAAAAATTGGCTGAGTAATTTAGTAGAGACCGCAGAGGTCAAATTATTTTTACTTTGACCCCAATTTTAAGATTTGTTTTGGGCTCAAATCAAATTAAAAAGTTGGATCCATGTCCAAGTAACCTACATCTAAAATTTCAAGTGTTTAGACCCCAAGGAGTTTGATAAAGTTTTCAAAGGTCAAATCGTTGAACTTTGACCCCTTGACAGCCAAATTTCTGGCCGAAAACCGATTAAAAAGATTTTCCCAAATCTCAATATCCCTTATGTCAAATCTTGAGTCTGTAAACTGAAAATTGACAGAGTAGTTTGGTAGGGAAATATACACACACAGACAGACAATATCACTTTTATAGATATATAGATTATAATTATATTGTTTCATAAAAACTAAGATAAATAGTGATTGTTTCAGTTTGGTTTACACGTCAATGATATTTCATTCAAGGTTATTTCCTAGTGTTGTGCCATTTAAATAAAAGTTCCTCTGATGAGAACATGACAATATCAAAGAACATTCATTACTTTTTGAATTTTAGTATTTCTTTTAAATGAGATTGATAAACACAGTATCGGTTTAGGTGGGACTTTTTAACATGATTAACATTTATAGGTTTTCAGGACGTTTTCCTTTGCTTAGTTGCCGGTCGATGTACTCTCCAGCTTTCTTTAGATGCGTTTTATCATATTAATATCCTAAAGATTTCGAACTAAACACTTTAAAATAGCCAAGACGTTGCAAAAATGACAGCAACCAAGATGAAAAAAAAAAAAAAAAAAAAAACAGAAAAAAACAATACCTAATGTATTATCTATCGAATTACCTAGACATTCGTAAATAACTCGAATATATGATAAATTATAGCAAAATAGAAAAATACCTATCCTAGAATGGGTAAAATTAATTCTTCAAACAGAAAAGTATTGCACCACTAATGCCCTCAAACGAAGATTAAAGTCAAGATATAATGATACTAAACATTAAATCAATTTTGATCAAAACCTATTACATGATTTTGAAGATAGCGTTTAAAATTTAAGACATAAACTTAAAGGGTTCAAATAACAAATTGAAATTCAGGGTGTCTTGCTCAATTGGTGTTAATGACAACGGATCAAATTCAATGCAAATCTGAAACAATTGAATTTTCAAATAGAAGGCTGTGCCCTTTCTTTTGCCTGTAAGCCCTTGTAAAATACTTAAAAGAAACTGAAATGTAAGGAATATTTATTAATTAATGTCTAATACTCGTTAAAATGTTACAAAAATCGAAGTATTTAAATTTCAATGGAGGGCTTTCACCTTTTGTCTTCTTGGCATAAAATTAAATTAAATATAATCCACATTACCGAACCTTACGCCTATTAGCCATGTTCCAAAATTCATAATGATCGGTTAATTAGATTATGAATGAATCCCATACATAGATATATCTGTATGTTTATATATCTATCTTCATATGAAGATAAACATAATAAACATTTATAACAATGTTTATCTGCATTCATGAAATTTTCCAAAAGTTTTTTTTTTATGTTATTTAAATTATTCTTTAAAAATTATAATTCGCTTATTTCTCATATATGGAATCCTTATGATTTTAAAAAATATTAATATTTGCTTATTTTCATATTAACATTTGGTTAAGTTGAAGAAAATTATGTCATTTTGACTTCCGTTTTTTGTTTAGCAGAAATCATGCCAGGAAAAGTACCTTCTGATCAATGTTTACGTAATGGTTTTCCAGTTTCCTTATAAATACAAATTCAACAATGTTAATAGATCTTTTTCTTCAGATGTTTAGCTAAAATAAAAGCTTAGATATGAAATATTTTAGATCTTTATTTTATATTACAAATACATTATTGAATCGGAATTCAGAATTCTCAAAGTAAAAAAAAATATGTACACTTTTAAAATATTTTTATTAATTATATAAAAAAATAAACAAACACATTCTAAAGTAAAGGCTTACAAATATGTTTTGATTATAACATTTTATTAGAAATAAAATCATTCCGAAAAGGAATTTCAAAGTAAATTTTTCACGTAAACTTTAAAAATTAAACTGGAATTATGTAAACATTAATCAGAAGGTACTTTTCCTTGGTATATTACCGGCACGAGTACCGGAAATCAAAATGATACAAGTTTTTGAATTTAACCCAACATTTTCATAAAAGTCCGTCTCTCCTGTTTGCTCTTTTATTTGAAGAAAAGCAATTTATATATATATATATATATATATATATATATATATATATATATATATATATATAAGTAATGAAATCAAAAGGATGTAGTGTTTACCTGATAAACACAATGGTAAACTTCAATTTAATATAAATACCAGTATTTATATATAGATAATTTAATCCCAACCGAATAAAAAAGCTCAATAAGCAATAGAGAGTAGAGCTTATTATAACTATTATTATTATTATCGTCGCCATTTTTATTACAACTTTTTATCCTTATTACTAAGATTGTTATGATTATTAGTGTTTTTACTGTTATTATTACTATTATTATTACACATGATCATTGACATTTTCATTATTATTATGTTTATCGCTATTATTAGGGATAACATTATTATTAATATAATAATAATAATAATAATAATAATAATAATAATAATAATAATAATAATAATATCATCATTATTGTTAATGATTATCTAGATAATATCCGGTTAAAGTAATATAAACTTTCATGTGCTGACCCTTTTTTTTTTTTTTAGCCTGATCTTAATTTTTTTAAAATTAGTCTGAAATCACCTTTTCTAATTAAGCCAGCGATGAAAGATGACATGCTGGTTTTCAGTCCTTTTTATTTCTCGATCCCACTTGACTTTTCTTTGGATTACTGCACTGTCCGAAAAAAAAAAAAAAAAAAAAAAACAATTTCCATAATTTCAGCTGCTTTGAAAACTTTCCAACCGGACATTACATTGGACTTAATTTTGGACTTCATTCTCTCTAAAGAATTATTTTCGCCTTTCGGATTACCTTGAGAGAATCTTCATGCAAGCTGAAATATTATGCGCTGTATGTTTATATATATATATATATATATATATATATATATATATATATATATATATATTTATTTTACATATCCAACATTTTTTTACTTGTTTTTTTCTTGGCAATTTATGAATATAATAAATTGCAGTTTCACTTAATACCATAACCAGCAAATTCTAGCATTGCTACAAATATAATTTGCTGATTTCTATCTGTCCTCTGATGAGAAGAATAACAAGAATAGCATTCTTTGAAACTCCGTGGAATAAGGACTTTGTAAATTGTTTTTTGGAGTATTCAGTCAAACAATAAATTTTGATTGTAAATTTCAACTTACAGTTTTAATTTTCTTTCTCATTTATATGTATATCTTAGTGTGTGTGTATCTATAAAGTCTGAACGACAGGTAAAAAAAAAAAAAAAAAAAAAGTAATTTGGAATGCACTTGCTTCCTACTGCGGCAAAACGTGACACTAAGTGGAGAAAACCAGTTCCCTCCAAGCGGGAGCACTAATCAGATTAAAAAATAATCAACAAGGACGAGCTAGTAAGCATTCCTTGGTAGAAACACCCCAAGTAATTACCAATAAACCATCCACAAACTCACTTATGAGGAGGTAATGCTTAGGACTATACACCTAGAACAGAGTCGAATCATACCTTATTAAGACAAAGAATAGTCCTTCATGGTGATTCAAGTAAGCCCCTAGGTTGCCACCATGATGCAAAGGATGATTATGACAACTGGCAAATAATGCCAATTTTACTCTATGTGCCAAACCTTTACAGATCCCCTGTAAATACGTTCCTAAGCTTATCAAACTTCAAGATTGCCAATCTGTGATACTGTAAACAAATTAATGGTGACAAGATGGATGTAAAACAATCAACAAGTGAGGGAAGGGGGATAACTCAAGAAATCCTTTCTTCTTCAATTTTGGTAATACTTGAAGTTACACTCAAGAAATTTGGAAAACAATAGATAAGATGCTGGTGAAGAAGTGGGTGGGGGTAAAAGTTATAAGTTCCAGGTCCATCTTATCTTTAGAATTGAAGCGAAGAAATGATCCTCTGAACATGTGACACACAACAGGTCCCGAAATAAAAAACACGTATTTTACATGTTCAGACAATGTTATCTCAAAAAATTCTTAACGCTGGAAAATCTGAAGTTCGTTTATTGTCAGTAACTGAATTAAGACAGGTTGAATAAAGCAGTAAAAACAATATTAAAGAAATCTTTTATATTCAGTATAATAATGTTTATAACAACGTTGTTTTTCTTTTTATATTATAATTTTTAAGAGACGGTTAAAATATATTAAGTTAATTGGAGCACATTCTGTGAAAAAAAAAGCACAGTAATGCAACACTGCGGCAATGCGACACAAGGGCTAGAGTTCGGCAGGCAGTGTGAGATCTATAAGATTAGAGATTTTTTTTGCACCGTTTGAAAGGGAGAGAGAGTTATAGCTGGTGCACCATTGACCAAATATGACAAAAATACTCCATGCACATACACATGTTAATTCTCACTATAAGATGAAGCCGAGTGTCACGTGTGTCGATGTTAAGAAGCAAGTGATTAACTGCTTTAGTGCAGATCAAAAATAAGTTTCTATTTTCAATAATATTAAGTTATGATAAATTTATACTATGAAAAGACCACTTCAAAAAAATATAAAGAAATCAGCTTTCGTTATTACACTAGAAAGGTAAAATTTCATGGAAATTTAAAAATTGTTGTCTATGATTACACTAAAGCCGAGTTAATCAAGGTTTGTTTCTCTGGGGCTTTTTCCCCAATATACTTTAATAACACAAACTACAGGTTAAAATATTCTTCAGCTCTGAGATTAAGTTATGTTTGAAGAAACCTTCATTTAAACTGTTCTATTAGCTGCAATTTGCAATTAATTCAGTAAGTTACCCATCTATAATATAAATCTCACCTGTCTGTATGTATGTATGTATGTATATTTGTATATCTGCCTAAAACTTTGGACAGAGGCGACGGATTTTTACGAGATCAGTATCGTTTTGAAGCTTGACCTTTCAGACGCCAAATATTGAAAAATTAGCTAAAAACATTCATTCCTTCACCCTCATCTGGGCAGTTTTCTCCAAGGAGGGGTCGCTTTTTTCGCCAATATTTTCGAAAGTCATCCCCTCTTTTCGGTTGACTAGCCTTAATTTAAACCTTTGCCACTTCTGGTTTGATGATGGATGCAACAGCAAAGACGTCACTTTTTTTTGTGTTCTTTTCCTCTTTGGCAGTATGGATCTGAGCCTGCCTGCCTGCCTACTACCACTTTTTTTTTTTTTTTTTTTTTGCTCAACATACACCTCCAGGCACCGAGGCTAGTTTCTTATAAAGTTTCTATCACTGTCTATCTCACTGCATGTTGTTTGACACCGCCACCACTCCACTCTTATTGTATACATTATCACTCACTTCCATCACTGTTTATTAACTGTCAAAAGTAATAAAGTCTATTGCTAACAAAAGGCAATATCACCAGTAATAATATTAAATCCGGAAGTGAAGAGAGAAAGAAAAAGATATAACTAACAAAAAGATAATTTCGAAATTTTTCGTCTAATTTGGATTTTTAAAAAAAGTTTTTATTTAATTAGTTTTGCCAACTCACTTTTCCTAATTAAAACCATCTACCCTGAGCTCAATGTATGACTCAACGGATTACATTTTTTTCTAGTAAACTATAAAGTGATATACAAACACACACACATATATATATATTATATATATATATATATATATATATATATATATATATATATATATTCCTTCTTAATACATTTAAGTTTATGAATTATTCAGTTTTTCTAGTTTTACTTCTAACAAATACTATTGCACCAAAAGAAGCAGGTGTCATTTAATGGTAATAATGTGCCTTAATCAATTCAAGCATGGTGGTTCAAATTATCTACCAGATGAGTGATCATATGTAATCCATGGTGGTCCGATCAAAGTAAAAAGAAATTATTGGAAAAAAAAAAATTCCTCACTGAGTAGAAATACAAAACTTATACAACTGTCAGATGTCTAAACATTTGATAACAATTTTGAACATCATTCCATACTGTTTTCTGGAATTTTCAAGATTAGGATTGACAATACTTATATTATTTTGATTGTATGGACTTATGTTTTCAGCTTGGTGTTATTCTCAACGTTTCAGCCGATGTAACTTCCTACCTTTAAGTGTATCTTGATAATGGCTCTCATTTTTCCACCATTCATCAATAAGAGCCATTGTCAAGATACACCTAAAGAAGGGAGGTTACATCAGCTGAAACGTTTTGAGAATAACCAAGAGAACAATAGTCCGAAAAATTCAAATACTACTTATCATTCAATACTTTTGGTATGAAGATTCATCATGAAAGGTATATTTCATTTTGAAAAATATTTTGCCTAAATACGTTTGTTTACTTTTCTTTTTCTTTTTTTTTTGCTGTAAAAAATAAGCCAATCATAAAGCTGCAAACTGTAGCTTGACAACATAAGGATGAGCCAGTCTTATCTGGGCCTTACTATTCCATGTTGTACGGAATACTCCCAAAGTTATGCCATGGAGATGTGGAGTTGCTACGATAAACAGAACTAAATTTATCGTCAAAAGTGGTTTTTATCTCTTCTGTGATTATTATTTTTTTTTTTTTTTTACTTATATATACCCAAATTAAATCAGTTTTAAATTCAATCATGACGGGTATTTTGGCAAACTTTAGTGGCGATTGGTCAAGCGACGTGGGCGCTACGCTGTAAACAAACAAAATTGACTGGAAACATAACCGCCTTGAAGGTAGAGAAATATTTGCAGGTGAAAGGCTTAAAAGACCCTGTAACATCAACAAACACATTTCTACATGACGTCTAAATTTCCTGCTTCACAACTTCTAGATGTAAAGTATTTAGAGAAAGAAAAAATAACTACAAAAACTTGGGAGCATTTAGTTTTAGGAGAATATTTATTACTTCATAGCAACTGAAAAGCAGACTTGGTGTTCAGAAAGTAAAACCACAGACAAAATAATTTAAGATAAATTTAACTGTTTATCTGATAGGAAAACATTTATAAGCTTTTAAATTAAGAGAGGGGCATGAGTTTTGGATGATAAATATTTCATACGTTTTATAGGAAAATTTTACCGGAAGAAAACATTTAGGATTATATAAACACTAGTGGGGAGATTCGACGTTGCTCGGGATTGAATGAAGATCAATGAATGTTCCACACGTCCAATAATTTTATTGTCATTGAAATTGGGGAAATCGCCCATTCGTCCATCAACGCAATCGATTGTCTGTTCTAGTTGAGAATCCAGCACGGTGCACAGCGACAGTCCACAATTCATTATAGTTTATATTCCACTATAGAGAATCTATTATTGATTTTATGGAATTATTTTTATATGATGACTTGAATTAAAGTTTAAAATGCAAACGTCAAGTACAGTGATTCAATTGTGCTCTAAACAAAAGCATTCATTTTGAACACACTCGTCTTATTAAAGAACCTATAGTTGGTTTTACATACTGGGGCCCTTAAGCTTGTGTGGTGAAAAAAAATTTTCAAATTCACTTGTGATGTTAGGCTGTATAAAAATGTTAACTTTGGTCAAAATTAGACTGTTCCTTCTTTAATGGGATTTCTTTGATTATCGATTTTTCATATTTATCAGACGTATTCTAATACAAAATATATCTTAAACAATCCCAAGTACATAAAATACATTTGTGTAAAGTTTCATTAACAAATAGGTCCGGCCGTTTTGGAGGCCATAGGTAGCACACACACAAAGTGCCTTTTATATATAAGTAGAGATACTAGTTGGAATACATGTCCCAAAATGGGTACATATTAACTTTTTTTATATACGTATAACTGAAAGAGTTGGAGATTTAACTCTGAGATGTGGATGTTTGTTATATTTTAAAATTATTCTGTTAACATACTAAATGATACACCTATAAAGTTGATTTTCTTGCTCTGACCTTGATATTAAAAGCCTATTTTTTCTATTCAAAAATTAAAACGAACTTCTTAATATACTCAGTCATGACTATGTGAGCGACTATATGAATGTTAACTAATTTTCATATTCCTTTGAAAAAACAAACGTTAATTACTTATTCAGTTTTTTTATAGTTTCTTATTAGATGACTGGTCTCATTTCACTGTTACACGTAATACCATTTATGAATAGTTTCTACATTCTGCATGGAATTTAAGATGAAAACGTTTAAGCACACGGAAATATTTTTATATCAATCTCTCTCTCTCTCTCTCTCTATATATATATATATATATATATATATATATATATATATATATATATATAAGTGATCTTGTCGGTTTGTATGCAAAAAGTCTCTACCAAACTTCTCTGAATTTTTTTAAATTTGATGTATAGGATATTTGGATTTATAGCACACTTTCGATTCAGTTATTAGTTAGCACAAATTTTGCTAAAGGGTCAAAATTGAAAACAAAACAGTTAACCTTGACAGGATTAGTTGAATAAAACGTTACTCCTGCTGTTACGTTTGCACATGTGCAAAATTAAACATTCATAATTGAAAGTCGCTTAATTTTTAACCTTTCATTTCCATTTGTCAGTAGCCCAAATGGTAACAATGTTGAAGAGATAAATATAGCTCGAGCACTAAACATTCTGGTTTTGATTCTAGCGGATGGTACCCAAGTCATATTTTTTATAATTTTTTGAATCATTAGAGAATTGATTTCATAAGAAATCTGCAGGCAACACCAGACAGCCTACTAGTATATATATATATATATATATATATATATATATATATATATATATATATATACACTTTTATGTCAACATACAAAGATTAAAATCAAGATATCAAACCTTATGTCTAGAATCCTTGTTCTAATTTTGATCAAAATCCATTACATGATTTTGATTCTAGAAAATGTTTAAAATGTAAGGATTAAACTTGTTTTATTTTACAATATAATTTCCCCAATATGTCACTTACTTAAAATTATTATATTTGTAAATTCTGTAAAATTAGATTTTTTATCTAATATAAACTAAAGTCTGTCTTGTTTTTTTTGTTTTTTTTTTTGGGGGGGGGGGCTTCTTTTTGTCATCGATAGCTTCCTTCCATCAAAATTAATATTGATTCTGATTCATTAGTTCTTTTGGTAGATCATTGCATTTCTAAAAAATAATAAAATATAATTCAATTTCTTCCACATAATACTTTGGATCGGAATTATTTTCATATAAATGGCATTTAAAAAACATATATACGTAAATCTATATTCATCAATGTATAGTTATTTCCCTTGTTTGGAACAAAAAATATTAAAAAAAAACAAAATCAAAGTAAAAAAATACTACTATGCAACGCCAGTTTGATACAGCTACTGACTTATACAAATTAACATTCAAATCCATCATTAGTAATCGTATCCAATTTGGTTTTTAAACAAATCAATGACACTTCAGTCAAAATCTTATTTTTTTATTATTATATTAATAAGCTTATATTAATAAGTTTTACTCATGTAACACAAATTAGAGAATTAGCTAATAATAAAAAAAATTCGATCCCTAAGTCTAAAATCTATTTTAAAAGATCAAACTCCAATTACTGCAAAAATTGCAAATTTCTGACTTTCAACTTGTAGTAGAAACTAAAATGAACCCCAAACTAGCACAATATTAAACTCTGTGCACGCGCGTTTGTGTGTGTTTTATTTGTTTATTTATTTATATAGTGAAGTAGAATCTCTTTCAAACGTTATAAAACCCACAATGAAAAATAAAATAAACTTAGTTTTTAAAGAATTACAAATTTTAAAAAAAACATTCTAAAGCCCAAAGATAAGTGATATTATATATATAAAATTATATATATTTTTTTTAATATTTACTAGTGAATGTAACAGATCTCTATTAAAAGATTTCTGCTAATTTGAAACATTTTCATAAATTCCATACAGTTCCATTAAACGCCCAATATATAACATATCTACATCTGTCACTACACTAAATGTTTTAAAATCATTAGTGTTAAATAATATTTGCATTGTTGAATTGATTTTTGCTAAGTTCAATATTTCACAGCAAAAATTCATAAAAGATGAATCTTAATTGTACATTTTATGGTGACTAATGGAGGTACTATTTTTTACATTTAAAATTTACTTTCATACATAATGTATTTCCACAATTTACAAAAGAAAAAAGATTTAAATTAACAAGAAAATAGTTTAAATTAAAATGAGAGAACAAAGAAAATTTAAATTAAAAAGAAAGAAAATTCAAATTAAGAAAAACAAAGCAGTAACTATAACAACTCAATTCATTGGGCAGACATGGTAAAAGAAAATATGGCATTCATTCTAACAAATACATCATAATTACAATATAAAACGAATTTCATCATGGCATTCATACTTTTTTTATGAATTAAAAGAGAAACTACACAAGAAACAATATCGTAAAAAATTCAAATACAGTCTCATTAATGTATTTTATTTTTCAAATGTACACAAGCCAAATGTCATTGTTATTTCAGTAAATTGTCCATTTTATGGGTGTATTTCCTTTTGAATCAAAGTAATATTGTGATATTAGTAGTTGTATATCCGGTGTCTTCCATCGTTTTTATTCTGTTTCACAATAAAAAGCAAAATGCGATTGTCTTCATAAACGGCCGTATAACAGTTTGATATAAATATCAAAAGAATCACTTTTACCAACATGTTTGACATAAACAATAGTTCTCAACCCGGAGTAAGCGGAGTCCACATGGCCCCTCATAGTGCATGTAACATTAGTATGGGTTCAATTTTCCTTCAAAACAAACTGTTGATACAAATCCTTTAGTTTTCTTCTTTTAATCAAAAATAGAATAAGCTATAGGAGTCCACCAAAATAAATTCCGAGCTGTTGGAAAACTGCTTCTGTAGTACCAGTATTCAAGAATTCTGGCGAAAGAACTGACCCATTAAATTATCGCCCTATTAGTCTCCTCCCACTTTTTGCCAAAATATTTGAGACCTTAATTAACCATGCTCTAGTCCAGCACCTTACAGATGCTAAACTTCTGACCGACCATCAATATGGATTTAGACAAGCCCGTTCCACGGCAGACATCCTCACTGTAATCTCTGAACGCATATACCATTCACTGGACAAAGCGGGAGAGGGCAGAGCGGTAGCTCTAGATATATCTAAGGCTTTTGACAGGGTATGGCATGAGGGTCTCCTCAGGAAGATTAGATCTTACGATATCACTGGTAGAATACTTAACATAATTAAATCCTTCTTAGATAAGAGAAAAATCCAGGTTGTCCTCGACGGTCGTACATCTAAACAATATGATATAAATGCGGGAGTGCCCCAAGGATCTATCCTTGGACCTCTGCTGTTCCTGATATTCATAAATGACCTCCCCGACAAGATTGCCTCTGAGATGGGTATATATGCTGATGACACCACACTCTATAGCAGGCACGACAGGAAAACAAACGAACATGTATCTAAAGTAATGGCAGAAACACTAGAGGATGACCTCCAATCAGTAGTGGAATGGGGACAAAAATGTATGGTAACGTTCAATGCCACCAAGACAAAACTGGTTTCATTCAATAATTACAAGAAACCTTCTCTACCACCTATAGCAATGGCCAACGACTCTTTATCTGAGAGTACGTCTCTCAAGCTCCTTGGCCTAACGTTCACAGGAAACATGAGTTGGAACAATTACATCGAGGGCATTGCCAGGGCCGCTGCAAGGAAGGTGGGCTCTCTCTACCGTGCTAGAAAACTTCTAACACCCAAAAGTATCCTGTACCTCTATAAGGCCACTATTCGCCCATGTATGGAGTATTGCTGTCATATTTGGGCCGGTGCATCGGCTACTAGTCTCTCGCTCCTTGACAGGGTTCAAAAGAGAGTCGCAAATCTGATAGGCCCTAAACTGGCATCTAAACTTCAGCCTCTGTCCCATCGTCGAAACATTGCATCCCTCTGCCTGTTCTACAAGTATTATAATGGTGAATGCTCTGAAGAACTGCAAGCACTTGTGCCCCCACGACATGAACACCCTCGACAGACCCGACAAGCTGCAAAATCCCACCCCCACACTGTAGAGATCCCTAGATGTAAAAGATCTTTCTACTCCAGTAGTTTCTTCCCCAGAACTGCTAGACTTTGGAATTCCATTCCAGGTCACTGCTTCCCCAACTGTACTGACATGCATAAGTTCAAGTGCAACGTGAACCAACATCTCGCTGCCCTAATCCCTACATAGTACCCCAGTAGATGTTTCCCCTGATAGTAGCCCCCTACACCAAAGTGGCAATATGCCTTGTTTGGGGTGAAAATGTAATAAAAAAAATAAATAAATAAAAAAAAATTGAGAAAATAGAGATCCATGGGTAAAGAAAAGGTTCATAACCACTGAGTTAGAGTGGTTCGCTAATGTGTCAGAAGACCAGGTTTCAATCCTTAGTTGAGCTACATCAAGGATAAAAAAGATACTTACTGCTCCTTATTAAATATTCAACATTTTAAAGTGAGGACAAAGGAAATTTATTATTTTACTTAAAAAAACATTTCTAAAAAGAATTAATAAATAAATTTTTTCTAACATGTTTAAATAAAGTTCAGAATGAGTTAGTTTTTCCAATTTCTTTCACATTGTGATCACTAAGAATCAGTGTATTAATAATTTTACACTTGCTATCTTGTTTGCCAATCGTTATTATTACCAGATTTCCAATGTCAGAAAGTATAAGGTCTGATTCACTATTAGGATTCCAAAAATTCCGACTAACTCCTTATTTTAAAATCTTCCAATATTCATATTGTCTGTTGATTTGGGGGGAATTAAAAACATCCAACTCCTAGCATTCTTACTTTCAAAACCTCTGACTGCAACTAATTATTACAAGAGGTTTTCTAATGAAAAACGTTTTTGCTTATATGATTACAATTAGATCAAAATTTACATTCGAATTACAGATTTTAAATTATGTTATTTTTTCACGAGACTTTCGTTGGTATACATTTTTTTTTTTTTTTCAAAGAAGACTTCTTTCCCTCATTTTGCTGGTGGTATATAGGGTTACGGTTAGGACCCATGTAGAGAGAGCAAAATATACGTCCGATCTTCTTGGCGGTTGTTGTGAAGTCAGAATCTGATATATCTTCATGATTGGTGCAATTCTGAACAGGAGTTTGATCACCTAATTGAACATATTATTTTGTAAAGTTATTTGAGAATTTTACAACATCAAATAATGCTATGATTCTTTTATCAAATGAATACTGAATTTTTGCCTTTTTATTTTGTTTTCTGTTAAATATATAAAAATCATTAAAAAAAATAAAAGCACAAGAAAAATAAACAAAACAAATACTAATAATATTACAATAGGAACTCGGGTTAATACCAGGGTTGCAAAGTCCAAAAGTATGAGGGCTGACTCTGATCAGACTCATAGGATTCCAAAATAGCTGACTCTTGTTTTGAAAGTCTTCCAATATTCACACTGCTGAATCTTTGGAAATAAAAAGAAGTTCTACTCATTCTTAAGAGTCCTACTGAGTTCTTCAAAAACATCCGACTTCAGAGCTCTGTTTAATACATCTAATTTTTACTAAAAATTTTCTTAGCCAGATAAGTAATCATATAAAAAGATAAGCACTTTGCAATGAAACAAACGTGTTTAGATCTTTCATTTTATGCACTTGTGTGTTTATAGTGTAATTATTATTTATGATATGTGCAGGCGTCTGTCAGCGATATCATGCTATTGGTGGATAAACTATCAGTGCTGACCGGCACTGTATGCGTTTAACTCGAGTGCTAAAAGGTCCAAAAGATGAATGTCACAAATAAATTGTTGCTGCAAAAATAGGGAAACTCTTGTCAGCATTTAAAAGAAAGTTATTTATTATTTTATTTTTTTTTTTTTCATCTAAGTGCAAATCTATGCTGTTTCAACAGGATTGTTTTGCTTATGACATGCCTTAACCTACGTTGTTTATTGTTAGGTGGGTGGAAAAGTTTTTGACACATGTGCAACGTGTACATCGAGTCACTACAAATCGGTGCAATGTCTATCTATCATGCAAACAATTTGCTCACAACAACGTGTGTGTATATTGGTGCAAACATCTATAAATTAAACAATACCTTGTTCTGATTTGAACAGGGTGTCGCCCTGAGTTTATTTGTTTGATTAGGCAATCTAAATCCATAGGTTCTAGTCAATGATTTCTGTGCAGGTTTCTTTTTCATTTGAAACACACTTTTGCCTGGATATATCAAGAAAATAAAGAAACACAAAACATATAACAATAAGAAACAAAAAAAAGAATCAACACTATTATAAATAAAACCGGAGAATATTTATAAAAGTATAAAAGTGCTCATAAAGATATTTTAATAATTTTATAAGAAATCATGCCATATATAATATGTCTACTATCTATAAAAATTCAAATTTCGGGTTAACTACTGCTTTTTAAAAATGTTTTAATTCCTAAAGGCAAGAGAAACGAAGAGCATCTGCAAGTACTTTTACTTTTTCAACTGTTTCTAGATTTCAACCTAACAAAAGTATAGGTCGATCTTCTAATCTTTTGCAAAAAAATAAAAAATAAAATAAATAACATTAAAAAAGTTACTTTCAAAATTTGAAAGGTTCCTTTTAAATAGAAATTTTGATTTATAAATATACTAGCTGACATTACTAACTCACTATTGCTTTGCAAAATTCGCTACTTGAAACCAAAATTTAAAATAAACATTTTGTTCAATTTTTTTTTTTTTTTGTAAACACAAAAACACTCACATTTATTTCTATAAATAAACCAACTTTAAAATTTTTTGTGATTTTGATACCAATTTGTCTTTTGAATAAGACAGTATATAAATAAACGAAACAAGAAATCAATTCGCCTGAGAAAGAATGTGTGTAAGTAAACATAAACAATTTTTTAAATTAGCGCTACCAGAGAGGGAGGGGGAAGGAGAAAGCAGTCATCTCCCTCTCTACGAACTCTTACGTCCCATCGGTATATATATCTTTCTAACTACTTAACATATTAATTTTAGAACTTCTTTAATTAATGAGCATATTTAAAAAAAGTTTTCCATAATTTATCCTTTTTTTCCCCCCATGAAATCCCTTTAATTTCTGTTAATATTGACGAAATTATTATATATATATATATATATATATATATATATATATATATATATATATATATATATATATAATATAAAATAGGCCCAAAAAATTAAAAATCCATAACACCAAACATGAATTATTAACTAAAAATAGTTATCCAAATTAGATAAAAATTTTAAATAACTGTCTTTGGTTATTTCGTCTGTATTATAGATAGAGAATTTCAAAATAATAATTTAAATAAAAGTAACCAGTTTTTAAATTAATAAAGGAATAAAATTTATTCATTTAGATTAGAAAAATATCCGCCATAAGATCAGTAAAATTAACTAAAGTTTTGCAACACATTTATATCCACTTATGAAGACTGAAATAAAAACATGATTCTCAGCCTTATATCTAGAATCCTTTTTTTTTTTCATTTTGATCAAACTCCATTGTATGATTGTTATTCTAGAAAATGTTTAACATTTAAGACTTAACCTTAAGTGGTTTTAAGATATTGAAATTAATAAAATCTTACTTAATTGGTGTCACATGACTATGGATCAAATTCAATGCAAATCTGATGTGTTCGAATTGTCAAATAGACGATTGTACTGATATTTCTACTCCTAAAACTCTAAGCTACTTCAAAGAAACTATCTGATGTCTAATGCCTATTGCTAAAAATTTGCAAAAAAGAAAAAAAAATCAGATTTATCCGAATTTTCACAAAAGGCTTTTCCACTCCTTTTTTACCCCCTTTGCACAAAAGTAAATTAAACTCACATTAGCACCTCTTACACCTAGCACCTGTGATTCAAATTTCATAATTAATTAATTTAAGAGTTAATTCTGTGCATACAAATATAGATACATATACAGATACCTAACTTTATATAGTTTGATACTAAAATTCAGTTTTGTTTTCCAACTTATAAACCTTTAAATTAACTAATGTACACCAAATACCTGTTATACGATTAATTGAACGCAAGTTGCTATTTAGGAGGGTAGTTGTGGGTTCATACCTTTCCCAATAGTATTAATGTGTAAGAGACCACAGAATTCACAAGCATTTCAACTAAACAAAAAAAAAAAACACTGATTCCGTAAGCCTCAATCGGATCTATTAAGTCAAGTAAGTATTCTTTGCTTGAATGTCAAATTTCTTTGAAATATTTGTTACTTTGAAAATAAATAAGATTCCTTTTATAAGCCAATTAGAAAAGAGAAAAATTTTAAACAAAATCTATAAAAAATGAAATTATTAAACTTTTTAGTTTATTACGATTAAGTGTTTAATTTCGACGCAAAAACTATTTAAAAAAAAAAAAACGGAGTATTTTTCAAAAGTTATTAAAATAGTAAGTTTTCAATCTTGTTAAATCTTGAATCTAGTTACAAGTTTTAAATCAAACATAGACATGGCAACAATAGAAAAGAAAATTTCAAAAACATTTTGTCTCAAGAACACAGAAAAAAAATAATTATAAAATATTTTTGTTTTCAAAACATTTTTCTCAAAATATTTTAAGTAAAAAATATTTTTAGCTAACAAATTTAAAATAGTGAACGTTTCAGAAATTTTTTTTTTATGTTTCTGAATTTTTTAGATAATGGTTCATAATTTGGATTATTCAGACTAGTATTCTCATTTTTAAGTGTTATTAACCTCCGACCATTTTAGAGTGTATCCTATTGAACTCCATAATATTTTTGTCAAACGTGGGAATCTGCACAGACTTTAGAACAGAACCCTTTATTTCATTCTGTATGCTCTCATTCTGTTAGCCACGATTTATTTTATTGCAAAATTGATATTAAAGCGTATAGTAATGAAAGTTTTTAATCTTGATATTGCTTTGTTTTTGTACAATAGAGATCTAAACAAAGTTTCTTTGCGGACATAAAAAACTGTCTAGGCACCACCACTCTCGGTAACCACAGTCTAGGTCAGTGAAAGGAGTCCTTCCAGACTGAGGCAATTTTTATTTGTGTCTAAATTCAGAGTGAGCTTTTTTTTGGGGGGGGGGGACTTTCTCTACAGTAAAAACCGACCTTTTACCTTACTGTCCTTTTGAGGAGGCAAGTAAATAATTAATTAATTAGTTAATATTTATCTAAAACTATTTTAAATAGATGAATAGAAGAATCCATGGGAATTTTTAACAACTAAAACAAAAAAGGGTGTGAAAAAAACGAATACAACAAATAAATGTTACTAAAGGCAAGACAAGTTACTCTACCTACCTAGATAAGTTTTTTGCAATGTTTTAGCTTATTTTAATGCATTTTTTTTTTTTTAGTTTAATATACAACTAATGTCAATTCTCAAGTTAGAACGAGAATAAAAATGGTTGACATTGAGCATTCATTTGAGATCTTGATAATCGTTAAAAACTTGAAAATTAAACAAAAATTTTAGTTATAAATTATAATTCGGTTTAGCATTAAATTTTTACCCACTTGGTGACAGTTATTTGCTGTGTTTATCTTTAATTTTCCAATTTTGAGCGATTATCAAGGCTCCACCTGGCTGTAATGAGACTGCCATGTTTTTTTTTCGTTCTAACACAAAACTTGACATCTTTGTTTTGAAATAAGAAAAAAAAATTTTTTTAAATAAGCTAAAA
Source organism: Euprymna scolopes (assembly GCF_053919585.1). Classification (NCBI taxonomy): domain Eukaryota; kingdom Metazoa; phylum Mollusca; class Cephalopoda; order Sepiida; family Sepiolidae; genus Euprymna; species Euprymna scolopes. Next base: position 102,931,387 of record NC_136482.1, on the reverse strand, counting down.
CTTATCCAAGTAGATACAAGACTAACTTATCTTGCCTTTAGTAACATTTATCCGGTTTTTTTTTTGGTTTTTTGTTTTTTAAATTTTTTTTTTTTTTTTTTTTTTCGCACACGCCTTCCTCGTTAAAAATGCCCGAATACACTTACTCACACGATAACAAGTTATTTTAAGTTCATTGCACATAACAATTCTGGTATGATTGCTAAGATACCTTTAAAAAAGACATACCAGTTATCAAAAATTACACATTTTACAACATGATAAGTGGGTAATTATTATCTAGCAGACAAATTTTAAAAATAAAAATGTATATAAAAAAAAAATATTGACAAGTATATTCGGTAGAGAAATAAGAAAAAAGAGTTGATACATATTTCCAGTAACAACCGTTTCGTTGGTCGGTAAATATGTAATTGATACATTTATCAAGTCAAAGTAAAACTCCAACAGAAGATTTGAACTGCTTAGCAGCAAGTAATGACACATTTTTATGTTAATTGGACTTGTCATTATCATGTCAAGTTTTTCTTTCTTTTTTTAACCCCCACTCACTCTCTCTGACGAACTAAAAGCAACCAGCTAGCCAACTCGTTATTCAACCTTTCAACGATCGTAGACGGTTAACGTTCTATTGAAATCAAACCCCAACATTGCTACTCAGTTTGTTTATATAATAGCAAGAAAAAATAATGAAAAACAGAAAATACTGTAACTGCTACATGTGCTGAAAAAAAAACCCCAAAAAACAATGGGTCTTCTAATACATTCAAATTCTTTCTTTTTCTTCAAGTCGGCTAATTTTCTGTTATGTACCTCAAAGCAAAAGAATTTTTACATTTTGAATTATTTATTGTAAACCCAGAAATTCTAAATATTTACAAACAATATTAACCATTTTTAGCCTAGATAAAAAATATACTTTTTAACTTGATGGAAAGAGAAAAAAAAAAGGAAACATTTCTTTTTCTGAATATATATTTCTTAATTTTTAGGGATTCATTGCAATTCAGTGCAAAAGCAAAAGGTACAAAGGATGCTTCTCCTAAATTGAACGAATTCCATTTCAATAAAGTCTATGTCATGGCTAATCTCTGATGTACATAATGTTTTCAATTGGAGACAAATTAACTTATGTCAAAATACATATCACGTCATGTGTCAGAGGTAATAAATAAATGCCTACATAAATTACAAATCTGATAAAGTGAAGTGAGATTTTCTCTATTTCAGTTCCTGAGATAGACTAATAAATAAAAATTGCAAATACAAATCGACTTCAGCATCAATTTAGGCTTATTAATGAAGCACGTTTTCAAAAACTTTAAGTTGGTTTCTTCAGCTTTCTTTGATTTTGTTATTTAATCCTGTTCGATATTTTCTTCACGGATAGTCATCTATACAGAAAGTCAGAAGAATTGACACTCTTAGATCTTCTACCAGTACGACTACCACCTAGATACACGTGGAAGAATTTTAATGGAACACAGTAATATATAAAATCTTACAAAGTTATACGATTTACATATTTCATACTTAAAGTTAGTTAGTTTTTTTGTTTTGTTTTTTTACTTTTCCGCTTGCTATTTTTTTGTTTTTTGTTTTACATAGGAGTCATCACTTATCAAGGCCCGGAGGCCACTCGAAGATAAGGGTTATTGAGTGTACAGTAATCAAGTGGATAATATCGTAGTAATCATTAGTAATGGAAATTTGGTAGATTGGATTACCTAAGGGGGAAGTTCATCAAGAATTTGTTTATGTTGACTTAAAGACAACCAAGTTGTAGTTAGCTGAGAAACGGGCAAATGGAAGAGAGTTCCACAGGCGTGCAATTCTAAGAAAAAAGCTTTGTTCATGGAGTCTACGTTTTGACTTAGGCACAGTCAAAGAGTGGGGAAAATTATTGATAGTGGTTTCAGCTAGACGGCTATTTTTTGTGAAAAATTTGGCGGAGGGAGAGGGCAGAGATTGGAGCTCAGACGAGCACGAGCACTTACCATGTTTTACATTAATATTGTGAGGGTCTTCGTTTGAATCAGACAACCATAAACTTCAAATAATTCAACAGTTCAAGTCTGAGACCAGGAGTTTCTTGGATTATTCTACTTTCCTAGGTAACCCCAGAACATATTTTTGAAAGTCATCCCCTTCTCGATTGACTAGCTTTAATTTAAACATTCGCCACTTCCGGTTTAGTGATAGACGCAACGGCAAAGACATCACGTTTTTTTTTTCATATTCTTTTCCTCCCTCATGGTACGGGTTCGAGCCTGCCTGCCTACTACCACCTTTTTTTTTTATTTTTTGCTCAACACACACCTCCAAACACACACCCGGGCAACACCAGGCACCCAGGCTAGTTATTCATAAAAACTGAAAGGAGTGTAGCCAAATAGTTTTGACCCAGCTAGATAGATCCATGGAATGCTATCTTTAACTGAAAGTAGACCTAACAGTTAAAGATATTAACACTCATATAGGATGCCTATAAAGTTTCTTTATCATTTAAAACATTTTTTAAATGTTGTTCCTTCTCTTGAAGAGTAGCCATTTTATAAGGGTTCACTTAGCAGTTGTAACAAAATATTGACTAAATTAAAATTATCTTTATATTTTGAACATCAAAAATTAATAAAATAAAAGTTTGATTACACTTATTAGTTTGGCAAATGTTATAACTTAAAATGTAAACAAAAAATAAACCTGTTAAAAATTAATTCAAATTTCTTAAAGGAAAAAAAAGAAAACTGAGAATTATCCTATTTTAAAACTTTCAGTATTTTTTCATTAATCAATGATTTTATAATTAGATATGTTAGTAAAAAACAAATAATACTATGTGAATTGTTTGGCTAATAGCTTAAAAAAAAAAACGCCTGTGTTCAATGCAACTGGTTTGTTACAAATATCAATAAGGATAACTCCATCAAAGTGTCTGAAATTGAAAAAGGTCTAAATATTTTAAGCAATAAAATGAACTGAATAAATTAAACAAGTGTTTTCTTTTGGTTTCCTTTTTTATTTTTATAGGCTGGTATGAACTTATGTCCTTTTTAAATTAACAAGTACAAACCTAAATCACCTGCTAACGTTCAGCTGAACACAAGCCTTGCTTAATAATACATCTAATGTAATATATGAAGAAAAGATTATAAAAATACTTACCTGTCCACAAACGAATATAAAAAAAGGTGGCATTTGCTATACTTAGTTCTCTACACCACAAATAGCAAAAAGTAATAAAAATATATCTAAAAGAAATATGTACTAACAAAAGATTATAGGTTGTTTCTTCTTGATACAAGTTGGGAGAGATCATCAGTGTAAATATTATCTATAAACGTGACTGCATGCTCTTCTGGCTTACTCAGTCCATTTAAGATCTACCCTTATAAATACTGAAGACTTGGAATCAGGGTAATTCCAACAGAGGAGTACATGCTAATTTGATCCAAATTAAATACCCCATAACAACTTTAATCGTCCCAACACTAGTCATAAGTAATTAGAATTAAAAATAAAAGACTAGTCATAGTAAGTAATTAGTATCGAAAAACAAAAACAAAACACTAGTCATAATAAGTAATTAGAATCGGAAAAAAAGACTAGTAACTAGTATCGAAAAAAAAAAAGACTAGTCATAAGTTATTAGAATCGAAAAAAAAAGACTAGTGATAAGTCATTAGAATCGAAAAATAAGACTAGTCATAAGTAATTAAAATCGAAAAAAAGACTAGTCAAAATAAGTAATTAGAATCGAAGAAAAAAAAACACTAGTCATAAGTAATTAGCATCGAAAAACAAAAACCTAGTCATAATAAGTAATTAGAATCGGAAAAAAATAACCTTTTGGAGCATCAAAATCGATATTGGAAAAAATTTTGCTTAATTTCCGATTCCAAAAACTATTCTTTAAATTGTTATTATTTTAAACCTTATTTTCCATTTCTGGTACTAATGATGAAAATAATAAACAGGCATTGATTCTAAACTACCAGTAAAACTAAACTGTATAGCTCATAACGAATTTAGGTAAAAATAGCATAAGTTAAAATAGTCAGCTAAAAATGGCACAAACGAAAACTACACATGAAAATCTCACGATGAGATTATCAAAAACATTAGGATTGTCAAATTAAAAAGAACTTTATATTTAAAAGTAGATGAAGACTCTCTGCAAACCGTAGGTTTACTTTTGGTAGCTTTGTAACTCTTGGTTTCTCTTATGTTACCCTTTGGTCTTTACATTCAATGACGATGTTTTTAACAAAGGGGAAAGAATTTGTTTTCTGGATCAGAACCAATCCATCTCAGACTTATGGTTATCTGTTTATTTGTTTTTTACCTTGAAGTAGTATTTTTCTGCCACCTTGCATCAAGTTTCTTAATGTCTTGTCTGGTACGATTCCCATAAAAAAACAAAAAAACAAATAAAAAATAAAATGAACCTCCATCCCATGAAATTATGCTGGATTAGGCAATTTTAAAATCAGAATTGGTAATTGTATTTGAATCAAAAATTTTATCAGAATCGGGAAACATGTGAATCGTCCCATCACAATTTATGTTCAGCAAAATGAAAAGCAAACATACATAGAGAACAAGTCACTTCTTTTTAAGGATCGATTTTCAAATTGCATGTAGATATGACCACTAGGGGGATATATCTGAGAGCAGAACACAAGCTAGTGAAGATCTATATACTTTTTTTTACAAAACAAATATAACCATGATTTGAGGGGGGGGGGGAATATTACATTTCTATGATATTTAATTCAACAAAGTTGTGCTACCCAGTCGATGTTTTTTTTTTTCCTAGTTATTAATATATTATATCATTTTGTGAAAAAAATCATTTTGGAAATGTATGATGATCTAAAATATTGATTTAAAATAAGTGTAAACAAACTACAATACATTTTATTATTAATATTGACAATTGGTTAAAATATCAAAAAAATTAAATATTTTTTAGCAGTTTATATTTGTTTTCCCCCTACCTATAGCCTTGATCTTTTCAAGACAAAGTCCAATAGGCATCTCCTGTCTTCGTGATAATCATCTGTTCTTGTTAGCTGCTTACATTAAGTGGCTTCATGCCTTGTCTGGAGCGATTTTCCATTAATAATGGAAAAAACATCTGGCCACGATATCTAATCAAATGTCTTGCAACAATTTTTTTTAAATTGTACAGTCTTTATGGAGACCCTGCATAACTGCATGGTAAACAATATATTCTATAACATTTCTTATAAATTGCTTATTTACTTATATTAGACAAAAAATGCCTTTTAGATAATTTTCAGTCTAGCTCATGTAGAAGGCTCATAGGGCTTTATTTGAAGGAATTTTGACCAAAAATTCTGAACCCATAACTATTGCTTGGTTGAAATATTTCTATTCATCTGGATCGAATAATATCTTCCAGTTAATTTCATTTTCCGTTACACATGAAAAGGTGTAAGAGTACAGATAGTTGCTAATAATTATTCATAAAAACTAAAAAGGAGTGTAGCCAAACATTCTTCTTTTTTTTTTTCTTTTTTTTTTTACCTAGCCAGATAAGTCTATGGAATGTTATCTTTAAAAGTATACCTTAGATTACTCAGGTAGAGATAATAACACCACATATAGGATGTCTATAAAGTCTCTTTATAATTTACAAATTCTTTCAATTTTGTGCCTTCTCTTTAGAATTAGCTATTTTATAAGCATTCACTTAGTCCTTCCAGTAACAAAATATCTGAAATACAAAATTTTATTGATAAAAACTTCAATAAACAACTGATTTAAAAAATGAAGTATCGCTGTCATATTTGGGATGATGAATCATCTCATTTGAGGGTTCTTGATAAGATTTAGAAATTATATTAATAGTAATTTAATTGGCCTCATCTTTTCGCACAGACATGATGTTGTTAATCTCGGTCTTTTTTATAAATACTATTATGGCATATGTTCTTCAGAATTATCCGATCTATTCCCTGCTTCATTTGTTCCAGCTCATTTGACACCTTGGTCTAGTGGTCTCCATAAATTGTTTTGATACCGTATTGTAACACAGCTTCCTATTTCAGTACTTTCTAAACACTGCAGGCTTGTGGAATTCTCTTGTCTGCTTTCCTCCTAACTATAGCTTTGATCTTTTCGAGACTAAGTCCAATAGGCATCTCCTGTCCTTGCGATAATCATCTTATGTTCTTGTCAGCTCCTTACATTAAGTGGCTTCATGCCTTGTCTCGGGCAATTTCTATTGATAAAAGAAAAAAAAATATCTGCGCACGATATCTAATCAAATATCTTGGCATAATTGTTTTTTTAATTGTACAGCCTTTATGGACCTCTATATAACTGTATAGCAAAAAAATGTATTCGATAACATATTTTGTATAAATTGCTCATTTACTTAAATTAGACAAAAAAAAAAGCCTTTTAGATAACTTTTAGTCAAGCTCATGTACAAGGCTCATAGGACTTTATTTTAAGGAATTTTGACCAAAAGTTTTGAATCCATACCTATTGCTTGGTTTTACAAGGAGAAAGAATCACTCCAACTCAGTATTAAGAAAATAAGCTGCCATCTTTTTACTTACGAATAGAGGTTGTGAGCTCAAACCTCACTAGGGGCATTAATATTTTTACTCTGATTTTATTCAAAATAAACATTTCAATTTACAATATTAAACAGTTTGTTTAATCTTTGGGGTTTTTTTTTTCTATCATTTACATAATTTACAGAAATTAGGATTCCAAGCAACGCCGGGTAGACCTGCTAGTTTTAAATATATTCTTCAAAATTTTCTTTTTAGCATGTGTATGACACACAATAGTTTGATTAGATTTTCTGAGTGATTTAATGCTAAAACATAATATCTATTGTAAACAATTTATTGAATACAAGCTGCTATATTTTACTCATAGCAAATAGTAGGTTAAGATTTTACTCGATGATATTAGGATAGAAATGAGCATGACATTGTAACGAAATTGCTCTAGTGATCAAAAAAGGAGGATAGTAAATAAGAATTATAACCTAGACGGTAACAAGATGTAGTACAGCAGTGTGGGTAGATGTCATATTTGGAATGCAACTGTGATTGTGCTGATAATTTCAAGGTTGATACGAAAATGAAAAGTATAATCATTTTGTTGTTTGTATTTTGATTGAAGAATGTGTTAAAATAATCAATTGTAGTATCATGCCACCAATCAAGAGAGGATCAAGGCAAAGAGCAGGGTGAGACTTGGGATAAAAGTGAACAGACGTTTCACCTTGTGCTTCTTTTAGCTGGGGCTGTATCTGTAAAGTGTACCAAGAGACTATTCACTTTCTACTCCAACAAATTGTAAACTATAAAAAAAATTCTCGCTTTGATTCCTTTTTGCCACAATAACTTTCACGTTTTGATACAAATAAAGAACACATGACAATATGTCCAGAAGAATAATAGAATTCGATTTGGCAATTCCATAACCTGTGTCAGTGACCGTTATGACACTTACATATTATGTACAGAATATCAGCTTCATATCATAAAGTATATTCTAAGCTATATTCTGTCTTATGGACCTCAGATAGACACATAGGGAACAGACTTTCAAAAAAAAAAAAAAACGCCTTAAAAAAATGGAAACAAATTCTTTCTGGCATAAAAATAACAATCAGCAAAATAAAGATTAAAAGCAGATACTTCCTTATTTTCTAGTGGTAATCAGACAAGGTTATCAAATTTCAGACTTTTTTTATGCACATTTTAAAAATGTCAAAGCAATTTTAGAAAGCAGACAAAAATTGTTAATAACTCCAACAATTCTGTTTACAAGACAACACAAAAGAATATTGATATTTGCTACCAGAATATTAAATCCTAAAATGATATAAATCCAATAAAAAAACAAAATGTCTTTTTGATACAATAGTTTGTTTTTTTTTTTGTTTTTTTTTTTAGGTGGCATGCGAGTTATTAGCTTTCTCTAAGGTAGGAGTCACAAAAAAACTATTATGGATAGATTTCCGTGGGTGAGGCAGAATTAACTTCTTTTCTCTGGAACAGACCCTATTGACCTTAAAATTGGTGGACTGTCTGCTTTTACACAGTGGTTTCATGATGAAGTTTAATATAGCATACATTTATTAAAAACTAGGCCACCTGTTGGGTCAGAATTTGTTATATACATTAGATATTTATGAAAATTTATGAACGTTTCTGAATTTTTGAGATGAGGATTGGTTATATGTATTATTATTCATCGGACTACTGTTCTCCTCTTGAGTGTGATTTTCACGTTTTGGTCGATATAACCTCCGACCTTCTTCAGGTGTATCTTGTCGAACTCGGGAATTTGGATGGAATTTCGAGCGGAACCCTTTATTTACTTCACGGGGGTAGTGTGTTCTTGTTCCGTAAGCCATGACTGGATAGAGGTTCTAAGTAATTCGCAAATGTATATTTCAGTCACCCACACTGAGGATTTGAGGTTGAAGGTTCAGTAGTTCGATGAATAATAATACAACTTTTATGAATTTCTAAATATATGGATGACATCACAAAGTGAGTTTTATTCTTTTCTATTTTTAAGTTGCTTTAAAATGCTATCAAACTGAGCCTTTTGAAGGGTGAGTATTCACTCCTTAGTACAAATTTATTTTTGCATAGTAAACTTTAATTAAAGTCAGAAATTAATTTTTTTTTCATCAAGTTTAAGGAATTCAATATAATTTTCGAATTTCGAAGTGTCATAATCGTAAACAGGCCAGCTATATTTTAAATTTATTGGCAATATTTAAAAATAGCTAACTTGTATTTATTATCATTGAGAAATTTCCAGATTAAAAAGTAATTTTTAAGCTTTGTATTATTTAGATTATTCAAACCACTGTTCTCATCTTCAGTGTTATTTTTACAAGGTTTTGGCTGATGTAACCTCTGGCCTTCTCCAGGCGTGTCTTGTCGAACTTGGGAATTTATGTGGAATTTTGAATGGAACTATTTATTTACTCCATAGGAGTGGCAAGCTCTTGTTTCGGCATCCATGACCAGGTAGAAGTCTGCAAGGATCTGTAGCATAATGGATAAATTAATAAGTAAAATTCAGTTCTAAGTAATACTCTTCTGGAGGTTGAAGGTTCAATCCTCGGTATGGATGATACTAAAGAATATAATTATGAACTAGCGGGACCTATGGAAATTCCACAGCAGACTCTTTCATATGTAATATATTGATGTTGGCATTTTGTGGATGTTCAGCATAAATGGAGATGCCCTGATATTATTGTAGCTCTTTTGTTAAAACTGCAAAAATATTTAAGCTAGCAGGGACGCTCGGCATAGCCCAGTCATAAAATATGCTTAGATATATTTTAATTTATGCAGATTTCGTATATATTATTAGAGAGTCAATTTTCTATCGATTCTTATACATCAAAGTTGTGATTTCAAAAAATAAAAATATATATATATATATATCCATGACTTGGATGTATCAGCTTGAATCGAAACTGAAACCAAAACTTATGAAGAAAAAAAAAAAAATATATATATATATATATATATATATATATATATATATATATACACACATACACACACACAACTTATGTTCCTTCAGCTATAATCAAAACCGAAACCAAAACTTAAGAATTCTTGGTAAAATTATTTATTACAAGAAATGGAAGGTCATAACAATTAAATGATAGTCACTCAGAAGAAAAAAGATGTGACACACAAAATAACACACACGCTATCATTAATATATAGATTACTTAAGACATATCCAGTTATGGCTGACAGAAGGAGAGTATACTACCATCTATGGATTAAATAAAGTGTTCCATTTGAAATTCCATACAGATCTCCGAGTTCAGCAGAAAGATTTCAGAGTTTGACAACATACACTCTAAGATTGAAGACTGAAACATGAAAATAACACTCAAGATGAGAACAGTAGTCCAAATAATGCAAATTATCAATCCTCATATAAAAAATTCAGAAACCTAATTTTGAAGCCTTTAAAATCATAAATAGAAATTAATTTCAAGCTTGAATTTAAGCTAAAAAGGCAGAAATCAAATATTGTGGTTAGTTCATGATTCTGAACCAAAGAAAAACATTATTGTCCTCCAGCATCTCTGTTGAATCAAAGCAAACAAGTCGGTCTGTAGTTTCTTGGTTTCCTCAATTTTCTCGCTAGTTATTTACAAACATAGTAACATTTGACAGAAATACAAAGGTAACATAAGGCTAAACTAGAGTGTGTAGTATATCATACAAGTAAAACATTTATATCTTCAGAAACCATCAAATTTTGTTTGGAGATGGTAACAATTACCTCTTATAAATAATGGTGTTTTATTTGTAGCATAAGAAATATTTGAAAAAGAAAAGATTGTTTTGGTTTATCGGTTGACATATCGACTTTTTGGGCTTATGTCATGCAAAAACTATTGTAAACGATTATTGATTGAATGTTGCTATTTACTCATAACTGGAGGGAGGGGGTGTTCATGCCTTTCCCAAAATAGTATTACGATGTCAGTGAAAGCGATATAACAACTAAATTTGGACACAGTTTAGCCAATTGTTGCTCTATCTGGGCTGGTGCGCCAACCAGTAGCCTCTCCTTCTTGGAAAGGGTGCAAAAATAATTTCTAACCTGATAGTTTCAAACTGTAAGGTTCCAACCCTTATTGCACCACCGCAGTGTTGCATCCCTGTTCTTACTTTGCAAATACTTGCACAGAATGTGCTCTGATGAACTTTTTGCACTTTTATCCCCCCCCCCCGGCAACAAAAAAAACAAACTCCAAACAACCTAACTAGAAAAACAATCTTTTCCTTCATTGTAGAGGTTACTAGATGACAGAAGATCTACTCTGGATCACTTGCCTTTGGAATTTTCTCCATTTTCCCCTGATAGTACCAACATACAGAAATTTAAATATAATGTGAAAATTTTGCTTCCCAACTCTCCACCCAGGTTTCCCCTCTTTAATTTGGCTCTTGTCACAGGAGTCCCCTTACATTCAGTGGCACTATGTCTTATTTGGAGGAAACAAAAATCTAATAAATGAATAAATTCAGCCACCATACTTTTCGTGTATATACACGAAAAGTATGGTGGCTGAAAACTCTTTACTTTCACTTTAACTTCTTAAGAAATAAAGAGTAAATAATAAAAAAAGATCTGTTATTATTCCCGGATTTCGACTTATCAGTTGTTTATACAAAGTAAATGCTATAAATCAAAATAAATGTGATATCAAAGATTGGTTTCAAGTAAAACTTTCTAAACAGTCCTGTAGTCAAGTTTTTATCACAGTTGGTATCAATGACAAACCAAATTCATTGAAAACATTAGAAAGAAAACAGATTTTATCCAGTATTTTTTTCTTTTATTAACTTATCAAATACAAGACAAAATGTTATGTTATCATATTCCTAATCTTTTCGCATAAAAATGTTCTTAACAACTAAGGAGTTTTTTTTTACAATTTCTAATATTCATAAAATAAAAAAAACTAAATCTTATAATTTACATATATATTTTAAATATAATTATCCACGGACTTCTTCTTGTTATAAATTCATACACCTCATCAGAGTGGCTAAACTAGATTCTAAACCAGGATCACAGTCAGAAGCTCTACCACTGAGCCAATCTCAGCTAGTATTGAATGTATCGCTTTTTTTATAGACATCATCTATTTGTTTATTTTTTCTGCGCTACTTCTGAAAGAAAACATTCTGTGTGTGTGTGTGTGTGTGTGTGTGTGTGTGTGTGTGTGTGTGTGTGTGTGTGTGATGCAATGCTCTTTGTGTAAACAAATGGAGCTTAGGCGTTTGGATAATGTTTGATCATTGCAATTTCACATACCCATCTTAGCAGCAGTTAAATAACGTAACATTTAGAAGCATGAACTGTTTACTAGGTGTTCGAGTTTCAATCTAGCTTGAGGTAGTTGCTAGTCGCACTGAAGAGCTGTGATACAGAAAAACTGTCGGTGATATATGTTCAAATTTGTGGTTTTCTTCATATTAGGAAGAAACACGTGCATCATAATATGGCTTTTCACTTTTGAAAATATTTGTCTGATGATCATATCACAGAAAATTTCTAAATAAATTTTCCTTTTAAAATACAAACAAAATTTTAAAGTAACTTTTAATGGGCAATTAAATGTGAAATTTCTTTTCAACAAATAAAAGCAAATTAATTTTGGAAGGGAAAATGTTTTTTATCAAATTTTACTAGAGTTTGAACTCGGGTTCATCAATACAATTTTTACTTGCATAATAGGTTTGCTATTTCTGTTTCTTAATTCCCATTTTAATGACTGAAAGAACTAAAGTGCTTTGGGTGAGGGTCTAAGTTTATGCTATAAGTTGATAAGCCAAAGTGCCATAGAAACACTCCCAGTGTTGCCCAGATTCCAAAGACTATTTTCTATTCAAATTGTCTAATTCATATTATATAACTCAACTAATAAAAATCTAACTTACATGTCTTCAACTGTCATCAGAAGTTAACAGATGCATGATCTGTAGCTGACTAACTTCAGATTTCATTTGACATGATTGTTGTAACAGCTTGACTTTTTTAAATCTAAACTGTCATTACTCTTATCAATCCTAATTACAAGCAGAAAATCTTATCCCCCTCCCTTTTTACCAATAAACAAAAAAAAAGCCTTTTCATAATTGATTCTCTTCCTTCAATAAAAAAAAAAAACATAAACGACGATTATCTTTAAATTTAAAATAAAGCAATTATACTTTTTATAAATAAGTAGAAAATTCAATGTTGGAAAACCATAATATTCCATTTTTTTTTAAAGGGTCTGCTACATTATAAAAGTTGATGTAAATTATCTATTCATATAAAGTTAAGTATCTATATATGCCAACCTGATAGGTCCTGAACTGTCATCTAAGCTTCATCCTCTGTCCTATCAATGAGATGTTGCATCCCTCTGCCTGTTCTACAAGTATTTTAAGGGGGAATGCTCTGGCGAGTGATTCAAGTGTAATGTGAACAGACATCTTGCTGCCCATCTCCTTTCATAATATCCCTGCAACATGTCTCCGATAGTATATATCAAAGTGGCACTGTGCCTTGTTTCGGGTGAAAATTGAATAAAAAAAAAAAATGTTTATGTATTTGTTGGTACAGAATTCACTCCTAAACTAATTAACCATCATTATGAATTTTGGAATACATCTGATAGATGTAAGGAATACAAATGTTGGCTACATTTAACATTATGTGAAGGATAAAAAAGAGGTGGAATCCTTTCATAGAAATTCAGTTACATACGGATTAGAAATATGATAACATACGTTTTTAAAGTTTAACAATTGCTATTAGATATCGATTAATAAATATTTCACAAATTTCAGTTTTTCTTTTTAAATATTTTACTTTTTTATGGGGCACAATATGAGCACAACCTCTCATTTGAAAATTTAAATATTTTATACTGACATTGAATTTGATCCATAGTTAATCGAGAGCAATTAAGCAAGATTCCATGAATTTTAATTTCTTCTTAAGATCCTTTAAATTTTATACATTTCCTAGAATGGAAATCATGAAATGGATTTGGATCAAAATTGGAATAAGGATTTTCGGCATAAGGTTTAGGATCATTTTATTTTAATTTAAATCTTCATAAGGGGACATAAAAGTGGTGCAAAATTTATGCTTGAGGAACTAATTTTATCCGTCTTGGCCAGGGCATTCTTTTAGTTGAATATAAATTTAAGTATATGTGAAACATTTCTTATTTTAGTTAAATACCATTAATTAATCTATGTAAGAAACCACAAATGTATCATATTATTAATTTCAATTTATTGTTTCAAAACTCAAATTCTTAAAATTCATGACTTTTATAGATATGTTTACATATTTAGTTATTTACTCTATTCTCCTATCACTCGAACCCCCTAAAGTGAACATGTTTTTTTTTTTTCAAGTAAGCTGGTAGCCGATGATGCATATAACTGAAGGGATTTAAAAGATAAAATAAGGGATTACTTAATCACAGAAGGCTAACACATGAAATGCATTCTACATGAATGAAAATAAGTAGAGAAACACTATTTATATTTCAATTTCAAAGCCCGGTTCTGTTAATGACGCGCCACACCAGGGGCCAACATAAATTGTCATGGCTTTATGAGTGCATCTCTATCGCCATTATTCATGGAAGAACACTGAGCCTTCTCTTGGCCTACGAATCCACTATAACATCCGCTAAAACTTCCTGATATTTTATATGTTGGTTTCAAGGAGGGTTATTTTATTAATTATTATTTGCCTCTCCATTTTTCTTCTGATTATTATTTAATGTTTGTTGTTATATTCCTAAAATGCTATTGACGTTGGACATTGTTTTAATAGCCCTCTTCGTATTTGTTAAATATTTTTTTAAACTGAATCTACCACTATTAGATCTAGTTTTTAATGCGATAATATATTTTGGGAACAAATGACCTAATGCTAAAAACAGCATTGTGTACAACATTTTAAGAATATCATATTTAGTTTAATACCCATTTTATATGCCGGCATGTGTTGGATGACTTTTAGAGATTAACTTCCAAATATACCTCTGACCAGGGATTTACTTATTCATCTTTCTCTAAGATTCCTCCTTATCACTTCGTCGTATGTTTTCCTTGACCTTCCCCTGCCAACTGACCCAACTACCTCAACTGTTCTACATTCACTAATCTAAGAACTTTCATTTAATCTGTTAACGTGACCATACCAACAGAGTCTCGGGTTATGCATACATCTGTCTAGATTTAGATTCATGAACTGAATAAATTAGGAAATCATGGTAAAAGAATGAATTTACAAGGATATATTTGGGGTCTATCTGATGAAATATTTACGAAAGCAGAAACGTTCATTGGTTGGTTTGTTTTACAGCATATCAACCATTTTCAGGTTATTTAATGCTGGATCAAGTAATTTAAAAAAAAAAGTTTTTTATATCTTCAAATATTTATCCGTAGTGCTTAATTTGATTGTTTTGTAGAGAAAAACCGTTTTTGTTCTTGATTTTTGCAGAACATAACTGAGTTTTGCAAAGAGAAAAAAAAACAAAAAACAATAGCACTAATGTTTGATGCATTTTAAATAAGGAAGCCATTGTATTAAGACAGCCTGATTAAGTAGCACCAGGAAACTCCAGTTGAGAAATACTGTTCGAAACAGCTAGAACAAACTAAAAAGGTTTACACCGACTTAAGCTGGTTCTTGCTTTGGAGGGGGAGGAGGAGGAGGAGGAGGAGGAGGAGGAGGAGGGGGGGACATACAGATGGTATTTATTTGCTCCCCCACTGAGCAAATTAGGCACAAGGCCGTTTTTAATGTGAGGTAAAAACCAGCTCCCCTAAAAGTAGGCAAAAAGGGGGCACTCTGGTTACCAAAAATAATAATTGTCCCAGTATAGAGGGTTTCCCCTCCATTGACTGGTACAAATTATCTTAAGTGCAGCATCTGCCGGAACAGATACTACACTTTGATCTTTGCCAAAAGACCAAGTGATCTTGGCCCGAAGGCCAAAACACCACGGAATAAGGGGGGGGGGGGACATACAGATACAACACCTGTTACTTATCAAGTAAGTTTTCTTTTATTTGTTGTTATCTAGCCTTTCAGATGAACACTAACAAAAAGTTAGAGAGTTGATTTGAATGGCTTATATCCGAAATGCTGTTGCGTTAATTTTGTCACTTTATTCCTTCAGTGATCAAATGAGAAGGAAACAAAGAACATGAATGCCGTGAAAGCGGAGATAAATAGAAAAGATTGATAATCATAAAAAAAAAATCTCATGTGACGAATAGTAGCGAGCAAGGGAGATCACTGGTGCGGAAAGACATCCTCTGTTGTTAGTCACTTAACAAAAACCAGGGGATAAATACAATTAGTCTCAGCCCCTTATTTTTACATGTAATTACTGATGAAGCATGGATTTTAATCTGTAAGATTAAAAGAAAACTAATCACCTTTACTTAAAAGCAAAGATAAAAAAGGAGATTTTTTTCTGAAGTCGCTAATGTAAATTAACAATCTAATTTATGCATTAGTGTTACTTGAAAAGTTTAGGAAAAAAACATGGCATTTTATCATCATCATCATCATATCCTATGAATCCAAAGATTCTATTGTTGGCATTGCTTTCCTCGATATTTTTCTAGTCAGAATTCTTTCTAGAAAGTCCTCGGTTACTTATGAGAAGGGTCATGTGAAAGTTATCAACATCCTAAGTGAAAGTGATTTTTGTGGAACAGACTGGAGTTGAACTTGGAACATCCAGGTCGTCAGTTCATGTCGTTAATCTCTTGACTACCGTCACCACCACCCCTACAGACCGCACCTAGTGTCAAATTAGTATAGTGAAAAATGCCATAAATCTTTCAAGGGCATCGTGCTTCTTCGGGGTGGGGTGTATTTGATTATATCCTGTTGATTTAGAATATCTTCATCAGCTCTATATAACATTTTCCAAAATGATATGCACACAAAACAAACATTGAAACAACAAAAACAAACCACCACAACTTAATTTACTGAAATTTATGACGTAATTATAAATGTTATATAAAATTGAAGACTTGTGAAAACGTTTTTCTTTTTACTTATTTAAAATTTACTTTAAAAAATTAAACTGATATATTATAGAAACCAAATGTTTGGCAGAGAGATGATTTGTTTTTAGAGAAAATTAATTGTACGAGATGTGTTTACGTTTTGATATTATTTTTAAAAAATATTTGTTTCACCACGCGACTTAGTCCACAACATATTGTAGAGAACCTACTGTGGATTTTATTAAATTATTTTTTATATATAATGGTTTGAATTAAAGTTTAAAATGCAAAAGTCAACTATCCTAGTTCAATTGTGCTTTCAGCAGATTTTTCGATTATCGATATTTATCAAAGACATTATGATACAAAACCTAAGGACACTACCAGATACAAAAAGTACATTTGTGTGAAATTTCATAAATATCGGCCCAGCCGTTTTGGAGTCCACAGGGAACAAACTTATACACACACAGAGAAAAAGTTCCTTTTATATAATAGTAGAAATAGAGATATACTTGCAAAAATATGTAACTGGATATTATTGCTAGTTATGATAAATATTGCTATACAAATTGCTATATTTATATGTAAGAGTGCTCAATACCGGCGATCGAGCTTATGAACATCCAAGTTTAGAGACAAATCAATAGCAAACAAATAATTCAAAAATTAAATTGAAATACTAATTAGACTTACAAGTGTAGAATTGACGTTTCTGCATTTTTGAGATGAGGATTGGTTATCTGTATTTGGATTCATTGGACTACTGTTCTCATCTTGAGTGTGATTTTCACAACGTTTCGGTCAATATAACCTCCGACCTTCTTCGGGTGTATCTTGTCAAACTCGGGAATTTGGACAGAATTTCGAGTTCAACAAAATAGACCTGAAGAAGGTCAGAGGTTATATCTACCGAAACGTTGTGAAAAATCACTCAAGATGAAAACAGTAGTCCGATGAATTCAAATAATATGAAGTGTGGAAGCGCTGAGAGTAATAGCGTTTTAATAAAATAAACTTTTTTTAATGAACAATTTTACATACATTGGTTTGCTTCAATAATACCTTTTCTGAAAATAATGCGAACCAAACTTTTAATAATACAATTGATTTAACATATAAAATTATCTTGTCGGATTTTCAGACTCATTTAAGCGGACAAATCCAAATTTGCTTCTGACTATCCAATTTGTATTTGTTACTGTTGTATCATGTTATTAGCAATATAATAACATACTTATTTATTTTTAAAAATGACTTATTCTGGCTCCAAAAGTTTAATGCAAAAATTTTTAAATAATCACCTAAAAAAAAAAAGAAAAAAAACATGGAGGATAACTCATTTTACTTTGAAGAATATAATAGAAGTTGTCTATCTTAAATTTTAAGATATGTTAAGAAATTAAAATCTAAAATGACTCGACTACATCCTGAGGTACAGCTATTATATTCATAAAATGCTTAAGTTGTTACTATTATTGGATCGGACAAAAATTTTCACACAATAAGTGTGAAACTTCTTTTGATGTATACTTTTTATCATGCAAATGTCTAATCAAAGCTCTTCTGTTTTGTTAATGAACTCTACTGTTGAGAATGGCACATGAGAGTTTGATTATCAGGTAGCTCTCACCGATGAATTGTGGGGAATACACTCTCTACCAACTAATGAATACATGGAATGGTGACTGGTGTGCCACATGTCAGAAACCTACCTGATCACAGAAGTTATTTTGAAGTTTTCCTTCTCTCGGACTGCTTGACCCACTAAGGTTTGAATCTACCTTACTATGTCACCAATAGTTGTGTGCTTGACATATTGTGTCAAGCACTTTTACGACTATTCTTGGGAAATATATATATATTATAACGGAGATTATTCAAGTGTATGTCCGTATTTACTTGTCTTCCCGTTAGGGCAGAGTTAGACACAAAGTCGGTTTTTCAAGTGGGAGTTAATATAACCGCACTAAAAGAGGGAGTCTGGATTGGGACAAAAATAAAAATTACCTCAGTTTAGAAGGACTACACTCACAGGACATAAAAAATGAAGTATAATACCAGAACAGATACTATACTTTGCTTCTATCCAAAAAGTGTCAGTAGCTGAAACTATACCTCTAAAGTTTTAATATCTTAAGTATGATTTTATTTTTTGTTCAATCGTCAGGAACGTTTTTTGTTTGTTTTTTGTTTTTTTGTTTTTTTACACAATGTTGACACATTTTGCAATATTTTCATCTCCAATCCGAGTTTATATATATAAAATTTACTTATTTTCATTGGTAGAAGTGTAAGATAACGAGGCAAATGAGAACTCAGATGAGAAAGTATTTTTAAATGACATTACTAAACATCAGAGAATTACCATTGTCAACTAGGGGAAGAGTGTGAAGCATGCATATGCAATATGATGATATATGAAAATGAAACATGGGCAGTGAGATTTGAGGACCTGTGTTGCATGGAGAGAAATGCTATGAGAATGATATGATGAATTTGTAACCAGAGTCTTAGAGACAGGCTTAGATATGATGATCTTAAAGGAAGATTAAGTCTGGACAATATATAGGGATGATTGCGGAACAGCAGACTTTGATGGTATAGCCATGAAAGAATGGATGAGAGTTCTTGGATTAGTAGATGCAGAACAGTTGAGGTAACAAATAAAGTTCACAGGGAAGGTAAATGGAAACATGATAAAGTGATAAAGATGTACTTGAAAGAAAGAGGGATAACCAAAGACCTGGCCAGATATAGGTTAATTTAGAAATCTATTTCTAAAAGCTGCTCACATCTAAAACAAAACAAAACAAAACAGGATCTGATGATGAATAAAAATAAGATAACATTTTACTCAGCTTAAAATTTATATAATATATAGCTGAACAAATAGCAAATATATACAATCGGTAGAAGCATACATTTGTTAGTATATATAAAGAAGCTAATAAAATCAATCACAATTATTCCGATGTCAAGATTATTTTTATAAGATTATTCATTAATTGAGTATGGACATTTCTAGTTCAGTTCCTGTAGACATAATGTTATAGACAGCAATTTCTTCACTTAAAAAGAGGGGAACAGAATCCATTACTTATTGAGATGCTACAAAACATAGAAATACAAAGATGAATTTTAGTCCTTATCTGCAGATATACAAAATTATATTTGGAATTCTTAAATTATGTCATGTTCTGCTCCCATGAGAAGGTAAATAACACAATTATACAATGTATATGACAATAGTAGCTAATAATAATTAGCATTAAACGTATTAAAATATCACTTTTTCAGACACCAGACGTTCATATCTCTCAGAGAGACAGAAACAAAACCATACCTTCATGCCTACAGCAGCAATTTGAGAAAATTATGTCATTTATGGGCGATACATATGCAATCTGGAGTAAATTGTTCCATTCCTAATGTACCTATTTACAATGCCTCCCCACGGGACAGAGTTAGACACCAGGGTCGTTTTTTAACGTGGAGAAAAGGTACAAAAATAAAAATTGTCTCAGTCGTGAAGGATTTCTCCTCCACCGAAAGAGAACAAGAAATGGAAGTACAGCATCTGAAGAACAGATACTACACTTTGATCTTGACCAAAAGGCCAAGAAGTAGACTTGATTCCATTCCTAATGTAACCCGATTGTTTGCTAGAGAATGTAACTTGATGTCTCCATGCTGTAGGAGCGTTTCTAGAAGGGCTGTTATATGCTCGTACAGCACTATCAGCTACCTGGTTATAAACGATCGGCATCTCCTCTTCTAATCAAGTGATTAATCCCTTCTATAGGCTTGACAGATCTTTGGTTGTGTTTTTAGAATCACTAATTTTCTCAAGAGAATTATCTCGACTGAGGGAACCATTATGCTGAAATTAAACACGTGTCTAAAAGTAATGAACAGCACATTTTTCATATATAAAAATGAAATCTATTTAGTCATTTCAAAGGAACATATAAAACCTATACATATATAAAACATAAAAAAACGAGTCCGCTAGCCTTCTTCGTAAGAGAGACATACAAAATCGAAATTCTAACTACTCATCTCTCTTGTGGTGATGAGAGAGAGAGAGAGAGAGAGAGAGAGAGAGAGAGAGAAAACATGAATATATATAGAAAAGAAAGAACAAGGAAATATTATTAGATCAGCAGTTCCTTGTCTCAATCAAGTTAATTTGACGTTTGTCCCTGCAGTTGTCAACAACCAAGGTTGACAGTTACGAAGTCGCTTGATAGCACTCAAAAACCCATGGCATTATAACAATCCCACATTGACGTTGGCTAGCGCAATGTCTCAGTACACATTCTCGATTTTACATGTCTCCTCAAGTCAGGCATAAGGCTTTTTAATATGGAAAGCTCCAGTTTCTCCAAAAGGGTGCTTACACTAATACAATGAAAATAATTTGTCACATTTCGCTTTGTGAAGTAGAAACACATTATCCATTTACACATGGCTCAATCTTTTAACCATTTAATCTTATCTTCGATTGTTATGGACTGAAATTTATGTACTTACTACTTTAAAGACCATATTTAAGTGAAATAAGGTAATCGTTCAAACTGAGCTGGATAGTTAGAGTGTCTGATCTTCAAAAGATGGACGCGAAGGTTGACCTGACTTCTTACAGAAAGTTCTAAATTCAGCTACTTTATCAGAACTGAAACAAATTGACTCACCAAAAGCAAAACCTTCCTCCAATCACAGTCAATTATATCTCTGAGTTGACCATGTTTTGTTGACACTCAATAGTACTAAAGTCTCTAACCGCTTGATGAAAAAACAAATAGCTGAAGATGTGACGCTCCACTATGAAAGTTGATGTTGAACTCATGTTGAGCCCCAATAAGTACGGCTTTCTCTGGTAGAATCGTGAATAGATCACAATTGCAGTTAAAGAATCTTAAAATCACGAGTATGATCTGCAGGGTTGAAATCAAATCGGCAAAAGCTCATTCAACCATCAAGAAAAAGTAAGCAAAATGAGGAAATTAAATTTATAAAATTAAAAATGTAGTATTATCATTATTATGATTATTATATGTCATCACTAGGCCTTTATATATATATATATATATATATATATATATATATGTTGTTTGTATTATTGCAAAAGAACAAAAGATTCGGTCCTCACTGAAACTGTCATTATGTTAGTATGAGCAATATTGCAGAAATAATCAACCATGAAACACGTCTTCATGACATCTGTGTATTCCAGAAGATAATCTCAATAGGTGTGGTACTCACTAAAAATATTGAAGTAATTACAAAAATAATCTACATCATAAAAACGAATGTACACGTGCTCAGCTTGCTTCAATAAGCATGTATGCAAATGTAATTTTATGAGTAAAGATGGAGAGGCTTAATAATAACCAATAATACAAAAAAAAAGGAAAAAATTCTTCCACTTTTTATATAAACACAAAAATGCCATCATCATTATTAAAACAGAACGAAAGAAGGAAAGAGAGAGAGAAAGGGAGTCTCTTTTTTATTGATTAATTCCGTTTCAATGATTTCAAGTAATTAAAATTCGGTATTAAATTGCAAAGAGAGAGTTAGTGGGCGAAGCCTGCTAGTAACAAACAATCTGAGGAATGCTGGCTCTGGATTTGTTCTCAGGTGTTATTTTAGAGGGATTTTTCTTTTAAGTATAAGGGTCTGCTTCTTTAATAGCAATTTAAAATATATGAATAAGTAACCGAGAGTGTATGATTTCAAATATATGATTAGATATTGACGCTATATCATCCTATTTACATTTCAGATCAATATTTTATATTTCAGATCAATAGTATTTTTTACATTTTAGATCAATAGTATTTATACAAATCAATTCCAAGTTAAATATCTTTCATGCTTGTAAAAAAATGTTCTTGTGACATCCGTATTTACTTGCCTCCGCAGAAGAGCAAAGATAGATACACGGTCAATGTTTAATGTGGTGAAAATTTAGCTCTTCACAAAAAGGGACATTCTGAACTGGGATAAAAATTAAAAGTGCCTCCATCTATAAGAATCTTTCCTTCACTGGCCCAGGAAAGAAAAGTACAGTATCAGAACAGATGCTATACTTTGTGTCTAGCCAAAATGCCAAATCTTCTAGTGATGTAAAATGTTCATCTATTTCAGTTTTAATTATATTATCATTGCCTGGGATCTATTGTGTTCATATTTGTTTTGTAAATATTTCCATGTTTTCTAACCAGTATTTTTTGTTAGGTTCGATATCTCAGGGAAAAAAACATCAAATAAGGAAAGTTTACTGACTAAAAGAATAGTAGCTATTCTCCTGAGCTAATTTTTCTATTTAGGTGTTCATATGAAAATATCTTCATATCAGCAAATAACTGTATCAGATTAATTTTTTTTTTTAATAAAGTGTAGCAAAGCACATTAGTTTTACAACAATAACAACTGATTAGTTATAACCAAAAAAATAATTTTCAGTTAAAATGCTATTTATCTTCAATTTTTTAAATCCAATCGAAATAATATTAAATATTAGATACCAGAAATTGTGAATCAAAATGAAAACGAAAGTGGGTTTGTACACAAGTACACATTTTCAGAAATGGAAATTAATATAAAGCTTTCTTTTCCTGTTTACTGAAAAGGGATTTTTAAAACTGAAATGGGGAGAACAATACAATGGCTAAATACGTATTTTTTTTTTAATATTATGAAAAATTAGATATTTCAGTAAAACATATGTAACATTGAAATTTTAATAGATAATATGGTACACTTTCGAAGAAGCAAATTACATATGAATGAATATACAACAAGGAGTCATATTATACACAAGATGTAATTTATTTCCGTTTGTTTAACTCCAGAAAGACAAGGTTGTACAAGAAAATACGAAACTTTCTTTTGTGCACACTTAATTATGTAGCATGAAACACGACTAAGGAACTTCTGGATTAAAAATATAATTAAAAACTAATTTTTAAATATACAATTAACGATTTTAGAAATGTATTATTGCTATTTCTTTTTAATTCTATTCTAAAACTAATAGAAATTATTTATATCAATTTATTACATAAAAGAATTTTTTTTTTTTTAAATGAGGAGGTTAAAACGTACTAGTCAAAAATGTAAAGAAATAATAAATTATAAAAAAGAAAATAGCCATAATGGGTCAAAAAAAATGAGATAAAAGTTCAATTTTATACATGTTAAAAAGTAAAACATTTAATTTGTTGTCACTTTATTTTAAATAATGTTTCAACTGGCAAATTTAAAAAAAAAACCTTTGTGGATATATGTGGAACATCAAGTAGTTTGATCAAATGTTCTGCTCACTTGAGGAGGTTTGCCTTTTTCCTATTGATTAGTTTCATTTCAATAATTTCAAGTAATGAACAGAGCTAAATTGCAAAGCAATAATGAATGGGTAAAGCCTGCTAGTGGCAAATAAGCTTAGGCTCTGGATTTGTTTGAAGTGTTATTATATTTCAGAAGATTTTTTTTCAGTTCGCTGTTTTAATAGTAAGTCAAAATATATAAGTAACAGAGGATGTATGATCTTAAGTCTATGATCACTAGATATTCTTGAATAACGGTGATGAAAAGGTACTCAATTCAACTCATAATAGTCCCCAGTGTGATTGATAGATCTAGGCGGTTTAGGAAGTCATATGTAGCAGAACCAATAGCTCCACTCGTTTCCAGTGATTGGTTCGAATATGAATCTCAACAAGACAAGCATACTTTGTTAAGCCTTCCGTGGATGCTGCCACACGGCTATGGTTTCAAACTAATTATGTCATTAACATCAACACAACTATGCTGACACAAGTTGCATCCCATTTTAATAATTTCCATACCTTTATAACATTGGATTATATTTTTACTTCCGTCAATGTGGTTTGAGAATATATTTTCCTTCATCAGGTACGTGTTCAAACACATAGCAGTAATAATCTGCATAGCTCATTCCAGCATTACACGTCTCAATTTGCTTCCGTTTGCGTCTATCCGTTACATCTCTGCATTGTATTGCCTTTTATAAGTTACCTTTGCATAGACACTAAACAATGCTTCAAGCAAACTACATTGACTTATTAACGGCTTTCGTTTGAGAATGAATATATTTGCTGCTTGTATATGATAATATATGGGAAGTTACTTATGTTTTTTTTTCTAAAAGAAACATTTTTGCTTCAGACAGCAATCCATTTCTTTTTTTTTTCTTGAAAAATGAACATTTTTATTCAAATGAACAAAGAAGTATTTCATTCTAAATCATGTTATTTCATCCCCTCTTCAGTTAAATCCAATTTCATGAATAAGCAAAAGAAACCCCAAGTTGTTTTAAATTCCCATTTCTTAACATCCGGAACATAATGTTATCTTTAACAAAGATTAAAATATCTCAGACATTACAAAAACCTGCAGGTAGACAGTTCAATTTTGCCCGGCTTTAATTTTCTGTCATAGCCATTAGTGGAATAGCAACAATGTTTTACAAGAAACAGACATTAGGGAATAATAGAAAGTGTGGGGGGGGGGGACTTCCTTATACTGAAGAAGTCTTATTATATTTCACATAAATCAGCTTTACGAAAGCAATGCCATCTTCTTCTCTTAATCATACATTGAATGAATGTGTTTAGTTAAGTCAACAAAACTGTTTTCCCTTGAACCCTTTACTCAATTTAACAAAAGGGGCTGACCTATTTTGGTGGAAAACAGACTTTCCAGAAAGGTGATTAAAAATAAAAAAGAAATAAAAAGAAAATGGCTCAGTAATCCCTACTCCTACACATCCTTTGTCTCCCATTTAGAACCTTAACAAGTGAATTAAACAAATATATATTAGGAACAAAAATAAAAGGCTTTGATGTTGAAAAAAAAAAAGAGAGAGACACCAGCATTTGGTAGACAGAGACAGATCATCTTTTAAAGTTTTTTCTGGTGGAATGCACCCAAGCAATATGCAACCAAATGGGCGGAGACTTTATTGTATAAAAGTCTTTTTTACCTACAATAAAAACATTTCACATGACTTCAAATAGTAATTTTTTTCAATCTATTCTTCACAATTCAATAAGCATAGAACGCTAAGCCATCACTAACAATTTACTTGAATGACTAGTTTATTAAAATATCACAAACATTTTATATTTAACTCAACTTTATTACTACCAATATTCAATAAGAAGAGTATTGATGTTATAGTTTTACCTTATTGAAATAGACTAACAGATCGCCCGGCGTTGTCCGGTGGTAAAATACGCATAAATATCATATTTTAATTAATGCAGATTTATTTATTATAAACAGAAATACCATCGGTATTAAACGTAACGTTAAATTAAGTAAACATAAATAAATAAATGAATAAACAAAGAAACTGAGACGTGTGCAGATGAATATTGTTTTACTTCTCGTAAATAAAAAAATACTCGAGCTGAGATCGAAACACAAGCCTAAAGACAGTGAGTCAAATACGATAACCAGCTTGACACGATTTTTATAAAGTGTTTTCAAACTTGCTTATTCTTAAATTAAGTAATTTTTCATATGAACGATTCATGCATGCACATTCATGAAATAGTTGGCAAACAGTCCGATGACCCCTTAGCAGTCCTTTTTGGAGGATGAAAGCTGATTAAAAAGTATTCCACGTGTCTGAATACCATATATATCAAATTTTAAGTCTGTAGATCAAAAATTTGTTGCACACACACATTCTCGCTTTTACAGATATACTAGAAAATGTACTCAGCGTTGCCCAGTATTAAATGTAACGTTAAATTCCTTTAAAAAAAATTTTTTTAACTGAAACTGAAACATGTGCTTGTGAGTATTATGTTTTTTTCTTAACGATTCACCTCTTGTAAGAAAAAAAAATACTCGAGCTGAGATCAAAACCAAAACCTAAAGACAATGAGTCAAATACGATAACCATTAGGCCAGCTTGATTTCAAGTGCTTTCAAACCTACTTATTCTTAACAATGTGAACGATTCACACGTGAGCAGTCGTGAGACAGTTGGCAAACAGATGAAAATCTGATGACCCCCCCCCCCCAAAGTACAATTTTAAAATTTTGACCCCTTAGCTGCCCTTTTTTCCGGATGAAAAGCGATTAAAAAGTTTTCCACATATCTGAATACCATATATACCAAATTTCAAGTTTGTAGATCAAAAATTTGTTGAGTGTATAGGTTGAGAAGTGTCCTCTCACACACACACACACATTCTCACTTTTATAGATTAATAGAAGTATTCAACTGCTTAATGTGTTCATAAAATAAGTTTTTTAAAATGAAAACTAAATTCAAATTGCTACATGTGTTTAATTTGTACTATTTTGTTAAAGGAAGCGTATTATTTAATGATCAGATATCTTGAGACAAATGTGAGTGCCGATGTGCTATAATTATTGAGAAACAAAAACCAATAAAAACGAAATAATGTTTGAGCATTTGTATAAAAATTAAGGTGAAATAAACATCAAGAACTAGCTGTGCCTACCTAACGTTTATTGGTAGTATTTTTCATTGTAATTTACTCTATCGTCTTTTTTTTTAATATTGTTGTTCCAAACAAAGAGTGACTCTTTCTCAACAAATACAGAGTTACACCCCCCTTTTTTTCTCATACATAGAGTCCATATGAAAATAATTTCGACCCAGCTAAAATATTTTCTAGAATTAATTAATTCGAATTACATTCTGCAAGGATGACCATGTAGAATTCTGTAATAAATTGAAGGACTTCAGAAAAGAATGACCTTACAAAAGAAGTTTTAGGATCTATCATGAAATATTTAAAAGAATTTCATCTGGATATTCCTACAATGATATCCCTTTATATATTGTGGAAAAGTGTACATATACACACACACACACACACACACACACACACACACACACACACACACACACACACACACACACACACACACACATATATATAAATTTAAAGGAGATTAGAACAATAGTCTAAAGAGCTGAGTGTATTTTAATGTGAAATTACTAGTTTTATTAAAATACATGAAAGAAAAAGTGCTCGTTGTAATTTAGATATATAATAAGCTCGATAGGTAAATATCCTAGAGCTAATTCAATATTAAGTAATGTGATTGATAATTTAAAATTTAGAAATCAAATTATAATTAAATTAAAAATCAGTTTCACAAGAAGGAACAACAACAAAATCAATTATCTGTACGATCGTTTCGGAAAACCGTGTTTTCATTGTGGTAGACATCAAGTTACGGACAATAATTATTACATATAGTTTTTTAATAAACAAGGTCTCCTCGTCAGCAAATTTTAAAGGGTTTTTATTAAATCTAAAAGACACCATAACTAAACCTAGCATTAAAAGTAAGGCAGATGTATCTTTTAGTTTTTTGCCTTTTGAAATCAGGAACTATGGTTAAAATACTCATATGTGATGTTTGCTATATCTTTTCACCGTAACTTGATGTCTACCACAATAAAAACACGGTTTTCCGAAACGATCGTACAGATAATTGATTTTGTTGTTGTTCCTTCTTGTGAAACTGATTTTTAATTTAATTATAATTTGATTTCTAAATTTTAAATTATCAATCACATTACTTAATGTGTGTGTGTGTGTGTGTGTGTGTGTGTGTGTGTGTGTGTGTGTGCTAGCAAGGAGACCCAAAATTGCCTGGGATTGAATCATAATCAACGAATGTTTCACACTCCCATATTTTTATTATCATCGAAATCAGTGAAATCGACCATTTTTCAATCAAATTGATTGCTTGCTCTAGTTGAAAACCCACTGTGGTGCACCGGGAGAAAGCTTAACATGCCTCACCGCAGTGACTTAGTACACAATACATTGCGCTATAGAGGACCTACTGTTGGTTTTGTAAAATTATTTTTTGTATATAATTACTTGAATTAAAGTTTAAAATGAAAAGGTCAAGTATAAATGTGCAATTGTGCTTTAAAAAGAAACATTCATTTCGAACACATTCCTATCATATCAAAGAACTTACTGTCCATTTTATATGTCAGGTCTTTTGGGTTGTATGGTAATAAAACTTCTCAAATGCACTTATGATGTTAGGCTGTGCTGGTCAAAATCGCCTGTTCCTTCTTTCATTGGATTATTTTGATTATTGATACTTATCAAAGACATTCCGATACAAAACCTATCTAAGAACACTGCTAGACACAAATTACATTTATGTGAAATTTCATAAAAATCGGCCCAGTCGTTTCCGAGTGCATAGAGAATGAAGTCAGAGACAAAGTTCCTATATATACAGTGCCGACAAAAAAAAAGTCCGCACTTGTCAATACCACCTCTGAATGTATTTAAAAGTACTTTTTTCAGTTACTATAATTCGCTAACAAAAACAATCTAAAAATAACTCCATGAAAAAAATGGAAATGTATAAAATGAGTTTTATGTGTGTGAGAGAGAGACAGACAGAGGCACAGAGAGAGGGACAGACAAAGACAGAGAGAGAGAGATCATAATTCTAACACAAATCTGGCGGCATGCTATGTGATTCTCAAGAGGGGGTAGCAGTTAATGAAGCACAAATAAATTTATAAAGGACACCTGTGTTGGACAACCTGATGAACTTATTCAGTGACATTTCCCCAGCTGGATTAATTCCTTTTACAAATAACTAGAACACGCAAGACATCGTCAAACCTTTGCATACGCAATTAATAACCCAATTAGAAATTTATTTATTAAACCAATTTGATTGAGATAGGAAAGAACCGTTTAATATCCAGCTGATGTCATAATCATGTTTATAAACAACTCCTTTGGAACATTAAAAGCCTTAGCTTCGTTTGAACCACATGATTGATATCTTTTTGCCTCAGTTATTGTACATAATTTTACAAATTTACATTTTTTTTTTTTACAAGGAAGTCATCATTTATTAAGGTTCGAATGATAAGTGTTAATAAGTATAAGGTAGTTTCTGAGACAACAGCGTAGTGATCGTTAGTGATGGAAATTGGGTTGAATTTGATTATTTAAGAAGGCGACTCAACAAGAACTTGTTTACATTAGACTTGAAGACAACCATGTTGTAGTCAATTGGGAAGCAGGTCAGAAAAACAGTTCCATGGGTGGGCAGTTCTAGGAAAGAAGCTTTGTTTATGGAATTTGCATTTAGATTTAAACAAAGATATTTAGGTAT
Source organism: Euprymna scolopes (assembly GCF_053919585.1). NCBI lineage: Eukaryota > Metazoa > Mollusca > Cephalopoda > Sepiida > Sepiolidae > Euprymna > Euprymna scolopes. The sequence goes on along the minus strand of NC_136482.1, from coordinate 102,901,592 downwards.
AGAGAGGGAGGAAAATTGTTGCTAGTGGTTGTAGAAAGATGAGTGCTTTTTGTGAAAGTTTGGCAAGAGAGACCATAGATTGAAGCTCAGATGGAGACTTGCCATGAAAATAATGATATAGCAGAGACAGGCTCACAATGTTTCTTCTGTTGAGAAAGAGATTGCAGAAAGGAGAAAAGGGCATCACCTACTAGGTTTCTAGACTGGTTTTGAACTCTGTCAAAGCAGAAAAAGCATTCCATTTTAGATTGGAGTATTTGAGTGCATAAATATAGTAATGTGTTAGTGATGCTCATGGGTAACTCCTTGATTGTATGCACCAATACTGCTGAGAAAAGGGAGGTAGTTGAAATATGACTGGATACCTCCTTCCATGAATTTGGATACTCAAAGTCGCAGCCCTGTTGTTCACACTCTCTCCATCTGCCATTGGACTGAGGTTTCTGTTTCTGACATCAATGCCACATTTCAGCTCATACAGAGAGGTGACGGTGGCTAAGTGGTTAATGATTTGTAATTGACAACCTAGGTGTGCCAAGTTCAAAGTTAAACATTTTCACTTAGGATGTTGGCAAACGTCATATGATTCCTCTTGTAAGTATCCAATGTATTTCAAGACTTTTTTTTTGGGGGGGGGGTGAGAGTAACAGTAAATCAAACTATTCATTGTATCTTATCAATTGAACACAAGTTGCTATTTTACTCATAGTTGAGAGGGAAATTGTGGTTCATACCATTCCCAACAATATAAGTGTAGTATATAACCAAAACAGATCAGATAAGATTTGAACATAGCAAAGCCAATTCCACAGTCTGCGTTACTATCCATTAAGTCAATGATACACTTTTTCTTTTTTCTTTTCGATTTGTGTCATTGTTACTTTCTGGAAATTTGGAACCGGCCCTTTCACTTAATCTATCATCAGGGAGTTTAGTCCAAGGATTGCCAAAATGCATGTTTGGCAATGGATGATTACAGTTACCTGTGCGAAAAAAGGACAGTGAGGAGTTGACGAAGAAAAAAAAAAAGGTCGGTAAAGGATCATTAAAAACAAAATTTATATATATATATATATATATATATATATATATATATATATAGAGAGAGAGAGAGAGAGAGAGAGAGAGAGAGATTATTTGAGCAATTCTAAGTCACACACACTTAAGATTTAAAAAGTTAATACACCTAAGTTTCAGTTTATGTTGCAAAGCCGGCATTATATATCCGAATTTGTTTCATGATTACATGATCTAGACAGAAGGTGCCACACATCAGCCAGATCAAATAACTGGTGCTGCAATAATGTACATAAATCAGCCATAATAAAACACATTTGTCATATTCCTAATACCAACAAGTTCGTCTTCATTTGAATGTGAGAAAGGTGATATAAGAGCCAAGGAGGTGGCAGCTGACAAAAAAACAAAAAAAAAAAAAAAAAGTCGGGGAACTACTGTTTTAGTCATTCAGACAAATGATTTTATCCACTAGCCTATAACACCTGTCCGAATGAATAAAAATGCTTATTTAATTAGAGTTAACTGGTGGCGGTCAGGAATTCTTTACTTCGCTCGAGAAATAATGAGATATCCTTAATTATGGACAGTGAAACAAGAACAGAAAACTCCCAGAGGTTAGTTAAGTAAAGGGTCCAGTTCGAAATTCCCAGGCGGTCATAGAGTACAACAGACAGGTGGCAAGAGCTTGGGGTGAAAGCGTCCAAAGCATTATAGTGATAACAACCAAAATAAGAACACCTGTCGGAGTAAATAATGTAAATTATTTTCTCAACTCAGAACAAAAATGTAAATAAAAAGGATAATCTCGCAGAGACAGAAACAAAAATAACATTTTAAAAATGTCTTGGACAGAGTTTTTTTTATTTTTTGTTTTGTTTTTTTAATGTTATTAAAAAATGCCCATAAAAAAATCCCCTGTGTCAATATTAAGTGAATAAAAGATATTCAGCTTTAGAGATACTAAATTAAAATAGCTAACATGGTAAACAAGTGATAACTTCTTTTCAAAACATTATACAGCATTGTAATCATCAGTATGTCAAGCAAAATATGTGAAAGAAGTAAAAGGACTTTTCAGATTTCTTATGATATACACATATGCTCAGATTATTGTAATAAAAAATTATTGTAATAAAAAAAAATCTGTATATTTGTATTTAAAAGTACTTTTGTCAGTTACTAACAAAAACAATCTAAAACTAACTCCATGAAAAATGGAAGTATATAAAATTAGCCTGGGTGCACGGCGTTGCCCGGGTGTTTGGAGGTGTGTGTTAAGCAAAAAAAAAAAAAAAAGTGGTAGTAGACGGGCAGGCTCGAACCCGTACCGCGAAAGAGGAAAAGAACGTGAAAAAAAAAAAAAAATTACGTCTTTGCTGTTGCGCCCATCACCAAACCGGAAGTGACGAATGTTTAAATGAAGTCCAGTAAATCGAAAAGAGAGGGATGACTTTCGAAAATATTGGCCAAAAAAGCGGCACCTCCCTGTACAAAAGTGTCCAGTTGAGGGTGAAAGAATTAACGTTTTTAACCAATTTTTCAATATTTGTCGTCTGCAGGGTGGAGCTTCACAATGATACCAATCTTGTGAAAATCCGTCGCCTCTGTCGTTTTAGACATACATACATACATACATTTAAACAGACAAGTGAGATTTATATTATAGATGAGTTGTGTGTGTGTGTGTGTGTGTGTGTGTGTGTGTGTGTGTGTGTGTGTGTGTGTGAGAGAGAGAGCTCATAATTCTAACACAAATCTTTGTGATTCTCAAGAGGGGGTAGCAGGGTAAAAATTACTGGAAAAATAATGTACAGAGTTGGACATTTTTTAATGATTTTTATATAGAATCTACATGATTTTTTTTTTTTTTTTAGGGACTACCGGGGTCGCCCGGGTGTTTGTCGGTGTGTGTGTAGGGGGAAAAAAAGTGAAGGAGTAAAAGAAAGTTTTGGTAGGCAGGTAGGCTCGAACTCGAAGCCTTGAGGCGGTCAAAAAAAAACAAAAAAAAAAACGCTTTACTAAGAGGGCAGAGGAAGTGAGAATCGTTGAAATTAAACGCTTAAAAACACAGGTACACAAACAAACATCTGCTTTTCTAGGTCAAACATCATGTCATATAAAAATTAAATCATGCAGTTAATTCTGGCTTCAAGCCAGTCAAGCCCTATTTGTTTGTTTCTCCAAGATGTTTGGGAAAACCAGCTCCTCCACAAAAAGGGGAGTGTCCAAATGAATAACAACTGTCTGATATGACGGGTTTTCCCGACATTGATCAAAGCTCATTGCTTTCTGGACGTAACGGCATGAAAGGCTGAGAACATGACTTCGCTTTTACATACAAAAAACACGAACAAACATGCAAGAAGACAGAATAGAGGGAATTTTATAACATAAAAGTTGCTCAAATAAAAGATAGACACGACTTCCTTTCGTAAATCGGAGATATTATAATCTAGGGTGTATCTAAAAAGTTCTAAGACGTGGTAACTCCCTAAGCGCCCCCCCCCAAATACCTTTGCCAGACATACAAAAAAGTGCACACACTAACACATATTTTTGCTTTTATATTATAGACAAGCAGGAGTGTCCGGCATTGCCCAGGTGTTTGTCGGTGTGTGTGTAGGAAAAAAAACAAAAAGTTTTGGTAGGCAGGTAGGCTCAAACCCGAAGGCTTGCAGCGAAGTCGGAAAAGAAAACGTGACATGTTATTGCTACGATAAGAGAGCATAGGAAGTGAGAATTATTGAAGTTAAATGCTTAAAAATGTAGGTGCATAAATGAACGTCTGCTTTTCTAGGTCAAACATCACGCCATAGAGAAATGAAATCATGCAGTTAATTCTGGCTTCAAGCCCTATTTGTTTTGGGGAAAACCACCACCCTATAAAAAGGGGAGAGTCCAAATGAATAGCAATTGTCTGATATGAGGGGTTTCCTCTGGATTGATCAAAGCTGATTGCTTAATGGACGTGCTGCACAAAAGGCTGAGAATACGACTTCACTTTCGTAGTTTCGCTTTTATATACGAAAAACACGAACAAACACGCGAGAGGAAGAAATAGCACGAATTTTGTAACATAAAAGGCTCTCAAATAAAAGATAGACAGGACTTCCTTTTGTAAATCGGAGATATTATAATCTAGGTAGTACATAAAAAGTTGTAAGAAACGGCTCCCCTCCACCCATGCCAGAACATTTTCTACTCTGATAGCTACTTTCCTCAGACCGTTTATCTTTGGAATTTCCTTCCTGTTTTCTGTTTCTCCTGCAATATCTACATGCAAAAATTTAAATGTAACATGAACATCTTGCTGTGCAAATCCCCTCATAAAATGCCCCTATAAATCTTGTCCCTACACTGGTAACCTATTATGTTTCAGTAGCAATATACAGGGTGGACGATAAAATTGTTGTCCTAGAAAAGACAACATGATTCCATTTCCATTTAATGAAAACCGGTTTTCTTTTTTTGTTGTTGCAAACCATCTACTAGTTGGACAATTGTGTACAAATCCAGGAGTTATAGGAGCCTTCTATCTTGTTTGAAAGTGACACAACGTTCAACAAGCAAGATCGGAGATGTGCCACTGTACAACTTGTGCTCTCTACCAATACAAGTTATGACAACAGGACTATTGCCAGCATCCTCTAAATGCAAATCCGAACCATTCAACACTTGAGAGCACAGCTCAATGAAGTTTTCAGCCATGATTATGGTCTTTGGTCTGGTTTTAAGTGAGAGCCACATCATGTCACCTCACATCTTCGAAGTCGGCTTGAAAATTAATACCAAAGTGTACCTGGATATGCTGAAGAGTGTGGTGATCTCCTGGTGCAGTCAGGTGGCTGCTGGCAGACCCTGAGTGTGGCAGCTGGACTCGGTGCTGGCCAACAAGTCTGGCTTCAGGAGTGCTATGACTTGGCTCCCTTTCCTCCACCACGCTGAACTACATCATTTGGTTACACATCGAGAACATCACCAACATGACCTCGCACAACACCAAAGTCAGCCTGATCGCCGCCATCCACCAAATATTTGCCGAGTTCCCACCGGCGCTTGTGGAAAAGGCATGCTCCCAGTTCCGGACCTGTATTGAGGTGGTGAGTTAAACTGAAAGCGGCTACATTGAATAGATGTCAACTATACTACATAGTCAAGTTATCTGAATTGATTATTTTCAATAAAAGTTTTAAAATAAAGCTGTAGTGTTGTTTTCTTTAGGGTGTCAAATTTTTAGGGTGTCAAATCTGTAGTTTGAGGTGAATAAAATAAATGAATAAAAATGCTGCTCTACTCACATATTTTGATAAGTTCGAAACAAAGTTTTAGATATATATTTTTTGGACTAAGAAAACAAATATAATACAAAGGCAATAACATGTTTAACAGAACTCTTTATAAACTCACATTAGATAAAGGTGTAACAAGGAGAATTTCTTGGCCTTTTGGACAGGAGCAAAATGTAGAAACTGTTATGATACGATACTTCATATTTTCTGTCCTCAGTCAGTGAAGAAGTCCTACAGAGGCAATTTTTATTTTTGTCTCAATCCAGACAGTCCTTTTTTTTGGGGGGGGGGGCTGGATTTTCCTCACATTAAAAACTGACCTTGTGTTTAACTTTGCCCCTTAAGGAGGCACGTAAATAGGAATAAAGAGAGATATGAGGTTATTATTATGAGTGGGGCATTTTTGCAGGCAAAAGTCAAAGAATACCGGTTTATAGGAAGTCTTTTTTATTGTTATTTTTCTTTATTTTTGTAGTTTGTTTTAATTTTTTGCAGCCAACTCCCCACCTCTGCTAACAAGAATAAATCATCAATCAATGCTTCTTTTAGATGAAAGAAAACATTAGAATCAAATGTCAAACAGTGAAAAATTTAAGGTCTGTTCTAGTCTATGAATTTGATTGCATCCTTTCCTGCATACCAAATAAGTCATCCAATATATTTTATGCCATCTATCCATGTTCGGTTATTACCCAACGTTTTGTAACATGCTATTGGAAATGTTATGCAACCTTTATGATGGCTTTTCTTGCGGTTGCCGGCACAGGGTAGTGAAGTGATAGTTTAAAATGAGATTTAAGGCCAACCAATCACAACCAAAACAATCGAAAATGGGCAAAGAAAACCATGAGCTTATCTGAAGATCACCAAATAACCTGCAGGGCTAGATTGTATGCATGGTCTAGTGGATACAAGCGTTGGTTGAAAAAAACAAAAAAAAATCGATATCTTAGGTGAATTCTATTTGGAAATTGCCGATTCAATTACTTGATTTGGCTTCAAGAGTAAAAAAAAAAAAAACTAAAGCAAAATATTTAACAAGAAGACATAGAAAACAATGAAATCAGTGCCTATTTACTTGTTTTTCCAAGAGGGCAGAGTTAAACACAAGGACGATTTTTAATGTAAGGAAAATCCAGCTCCTAAAAATGGGGCAATCTCTCTCCCTATTTCTGGATTGACAGAAAAAAATTATTATTTCAGTCTAGAAGGATATTTACAACAACAGGAAAGATAAAGTGTAGTATCAGATTAGATATTACACTTTGATCAAGCTACAAGAATTTAATAAAGAGCTTAATTTGAAATTTTCAGAACGTTACAGATTATAAAAAAAAAGACTAAGCCATAGATTATAACAATTGAAACATTATGATTGTAACAACCAGAATGAAGATAATTGTTGTTTTTGTTTTTTTTTATTGCATGTGAATTTTTATTTTTATTTTATGCAGTCATTTTATCTTTTAATTCTACATTCGGTTGAAAACAAAAGTTTTATATGGATATCGTTCTAACGGTTGAAGTGTGTCATCTGCTGGAGGTATGTAATTTACATAATTTGAAGTATATCTAGAAAAAAAAGAAAGATTTAAATCCATAGTCTATATTATGCGATTATTACATATGTATATATTAAGTTGAGGTTTATGCACCGTGTTAAAATATTTATATACTATGTAATAATTTATTCGAAAAACAACTATTATTTAACATAAAGGCAATCATTTCCTACAGCTTTCAACCAACGACCTGCAAATTTTCAGATTTGGTTAAAGTATTAATGCTTCGGCCTTGAGTATAAAAATTCTTGACGTTTTCCTTAACTTCATTGAAAGATTCAAATCAGCAACCTTTCATAAAATGTTGTATTGGTCAGAATAGACGATGGAGCAACATCTGGAGTATAAGGTGAATCTAGAAAAACTCCCACACTATCAAATTCTTTAATTTAGTTGGCAAGAAATTTTAAATGAAGAGTTATTCATTTGAATTTTCCAATGAAGTTGGAGAAATCTTTCAAAATTTTTTCAGCTGTAGTTTCATGTCATATCCAAGACAGTCTGGTGAGAGAATTGACCTGAGAGTAATTAAGTAATAACTAGGGCTGTGACAACAGCATGTCCTTTTCATTGTTTTGACTCTTGAATATCTATCCGTTAATATCTTATGTTTTTATATAGACTGATGTGGTTCTTAGTTGATTGACTGTGTCGGATAAATACTTGAGAGTCAAAAGAATGAAAAGAATGTTCTGTTATCACAGCCCTAGTAATAACTCAACATTCTCCACAAGTCTCCAAATTGCGGTCTCAACACCAAATGTAGTTTAAGATCATGCCAGATAATAGTTTGAAATATGTTAATTTAAACAAAATTAAATATTAAATATGCTGAAAAGCCTTCTGCTCTAGTAGTTTCTTCCTATGAAAAGCTTGCTCCCTATTTCTTCAACAATATCAACATACAGAAATTTAAATGTAGACAGACATCCAACTACTCAGCTTCCTATACGCGGTTCCTGTAGACATGGTCTGAAATAGTAGCCTCTTACATCCAAGTGGCAATATATCTTGTAAGGCGTGAATAAGAGTAATATATAATTAATAAAATAGAGACGATTTTCCGTCTAGAAAAAACAAACAAAAACACAGACGTCACATAAATTCAATATGGTGATAATACCTGCCAGTACTTGATCCATGTTTTGCGAATATTATCAGTCGACTTTATACAATATCATAAATTCCTAAGGATAGACACTCTCCCAAACAAGTCATATCTGCAGGAGGTGGTAGCAGGATACTTAATTATTTTCTACTTTCACTCTCTAAAACGAGACTGAGAACTTTTATATATTTTTCACAACTGCGCCGTTCGCGTTTATTTTCTTATTCTATACAGTTAACATTCGCTCATACGGTTACCTATGTAAATACGAACCCCTCCCTTTAGAATCCATTAATAAGTTCTGGTCAATTTAATTGGCTGTTTATATATGTTTGTCAGATTAAAGGAATATCAGATTAAGTGAATTTCAAACAGTTACAAACAACAATTAAGAAGTAAACAGCATGGCGTCATCCAACATAGCAACAAACAATTGGATAACAAAAACTTGGAGTTTAACAAACGCCAAAAATAATATCTACCTTGTACGCATATTTTTGCCTCAATGAAGGAATTTGATATTATAACTGACATTTCCCCCAAAAAAATTCTTCTTTCTTTATTTTCTTATCATCATTGTTGCTGTTTATCTAGAATTTTGTACAAACTTTAAACATCCTATTTCAAACTCGAAAAATTATTTTATATGGTACACATTACATATTTTTCTTAATATGTGTGCTATTTTCATGCACTTATCAGTTAACAAATGGGAATTCATACAGAATATGCTAAAATAATATTTAGAAACCCCGTTCTTAACGTTGGAGATGAGTTTTTTGTAACTAATCTCTACTTTCACCTAATATTTTCATAAACAAATACTGTTTAAAATTAAATTTCACTTACAGTCACTTGAGAGTCACAGTTGGTGAGACACAGTTGAGCTGAACAGATGAGGGGGTTAGCAAGCGGCCCGGGAGTAGTGGCTTCTGTATATCGGCATAGCTGTCCGGCATATGTATTGTAAAAAATATAGAATAATTCATACTAACTTTTCTTAACTGGAATCATAATTCACTCTCAATGTCAATGCTCTTTCTCGGCTGTCAAAATCTTGATTTCCTGTACTCTCCAATTCGTCCTCCTTATAGGCACTATTCTTCTCGTATACAAATTAATGCCAGATATATATAAAGAATCTTTTTCCTTCCTAATCCCATCACCTAACATACCAAACAGAAGCACTGCTGCTTGTGTCAATAGTATCTTCTATTACAGGAACAAAGTTGATAAGTATGAACTATATTTAGTTTTATGCAAACGGGGTAAATTTTGATATCTTCGATTTTTGCTAAATTTTATCACTAAAAATTATTAAACATTGATTACTTAATATTCCCCAAATTTCAGTTTCTTGAGAGTATTTGTGCTTCTTTAACATAAAAACACCCAACCAACCTGACAAGGAGCGAAATTCCACCCCTTCACTGCAGAGGTCTCCAGATGCCGGAAAGCTTTCTACTCTACTTTATTGAACAGCTTGCCTTTGAAATTCCCTCACTGCTCCCTATTTCTCCGACTGTACTAATATGCAGAAATTTAAATATAATGTAAACAAACATCTTGATGTACAACTCCTCACTAAGGATGTCCATATAAATCTGACTACTATTTACAGTAGCTCATTATGTTTAGAGTGAAACACACACATACAAAAGGAAAACAAGAAAAAAACAAAATAGGAAAATTTCCTGGGAGCTTTTCATTCATTAAATCAGCCATCATTAAATCTCACAAGAAAAAATGTACTTATCCTGCAGCAGGTTTGTTTAGCTAATAACCGCACATACATACTTTCAATATACATAACAAATACTCGTGGAATTAGAATTATCTGATAAATATAGCCTCAGAAACTCGTTTACTTAATACAAAATATAAAGCTTTTAAAAGTTTACAAAATAAATTAAATATTTATACTATAGTTAATGCATTCATTTTTTTTTCTTGATGCAAGACAAATATTTTTTAAACAAAGCATTACTTTCAGTTTTAAAATATTTGGATAAAAAAAGTAATACCCATTTTGTATTTCATTAGTTTGGTTTAGTGTGTTTGTTTTACAACATTAACTGCTTTGGAGTGATTTAGTGCTGAAGCAATAGACACTGTCAACGGTTAATTGTATACAATTTTAAAAGTCATTATTTTACTCATAGCCATGGAGAAATTATGGGTTTATATCTTTTCTAACATCAATTAGGAACTGAACTCAGCATAGGTGATTAGAGTCCACAAAGGAATAGATTAAGAGAGGCACCGTTCAGTTTCAAGAGACAATGGATAGCCCCTGTTCCTGCTTGAGAAGTGGAGCAAAGGTTGCATATACCAACCACACATCTTCTGAACAGACATTGCTCGACACCAAATAAGTCCAGGACAACTCAAAGAAATACCAGATTAAGCGGAGCCTCTCCCCCTACAAAACCTGCTATTCCCAAACAGTAACCTATTTAATACTAACCAGGCTCAACACCACTTAACTTTGGTGGAATAGTATGACAGCGTAATGATGTCATATGCTGTAACAAACTAAGTTGATAATAAAAAGAAAATGGTTAAAATGTAAAACCGCATGAGAACCATAAAAGGAGTTTGGGGTGAAAGGTAGTATTTTTAAAAGGAATAAAATTATCTCAAATATTAAGAGTATCCATTAGGCCAATCACAAACAGGCAATTTTGCATTTCATATATATAATTCTCATCCAATCTAAATGGATTATTTTTTCAAAGCAGTGTTGCTGTACTTGATTAATAACATCAAATCAATATCTTTCAAACCCTTAAAACAACAAATGTTCATGCAAAGGTTTTAATTTGAAAATATTTATTTACACAATCCGATTTTTCAATTAATGAATTTTCTTGTTGAGAAAGACCATTAAAAAATCCAACAAAAATGAAATTCATGAACATAAACAGAAATTCAAAAACAAAATGAAATTTAATTAATCTTTAATTGATTTTTTAACATCTTTTAAAAAAATATATCAAAATGTAACTTAATGTGATTTAAGAGTAAATTCCAATGAAAATTTAAATCATCTCAATTATATTATGTCAAAGGCAAATAACATAATTGGTTGGGTGATTAGAAATGTTATTTCAAGGGAAGCAAATGCTATTGTTAAAATAGTTACAGCTTTAATAAGACCTCAACTATATAACAGCATGCTATGGTATGTCATGTTTGTACGCACGTTATCACCTTCCACATACATTCAAAAATGTTCTCAAGATCGTTCGATTAACAAAATGATGATTGCTGATTAATCTAATATTGTTCAAATAAACAATTACGGTTTTACCCATTTTAAAATAAATTGTTCCAAACTCAAACTATGGAGTTTCGTCAATTTTGACTAGGAGAAAATTGTAGTATCTGTTCTGATACTACAATTACCTTTTCTGTCCTCGGCCATTGGAGGAGAAATCCTCCTAGATTGAGGCAATTCTTATTTTTGTTCCTATCCAGAGTGCCCCTTTTTGGGGAGCCGGCATTTCCCCACATTAAAAACCGACTTTGTGCCTAACTCTGCCCTCATGGGGAGGTAAGTAAATAGAAACATTCTTTTTATCAATTGATAGAATATTTACTTAATTATTTTATTCTATTACTCAGAATATTTATTGTTCTAACATGAATTACATTACTACAATTTTGAAAATTTACAAAATATTTAGCTAACAATATTTATTTTTATTGGAGATAAAAGATTCATTGTATTATTGTATTACTGTTTTTAATAGTATTGACCCTGACAGACATCATTTCAAAAAGAATATTATTAACAGTGTGAACGTGGTTTTGTAGGCGTTCACTACAAAAGCCGTGGTTGTCCATGATCATGTGTTGGTCCCAAGTCACGGCTCGATTTTGACATCGGTTGCAGTGTCAATGTGATCTCAGTCAGTGCTGTAACAGAACAAATAAAATTACAACTCCAGTTTAAAACAACAAAGGTTTATTTTCTTTGGAGGTTACATTGATACTCATTTTCTTCTAATGAACAGCAGATTTGTAAATGAGAATTCTTAGCTTGACTAAATCAACACTAAAGTCCGACCAAATACCAACAAGCCATCTGTTTCATAAAAATTTCGTTTGACACAGAGAAAGAAAGAAAAGTTCTTCACCATTGTGCTAGTAAAAGGGGTTCTTGCTCGTATTTCAAAACTATTAAAATGTTACTTGGATAAATAGAATTTTTTATATAAAAAAAGAAAAACATTGATTGGAACAAAAACAAGGACAAAGAATAGTTCATGTCATACAAATTAACTCATTTGTTTTTTGTTTTTTTTATGAATGAGCTGAAGAACTCTTCTATACCAGGCAGTTGTTTGCAGAAGGGAGGGAAACAATATGTCAATGTTTGCTACTCCCCACATTTAAACAGCAGGAAGAGGAGCATTCAATCATATTCAAACAACTTCCTTTATTTCTCAGGACTTGGACTTATACTTGAATAACTAAGATATCTAATAAAGGAGTGGCCTTGGATATCACCAGGGCATTTCAAAACCTCTGCACGTCACTGATACCACCACCAGGTGGGGTTATAGCTATTACCTTAAAATTTACACCTATTTTATTTTTCTCATAAAATAAGTATGGTCCAGATGAGACCTATGGGAGAAGGAAAAGAGTAAAGAAGAATATATGGCAGTTTTTATGGGAAATAGTCACACATTTATTTGGAATAAATTATTTAAAAAAAAAAAAAAAAAAACTCAAACAATGTTGTTAAAATTCTGTTCAAAATAATTGTAACTATTTCCCATAAAAACTGCCATACACCATTCTCTACTCTTTTCCTTCTCCCATGGGTCTTCTCTTGGCCATACTAACTTGGACAATGCGTGAAAATATCTCCCCCCCCTCCAAAAAAAAATAAAAAAATAAAAAAAAGGATTAAACAAAGAAAAAAAATGACCTACTTCCTGTGCTGACGGACAAGCCTACAAACGAACCTATCTACTATTTCTTCCTTTTTTTTTTAGTGATCACATGGAAAGGGCAGGGACTTTTTTTTTTTTTTTAAATCAAACCCTATTATGCAATCAATTGCGTCTCCTCATCTAAAAAGCAATATCAATCAATTGAAAGTACTGTTGTCTTAACAAAGAATGCGAATATTTCCAAATACAAAACCGCAATACAAAAGAAAAGATAAACAATATAACATGAATGCCATTTTGCCGGGAGGACAAGGGGCCTGAAAGCACAAAAAGTCGTATTCATTAACAATAAGCAGGCAAGCTATACAGAGAGAGAGAGAGAGAGAGAGAGAGAGAGAGAGAGAGAGAGACAGACAGACAGACAGACAGACAGACAGACAGACAGGGTCTACATATACAATGAAAGTACAAGCGGTTTACTTTTATGAATGCCAAATATTCAAGTGGAACAAAAACAAGTATGAAAGTAATAAAGCAGCAGAAAAAGTATCCCCCATCCCTACACACACACACACACACACATCAATAAAAAAAAAAATAATAAATAAAAAAGCAGTTACAAAGAATGGAACTTGGGGAATGTTGGGTATCTTTCTCTCTTGATGTGTGCCCTTTTTTTCTGATGACCCGGGTCAGCAGATGTCTGCTAGGTCAGAAAAACAGAAAATAGTAACAATAAAAAATAATAATAATTAATGATTATCAATGAAACTAAAAACAATTGGACCTCGTATTTATTATTATTATTATTATTATTATTATAATAATAATAATAATAATAATAATAATAATAATAATAATAATAATAATAACAACAACAACAACGTAAAAACCCAACAGCCATGGAAATTGTTTAATAATAAAAAGGCAGTAAAAAACAATCACCTTTTTTGTCTGCATTTTTTTGTTTGTTTGTTTTCTTTAAAAAAAAAAAAAAAAAAAAAGAACGAAAGGATAACATGACAAAAGTGATTGTTTTTTGTACAACAAACCAACATTACAAAGAAAATGAATGGTTGCTCTCAGAGTACATGCACACATTTATGATGATTCATCTATCAGCCGTTGACAGGGAAAACAAATATCTAACAGCATTTTCAATCAATAATTTAAAATCTCCAAATGAAAAGAATAATTGAAAATATGTCTTTCATTCGTTTGTATTATACAAAGTGGCCCAATTATTTATTTATATAGTAACACTATATATTAAAAACATCCCTTATCTTTTTTTTTTTTAAATCTTTTTTAACAGTTAAATGATTAGAAAAGTTGTGCTAATAATAGAATTTTATTTATTTTGAAAACCAAATCTATTTTCGTTACTTGAAGAGCTTATATATATGGAGTCTGTGCATTTGGATTCTTAATCCGGCAGGGGGATGTGATGCGTCTAGTATGTTAGGTATGAGTTAGTGCTAAGTTCATGGTTGCATGCCTTCTCGCTTCCAGCTAACACCGCTGGCTAACCTCGTGGTGAAAAGGGAGCAGCTATGCACAAGTCTTCCCTGCCAGTACATAGCCTCTCCATCATCAAGACTCCTAGTCTTGTGGGTGCGCTTGGTTGAGCGAAGACTAGGGGAACCAACCCCCCAAATCAAACACCACTGCCTTGTGGGCTTTATCACAGCAAAAGGCTAAGAGATGGGAACTGACTTCAAATCCTACTGCTGCCTTGTAGTTTTCCTTAAAAGGTTATGGAACCTCATCCAGAAATAAAAGGCCTAGTAACGGACACAATAGGGCGACTGTTTACCTCACCGAGATTACTTTCGGTTAGAAGCTGCGGCCTCCTCTGCTGCCAGACGTTGCGGGTTCGTCCCAGTGGAGATGAGCATTGGAGGTTCAGAGGGTGTCTATCTGATACACAACAGATACTGCACTTAAACTTAAAGTTTGGAGCCAAGGTGGAAAGTTCTGTGGTAATGGCGTGAGACTATGCTAACACTGAGGGATAAAGCACTGAGGCCTCAACTAGTCATCATCAAGACTGACGGACTGCATGATGATGATGATGATGATATGTATGGAATCGGTGCTAATCCATCTATTGTACCATATTCAAGCGTAGTGAAATTAAAGGTAGGTTGATAGGGGATAACCAGTTTGAGTACAAGAAGTGTAAGGCAATGGAAACGAATGAGGTGGAGAATGTATATTTGGACTGCAAGGTTATTGAAATTAAGTTTTGTTATCTTGGTAATGACGTTGGAGCACAGGGGGAGCTGGTGCTGATGCTATAGCAAGAGTTAGAAGTTCTGGCAACTTCTATTACTAACCAACAGACCATTACCACTGTTGAGCAATAGAAAAGTGTATCAAATATGTGATGTATGGAAGTGAAACCTGGTCAGTGAGAGTTGAGGACATGTATTGCATGGAGAGAAACGATATGAGAATGATATGATGGACGTCTAATACGAGTCTTAAAGACAAGCTCTGATTTGATGATCCCAGAGGAAGATTAAATCTGAACAGTATAAAAAGATATGTGCAAAATAGGATACTTTGTTGGTATGGTCATATTAAAAGACGTAGTAAATGTAGAAAAGTACCAGGATCTATTGCCTGATAAAGGCAATAGATCACACAGAAGGAAGTAATAAGAAAGGATTTTAGAGAAAGAGGGATAAATAAAAAAAACTGGCTAGAAATAGGTTAGTTTAGAAGTCAATTTCTAAAACCATCCAACACATGCCAGCATGTAAAACAGACGTGATAAGAGTGAAGAGAAGAAATTCATGGTTGATTGTTTTACATAAGGAGTGCGAAAAAAATATTCCAGTCTAAGAGTAGAGTTTGCATTAAGCAAAGTATTGCCTAACAAGAAAGTATCCTTGTACTGATTCCAGAATAACATTTTCTTATTCTATACTTGGTGTAATTTGTCCAATAGATAATGCCAATCAAGTGAAAATTGAAGTGCTACTTTTCAAAATGATTTTTAGGTCATCCTGATAATTATCAACTTCAAAATAAAACGATCACATATATTAACAATAATATTTAAGTTTCTATTAATATTTTGACCATAGAAACAAATCACGTGACATTCTTTATCACAAAATCACGAACACATATATAAATATATGCTTCTCTTGAACCAATTTCATACTTTCAATCAAATATTGGTTCTGTAACTGTACAAATTACACTTCCAAAATAGGAATTTCATAAAATAGAGATTCATTTAGTCTTAAATCTTGCGAAGTACATGGGAAGAAAACAGAGAAATTGTGCAGCTGTCAAGAAAATCCTAAATTTTGATAGGGATATAACTATCAACGGTTGGAAGCCATTTTCACAAAACCTTGATCAATTCACAACTTTTGCAAGAATTTTTGATCAATCACAGTTGAGAACCCAGTTTGTTGTTTTTTTTTGTTGTTTTTTTTGGGGGGGAGGGGGTCATCTAATTCCAGAGTTGGTTAATAAAAAAATTAAAAAAATTAAAAAATCAACTACATCCAAAATTGTTGACCGACTCATCTTTGGAATAAAAGTAAAATAACCAAATCCTTATGTAGAGAAAAATTAATGACGTGATTATCAGTATTATTTAATCTAAACGAATTTTAACATTTAATTTTTAATAATTCTCAAATGAAATAGTGCTAATTTTATAACAGTCTTTAAAAATTGTTCTTGAAGAAAAAATTATGTAACAAAACATGCAAACTAGTCTGAACAGAAAAAAAATCTAATGAGATACAAAATAAAATCAGGTTATGTTTATGCACTAATATCTAAACTATCAACACGTGGTCAATTAATCATATACAATGATTTACAATAGGAAGTTTCAGCATTAAACTTCCACAAAATTGTTGATATGACATAAAAACAAACAAAATTTAAAGTTAACTTTTTCAGTTAAAAAAAAAGATTAAATAATAATTCAAAATGCATTTGAAAAGTAAATGACTATAGGATCAAGAAGACGGGGGGGAATAAGGTTTTCTATTATTTCTTTCATAAATCTATATATTACAATAGAAAAATGTGAGCATGAAAAGTAATATGGTTAAGCTTAAACATGGAAAAGTAAAGGACTAGTTGTTAAAACTAGAAAAGAAAAGGACAAGATATTCTAGTAAAAATATAATAAATTTATAACTTAAAATATTGCAGCATTAAGAATTGATTATATAATGTTATGAATTGAAATTTAAAGAAAATTCTTAATGCTGCAATATGAATTTATTATATTTTTTACTAGAATATCTTGTCCTTTTCTTTTCCAGTTTAAACAACTAGTCCTTTACTTTTCCATGTTTAAACTTAACCATGTTACTTTTCATGCTCGCATTTTTCTATTGTAATCCATGATTTTTCCTGGCTTCCAGTAAATTCATTGTTCTTTGTTTAATTTCAGTCTTATTTTTTGCCCCCATAAACATAATATACATATATGTATTAACAATGTACGGCACTCATCTGCTTTCAATAAAATCCCCCAATTATCTCCCTTTCATTCTTTCATTCTCTCTGTTTCACTTGTTACTTCTCTTTTCGCGAGAGCAGTGAATTGGTAGCAACAGTAGTCGCTGAAGCGATATGGTTGCTATGGAAACCAGTCATAAAAAACGTTGCTCGCTGAGTTACATATTTTTATGATTTTGAACACCAGTAAATTCATCATGAATTTTGTTTTATTGAACGAAAATTGACATTTTTTTTTTCACAATATAGCTGAGAAGGTGATCTATAAACTGTAATAATTGTTTGAAATTTGGTCGAAAAATGAGTGAGCGGTGAAGCTTTAAAGCAGTTATAAATGACTAAAACTGCCACTTAACCAGATATTCAAACACAGTAGTGTTTGAATGATACTATTGAATTTGGTAGTCAGATCAGTTGAGCTAGAACTAAATAAAATGAGATCTGAAGTCAGAGATTTAGTATATAATATTGGGATGTTCCATTATGCTTAGATAGCCAAGTCCATCTTTTGGATTGTAATTGGTCGCTAGACCAGAAGTGGATACTCAATTATATAAAGATTGCTTCATTCAAGCAAGAGTTTTCCTGTCAAGTGGCATTTAGAGCCCTTAAGCAACGAGTGTTAATTTCATTCTACACTTAAGTGTAACCATTTTAACGAATTAATTATTTGATAGGACTGTCTTAAAATAATTATACTCCAAAGTATATAATAAAAAAAAACTTATTTAATTTTATTTTTCTTTACAATTTTAAATACATTATTCTAAACTACATCTTGTAGATCCTTCAATATCAGTCATAAACCGGTTTCATTGCAGGTAAATTAAACTTGCTCCATCAGCAAACCAAGTTTTCCCAGTTTTATTTTGAAGATGTTACTCACATTTGTGCATAAATTAGAACAAAATAAGTAATTATTTTCTATCAAAAAGTTTAACACAGAAGTTTAAAACCAAAAGATCTTTCTATTCTGGGAAATGCTAGATATTTCACTTGTGCTATCTTCATGAAAGGAAGATTTTAATAATCTGTTCTGATAACCTTTACACTGATGCTAAGACGGTTATTTTGTGTGAGCATAACATTTAAATGTTATTCTTAATGACAATAAAATAGAAATGTCTCCAATAAATCTTTTATTAAGTTTAACATAAATGTAAATATCAAGACTTGTATAAAATAGTAAACAATGTATATATAACTAAATTAGAAACCTTTCTAATCTTACCTTCCCCATTAATTCTTATATGCTGAGCTAGCATTAACTGAGGAGACAAGAAGCACTGATGTTTTTCTTTTATCATGAGTAAATAACTCATTTTTCATGAAGCAAATAAAAAAAACTTGCCTTTGGCCTAAAACTGTATTTAAAGATTGGGATCTTTTGTAAAAAGATCCACCACCACCACTAATAATAAAAAAAAATGAATTTTGCAAAAAGAAAACAAAAAGCCCCATCTATGTGCAGTGTGTACACGTGTTCTTTGCATACTTTTGTGAATCCTGTCTAGTCATGTACCAGATTAGGCTGTAAAATTGCAGAATAAACGTCAAAGACAAAATGGTGGACAGTTGTTTGTGTGAAGACAGAAATGTAAAGGAAATGATCTTTAAATGTAAATACACAATGATCTGAATGCATCGAGTTGTAAATAACTTATGGAATGCCGGGTGATTTTGCATGAAATATTTTGTAAAGTAGTGCATTCATAAGGAAATTATTCAAGAGATTAGATACACGATTTAGGAGGGTAAAAACATTAAATTTGTCATTACGAGAATTTCGTACCGATAATTTTTTTTTTTTTTTTTTACTTTTGGAAAGGGGCTAAGATAAATTACATTTGTGTTTTCTGTTCTTGTTCTGCCTGTAACTTTGTCTAAAGATATACTTCTAAAACGTTAAAAGATATGTTTAATCTTTTTTTCTTTTCTTTTTTATTTAGAATCTTTCGTTAATTGTTAGAATCTTTTGGAATTTCATTTTTAAATCAATTTATTTGCACCTTGAAATGAATTTCATCCTATTGAGTGATAAAACATTTTTTTTTACTACAATTCAGATTTTGTCTTTTTCTTGGGGGGTGGGGGGCTTCTCTTCAAGGAAAGATTCAAAGATTGTTTATTATAAAATAATGAAAAAATAAAAAAATTGCTACATGTTTTTTTTTCTTTATGGTTTTAAATGTATGCATACATCTCTATAAGATATCTGTTCATCGGGTGATCTGATACATTTACATTTGAAAACCACTAAATGATTTTCATTGTTGGTGTTCATTGAATGAACTTATGAATATCTATTTATTTTGTTTTTTGTTTATTTGTTTGAACATCACTGTCGATAATTTCATTCTTTCAGTATATTTTAAGTTATTAATGTTAGTCCAAAGTTTTGTTATCTGGGTGGTACCATCGGATCAAACGGTTGAGCAGGTGTTAGTGTGATTGTAAGAGTTAGGAATGAATAGAATGTTCAGTGAACTCCTGCCATTACTAAACAAGCAGAGCATTATCATCGCAGACCAAGGAATAATCTATCAAGCATATGCATGCAATGAGATTATGTTTGAAAGTAAAAAAAGCTTAGTGAGAGTTGAAAACTGGATTTACATATAGAAAACTGAGATGAGAATGATTCGATGGATGTGTAATGTCAGTGTTAAAGACAGACACAGATTTGATGACCTCAGAGGAAGATTAAATCTTGGCAGTATAAGTAAATGTGTGCAGAACAGGATATTTCATTGTATGGCCATGTTGAAAGAATGGGCAAGGTTTCTTGGGTTAGTAGATGTAGAACAATTGGAGTAGCAGGTTCAGTTTCCAATGGAAGACCAAGGAAAACATAAGATAGTGATGAGGATGGATTTAAGATAAAGACCTGGCCAGAGATAGGTTAGTTTGGAAGTAAATTTCTAAAAGCCGTCCAACACATGTCAGGATGTAAAATGGGAATTAAACCAAATATGACGAGATTCGTTGGCCTACTTTTTACAAGATTGAATTTAACAAATATTTTTCCATTTTTTTAAAGTAAATTATTATCAAATGGATTTTTTTTTTAATTTGTCAGTTGTTCCAAGAATTGAATTTAATAATAAAAAAAAAACTTTTCATCTAAATTGGAAATTTGACTTGCAGTGTTTATTTCGAAAATTAACAGAGAAACAATGAATAAATCTGTATCCTTTTGGCAGAAGTGATCAATCTATTCAAATGCCAAAAATAAATTAATAAATTATAAAAATATTAATTAAATACTTCAAAATATCAACAACGAAGCAGTTTGTCTCAGATTTATTTATCCTTAAACACTGGTCATTCTGGTGATTAATTTCTTTCTAATCTTCTGTCAGGAGAACACAACATTTAAAAATAAATAAATAAATGTTAATCCTATTGCTTTCATGCAATAGCTTTTGCTAACTCAGTTCGCTTCAATATTGATAGAGCATTCTAAATGAAACCATTGTATGTGTGCAATGCCGAAGCTGCTTCCTAGTATAACATAAAAGAATTCGGTGCTAGTGCACTTACTGATCCGCGCTATTTTTTAAATTGTATTTCCAAGTTTAATTAAAGTTTTATAATATGTTTTTTTATTCATTTGTAAGGTTAAAGTATAGAATAGTTACAAAACACCCTCCCCATGTTAAGAATAGTTTTTTAAATAATAACGTTATTTCAGCACGGATCAATAAGTGCACTAGTACCAAGAATTCATAAATATTCCATATAAACTCTTTAAAATGGTTCACAGCCAAAAGCAAAAGTAGCAGGTTTCATTTTAAAGACGTTTGATGTTTACCATATTGTAATTCTTATGTCATCAAAGAAATGCATTTTCTAATTTATATTTCCCACAAACTTTTAAAAGAACAGCAGGAATCCAATTATCTTTATTAAACATGGTGAGAAGGTAGAGATTTATGCATTCTAAACAATGAAAAAAAAAAAGTAAAGCTCATATTGTTCCTATCATAAGAATACTGAATTAACTAAAAACTTCATTTGGCTTAAATAAAAGACTACTTCTTCAACATTAACTCATTTACCATCTTATCCTATTTTCGGCTATTCCACACACACACGTGATATCAGTAATTTCCCTTACTCACTATCTGTGCCTAGAAGAGAACTAAAGAAAAATTCCATGAGCAGACTTTTTTCCCCAGAACTGCTCGTCTGTGGAACATACTGCAGAGTTGCTTCTCAGCTGACTATAACATATACGGCACAATCACCTTGGCACATTGATTTTTCGCCAGATCACCCACGTTAAGCAACGTTGAGCCTGGCCAGTACCAGATAGGTGACTATTTGGGAAGGTGAGGCACTGTATGTACTGCGAGATAAAATACCAGATTGGGAAACTGGCGTGGTCTATCCTTCTTTTGAGGATAGATGGGCCTCTTTTAAGTCGTGGTAGGCAACCCATCTAGTGATGGCATCACGATAAAAAATACCCTTGATAGCCCTAGTGAAGCATCAAGTATTTAGCTACAAACAAGATTTGAATTACATTACAAACTCATGTAGTGAGTTCAATCTCGGCTGTGGCCACATATTAAATGTGTTGTTTTTTTAATAACATAATGTAAAGAAATTCTTGGGCCGTCCTCTAAAATAAACCAACATCCAATTTCCACCGTCACTGGTCATCACAATGTTGTCTCACCTGACACTCATTAACCCTTATCCTTAAGTGATCTCTGAGCTGTGATAAGTGGCGACTCTATAGTTAAAAAAAAAAAAAAAAAAGTGAAGTATGCATAGTCCCCCATGAGTGCACAGTGAACGAAGCATAAAAAAAATGACTAAGTTCAGCATTTATCCTTCCTCGCCCTATTTAGCCCAAAAGTCGCCAGGGGACGTCAAATCCTGGTGAAAATGAACAAATGGTGCAATTTTGGGTATTAACATATGTAAATTTGAGTTCTGCACTATGCAAAAAAAGAAAAAAAAAAAAAAAAAAAAATGACTAAGTCCATCATTTGCCCCCCCCCCCAATTTAGCCCCAAAAGTCCCCAAGGCATTAATATATTTAAATTTGAGTTCAACACCATGCAAAACTGCTAAATAGACATACACAGAAAATTTTGGACAAATATGGTAAAATAGTCCCAAAAATGGAGTGTTTTTATTAGCCCTAAAAAAGCTCCTGGGGCACACTCAAAAGTTATCGCAAAGCATAGACAAACAAAATTATATAGAAATCACTAAAGTGTTAATTTTAGCCATTTTAACCGGAAAGGCACCCCTGCAAAATCCGTTCTGTTACTTTTTTACTCATATCATGTTTAATGCTTGTGCAAAATTTCAAAAACTTCCAAGGTGTAGTTGAGAAATGTGTGGACGGACGAAAGGACAAGGGTGAATTTACAGGTCCACCCTCCTTTTGTCGGGGGACCAAAAAATGTTCAAGGCTGTTTTTGCACTCTTACAAAGAACCGATTTAATATTTTCGCTTTTGTTTTTCATATTCCAAATATTTTCATTATCCTGCTTAACACATAATTATATTGGCGGTTTTGTTTGTCAGTTTTACAAGGTACAAAACTTCTTTGAGACCAATTAAAACAAAAACATAATGCCTCTACAATTATTACTTGTATGAGCAGGACTCAGTGAAAGTTCCACTTTTTTCTTTTTTTTTTTTTCCGGTATCATTCTGTATATTTTACTGTAAATATTTCTTAGAAAATATTAAATGTCTGTTAGGAGTCAATACTATGAAGCAAAAAAAAAAAAAAAACATGTAAAAATTTATCATTGTTTACCCGCCAATCTTCCTCTAATGTCTTGTATATTTTTGAAATATCAAATTTTGCTACGAGGGTACACATAGAATTAATGCTCTACTCATATAAAAGAGTACTTAAAATCCAAACCTAACCTTATTTTTGTGTATAGTCTTTGCTATTTCTATCCCCGGCTTGCATGCTATAGTTTTCATTGGATATGTGTATATTTATTTAGTCATCCATCAAAGCAACGATTGAGGACATACTTTTGTATAGACCAGCATTTGAATAAAGTGTTGAACAGCTGCAAACCAAGAATGCTATTAGCAGGCATAAAGACCTGTTGGTCATTGATCGGCCTATCCATCTAAAGTGGGAGGTAAAGGAAAAAAAAACTAATGTGAAATTAATTGGATCAAAAAGATGACAGAGGCAAGTAAGAATGAAGATTAAATTTACCTGAATATTTAAGAAAAAAATAATAATTTTTAATTAAAATAAAGGAGGAATATCAATATATATCTCGTCAATCTATGTTTTTAAACAATCTGACAGTTCAACAAAAATGGTATTTCAAACAAAAAAAATTTATGAATTAACTTCATTTCCATAAACAAGGATTTATAGTTATATCCTATGTGAGGCTTTCTCTTTTTTGCAAAAATATTTAAAAATGTTCAATTAATTTAGAAGTGTTAGAAGACTTCTTTTTTTTTTTTTTTTTTTTTTGCACACGTAAAAATCTTCAGGATAAATTATCAAATTGCATGTTATTTTATTAGAGATGGGAAATGAAAACCATTTTTTTTTACTTTTTAATTTTATCCAAACTGAAAACACTTAATTGAAAAAAAAACTGTCAAAAATCGGAGAATTATTCGATCTAAATGTAAATTTGAGTATTAATTAATAAATGAATCTTAATACATAGTTTTTTGTTTTTTTTAAAATGTCACTTAAATTAACTCCCCTATTACATTTATTTTAAGAATGAACTATAGGGACCTCCAAAATTCACCACAGAATTATTCCTCTCTATATGTAATACAATGTAACTTTATTATGAGTTAATATTATCAATATAACTTTTGTACCATTTAAAAGTAGTAATAATGTTTTTTAATTTATTTTATCGTACGAAAATAATGAAAATGCGAGACGAATATCGTGTTTACATAATTGACATTTTAAAATAGCATTCCCATGTAGAAAGCATTCCGAACATGAAAACATACTCGTGTTTAATAAATCTAGCAAAAATCAACTGATGGTCAGATTTTCATAAAATTTTCGATACTAATCCATTTTAGAATGAAATTACCTATAAAATGCAGTTTCCATAAAATATATAAGGGAAAATATTTTTTTAGTGCATGCCCCCCCCCAATATTTTTTTTTATTTCGAAAATTTGAATAAAATATATTTAAATTAATTTATTTATTATGAAACATAAGAGTTCAAATGAGTAAAAAATATTTATTTTTTAAAAGTTTAAATCCACGTCTTGAACAAAAACTCACCTTGAAGTTGCAATTAAAAAATTGATATAAATTAATGTTATTTTTTTTTAATAGCATTATTTCTTATTAATATTACTAGTTGAATTGCCAAGAAAAAGAAACTTCTTAAAATTTAATTAATTTGTAAAGATTAAAACAATTAAAATTCTATTATTTCAAAATGTTCCATTAAAACAGATTTTTAATTAATGGTGTTTAAAAGTTTTTTTAAATATTAAGTTATAATATAAACATGACTCTTGCCAGCTATTTTATCACCAGATTAAAACCGATTGAAAAATAATGTTGCCCCCCCCCAAAAAAAAAAAACATTTTGTAGATCACTACGATATCTAGTTTGTCTCTTTTTACCAAATAAAGTATATAAACCGGTAATTAATTAAATGAACAGTCGTACCGTACATATTTAGTAAAACCGTATTTCATATTTAATATACAAATGTTTATAATATTATTAATCATAAAACTGTGTAAATCTTAAAATATAACAAAATTATAACAAAGATTAATTATTAATTGCAGTTTGAAGAAGATGAACAAAGGTTTTTAAAAAAATCATTAAGTCGCTTCTGCTGTTCCATACTTCGTATAGTTAACACAAGTTTGGCGCCATGGAATTATGTGGTCCGTTCTTCACAATCGCTTGGAGGTTCCTAATGAACTAAGTTTTATGGTACTCCATGCACTACTTGATCTGTGCTGAAATAATAACGTTATTATTTAAAAAGCCATTCTTAACATGGGGAGGCGATGGTGTTTTGTACATGTTCTGTACTTTAACCATACAATTGAATAAAAAAAAAACATATAAAACTTTAATTAAACTTAGAAATACGATTTTAAAAAATAGCGCGGATCAGTAAGTGCATTAGCACCGGTTTTATTATATCCATAATCGAAACTAGTATCATTGTCTCCAAAGAGTGGCCATACATTTTTCTTCATTTGCACTTTCAGAGTGTTATTTCTTTGTATATGCGGTCATTGAGTTTCCACTATGGTTATAATAAGACGTATCAGAATTTTTGTAGGAATTTTTGACACCCCTAACACGAAACTGCGAATAAAATATAAAAAACTCGTAATTTTTCTTTTAAAAGTGGCTTGATTATTTTCTTTGTGGATTATACTTCCAAAATAAACTATTAAAGTTGTTTTAAAAGTAAGAGAAATATTTTTTTTTAATTTTTTAAAAAACAGTAATGAATTTTACGAACTCAATATTTTTAAACTTTAAAAATCTATCAAAATTTTTCTATCGATTCTATTTTTACGATATTTTCCGGGTCAATGTGAAATTTTATGCTCTTTCCAATAAACCGAATATAATATTTTAGACAAACGTTTTTTTTTTATTCACGCCCCCCCCACCATTTTCAAGTGTCTATTAAAAAGTAAATAATTAATTTACTCACCAAAGTTTTATATATCACAAATTGAAGAGAAAAGGTCAATAAATAATATATTCAAATTTAAAACAAAAAAAAATAGTGTTTTTTAGAAATTTACCTATAAAGTTCGAAGTTTAAAACCTTTTTTTTTTTAACCACGTTGTTTGTTTTTTCTTTTGTTTTTTGTTTTTTAATGAAACCTTGGTCCTTGTTCCTTTAATTGAAAAAGAATTAGGGCTGGAATTACATTTTTCGAGTAGTTATAAGCTTGGAAAGACAGGGGGTCGAATAATTCACGCTTCATATTTTGAAATGTCTATTAAAAAGTAAATAATTAATTTACTCACCAAAGTGTTATATATCACAAATTGAAGATAAAAGATCAATAAATAATATATTCAAATTTAAAACAAAAAAAAAAGTAGTGTTTTTTTAGAAATTTACCTGTAAAGTCCGAAGTTTAAAACCTTTAAAAACAAATTTTAAAAAAACACGTTTTTTTTTTTTGTTTTTTTTAAGAAACCTTGGTCCTTGCTCCTTTAATTGAGAAAAAAAATTAGGGCTTGAATTACATTTTTCGAGGAGTTATAAGCTTAGAAAGACGGGGTGGAATTATTCAATATTTTTCACGAAATTTCTGACACACCTAACGTATCTCCGCCCTGAAATGGAGGGGGAGTGTAAAGTAATGTAAGTGACTCCAAAAAGATAAAACGTTGTTTTTTTTGTTTTGTTTTTGTTTTGTTTTTTTACTCAATACTTTATATTAACGTTTATTTAGTAATTATAAATTCCATTGAATCGGATAATTCTGATAGGAGGAGAATCAACTTACTAATATTGTTTTTTGGGGTTTTTTTTTTTTGTTTGTTTTGTTTTTGTTGTTAAGACATGTAGCATGCTTTTTAATCAGTTCTGGGGCGAAAATTTGGCTACCAAGAGGTCAAAGTTGAAAGAATTGACCTTTGCAGACTCTACCAAACTCCTTCACCAATTTTGGGTCTAAACACTTGAAATTTTAGATGCAGGTTACCTGGACATGAGTTAAACTTTTTAATATATATATATATATATATATATATATATATATATATATATATATATATATATGCACATAAAGTTATGAACAGTACATAGGGCTCGAACAAAGCTGGGTTGAACTGCTAGTATATATATTTGTCGCCTACATAACCCCCAAAGTTAAGCAATAATAGAGCTGGCCAGTACCAGATGGGTGACCATTTTGGGAATGGTAGGTACCATATGTGTTGGAGACAACTCCTGTATCTAGTATCATGCTTGGTCGTTTTGACCCTGTCTTACCATCGGGACCAAGTGTTTCTGGACGAGAGAGTGTGGTAGATGCAAAAAGGAAAAGGGTGAGATATAAACAGTTTGTAAATATGATTAACTTCTTAGCCTTATGGTCTACCATAGGTGAGGTAATATCACATAACAAATTGCTGAAAGAAATTATTGTATTTTTAGCAAAATGTGCAGTTATTTACTGTTTTTATTTGTTTTTTTGTATCAATTTTTCAAAGTATTTCTTATTTAATGATATATTAGGGCTCACTAAAAGAAAATTATTAATTTATTTTTCAAAAGATTTAAAAGTAGTGTATTCCATAAAAATAATGAATATACATATATATATAAATAGCTAATCTGACAGAATAATTATTATTAACATATTCAACGAATTTCACACTTCAAAGCACAAAAGATGAAAAATTAAACCCATGCAAAATTCGGATTTTCAACCTTAAAATCTGATATATGCACAGTTGTTTTGTTTTTCATTTTTTTTTTTTTTATCTACAATCCTCACCCTCCCCACAATACAATATATTGTTCAGTTTTGGCTGATTATTTTAAGCATATTTGTAACCACAAATAAAGAAGGGGTGGGACAAAATATATATATATATATATATATATATATATATATATATATATATATCGATTATGAGAACAAAAAGTCCAGTAATAAAATTCATTCTTCACTTAATAATCAGTGAAAATTTCGTATTAATTGGATTATTACTTGATTTTTGATAAATTTTTAACGTCAAAAAATTATTACTCCCTCCTTCCGTTTTGGCCATGCCTAATATAAATTATACGAGAGGTGTTCCAAAGTAACGCCTCCTTTTTTTTTATTTTGCCTGAATGAATTCAAAGGAATTGCAAATTGCATGCATTCATGACCCGAAAGTTTCATCGCTCTGTTGCAGATATTGACGGCGTGAGACTAAAAAAAAGCAACTCCTGTGATGGATGTGTCAGAAGCAGAGATGCATCATTGAATTCCTTTTGGAGGGCAAAACCGCATCTATTTAAAAGGTTATATCACTTTTGTAAATTACTTATCCTCCAGCATTAGCTTACAGTATTGTAAGCAAACATCCAATTTTCTAACAGATATGATTTTTCCATTTAATTTTTGTTAATTGTACCATTAACAACATTCATTAGAGTTGGGCGGTATAACGATTTTAGTTTAAGTTTTCTATTTCTTCATACCTCAGATTCCGATTTGAATTTGTTTTTATATTTAGTATTTTGTCTTTCAAAGGAATTCATTCATTCTCTTGTTTAATGATGACCAGCAGGGAGACCCAAAGTTACCTGGGTAAGAATGAGGATAAATTGTTTCACACTTCCAATACTTTTGTCATTGAAATCGGTGAAATCGCCTAATTGTCAATCAAATCGATTGATTGCTTACTCTAGTCGAGGACCCACCACAGTGCACAGGGGGCAAGCTCACATGCTTCCCCACAGCGACAATCAACAATATATTGTAGTTTACACTGTACTGTTGAGAACCTACTGTTGATCTTATGGCTTGAATTAAAGTTTAAAATGCAAAAGTCAAGTATTATCATTCAATTGTGCTCTAAGCAGTAACATTCATTTCGAATGCACCTCTTTCTTATCAAAGAACTTGCTGTTGATTTTATATACGCCGGACCCTTTTGCTTGTGCGGTAATAAAACTTCTGAAATACAATTGTGATTTTAGGCTGTACAAAAATGGTAACTTTGACCAAAGTTGGACTAGTCTTTTTTTAATTGGACTGTTTCGATTATCGATACTCATCAGAGGCAGTCAGATACAAAACCTATCTAAGAACATTCCCAGACACATGAAGTACATGTGTGTGAAATTTTTTCAAAAATCGGGCCAGCCGTTTTGCAGTCCATTGGGAATGAACTCACACACAAAGTGCTTTATATATAAGTAGAGATTAATTATCATTGTACATCTCATTGAATTATGCCACTATTACAGTAAAAGGGTTGGTCAACTTTTAACTCAATCATCCTCTTATTTGAAGAGTTCATTATTGAAAGGCAACCTTTTATCGTTCATTTATTTCATCTTCGACAGTAAACGTCTTAAAATAACAGTTTTCATGTATCAAACGTTGAATCTTCATTCGGTTCTAATTCTTTAACTCTGTTTTATTTTAACACTAGCCTGGGTGCCCGGCGTTGCCCAAGTGTTTGGAGGTGTGTTGAGCAAAAAAAAAAAAAAAAAAATGGTAGAAGGCAGGCAGGCTTGAATTCGTACCGCAAAGAAGAAAAAAAAACATGAAAAAATGTGACGTCTTTGTCGTTGCGTCCATTGCCAAACAAGTGACGAACATTTAAATTAAGGCCAGTCAATCGAAAAGAGGAGATGACTTGTGAAAATATTGTCGAAAAAGCGACCCCTCCTTGTAGAAAAGTGCTCAGTTGAGGGTGAAGGAATTAATGTTTTTAGCTAATTTTTTGATAGTTGTCGTCCGAAGGGTCGATCTTCAAAACGATACCGATCTCGTGAAAATCCATTGCCTCTGTCGAAAGTTTTAGGCAGACATACAGACATACATATATTAAAACAAACAGGTGAGATTTATATTATAGATGTTTTTGTTCTTGAGTAGAGGATACCTAATCAGCAAAATGTAACAAACAATTGGTGATGAAACGTACAGCCTATAATCTATAGTAAATAAATTTACAATTAGCTCATACAAGCATGTGTGTGTGAAATGATCGTTCAAATAAATTGTCAATAAATACAATTAGTTATTAACAACGAGTAGTATTTTTTTTAGAGTGTCACTAAATAAATTGCAAATTTCTGTTAACAAATAATACACTTCAAAATAATATATTTTATGTAAATCTCTTTGTTTCATTGGTAGCATTGAAGAAGAAAAGGATAAGAACTCACATTAGAAAAGTATTCATCATATGTGAATGTTTCAAAAACAATGTAAGGAATGACTGGTAAGCAATAACAAACCAAAGTCTGATGCTTTGTAAAGACAAGTGCCCTCATGCAACAGACATTCTTATAGCATGTTAAATATATAACAGTGTGATGTGGTGGCAGCCTCATATTACATGAGATTTTTTTTTTTACAAGGGAATCACAATTTATCAAGGCCCGAAGGGCACTCGAGTATAAGGGTTAATGAATGTAAAGTAGTAGTGCAGCAATCGTTAATGGTGTAGAGGGAGTAGACTTTGATCATTTAAGGGGACGGCTCAGCAAGAACTTGTTTACATTGCAGTTGAAGGCTACCATATTGTAATTGGCTGGGAAGCAGACCAGTGGAACAGCGTTCCACAGGCAAACAGTTCTAGAAAAGAAGATGTGTTCATGGAATCTGCATTTAGATTTAGGCACAGATAGAGAGTGGGAGAAAGTGTTGATAGTGATTGTAGCTAGTCGAGTGTTTTTTGTGCAAGTTTGGCAAGGGAGGATCATAGGTTGGAGCTCAGACGAGCAGAGATAGGCTCACAATGTATCTTCTTCTACGGGAAAGAGGTTGCAGGGAAGAGAAAAGGGAAAAACCTACTAGGTTTCAAACCCCGTTTTTGTATTCTATCAAGGCAAGATAGGACATGCCAAGCAGCTCCTCCCCAGATGTGACAACAGTACTCCATTTTAGGATGTACTTGGCTCATTGTATCGGCAGTGAGATACCTACTGAAACAGTAGAATGACCCAACCATTTTTTCAGTGATCTTGGCAACAGATTTAATGTATGTGTTCTATTTCAAATCAGGAGTCAACGGGGCCAGATGGGGGTCAGAGCGATAATGATGAGAAGTTTGGTTTTAGATGCATTAAAATTAACCAGCCACCTTTTTCCCCATTGCATTACATGCTCAATATTAGAAGAGAGAGAATTAGAAAGATATTGATCATTGCCGGCCTTTGAAGTGTTGCCATTGTTGCCTGCATAAATGACTATGAATGATATAAGAAGGTGATTTGGAAGATCACTGATGAAGATCAAGATGAGAGTTGGACCAAGG
This sequence comes from Euprymna scolopes, assembly GCF_053919585.1. Taxonomy (NCBI): domain Eukaryota; kingdom Metazoa; phylum Mollusca; class Cephalopoda; order Sepiida; family Sepiolidae; genus Euprymna; species Euprymna scolopes. The sequence goes on along the minus strand of NC_136482.1, from coordinate 102,870,220 downwards.
ATAGAACCCTGAGAGACACCACCTTTGATACTATGAGCTTCTGATTTCTGTCCATCTACAACTACTCTTATAAGCCTATCAGAGAGAAAGGATTTAATAACTGACAGGACATTTCCAATTATTCCATAGCTGGAAATCTTGTGAAGTAGACCTTTATGCCACACCCTATCAAAAGACTTGATATGTCAAGAGCTATTGCTCTAGAAACAAGTCCCTGTGAGAGATTCACTAATCCTGTGTGATATAACAGTTAGCACATCAGCTGTAGATCTTGCAGAATGAAAACCATATTGCACATCACTGAGTAGGTTATTTCTGCTGGGGTGGTTGACCACTTCTCTATTTATCACAGATTCCAGCAACTTACTCATGACATGTAGGAATACATCATCTACATGTAATCATGTTATTCTTTTATGTTCTTTTATTCCAGGAGACTGATTGGTCTTTTGTGAGAGGCAGATGACTGATCTCCAGAATTTTTAAATACGAGGCAGACTAAGAAATATCTAATGGACATTTGTATAATGCTTTCTTTAAAAGAATATGACATGTTCATTTTGGTGAAGAGATATACTATGGAAAGAAAGACTAACAGAATGACTGGTAAATGATAACGAAGCCAGTCGTTTTGGTAAATGTAAGTGCAATCATGTAGTGAACCTGCATACAGCATGACCGATGTATGAATGATCGTTTCACCTGAATGTAGCCAGTTATATTTGGCTTAAAAGACAGATGCCCCATCCTCAGCTTGAACAAAATAAAATTAAATAAAGAAAAAGAAAATATACCTACTCGTGCAGAAAAAAAAAAAACAGAATTTGCGTAAATTATGACTAAAAGAAAATTTAGCCAAGATTAATTCTAATCTAAAATAGTTGTTTTATTATTTATTGTACACATTAATAAACAGCCAAATGTATGCACATTTTTAACCCTTGTTACAAATCAATACTTTTTTAATCAAATAACTAATTGCTTTTACATTAAGGAATCATCACTTATAAAGGCTTTAAGCCATTCGAGGATAAAAGTTAAGGATATATTACCAGTTGAATGACGAAGAATACTATTAAAAGATTTAAAGCGATGAATGGAATCGACAATATCTGGTTACTTGTAAGGATTATGATAAGTGTTATTTTTTAAATTAATAATGAAAATACATCATTTTCATTGAAGTAAAGAAAGCTCATCTTGTATCAGTTGAAAAGTTCTTCATCCATACTGCTATTATCTGAATACTATCATATCGAAATACTAGTAAAGCATCTAGGTATAAATAAATATAAGCAATAGTTTTAAAATTAAATGATCTTTCTTTCTTTGGGAGTAAGTTACAGTTTTAGAAGCACTCCCTAAATGGTATAGTTTTAAAAAAAAAATTAATGTGCTCATGGTACATTACCTGTTGTATAGAATACATATTCCATAAGTTCAATAGTTTAGAATTTTACTAACCATGCACAATTCCTTTTAAAAAAATATTGCTGAATATAACTTAAAATTTAACAGCAAGCAATTATTTTTATTATTCATTTTTTTAATATAATTTAAAAGGTTTTTTTGGTGACTGTACCTCCTAAATGGTAAAATTTACAAAAGCAAAAAAAAAAAAAATTAAATAATAATAGAGAAAAGTACAAAGGTGATTCCCTATCACCACTACTGTTCATCATAGCGATGATGCCCCTTAGCAATATACTATGAAAGTGACAAGTCAGATACAAGTTCACTAATACAGATAAAAGAATGAACCACCTAATCTACATGGACGACCCAAAACTTTTTGCAAGATCCAAAACAGAACTACAGGTGCTAATAAACACAACCAGAATTTTTGGCCAGTATATCCATATGGAATTTGGTATGGAAAATTGTGCACTGCTAGTTATGAGAGAGGGAAAACTGGAGGCTACAGAAGGTACAGAATTACCCAACAAAGCTGAGATGAGGACACTAGGTGAACAGGACACCTACAAATATTTTGGAGCTCTGGAAATGAACACCATTATCGGAACAGAAATTAATGAAAATTGGAAAGGAATACCTCAGAAGAACAAGAAAACTCCTAGAAACTAAACTATATAGGAGAAACCTAGGTAAAATGGCCAGTGTCACTAGTAAGATACTCCAAACTGTTGATAGGTTAAACTAAAGAAGAACTGAAGCATCTCGACCAAAAAACCAGGAAATTTATGACCATGCACAATGCACTACACCCTAAGGGTGATGCTAATCAACTCTACTTGAAAAGGAAAGGAAAGATAAGGAAAGAGGACCAGTTTGTACAGAAAACTGCAAATGACAAAAAGAAAAAAAAAATTTAGCATAATAAAGAAAGGATAAGTACTGCAGCAAGAGACACTGAAAAAAAAATGAACAATACAGAAAACAGGGAGACAAGAGATAAGACGAGAAAAGAAAAATAAGAGAAACAGCTAAACAGACGATTCATAAGGAAGACAAATGATGAGACTAACAAAAACACTTGGAGATCTCTCCAAAAAGGAAACTTAAATAGAGAACCTGAATCCCTATAAACAGCCACACAAGATAATTCGATTAGAACCAGCCACATTAAAGCAAAGATCAAGACACAAGAAAGCAGCAAATGCAGACTCTGTGGACAAAGAAACAAAATAATAAACCACATAAGCGAATGCAGCAAACTAGTCCATAAAGAATACAAGAATAGACATGATCAAGTTGAAAAGGCAGTACACTGGGAATTATATAGACAACTGCATTTTGAATACTCAGACAAATGGTATAAGCATAAATGGGCGGCAGTACTTGAAAACAGAAGTCACAAAATCCAATAGGACATGAACATACAAACAGATAAACCTATCCAAGTAAGAAGACTGGATGTTATTGTTAAGAAAAAATCCTGCCAGATTGTAGATTTTGTCGTTCCAGCAAACCACAGGGTGAATATCAAGATGGAGAAGTGGAGCAAATACATGGAACTGGCCAGAAAGTTGAAAGCAATATGGAAGATGCAACCTCTTCCCCCACAGAAGAGAAATTGCGAGCCTGGCTGTGCTCTATCATTATTTTCATGGCAGATGCGCATCAAGCTTTAATCTGTGGTCCTCCCATGGTAAACTTTCACAAAGAGTACTTGTCTAGCTACAACCACTATCAACAATTTCCACCACTATCTGTGTCTAAATCTAAACGCAAATTCTATTAAAAAGCCCCTTTCCCACCTGTGGAACTCTAGTCCACTAGCCTGCTTCCCAGTTGACTACAACATGGTTTTCAAGTTCAATGTAAACAAGCCGTCTCCTTAATTAGTCAACTTCAACCCAATTTCCATCATCATCCATGCACTAACCCTTCTTTTCGAATGGCTTTCAAGCCTTGATAACTGGTGACTCACCTATAAAAAAAATGAAAACTGCTCAAATATTAAGGAAAACTCTTGAATGCAGAGACTAATACACATGAGCTTCAGCCACTAGCAGAACAAATAGAAACTGCTACAGAAGTAAAACACAAATAAACATCACATGGAATCAAGAAAACTGAAACTGTATAATTATAAATAAGTTCATGCCCCCCCATCGCCCAAAAAAGTGTCAGCATCAACTGTCAACTAATATGAAAGTCCTAGTTTTATTATTTATTATGTCCTCATTAGAACATTTAAAAAAGATGTGTTGGTTGGAGTCATTGAAATAGCATCTGTTAGGATGCCCCATCAAGTGTCTATGTGTGTGTGTGTGACAAAACTTGGCAATACTTTAAAAAACAAGAAAAATAAAAACTTTTGAATTTACAATTAGTAGGCTACTTCATCTCTTAAAATGACACCCCGCCCCCCTGGCAATATAGATATAGAAAGCTATGTCATAGCTTTATGATGACAATCAATGTCTAGTAACTTTCTTTGTTGAGGACATTCTGAAAATGTTGGGAGAGAGAGAATGTGTAACAGCTATAATTACGCCTCAATTAACTGTTACTTTTCTACTATCTCATTTGAGGTGGGACTAAGGGAAGGCGGGGGTGGGTCTACTTTCAAGTTTGCACATGAATCTTAGGATTTTTACAACACATTTTTTTTCTTTTTATGTTTGACCTTTTTTTCTGATTCTCTGGGGAAAATTTCTCACCAGTCATAGGACAGTAGAATGAACGAAAATAAATCTAGATCTTTAACGTTTTATTTATGCCGACATAGAATGTCATGGTTAATTCTTATTTCAGTCACCTAAATTATTAAGATATAGTCGCCATCTTTATAAACAAGTCTTGCTAAGAGAGAATGACAACTCAAGTTCATAATTTTCTAGTTAACGGACATTAGGGCTGTGAACTTAGTTTGACCACTGTGAGACTGAAAATTTGTTTTTACCCAAAATCCAATAAAAGTTAGAAATATTATTTACACGAATAATGTACTCTATATAGCTATTTAAAAAAAAGAAAAAAAAAAGAAGACTTGTTCGCCACTTTCCCTTCCTGCACGGTGTGCTGAAAATTACTCCCAAATAATAAAAATGACTTTATGTCTAATTCATTAGTTTTTGCTTGTACAAAATCCAAATTTGTAAGTTTGTTGGATTCAAGTGTAGGACAACACGTGATTTACTTGTTTAAATAATAATAAATACCTGCGACAGCTAAACATGCATGTTCCCAATCTTCGGGCTAGGATCAAAGTCGTATTTTTATTATGTCCTCGGTCAGACTGAAGCAATTTTGATTTTTGTCTTTTTAGTAAGGAAATGGTACCCCCTTTAAAACCGACATTGTATCTAACTGTGCCCTCGAGGAAGGGGAGGGATAAATAGAGATATGGACTTATCTTTGTCCTTTTTGCTAAGAGCAAATTGTAGAATCTGTTCTCATCTGAGTCAGTGCCGAAGAAATTCTTCTAGACTGAGGCAATTTTATTTTCGTCCAAATCCAGAATGTCCCCCCCCCCATCTCGAGATAGCTAGATTTGTTTCCACATTAAAAACCGACCTTGTGTTTAACTCTGTTCTTATGGAGAGGCAAGTAAATAGACTTCCTCATAAAATCATACATACAAATAAACTAAAATTGGCATCAAATGTCAATGAGTTGAGACAAACATGTGCTTGGGGGGGGGGCGCAATTTTCTTACCATAAAGGATTTTTTTTTTTTTAATATTCCCAAAATTTTTCTCTATTTAAAGTTTTGACCTGTCGAGTAATTGCATATTCTTCAGATCTTGCTGCACTTTCATTTACAACAATTATATTGGTTGTTCGAAAGAAAAAAAGGGGGGCCGGCCATTGCCCTATACCGTAAAACAGTTAACAGTAGTAGGAAAAAAAAAAGCACTAAACAGGTTTGTTGTCGGATTTGTACCCCCTCCCCAATCACTCACATACCAAACATTGTTCGGTTTTATTTCTTTTGTATTCGTTGCTTTCAATTTACTTTTAAATACTTGTATCGCAGAGAGAAGAAAGTATTTTGTAACTATTATGTACTTTCATTTAACAATTTAATAAACAAAAGATACCGTAAAACTTGAATTTAACTTGAAAAAAAAAAAACTCATGGTATCTTCTCTGCATGAGTATTTAATTTTTACTACTGTATAAAATTCATTGAAATAAAAATTAAAAATGAATTAAATTAAAACAAACAAACAAAAAACGTAAGCATGAGTATTTTTAATTATTTTTTAAGTCCACAACCCCACCAGTGGGGCCTTGGCAACACAGTTACTTATGAATAAATGGGAAAGAAAATTGCAACAAAATAGATTTTCAAAATCAATTTGGTAAAATAGAATTTAACCTAAAAATTAAATGTACAATAATTCAATCAAAGGCACGAATGCCGTTTTGTTTTGTTCTTTTGCAAGCTTTCATGTCATTGTTAAAAATCAATATTTTTTGTCCAAAATTTTTGGAGTTTTTCAATTCAGTGAAATAAATGAATGAAGCTATAAATAAATGAAAAAAGCTTACATATTTACTTTAATTGTACTTCTGCGTGTAAACACACGTAAAATATGACAGTTAAATCAAATAGGAAAACTGGTAAATACCGCATATTGAGTTGATAATGAGAAAAATTCTCTGTAGGCATTATAAATGATTTTATTATTATTATTATTATTATTACATGAGGAATCATTTTGAGAAATACACATTCTTAGTAATAAATATTAGCGATGAGACGATTTCAAAAATTTTCCCGATTCCAATACAATTACCGATTCTGCTCTAAATGATACAAGTACCGATTCCGATTCTTTTAAAATTTCTAAACATTAGGCACCTCCACAGCTTTGTGTAACACGTCAGCGTTTTACACAGTAATAGAAACGTCATTTCGTGTGTTACTGTTTACTATTTTCTGTGTCAATTTCTATGGATGGGCAATCGGCGCTATAATGGAAGTAACGTTTTTTTTTTTTTGTTTGCCATCGGATTTTTATATTTACATTGTAAAACAAATAGATTTTTTTTAACAAACTACACAGACGAGAATTAATAAAATAAAATTAATTTAAATGTCTTCTGTTTACACATGTGAATATAAAGATAATGTTGCTTAAAGGCTTTCATGCTTTTTTGGGGGGAAAGGCGAAAAAAAAAGTTCACTCTCTATCAATTTAAATAATCAAATCAAAACGAGTTGTTTTTAGGCCGACTTTGGATTTTCGATTTTTATTATATCAAGAGTCATATGCTCTATTAGATGAATATATATTTTTTAAATATTGGAAACCGGTTATAAAAAAACATCTTTGTTTAAACTCCATATAGCGGAATATTGGAATTTAAGATCATTTAAAGCTTTTTAAAAAATAATTATTTTTTAGAATTCTGTTATTTTGCTGTAATTCAAATAATTATATTATCGAGAAAAAAATTATCAAGAAAAAATGTTCTTTTTCTTTACATAATATTGATTTTATGTCCAATTTTATTTACAACTTTAAGGTAAGTGAAATAAATAACGGGATTTTATATAACTATTTTTTAATTATTTGATCTTTTTCAGCTTTAAAAAATGTTCAAATTTTTATCGACTTACATTTATTTTGTTTAGTTTTCGTAACATGAAATATGGGAGGGGGTGTAGAACACCTAAAAAATATTTCCTCTAATATATTTAACGAAACCTACTTATGTAAGTTTATTTAATGAATAAATATCGAAAATATCAGAAAGATATGACGATTATTTGATTTTTGCTAGATTTTTAAAACGTGTATGTTTACGGCTTCAAAAACGTCACTACATAGGAACGTTGTTTTAAAGCGTCAAAAATGTAAAAACGATTTTAGTCTCGCATTTTCATTATTTTTGTATGCTGTAAAAAATTTTAAAAATATTAGTAGTTTATTTGAAGTTTCTTCTTTTAAATGGTAAAAATGTTAGGATGATAATATTAAATTAAAATACAGTTACATATATGTGGAGGGGGTAAAACTGTGGGGCGCGTTGGAGGTACCAACTTAACATTTAATTAAAGTTTCGATGATTTTTTTTTCTCTACCGTGAAATGTCAACATATATTTTGCAAAACGTAAAAATATGCTTGAGATGGGGCGGGGGGGGGCGTACTAGATCTTTCTAAATATATATATTTTTTTCTGGTTTCCTTGTAATTGATTGAAAATTGTGAGACAAGATTTGCTTTTCTTTTAAAACAAATCTCATTCGTTGTTAATGCTATTTGAAATTTCCATAAACGATTATAAAAAATCGATGATTGGTATGCAAAATAATAATGATAATAATAACAACAACAACAACAACAACAAACAACTAGGGTATTTTTACGACGGTACTCAGCGTAGTATAAACAACCCCAACATGCCCATGTTAAGAACGGCTTTCGGAACAAACATCCCCAACCTCCCCATGTTAATAACGGCTTTCGAGATAGGAGTGGTTATTCCGAAAACTGTTCTTAACATGGGTATGTTTATACTACGCTGGCTGTATACTGTCGTAAAACAAAAACAAAAAATACCAAAAACAGTTTAGGAACAGAAATGGCTCATGTAATAATATTAAACAAAAACAAAACATTTTAATGTCTGCAGAGAATTATTTTCTCGCTATCAACTGAATACGGTACAGTATTTAGTGATTTTACCGGCAAACTTTAGGAATAAGCTACTTGTGGCGGAAAAAAATATTATACACTGAAATTTACAGAAATTAATCCTGTATTTTAAATTTTATTTAATAAATTCAAATTCTATCCGGCGTCCTAAAACTACGCCATTATTAATAATTCAGGGGAGATCAATCAGATGCTTTTACTTGTAAATGGTGTACCTATTTACTATGCCTCCCCACGGGACAGAGTTAGACACCAGGGTCGTTTTTTAACTTGGAGAAAAGGTACAAAAATAAAAATTGTCTCAGTCGTGAAGGATTTCTCCTCCACCGAAAGAGAACAAGAAATAGAAGTGCAGCATCTGAAGAACAGATACTACACTTTGAGATATTAAATCTTTTATTCATGTTAAAAAAATACAGAAAAAAAAATCAACGATGAACAAAAAACTTAGGCACATGGCCAACTCAAAAGGGGGGATTTTGGGGGTCGTTGGTCATCCTTGTCACTCCAGAACTAAACAAAGTCAAAAGTTTCTCCCAGCTAGTATCTTCTTTCACCATAATACCGCATTCACCCTTTCATATTGGGGGACGTCCTAGTAACTCCCAATATCTTGTCCCGAAGGCCAAGAAAAGGCATTGAAAATGGTGTAATTTAAGCGTTTTGGTCAAGATCATAGTGTAGTATCTGTTCTTCAGATGCTGCACTTCTATTTCTTGTTCTCTTTCAGTGGAGGAGAAATCCTTCACGACTGAGACAATTTTTATTTTTGTACCTTTTCTCCACGTTAAAAAACGACGCTGGTGTCTAACTCTGTCCCGTGGGGTGGGGAGGCATAGTAAATAGGTACAACAGAACACCGACCACACTAATTTGGCTTTTAAGAGGTATTCGAGATCGCTGACAACGAACGATAATCAAACCCGTCGCAAATTTACCGTTTATGGAGCCCAGGAGGACTATTTTGCGCCATTTCACCGCCTTCAGCGGTGTTTTCTTATAGTGAAGTAAGTGACTTATCACATCGTAGAGGAATCTTTAACAGACATTTGAAATAACAAGAAAGTTTTTTTTTTTTAAATGTGCTTCAATGTGTGTGTGTGTGTGTGTGTGTGTGTGTGTGTGTGTGTGTGACGTAGGTCTTAATGCTTTTTAATTGATCTAAAAAATTAAGTTTTCGCGAGCGGTTTACAAAAACATTTCTATATTTTTCGTTCTTTTTTCTTAAGGGGGGGAGGCATTCTATTATAGAACTTGTGTAGTTTAACAGGTGCTTCTTTAGTTCAATTAACCGTTTTTTTCCGTAAGTAACGCGCCGACACTTACACAGTAGAATACCGTTTAACATTTCACAAAAATTCTGTTTACATTAGTGAGGAGGCATGGAGGATGGTGTTGTGGCGGCCGCGTTACTTACGGAAAAACGGTTAATCAAACTACACGAACGATCGCAAAAAAAAAAAAACAATGAAAGTTTTCTTGTTATTTTATTTATAACTGCGTTGTAGCAAAACAAATTAGATTGACAGTTGACCGAATTTTGTTTTCTTCTAATCTTAAATCAACCCTAACCTAAGTTGTGAATTAGCTAGACAAAAGTCGCTTTGTTCGGTTCAAATTCTGTAGAAGCACCAAAGAAAGACAATTCCAAAAATGCCTTCAAAAATAAATAAAACTCTAATCCATTCATTTGCTTTTATCTCAGTATTTTTCACCTACCACAACAGATGTTTCAGATATTTTTAGATGAGGATTGATAAATTTAGATTTTATTTGAACTTATTCCAACTGAGTTCGACGAAATGCTATTCTCTTGATTGCTTTATCCACAGCGTTTCGGCCGATGTAACACTGGTTTTCAACAAGTGCCAGTTTTCAAATTTTAAGAACCTTCTAGTTATTACAAACTTTAGGAAGTTTGATGTCGAACTTGGAAATACAGAATTTAAAACTGAACATTTTATTTAAAAGGTATAATATTGTTCTCATTTTGTGTCAGTCATGACAGGTATCCATGGCATAACGGTTAAATGCTTTGATTAAGTTATAAGTAACAGCTATTTGGGAGTTGATACGATCAATCCTTACTACCGGCACTAATAACTTAGAATAATAAAAATTAACGGGTTTGTATTTACAAAGATTCGAAAAAGTTGTCAAAAAACAAATATATAAAAAGTAAATGTTATCAATAGCAAGATAAGTTACTTTTTTTACCTAACTGGATTTTTTTTTGTGTGTGTGTGTTCTTATTTAATGTAACATGGTCATTCAGCTCGAAAACCATACAGTGTTTACCGATGTATTGGAAAATTTAAAATGATTCCGAACTCTCTGCTGAACACGGTAAGTTCGGAAAAATGAGTTAAAAATAAAAATATATACAAAATACTGTTAGAAACTCGTTCAATATATGTTACCGAGGCTGACATATATTCGGTGGGTTTTTAACAGTATTTTGTATATTTTTTACTTTTAACTCATTTTACCAAACTTACCGTGTTCAGCAGAGGGTTCGGCGCCATTTTAAATTTTCCAATACATCGGTAAACACTGTATGGTTTTCGAGCTGAACAAACATGTTACATTATATAAAAATACAAAAAAATATCTAATTAGATAGAAAAGTAACTTATCTTGCCTATTGTATTTGTTATCTTTTTTTTTTGACAACTTTTTCGAATTTATGTGTATAGTAGGCAAGTAATACAAACCCCAAAAAACATAATAAAACTTTAATTAAACCTAGAAATACGATTTAAAAAAAAATAGCGCGCGCGGATCACTCTCTGCATTTGCACCAATTTTCCAATACATCGGGAAACATTGTATGTTTTTCGAGCTGAACAAACATGTTACATTAAATAAAAACACTAAAAACATATCCAACTTTTTCGTATCTGTGTGTACAGTAATACAAACCCTAATTTTACATTGCAATTTAAGATGTAATTTTACAAAGTAAAACTATTCACAGACTTAATTTAATATTGATCCTTTTATTGTTTAAGGAAAGGTGTAAGTCCTAGTGCACTTATTGATCCGCGCTATTTTTTAAATAGCATTTTCAAGTTTAATTAAAGTTTTATGACATCCGTTTTTATTAAATTGTAAGGTTAAAGTGCAGAAAACACCCTCCTCTCCCCGTGTTAAGAATGGCTTTCTAAATAATATTGTTATTTCAGCACGGAAGTGCAATTGTACCAAGGCGTTTGTGTGTGTGTATATATATATATATATATATATATATATATATATATATATAGTTTTAAATTTGAATATATCGTTTTTCCTTATATGCGACTTGAAGAGTTTTTGTCTATATCGATTTTTTGTTTTTCTAATAAAGAAAGCATCAAGTTTTAGTTAAGAATCGATATTAATTAAATCTTTGTGAATACTTCTAATCATCCCCTACATCATAAATTGCAATATAATTTTCAAACTAAAAATCGCATAGAAGGTGTTATTTTAAGAGAATTTGAGACGCTGAAAAAAAAAACATACTTTACCTGTTTTTACCGTCTGTATATATTTTTCAAACGTTTTTTTTTTTATATAAAACGTCAATATAATTGAAAACTCGGTATATTTATTTTATTATAAACACTACAATCAACATCATTCCATTTACTTTCTTTTTTTTATTTATTTTCAAATAGCTTGAAAAAATTGTACGCATTTTTTGCTAATTAGGTTTTCTTATAGGTTTTTTTTTATTACTTTCTTATTACAAGATGAAAACAGGTAGTTCTATTTTTTTAAGCCAAGTTCATCACACACACTTTTTTACTATGGCGGTAACTTAAAACTTACAAACCGTTTATTTCAATTACTGTTTTCGGTACTTATGCACTTATGTTACCGTGCTGAAATAATAACGTTATTATTTAGAAAGCCATTCTTAACATACAGTGGGGAGGGTGTTTTGTAACTATTCTGTACTTTCACCTAACAATTTAATAAATAAATAATAATAATGATCATGAAACTTGAATTTAACTTGAAAATACGATTTAAAAAAAAATAGCGCGGTAACATAAGTGCATAAGCACCTCGTTTTCTTTTATATTAATCGGTAAAAATATTAACAGTTTTTATTTATTATTAATTCTAGAAATTAAAAAAAAAAAAAAAAAAAGGGAAAAATGTATAGTAAGCGTGCATATCGTTCATCCCTTTGACCTGGTACAGGGGGGTCCTCTATCAGGGTGTAGTATGGTTTTATTCGGTCTTCCGGGAAGTTGAGGTAATATCCGTGCGACTTGTTGCTGGTTGAACCGAGATCCCAACACCGGGGGACGACCATCGTCTTTATTTATAACAGTTTTTTTTGTTTTTTTTTTTTGTTTGTTTTTGTTTTTTATACCCATCAACACAACATAATCCCCTCCCCACTTTGTGGGAGCTGGATTCTCCACAATAAATCGACCTTGTGTCATATCCATTCTTCATAAAGGGTAAATATTACCTGATCTTCTGGACAGAAAATGACCACAGGACAGAGCCAACACTTTTGGTGGCCTTGTGTCTAATTTGTTAAAGGAATATACTTTTTGCTAATAAATAATCCTCCCAAGCATTGCATCTACCCTCAGGTGACGCGTGGTTTATGACCAGTCATCTGAAACCCCTCCCCAGAGATAAATACAGACAGGCCTCGATCAAGACGACTTTTGGCAACCATACAAAGTACCCAATTTTTTTTTTTTTTTTTTTTATTGTCTGGATACCCCTATTATAAACTGCCTTGTGTCTAACTTCGCTACATTGAGAGTGAGGTAAATACGGCTAATAATACTCACCTTGTCCGTGTTGGTTCGGCTGGTGATGGCCGATACCTGGCCGCCTCCTCCGTCCATGCCCTGGACCATTCAACAAAAGAAAAGTATCAGCCTTTTCCTTTTCCCTTGAGGTAAATCCATCCATGCCATAATCATTGTAAGAATCCAGAAAGTAAGTCTTATTACTTGGAAATCCTGCGATCAACTTCATAAGTATTTCTAAGGGTTTACATCGAATTTATTTTTCTTCTCCCCGGGTTTCCCAGGTGTATTCTCCACCCTCTCTGTCCCTCCCTCCCGTGCCTGAAAAAGAGACGGGGAGAGAGGTAACATAACGACACGAAAATAAAATTAAATGTTAATTAAAATAGGAATATGTATTTGTTTTTTGTTGTTTTTTGAAATTATATATCAAACGAGGAGAAAAGAGAAGCAATACTAAAATGATGTTTACAATAAATAAATTGAGGAACACTAGCATATGCGAAAAGGAAAGTCGATGCTTAAACGTTATTGTTGTCCCCTTGTTGTCGTTGTCGCCATGTTGAATGTTTGGAGATGGGAGGAGGGGAGGGGGAGGAGCAAAACTTTTCTTTTCTTTTTCTCTTTTTTCTTTTCCTTTTCAGCTCAACTGAACATGAAATTAAGCAATTTTTCTTTTCTTTTTCTCTTCCGTTTCTTTCTTCGTTTTAATATTTTCCTCCTTTCTTCTTTTTTGATTTTCTTTTGTCTTTCTTTTATCTTTTTTCTTTTCTTCATTTTTCTTTTCTTTTTGTTTTTTTTTGTTTGCTTGTTCAGCTTAACTGAACACAAAATTAAGCAGACGACAAAAGAACTTTATTTTCTTTTTTTTTTCGCATTATTTCTCATGACTCTATATAATTTAAATAAAAAATAATTATTTTAATTTTTTTTCTTTAAGTTCAATTACAGTTTAGTGACTCCATGTAAAAAGTTTAGGTTTGGTCTTTTTCAGTAATTTTCATCATTATTTTGTTTTTGAAAAGACTGTTAATTATTAATGTTCTGCATTAGAGACCGCTCATCAAGTGTGAAAAACGCGCGCCATAGTTTTAGCCCCCTCCCCTATATGTAACACTATATAATTGCAATTTAATTAAATATTATCATCCTAACTTTTTTTACCATTTAAAAGAAAAAGCTTCAAATAAGCTGCTATTTAAAAAAAAAAATTTACAGCTTACAAAAGTGATGAAAATGCGAGACAAAAATTGTGTTTACATTATCGACGCTTTAAACAACGTTCTGTGTAGTGACGTTTTTGAAGCCGTAGACATATCCATGTTTTAAAAATCTAGCAAAAATCAAATAATCGTCATAGTTTCCCGAAATTTTCGATATTTATTCATTATTAAATAAACTTATATAATAAAAGTAGGTTTCGTTAAATATATTAGAGGAATTTTTTTAGGTATTCTACCCGCCCCACATATTTTATGTTACGAAAACTAAACAAAATAAATGTAAGTTGATAAAAATGTCAACATTTTTTTAAAACTGAAAAGATCAAATAATATATATATATATATATATATATATATATATATATATATATATATATATATATATATATATATATATATATATATATAAAATCCCGTCATTTATTTCACTTACCTTAAAGTTGTAATTAAAATTGGACATAGAATCATTGATTCTATGTCCAATTTTAATTACAACTTTTCATCACTTTTGTAACATTTTTTTTAACATAATATTGATTCTAAGAATCAATATTATGTTAAAAAAAAATTTAAAAAAAAAACACTTTTCTTGATATTTTTTCTCGCTAATATAATTATTTGAATTACAAAAAAAAAAAAACAGAATTCTAAAAAAATAAATATTTCTAAAAAGGTTTAAATTATATCAAATTCAAATATTACGCGATATGAAGTTTAAACAAAGATTTTTTTTATATATAACATGTTTCCAATAATAAAAAATGCATTCACATAATAGAATATGACTCTTGAGATAATAAAAATTGCAAAAGCAAAATCGACTAAAAAATTTCGTTTGGATTTGATGAATTAAAATAATGGATGGTGTTAATCAATTTTTTTCGCCTTTTTTCCAAAAAAGTACGAAGGCCTGTAAACAACATTATCTTTAGATATATAAGTGTCAACAGAAGACATTAATATTAATTTTCTCGTCTGTGTAGTTGAACTTACCTTTTGTAAAACAAATAGATTTTTATTTACGAACTACAGTGTAGTTCGTAAATAAAAATCTATTTGTTTTACAAAAGGTAAGTCTTATATTGTTTTATCCATTTTTTTTTTATTGTAAATTTTATTTATTCATTGGAACGCCAATGCTCTTACATAGAAATTGACCCAGACTATAAATAATATATAATAAACACACGAATTGATGACATTCCTATTAATGTGTACAATGGTGACGTTTTACATAACGGTTTAGAGATGCCTATACGTCATCAATTTATACTATAATGATGAACCTTGTTTTCATTTTATTGTTTCTTCTCTCCCCCACCTACAATAATAATAATAATAATAATAATAATAATAATAATAATAATAATAAGCAAAGAGGCATCTTCCAAGGAGACTCATTATCACCATTACTGTTCACCATAACCATGATGCCCTTGAATAGTAAGAAAGTGCACAGCCGGATACAAGTTCCCCAATACAAAGGAAAAAAATGAACCACCTGATGTACATGGTCGATTTGAAATTTTTACAAGGACTGAAAGGGAGATAGACACACTAATTAACACTACTAGGATCTTCAGCCAAGATATCCAAATGGAATTTGGGATGAAAAAGTGTGCACTACTAGTTATAAGAAAGAGAAAACTGGAAACGACGGAAGGCATGGAACTACCCAACCAAATAGAAATGAGGGCACTAGGAGAACAAGACGACTATAAATACTTGGGGATTCTAGAAGCAGACACCATCAGAGCAACAGAAATAAAAGAGAAAATTGGAAAGGAATACCTCAGGAGAACAAGAAAACTCCTGGAAACGAAATTATATAGCAGAAACCTAATAAAAGGTATAAATACATGGGCAGTATAGCTAGTAAGATACTCTGGACCGTTTATAGGATGGACAAAAGAAAAACTGAGACAGCTCGACCAGAAGACCAGGAAACTCATGACTATGCATAATGCACTACATCCAAAGGACGATATTGACAGACTCTACATGAAAAGGAAAGACGGTGGGAGAGGAGTGATCTGTATAGAAGACTGTGTGAAGGACACAAAATAAGAACTAGAAAAGTACATAATGCAAAGCACGGAAGGATAATTATGGCAGCAAGAGACACTGAAAAAAAACAACAAAACAGAAAACAGAGAGACAAATGACAAAATGAGAAAAGAGAAATGGGAAGAGAAATAGCTCCACGGAAGATTCATAAGAATGACAAAAGATGAGAATAACGAAAACACCTGGACATGGATGCGAAAAGGACATATAAACTGAGAAACTGAATCTCAAATAACTGCAGCACAAGATAACTCAATAAGAACCAACCATATCAAAGCAAGGATCGATAGAACACAAGAAAACAGCAAATGCAGACTCTGTGGACAAAGAGACGAAATGATAAACCATATAGTAAGTGAATGCAGCAAACTGGCCCAAAAGGAATACAAAAACAGGCATGACCAAGTGGGAAGGGCAGTGCACTGGGAATTGTGCAAACGACTGCATTTTGAGTGTACAGACAAATGGTACAAGCATAAACCCGCAACAGCACTCGAAAACGAGAACCACAAAATCCTATGGGACATGGACACACAGACGGACAAACCCATCCAAGAAAGAAGACCAGATGTCGTAATAATTAACAAGAAAGAGAAATCTTGTCAAGTCGTAGACTTTGTTGTCCCAGCTGACCACAGGGTGAGTATGAAAGAAAAGGAGAAACGAAGCAAATACACAGAGCTAGCCAGAGAGTTAAAAGGGATTTGGATGATGAAGAAAATCAAAATAGTACTGATAATAGTGGGAGCACTAGGAACAATTCCGAAAAACTTTGAAAATAGAATGGCAGAAATTGGAATCAGAGGAATAGCTTCAAGAATACAATGCCTAACAATAATGAAAACGGCTGAAATATTAAAGAAAACCCTAGAATGTGGAGAATAACACAAGACAATATAACAAAGAAGCGTTACAGGGAATGAAGAACACCGAAGCTGCATATCTACAAGTTCTACACCCCCATCATGCATCCCCCCCATTGTTTAATCACCGTTCCCCCCCCCCCAATAGAAAAGTGATACTAAAGAGCTGGGAAGGATTAAGGAGGATAGAAAGACCGAGGAGAGAGCGCTGGCCAGACCTCACGCGAAGAGAACTGGGATCTTGGGGAGGCTTAGTGCCACTCAAATTCCAGTATAAACCAATGGCCACTACCAGTGAGAAATCAATGGTAAGCGGCTGTTGCGATGGTGCAAATTTATTTTCAAATGCTATCAAAGGAGCTGGAGAGAGCTGGACGTCTTGGGAAACTTGTTGTCCCTCAGCTTCCAGAGAACACCACAGGTCTCCAATCAGATCGTTTGTTGACTTGTGCGAAAGCTCCATGTGAGCCAATAATAATAATAATAACTAGCAGAACCCGTGGAAATCCCATGGTAGTTGAAAACATCACCACATAAGCAAACAATAGAATGCCCTTCAATGGAATAATCAGTGTAATATTAGATCCGATCAGACCATGAATTAAAAAATAAATATTGAAGTTGCCAAGCTAATCAAAAACCTTGATTCCAGTAAAGCAACCAGGCCTGACGGTATTCCAATTATAGTACTCAAAAAACTTCAGCCAGAACTAGCATCCATACTTACAAAACTGTTTAAACATTGTCTTAAGGAGAATTGCTTCTCATCACCCTGGAAAATCTCATCAGTATGCCCTGTATTTAAGAATTCTGGTGATCGCTCATCCCCCTCTCAGTACAGGCCAATAAGTCTCCTGTGCATTATGAGTAAGTTGCTGGAATCTGTGTTAAATAGAGAAGTAATCAACCATATCAGCAAAAGTAACCTTCTTAGTGACACACAATATGGTTTCCGTTCTGCTAGATCTACAGCAGATGTGCTTACAGTTATATCTCATAGGATTAGCAAATCGCTCGATGGAGGCAACTTTTCTAGGGAAATTGCTCTTGACATATCAAAGGCCTTTGATAGGGTATAGCATAAAGGTTTACTTCACAAGATTTCCAGCTATGGTATAGCTGGAAATGTCTTCTCAATTATTAAATCATTTCTCTCTGATAGGTTCATAAGAGTAGTAGTTGATCGGTAAAAATCAGAAGCTCACAGTATTAATGCTGGAGTCCCTCAGGGGTCCATCCTGGGCCTGATCTACATTAATGATCTTCTAAATCACATCCTTACATCATTCATAGACATTTATGCTGATGACACTACCATCTATGGTAGCACGTCTAAGACTGTAAATGACCAAGTTTTCTCTGATTCTCTCTCCTCTGATCTTGAGCACGTAGTACAATGGGGAAAGGAGTGGCTGCTTACTTTTAATGCATCTAAAACCAAGCTTCTATTTTTACATAATCAACGTTCTGATCCCCATCTGGCATCAATTGAAATGAATGGCTCTCATCTTGGAGAGGCCCCATGTTTTGACAAGCTTCTGGGCTTGACCTTTACTCCTGATCTGAAATGGAACATGTACATTAAATCTGTTGCCAAGGCCACTGGAAAAATGATGGGATCCTTCTATCGATCCAGTAGATATCTCACTGCTGACACAATTCTCTATCTATATAAGAGCCAGGTACATTCAAGGATGGAGTACTGTTGCCACATCTGGGCAGGAGCTGCTAGAAAGGACTTGTCCTGCCTTGATAGAGTTCAAAATAGACTTCGTAGCCCCATAGATGTCCTTTTCTCTTCCCTGCAACCTCCAACAGTAGAGATGTTGCGAGTTTGTCTTTGCTTTATCGTTATTTTCACGGCAAGTGTTCGACTGAGCTTAAATCTATGCCCCCCCCCCCTTACCAGACATTCGCAAGAAACACTCGTCTAGCTGAAAACACTATCAATAACCCCCCCCACTCTTTATCTGTGCCTAAATCTAAATGTAGATTCCATGAACAAAGCTTCTTTCTTAGAAGTGTACGCCTGTGGAACTGTCTTCCGTTTTCCTGCTTTCTAACTGACTACAATCTGATTGTCTTCAAGTTCAACGTAAACAAGTTCTTGATGAGCCGTTCCACTTAAGTTAACAAATTTTATCGAATTTCCATTACTAACGATTACTATATTGTCCAATTGACTACTGTATACTCTTAACACTTATCATCGAGTGGTCTTTGGGCCTTGATAAGTGGTGATGCCTATGTAAAAAAAAAAAAAAATTGTACACGTACAGAAGCATGGATTTGTAGTCCTGTCTCAGACATGTCCTTGCTTGCCACATACAGAAGCATAAACTGATGTTGACTCTTAGATTTTCTCAGAATTCTGTTAGCTGGGTAGCTATGAAACTACGATAGTACCGCAGTCCATACAAGAATTAGCTGCTGCCGGTCAAGAGAAATAGAGATGTTATGTAGCCGTTGTAGTCTGCTACTTGCTTATCACAACTATTAACGTTCATGTTATTTAGATTCTTTGTATTAACTGTTCTCAACTTGAGTGTTATTTTCACAATGTTTCGGTCGATGTAACCTCCAAACTTCTGCAGGTATATTTTGTTCAACTCGGAAATCTTTCTGTCAAACTTGGGAATCTGCACAAAATTTTGAATAAACCCCTTTATCTAATAAAGGGGGTAGCATGACTGAGTAAAAGTCCTAAGTAATTCGTAATTATATTTTGAGTGTCCTTCAATTTCCAGAAGAATGTAAGTTTACAACTGAGTTTTACCAAGTATATTATCTACGGCACTATGGGTCTTTGCAGATAAAATAATATGAATAATCAATCCTCATCTAAAAAAATTCAGAAACGTATTATTAATGTGTCAGCAACATTTCTGCTACAAGATGAATACCGGCCTTATTTATTTATGGTTTGGAGAATTGTGACATATATAAATATTAATAAGAAAAAATTCAATATTAATATTTATATTAATATTCATATTAATATTAATATTTACATATGAATGCAAAATTGGAAACCGTCAGCGTCAGACAAGGCCAAACTATTTGCAAAGAACTTTGCAGCTAATTCTACCCTATGCGACGAAGGCCATCAACTCCCCATATTTCCTCCTATAACACAGAACACGCTAGGTAACATACAAATATCCGTGCATGAGGTCGCCAAGCTAATAAAGAACCTAGATTCCAGTAAAGCAACTGGCCCTGATGGCATCCCAATTATAGTGTTAAAAAAGCTTCAACCAGAACTTGCTCCCATACTTACGAAACTATTTAAGCGCTGCCTTAAGAAGAAGTGCTTTCCGACTCCCTGGAAGACCTCATCAGTTTGCCCTGTATTTAAGAATTCAGGTGATAAGTCATCTCCCTCTCAGTACAGACCAATAAGTCTCCTGTGTGTTATGAGTAAGTTGCTGGAATCTATATTAAATAGAGAAATAGTCAACCACCTCAGCAGGAATAACCTTCTTAGTGACACACAATATGGTTTCTGCTCTGCAAGATCTACCGCAGATGTGCTGATGGTTATATCCCACAGGATTAATGAATCTCTTGACAAAGGCTTCCTTTCTAGGGCAATTGCTCTTGACATATCAAAGGCCTTCGACAAGGTATGGCATAAGGGTCTACTTCACAAGATCTCCAGCTACGGTATAACTGGAAATGTTTTCTCAGTCATTAAATCATTTCTCTCCGATAGGCTCATAAGAGTAGTGGTAGATGGACAAAAATCGGAGGCCTGCAATATAAATGCTGGAGTCCCTCAGGGGTCCATCCTGGGCCCAACTCTCTTCCTGATCTACATCAATGAACTCCCTAAACACATACTTAAATCATTCGTTGACATCTATGCTGATGACACGACCATCTACGGCAACACATCAAAGGCTGTAAATGACAAAGTTCTCTCTGATTCTCTCTCCTCTGATCTCGAGCGCGTGGTTCATTGGGGGAAGATGTGGCTGGTTACTTTTAATGCATCCAAAACCAAACTCCTATCCTTGCATCATCAACGCTCTGATCCCCAGCTGGCATCAATTGTGATGGATGGCTCTCGTTTGGGTGAGGCTCAGTGTTTTGACAAGCTTCTGGGTTTTACCTTTACTCCTGATCTGAAATGGAACACGTACATTAAGTCTGTTGCCAAGGTCGCTGGAAAGATGGTGGGATCCTTCTACCGCTCCAGAAGATATCTCACTACTGATGCAATTCTCTATCTATATAAAAGCCAAGTACGTTCAAGGATGGAATACTGCTGCCACATCTAGGCAGGAACTGCTAAAAACAGCCTATCCTGCCTTGACAGAGTACAAAATAGACTTCATGGTTTAGTGGGGGATGCCCTTTTCTCTACCCTGCAACCTCTCTCCCACAGAAGAGACGTTGCGAGGCTGTCCTTGTTTTATCGTTATTTCCATGGCAGATGCTCGTCTGAACTCCAATCTCTGGTCCCCCCTCGCCAATCTTTCACGAAAAACACCCGTCTAGCTGAATCCACTGTGAAAAATTTCCCCCACTCTTTATCTGTGCCTAAATCAAAACGTGGATTCCATGAACAAAGCTTCTTTCTTAGAACTGCACGCCTGTGGAACTCTGTTCTGTCTGCCTGCTTCCCTCCGGACTACAACTTGGATGTCTTCAAGTCCAATGTTAACAAATTCCTAATAAACCGCCCCCTTAAGTAAACACTTCAGCAAATCTCCACACTAACGTAATGTACTTGCAATAACCCTTATCCCTGAGTGGCTTCCGGGCCTTGATAAGTGGTGATCACTGTGTAAAAAAAAACACAAAAAAACAAACTGTTTATTTTAATAGCATAAAAAAATATATATATAAAGAAAATAATAGACAACATGAAAAAGCTTTCCTTACATTTGCTGCAGTTTTCATTATATATATAATAATTATTGTCCTATTATATATATATATATATATATATATATATATATATATATATATATATATAAGATGGCATAACTAAAAAACAACACGATTGCAACTTCTTTTCCGATTTTCAGATTTTGTAATCATGTCCATATTCCTTTATTTTATTTTAAAGTTGACGAGTTTGTATTCTTCTGATGCGTAAGGGTGGAATAAATTAAAAAATTCACATGATATTAACATGAATAATTCTGCGCTACGAAACAGCTGCTGTCAAGAATTGAACACTTTAACATATTGAAAGAAACAACGGTAAGATGGACAACATCTTGAAATTTGAAATATAGAGCTTTTGTCACTTACAAATATACGGAAATGTGACATCTAGCTAAGGGGCCATAAGGAATAAAATATTAAAATACATGATATAGAAGGGAGATAATAGAAGGCGGATAGGAAAGGGAAACAAGAAATTAAAGTGCTCGGTTACAGATATAGGTCAGTGTATATCTAGCTTATTGTATATTAGGAATGAAATGTTAAAATACATGAAATAGAATGGAGAATATAGAAGGAGGGTACGTAAGTGATCCGAGAGATTACTAATATAAGAAGAGAGATATATTTAAGCCAACAGAGGTTTTAAAAGTATGAAAAATTAGAAGGAGGGTAATGATCTAGGAAATTACTTTATTAAACTGGGGGCTAAAATTAAGGCTAAAGGAAGTTGAAAATTGGTCAACTAAAATAAACATATATATATATATATATATATATATATATATATATATATATATATATATATATATATATATATATATATATATATATATATATATATAAACGAATTTCCAAATAATAATGTTACTATTTAGAATACCAGTTTTAGCCTGGGTAGTACGTGGACATTATTAACTATTATGTAGCTTCCTTCTATGAATGAAGTTTAAATTTTATTTTAATTATAAAAATTTGGTGGGTTATTAAATTGATTTGTCTTGCTGTAAAAAAAACAAAAACAAAAACGAGATGCAAATAATAATAATAATAATAATAATAATAATAATAACAAATTTGTAGATTTTTATATATATATATATATATATATATATATATATATATATATATATATATATATATATATATATTAGTGATGGGACGATTCCAATATTTTTTCCGGTTCCGATACAATTACCGATTCCGTACTAAATTCCCGATTCCGATACAATTACTGATTTCGATTCTTTATTAATATCTAAATATTTAACTATAAAAGTATTATTTTGACTCGATTCCTGTAAAAACACACCTTAAATGTGCATATATTTTCTCAAATGTAAAAACACATTTGTAAGGGGATGATCAAGAGATTTTAGTCTTACTGGAAGTTTAAATTAATAAATATTTATCATTTTATTATTACTGCAAGCAGTGGAAGATGTTTCTTAAACCTAAATCAAATAAAAAAGATAATTTAAAGAATCAGTTTTAGCATTCGAAAATAGGTTAAAATTTTTCCAATTCTGATACCAATTCTGATTAATTGTCCCAACACTAATATATATATATATATATATATATATATATATATATATATATATATATATATATATATATATATATAAAATGAAAATTACAATTGAATTTACCAAAATGATCCAATATGGTAAAATTAAAGTAAATTATAAATATTGAAGATTTAATATTTATAAAATTATCTCAGCCAGATATAAAAGCTCGATAAAACCAAATAGGAAATAGAGCTTATAATATGAGCAAACAGTTAATAAAATATGTTTAAAAACACTTTGAAATGAGTTAAAAACATATTTAATCTGAAAAGGAAACACTAGATAAATTATAGTTATGTCTCGGAAGTAGAGTGAAAAGCACATCTTATTTTTCTTTTATTAATATTATTTTTTTCCTTGTACACATTTTTGTGAATTATTCCATGGATTTCTGCCTTTGGATTATTATGGACCATCTTCTTCCAATTATGGGATTTCCTTGGATTTTCCTTGTACAAATGGAAATTCTTTTAACTTTCTTGAAGTTTTACATTTGGATTTTACCGTCACTGGATTTTTTATCTTCCACCAGACTATCCATTCATGTGTAATCACCTTTTTCTTTACCATATTCCCTCTGCTTAACTTATTTTGTTTTCAAGTAGATCTTTGACTTACTTGTTGTTTCATCAAATATTTCTGCATGCAAAATCCAATCCCGCATTTTGCTAATTCCCACCCTCTGATGAGAAGGAGAGTATTTCTTCGAAACTCCGCGGATTAAGGACTATCCATTTATCTAGTGTTTCCTTTTCAGATTAAATATGTTTTTAACTCATTTCAAAGTGTTTTTTAACATATTTTATTAACTGTTTGCTCATATGTGTGTAATATTTGCTGTTATCTCGTTTAAATAAGACACAACACAAATACAAATTTGAAGGATTATTTTATTTTCTGTTAACACTGCAAACATGGTAAGATGACATGAGTATAGCAGTCGTCAAAACACGTGTGTACTGGACGTCGACTCAGTGAACTCTGCCTCGTTCTCATTGAAAAGGTACCAGCATGCTCTACTTGGATGGTAGCAGCAGGCTGGTAGGGGAGGAGTGAGAATTGTCTTTTATACTGTAGGGAAGAGGAAGGTTTAATATAGTGCTGGTAGTAGTGGTTTTGGTTTTGTGACCTAAATCTTTGGTCAGTACAGAGGTACCCTGCCAGTAGACGGAGTGCTCATATATATATATATATATATATATATATATATATATATATATATATATATATATATATATATATATATTTTTTTATATTTTTATTTTTTTTTTTAATAATAAATGTATTCATTGTCTTTTTTCCATGTAACTCTCCTACTTGAAGTTCTTGTTTTTATCCGATGTTCCTGCACTTTTTCAGGGAGTAAAATGTCGTTTTTTTTTTTAATTTTTGTTGGTAGTTGTATTTTGTTCGATCTATTCATGTTAAAACATACCGACATGGATTTGTATAAGGATTGTTGGCACATTTTGCTGGGGGTAATGGTCCAATTATATCAATGTGTACGGTATGGAATCTTGATGATGGTATTTCCAATGTTTGAATTGGTGATTTGGTATGTCTGTATATTTTTGCTTGTTGACAAGATGTGCATGATGCACATAATTCTTTGATTGTTTTATCCATATGTGGCCAGTAAAATCTAGCCTTAATCATTTTGATAGATAATTTTATTCCAGGATGTGATACTGAATGTAAGCTGTCGAAGATAGATTTTCGTAGTGTACATGGTACAAAAGATCAAGGGTAGGACGTTGATGCATCACATAACACAAATTGATCTTTTTCAGATAATGTGAATTTCTTTAAGTCTGGATAGGGCTGTATTTCGGTGTCTCTTTTCTGTGCATCTGCGAGTGCAGGGAGGTCGTACATATCTATTTGTACAGCAAATGTTGGGCGAGATAAACAATCTGCAACTATATTTTGGTCACCCTTCACATGGGCAATATCTGAGATTAATTCTGTGATAATGGCTAGTTGTCTTTGTTGCCTATCTGATTTTGCAGGTTTTAGACTGTGAAATGCACCGCATATTTGTTTATGGTCTGTCAGAAGCAATACTTTGTGCCTTTCTATTATGTGGCGAAAGTGTAAAACAGCCAAATATGCTGCTAAAAGTTCACGATCGAAAGTGGAATATCTCATCTGTGTTGCTGTGAGTTTTTTTGAGAAAAACCCTATTGGTACTGGGGTTCCATTTATGACTTGATGTAAGGCAGCACCTACTGCATATTTGCTGCTGTCCGTGACCAGTTGATACTGTGTACAAGTTGGTTGAGGGTGGAGTAATTCTGTTAGGTTACCCAGTATTTTTGTCATAGTAGAGAAGTCTTCTATTTCGAGGTATTTAAGGTGATTAAACCTTTCGGTGTTAGTCTCATTCTCTCAGATAAGGGTAAGACCAATTTCGCGAATCTTGGTATTAATTTTCTATAAAATCCTACCATACCAAGAAATCTGCGTAGGCTTTTTGCATCTTTAGGGCACGGAAAAGATTCTATTTCTTTAACTTTATTTGCAGTTGGTGTGATTCCTTTTGAGTTGATTCTAACTCCTAGGAAGTCAAGAGATGTTACATTGAAGATGGATTTGGAAAGTAATATTTTTAGGCTGTTGTTTTCTAAGATTTGAAAAACTGTGTCGATATCTTGTTTGTGAGATTGTTTGTTGTCACTGAAGATCAATATGTCGTCTATATAAATGAAAACACAGTCGATATCTCGGAAAATTTTGTCCATATATCTTTGGGACTTAGCCGCTGAGTTTTTTAGTCCAAACGGCATGTATTCGTATTGATAGAGTCCCATTGGCGAGATTACAGCAGTTTTTGGAATATCATCGGGTGCATCTTAATCTGATGATATGCCGAAATCAAGTCAATTTTCGAAAATCGCTGTTTATCAGCGAGTTTAGCCGTAAAGGAGTTTATATTAGGAATGGGGTATCTGTCACTTTTAGTGATGCTTTTTAAGGCGCAGTAGTCTCCACAGCAGTGGTAACCTCCACTTTGTTTGGGTACCAGATGTAGTGGGCTTGACCACTCACTGTCTGAAGGGGTTATTACATCTTCGTTTATTAAGCGTTTAAATTCCTCTTTCGTCACCGCCAGCGTTTCAGCAGACAGTTGTCTGGATTTAGCGAAGACTGGGGAGTGGCTGCCTGTGTCGATTCTGTGATAAACACCACAGTACTCACTGTTTTTGTTGGTGTGCAGAGAGATAATTTCTGGGTGTTTATCCAGGCTTTTTCTAATGAATACAGGCAGTTCTATTTCATTTATGACCACATTTACTGGTGCTGCAGCACTTAATAGTAACTTTTTTTTGGTGGTGGTAACTGGGTTGTAAATTGTTCTATTTTTGCAGTCTATTGTAAGGCCAAATTTATTTAAGAAATCAAGTCCGAGGAGGGGATTGGTGAGGTTTGCGATAACAAATGTCCAGGAAAATGATCTTCTCAAACTTGGTATCCCAATTTCAAGGTTAGCTTGGCCATGGCATTCTATTTTCTCACCGTTAACAGTGGTTAGTGATACTGGTGTTGGGTGTAATGTGACACCGTTTATCATGGCTGCTGGTATTATCGAGATACTTGCAACTGTATCTACAATGAATTTCAATGTTTTTGTCCCTAGCCTTGCTTTGACTTGTAGTAGTGGTGAACTCAAGGGGACGGATATAGCTTGCGCTACTAGTTTTCCGAGTCACTTGGTGTTGGTGTGGGTGGGCGGGAGCTTGGTAGTATTTTTATGCTTCGCTTCCCTGGCCATTTGCATCAGGGTTTGCAGGTTCTGGCTTGCTCCGCGAAGTAAATATGTGCTCTGCATATCTTCGTTTTTTGTTCAGGGAAAAATGGTTTAACACCTATCGGTATTCAAATGTTGCTATTGTTTTTGTCAGTATGCGGAGCAGTAAACGCTGTTGCATTTATATTATTCAACAAGGGCATTAGTTCGTCCACTAGTTTTCCTAGTTGAGATGCGTTTAGTTCTTTCTGTGAGACAATGACTGGGGAAATTGTTGCGAGTAAGGCTTGCAAAAATTTATAAAGAACAATCTCTTCGCCAATACCTATCCTTTTTGCAATAAACAGCATCTCTTGAAAATATGCAGAAGGACGGCCAGTTATAGTGTTAGTTGACATTAGTTTGTCGAGCAATTCCGGTTTGGTCCTTTCGTGGGACTCAATCAAGGAGCATTTTAGTTCCTCATATTTCCTGCCTTCTAAAATATTTATCGGTATTTTAGCTATCAACTCTGCAGGCAAGGATGATATGACAGCATTAAATTTGCTTGTTGATGCTGTTATGTTGCGCAGATGGAATTAGGCTTCCAAAATGGAAAACCAGCCATTTACTGCCGTTTCCATAAACTCAGAGGATGGTAGTAGTGGTTTTGGTTTTGTGACCTAAATCTTTGGTCAGTACATATATATATATATATATATATATATATATATATATATATATATATATATATATATATATATATATATATTTAGTAATGTGATTGATAATTTAAAATTCAAATTAGAATTAAAAATTAAAAATCTGTTTCATAAGAAGGAACAACAACAAAGTCAATAATTTGTACAATTGTTTCGGAAACAATGTTTTTATTGTGATAGACATTAAGCCACGGACAATAATTTTGACATATAGTTTTTTTACAGCAAAGTCTCCTCATCAGCAAAAGTATTGGGTGGGTTTTTTTTTTTATATATGTAAATAAACCTAGCAATTTTTAAGTAAGGCAGATGTATCTGAAAAAAATTAAAATAAAAAGGAAACTATTTACTTGATAAGAAAAGTAATATGGGTTGAGAATAAAAAATAGAATAAAATTATAAATCTGAATTTGGTTTAAATATAAGGTTATAATAATATGTTTTTAATAAAAGTTAAGAATTATATCTATATATCTATATATATCTATCTATCTATATATATATATATATATATATATATATATATGTCTATATATATGTCTCTCTCTCTCTCTCTCTCTCTCTATATATATATATATATATATATATATATATATATATATATATATATATATATATATATATATATTGTTCGCCTTTTGAAAACCGTAATTATCGTCAAAACCGTAATTATCGTCAAAGCATTCATTTGGATATTGATTGTAGCTTATAAATGTACGAAATGTTGAATTTTCAAAAAGAACATCAATGGAACATTTTTTTAGCGGTTAGAATATGTTAGTAAACGCCAAATTTAAAATTAAGCAAATATTTTTAAAAACGGGGGAGATAATCTTATTTTTCTAATTAAATAATCAAAGGGAGATAATTAGTGTTTATTCTATTTAGATTATAAAATATTATATTTTGAACTTATTGAATTTAGTATTTTTAATACTTTATTTATTTATTTATTGAAATTAATAAATATAGTATAGGTTAAGCTTAAATATATATTTAAATAATATACAATAATGGTAAATATATCAGATAAACTAATATTGATAATAATATTGATGATCAAAATTTTATTAATAAGGGTATCAAGTTAAACTTAAATTTCAAGATTGAATATTAATAAGTAACATTTTTAATGACTTATGGTGGTTTATATTTGTTAAATTTAAACCAACGTTTATGACTGCATGAGGATATAAGCTCCTCTCTTGAATTTAGGAGGGTGGTTCTATTTTTGATATCGTCATATTTTAAAATCTTTAGGGTCTCCTGTGTACAAAGTGCACAGAATCTATCTCCTGGTGTATTTCCTTTATATGATCCTATTATTTACCATTTCAAATTGAAGGAAATATTCTTATCTTTGAGTGCCAAATATGTTTGGATAGAGTGGTTTGGTTTAACAGGGAGTGGTTTTTAAAAGAATGCTTATGGGTTGAAATCCTATGCTTAATAAGTCCAGATGTGGAACCAAAGTAGATTGCATCTTGTTTAATGTATTTATTTTCAGGTAGATTAGGGGTGGCCTTGGTATGTGAAGGTTGGTCTATATTTGATTGGTAGATTAGTTAAAGTTGGTGTAGTTATTTAATCGGGTGGTCGAGTTATGGTTGTTATATATATATATATATATATATATATATATATATATATAATATACAATATATATAATTTTTTTTTTTTACACGGTGGTCACCACATGTCAAGGCCCGGAAGCCACTCAGGGATAAGGGTTATTGCAAGTACAGTACGTTAGTGTGGAGATTTGATGAAGTGCTTACTAAAGGGGGCGGTTTATTAGGAATTTGTTAATGTTGGACTTGAACACATCCAAGTTGTAGTCAGGTGGGAAGCAGGCAGATGGAACAGAGTTCCACAGGCGTGCAGTTCTAAGAAAGAAGCTTTGTTCATGGAATCCACGTTTTGATTTAGGCACAGATAAAGAGTGGGGGAAATTTTTCACAGTGGATTCAGCTAGACGGGTGTTTTTCGTGAAAGATTGGCGAGGGGGGACCAGAGATTGGAGTTCAGACGAGCACCTGCCATGGAAATAACGATAAAAAAAAGGATAGGCTCGCAACGTCTCTTCTGTGGGAGAGATGTTGCAGGGTAGAGAAAAGGTCATCCCCCACTAAACCATGAAGTCTATTTTGTACTCTGTCAAGGCAGGATAGGCTGTTTTTAGCAGCTCCTGCCCAGATATAGCAGCAGTATTCCAACCTTTGGACGTACTTGGCTTTTATATAGAGAATTCCATCAGTAGTGAGATATCTTCTGGAGCGGTAGAAGGATCCCACCATCTTTCCAGCGACGTTGGCAACAGACTTGATGTACGTGTTTCATTTCAGATCAAGAGTAAAGGAAAACCCAGCAGCTTGTCAAAACACGGGGCTTCTCCTAGACGAGAGTCATCCATTTCAATTGATGCCAGATGGGGATCATAATACATAATATATATATAATATATATATAATATATCTATAATATATATATATAATATATATATATATATATATATATATAATATATATATATATATATAATATATGAACAAATGATTAATAAAACATGTTTAA
The DNA here is from genome assembly GCF_053919585.1 of Euprymna scolopes. Classification (NCBI taxonomy): domain Eukaryota; kingdom Metazoa; phylum Mollusca; class Cephalopoda; order Sepiida; family Sepiolidae; genus Euprymna; species Euprymna scolopes. Next base: position 102,839,726 of record NC_136482.1, on the reverse strand, counting down.
AAAAATCTTGAAAAAGAGTTAAAAACATATTTAATTTTAAAAAGGAAGCACAAGATAAGATATTATATATATATATAATATATATATTATATATATATATATAATATATATATAATATATATATAATATATATATATCATATATATATCATATATATATAATATATATATAATATATATAATATATATATAATATATATAATATATATACATAATATATAATATATATATAATATATATATAATATACGTATATATATAATATATATAATATATATATATAATATATTATATATATATATAATATATAATATATATATATAATATATAATATATATATAATATATAATATATATATAATATATCTATAATATATAATATATATAATATATATATATAATATATAATATGTATATATTATATATATAATATGTATATAATATATATATTATATATATATTATATATATATTATATATAATATATATTATATATATAATATATATATTATATATATAATATATAATATATATAATATATAATATATATATAATATATATATATGTACATATATATAGTGTATATATAATATATATATACATATATATATATAATGTATATAATATATATATACATATATATATAAGTTATATATAATATATATATAATATATATACATATATATAAGGTATATATAATATATATATACATATATATAAGGTATATATAATATATATATACATATATATATAATGTATATATAATATATATACATATATAATGTATATATATATATATATATATATATATATATATATATATATATATATATATTGGTATATTTAGGCAGCATTTTTTCATTCAAGCAAATATTATTAAATACAACGGAGACATTTTTTCTTATAATTCTTTTTTTTAATTTTTCAATTTTTCGTATTGTCTTTTTTGTTTCAAAATCAAAAATATTAATAAAGGATCCATACATGTTGCTGTTACGAGCGCTTTCGATTCGTCCATGAATCATCATCAGGTGTTAAAAATACAGGATTGCGAAAATGAGGATTAAAATGAAAACTAAAATATATATAGTCAGTGATGAGTTAAAATAAAAGTCGATTAAGAATAAAAGTCGATTAAAAATTCGAGTGTTAAAACCAGCAAGTTCGTAGACACCATGTACGAAGTCCGTCCAACATGGACTACGCAAGACATTTCAGAACGTTACTGCTTTTTTGAAATGCAATGTCATTTATATTAGGTTGAAGAGTTCTAATGTACGACGCTTCAAGAAAAATTAAAAAAAAGAATTATAAGAAAAAATGTCTCCGTTGTATTTAATAATATTTGCTTGAATATATATATATATATATATATATATATATATATATATATATATATATATATATATATATATATATATATATATATATATATATATATATATATATTTCATGATTTTCTTGGGGGTACAAAACGTTATTAAGGCAATCATGAAGAGGAGACGTATTCCTTCGGAATTCATTTTATATTAAAAAAAAAAAGACCGAGGTGAAAAGGAAAATGGATAGCGACTAAAAAATAAAAGTAGGGAAATAGAAAAAAAAAAAATCTAAATGAGTCAATTGACATGTTTCGCCCTCACTCATCAAAGTTAGAATCGAGGGATGTATCTTTTAGTAATTTGTTTTCCTTAAGTATAAAATTTAAAAAAGAAACGGGAGCAAGAGCAATCGTATGGGGATGGATTTTAGAGGCTGATCACGTTCAAAAGCAGCAAGCAGTCCTTTTGCTTACAAAGGGAAGGCTTCCTAAGGCGGACGTAAACAGTCTCCAAGAATATATCATATATATATATATATATATATATATATATATATATATATATATATATATATATATATATAGTCTTTGAATGTTTTAACCTTTAAAACTATACAAAAAAATTTTTTTTATATATATATATTGTGATTGTATTGTTATTGTTTTTTAGATGTAAATTCAATTAAATTCTAGAATATTGCTTAGTATAAATTCCTTTATTTGTGCAAACATTATAGGCTACATATGTACATATATGTTTCAGCTGTGATCTTGTTTGAAATGTAGCTTCCTCGGGTCTTCCTATCAACTAAAACTAATATGAATGGATAACTGAGTGATAACGTATAAGTGACTTGCCAATCTACTATTTTTTTGTCCCAATCCCGGTTCCTTTTGCTTCTAAAGTACAAAAAGATTTGCAAAAAAATTTCTATTTGCATTTCAGTTGATATGAAGGTCTGTGGATTTCTTCCAGTATTTTTTTTTTTTTTTTTTTTTTTTTTTGTTCAAGTCATTATTGAAACTTGAAAGATATGACCCTTTGATGGCGTTCATTTTTTTTCTTAATCTCACACTCGACACTATTTGTTTTTCGAACCGAGTAAACGTTTTAAAGTCTATTAAAAAACAAACTCAACATTCCTATTATATTAAAACAAAGTTTTATTTGATTATTTCTAAATGTAATTTGTAATTCAATTTTGCCAATTTTCTGTAAAGTAACATGTTTTTTAACAAGTAAAAATCATTTTGGTGCAAAAAAAATTAAAAGCAGTGGCCACCAGCGGTTAAATCTTTGAATTAAGTTTCCATTTTCAGGACTTAAAAAATAAATTGAAGTTAGGTAAATATGGCAGTAGTAAAATTTTATTTAGACTTTTTTTCAGATCATTATGCATAAATATTTATGGTAAAATAATTATTAAATAAAACATTATAATTACTTTTTTTAAATATTAAAATTTATTTTCTCTTGGAAGGTGGGGGCTCTTTTTAAAATTAAATCTCCTTCAGTATTTTCTTTCATTTTCTATTTTTGAGCGATTCTTAGCAAGACCCCCTAAGATGTGATCTCATCATGTCGGACATTATTTCTCTTTGTCATGTAACACTCAACGTTACTTTCTTTTTTTTACTGAATAAACGCTTTAAAATATATTGAACCACTAACAACTTAGGTAAAAAAAAATCGATTTTGCCCTTTTAAAAACAACAGTACATAAGTATAAATATTTTTTTTAAATATGCGGTCTGTAGTCTCGTTTTTGAACTTTATAAACGCTTTAAAATAAGTGGAACCATAACAACTTAGCCAGTTAGGTAGAAAACGAACACTTAGAACATCGATTTTATCTTTTTTAAAACAACAGTAAAAAAGTAAAACTATTTTTTAAATATTATGGGGAGTATAGTATCTTTTAAAAACAATATCCTTCAAGAACGGTCATAAAATGTGTTTTCAATCGATATTTATTCAATAATGGACAAGTTTTCCTACTTAGAAAAATGGACAAGTTTTCCAGGTACGAGTTTTCCGGGGACGAGTTTTCAGGACACTACCAAAAAAAAAAAAAAAAAAACACGCTTTAAAAGAAGTTTAAACACAAATAAATTTATTCAGGTATGTTTTGCTTTTGGTAGCATCTATCTGTTGAGTGTTTGTTTATTATTTCTTTTCTTTTTCTGTTAATTACAGTAATAAATGTCCCAATCCAATTCTTATTTTTGAGGTACATCTATAAGTTTAAATGTAGATATAATTTCCGTTTTAATTTCGAAAATCTTCAGAATGTATTTTTCTTTATGTATCTCATCCTAGATTTTGATGAACTCAGGGAGATTTTCATCTATCTTTTTTCACTTAGGTCCAAAGAGAAGTGCCATAAACTTTAATTATTTCAGAAGAAGCCGATGGGAGACACTGCCAATGTATAGCTGGCGCCAACGAAATTTAACTAAAAAAAAACTTTCCAGAGGATTTAAAACCTTTTAATAATCAAGTGAACTCCCTCGGATGGGGGCATATAGTCATTTAGCGAATAGATGCTAAATGTTTGGAAAAGGAACAGGCATCTTATCTCTCAATAAATGACCAATAAACAAAAGAAATTAAATATTGCAATCAATGTTAAATCTGTAAATGAGATTTATAACTCATTCTGTGGCCTGTATCAGTATTATGTTGTAAATGAACAACTTCTAATAAAAAAAAAATGTGCTTGTTTCATTGTTTTATTGTCAAAAAAAAAAAGAAGACAATTAAAAGAATCGGTTTGGAATAAAAAATTAAGCTATAATTTTCCGATTCCGATACCCCCAAAAGTTCTGATCTTTCCGATTCCTGGTTCCGATTTCGATTAATCGTCCCAACCCTAATATATATAAAATTAAACTCAGGGGTAAAAGTGGTTAAAACAGAATAAAAAGTGCTCAATACGTTAGTAGAGCTGGATATTTTTTTATTTTACAACCTCAAGTGTAAACTTAGTCTATTACGATCGTTTCAGAAAACATATTTGTGTTTGCATCCTCAGATGGTACAAAGCTAGAGTCTATGCAAAGCTAGACTATAGCTTTGTACCATCTGAGGAAGCAAACAGAAAAATGTTTGCTGAAACGATCGTAATGGTCTAAGTTAACACTTGAGGTTGTAAAACGAAAACATTATATATATATATATATATATATATATATATATATATATATATATATATATATATATATATATACTCGGGTTTTTTTATATTCAAAAGTAATGGACTAATGAATTCAACGAGGTTGTTAGATAGTGCTCAATAAAAAGAGCTGATAATACTTGTTTATTGTTACATAAACATGCTCACATCCCGCTGCTACAAATAGCCACTTGTTTCAATCAAACAACAGATATCATCAGGCAGCGACTTGACTATTCAAAAGTTCAATGAATATTCATTGAACTTTTGAATAGTCAAGTCGCTGCCTGATGATATCTGTTGTTTGATTGAAACAAGTGGCTATTTGTAGCAGCGGGATGTGAGCATGTTTATATAACAATAAACAAGTATATATATATATATAACCTTTGTATTGTTTACATCTGTTTTCCTGTTCGTTTACTTTTTGTGTTTTTAATTAACATTGAGAGTGAGAGATCTCTACAAGTCTTTACAGCCGAACGACTCACCTCATTTGGTGACTCCCTCGTCAGTTACCTCTACCACATGAACATCTAAATAAGATTCACGTGAACTTAATAAATACTAAAATTAAAACATCTGTCATTGAACAATGGTTAGCAGTAAGCCATTATTCGTGAGTATGATCTTGCGTGCAATATCTCACTTTATAACGCAGCGCAAAACGGCTCCACTAAACTCTGTAGATAGCTATAAAAAGAGTCAGCTTTGTTTTGTCTTTTTTTTTTAAATAATTTTCTACAGAGGAGTGTTCATACCAAGAGAAAAGGAACATAAAAGCTACTTGATAATAACCAGAGCTTAACAATCTCCTGACTACACTTCCTTGAGACTAACGACTTAGATATGTGTAATAGTAATGAAAGCTTTAGTAGAGTTTATATATAGTGCAACTAGTTATAAATCTGAAAGTTTTACAACCTGCTAAGTGACAGATTTGTCAACTTCTCCAACTTAGATTACAAAGAGAAGAAAACAGTCGCTTGGAATTGCCAAATTCAAAACAGATTAACAATATAACTCTGTTCTAGGGACAGAAATGATTGTTTTACTAAACATTTTAGCCAATTAAAAACGAGCAAAAGTTATGGCCCGTTGACTTAGAATGAATGTTTTGATAGTTGAATATGGTCAAAATTTGTGTTAATTGTTGCATTAAATACTAATCTCTAGTAATCCCTAGTAATCACTAGCTGTGCATCGAACAGATACCATAATAGTTAGCTCGCTGCACCTTAATATAAAAAAACGCCATACAAAAATTCAGCCAGATCAGCAAGTAGTTTTCCAGAAAAAGTAGAACTTGAATAATAATCTCTATTAATCCCTTACTATGCATCGGATGGATGCCGTTTGCTGCACCCTATTATAGCAAACTTCCATACAAAATTTTAGTCAGATAAGTCAACTAGTTTCCAAGAAAAAATGCAACTTAAATGCCAATCCTTATTAATACCTATTAATCCCTAACTATGCACAGAACGGATACCATAATATTTAGTTTGCTGCACCTTATCATAACAAAGGTCCATACAAAATTTCTGCCAGATCAACCAAAAAACAAAAAAGTGTAACGGACAAACAGATGAACAGATAGACAGACATGACTAAAAAAAATTTTTGATATAGAAAATCATCACGATTGCTACTTTCACATCACTGTTTTGAGGAGCCATCTACATCAAAAACCCCTTTTACTTGATCTTGTGTAAATAAAAGGAATGCATTTTTTTATATTGAAGTTGTTTAACTAAAATGCTAGTTATCTTTTTTTTAGCAGATCATGGTCACGACACTTAAACAATTTTAATTTAATTTTTGTTTCTTTTTTTACTGGCAAAAAAAAACAAAAAAAAAAAACAAAAAACATCCGGCAACTATTAATCTAGTTCTAAGTATTCTTCTTAAATGCACGACTTACATTCTTCTTTGGTAAAACCGCAGTTTACAATGCAATGAAAAATTGTCTACAGGTAATAAATATTGTTTTATCTTGTTGTTTTTGTTAAATATTAGTAAGTGGGGGACCATTTCGAGTTAAAATCTTTTTCAGTATTATGATTATAATGTTTAGAAGAACACACTTGAAATGTGTATAAATGCTGAAATAATTTCTAACTTCCCTTTGCATGCAGAATCCATTCATCATATGTACGCATTAAGATTATATGCATAATACTAAATAGATTTTAACTGAAAGGGGTTTCTCATTTACTAATCTAAAACAGTATTAATCGCCTGGGCCCGATTTTTCATCACATTGTGTTTAGTTCACTAAACTGCGGTTTCACCATCTTCTTTGCTTCTTCTAATGCTTTAATCACGTGCTACCGCAAAGTTCACAATGATGAAATTTTGTTCCCCATTTGACACGATTACGGACTTGGTACAGGTGAAGGCCGGTTTGATAGAGATCTTTGCTCAGAGTGTTTTCCCATCTCATCATCACCTATCCTCTCAGTCGCTTTTTGATGACTTCTAATGCAAAGGCAAATTTCAGGATAGTGTCATTTTTGACCTCCAGCACATGCCCAAAACCATCTGAGCCACTTACATTCTATATCTTTAATATAAATCTATTTTAATTTTGAAGACTTATTGTTTTTTTAATTATCTCTCGTGCAAATGAATGATCATAATATTTTAAGAACGGTTTCAGTAACGTATCGAAATAACTTTAATTAATTACTGTTAATATAGATAAAACTATTGCACCATATATAGGAAATCAAACAATAAAATTACAAATGAATTATTTTAATTATAAATTGTTTAAAAAATAATTATGCAAGTTATACATGCAAATAATTGTGTTTAGGTCATTACTCCCTACTATATATATATATATATATATATATATATATATATATATATATATATATATATATTGTATTGGTAGTAATTATTAAGTGTGTCTACCAAAAGAGTGCTCAATGTTTAGACAGAGCCAAAATAAGTTAATTTAGTATCCAACCAAATGGCTACATATAGGCATACATGTTTCGGCGAAAACCCGGCAAGGGAATCGCTTCGTCAGGCCAAAGACATCTCTTGCTGTTTCAACTCAAAAATTTCCAATTTATAACTAGTACTACATCGTATTTACGTGTAAAGGGGAGACAGGATCTAAAAAGAAAGTATATACATTAAAATGTGATCGTCCATTATGTCAATTATATTAATTTATTAATTATTTTATTTTATATTATTTATAGTGCGTAATGAGTTTCAAGTAGAGTTTCAATATTATTAGTAAATTCCTAGTTCAGTAGGTAAGTTGTGTAGAATAGGAACCCGTAAACAAAATGTGTCTAACACCTTCGGTAGTGTATCTAGCTAATATATTCCCAGAAGAAAACCCTAATGATGAAAAAGTTTATATTGGGAGTACAAAATTAACGTTCAAAGGACGATACTACGGGCATAAAAGATCGTTGAATAACCTAACTTACGAAAAAGATACTTCCTTATCTATACACTATTGGAAGCTAATTAGAGAAAACAAAACGCCTAGAATACATTGGAAAATAATAAAAAAGGCTAAAGCATGTTACTCTTTGCAGTCACCTTGTTTCTTATGCCTGCATGAGAAAATGGAGATTACTAATTTTAAAGACCGTGACAAACTTTTAAATATAAAACAAGAATCGGCAATCTCCTGCAAGCATTTTCAGATACATACGCTTAAAAAATTATAAAACGCCTAAGTTTGTAAATAATATTTTCATAGTTTTTTTTTCCAGTTCCCCCCGCCCTTTCTCATAATTAATTTTTTTCTATACATGAAACCATTCTAAACGTTAATTATTTTAAATATTTGTATTTTACCATCAAATAACCATACCCTATACCTAATAGGTTAAAATTTTTAACTAAAGATATTTATTTCTTATTTTTTATTTATCTTTAATTGTAATAATGTAGTTATCTTACCATTAGTATACTTTTCATAATCGTTTAACGTAGGTTTTAATGGTCACCTCATCGAGCTTAATTTATTTTATTTTTATATTTTAATCGCCTATTTTACACGTAATTTTTGTAACGTTAGAATTTACAAAAGTAATATTATACGGATACTAATTTATTTACACGTTAACCATTTATTTTATACGTAAATTTTTTTTTTTTTAATCTAGGGTTCCTATTCTACACAACTTACCTACTGAACTAGGAATTTACTAATAATATTGAAACTCTACTTGAAACTCATTACGCACTATAAATAATATAAAATAAAATAATTAATAAATTAATATAATTGACATAATGGACGATCACATTTTAATGTATATACTTTCTTTTTAGATCCTGTCTCCCCTTTACATGTAAATACGATGTAGTACTAGTTATAAATTGGAAATTTTTGAGTTGAAACAGCAAGAGATGTCTTTGGCCTGACGAAGCGATTCCCTTGCCGGGTTTTCGCCGAAACATGTATGCCTATATGTAGCCATTTGGTTGGATACTAAATTAACTTTATATATATATATATATATATATATATATATATATATATATATATATATATATATATATATATATAGTATTTCAAAAGACTGGAATTTTTTATTTATATAAGTGTGTCGTTTTGATGATAATGTAGGTGTGATAAATGAAAAATAGGATGGCAATCAGAGAAAAGACTCCCCAAAGAAAACATCTGACTCCATATTGGACGATTCTCAAGACGACATCTTTGATTTGACCAACAAAACAAAGATTGTGTTTTTTTTTTTTTTTACAAATTCAAAACTGGGCAAAATTCCAATTAAATTGATTATTATCTTTAAAGTGAGTTTGTTTTTAATTTCTTTTCTAACTCATCAGGAGGTCAATAACAGTTCCTTCTCTTAGTAAAAAAATCTTCTACCACACTCTTCAAATGCTATCTTCACTTTTGAATTTCAATCACATTTACCGTCAAATAACTTGGATCATCACTATTTCTACTTCATTATTTCATGTACATCTCAACACCTGATCAATCAGCCTTTTTCTTTGGATTGTACTACATTTTTCTATTTTTCTTCGTCGAGCTTGGACTTCATTTGGAATACCCTTTTAACTTATACATTTTGGCATTATCACCCACTTTCATATAAATATGGCTTCTTGCTAAGAAATAAAAGAAGGAGAGAGACAAGCAGTTAATGATGTTGGCGCTAACTTGTGAACTGTATTTAGCTATGGGAGTTAGTCATTAGATACATGTCATATAGAGTTTGAAACGTTAAAGATCTATGCAGTTTGGGAGGGGGCGTTGTTTGTAATAACAGATGCGTCCTCTCAAAGCAAACTTAGTTACATCCAACTTAAGTGCATTTATCTATTTAAATGCATTGACCATAAAACGTCTCTAAGAAATTAAGTAAATTAAAAATTGCAAGATATGAATTGAATTAATATAAAGGATATGAAACTATGAAATATGCATGTAGAAGGATATAAACAAAATATTATTATTAATAATAATAATAATAATAATAATAATAATAAAATAAAAAATAATAAAAATGGTAAAAAATAATAGTAATGATAGCAAAGGATATAGAATAAGATTCGCTGAGTAATTGTACAAATACAGTGGATATAGGATAGAGAAATAAATAAAAAATAAAATAAAAGTAGAATATATAAATAAGTATAATTAATTAGGCGAGGTTAGGCAGATGTATGATAAATTATGTTCCTAAAAATGTGGTTGGTTTAATATTTGGGAGTCTCTATGGGGTTGATCGGATATAGCAGTTCATTGGGTAGCTTCATAGCTACCTGCAGTTCACAAGCTAGCGCCACTTCATTATCTGCTTGTCTCTCTCCTTCTCATTTTATTTCTTATCCCTCTTTTTCTCCCTCTCTCTTTCTCTCCCCCCCTTCTATTTCTATCCGTGTCTGGTTGAATATTTTAAACTCTCCCTTGCCCCTTACCGCCTTTCAATGTTTCTTAAATCTTAAAACTTCACTGTTGTTGAATTAGAATTGAAATCCTTTTTTTTTTTTTTTTTTTTGCTTATTCTAATATCGTTTTTCCTAATCATAATAATCATTTCTGTGAAGTCTGATTAAGTTACTTGATCGTTGATACGATTCCGTAACAGAAACATGTGTAACTAAGCAGATAAAACGGTAATAAAAAATATATGTATATGAGAGAGAGAGAAAGAGAGAGAGAGAGAGAGAGAGAGAGAGAGAGAGAGAGAGAGAGAGAGAGAGAGAGAAAGAATTCTTGTCTATTGCATAGTCATAATGGATGGTGTATGACTTATTTCCAATTATTCTTCCTGGTGTATGATAGTAGGTTGACAAGAAGGTTCTTGCAGAATTTTGATTTCAAATGATGTTTTTTCAAATAAGTTTTCGTTATAATACCTTTACTTTATATATCATTTTAAAAGGTGTTTTTCACTCTATTTAATCGTTTTGATTATACTCATTTTAAAAAAATTATGTCTTCTTTTTCAGAACATTGAATACCAGATGGAGTAAAAGCAAATTTGCACAATTTCTTTACTTCAATTCAAGCTAGGCCAAAAGCTGCCTAAACAGCTTGCGATATCAACGAAGTATTTGGCCCAGGAACAATTACTGAATGCACAGCACAATGGTGGTTTAAGAAATTTAGGAGCTTTGAAGATGATGAGCATAGTGGTCGATCACTGGATGTTGACAACGATCAATTAAGAGCTTAAGTCGAAGCCAATCCACACATAATTGTTTGAGAACTTGCTTCTAAATTAGATGTAATGTATACAACGATTTCCAACCACTTGAGAGAAATTGGAAAGACAAAAAAACATGATAAATAGGTGTCTCACGAATTGAACGACAACCAAAAGGAACGGTGTTATGAAGTGTCATCCTCCCTTCCTTTAAGCAATAAGAACCACTCATTTCAACCGGGTTGAGACTTGCAATGAAAAGTGGGTTCTTTACAACAACCGGTGATGCTCAGCTCAGTGATTAGACGCTGACAAAGCTCCATGACACTTCCCGAAGCCAGAGTTGCACCAAAAAGAAAGCCATGCTGACTGTTTGTTAGCTTGCAACTTGTCTCATCCATTACAGTTTTCTTTTTAATGCAGGCCAAACTATTATGGCAGATGTACTGTCAATAAATGGATGAAATGCATCAGAAACTCTGACAACAACACCCAGCATTAGTCAATAGAAAAGGCTCAATTCTCCTCCATAACAACCGACTACACATTGCTAAATCGACCCTGCAAAAGTTGAACGAATTTGCCTATGAAACTTTGCGTCGTCCGCCATACTCTCCAGACCTCTCACCTACTCACTACCACTTTTTCAAGCATCTTGACAACTTCCTCTGTGAGAAAGGCTTCAAAAACCTAAGCAATATTAAAAATACCTTCAGTGACTTCATTACCATCAGAAAACTAGATTTTAATATTACTGGCATAAATACACTTGTTTTGTATTGTCAAAAGTGTGTTGATTGTCATGGTACTTATTTCGATCAATAACTGTTTGTTTGAACTGAGATATGTTCATCTGAATTTAAACGTTAAAAACTACAAGACAGCAATCTGATGTATATATATTAGTGGCCTGGTAAGGCCACAAGGGAGATAACCACGCAAAAATCCCTAAGCAAAATTCATCCCAAAGCAGCAAACCTGAAGCTGGTCTGCCAGGACACTATATATACAAATGTAGACAAATTTGGGCATATTTTATTGGCTTAAAAATATAGGTTCTTTTTTACCAATTATCACATATATACAGGGTGACCAAAAAAAAAAACAGGCCGCATTTCTAATTAGGCCCCGTTTCTTAGGGTTTTGTCCGAATAAAATGAAACTTTGGTCATAACTAGTTTATTATATTAAAAACATCACATCAAAACACTAGGGTCTTTGGCCCTTTTTTTTCTGTTCTACAGCATATGTTCTTGATGGCCTCCATTTAGCTTTTGTTTTTTGGGGGTCATCCTGTATATATATATATATATATATATATATATATATATATATATATATATATATATTGCGGTCTCTAGGAAACTTTTCAGATTATGTTGTGGTCTAAACATTTGAAATTTTGCATAAAGGATATTCAGACATGCAGCAAGCTATTTCATCAGTTTTGGGGCGAGAAGTTGAAAGAGTTGACCTTTGCAGACTCTACCAAAATTCTCTGTCAATTTTTGGTCTAAACTCTTGAAATTTTAGGTTAGCTGGACATGAGTCAAGTTATATATATATATATATATATATATATATATATATATATATATATATATATATATATATATATATATATATATCAATAGATATATCACCTCTTTTGGCAATTCTATAAGTCCAAAATTTCACCGATTATTGGAAATTGCATACGATTATGAATATCTCCAGTATCAAATAATCCTTATACACTGTGAAATTTACTTTATGTATGAAAACCAAAGAGGGGAGATATAACATATGAGAAATATTTATCATTGATATGTATTTGATATGAATATAGAAAAGAATAATATAAAGAAATTTAAAATAATATAATGGAAGTTTGGAATCAAGTTTCTCTTGCTGTTATTTCAGATCATTTGAAATCATATTAGCAAGTTTTAGTCTCCCCTCCATCAAGGTCAGAGGTTTTTTGGGGTAAATATATATATGTATGTATGTATGTATGTATGTATGTATGTATGTATGTATGTGTATATGTATGTATACGTATGTATGTGTAATATGCAGAATAGGGCAAGATTTTCCAACATATATATATATATATATATATATATATATATATATATATATATATACACACACACACATATATATATATATATATATATATATATATATATATATAAAAGTGTGTGTATGTGTCTGTGTACATTTCCCTACGCAATAACTCTGTCAATTTTTAGTCTACAGACTCGAAATTTGGTATACAGGGTACTGAGATTTGGGAAAGTCGATGTGATCGGTTTTTGGCCAGAAATTTGGTGATTAAGGGGTCAAAGTTCAACGATTTCACCTTTAAGAACTTGACCAAACTCCTCCGACAATTTTGGGTCTACGCACTCGAAATTTTAGATATAGGTTGCTTGGACATGGATCTAACTTAATAACTTGATTTGAGCCCAAAACAATAAATGTTAAGGGGTCATAATAGGGGTCAAAGTTTTAAAAAAATTGACCTCTGCGGTCTCTTCCAACTTACTCAGACAATTTCTGGTCTAAATATTTGAAATTTTACATAAAGGTATTCAGAGATAGGGCAAGCTTTTTCATCAGTTTGGGTCGAAAATTTTTACTTACCAATATATAAATGTATGTATGTATGTCTGTTTGCATGTCTGCCTTAAACTTTCAGTAGGGACGACGGATTTTACCAAGATCAGTATCGTTTTAAAGTTCGACCTTTCATACGACAAGTATCGAAAAATGGGCTAAAAACATTAATATATTCCCCTTCAACTAGGCACTTTTCTACAGGGGGGTGGGTCACTTTTTCCGCCAATATTTTTTAAAGTTATCCTCTCCTTTAGATTGTCTAGCCTTAATTTAAAAAAATGTCGCTTCCGGTTTAGCGGTGGTCGTAACAGCATAAACGTTAGGCTTTACCCCGTTCTTTTCCTCCTTTGCGGTACAGGTTCGAGCCTGCCTTCCTACTATCACTTTTTGTTTTTTTTGCTCAACATAAACATCCAAACACCCGAGCAACGCTGGGCTGAAATGCTAGTATATACATAAAAGTGAAAGTGTCTGTCTGTATGTGTGTGTACATTTCCATACGCAATAGCTCTATCAATTTTAAGTCTACAGACTCGAAATTGGATACACAGGGTACTGAGATTTGGGAAAATCGATGTGATCGGTTTTCGGACAGAAATTTGGTTGTTAAGGGGTCAAAGTTCAACGACTTGCCCTTTGAAAACTCTACCAAACTCCTCCGACAATTTTGGGTCTAAACAGTTGAAATTTTAGATATAGGTTCCTTGGACATGGATCGAACTTAATAACTTGATTTGAGCCTAAAACAATAAATGTTAAGGGGTCATAATAGGGGTCAAAGTTTAAAAAATTGACGGTTTTTTTTTTTTTTGCTCAGCATACACCTCCAAACACCCGAGCAACGCCAGGCATCCATGCTAGTATATATATATATATATATATATATATATATATATATATATATATATATATATATATATATATATATATGTATATATATATATATGAGAGAGAGAGAAAGAGAGATTTATGTCTGTGGCATAGTCATAATGGATAGCATATGACTTATTTCCAATTATTCTTTCTGGTATATGTACCTAGGACTTGTTGCTACATTCGATATTCAACTTTTTATAGATGGTTCAGTGAAGATATTTACAAACTCCAGTGTGTCACATCGTATAATAGTCGTCCCCCAGCAGAACCTTACAATTGGATGTCGGATGGTTCAGACTCTCTACTTCTGTGTGGCAGAACCTGCACTTTTGCAGTGTAAATATATTTATTTCTCACTGCCAGAAATGTGACACTAGGGTCGGAAAGTGGGATTGAAAAGTCAGCATTCCAGAGAAGGGGCACTCTGATCATGCAAAAAATACCTGTGACGCCCCATTGACATTCCCAGGCAGAAGCACCTCAGGCAATTAGCAATAAACTGACCCCTGCTCTAAGATAGAAGGCAAAGAACATCCTATTTAAGTTGAAAATAGTCTTTCACTCTCTCCTTTTCATGCAGGCGAAGGAAAGCCGAGCATAATGAAGTCTTTCACTGTATTCTATCTTCTGTGTGTTGATTTTTTATACTCAGTCATCGAATCCAGAAATGAATTTGCTTTTGGGGGCGTGAAGAATAATTTTGCATATGGACGTAACACAAGGCACCTCATGTGACTGAAATTTTAGCAATTTTGTTAATTTTTGATTGTACAAAACATATGTTCACTTTTGTAGGAATGTTTATTTAGGAAGAGAGTGTCGTTGTGTGTTTTTGATCATACAGTCGCTCAATAAATATATATCAGGTCGGTGCAAAAGTTTTAACTGATTTAAAATTTCATCTTGAAAATGAAAAGTTGTTTTTGAAAATCTTCATTCATGACAATAACGACATTTGCTCTTTATAATTTAATTCTATCTGTGAACGAGGTTATAAATGCCTCCCTTTAGGTTTTGATGTGCAATACGAATTTAATTCATGTTTGATATCCTCTTGTAATGTTAATCTAAGACCGTCTAAATGGTTTTGTAATCCCCAAAATAAGTAATAATCCGAGGTAGTTAGAGCAGGAGAATATGTAGAATGGGGCAAGATTTTCCAACTAAATTCTCCTAGAAGATCTTTGGTCAGTAATGCTGTGTGAGGATGAGCATTACCATGACGAAGGTCATTCCTTTTCTGTTGACTAAAGAAGGCCGTTTTTCGGATCATCAGGGGGGGGGGAGAATATTGCAGAAAAATACGAATGATGCTTTAATAATTAAAAAAGAAAAATTTATATATTAATCTTGGGGATATGTTTAATTGATAACGATATGCATCAAATAAAGTATGATGGTTTTAAATGCCTCTTTTACAAACCGACAAAAACTTTTGCATCGATCTAACAGAATTGAAAGATGTGTCAATCTTATATATTTTCTTCCACTCTTTTCTATCGATAGATTAGTCTGTTAGATGTTACCCAAACAATGCTAGATAATTCTTGTAGTTTGAAAATAAAACAAATGATATGAAAGCGTTTTAAAAAAAAACATTTATAATAAATAATTTTTTTTTTAACGCCAGCATTTCAAAATTGAAATATATTTAAAATCCCAAGGGTGTCTATATATTTCTTCATGGTATGTCACAAAACAGTTTGTAATTAAAGAATCCATTACCAGATCCCCCCCCCCCACTCTTTTCACTCTCCACCAACTTCTGCTGATGGCTTTATTTTTGGTTTATTTTTACTATTGTTGTCTATGAACGAAATGCTCAGTGTAATTGAGACACCCCACCCAACTCTGGTGAAATGTTGGTCTCAGTGATATCATTTACACCTGGACTTAGGTTATAGTCGTCATTGGCTTTCCCTCTGGAAATTAGTTGCCAGTTCAAAGTTATTTAAGACTTCATTTAAATTCTTCTGAGACCAGAGGAATTTTTTTATTTGTTTTTTTCTTATTTTGTTCAAAATCTGAGGGGAAAAAAATAGGACGAACGCCTACTAAGTTCAGTAAATAAATAATTTTGGAGTGGAGTGGTATACTTTTTATAGTTCATGAATTTATACTTGAGAAAATTAAAAAACAATTATCAAAAAAGAATTAGCATTGTACAAATATATTATAGTATATATTCATTTTTACTTCCGTCGAAGTTCTCAGAAGTTAAGGGTCTCCTTCCTGGGGCTAACACTTGATTTTTATATGAAATACATAGATATTCAAATATTCTATTAACGTTCTCTTTATTTCTCAAATGTTGAGTTTGTAAAGAAGTAAATTGACCAGTTAACTATGTTATAGTATATTTTTTAGTGATCAGTTAACTATGTTATAGTATATTTTTTAGTGATCTCTTAATCTTACCATATTCCAGGACAAGGATTCATCCAACCTAGTGTTGAGTATCTAACTTTTTGTTACTAAAGGTAACATTACTTGGAGAAGGTGCATAATTCCACATATAACCAAGGAATCTTATTTTGGCTTCGAACATTATGTCATTTTGCATATTTGGTCAGAGTTTACTTGTAGGGAGAAGTATCCTTATGACAGGTTGTTCTGACAAACCCCTGTACAGAGAGAATTTAGACACTCAAGGGATGGTGTTTATTAGACATTCAAATTCTCTGCAAACTATACTATTAAATGTGATATGTTTTACAAGAACATGGAAGTAGGGAATTAATGCAATGGATTCTATCTATCTGTTTTTGACTATGGGATCAACTATGCCAATTTAAAACCCTGTTATATCTAGTGTAGTCAAATTATGTACTATAAGCCTTGGGAAAAATATAGATCAACAATTTCTGCCTGACTATTGGAATTTACAAGACATGTGAAGATTGGTTAATGTTTTTGTGGTCGTTTGTCCCTTTAAAGATCACATGGATTAGCTGAAAGATAAACACAATCATTGCTCCCTTAGGGGCATGTTAGTAAGTCTATATTAACTCAAGCATTTAGGGCTCCTTCTACTTTTTCTATTTTCTACGGTCAATACACACCCCAGATGGCTGTCACAAAGCCGTTCTCCTATAACTAAAGAGCCAATAACTGAAACCCAAAGTATGTGCACTTGTTAACTGAACATCTCTTGATACATAAGATAAGTTCTGTGATAAGTTCACACCCCCTCTTATAATTTAAACATTAGTACCTAACAATGGTGTCGAATTTTTGTAATGAAAATCTATGTTCATAGCTAAGAAATACTGTGTATATCTCTTCTAAAACAACCTCATACTATGACAATTAAATGAAATTGCAGAATGAATGGTACACACAATAAAAATGGCATTTTCTCATTAAAAAATCTAAACTTTCATATCCAGAGTATTCACAAGTTCGAAAACAATGCTACATACAGATAGATTAGAAAGCCATCCTGTATTACTGAGCAGAGAAATTAAAGCCTCATGTCTTATTTAATCAATGAAAACATGTGGTGCAAGAGAAATAGAGAAGCGCACCCAAAAAAGCCTTGATATGCAGAAAGGACAATAACTGTGTTGCCCATGAAGCCTAATTAAGATCTAATCAAGACTATGAAGAAACCTGAAAAGAAAATAGTGGTGACACTATAAATGATAATATGTGAGCATGAAGATGATCAAGGTCTTTTGGAATTTTTAAAGACTCGAATTATGAAGCATCTGATTCTGAGTATAGATGGGCCAAATTAATGCCCCCCCCCATACAGAGGAATATACATAACACCATAGATCAACATAAAGGCTATATAACACCATAGAGAAGAGCAGAGAATGGAAAAACTATAGATTTACAGTAGGTGTGATTAGATATAATGTGATTGGCTTAGTTAATACATAGCTGGTTTTTTTCACACGTAAGTAGCCTGTATACAATAATCCGTCACCCAGTTAGCAAGTCTTCTAATTTAATCATATATTTTAAACATCATAGCATTGGTAAAAGTTGCATATCCAAGATTTGGTTTCAGTTATTATGATCTCGACTTGTTTAAATTTGTTTTGTAAATAGGAATGTAAAGTGAATCTAGTCTAATTTACTATTGTGGCAAATGTGATGACCTTGAAGCTAGACCGAGCATTGGAAATAGCCTTGCTTTGCCTAACCCCCGCCATACAAGAGTCTATCTTTGCCTGGCATGTAGTTTGAAAAATAAAATGTAAAAATCAAAGGTTACTGATGAGGATAGAACTCACGACTTGAGAGAAATAAAACGACTAGTTATTGCAGTGCATTAAGTAAATATGAAAAAATTGAGCCCATGGATTATCTGTATTTTCATTGGTTAAAAAGAATGAACTGAGATTATTTAAGGTCTGAAATCTACTGACTTTAGCTGGAATAAAATAAATGAAAAGGAGAAAAATGAATGAAAAGGTCCAGTGATTTGTAAGCCGCATTATTTTTTTACTGAGGAAACGAGTCAACTAATTTTTATTTAATTCAGTAAAATTGAGCTTTAACAGTCCCATTGAAGTCAGAGGGTAAACGCTTCCCTGATCAAATTTCAAACCTTTGTCACTGTACAAGCAGGACAGAAATAAAATGGGATTCCAGCTGAGAGTTTACCCTTGGTCCCAAAGCAACCAGAGTCTAGGCCATCGTTGAGATGTTCTCTGTTAACTGAGGCGTATGGTCTTGTGTTTTGTGCAATTCTAGGAGGTCCACCCTGCTAGACCTTGCCTTCTCATCCTTTGAGAAGGAGTCAATTTATTGCTAATCGCTTAAGGTGCCTCTACCGGGGAATGCTGATGAGGCTGTCCAGGCATCATTTGCAGGCGAGAATGCCCTTCCTCTAGGGTGCTAGTTTTTCAAATATTACTTTCTTGACCCTGTGTCACATCTTCCTACTGTGGGAGGGAGAGGCCATGTTTATTTGTTTTGAGAGAATACAAAACAAACTTTGCAATCAAGTGGAGATGATCTCTGCTTTTCTCTACAGCCGCTCTCTCACAGAAGAGACGTGGCAAGTTTCTTCCTACTCTATCATTATTTTGATGGCAAGTGCTAAACTGATGTCTAATCTTTAGTGCCATCCCTGTTAAACATTCGCAATAAAGACTCTAGCTACAGCTGCTGAAAAAACTTTCCTTTTTTCCCTTTCTATGTCTAAAATCAATCAAAACTTCCACAAACAAACTTTCTAACCTATAATTTCTTATCTATGGAACACAATACCATAAGGCTCCACTCAGCTGACTACAACATAGTCGTTTTCAAGTCCAATGTTAACAAATACTTAAACTTTCCTCTTATATAATAAAATTCTGCGCATTCCAACCATCATTTTGAATCCAGTCCTGATGTTGTTCATCTTCAATTGATAATCTCATTAATCCTTATCCTCGAGTGGTCTCCAGGCCTTGATAAGTGGTGACCCATAAGTATAAAAAATGTATAGTGTACATGGATGTACACATTATTGTTGGTTAGTTGTTTTTTCATTATTTTTCATATCAAATTAAGATTCAGGTCATGGGGAAATGAACGATAGGCGCCTATCTTTCAAATCTGAATGTGAACGATGTCTCCGCGATGTATGGATTGAGAGAGTAATTGAAAAAAAATCTTTTAGAAGACAGAAGTGATGAAAACGCAAGGAACATGGTGAACAATAACAACATTTAATTAATGTGAGGTGAGAGAGATGTCGTACATGTGTAAAAAGAATTGAAAGTTTGTTAATTTTATTTGGTTTTGTCTAATTATTAAGAAGTGAGAGAGAAGCTGCATCTATACAATCAAAGTACAAATACATATAGAGTGTTGATAGGATGGGTAATGTATCAATCTCTCCAGACATACTGTTGGGTTGAAAGAAGCCAGTGAAAAAGAGAAGGATATGAAGCACATGTTTGCCTCCATCATGAGAAAAAGAGAGACAGTCAATTAACTCGCATCAGACCGTTCAGAGCTAGTACAGGATATTTAAACTCGTGCATATTTTCGTATTTTCTGTTACAATCATGTATAATTTCTTTCTTTTTCTTTTTTTTTTTTTTTACTTGTATTCTGAAGACATACTTCCTTTCTTCAGACCAATCTTTCCCCTCTAGCTCTTTCTCAGAATTAGAAAAGACTTCTAAAGATAAACTTTTTTCCTTAAATTTCTCCCCAATCTCTCCCCCTTTCGCATCCTCAGTAGAAAAAATCTTCCAAATACAAACTTTCTTTTTCAGATCAATCTCTCTCTCTTTCTCTCTCTCTCTCTCTCTCTCTCTCTCTCTCTCTCTCTCTCTCTCTATCTATCTATCTATCTCTTTCTTTCTCATCCTGCAGATGTCCTTTTGTAAATTAATTTGCATTACATTATATCTAAATTCTCTAAAGCAAATGTCACAGAAAAGGCATTTCTTCCCTTGACATTTTTCTCTTGTACAAAGAATGTCTGAAAATGATTGCCCTTCTCTCTCTTTGTTAGTCTATTAAGGCCGTAATGCAAGACATTTATGCAGCAATGAAATGACAGGTGATCTATGTCAACCCATAGCAAAGGGAGTGAGTATAGTACGCTAGCGGAACTAAAAGCTGTTCTGAAGTACCTGGCAATAATTCACACGAACAACTGCAAACGACAAAGGGGACAATTGGCTATAATATCAAATTCAATCCTTCCCATCTCTTTCAATTTCCTTTTTCTTTTTTTTTTTTTTTTTTTCGTTCTTACTTCTTTTTCTTCTTATTCATTGATTATTTTCTTTTTCCTTTTGTCCTTCTAACAAATTAAGTCATATATTTTCTACATTTTTGTTTTCCGTTTTATTATTATTATTATTATTATTATTATTATTATTATTATTATTATTCCTTACTTTTAATCTCCTTTCTTCTTCTTCTTCTTCTTCTTCTTCTTCTTCTTCTTCTTCTTTCTTCGTATTTTTTATCTCATTTTCTTCATGTCTTCTTTTTTCATTTTTATATTTTTCTTTCTCTCATTATATTCTCCCTTATTTTTTCTTACTTTTTCTTTTGTTGTGAATTTATGTTTTTCATTCTCTACTTCACTATTATGCTTTTTTCTTTTCTTCTCCCATAATGTTTATATCTTTTCTCATTATTTTTCTTTTTTAATCTTTCTCTTTTTGATTGATTATTTTCCTTCGTTATTTTATATTTGTTTTCTTTTTCTTTCTCTTATTGTTTTTCTTCCTTAATCATTTTATTAAAAATTTTCTTTCCTTTGCCTTCATTCTTTTTTTTTATCTTCATCTGCCTTGATTTTTCTACGCTTTCTTCTTGTTTAGTTATTTATATTCCTTCTGCCTCTTCGGAATCTTCTTTTTTCTTCTTTTGCACTGACACGTCTTTTTTTCCTTCTTTTACTTTGTTTTCTTCTTTTACTTCTTCTTTAATCGTTTCATTTCGTTGTCTTTCATTCTTTCATTTATTTCTTCATCTACCCGAACTCTTCCATTTTTCTTCTTCTTTCATTATTTTTTATCCTTCTCTATCTTCTTCTTCTTCTGTTGCTGCTGTTGCTGTTGTTGTTGTTTTTTTTTTTTTGTTTTTTTTTTTTGTACTATTATCTGAAATTTTCCACAGAGTTAAACAAACTTAATAAAAAAGAAAAGGTGTGACAACGTTGAAATAAGATGTCTTTAGAATACAATGTTTCAAGTGTTTCAGAGGAAAATAATTGTGGGAGAAAGGAAATGGCGAAACCAGCAAGTCAATTTAATAGTCAAAACCTCCATTCAAATTCAAATTCAAGTAACCATTTAATAAATTACTATTACGAGTCCTTTTATTTATTATACTTTTATGACTGAAACATGTCCTTTTATTTATTATACTTTTATGTCTTAAACAAAAATTATTAAGTCTAGGCAATTGGAGAATGGACAGCCGATTATATGGAAATCCACAGTGAAAGTGTTACTTGAATAATCTCATTCTTATCTAATGTCTCATGTTTTCGTTTTATCACTTTCACAGCGTCATCCATAAAATAAGTTATTTGCTCTCGCATTCCAAACTACAATTAAAAACAGAGACACAGGCACACAATGATTTTATGGCAAGCAAATCTAGTTCTTAATGGGTGACGCGTTGTGGCAGAAAATAGCAAGTTTAGTCAATAAATTGCACTCGGTTACATTAAGACAATAAAAATGGACTGGGGTTGTTTGTTTTCTATGGCATATCAACCCTGTTATATTAAAACAGATTCGTCTAAATAAATACGGAAACATTTTAAAAGAAAGCAGAAGTCTCTGTCATTTTGTCATCTGTCCCTCAGATGTACGCCAGTCATTTTTAATCATCTATTGTTATGTCACAATCATCATCATCTTCTAAACATCCCAAAACATTCGTCCTATACGGCGTGATAATTACTCATTTTAAAAAGCAGATATTCGTTACTTAACTCACAGGGGCAAAACTTTTAACTTCTATTAAAACATGAGACGTTCTGACCAGCCTAATCCAGTACATAGCCATTTGATATTCACATTAATTCCTGATTTCGTTCCAGCTATTGTAGCAGTTACAGAGAACTATTTTCTCTAGTGAATCAATGCCCCTTTCTGAGTTCTTCGGCCACAGGCTGACCTATCAGCTAACAGGGCGCATTGATTCATCTGCTCCCTAAAAAGACGAGGGGACGCCAGTCAGTCAGGACCGAACCTTCAGCCAAGCAACACCTATCCTCTCTCGTCCCCTGTCCACTGAACATCTTGCTCTAGCATCGACGGCCTCCACTTGAGACAACTGCTATTAGCTGGGGACGACACAGTACTGACTGAACGACGACAACCTCAAAAAGAACTTTCTGTTCCTTCTTCCTTTTTCATAGTCCGACCTGCCAGTTCTTGCTACTCATAAATATCCTAAGTTTTTATTGTTAAAAGGAAGTTGGTTTTTCTTTTGTGCTGTGTTCTTTAAATATATTTTATTAGAAAGGTAAAACAATTGCCTTCCCTAAAATATGATTAATGTGCAACAGGAAATCCTTTGACTAGCTGTTATGCGCTATGAAAAAGCATGTTGTAATCAAAAATATAGTTTCACTAGAGCTCAGTGTCATAATACGAAAATGACCTTCCTGACAAATTGTGTCCGAGATGGGTATATTTCCTGATGACACTTTATAATAAACATGAGGGAAAAAAACGAATGTACACATATCCAAGTTAATGACAGAAACACAAGAAAGCGACCCTCTGTCTGAAGTGGAATGTGGTCAGAAGTGAATGGTAACATTTAATGCTACTGAGACTAAGCTTCTTTCCTTTAACAACTGCAAAAAACCTTCTCAACCACCGATTGCCATGACAAATAAGAGCCTATCCAAGACACATCTTTCAAGCCCTTCGACTTAACATTCACAGGCAACATGAATTGGAACAAATACATTGAGGACATTGTCACGTGTGCTGCAAAGAAGGTGGGCTCCGTCTACCGTGCTACAAAATTACTCACATCAGAGAGTATCCTATATTTTTACAAAGCCACAATTCACTTATCTATGGAGCATTGCGACTACATCTGGGCTGATGCATCTACATTTAGTCTCTCACTCTTACACAAGGTCCAAAGAAGAGTCTCAAATCTAATATGCCCTGCATCATCGGACAATCCCAACCTCTGTCCCATCGCCATAATATTGCATCCCTGTGCTTGTTTTACAAGTACTTTCATGGAATATTCTCTGATGAATTCATAGCACTTGTGCCACCTCGATGTACATACTCTGAACTAAGCAAAATCACATTTCTTCACTGTTGAGGTCCTTAGATGTTAGAAAGCCATCTGCTCTAATAGTTTCTTCCCTCGGACGGCTAGACTTTGGAATTCACTCCCTGTTTCCTCCTTTCCTGACCATACTAACATGCAGAAATTTAAATGTAATGTGAACAAGCATTTTGCTGCTCAACCTTTCACAGTCTCCTGTTAGACACGATCCCAAATAGTAGCTCCTTACATTCCAGGCCATGACTATTGTTCTTTGTGCTGCTTCTGCAAAAAAAGAGAGATTAGATTTGATACAGCCAAACAGAATAAATATGGTTAACATTGGAGGTGCAAACAAAAATTGGAAAAGGGATTTGCCACAAGAGACGGGATTAGCTAATAACAATTTAGATGTTTGTTTGTATAAGAATGGTGTTGCTTGGTTGTTAGACAGACAGCAATCTTATTTGGCTGTATACTTCACCACAGATCAATTATGATTGGCTGACAACCAAGCATCATCATTCCTATGCAAACTAGTGCCTTCTCAATTGACGAATGAATGAACGAGGTGGCATTCATGCTCTAGGTGAGTTGGACTGGTTTCCTTTGAAGGAGGAAGTTCTTAGTAAATATTAAATTCACAGGCGATTCCTAGTTATTTGTATTTCCCCATCATGAGAGAAAACAACGTTAGATATTTGCAATTCTTGTCCTCCTACCTACAGCATCTAGTATTCCCAATTGGTCCTCGGCTCAACATTGCTTTGACGATCAATGTGTGAACGTGATTATGCCATATTTAGATGCAAGAGATAGATTAGTTTAAAAGTCAATTTCTAAAAGCCATCCAACATATGTTAGCATGTAAAACAAACATTAAACTGCTGTTGCTGTTGCTAATGATGATGATGTTGCTGCTGCTGCTAATGATGATGATGATGATGATTTTTTATTTATTTATTTATTTTAGAGGAAATACTAATGAACCGAAGAGTGTGTATTGCTTCCTACTTCATACGGAGTCTCGTTTCCCCGAAAGTCTATGCCTGCACTTAACATTTTCTAAAAATTTAGCTGAAATCAGGTCAGAAATTGCTAAGCCTAATTGCCGTCACCAATTTCGCAAACTATGAATAGGATTAAAAGCAATAATAATCATATCTAGACAATTTATAGAAAACTGTTAACAATGTGTAAATATGCTGGATGGTTAGAAGGAGAAATGCAAATAAAATGTAAATAAAATAAAAATATATTGTATTTGTATTAATTTTTTATTTTTGTTTATTCATTTTTTTCGATTTTTTTTTTATTTTTTTATAAATCTTACTTATTCTTAGTTTCTACTTTGTCCACTAGAGAAGTAATCCCCTTCTCCAGTGTTATTTTTTTTTGTTGTTGTTCAACTCAAATATTGCAATGTGCAATTATGGCGGCTTTGATGTTAGAGAGCCAGATCTGCAATGAATGCATGCCTCAGTGAAATAAAATGGAAAGGATGTGAGATATCTATTTCAATTGATTATGTGTTGATCCACTTTAAATTTATTTATTATTTCAATTTTATTGAGAACATTCACTTCCCCCTACCGCTCTGAACATGACTTTTTCAATTTTCGTAATCCATAGTCAAAACCGAGGTCATTTCTAGTTGTCAGTCAAACAGCAAAAATATTACCTTTGAATTAATCGTTTGTTGCCCCAAAAGTGTGTTGACCCTCAATTTCTTTTAATTAATTAATCGTAGTTAATTTAATTTGATTAATCAATTAGACTCCTCATTGTATCACAATTCTCATTTCAATTAACTTTTAGATTTAGACTATGCCATCCAAAGTTAGGATTCGGAGAGTTTAATTCACACATATTATCTCATACAAGTAAAGAATTAAACATCGCATGGCAAAGATTCATGCAAAGACACAGAATAAGCTTTTTGCAAACAATCCCAGAACTTTCTACAGGAATCTAATAAGAGAGGAAATTAAAATCCAAGATCCCCCATGTAAACAGGAATTAGACGATTACTGGAGACCCTTATTTGAAAAAGAGGAAGTACATAACGAAGAGGCCCAGTGGATCGGGGATATTTTCAATGCAAACAAAAATAAAAGAGAAATGCCAGAGCCAGAAATAACGCCAGATAAGATAAGATCAAAGCTGGCACGAGCTTCAAATCACAAGAAACCTGGCATCGACAACATATCTAACTTCTGGTTAAAACAGCTAACAGCATTGCATGATCATTATAGCAGATGTTTCACCAGAATGTTGAAAGCTTATGAAGCGACACCATCATGGCTATTAAAAGGCGATACAAGCTTAATAGTTAAAAGCACAGAAACCAAAAACCCTAGCAAATATCGCCCAATATACTGCCTAACCACGACTTACAAGCTGTTCACTGGATTAATAGCTGACAGCATATATGACCATCTTTCATCCGGTGATTATCTTGAGGAGGAACAAACAGGATGTAGGAAAAACTGCCTGGGCACCAAAGATCAATTGCTCATTAATAAGACCATTTTGGAAGATTGCAGGAAAAGAAAAAGAAATCTAAATATGGCATGGATAGATTATCAGAAAGCATTTGATAGTGTACCCCATTCGTGGATACTAAAATGCCTTGAATTATATAAAATCCACCCGACCATACGAGAAATTTTAGCTGCCCAAATGAAGGAGTGGCAAACATCCATTACCTTAAACCATAACGGGGGAAGGATATCCATCCCAAATATAAGAATAAAAAAAGGTATCTTCCAAGGAGACAGTTTATCTCCTCTACTATTTTGCCTGTCAATTGATCCTCTAAGTAAGCTTCTAAAGAACTACCAAGGTGCTTATAATCTAAGTTACAGCCGCCAAAGAGAATCCTCCAAGTTAATAAACCATTTATTTTTCATGGATGATCTTAAGCTTTATGCTAGCTCGGATAAGGATTTAGATAATCTACTGAAAATTGTCCACACTTTTTCTAATGACATCAAAATGAAGCTCGGACTGGATAAGTGTGCTATGTGTACTCTGAAAGCTGGCAAGAAGATATCTACTGAAAATATACAGCACGATGAAAATAGTGTAATCAGAGAACTGGATGAACAGGAAACATACAAATACCTCGGCATTGATGAAAATGAGTCCATCCAGCATTCAAAGATGAGAGAAAAACTAAGCCAAGAATATTTACGCCGGGTAAGAAAAATCTGCAAAACTGAAATCACAAACAAGAACAAAATTACGGCAATTAACCAACTTGCCATACCAGTACTAACATATAGTTTTGGCATTATTGACTGGCCTCAGAAAGACATAAATTGGCTTGACACAAAGACAAGGAAAATGCTAACCTTGTACCGAGTTATTTATCGAAATCAGTGCATGCCTCGTTTGTACCTACCCAGGCGAGAAGGAGGTATGGGGCTCTCGGAAGTCAATCATCAACACAGAGCCACAATCGTCAGCATAGGTCAGTACATAATAAGTTCCTGTAACCCTAAGCTTATGAAAATTAAAGACCATTATCAGAATCGAGCAAGTAGCACAACATCTATAACACAACTTGCCACTCATTTTAGAAAAGATTGCCTTACAAATGATACTGAGAACCCAAACAAGCCTGCCACTGACATAGCCCAGAAAAGTCGGAAAAAATACACTAGCCAGTTCCATAGTGTTAAAACAGAAGAATGGACCAACCATAAACGGGCAAAATACCTACCGACTAAACTATCCCAAGAATATATTGATAGGGATGGTTCCCTGGACTGGCTCAAAAGAGGATCCCTCCATTACGACCAAGAGAGGTTGATATTGGCTGCACAAGACCAGGGCCTCATGACAAACGCCTTCAAAAAGATGTGTGGTCTAAGCAACAATAATAAATGCAGGTTCTGTAGCACTGAGGTTGAGAGTGTGGGCCACCTGATTTCTGGTTGCAAAGTCCTACTTGGAGACGGTTATTATACAGATCGCCATAACGGAGTTTGCAAATACCTTCACTGGAAGATATGTAAGAAACTCAACATTCAGTGTAGTAAAAACTCCTGGGAACATATACCCGAACGAACAGTTGGGAATGACAACTACACTATTCACTATGACTACATAATCCCTACTGCTACATATCTTGAAAATGCAGCTGTTAAACCAGATATAGTGATTTGGGACAGAGCAAACAAAAAAGCGACCGTAATAGAGGTCAGTGTACCCAATGATACAGGGCTTAACAGAGTTGAGAGGGAAAAGATTACAAAGTATCAAGGACTTATGTATGATATGAAACGAAATTGGAAATTAAAAGACGTTTCAATTATACCAGTCATCATAGGTGCAACTGGGCTTATGAAAAAGAACTTTAAAAAGTACATAGCAAGCATACCCGGTGAACCAAGTGCAAGTGAAATACAAACGATTGCACTGAAAGGGACGGCTAGAATCCTGAAAAGATCTCTTGGTTGGACTCACTAAAATAGGGGTAAATGTCAGACATCTGGTTGGATGTCCCATCCCCTAGAAGAAAAAGTTTAAGAAAAATAAAAAAAAAAAAGGTAAAGAACTGCGCTCATTATCGATGTCACCATTCCAAATACCTATGGCCTGAATTGAGCTGAACAGGAAAAGATTTTAAAAAATAGCAGAACCTAAAGAATGATTTTAAGACGACATGGTCTCTGAAAGACATAAGCATTATACCGGTTGTGATAGGAGCAACTGGCCTAATAAAAAATGTCTTGAGAAATACTTGGAAACAATCCCTGGAAGACCAAGCTGCAATGAAATATCGATAGCAGACATAAAGAGAACAACGTCTATTCTTAAAAGAACCCTCGAATATAAATTTAAATCGTAATGAAATCAAGTCTTAGCCCCAGGAGAGTGCTTTTATTACATTTCTATAGCACTCTTTGAAATTTATTCATTTTAAAATATTTGAACTGTTTCAAGTCCTCTTTCAGTCAATTTTAACTCTTATCCCTTTCTCATTTCATCTTATTACTTGTAGTTTTTCAAGAGAACTTCATTTTTACCTTGAAATCTCAGCTTGACTTTTTAACTCTTGCACTGGTTAGACTACTGGATTTGTATTAAATATTAATCTGTCTTCAGATAGTTAATCTACTAGATTTGTATTAAACGTTAATTCATCTTAAGACGGTTAAGCTGTTGGATTTGTATTAAAACTTAACTCGTCTTCAGACACTTAAGCTACTGGATTTGTATTCAAAGTTAACCTGTCTCCAGACGGTTAAGCTACTGAATTTCTAGTAAAAGTTAACACAAAGACAGAAGAGTGTGAATTAATTTCTCTTACTCCCTACACTATTATATATAGGTGAAGAAATAGTGTTAGAGGGTAAAAAGGAGAGCATTACTAAGCTGTGATTGGCCGGATTGGTCAGGTGATGTGTAAAAAAATTGAAATCGTTGAAGTAATCACATATTTTGATGTACTATTTTATTTTGATATAAATAGACAGGTACCATTGGATGATTGGCACATCAACCAATCACATATTTTTATGTAAGAATACAATTTGTTGAACTTCTTACAGCTCCCACAAAGTCTGGACGTTTCCCATTTTTAATTAGTTGGAGTTTGAAAGTATACGAACCGAAGGTTCTCTTGTTGGCTCTACAACTTGCCAGCAACAGGATGAAATCTACAAAAATGTGTGATGCCTCGTTTTGTAAAGATTGACTCTTAGCTGTTTTTAATTCCTTTACAGTACTGCTAAAATAAAAATAAAAAATGTATATATCTTCTGTTAACCTTCAATGTCGTCTATTGTCTATTTATTTCATGTATGAGTTAGGTGGATATTCTTACTAATTATTTCGATTATGCAGTTAGATAAATCTTCTATAAAGATAAAACTTTAGTTATAATGAAAACCGATATCTTCACTCATCATTCATTATATAGTGAACTAATACACTGTTAGGAACTCACTCAATATATGTTACCGTGACATAGGCTGACATATATTCGGTGGTTTGTATAGTTTTTTAGTTTTAACTTATTTTCCCAAACTTAATGTGCCCAACACAGAGTCCGCCGCCATTTGGTATTTTTCAAATGCATCGGTAAACACTGTGTTTTTCGAGACAAATAAACATTTACATTAAATAAAAACACTAAAAACTTATCCAGCTAGGTAGAAAAGTAATTTATCTTGCCTTTGATGACATTTATTTGTTATATATTTGTTTTTTGTGATCATAGTTTACTCCAGGAAGTTATAACATTTTAGGAAGAGGATCAAAATATGTTGAGAATATAACCTCTATCTAAATGAAGTTAGCTATGCTTATATAAATTTATATATTTGTATGTAGAGGTTCATTCAAAAACGAAATAATCCACCATTATAAATTTTTAACAAATTTTAACAATAGGTGTTAGACATCAATTAATAAATATTCTCAAAGTTTCAGTGTTTGGGGGATATTTTAAAGGGATTTAGGGAGCATAATATGGCCACAACCTCTCATTTGAAAATTTAAATATTTAAAAACCATCAAGTAAGCAACATTCTATGAATTTCGCTTCCTTCTTAAGTCCTCTTAAGCTTATGCCTTAAATTTGTGACATTTTCTGAAAGCAAAAGCATCCAACAGATTTTGATCAAAATTGGAATAAGAATTCCAGACATAAAGTTTAATATCATATCTTGATTTTTTTTTTTTTATCTCTGCAAGAATTATAAACATAAGGCTTTGTATCATCATATATAACTTTTAATCTTCGTAAGGAAACATGAAAGTAGTACAAAACTGTTCTGCTTGGGGATTCGACTTGAATTGAAAAAAATTTTTTTTTTTTTTAAATTGACTCACAAAAGTGTTAACATATCATAAAACGGACCAATTATTCAAAAGAACGTTGGTGGAATAATTTTTTATTAAAGAAATCTAAAAAAAAAAAAAAAAAAAGGTTTTACCACCCACTATTTTGGTTATGCTTTTCTACTTTTTTCACCCAAACATCTTCGAAGGCATTTTAATTTTTAAAAAGAAAAAGGAAAAAAAAGTATGGCAAGGAAATCAAAACCACTTGAATTTGTTGATGTATTTCAATATTGAGATTTACAGACCAAACTTAGAGCGTGAGTAACCGTGTAGACATACTTTCACACATTCCACCTCTTTCTCTCCAGATGCACATATGCACATACAAGGTTTCTCTAAAAGCTTACGAGACTGGTATTTTTTTTTTTATTCGTTGTAATGGGAATTTGATTTCCATGTCAGCATTTATTTTATACTAGCCTGGGTGCCTGGCGTTGCCCGGGTGTTTGGAAGTGTGTGCTGGGCCAAAAAAAAAAGTGGTAGTAGGCAGGCAAGCTCGAACCCATTACGTGAAGGTGGAAAAGAAAGCGAAAGAAAACCTGACGTCTTACCCCTACTCCACAACGCGATCGGAAGTTTGGAACGTTGAAATTAGTAAAGTCATTCTAACCGATACAATGACTTGCAAAAATAGCGACACAAAAAAAAAACTGACCCTCCTTCTAAAAAAAATGCCCCGTTCAGAGGAAAGAATGTTTTTAACCAATTTTTCGATATTTGTCATCTGAAGGATCGAGATACTGATCTTGTTAAAATCCGTCGCCTCTGTCGAAAGTTTTATGCAGACATGCAAACATACATTTAAACAGACAAGTGAGATTTATATAATAGACTAGCCTGGGTGCCCGGTGTTGCCCGTGTGTTCGGAGGTGTGTGTTAGGCAAAAAAAAAAGTGGTAGTAGGAAGACAGGCTTGAACCAGTACCGTGAAGGAGAAAAAGAATGTAAAAAAAAAAACCTTACGTTTTTGCTGTCGCGCCTATCACCAAACAGGAAGTGGCAAATTAAGGCTAGTCAATCAAAAAGAGGGGATGTCTTTTCAAAATATGGACAAAAAAGCAACCCCTTCCGGTAGAAAAGTGCCCAGTTGAGGGTGAAGGAATTAATATTTTTAGCCAATTTTTTCGATATTTGTCGTCAGAAGGGTCGAGCTTCAAAGCGATATCGATCTCGTGAAAATCCATCGCATCTGTCAAAAGTTTTAGGAAGACATACATACATACATACATTTAAAAAGACCTGTGAGATGTATATTATAGAAGATGACTACCTAAAGTAACATGAGAAAATTATAACTTTAATTTTTTCAAATACATCCCTTATATTTTTGCATGGCGCATTAATAAAACTAGTAGTAGTAGTAGTAGTAGTAGTAGTAGTAGAAGTAGTATCAGCAGCAACAGCAGCAGAATCAGTAGCAGCAGCTTCAGTAGTAATAATCCCATGACTTACACCCATTAGTATTAGGGTCGTAGCCTGGCTAAAGGGACTCTAGTGAAATCCAAAGACGTCTACACTGGGATCAGGTGGCTTCTGGTCGTTTGACCTACACATGTGTGGACAATTTATAGCAAACAAGGGCATTTAGCCATCCATCGTAATGCAGATTAAGGATAACAACTTTGCATCGATGCATGTGCAACCGCCACTCATTGCTTACAAATCATCATCATCATCATCATCATCGTATGAACCCTGTTGTTGGCATTGGTTTCTTTGATATTTTTCTAGTCAGAATTCTTTCCAGAAAAACATTGGGGATCATAGAATAGACCACATGAAAGTTGCCAACATTCTGAAGGAAAATGATTTTGTGGAATCAACTGGATTTGAACTTGGAACACCTAGTCCGTCAGTCTGTGTTGTTAGCCACTTGCCCACCGTTACCTCCCGGTTGCTTACAGATGATGACTTTCCTTGATGACTTGGATCAATCGCGAGTCTTTCTTGACCTTGGTGTCAGGGATAACCTGAAATTCTTCAGGAACATGAAGTGCTCAAAATCTACAAAAAGGCTTTAATCAAAAGCTGACGCTATCAATATGTCCATGTTCACACTGTTCAGGTCAAACTTGAACAAGAAGAACAAATCAACAGCAGTGGCAGGGAGGTAATGGTGACCAAGTGCTTAATGATATAGATTTACAATCTGAATGTGTCAAGTTCGAACTGAGTTCTTTCCATAGAAAGCCTTTCACTTAGGGATGTTGCCACCTTCACATGGTCCCTCCCGCAAGTACCTAATGTCTTTCTAAAAGAAAATTCTAACTCGAAAGATTTCAGTGAAAATGAATATCAGCAATAATCATCTGATTTATCTGAAATGAACAAATGATGCTCATCGTCATCATCATCATCATCATCAACAACAACATAATAATAATAATCCACATTTTTTAGAAACAAGTTAATGTTATTTTTTGTACTTTTCATCGAACACAGATCAAAGCAGATTTTTTTTTTGAAAGGATGTCCTTTTTGGTATTAAGCTAATTTCCCATGAATAATTTCCAAGTTATTTGTTTTCTTGTCCCATAGTTTGGCTACTTATACTATGTTCAAAATAATTGTTAATTTTTCTGAATTCCTTATTTTCTCTATTCTGATCATCAGAAATCAATATTATTCTTCACAGCTTTACAAGCTATTGCGGTTGTTCAGAAGTTTTGTTAAATTGGTGCTAATGTGACTGCAGGAGTTAGGAGTGGATGGAGTAAATTCAGGGAATCTTTGCCATTATTAACCAGTCGAATATTACCATTGTTGTTCAAGAGAAAAGTCTATCAGGCATGTGTATGCAGCGTGATGATGTATCGAAGTGAAACCTGATCAGTTGAGGTTGAGAACATGTATTGCATAAAAAAAAAATAATAATATGAGAATGAAACAATGATTGTGTAATGTGAGTCGCAATGGTTAGCTTTGATGACCTCAGAGGAAGATAAAATCCAGACAGTATAAGAAGATATGTGCAAAATAGGAGACTTTGATTGTATGGCTACACTGAAAGAATTTTTTTTCATTGAAAGTTCTTTTGTTAGTAGACGCCAAACAATTGTGGTAACAGTGTACAGTTCACAGAGAAATGCCAATGGAAAGATGGTAAGAAGTTATAAGGGTGTACTTGAGAGAAAGTTCAAAGCTATATTTCATACACAGATTCCAAAAAAGCTGTAAGGAAACTTTGACATGATGCCATTTGTAATTCTTCCAAGCAAAAATGTTACTTAACCTCGTTTCTACAAAGTCTACGTCTATCTTAGTCAAATTTCTTTTCAGATTGAATTTTGTTTGGGGTTTAGGTAAGCTTCTTTTAGCCAACCAAATCGCTCCTCCTTGTAAGACATTCACAGCAAGAACTCGTTTTTTCTATCACAATGAAAAACAACTATCTTTTCTTTCTTTGTGTGCATAGCATCGCGTAAAATTTCTCTGAATAGATAAATCCTCACAAGAACTTCTTGTCTGTGGAATTCATTACCACGAGTCCGCTTTCCTGCAAATTACAACAAGGCTGTCTTCTAATTCAACATAAACAGGTTCTTGTTATAAATTGCCCCAATGCATAATCAAACTTGCTTCAGTCCATTAACCTTTTCGATTTTTTTTTAAAGGTTTTCATCTTTCAACTAACAATTATATCCAAGCTTCTTAACCCTTATCCTCGAATAGCTTTTGGAATTGATGTCTTGAGTCATTAGCAGTTCATGCCTATGAGTTGTGTTGTTTGCTGAAATGCGAATAATGTAGGGCCACGATCAGTGTTTGTTTACCTAGAAGTCTACAATAGTGGTATAACAAAGGTTCCTATCACCAGTAGGGTTTCTCATTGGCTTCAATTAGCGACAGTTTTGGGGTTCTCAGTTATATAGTCAGTGCGAACAGTTGTTCATCTCCCATAGGACTGCTTCCCTGTTGATTATAACTTGGTCATCTTTAAATCCAATGTCAACAAATGTTTTACATAAACCCTCCCATGAATAATCAAACACATTTTATATCAGTGATCAATGTTGGTACTTCCATAGTATTCATTATTTTTCAGCTGATGATCATTATTCTTTATCCTCGGGTATCTCTTTGCCTTTATAAGTGGTGACCAAATAATAAAAAGAACGATGATAATAAATTTCTCGTGAATTTATCAAGTTCTTTTAATTCCTACTTCTTCTCAATATGGCCGGTACAATATCTAACTACTGTTACTGCCCAAGTGTTAATCGCTGTAAACAGATTATGGCCACTTAGTTTTGACATTCATCAAAGACTTCAATCTGTTCACATAAGTATCTTAGATTCGATCTTTTATGTTTTTATCTTGAATTTCTTGTAATTCAACTACACTAAATTACTATTATTATGATTAATCACTTGGAATCCTCACACCAGTCCCTATTTACTTGCCTCCCTACAAGGTCAGTTTTTAGCCATGGCATGGATCGACTACAAAAAAGCGTATGACAGGATCCCCCAAGCACGGATAATAGAATGCCTAAAAATGTATAAAATACCAAGCGGGATCACTAATGTAATAGAAAATGCAATGAAAATATAGAGACTGGAACTGACAGCTGATGGACAGCATATAACAGAAATTAACATACAAAGAGGCATCTTCCAAGGAGACTCCTTATCACCATTACTGTTCATCATAGCCATGATGCCCTTGAATACTATTCTGAGAAAGTGCCAAGCCGGATACAAGTTCCCTAATACAGAGGAAAAAATGAACCACCCGATGTACATGGACGATCTGAAACTTTTTGCAAGGACTGAAAAGGAGCTAGAGACACTAATTAACACTACCAGGATCTTCAGCCAAGATATCCAAATGGAATTTGAAATGGAAAAGTGTGCACTACTAGTTATAAAAAAGGGAA
The DNA here is from genome assembly GCF_053919585.1 of Euprymna scolopes. Classification (NCBI taxonomy): domain Eukaryota; kingdom Metazoa; phylum Mollusca; class Cephalopoda; order Sepiida; family Sepiolidae; genus Euprymna; species Euprymna scolopes. The sequence goes on along the minus strand of NC_136482.1, from coordinate 102,803,628 downwards.
AACTGGAAACGACAGAAGGCATGGAACTACCCAACTAAACAGAAATGAGGGCACTAGGAGAACAAGACGACTATAAATACTTGGGAATTCTGGGAGCGGACACCATCAGAGCAACAGAAATGAAAGAGAAAATTGGAAAGGAATACCTCAGGAGAACAAGAAACCTCCTGGAACTAAATTATATAGTGGAAACCTAATAAAAGGTATAAATACATGGTCAGTGTCACTAGTGAGATACTCTGGGCCGTTTATAGGATGGACAAAAGAAGAACTGAGGCAGCTCGACCAGAAAACCAGGAAACTCATGACCTTGCATAATGCACTACACCCAAAGGACGATATTGACAGACTATACGTGAAAAGGAAAGACGGCGGGAGAGGACTGATCTCTATAGAAGACTGTGTGAAGGACACGAAAAAAGAACTAGAAAAATACATAATGCTTCAGTGCTTTGCACATAATGCAAAGCACTGAAAGGATAATTATGGCAACGAGAGACACGGAGAAAACCAACAAAACAGAAAACAGAGAGACAAAAGACAAAACGAGAAAAGAGAAATGGGAAGAGAAACAACTCCACGGAAGATTCATAAGAATGATAAAAGATGAGAATAACGAAAACACCTGGACATGGATGCAAAAAGGACATATAAACCGAGAAACTGAATCTCTAATAACTGCAGCACAAGATAACTCAATAAGAACCAACCATATCAAAGCAAGGATCGATAAAACACAAGAAAACAGCAAATGCAGACTCTGTGGACAAAGAGACGAAACAATAAACCATATAGTAAGTGAATGCAGCAAACTGGCCCAAAAGGAATACAAAAACAGGCATGACCAAGTGGGGAGGGCAGTGCACTGGGAATTGTGCAAACGACTGCATTTTGAGCGTACAGATAAATGGTACAAGCATAAATCCAGAACAACACTCGAAAACAAGAACCACAAAATCCTATGGGACATGGACATACAAACGGACAAACCCATCCAAGCAAGAAGACCAGATGTCGTAATAATTAACAAGAAAGAGAAATCCTGTCAAATCGTAGACTTTGCTGTCCCAGCTGACCACAGGATGAGTATGAAAGAAAAGGAGAAACAAAGCAAATACACAGAGCTAGCCAGAGATTTAAAAGGGATTTGGATGATGAAGAAAATCAAAATAGTACCGATAATAGTAGGAGCACTAGGAACAATTCCGAAAAACCTGGAAAAAAGAATGGCAGAAATTGGAATCAGAGGAATAGCTGCAAAAATACAATGCCTAACGATAATGAAAACGGCTGAAATATTAAGGAAAACCCTTGAATGCGGAGAATAACACAAGACAATATAACGAAGAAGTGTTACAGGGAATGAAGAACACCGAAGCTGCAGAACTACATGTTCTACACCCCCATCATGCATCTCCTCCACTGTTTCACCACTATTCCCCCAATAGAAAAGTGATATATACGAGCCGAAAAGGGTCAAGGAGGATGGAAAGACCAAGGAGGGAGCACTGGCCAGACCTCCGCTGGACAAGTGTGAAGAGAACTGAGATCTTGGGGAGGCTTAGTGCCACTCAAATTCCAGTATAAACCAATGGCCACTGCCAGCGAGAAATCGATGGTAAGCGGCTGTTGCGATGATGCAAATTTATTTGCAAATGTTATCAAAGGAGGAGGAGAGAGCTGGACGTCTGGGGAGACTTGCTGTCACTCAGCTTCCAGAGAACACCACAGGTCTCCAATCAGATCTTTTGTTGTCTTGTGTGAAAGCTCCATGTGAGCCAATAATAATAATAATAATAATAATAATAATAATAGTAAATAAAATAAATAAATAAATGAATAAAAAAATGAAATAAATCCACACATTTAAAAATTTTTACAAATATTTTAAAATAAATAAATAAAATCTTTAAAATAGGGCATCAGTCTTGACTGATATTACACAAAATAGTTGTGAAGACTCTACAAGGATGGACAGACTGAGGAGAAAGAGCACTAACCAGACCACGACTGGAACAGTGAGGAAAAGACTGGGACCTCGGGGAGGCTTATTGTCATCCAAATTCCAGTGAAGACCAATGGTCGTTGCTAGCAAGAAATCAATGATAAGCGACTGTTGCGATAATGCAATGTTATTTGCAAATGTTATCGAAAGCAGTGAAGAGTACTGGAAATCTGAGATTTGTTGTCATTCAGATCCCAGAGAACACGATCGGTTACTATCAGCTTAATCTCTGATGATGGCCTGTGTGAGAACTCCTAGTGAATACATAATAATAATAACTTGCTAATTCATAGATTTTGTCGTCCAGCAATTCACAGAGTGAAGATCGATGAAACAGAAAAACTAAACAGATGTACGCAATTTGCCAGAGAGCTAAAGGGAATATGGAACATGAAGAAAATTACCGTGATACCAATAATTATAGGAACACTAGGAACAACCTGGAAAAATTTTGAAATAAAAGGTCTAGGAGAAATTAAAATCAAAGAGAGGATAACATGCCACAATGCATGCCACTGATGAAAACAGCTGAAAATTAGTGCGGAAATCAGTTACAAATAAGTTGTAACAGAAAAAAATAGAAAGAATACTACATGAATCCAAGGGAACTGAAACTACCAAAAATCTGACATTCTCCCACCACCACCACCACCACCACCGCTACTGGACCTGATTGGTACCGAAGAAAATGGTCTTGAAAGTTCAAAGAGAATTGAAAGAAAAAGGAGAGCACCATCTAGACTGCCACTGTAAAGGCATGGAGAGTACTGGGATCTTGGTGAGGTTTATTGCCACTTAATTTTTAGAGAAAACCAGCAGTCATTATAAGTAAGAAGTTAATGGTAAACATCTTTTGCGATAAAGCAAAGTGATTTGCAATGGTTATTGAAAGAGTGTTAAAAAATCTGGGGGGACTTATTGTCACACAAACTCTAGAGAACACTATTTGTTATTGCCAGTGAGCAATCATTGATAATGACTTGTGTGAACTTACTAAGTATGTAAGTGATATACAAACTGCCATTAGCGTATTAAGCGATGCTCTTTGTGTAAACAAATCGAGCTTAGGCATTTGGACGATGTCAAAACATCCTTAATTCACTACATGCACAGCAGCAGCCCTATAGCATAATGGTGAGAAGCCTTGATTGGCTTGAGATAGTTGTCTGTCTAGCAGCACTGATGAGCTGTGATACAGCAAAACAGTACTGTATGTGAATGACTATATATATATATATATATATATATATATATATATATATATATATATATATATATATATATATATATATATATATATATACACTAGTGGAGGGTGGCACCCAGTACACTTAAATATATTTTAATTTGTCCAGATTTCATATATATTATTATAGACTCGTGACTCGTAAAAAAAAATGTATATGAGTGCCATCAGCTGAAATCGAAACTGAAAGCTAAACTGTAGCATTCCAAAGTGGTGACGTTACCACTGTACCAACGTGACATGCATATGAACTAATTAAAAATTAAAAATAAACTAAGATGAATGTACAAAATGTGTAAATATTTTTTCAATTTTGACCCATTTTTGACCTCTTAAAACTATTTTAACCGGCAAAAGACCTATAAAAGAACTGTCCATAAAAAATTCAATTATATGAGGCCCCTAGTACTGTTCTGCAACTTTTAGTTTCGGACGAGATAGTGTTTGAAAATATGGAGACAGATAGACAAACAGATAGCCTTTTATTTATATGTATGGATAGATAGATAGATAGATAGATAGATAGATAGATAGATAGATAGATATCTTTGTCTATCTGTTTATTTGTCCATTCAACTTTTTCTCAGAAACTACATAAATATATAGAGAGTTTGATTTAGCACATACATATTGTAAATGGCCAATCTGGCTGAAATTATGTATAGATCTTTGTTATTAGAAGGTGCAGCGAACTAATTATTATGGTAACTGTTCAATGCACAGTTAGGGATTAGTTACCATAATACTACATTTACTCTAGAAGTTTTCTCAGAAACTACTGAGTCGACTTAGTTGAAATTATGTATGGATTTATATGGCTCGGCAATGATAGGGTGCAGTGAACTAAGTTTTATGGTATCCATTCAATGAGCAATTAGGGATTAAGAGGGACTAATAGTATTCAATGCAGAAATTAGCAGAAATTTTACCACAGAAGGGACATGTTATTTTCATGGCAAATGCTCAGATGAGCGTTATTTTCATGGCAAATGCTCAGCTGAGCTTCAATCTATGGTCCTCCCCCTCGCTAAACTTTCACGAAAAACACTCGTCTAGCCAAAACCGCTATCAATAATTTCCCACGCACTTTATCTGTGCCTAAACCTAAATGCAGATTCCATGAATAAAGCTTCTTTCTTAGAACTGCATGCCTGGAACTCTCTTCTGATTGCCTGCTTTCCTACTGACTACAATCTGATTGTCTTCAAGTCCAACATAAACAAGTTCTTGATAAACCGTCCCCCTAAGTAATCCAATTTACAAAATTCCCACTACTTATGTTTACTAGGCCATAATCACATTGACTAATGTATACCCATTAACCCTTATCCCCGAGTGGCCTCTGGGTCTTGATAAGTGGTGATTCCTGTGTAAAAAAAAAAAACAAACAAAAAAAAAAAAAAAAAACATATTCAACCATTATTTTAACATAAAACATTCATCCTAAATCAACGGGCTATAACTTTTGCCCGCTTCTAACGGGCTAAAAAGTCTAGTAAATAAATAAATATATTTAATTAATACATAATAAAATGGAAACATATTTTCTTTAATTACTTTTTCTGGTCTGCTAGTATTAGATATCACTATTCAGACCAAATGTTTTTGCAGTATTCCAATTATGCGCACAGCTGAACGGGGCACCATATGCTGCAGAGAATGAGGCAATATGAAAAGTAAGGACAAAGTCTAGACATACATAATTATGTCAACTTTATTTACATCGTGTTGAACAACTAAAGAGTTAAGAAAAAAATAGTTAAGAAATGTTTTAATGGTCTCCATGATGAAAGTGCTCTTTTTATACATGTGCATGAAACTGTATAATGTGTCACTATAATTTAGTAATCCATGCCTGTGAATTGTATTGTTTGTCAAGATGTCAATTGCTAAGGTGTTACAGCCAGTGTTTGTTTGCTCAAGGGAAGTTTGTATAGTAGTGGCATTACTGACAAAATTCCTATGGCAAGTGGTGTTTCTCATTGGCTCCAGCTGGCGGCAGTTTTCAGATTCTCACCTATTATAGTCAATGCAAACGGTTGCTCAGCTGTCATGGGACTGCTTCCTTGTTGATTACAGCTTGGTCATCTTCAAATCCAATGTAAACAAATTCTTGTCATAAACTTATGAGTAAATACAGTTCATACCATTGATCAATATTAGTATTCCCATAGTATTCATTATCTTTCAACTGACAAGCATTCAATCTCATTAAGCCTTATCCTCGAGTGATTCTTGGCTTAGTAAAGTGGTGACCAAATAGTAAAAGAAATAATAATAATAATAATAAATTTCTTGTGAATTTATCAAGTTCTTTTAATTCCTACTTAGTTCTTCTCAATATGGCTGGTACAATATCTAACTACTGTTGCTGCCCAAATGTTAATCGCTATAAATAGGTTATGGCCCCTTAGCTTTGACATTCATCAAAGACCTGAATCTGTTCCCATAAGTATCTTTGACTTGATCTTTCACGTTTTTCACGTTTTTCACGTTTTTATCTAGAATTCTTTTTAATTCAACTACATTAAATTATTATTATGAGGGGCGTTTCAAAAGTAATGCTGTAACCTGCTGGGGATGGGGTTGTTTTTCACATCCCGGCTTCACGGGACCAATTAATGTAATTAGGCCGCCTCCAATCCCTAAATGCAGGGTCTAATCCTAAGTCTCTGTGGCTACACTCTTATCTTTATCTAGTGATGGACCCTGCAAAATGTAATCAGAAATTTATTTGTCACTGGAACTACTGCTCTGATGCTCAGAGTGTTCTAAATGCACACAACCCTAAGTCTGGGGACCAACACTTTTCACTTTGGCCGGCTGTACGTTGGTTTGATGTCATGTTGAGTTCCTTTCATAAGTGTCCTGGTGAATGGCTGGTATATCGCTTCTCTCAGTTGTAGCTTGGTGTCTTAGATAGAATTTACTCTAGAATATCTCTAATCCAACGTCTATACTTGTAGCAGTGACTAACTATTTTCCTTTAGTGGATTACTTTTATACGGGCGTGATATTCATTCCAGCTACTTATTAATAGAACTAGATTACTCGTGATTTGTTGAGTCAGTATTTATTATATCTATTCTTAAATTTATGATTTTTTTCACTTTTACATTAGTTGATAAAGCAACAGCAGGCAGTATTTCAAAAAGTCCAATCCTTCCTTGTTGTGGTAGAGCCAATGGTAACTCGGTAGAGTCAGAGCTACTTGGTTAATAGAGCTCTGACAAAATCCAGAAAGAGTCATCATCAGGATCCGTCATCCTTTGGTCATTTACACTTTTGCATATGTGCCAAGCATGTACATGTGCCGCACATGGAACCATAAATTCATGCAGTGAATATAACAATGTTAATTTTGCACATGTGTATTCTACGCAAGACTGTGGGTCCTGCTATTCTGAATACTGGGTGTGAAAACCTGCAATCTTACAGGTATAACCAATAGCTACAACCAATGAGGAGGACTTCATGCAGACCAGACGATTCTGAGTCATAATCTTTGTGGGCTCCTCGCATTTGTTGCAATTTTTACAATTCGCTTCTCTCATCCTCTTCCTCCTAAGCAGCAATACACTTCACTTCTTTGGTCTAGGTTAGTGGAGGAGAAATCCTTCACGACTAAGACAATTTTTATTTTTGTTCCTTCCCCCACATTAAAAACAGACCGTGGTGTCTAACTCTGTCTTCATGGGGAGGCAAGTAAATAGCAACAATAACAGGAGAGAGAATCAGAGAGAACTTTGTCATTTACAGCCTTTGATGTGTTGCCGTAGATGGTCGTGTCATCAGCATAGATGTCAACGAATGATTTAAGTATGTGTTTAGGGAGGTCATTGATGTAGATCAGGAAAAGAGTTGGGCCCAGGATTGACCCCTGAGGGACTCCAGCATTTATATTGCAGGCCTCCGATTTTTGTCCAAGGATGGAATACTGTTGCCATATCTGGGCAGGAGCTGCTAAAAACAGCCTATCCTGCCTTGACAGAGTACAAAATAGACTTCATGGCTTAGTGGGGGATGCCCTTTTCTCTACCCTGCAACCTCTCTCCCACAGAAGAGACGTTGCGAGCCTATCCTTGTTTTATCGTTATTTCCATGGCAGGTGTTCGTCTGAACTCCAATCTCTGGTCCCCCCTCGCCAATCTTTCACGATAAACACCCGTCTAGCTGAATCCACTGTGAAAAATTTCCCCCACTATATCTGTGCCTAAATCAAAACACGGATTCCATGAACAAAGCTTCTTTCTTAGAACTGCACGCCTGTGGAACTCTGTTCCGTCTGCCTGCTTCCCTCCGGACTACAACTTGGATGTCTTCAAGTCCAATGTTAACAAATTCCTAATGAACCGCCCCCTTAATTAAACACTTCATCAAATCTCCACACTAACGTAATGTACTTGCAATAACCCTTATCCCTGAGTGGCTTCCAGGCCTTGATAAGTGGTGATCACTGTGTAAAAAAATTTTAAAAAATAACAACATGCTGCAGTAGTTACACCTGCTGCTGCTTTCAAATAAGCATACACATTACAACTACATACACGTCTACAGCTTTATCATGTCACTTATGTTCGAACATGTTTTTCCTCACATACACACACCCACATGTACGCATGCACATACGCACAGACACGTACATATATTCACGTTCACGTATATACACACACATTCATGTGCATACACACACACGCTAACATACACACATGTACGCACACGTACGCGCACATGGGTGACGTCATTTCCTTTTAAGTGAAATCCAGACATGCGCAGTCAGAATACTCACCCCGATATAAAAGTCAACAACAAACATTCAACTTCCTCTTTCTTCCCTTTTTGCCTTGGTTCGTTAACCAGGCAAGTTTGCGTCCACAGCTCTTGGCTTGAAGACTTTTCCACGTGGACGACTACTATCATTAACGCGCGGCTTTGCTGAGGCCAACACACTCTCTCTCTCTCTCTCTCTCTCTCTCTCTCTCTATATATATATATATATATATATATATATATATATATATATATATATATATATATATATATATATATGCGGGACTGCCATTTCTCGTCCTCTACTTCATTCCTTTCTTTTTCACGCACGTAGCCGTCAACGACTGAATGAACACTTATTCCACCTAAACCCCTTTATTTTCGACAGAAAATAAACGACACGTTTATTTTATCCAGCAATTCAGTTTTGTTTCCTTCTTTCCATTCGTTTTATTATTTTTTTTTTTAGCGAGTTAGGATATTTATATCCTGGCCCGCAACACTTATTTTCAATTAAATACCTTACTGGATATTGATGACTCACTGTTCACAAATATGTTTATATTCACAATTAGATAGATCTATTGGTGGTAAAATACTATTTTGGGTGTCTGCTGAAAAACATGACAGTTGGTCTGCATATGCATTCAAAGCAACAAGATAACAGAATTTGGAGTCATGCTCATCATTCTGTTGAGCTTGAAATCTTGGGTTCGTCTAATTGTTAGCTAAATACCAAACATACACCTTCAATGATGATAAAAATAAAAGAAGCATTGGTATTAAATTTGATTGTAAAACTTTTTCATCTGTGCTTTCTCTATTTTCCACTAAATTTAGCAATTTTACTTTTTCCTCGCCTCGAACAAGGCATATTGCCATTGAAGTGTAAGGGAATGCTGTGACAGGAACCAGATTTATAAGAGTGCCGTCTGTGTGAGGAGTTGTGCAGCAAGATGTTTGTTCACATTATATTTCAGTTTCTTCAGGTTGGTACAGTCGGAGAAACAGAGAGTAGGGGAGGAATTCCAAAGGCAAGCAATCCAAAGAAAGAAACAATTAGAAGAAAGTCTAATTTTTACTACAGATAGAAGCCACACTAGATGATCAGCCCTTTTCTTCCTGGATATCCTAAAAAAAAAATGACATCTTCAAAACATGTTCTGCTGAGCTGGCCTCTGTCCTCTTCAAACTCTATAACAAATCTTGCTTTTCTGATAGCTGGAAAATTGCCTTTGTGATAATAGTATTCAAGAATACTGATGAAAGAACTAACATGCAAAAATTACCACATAATCAGTTTCCTCGCACTATTTGTTTTGAATCAATCTAACCATAGTCCGTCACATCGTTAGTGCTAAACTTCTTTCTGAACTACAGTATGGATTGAGGCGACCTCGTTTATACTGTGGATATCTTAACTGTCATCTTTTAATGCATATATATCATAAACTGTATAAGGCAAGTGAGGCTAGGGCAGACGTGTTTAATGTATCTAAAACATTTGCTATGGTCTGGCATAAAGGCGTTCTCAGTAAAATTAATTCATAGAGTATTACTGGACGAATATTTAGTATAATGAGATCTTTCTTATCCAGAAGAAAGGTCCAGGTCGTTCTCAATGGCCAGATATCTAAACAATATAATGTTAATGTAGGTATACTTAAAAGCCAATTCTTGAGCCTTTATTATTCCTGATCTTCATAATTGACCTAACTCTCTGTGTCCAAGATAAGTAGTATTTTTGCTGGTGACACAACATTCTATTGTGGACATGTGGCCAAAACGAACACATACATATCCAAGACAATGGTTGAATCCTGAGAAAACACCATGCAGTCTGTACTGAAACGGCATCAAAACTGGATGGTTACATTTAATGCTATAGATATAAAGCTCTTTTCCTTTAATAATCATAAGAAACTATCCCTACCACTGATTGCCAGGATTAATAGCACTCTACCTAAATCATTTGGACATTTATAATTCCTGGCCTTCATCAACGACCTCCCTGATACAATCGAGTCTGAGATGGATATATTTGCTGATGACACCATGCTCTATTCTCGACATGTGGGCAATACAAACATTTACAACCAATGCCATATATCCAAGGCAATACAAAGCTCTTTTCCTTTAACGATTATAAGAAATATTTCCAACGATTAATTTCCATGCTACCCAAGAGTCCAACATGCAAACTTCTCGGCTTAACATTCACAAGTAATATGAATTAGAACAAACAATTGAGTTTTGCATATTATCAAGACAAATGTGCTTTTCCTTTAAGAATTGTAAGAAACCTTTCCAAACACTAATTGCCATGACTGAGAGCACCCTACTCAAGAGTCTGGTGTTATAATATACAGTTTAACCCGGATATAAGTGTCCCGAATATAAGAGAAACTGATATAAGAGAGATTTTTCTCTGGTCTCAGACTAGAACCTGTGTTAACGTACAATGTATCCCGGATATAAGAGTGTTGCGTGGTCTGGATAAGAAGTTTCTTATATCCGGGTTACACTAGGATAGTTGGAATTGATGAATCAAGACACAGGTGATAGAATATTATGGAGACAGTTAACCTTGTCAAATGAAAACAAGAAGAAAAGTACACTGCTGGAGTATGCATCATAATTCCCTCTAAAATCTCAGGTATTTCTATCATCTAAACGCCTATGGCGGAATGTGAAATGGACTGCATTTGTGCTCCCCTTCCATTCATTTTAGTTTTGACAGTTCTAATCTAATTATGTGCTTTGTTTTAATAGTTTGGCTTAGGCTGAAAACTTAACAATCTTCTATGCGACCAACACAGCTCTTATAGATAAACATCATTAATTAAGTCCCTTGCCCCACAGAAAACAAATAAAATTCTACTTCTTTTAGGCGATTGCATTTGAACACCCTCAAAAACTTGTCTGAAAGAAAAAGAATAATTATTTCAGAATTAGAGTCAGAGATCAGTTTCACATAAACTTAAAATAAAATGATCCCCCATTTGCGGTTCATTCTAACCTTTTAGGGCAGTTAACTAAAGTTTGTTTTTTTACCATTAACTTTAAGTGCCCAAGTGACAGAGTCATAAAGCTACACATAATCGTCTAAAAAGTATACCCCCCCCCCCAAGAATGCACAGAATATCTCCCATAAAAAAAATAATAAAATGGGGTTAATTATCTAAAAACGCTAGAATAACCAGGAAATGGGGGATAATTTTATGTTAAATTTATATGCAAAACTGATCCCTCTACTCTGATTTTTAAAATAATTGTTTTCTTTTTGTTTTCAGTTTTCTTCCTGCCAAGTTTTTCAGGATGTTCAAATGTAATCGCCTACAATAAATAGAATCTCGGTTTTTTTTCTTTTTTTTTTTTTTTTTTTGGCAAGGAGGGAAGGTATGATTTAGTTGATGGTGTTAATCTACAATAATACCGTCATTTTTTTTTTTTTTTTTTTTTCAGAGGGTAACTGAGGTGAGCATGTGCAACAAAATAAGTCATTCAGCTGTCTCCCATGTGAGTGGCATGTCTGGTGGTATCAAAGCTATGTGGACTGAGTTGAAAAGTTAAAGGAAGAAAAAAAAACAAAAACAAACAAAAAAGACAAAAGGTTATTTAGATAGAAAAGGGGATTTTTTTTGTTTCTTACACGTTCTCCTGTTGTTTCTCACAATCTCTTGTAATGCAGTGACAAGCACATTTAATGGTTCAGTCACACATAAACAGAAGCAGATTTCAACGACTGGTGCACCTGTAGCAGAGTGCAGAAGAGGAAGTCAGGCGACAGAACAGTGACCCTAGACATTTAAATTAGAAGGAGAGGGCGTTCAATCATATTCAAACTACCTCCCTTTTCTGATAATATTTCTCAGTACTAGGACTTATAGAGTGTTTGAGGCATATCAAGAAGTTGACTCCGGCCATCACCAGACAACTGCACACCACTGTACATCTGACAACATTTTTTTTTTTTTGAGATTTTGAATCCTCAATAAATCTTTAATTGTATTCCAATATTGTAACCCACCAGACGTTTTTATAGAATTTTATTTTAACATTAAAATTGACTAACAGTACTTAACTGTATTACCTATGTATTTCAAGATGGCCATTGATGATGGTTGCTGATGTTATAAGAGATCATTTTCTCTATTTATTTATCTGTGTTTAGTGTAGAGCTATTCTTGTAATAGAAAAATGATACAAAAAAGATGGCAAAAGAAATAACTCTGTTGTAGAGAAAGTAAAATTATCTAATTGTGAATATTAAATGTAGTTGTCCCAAGCAAAAATTGGCAGCAACAATCCAATCAAAGAAGCTTTAACTTTTAAAGAATTCCAGATCAAAAATGCTAGTATTATCCGTCCAGTCAGAATCAACAGTGGCCTTCCTTTTATAATACCAAGAAAAAAAAGAAAAAAAAAAAAGACGAAAAAATATGAGCAAAAAATTAAAAGAGTTTCTGGTATCTGATTCGTTCATTCTTATCACCCCTGGCTATGAATATAATCATCCAAACTAGCAGGACCTGTGGAAATTCCACGTCAGACTCTTTTCTATCTAATATATTGATGTTGGCATTCTGTGAATGTTCAGCATAAATGAAGACGCACTGATATTATTGTAGCTCTTTTGTTAAAACTGCAAAGTATTTATCTAAGTTAGTAGGGATGACCGACATAGCCCAGTTGTAAAATACATTTAAATATGATATTTTACTTTTTGCAGATTTCGTATATATTATTATAGAGTCAATTTTCTATTGATTCTTATATATTCTAAAGTTGTGATTTCAAAATTAAAAAAATGTATATCCGTATGACTTGGGTGCATCACTTTGAATCAAAACTGAAACCAAAACTTATGAAAACTTCTTGATAAAATTATTTATTACATGGTCATAACAATTAAACGACAGTCACTCAGGAGAAAAAAGATGTAAGCATGACATACAAAATAACGCACACACTATCGTATTAATATATAGATCTTTGTGATCATTCCTAGTAACATTACCAATTGTACTGCTCATGCATTCATTTGGCATTTCAAGGTTCTGATCTTGACAATCAGTTCGGCAAAAACTGGACCATTTTGGTGGCCTTTATCTGTCGGGTTAAGGAATCCATTCTGGGTAGTCCTAGGAAGTTCACCTTCGCAGGCCTTGCCTCTTGCTGAGTGGAGTAAGTTTATTGCTTACTGCCAGAAGCTCCCTAACTGAGTAATGCCGACGGGGTGTCTAGGCATTTTTTGCAGGGTCAGAATGCTCCTTCTTTAGGGTTATTAGCTCGATACTGACAACTTTATGTCACATCTATGCTTGACTTGTCCACCAAGTTTCAGCCATTAATGTCCAACAGTCTTTATTTTTATTGATAAGCACATCTGTATATGATATAAAAAATTGCCGTAACTCTAATACACTCCTCTCTTGGTACTGCCACTGCCTTGATTTTGGTTGCGATTGCCCTCTTCAGTTCAGGAATAGTCTGGTAATTGTTTTGATAGACATTATCTTTGACATAACCTTGCAAAAAAAGTTCTGGGGGCTGTAGTTCAGTAGTGTGAAGCCTGTTTCGGATCATACCTTATAAACGATCATCAACGTATTCCTCCTTATATCATTTAATGGCAATAAAATAAATGCTGCTGAACATTCATAACTAAAATTTGGTGGACACGTCAGGCATTTGGTATCAAATATAGTTGGATTGCAAAAAGTATTGTGAATTTTATTAACGATTTAATGGATGCAATTCTTAAGGGTGTGTGTGGGGGGGGGTCACCCTGTAATAATAAACATTTGTTGTTTCTCAAGCTATCGGGTATGCTGGATGTGTCAAGGAGAATTCAAATTATATCAATACTACTAATGCTATTACTGTTATTAATCTCTGTATTAATATAACTATCAGACTAGCTATTGTGTATGTGTGTTATCGCCTGTACGTAACTTTGCCAAGTACACATTGTATAACTTTTTGTATTTAATATTAACCGAATATTTATTGAAATAAAAATAATAAAATAATGAAAAACGATAGCGAATTTTTTTAAATCGTATTAAACATATTAATTTAGAATGTTTTTTTGTTTGTTTTTTGTTTTTTTCTTTTTTCTAAGCCATCACTTATTAATATGTCTCCACTCGGGCAACACTGGATAAAAACAGCTGGCAATAATATTAAAATGTCATAATATAATAATAATAAAAAAAATAAACACTTGTAGACTCCAAAAGTATTGAAGAATTGCATTAAAGTTGGCATGAAAGACATTTGGCATACCAGATGTGCCGTAGGGAAAGCCAAGTTATACTACTAATACTACTATTACTACTACTAATAATAATAAACATAGGTTCTACAACTATTGACTAGAATTACACCAAAGTCATCATAAAGCAACCTTGGCATGATGAGCAATGGGTATGTTAAAATCATCATACTATTACCGCTACTACTACTACTACTACTAATAAAAATAATCCTCCACTCTATAATGAACACTAATATGCATTTATTTGTATATAAATAAATATAGATCCATCTCGTCATACAATTGTTAGCATATAAGAAAATGTACCTTTTCTAGCCTCCAGACGAAGCCATTTCAAGTGGTGAAGTGAAATGGGAAAGGAAATTGCAGGTGAGATCATACTCCAATAAATTCTCCACTCCCATTTAGAAATCGATCTTCTTGTTTTCATTTATGAGCAACCTATTTTATATATATATATATATATATATATATATATATATATATATATATATATATATATATATATATATATATATATATATATAAATGATTGGGAGGTTCTTACTAACCTGTTTTTATTTTGTTTCTTTCTTTGCCCCACCACCCCTCATTTTTCAGTAAAATTGTACCCATACATGCATATGGATTTTTTTTTAAAAACATAATTCAATTCAAACCTTTGAAGATAGTTTAAGTAAAATAATCCTTAGAGTAAATGTGGTATTGTGGTAATTGCTCAAGTAAAAGTGATGAACAAAATGGTGAAAGAATGAAAGAAACGAAAGCATCAAAATACATCTAGTCAAGAGAGAAATAGACATGTGATAATCACCGATCTTACTTATTTCTCAACTTTTGATGGGCTTGTGCTTAATTTGTAAGTGGAATTTAATTTTATTCGCAAAACTTTATTTAAATTGTTGTATTTCTTCTGTCCTCAGTGAGAATAGAAGAAATCCTTCAAGAATGTGACAATTTTATTTTTATCCCAATCTATAATGCCACATTTGTGGAAGTTGGATTTTTTCCACATGATGAAGGAAAGATTGTATCTAGCTTTACCTTTGTAGGAAGGAAAATTAACAGAAATTCAAAAAAATATTCCAAAGTAAAAAAAAAACTTTCATGTGAGAAAATGAGAAAAGTTTCTCAATTTTTATAATCAATATAATTCTGCCCGTTACTTATATAAATCTAATTAAAATCAGAGATAACAGAAATTATCTGTGGGTCTCCTTCAAAAGTGCAAGAGATACTGTAATATCATTTAAAACGGTCCTTTTTTTTATGTTAGGCTGACAAAGTAAGAAAGATTTTTTGGGGGGAGAATAACAACTTTTATTGATTAAAAAATTGCAAAAAATAATAAAAGTAAATAAACGAACAAAATGCAATTTTTCTTGAGGAATGTGTTCCATTTTAACAAACTGAGCCACAGCAACGTGTGGCCGGGTACAGCTAGTATATATATATATATATATATATATATATATATATATATATATATAAAAGTGAAAGTTTCTGTCTGTCTGTCTGTCCGTCCGTGCGTGTGTGTGTGTGTGTCTGTCTGACTGTGTACATTTCCCTATGCAATAACTCTGTCAATTTTCAGTCTACAGACTCGAAATTTGATATACAGGGTATTGAGATTTGGGAAAATTTTTGTGATTCGGCCAGAAATTTGGCTGTTAAGGGGTCAAAGTTCAACGATTTGACCTTTGGGAACTCTACCAAACTCCTCTGACAATTTTGGGTCGAAACATTTGAAATTTTAGATATAGGTTCCTTGGACATGGATCTAACTTAATAACTTGATTTGAGCCCAAAACAATAAATGTCAAGGGGTCATAATAGGGATCAAAGTGAAAAAAAAATTTACCTCTGCAGTCGCTATCAAATTACTCAGACAATTTCTGGTCTAAACATTTGAAATTTTACATAAAGGGTATTAAGAGATAGGCCAAGCTTTTTAATCGGTTAGGGTCGAAAATTTGAGCTACCAATATACAAGGTGATCCCCAAAAATGGGCCCGTGTATTTATTCACCAATTGCCCTTATTTTACAGGACATGGCAGAATCAACGACCGTGAGTACACCAAAATCCCAGTGGGAGCTGGGACAAAGAATACACTGTGTTAAATTTTACTAGAAGACAGGCCCGTTTAAGAAAACCCAGGACAGTTTCATGCGCCAGTTCGAATGTGAAAAGGCTCCATCCAAAAGCAGAATTCAGAACTGGATGGACCACTTCGAGAAGTATGGGACTGTGGAGAACCTCAACGCTGCCAGAGAGAACCGTCCAAGCCATTCGGGACATCCCAAGAAGCAAAAAGCCGAAAGAGTGAGAGAGTCTCTCCAGTAGAGTCTGAAACGCTCTGTGCGCAAACGAAGTCAGTCCCTCGGTATGTCTCGTGAAACTTGCAGGAGAGTGCTGGTGAATGATATCAGGGCTTACTCATACAGAATACAGACGCTGCAGACCCTTACAGCCTCAGACAAGAAACAGAGGAGGGCTATGACAGTCAAGATGCTCGAAAAGATCGGGGAGACACCAAGTTTCCTTAACCTCCTTTGGACCTCAGATGAAGCCCACTTCCATCTTGATGGAAAGGTGAACTCCAAGACAAATGTCTCCTGAGGATCCTCCAGATTCAATGAAGTAGCCACCAAGCTCCTGCACTCTCCTAAGTGCATGGTGTGGACTGCAATCTCGGCCAGAGGTATCATCAGACCAATCTTCATCGAAGAATCTGGCGCAGCAGTGACAGTCACCAAAGAGCAGTATGTGGAGGTCTTCAAAACCTTCAAGAGTGAGTTCCAGACCATCTATCCATCGCTCATGAGCAAGTTCTGGTTCTAGCAGAACGGAATAAGTTCTCACACCTCAAACCTATCCCGAGATTAGCTGAAAGAGAACGTTGGAGGCCGAGTGATCAGTCTCAAGACTGATTTTGAGTGGGCACCCCATAGCCCGAACCTAAGCCCCCCCCCCCCCGATTTTTTTCTTTGGGGCTATCTTAAGGACAGAGTCTACGCAGGGAAACCCAGAACCATCACGGAACTCAAGGAAGCCATCAGGGAGGAGATGAGAGCCATTACTAATTCGGTCTGTAAGAACATCATGGACAACTTCGTGCTGCGCCTGAAGAAATGCACGGAGCTAAATGGAGGCTATCTAGAACATATGCTGTAGAACGGAGAAAAAAAGGCCAAAGACCTTAGTGTTTTGATGTGATGTTTTGAATATAATAAACTAGTTATGACCAAAGTTTCATTTCATTCGGACAAAACACTAGGAAACGGGGTCTTATTAGAGTTGGGGCCCGTTTTTTTAGGTCACCCTGTATAATCTATCTATGTATGTTTGCATGTCTGCCTAAAACAGAGGCGGATTTGCACAAAATCAGTATCGTTTTGAAGCTCGACCATTCAGACGACAAATTCCGAAAAATTGGCTAAAAACATTTATTTCTTCACCCTCAACTGGGCACTTTTCTACAGGGAGGGGTCGCTTTTTTCGCTTATATTTTCGAAAGTCATCCCCTCTTTTCGATTATCTAGCCTTAATTTAAAGCTACGTCACTTCCGGTTTGGCGGTGGTTGTAACAGCCAAGACGTTACGTTTTTTTCCCGTTCTTTTCCTCCCTCACAGTACAGGTTCGAGCCTGCCTTCCTACTACCACTTTTTTTCTTTTTGTTCAACACACACCTACAAACACCCATGCTAGTATATATATATATATATATATATATATATATATATATATATATATATATATATATGAACCCCTGTCACAAGATGGGTAAAGTTAATTCTCTAAAGAGAACTGTTTTGCATCAATTTTATGTCCTCTTATAAAAATTAAAATCAAGATATAATGATACTAAACCTTATGTCTAGAATCTTTAAGTTGGAACAAAATCTATGGCATGATTTTAATTCTAGAAAATGTCTAAAATTTATGGTTTAAGCTAAAGAAACTGATATTCAAAGAATCTTACTTCATTGGTGTCTAATGACTATGGATGCAATGCAAATCTGAAATATTTTAATTTTCAAATGGTTGGTTGTGCCCATATTATATCCTCTTAAAAACTCTTGAAAATGTTTTTTAGAACTTTGAAATTTGGACAATACTTATTAATTATTGTCCAGTTCTTATTGCAAAAATTCAACAAAAAATTAAAACAGCGGAAATTTCAAGAATGGCTTCCATGCTTTTCTTTTACTCAATTTGTATACAACTGAATTAAACTAAATATAATCC
Organism: Euprymna scolopes; assembly: GCF_053919585.1. Lineage (NCBI taxonomy): Eukaryota > Metazoa > Mollusca > Cephalopoda > Sepiida > Sepiolidae > Euprymna > Euprymna scolopes. Next base: position 102,785,073 of record NC_136482.1, on the reverse strand, counting down.
ACATTTGAACCTCTTACACCCAGAAGCACTGTTCTGAAATTCATAATAATCATTTAATTAGCTTATGAATGAATACTGCACATACAAATATGTAAATATCTAAACATACCTAATTTTAGAGAGAGAGAGGGGGGGGAAGAGTGGGGGTGAGAAAGAGAAATGACAAACTTTATAAAAAAAGTTGTTTAGTATTATACATACGCTGTAATCTGAGACTTTGCTCTCCACCCAAAATAATTTTCTTTCGAAAAAATTAAATTTCTAGAATTCTTGAAGGTCATCTTTGTGCAAAACAACATGTTAAAACCGTTTTATTTTGTTTTTTGTTTTTTGTTTTTTGTTTTCCTATGAGTAATTGGGTAGATCAAATATTTGAAGTGAAACAAACGTTGCATTGTCAAAGTTGTAAATTAATATAGAGATAATTCTCAGCAAACGTTTTTTCTCCAAAACTTTGTCAATTGTTAATCAAATGAATTTAAAGATTAAAATTCATGCTATCAGTATTCCTGTGCCCCCCCCCCCGCCCCGCAAAGGTAAAGTAAGTTGGTTAAATAAAAACTGAGCCTTGAAGGAAATAAATGTAGAAAATACGTTTGAGAATAATTTTTTTAATTGCAATATTCAAACTGTTCTTGATAAATCGAATCAAACTTAATTGCTCCACATTTTAATTCATTTTATCGTTTGCTTTCCTGTTTTTCTCTTTGATAAAATGTGTTCTAAAGAAAAAAAACAAGCCTACAAGATCATGTTCTTTTTTCTTTCTTTCTTTTCTTCTGCCCCCCCCCCCCGTCTAGAATGCCTGCAATTAAAATCCGTCATCCCCAAAACGGGAATAATCTTTTCTAGTTTGAAAATAGAAAGTTATTCTGACTCCAAGGCACTGTATATATCTGTTCCGCATTATCTGTATTTTCTTAACTCGTTTAAACCCTTTAATCTTACCTCTATATCATCTTTTAATCTTAATATACATTAATACTGTATTTTTGTAACCTTAGTTTGAACCATTTCTTCTAATTCAAATTAATACAAAATAATGAGGCTGCTACTCATGTTGATGCATAATTAAATTTCCGAATTTTAATAAAAGGAGGACTTATCTTTAAACTTTGGATGCCAGAAGAACTTGATTTAAGTATTATACTTAATAGCTAACATTTCTATCTGTTTGTATCGACTGTAAATATGTTCATATCATTATTTATATCTAATTATTTATACTTATTGCAGCTTATAATTTATTTTCAGTCATACCTGTAGTGAAATGTACTTTTAATGATAGTTTATATCGTTATTTAAATCTATATTGAGTAGATATACTTTATTTTTCCTCTTGTTGACTTAAAGATGCAGAGGTTTTTGGGGGTTTTTTTTTACAAACTTATCAAAGCCAAGAGGCCACTCGAGGATAAGGGTTAAAGAGTGTACAGTGGTCAAAAGGACAATATCATAGCAATCGTTAGAAATAAATTTGGTAAATTGGATTACTTAAGGGGAACAGCTCATCAAGAACTTGTTTACATTGGATTTAAAGACGGCCATATTGTAGTCAGCTGGAAAGCAGGTAAACGGAAGAGAGTTCCACAGGTGCGCAGTTCTAAGAAAGAAGCTTTGTTCATGGAACCTGCCTTAAGGTTTAGGCACAGATAAAGAATGGGAAAAATTATTGATAGTGTTTACAGCCAAACGAGTGGTTCTCGTGAATGTTTGGTGAGGGGGAACCATAGATTGGAGCTCAGATGAGCACTTGCCATGAAAATAACGATAAAGCAGAGACAGGCTCGCAACGTCTCTTCTGTGGGAAAGAGGTTGCAAGGAAGAGAAAAGGGCATCCCCCACGAAGCTACAAAGTCTATTCTGAACTCTGTCAAGGCAGGATAAGGGCTTCCTAGCAGCTCCTGCCCATATGTGACAGCAATACTCCATCCTTGGACGTACCTGGCTCTTATATAGGTAGAGGATTACATCAGCAGGTAGATATCTATTGAATTGATAGAAGGATCCCATCATTTTTCCAGCGACCTTGGCAACGGATTTGATGTATGTATTCCATTTCAGATCAAGAGTAAGGGTCGACCCTAGAAGCTTGTCAAAACATGGAACTTCCCCAAGACGAGAGCCATTCATTTCAGTTGATGTCAGATGGGGATCAGAACGTTGATGATTCAAAGATAGAAGCTTGGTTTTAGATGCATTAAAAGTAACCAGACACTTTTTCTCCATTGTACCACATGCTCAAGATTAGAGAATAGATAATCAGCAAGAACTTGGTTGTTTACAGCCTTTGATATCCTGCCATAGATGGTAGTGTCATCAGCAAAAATATCTACGAATGATCTAAGGATGTGATTTGGAAGATCATTAATCTGAGGGACTCCAGCATTAATACTGAGAGCTTCTGATTTCTACCCATCAACCACTACTTTTATGAACCTATCAGAGAGAAATGATTTAATAATTGAGAAGACATTCCCAGGTATACCATATAGCTGGAGATCTTGTGAAGTAGACCTTTATGCCATAAATTCCTAATATCACTTTGAATCGTACTTTAACATTTTATGCTATTCTTAAACTAATACATGAACAATATTTTAATTTCTCTCTTAAATCAAACAGTTGTGAATCTAAATGCTTCCACCGTATGCTTTTTTTACTTACCTCTTCTTTTCCATTAACAATGAATTGGAAAGCATAGTAAATTCCTTTTCAATTTCTGCACATTGCTTGAATAACCTTCAGCAACTACTCGTTTACCTCTAGTTTATCCAAATTCCACCAGAGAATCTCTCCTGGCCTTCTGTCAAAAATTTTCTCCAGATGTACAAAACCAAAATACAGGTTCTTCTTTTTACCAGGGCACTTCTCTTACCTTTGTCTCAGAATAAATATAGCACCAGTGGTATTTTGCCCTGCCATAAATCCAAACTGCTTTTCATAATATCGTATTTACTTATTCACTTATTCTCTCAATCACTTTTAAATTTTATCTTTACCTTCACAGTTGTACTGTTTCATTTTTTAAGGATGACATTTTCATAATCTGATTCAGCAAATCTGTGATCATCTCAATGTCTGTTTTGTCCACAGTTTTCAACATTTCTGCAAGAACACCCAGAGGGTTCTCCAACCTTATCTTGCCCATCTTATAGATTCCCATACCATTTCTTTTTCAGTCTTTATACTTTGACCAGATACTGCTTCTGCAACTTCTAGATTTTTTTCAGTTCCATAAAAACTCAGTATTAAACAATTTCTCATGGTGGCATTTCCAAACAGCCATATTATTCTGTTTGATTGTTGCTAACACTTAGTTATCATTTTAAATGCATTTCTCTCCAACAATATCCATGTTTGTTTTTGTCATCTGTTTAACTATCCTGAATATTTCTTTCTTTTGGTCATTTCTTCACAGTATATCTGAAAAGCCAGGTACGACCAACGATGGAGTACTGTTACCATATCTGGGCAGGAGCTGCTAGAAGCAGCTTATCCTGCCTTGACAGAGTTCAAAATAGACTCCGTAGCTTAGTGGGGGATGCCCTTTTTGTCTTTCCTGCAACCTCTTTCCCACAGAAGAGATGTTGCAAGCCTGTCTCTGCTTTATCGTTATTTTCATGGCAAATGCTCAGTTTAGCTTCAATCCATGGTCCCCCCTCGCCAAACTTTCATGAAAAACACTCATCTAGCCAAAACCATTATCAATAATTTCCCACACTCTTTATCTGTGCCTAAACCTAAATGTAGATTCCATGAACAAAGTTTCTTTCTTAGAACTGCACGCCTGTGGAATTCTCTTCTGTTTGCCTGCTTTCCAGCTCACTACAATCTGATTGTCTTCAAGTCCAATGTAAACAAGTTCTTGATGAACCGTCCCCTAAGTAATCCACTTTACAAAATTCCCACTATTTATGCATACTACACTAGAATCACATTGACTAATTTATACCCATTAACCCTTATCCTCGAGTGGCCGCCGAGAGTAGTGATTCCTGTGTAAAAAAAAAAAAGATTTGTATATTGCTCTTCTTTCTCTCTTTACATCCAGATAGATATCCTTATTCGCTAGACCTTTACCCATTGACGCCTTTTCTTCTTACTTCTGAACTTTCTCATTCTACCAGCATGTCAACCTATGCTTTGGGAACCTTTTCATTCACCCAAAAGTCTGGTATCTTACCTCCAACCATGTAATCTCTGCTTCCTTAACTGTTCTTCCACACTTCCTGCAGCAGATTTTGCAGTCGAACACTCCATTGGATCTTGAAACTCACATTTTTTCACCAGGTATTACTTTCACATCACTCAAGACTGTCCATTTGCCCAACCGGTAGATTATCTATTATCATAAATCAACATCTGCTTTCTGCCAATCAGAAGCACAGAAAATATATGCCTCCACATATTTGCAAAAAAATATTTCACAACTAACACTAGGAGACAACCCATTTCAATATCTCACAGTTAACATTAGAAGCCGTCCCATTTCATACTTAAACCAAATGCATAAACTTTTAGGATAAGTCTCCACAAGAAAGCAAAAACTAAATATAAAATATTCCTTGCCAGTTAGTAATGATAACTGACGCACATTCAACAGAAACGACCACAAACTTGTGAATACACACATTGACAGGAAAAGAAACCTCTCTACAGCAAGTGACTAAATCATCCTGTCTCACTTTGAACATTCTAATCCGACTGAACTGAGACGAGTCTAATCAATTTCACCTATTAAATAGAAAAGATATCTCATCACAACTAACTCTTTATTTTGGTTATTTTAACAAAGTATTAATTTGTTGTCAATAAAACTTAGTAACTTTTTGTATGGATTGACTTTATCATTCATTTTTTTTTTTTTTTGATAATTTGCCTTCCCCTGTAGAATGTACTTATAACACCAATCTCTTTTTTACAATGTAATTTTTCTGTGCTGTTAGTGATGTAGGGGCCATTATTTTAACAGAATAAGATGACAAATTCTCCTAATTTAAATACTGAAATTGCTAAAATTTCTAATCAAATTTTAGACTAGGAATATTTTTTTCAATCAAAGGTGTAAGTGAGGGATCTAGTTTTTGGTGAGTCTTTATTCTACCAAAACACAACTTTCTATGCTAAAAGTAATTTGATATTTTTTAACAAGCAAATAAACTACTAATGAGTAACAAGTTGAACTGGAAAACAAAACTCTACTTTTTGTCCAAATTATTTTTCTTAATTAATAACAGGTTTATAAATCCTCCACATCACCCCAAATTATCCTATTTGACACATGACCAAGTGTATAAAGGCGCTGGTTAAGAGAATGAATTTTAACCAAAGATTGTTAGTAGCGAAAGAACTTGAGAAAAAAATTAACTGATACTTGATATCTCAAAAGTATAAAACATAGAATGAGAGCAGTCTATGTGAGTGAATTAAATAAAAAGGTCAAATCTAAATTCCCAGATGATTACTGACTGTGAAAAAAAAAAAAGCAATAGAGTGTAACAGCTGAAACGTTATATACATTTTCGGCTTCGTCCAGAATTCCCCACTTTATGAAAAAAAATACAAATAAAGAGAAATCTATATGATGTATTTCCATGACAGAAAGAAAATATCGTATTCCGAAAATGGTGCAAATCAATCCAGTAGTTTCATTTTTATAAACAAAGCTATTTTTAAGCGATGCTCCTCCTTAGAATGACTTTTCTAAAATCGTGCAAGTTTGAATTATTTGCAATTATCTCCTGGTTTCTTCATACTATTTGTCACTCATTGTTTAGCCATAAAATTTGATTTTCTTATTAAAAAATAAAACTACTTGGTCCATTTACATTTTGGTGAACAATATTTTCATTCTGTCACCGTTAAGTACATCGTACAGATTTTTCTTTATCCTTTTAATTCTTTTTTTTTTTCAAATGGGGAGAACTCTTGACTCCATTTCTTTCTTTGAAGTATGTGATTATATGACAGCTTCCTACCTCTTCATGCAATTCTTTGCATGGTGCACTGGTTGGATATGTTAAATGTATGTGGCGATCGATATCAGTAAAAAAAAAAAAAAGGGAAGGTCCACGCACGGAGACGGGTTATCAACGTCTTTATCTTAAGAAGGTTCACACCAGAAAGAAAGAAACATGACTCCTTAAGAGGAGACTTCTCAAACCAAAGGGGCATAACTCAAGATGTTAAGGTTTACTCTCTTAACAGGATAGTAAAGTAAAAAGTGAACAAATGCTACATTGTATGATCTGTAGATAGTGTAGATCCTAGCTAAAATAAACTGCAAATGATGGTTACATGTTTGAAATGTGCCAAGACTCATGCTAGCAATTCGAATGTAATAAATGCTAGAAAATGGATAAAAATATGCATGGTGAATATATATAAGTACATAGGCTTAATAAAGTATCTTTAGCAAGAGTTAGACACATATTTATTATTCGAAAAGGAAACACAAATAGAGGTGAAAGTCCTTAATCAACAGAGTTTCGAAGAAATACTTTCCTTCTCGTCAGAGGGAAGGAGTTAGCAAAATGCATCAAAAAAAATTTGCCTGTAAATTATTTAAAGAAACAAAGTATGAAAAGGACCATACTAGCATGAAAATGAAATGTAGAACAATGAAGCAGATGGAGTAGAGTAAAAAGGAAAATGGTTTCACGTGAGAAGGTGTTTCCATCCCATGGTCGCTGAGTCCAAAATCTGGTGAATCCCAGAAAGTGGTAGAAGTAAATTATCCATGTTTATGGTAGTCTGAGTATATGTATATATATGCGTATGGGCATGACTCTGAGGCTAAAGAATGAGGGTGTTGTGGTTTCAATTCTAGCTGATAGTACCCGTTTTATATATATATATATATATATATATATATATATATATATATATATATATTATTTTTAATCTCACTATTATATATTAGGTTGAATATAATTATCAATATAGAATTATCTCTATAATAATAAATATGTTATCTGCATGAATTAAAATATCATATTTAAGCGTATCTTACGACCAGACAATGCCAAGAGGCCTACTAGTATCTTTATCCATGTAAAAATTTACAGTTGATTGAAAATGTAGAATTGAAAGACAAAATTCTGTTGTGGCTCAAAAGAGAAGTTTGGGGGTTAAATGAATGCCTTGAAATGAATTAGCTCGCTGGTCATCTCCTGGCTGGAAAAGAGAAAAAGTCTAGTTGGCTCTACCTTTTATCATCTCTTGTTGTGTATTCAGTTCGCCTAAAAGATGGTCTCTGATTGGGCAAGCCAGAAAGGAAGTTAAATGCTTGTATCAATCAGCACCGAGCTTAGAAACTAAGCATAGACTCGAAATTGTAATGGTAGCTGTTGCTGCTGCTACTTGTAGTACAGCTGCTAGAAACATGCAACTGGGGTCCATAACGGATGAGGTGAACATATGAAGACCATTACCTTTTATATATGTTCAAATTTACAATTGATTGAAAGTAATATTAAATTATTCATTTGAAAAGTAGAATGTTTGCAGCGAGCAAATGTCCAAGTGTTAGAAGTGTGTATGTCTGTATTTGTTTTTTGTTTGTGTGTATATGTGTGTGACATTGTGTATGTGTTGCTTTTGTTAGTGTGTTTTTCTCTTTTTTACTTCAGTCAAAGTTCTCAAAAATCAAGCCCCCCTCCTTCTCCTGGGGCTAACGTTTGATCCTTATATGAGATACATAGATATTCGACTATTCCATTAAACCTCTCAAACACTGAGGTAGGAAAGCAATAAAGAATATTAATTTTCCTCTCTTCAATTGACCAGTTAAATATATTATATTAAATTTTTCTTGGAGTCTTACTAGATTCCAGAACAAGAATTCATCTAGTTTGGTGGATTATCCAGCTAAATCTTGTTATTATACGCAATATCATGTAGGGAAGGTGCATCATTACTTGTATAAGCCACTGTGTGTTAGTCATACCAAAGAGATCTTATTTGAGCTGTGAATACTATGTGATTTTAGTCAGGGTTTACTTAGAGGTAAAAATATCTTCACGCCAGGTTATCCTGACAAACCATTGTACAGAGAGACCTTAGACATTCGAGGACATTGTTTAGTTCATAGTTCAAGTTTTCTATGTGTGTTACAGTATGTTAGTACATTTCAGTAGGCATTATGTGTCTATGTGTATGTGTTTGGCCTTTGTCAGTGTGTGGATGTCTATAACAGTGTGTGAGTAGGTTGAGAAAGAAGTCCAGAAATTTTTTCATTTGTTTTGATAATTTATTTTTAATTTTTAATTTAATATTAGCAATTAAAAAATATTCCCTGCATGTCATTGAATTATGTAAAAAATAAATAAATAAATAAATAAAAGCAAGAAGAATAGTATGACGTCATTTCTGATAGCATATATAGACAGTAAAGAAATAATCTTCCAATCCAAACCAATCAGTTTTTTGTGCATTATAGGTAAATCGTTTGAGTATGTGATAAAAATCAAGAAGTCTCCAATCACATTAGTAAAAACAATCTACTTAATGACAAGTAATATGGATTTCATCCTGCAAGATCAACTGCTGATTTCTTGATTATAATATCACACAGAATTTTTTAATTATTTGATGAAGGCTTTTAATTATTTGATGAAGGCTTTATCTCTAGAGTAGTAGTTCTTGATATATCAAAAACCTTCGATAGTTTGGCACACAGGTTTTCTAGCTAGATATGGGATATCTAAAAATGTCTTTTAGACCATTAAATCTGTTCTCTCAGATAGGTTTATAAAAGCAGTCATCATTGAGCAAAAGTCTGAAGCACATAGTATCAATGTCAACATGACTCAAGGATCAACTCTGGGCCAAACCCTCTTCTTGATCTTCAAATCACATTCTAAGTTCAAACATTGACATTTATGCAGATGACACAACCATCTATGGCAACACTTCAAACAGTATTAATGATCAAGATCTCTCTGTTTCTCTCTCTCTCTTCCAAACTAGAGGATGTAGTGCAATCAAGAAAAAGGGTGGTTCCCTTTTTTTTTTTTTACAAGGTAGTCACCACTTATCAAGGTCCGGAAGCCACTCGAAGATAAGGGTTATTGTGTGTACAGAACGTTAGTATTGGAGAGTTGATAAAGTGTCTTACTTAAGGGGGCGGTTCATTAGGAATTTGTTTATGTTGGACTTGAAGACATCCAGGTTGTAGTCAGGTGGGAAACAGGCAAACGGAACAGAGTTCCACAGGCGTGCACTTTTAAGAAAGAAGCTTTATTCATGGAATCTACATTTTGGTTTTGGCACAGATAAAGACTGGGGAAAATTTTTGACAGTGGTTTCAGTGGGTGTTTATCGTGAAAGATTGACGAGGAGGGACCAGAGATTGGAGCTCAGACGAGCACTTGCCATGGAAGTAACAATAAAACAAAGACAGGCTCACAACGTCTCTCCTGTGGGAGAGAGGTTGCAGGGAAGAGAAAAGGGCATCACCCACTAAGCCACGAAGTCTATTTTATACTCTGTCAAGGCAGGATAGGCTGTTTTTAGCAGCTCCTGCCCAGATGTGGCAGCAGTACTCCATCCTTGGACATACTTGGTTTTTATATAGACAGAGAATTGCATCAGGGGTGAGATATCTTCTGGAGCGGTAGAAGGATCCTACCATTTTTCCGGCAACCTTGGCAACAGACTTGATGTACGTGTTCCATTTCAGGTCAGGAGTAAAGGTCAAGCCCAAAAGCTTATCAAAACATGGAGCTTCCCCTAGACGAGAGCTACCCATTTCAATTGATGCCAGATGAGGATCAGAGCGTTGATGATGTAAAGATAAGAGCTTGGTTTTAGATACATGAAAAGTAACCAGCCACCTCTCCCCCCACTGTACCACACGCTCAAGATCAGAGGAGAGAGAATCAGAGAGAACTTTGTCATTTACAGCCTTTGATGTGTTGCTATAGATTGCCGTGTCATCAGCATAGATGTCAACGAATGATTTAAGTATGTGTTTTGGAAGATCATTGATGCAGATCAGGAAGAGAGTTGGGCCCAGGATGGACCCCTGAGGAACTCTGATTTCTGCCCGTCAACCACTACTCTTATGACCCTATCAGAGAGAAATGATTTAATGATTGAGAAAACATTTCCAGTAATACCGTAGCTGGAGATCTTGTGAAGTAGCCCCTTATGCCATACCTTATCGAAGGCCTTTGATATGTCAAGAGCAATTGCCCTAGAGAGGAAGCCTTTGTCAAGAGATTCACTAATCTTATGTTATATAACCGTTAGCACATTTGTTGTAGATCTGGCAGAACGGAAACCATATTGCATGTCACAAAGAAGGTTATTTTTGCTGAGGTGGTTGACTACTTCTCTATTTAATATGGATTCCAGCAACTTACTCATGACACACAGGAGACTTATTGGTCTGTACTGAGAGGGAGACGACTTATCACCTGAATTCTTAAATACAGGGCATACTGATGAGGTTTTCCAGGGTGTTGGGAAGCACTTCTCTTTAAGGCAACGCTTAAATAGTTTTGTAAGTATGGGAGCAAGTTCTGGTTGAAGCTTTGTCAGCACTATAATTGAAATGCCGTCAGGGCCATTTGCTTTACTGGAATAAAGGTTCTTGATTAGCTTGGCTACCTCATGCACAGATATTTGTACATTTATAGGAGGAAATACAGGGAGTTAATGGTCTTTGTCGCATAGGGTAGAATTAGCTGCAAAGTTCTTGGCAAATAGTTTGGCCTTGTCTGATGCTGCCGAGATGACCTCAGGTCCATTGATGATGGTTGGGATAGAACGCATGCTTCTGTTCAGGATCTTGTTTTCTATTTGGCAAAACTGGTGGGAACCAAGCCGTTGCTCAGCTACTTTGGATTTAACGAACTGAACATATAGCTCTCTTGCATTTTTTATTACTCTTTTACAGTGGTAGTCTTGAAAACAGTTTTAGTCTCAGTACATCTATTACGTTGGTAGCTATAGAAAAAGTGATTTCTGTGTGCGATGGCAGCAGCACATTCTGGGAAGAACCATGGCTGGCTGTTAGGTTTTTGGTGGAATATTTTTGATGGTATGAATCGGTCTATGCCTACAATTAGCCATTCGGTCAAGTCTGATACTATAGAGGACACATCCTTTTTAAACATGGAATGCAGGGGTAGATCAGATATAAATGTACGGAAGCTATCCCAGTCAGCCGTAGAGTATCGATATACAGTACGGTGGAGAGGTACGTCTGAGGACTTATTGCATTTCGTTTTTATCTTAACTGATACAACCGAGTGGTTGGAAGATCCCAGAGGGGACAGAACGGAGCATGAACATAGCTCAGGAGAAGTTGTGAGAAAAAGGTCTAGAAGGCTAGCATACTGACCGTTAGTATCGGGCACACGGGTAGGTTCGTGAACAATCTGAGTGAGGTCATAGGCAATGGCGAAATCATGACACAACCTCCCCTCATCATCTGTCTTGTTCGAGTGGGTCAGCCATTCCACATTGTGGACATTGAAGTCACCACAAATGTGAATGTTAGCAGAAGGATGAGCAGACAGGATGTGGTCAATTTCCTCAGATATACTTTTAAAGAGAGTAACTCCACTGTTGTGGGGGCGATAGAGGGCAAATATAAATGCATATAAGGTAAATTAGAATCTTCATTGGAGATATCCTTACCACATCGAAAGCCATCTTTAATGTAGGCACATAGTCCATGTCCATGGCGATCTTGGAAGTCAGATTTAGATGTTAAGTTAGAGTATCCTTTAATTATGAATTCATCAAGGGAAGTGGTCGGCCCTATGCCAGTTTCGCTTAGGAAGAATATGTTTGGTTTTGTCTCCTGTAATTGGGTTTCAACCTCTGGAAGGTTGGAAGTAGACCCCTGATGTTGGAGAAGGAGACATGGTAGTAGGGGTGTACGTTGGAGGATGGGGTTCTAGATTTATTCGTGTTTTTTTTTCTGGAGATATTTCATGTTGAGGATTTGGGATTTGTGGAACAGGTCGAGAGACTTGGTTAGAACAGGACAGAGAGGGAAAGTAAAAGAGAAAAAGACAGGAATAATTTTTTTTTTTTTTGTAGCGCATGTTAAGGTAAAGCCGTAACAATTACCTACTAGCATGGCATCGAGAGGCCCCATCAAAAACTACTGCATGGTCCGTTCACTAGATGGCAATACAGCAGCCCCAGTACTTTGTACCTGCTGATAGGACAGCCTCCTTAGTGGTTAATCTAAGGTTCGGGGAAGCCTTACGTCAAATGTTGCTTATATCACTAGAAAAATAGTTGGATTTTTCTAGCGATCCAAAACGTATCTCACTCCTTACACAATCTTCTACTTGCGTAAGAGTCAAATATGTCATAAGATGGAGTAATGTTGCCATATCTGGAGAGGTGCTGCTCAAAACACTCTGTACAGCATTGACACATTGACATAGTAAAAAAACTGACCTGGTGCTACCAGATCAGGCTGTCTGAAGATATTGGCTTCCTGAGACGAAATGCACCTAACATTGATGCTTTCTGTTTTTCTACTTCCTTTTGCAAAACTTAATTATGTTCTGTAAAACCCAAAACAAAAAGAACAATACACCTTTTCCCCCTTTTCCTTCTTCCCATTTCCCCTTTCTATCTCCCCCCCCCCCCACTTCATGACTAGTTTCCTAACTTCAAATGTACCAAACATTAATACTGTAACCTTTTTCCCTCTCACATTACAAAACTCATTCATGTTCTGCAGGACAAGGATAAAATCCACTATAAAACAACCACATCAAACACTAAAAACTAGTGATTAAAGATATAAAGAGCTTGAAGAATAAAAACATTCTACAAAATAACTGGATGCAATATGACTACTATTTCCAAAATAATTGGATCCAGTATTAAATAGCCCGAAAAGGGTTGATATGCCGTAAAACAAACAACGAAACCAAACCAAAAAACTGACTTGAAAATTTAGTGGGGGAATCTTCTCTTCTCTATAGCCTCCTTCTTACAAAACAGAAGTTGCTAGTCTTTCTCTACTCTAGTGTTATTTTCATAGTAGGTGCTCGACTGAGCTCCAACCCCTGGTCTCCTCCCTAAAAAACATTTACAACATGAATTCATTTAGCTATAACGACTGTAAATAATTTTCATTTCTCCCTGTGTATCTAAAACCAAACAGAAATTCCATGAGCAAAGTTTCTTCCCCAAAACTATTCGTCTGTAGAAACAATACGATGGCACTGCTTCCCAACTGATTACAGTGTGGTTATTTTCAAGAACAATGTCAACAAATTCAATACAATACAATACAAGAAAGCTGTCTTTTCAGATCGCCAAAAACAACGCAATCAGGGGGAACAGCCTCAAAATCGTAAAAAAACACTGTAGGCTAGATGTCCGCAAAGGGGCCTTCTCACAAAGGGTTGTCAACACATGGAATGATCTCCCAGATGCACTTGTACAAACACAAATGGTAAACGCATTCAAAAGCAGACTTGACGCCCATTGGAGATTGCTGCCGAGTTTATATTGTCCATCCTCCTAAATGGAAATGCAAATTCCTGGGTTTGTGTGCCACGCATGCCACAAAGTTGTCTAGGAAATTTTTCCCTTGGAACGATGAACAGGTCCAAAACCTGGACCTCAAACATCTATATGTCAAATTCTTGTTGAGCTGTCCTTTTAAATAATCTAATTTCTGACCAGTCTCAACCAGTGTTACAAATTCTTATGTTGTTGTTTCACTGTCATTCTGACAAGCTCATAAACCGTTTACTCCGAGTGGCCTACGGGCTTTGAAAAATGGTGATTCTTTAAAAAAGAAAAAACATGAAATTGAGGTTTTTTAAATGCAGAAAGCTAGATTACCTCCCCTTAAAACGTGAGCTGATCAAGAACAAATATTTTGATACTGAGTAATGTTGATTAATAAAACAATTCTTTGTTTCAATGGAAATCGCTCAAGACAAGCCATGAAGCAATTTGATGTAAGGAGATTAAAAAATATCACTTCAAAGTCAAAAACTAGTCAATGGTAAGTGATATATGAATTATTGTTAGGACGATTAATCAGAATCGGAATCGGGAAAATTGGAACATTTTGGGATATCGGAATCAGTATCAAAAAAATTTGTGCCTATTCTCTGATGCCAAAAACAATTTCTTTAATTAATTTTTTTAATTTGATTTTGTTTAAAAAAAGAAAACTTCTATTGTTGGGAGTAATAATAAACTACCAATAAAACTAAAATCTATAAATCCCTCCATAAGTATGTTTTTACGTTTGAGAAAATCTAAGCAAATTTAACATATACTTTTCTGGTAATCGGGAAAAAGTAACAACTTTATAGTTAACTATTTAGAGATTCATAAAGAATCGGAATTACAGGGTGAACAGAAAGTCCTTGGACCAATTCAAAAGTGGTTTATTAATAGAAAATTACAAAAATATAAATTAAACATGAATGAAAATTATAAGTTAGGAAACCAAGAATAAATTCAAATTATTTATTTTCAATGTGATGTCCCTTCCTTTCGATTAGACGTTCAATTCTCTGTCTGAAGTTACGAACCGAGGCATGCAGCGTTTCCTGATGTATTTTAGCCCATTCACTCAGAAAAGATGTCTTCAAAGCATCAACACTTGGATGAGCAACAGAACAGACCTTTGCCTCCAACAAAGACCACACCGAAAAATCCATGGGATTCAAATCAGGCGATGCAGGAGGCCACATCTCCTTACTCCAGAATCTTGGAAAATGACGTTGGCACCAGTCCTGAGTTTTTCTGGAGGTGTGAGATGGTGCCCCATCTTGCTGGAAGGTGAAAGGCTGATCTTTGAAGTGTTTCTTCATCTCTTCAAATGCCGGAACCAAAATATCGTTAATGTAGCGATCTGTGTTGATCTTAACCCCCTGCTCCACGAAAATCAGAGGCGACTTCCAAGATTTGGAGACTGCAGCCCACACCATGAGGGAATACGGCTTTTGTCAGCAGAAAACTATTCTCACTGAGTCATCAATGTCTGCTGAAGATTTTGTGTAAACTCTGTCGTTCTGATTGTTAACAGTCGCTTCAATTGTGAAGAGATTTTCATCAGAAAAAACGATCTCTCGCTCTGCCGTGCCAGCCTTCAGTTCTCCAAGAAGAAACTTTGCTCTTTCAAGTCTCTTGTGCTTTTGGGCAGGTGTGAGGCACTGTGTCTTTCTCATCTTGGAGGGGGACAACTGGAGATCGTTTTTTACGATGGTTCTCATTGAGGTCACGCTCACATTCATGTCTTTAGCCATTTGTCTTGCAGATCTCTTCGGGTTCCTCCTTACCCTCTCTCGGACAGCTTTAATCACCTTCTGTGTTCGAGCAGTGCGAGGTCTTCCACTCCTAGGACGATCTTCAGATGTACCAAGTTCCTTAAATCTGTTCACAACATGGTACACAGTGGATTTAGCCACTTTCAAGAGCTTAATAATCTCTGAGTTCGTCCTCCCCACGCAATGAAGTTGAATTATGGCCTCTCGTTTGCTCATTTTTCTGAAAGTTTAAACAAAATTATTTTAATATCTTTGTTGAAAATAATTAGATCAATAGTTAGACTAAATACTTACTTTATTCGAAAAGAGAAAAAGTGATTTTAACAATATTTAATTTTAAAACTAAAAATGGTCCAAGGACTTTCTGTTCACCCTGTAGTTATTATATTAGAATCTGGGATTTTTTTTTTTTTTTTTTTTTTTTTTTTTTTTACAAAGGCATCACCACATTATCAAGGCCCAGAGGCCACTCAAGGATAAGGGTTAAAGAGTGTACAGTAGAAATTGGTCAATATAGTAATCATTAGTAATGAAAATTTGGTAAATTTAATAACTTATATGGAACGGCTCATCAAGAACTTATTTACTTTAGACTTGAACACAACCATATTGTAGTCAGCCGGAAAGCAGGAAAACGGAAGACAATTCCATAGACGTGCAGTTCTAAGAAAGAAGCTTTGTTCATGGAATCTACGTTTAGGTTTAGGCACAGATAAAGAGTGGGGGAAATTATTGATAGTGTTTACAGCTAGACGAGTGTTTCTTGTGAAAGTTTGACGAGGGGGGACCATAGATTGAAGCTCAGTTGAACACTTTCCATGAAAATAACGATACATCAGAGACAAACTCGCAACATCTCTTCTGTGAGATAGAGGTTGCAAGGAGGAGAAAAGGACATCTCCTACGAGGCTACGAAGTCTATTTTGAACTCTATCAAGGCAGGACAAGTCCTTTCTAGCAGCTCCTGCCCAGATGTGGCAACAGTATTCCATCCTTGGACGTACCTGGCTCTTATATAGGTAGAGAATAGCATCAGCAGTGAGATACCTACTGGATCGATAGAAAGATCCCACCATTTTTCCAGCGGCCTTGGCAACAGATTTGATATACGTGTTCCATTTAAGATCAGGAGTAATGGTCAAGCCCAGAAGCTTGTCAAAACTTGAGGCCTCCTGAAGACGAGAGCCATTCATTTCAATTGATGACAAATGTGAATTAGAATGTTGATGATGTAAAGAGAGAAGCTTGGTTTTAGATGCATTAAAAGTAACCAGCCACTCCTTTCCCCATTGTACTACGTGCTCAAGATCAGAGGAGAGAGAATTGGAGAGAACTTGGTCGTTTACTGTCTTAGATGTGCTACCATAAATGGTAGTGTCGTCAGCATAAATGTCTACAAATGATGTAAGGATATGATTTGGAAGATCATTAATGTAGATCAGGAAAAGAGTTGGGCCCAGGATGGATCCCTGAGGGACACCGGCATTAATACTGTGAGCTTCTGATTTTTGCCCCTCAACTACTACTCTTATGAACCTATCAGAAAGAAATGATTTAATAATTGAGAAGACTTTTCCAGCTATACCATAGCTAGCGATCTTATGAAGTAAACCTTTATGCCATACCCTATCAAAGGCTTTAGATATGTCAAGAGCAATTGCCCTAGAAAGATTGCCACCGTCGAGAGATTTGCTAATCCTATGCGATATAACTGTAAGGACATCTGCTGTAGATCTAGCAGAACGGAAACCATATTGAGTGTCACTAAGAAGGTTATTTTTGTTGAGATGTTTGATTACTTCTGTATTTAACACAGATTCTAGCAACTTACTCATGACGCACAGGAGACTTATTGGCCTGTACTGAGAGGGGGATGAGCGATCACCTGAATTCTTAAATACAGGGCATACTGATGAGATTTTCCAGGGAGATGGGAAACTATTCTCCTTAAGACAACGTTTAAACAGTTTTGTAAGTATGGGCGCTAATTCAGGTTGAAGTTTTTTGAGTACTATAATTGGAATACCATCAGGGCCAGTTGCTTTACTCGAATCAAGGTTTTTGATTAGCTTCGCAACATCACGTACAGATATACGTATATCACATAGCGTGTTTTCTGATACAGGAGGAAATATTGGGGGTTGGCGGTCTTGGTCGCAAAGGGTAGAATTAGCTGCAAAGTTCTTGACAAAGAGTTTGGCTTTGTCTGATGCTGACGAGATTACCTCAGGTCCATTGATAATAGTTGGGATGGAGCACACGCTTCTGTTCAGGATTCTATTTGCTATTTGCCAAAACTGGTGGGAACCAAGCCGCTGCTCAGCTACTTTGGACTTAACAGATTGAGCATACAACACTCTTGCGTTCCTTATTACTTTCTTACAATGGTTGCTGGCAGTCCTGAAAACGGCTTTAGTTTCCATACATCTATTACGTTTGAAGCAGTGGAAAAAGTGATTTCTGTGCGCAATGGCAGCAGCACATTCTGGAGAGAACCATGGCTGGCTGTTAGGTTTTTGCTGAAACTTTTTAGAGGGAATGAAATGGTCAATACCTACAATTAACCATTCAGTTAGGTCTAATACTATAGAGGACACATCCTTTTTAAACATGGAATGCAGAGGTAGATCAGATATAAATGTACGGAAGCTATCCCAGTCAGCCTTAGTGTATCGATATACTGTACGATGAAGAGGTACGTCTGGGGACTTATTACATTTCATTTTTATCTTAATTGATACAACAGAGTGGTCGGAAGATCCAAGAGGCGACAGAACAGAAACTGAACATAGTTCAGGAGAAGTTGTGAGAAAAAGGTCTAGTAGGCTCGCATACTGGCCGTCATTATCGGGCACACGGGTAGGTTCCTGAACAATCTGAGTGAGGTCATAGGCAATGGAGAAATCATGACAGAACTTCCCCTCATCATCGGTCTTGTTTGAGTGGGTCAACCATTCGACGTTGTGAACATTGAAGTCTCCACATACGTGAATGTTAGCTGAAGGATAAGTAGAAAGGACTTGGTCAATTTTCTCAGATATGCTTTGAAAGATAGTAACTCCGCTGTTGTGGGGGCGATAGAGAGTAAATATAAATGCAGTAGTGTGAGCTAAAGCAACCCGGAAGCACATATAGGGTAAGTTAGGATCTTCCCTGGAGATGTCCCTCCCACATGGAAAGCTATCTTTAATATAGGCACATATTCCATGGCCATGGCGATCTTGGGGGTCAGATTTAGAAGTTAAGTTAGAGTATCCTGAAATTGCAAACTCATCTAGGGAAATAGCCTGTCCAATGCCAGTTTCACTTAAAAATAAAAGGTCTGGTTTAGTCTCCTGTAATTGGGTTTCAACCTCTGGAAGGTTAGAACGAAGACCCCTGATGGATTTAGTTCGGAATCAGTAATTATATCAGAACCGGGAAAAATAGTGGAATTATCTCATCACTAACATGGATAGATTCTAATCCAGAAAACAGCAATTCTTCCCTCTTTATCAAAAGCATCACCCATGGAATGTGAGAACAAAAGGATAAAATAAGAGAAGCAAGAGTCACAATACAGAGTAGAAAGTAAAGCCAAGGTTTACTTTCTACTCTGTACAAGCTCATCAATCAAATAAGTATCAGGTTGAAAGAAAGTTCTTGCGTTTTTTAATTTTTAAATTCACATCTCGGTTCAAACAAAGATTTATTGATTGAAATAAGCACCATCAGAATCAATACACTTTTGCTAATGCAAAACAAGTGTATTTATGCCAGTAACGTAAAAAATTCTGGTGGCCATGAAGTCGCTTTTGATATCGTTTAGGTTTTGAAGCATGCAAAAATTGTCAAGATGCTTGAAAAGGTGGCAGTCGGTAAGTGAGAAGTCTGGAGAGTATGGGGTGATGAGGCAGAGTTTCATAGCCCAATTCGTTCAACTTCTGCGGTTGGGCATCATCATGGAGGAGAATTGGGCCTTTTTTGTTGACTAATGCTGGGTGTTGTGGCCAAAGCTTCTGATGCATTTCATCCATTTGTTGACAGTACTCCTTCACCATAATGGTTTCACCTGCATTAAACAAACTGTAATGGTCTTTTGGTGCAACTCTGGCTTTGGGAAGTGTCATGGAACTTTGTCGGCATCTAACAACTGAGCTGAGTGTTACCAGTTGTCATAAAGAACCCACTTTTCACCGCAAGTCACAACTCGGTTGAGAAACAGGTCGTTCTTGTTGCGTAATAGGAAGAAAGGAAAATGACACTGCATAATAGCATTTCTTTTGGTTGTTGTTCAATTTATCAAGTTTTTTTCTTTCCAATGTCTTTCAAGTTAATAGAAATCGTCATACATGTTACGTCTAATTCAGTAGCAAGTTCTCAAACAGTTGTGCATGGATTGACTTCGACTAAGAACCTTAATTCATTGTTGTCAACATCAGATGTCTGATCACTATGCTCATCATCCTTAAGACTCTTCTCGCCGCCACAAAATTTCTTAAACCGCTATTGTTCTGTGTGTTCAGTAGAAGTTTCTGAGCCAAATGCTTTGTTGATATCGCAAGCTGTTTCAGCAGGTTTTCGGCCTAGCTTGAATTGAAATAAGAAAATTGTGCGAATTTGCTTTTTTTCATCTTGTATTCAACGTTCTGAAAAGACATATTTGTTTTAAAACGATTGTAATTTAAACAATTAGATAGAGCGAAAAACGCTCTTTAAAATTATATATAAAGTAAAGGTATTATAATGAAAACTCATTTGAAAATAAATCATTTAAAATCAAAATTAAAAATTCTGCAAGAACTTTCTCGTAAAAATCTAATAAAATAACTTTGTGGTATTCTTAACAACCAATCAATAACATCTATAAATGATTTTAGGTAAGATATTTTTGTTATGTTTCTGAATTTTTCAGATAAAGTTTTTTTTTTTAATTTCGTTTATTTGGATTATTCGGATGACTGTTCTCATCTTGGATGTTATTTGCACAACGTTTCAGACGATTTAACCTCTAACCTTTTTTTTTTTTTTTTTTTACACAGGCATCACCACATTATCAAGGCCCAGAGGCCACTCAAGGAAAGGGTTAAAGAGTGTACAGTAGAAATCGGACAATATAGTAATCATTAGTAATGAAAATTCGGTAAATTTGATAACTTATATGGAACGGCTCATCAAGAACTTATTTACGTTAGACTTGAAGACAACCATATTGTAGTCAGCCGGAAAGCAGGAAAACGGAAGACAATTCCACAGGCGTGCAGTTCTAAGAAAGAAGCTTTGTTCATGGAATCTACATGTAGGTTTAGGCACAGATAAAGAGTGGAGGGAATTATTGATGGTGTTTTCAGCTAGACGAGTGTTTCTTGTGAAAGTTTGGCGAGGAGGGACCATAGACTGAAGCTCAGTCGAACACTTTCCATGAAAATAACGATACATCAGAGACAAACTCGCAACATCTCTTCTGTGAGATAGAGGTTGCAGAGAAGAGAAAAGGACATCTCCTACGAGGCTACGAAGTCTATTTTGAACTCTATCAAGGCAGGACAAGTCCTTTCTAGCAGCTCCTGCCTAGATGTGGCAACAGTATTTCATCCTTGGACGTACCTGGCTCTTATATAGATAGAGAATTGCATCAGCAGTGAGATATCTACTGGATCGATAGAAAGATCCCACCATTTTTCCAGCGGTCTTGGCAACAAATTTGATGTACATGTTCCATTTAAGATCAGGAGTAATGGTCAAGCCCAGAAGCTTGTCAAAACTTGAGGCCTCCTCAAGACGAGAGCCATTCATTTCAATTGATGCCAGATGTGGATCAGAATGTTGAATGAATTTTAGTAAACTTGGGAATCTGTCCACAACAAATAAAAGTGCTAAGTAATAATCAGTTCTAATGTTAGATATTGGCAGGGTAACGCCAAAAGATGTTCTAGTCGATGATTATTATGATGATCATTATTAACATTTGCAGATAAGGTTATTGATGTTAAAATGTCTTAATAGAAAGGAATGTTTGTTTTCATAATTAGCACAAACAAAAATGTTAACTTGGTGAATAAGAATGTTAGAACATAAACAAAATGACGTAACTTAAAAATACACATATCAGTTAGTCAAGAGTTGGGAGCCAGAGTTAGCAGTTCCAGTCAGTAGTCGGAGAAAGAAAGACTGTCCAAAGACCATAATGGCTTCCAGTAAGGGGAAAAATGTTGGTAGTAAAAGTCTAGGACCAGCATTGCAGCTTTCGAATGGGGCAAAATCTGGAATAAAGCTGCTGTAAATCCCACGGAGTTGTACGAATCTTTATTTGCAGCTTTTCCGAAGATTCATCATCAACTCAAGGTGGATAAGGTATGTTTCTCCATTGGCCGATGTAATCCCTAAGAGACTGTTATCCGCCCCTTTTATTAAATTGTTATATATCCTGTTTAAACAATCTCTAGATAACCGATAGACACATCCATATGTAAAGAATCAAGTATATCGATGCGTAAATATATATACACACGTCAATAAATATACAACATATATACAACCCCCTGTTATACAGAACCTTACTATACAACACTAAGTAAGAGTCTTCTAGTGGTTGAAGGTTAAACCTCTGATACTGATAATATTAATAATACAATTATGAATTACTTAAGATTTCTATTTGGCCATAGCTGATGGAATGAGGACGAGCCACCCTTGCAGAGTAAATAAAGGGCTCATTCAAAATTCCGTATAGATTTCAGAGTTCAACAGAAAGATTCCTGCGTTTAACAAGATGTACCTGGGGATGTTTTTTTTTCTAGTCTGTAATGGAATGCAACCATAAATGGATTGTAATATTTGATGTAACTAAGACTTCACTTCTTTCTTTTAACAATTACAAGAAGCATTTCCAACTAACGATAGCCATGACTAATAACACCTTACCCGAGAACTTATTCTTCAAACTCCTCAGCTTAACATTCACAGGCAACATGAACTGGTACAAATACATTGAGGACATTGCAAAGAAGGCGGGTTCTCTCTATCATGCTAGAAAATAACTCACACCTGAGACTATCATGTATCTTTACAGAGCCACCAGGCACGAAATATTGTTGCCTTATCTGAGCTAGTACACTTACCACTAATCTTTCCCTCTTGGACAGGTTTTTAAAAGAGTCTCCAATCTAATAAGGCCCATACTATCAACCAAGCTCCAATTCCTGCCTCATCACTGCAATGTTGCATCCCTGAATCAATTTTACAGGTACTTTAATAGAATGTGCTCTTACGAACTTATTATATTTGTACCTCCCTCAACATACATATTCCTGACAAACCGGCTTAACAATAAAATCCCACCTCTTCACTGGAAGGGTCCCTAGATGCCAGAAAAACCTAATAACTTCTCTCGGACTGCTAAACTTTAGAATTTCATCCTGCTTCCCTGATATTACTGACATGCAGAAATTTAAATGTAATGTAAACCAACATCTCGCATATCTTCTTACATAATATGGTTCCAAATAATAGCCACTGACGTTCCAATGGCAATATGCCTTGTTTTAGGGTGAATAAAAGTAAAAAGAATTTAACATAATATAAAATCCCTGCTTCTTCATTATTAGAGTAAATTTGAAAATCGAAATATTGAATTTCAAGTAAAACCTGTAGTTTCTACTTAACTGTCATGTCGCAGTAATGAACATATCCAAAAATTATGAAAAACGAAAAGGTAGAAAATTAATTATTAATGAAAATAGTTTTAAAAGACAATTAGCAAAAATTGGGTTTTGCTTAAAAAAGAAACTGTAGAGTTCAATTTGTAACAAGGGAGGCAACTCTTAGGCCAATTTAGCAAAACTCGGTTTTCACTAATGATCTTCGGAAGTTGTTTTCATTAATAATTAATTTCTACCTTATCGTTTTTCATAATTTTTGGATATGTCTATTACTGTGTCATGACAAGTAGATACCATTGGTTTTGAAATTCAAGATTTCGATTTTCCAATTTTTTTCTAATAACGAAGAAGTGGCATAAAATCATGTCTTTATCAAACTATTGTAGAATTGGAAAATACAGTTGTGGAGAAGGTCGGTATATTGTGATTCAATCAATAAATTTTACTAGAAAAAAAAAATAAATAAAAGGATAGTAAAGTGCAACAAGTCATGTTAAAAGACAGAATTTATATACTGTTTGAATGGTTGTCCAAGACAACTTAAGACCTAGATATGACACTCAGCATCACAAACTCCTCTGACAGGCTGTTTCCAAAAAGCTACTTTTCTTTTGAAACAAAAACAACAATGGTACATCTACGGATGCCTATGACTAGGTGTTGAGGTGAAAACCTCCACTAAAAGTAGATTTACATTTCCGTTGATGATGATACATACCAGAATTAGGTCTCCTCACATCCATCACTGCTCAAGTGAAGACACATCACATTTCATCTTTGACACCATTCTTTATCAAAAAACGTGAAAAATGATGTTATCATCCTGGTTGTCAAATGTTGAACACTCTGGATATATCTTTTTGAAGATAGAGTTGCTGTAATTGCATACTCAAGAATCGGCTGTAGCAGGGTTATGTATAGGAGATGGAAAGCATCTGTTGTTCGTCTTAAAATGAATCTTGGGATGAGATGGAGCACATACCTGGCTTTGGTGGCCATCTTGATACAGTGACGTGTTAGTTTGTAGGAGCTGTTCACATCTGTATTAATGTCGTCTGCATTAAAAATAATGTTGAGTGGCAGAGATGAAAAACTACATCAGATCTTCAAATAACTGCATGAGTATCATTATTCTGATTGATGAGTGAAGCCATCTTTTGAGCCAAAGAACAACCAACTTGAAGACAGAAATAATGATGGTAGAAAATAAATAAATAAATGAAAATAAGAGATATAGAAAAACAAAATCTTTTATATAAAATATGATTTGCCAGATGCAGTAGATTATGGAGTATAATTGATGATTGAATTGGTGATATGCATTCAGGATGGGTTGAACACACAGCATTCCAATTGAAGGCAGACCAAAAACGGTGCGGGTGGACCCGCAAAATCCAGCAGAGGCAATAAAAGTCAAGATAAGATATGATATTTGCTTTATGTGGGCAATAAATACCTGGTTGGTTGGCATAATCACATGACTTTAAGAAACATTTTGATTTTCATTTGTTAAGAGATTTTTAAAATTAGGGATGCTTAGAACACATCTCCCTTTGAAGATAGTTAATTATAAATTATTTTTTGGCTAATAAATAGCAATTTTCTTATAACGTGTAAAGGTTGTCTGCACACAGGAGAACATCATTGCTAAAAGACCACACATATTTGTGACCATTGCAACAGAGTCTGCCAATTCAACATTGGTCTCTTCAGCCAAAAGTAGTTCTGCTTCAGACAAATAGAAAACTGAGACAACTAGGCTAAGGATGCTTCATTCATGGTCGACCCTGGCTGATAGAGCCTTTATAAGAGGTTCTGTCTGCAAAATGACAAAGCAAACATAGGCTGAAAAAATTTTGCACAAAATATTGAAAGAAATGTTTAGGTTAATATTTATTAAAGAAATTGAATAATTCCGAATTGTCACTATATATACACGCTAGCAGAAAGACCCAACGTCTGCCAGAGATTGAATGAGGCTCAATGAACATCCAACACTTTCAATACTTTTATTGTCATCAAAGCCAGCGAAATCACCCACTTTTCAATCAAATTGATTGATTGCCAGCTCTAGTCAGAGACTCATTGTGGTGCACCAGAAGGAAGCTTCATGTGCCTACCGAAAATGATTTAGTCCACAATACATTGTAGTCTAGCCTGCACTGTAGAGAACCTACTGTTGATTTTATAAAATTAATTTGTAAATATAATGGCTTCAATTAAAGTTTAAAATGAAAAAATCATGTATCATAGTTCAATTTTGCTCTAAAAAGAAACATTCATTTCAAATGTGTCCATCTTGACAGCTACTGCTGATTGTAGATGTTAGATCCTCCTGCTTGTGCAGTGATAAAACTTCTCAAATGCATATCAGACTGTTTTTTTCTTTAATCTTTTTTTCTTTTTTTTTTTTAAAAATATAAAAAATCAGATTTTTTGATTATCAGTTTTCGAGATTATCAGAGGCATTCCGATACAAAACCTATCTACAAGGGGCGTGCAATAAGTAATGCCCCTGACCCACTTCCCATAGCAGTAGAGCAACGATACTTGGCACAGTTATTAGTCTTTCTCTACATAAGAACCACCTAGAGTTATGCATTTCTCCCATCGTTTGATGCAGCTTTGGAGACCGTTTTTGTAGAACACCCCAGGTTGGTCCTCCAACCACAACGTGATTTCAGAAATCAAGGCTGTATCATCTGGGAAACGCTTTCCTTTCAAAAACAACTTCATGGCTGGGAAGAGGTGAAAGTCAGAGGGTGCAAAGTCAGGATAGTAGGGAGAATAGGGGAGGATTTCATAACCACACGCCCGTACTTCTGATCTGGCGACATGCGAGTTGTGGACCGGAGTGTTGTCCTGCAGGAGGAGGGTACCTTTGCTGATCTTGCCCCGCCTCTTGATTTTGATAGCTTCCCTTAATTTCCTCAAAAGTGAAGCATAATAGGCTCCTGTAATTGTGGTACCCTTTGCCAGGAAATCTGTCATCACTACTCCGTCCTGGTCCCAGAAGACTGTGAGCATGACCTTGCCAGCAGAAGGCTGCACACTTGCCTTCTTTGGAGGTGGTGAGTCCAAGTGCTTCCACTGCATTGACTGGGCTTTGGTCTCTGGATCATAGTGATGGACCCAGGTTTCATCCTGTGCAATCAGTCTTTTGAAAAACTTTGACTCATCTTCTTGGCACATCTCCAAATTCATCCTCGAGCACTCGCCGCGTTCTTGCTTCTGGAATGGTGTGAGCAACCTGGCAATCCATCTGGCAGACACCTTATGCCTATGCAAATGGTCATGAATGATAGTTTCCACAGACCCTGTATTAATCTTGACATCTTGGGCTATTTGGCAAATAGTAATGCGCCGATCTTTCAAAATGGCAGCCTCAACTTGACAGCAGATGCCTCATCAATGGCAGAGGAGGGGGGGGGCGACCAGGTTTGGGAGCTGTTTCCACAGACTTCCGGCCATGTTTGAATTCACAATGCCAGCGTTTTAAAAGGTCATATGATGGGGCATTATCACCATAAGTTTCTTTCATTTCATCAAAAGTCTCCTGTGGTGTGTGTCCTTTCAAATACAAAAACTGGATCACTGCTCGACATTCAACAGACTCCATTTCACACTTGACTCAGTTCAAACACCTGTAAAACAAAAACCACAATTAGTTCTGAGCTGTAATTTTCCACATAACCCGTAGAGATATAAATCATTGCACGTGCAAAATTTCAGCTAGATCAGACAACTGGAAATGGGTCAGGGGCATTACTTATTGCACGCCCCTCGTATAGTAATGATTTTGAATTTAGAAAAAAATATATAAATAGGGTTTAGGTGCCATCAGCTAGAATCTAGTTCTGAGCTGTAATTTGCCACATAACCTGTAGAGATATAAATCAATGCACATGCAAATTTTCAGCTAGATCAGACAACTGGAAGTGGGTCAGGGGCATTACTTATTGCACACCCCTCGTAAGAATACTCCCAGGTACATAAAGTATATTTGTGTGGAATTTTTATTTTTATTTTGCAAACAAATCTCCATTGTCTTCATCATATTATGCTAAAATTCTGTTAAGCTACCATAAAAAAATTTTTTTTTAAATCAAGAATCTATTCAAGTTTGAAAAAATCCCTCAGTAACTTCCTACTTGATTTTTCTACAAACCTTTCATGAATGTAAAACATTCTTTGTTTTATTGCTAGTAAGAGGTATGGTCGACTCACTGGTAGGAGGAGCAATCCTGAATGCACTTCACACTTACTGGACCCTAACACTCCAGATTTTTACCTGTTAAACTATAGATAAGATAATGTCTGTGAAAACAATTCCCAAACCATTCCTGAATTGAATAGAGCAATCACTGTAAAATCAGAACATTTCCAAGAGGAAAGTGTGTCAAAGTTATTGAAAATTTTGCACGTCGTATCTAAGTGTGCATATCATTATTAAATAGTGATAAAACAAACAATGTTTGAGAGTCATAACTCTAACAGACAAGTCAGGCATAGACTGAAATTTATTTATACCAAATATGGTTGGATTGCAGAAAAGATTGTGAATTTTATTAACATAGGTGGCATTTTTATCGAGGTCACCCTATATAAGGAAAAAAAAAAAATTGGCTTATGAGAAAAAATGAAAGAAGTGTTAGGAATATAAATATATTATGGCAGTTTATTATATTGCTTTTTATTTCTGCTTATTTTCGTTCTGTCATAAATTTTTATGAGAGAGGGGGAAATTATTACAAGATGGGATTTAATGCTTTTGTTCGTAACATCTTCATTTCTCTCAGTCTTTTTTTCTCTTTTCACTCTTCATACATAGGGATTGGCTCAATGTCCTGGAGCAGCAAGACTCTTATCCATAAACTTTCGTTTGGCAAAACACAGCCACCACTGAAAAATAAATGAAAATACAAAATTATTACACAGATGGTCTGAAAATGACTTGTTCATAAAATATAAGAGAAAAGATATTTTGGAAAATCACAAGCCAAAAAACGTGCCTCAATGTTATTAAATGTTTAAAAACTATTTTTGTGGCATTGATTTTAAAAATGCAGTCCATTTTTATCCATCATGTATCATTTTTGTGCAGCCAAAATATTGTGCATGTGGTAAAAACAGACCAAAATACTGTGCATCTAATAAGGTCTGAACTGTGATGAATTGATGTTCCAAAGAGGCCTATGACATTGCTCTATTTGGATTATACAAGTAGAAAGTAACTCCCTATTATTAAGTGGTCATAATTTTTTGCTGAAATACAATTATGTTAATAATTATAAATGATAATAAACTTTTCTTTAGGGTTTTCTTTAGAATTCAATATGAGCGCCAGCATTTGCAATCAACTTCTCAAGTCGTATAGGAACTACATGAGTTTGAAAACAGCAATGCTTCCCCTTTGGTAAAAAACATCAATTATTAAGTGTGAAATCTCGCTGTTTTCTGGATCAACTGTTTTTTTGAGTGAAGATATGCAATCCTCTCATAGTATTCATCATCATCATTCAGCTCACAAATCCGTTTAACATGTCACTTTCAAGAATAAGAATCCATGATTCATTATACATGTTGGGAGAACGTGTTCAATACAAAGCCTGGAAAATAAGGCTCGCATTGAGAAAAGGCGTGATGAACATGCACTAGCTTAACACTGCTTTTGTCTCCTGAATAATTTTCTCTTATTCTATGCAAGCCGTGTTTTGTCATCCAGGAGATAAAAACAAAAGATTACGAACACAAACTGGATTATAAGCAAGGTTTTGGAGTCGGAGTACAGTTAGAGTTAAGAGGAATTAAGAAGTCCTCAGAATCGATAAAATTTTCCTTCCTCCGACACAATTTGAATTTTCACTTTATGGCTCTAGTTTATTTCTTCTGAATGAATAAATGTTGCACGTCTATGGTCGTCAGTGAATTTACATAAAAGAAACATCTTCTGATGTGTTAGAATTATTAAAAGAAAGTGTTTCGACATACAAGTCTTTTTAGCGGAAAGGTTCAATAATGAAAGGTTTGAGTAGATGAAGGTTTTTGTGTATAATACACACACAGGTTTGATATTACTGATTTTTTATGATGAGAGTGCCGCACGTTGGCTTAAAGTTAATGTGATTATTTTCCATAAATCATATAAGCAAATGTGTGTGTGTGTGTGTGTGTGTGTGTGTGTGTGTGTGTGCATATCCTAAGAACAATAGTTCGAAATAAGATTGTTTTAACGGAAGATTTAAATTCTCGCTCGATGTGGTAATTTTCTATGATGGGAATTAAAGTTCATGTGCATTGCGCATAATATCAGGACGAGGGGTTTTAACGCCTCCCGATGACAGAGTTATCCTGAACATGTGCTGTTCTTGAGAAATAAAAGAGGAAACTAACTTGATTATGAGCGAGAAAATCTTTAAATACAGACTGTGGCTGAACATTTTCACGATATGGCATCTGTTGACATGACAGAATACATTGAGCATTATGCGACGATTAAGATCCATCTTTTTTTAATGTGGTCCCTCACTAGAAATCTTGACTGATAATGCATTTTGATATCAAGAATTTCGGAAATTCACAACCGAATGGGGAGGTTAGAATGTGTTACCGATGTACATATTTTCCTGAAGATAATGGCATAGTGGAGCAGTGTCACTGCACTATCAAAAGAATTGCTGCCAGGACACAATGTTCAATTCCAGAAGCTGGTATAATGTGATACCCAAGGACGATGTCACACCATCACTTGCGCCAGCCAATGGGATTTACTGCTGTGAACAGTGTATAAAAGGGATAGATGTCACACCATCAGTGGTTAGAGTTGTTGATACACCATATAAAGTGGGAGATAGTGTTTGGGTAAAACCCACAAATGCTTGGTGCACTACAAAGTTTGGCAGTGAACGAATAGAAAAAACAATGTCCTCAGACTATGTTGGTCGATGATGTCCGTGTCATGTGAAAGATGACCACCCTTGTTGTACCTCTTCTACCTCAGAAAGCGATGAAGAAGAAAACATACAATTTAAGGATGATCCTGATCCTCAACTGTCCCTTTGGATGAGCTCAGAAACGCTACCTACGGAACCAGAAGAGGGAATTGTGAAATGTGCCAGTGGTGATGACGGTAGTGATAAGGAAGCTGAGAACGAGGAAGTAACACCACCAATTCTATGTAGAAGTACATGTCAAAAGTGATCACCATCTCCCTACTATGTATGTGATAGTGATATCAGGAGTGAGTGTAATAGAAATTGTTACTCTCACAAACAACCTCGTGTTTGCTTAGGCTGTAAAATGACAGAAAATGTAGGAAAGAAGAAGAAAAGACGAGAGTAATTTTGTAGGTTGATGAACGTATGCCATTAATTTGCATATGTACACAATTGGTAACTGTTAAATAGGACGAATTCTAAAGCAGGAGCGTTGAGTTGAGTTTTTTTTTGACAGCTTAGAACGAGAACGATCAGTGGAAGATAATATCGAATATACAAGGATTTATTGCAAGTTGAGGAAAGACAGGAAAAAAGACTTTCATGCGTTGTATCAACAAGAGGACATTTTGATACCGCCATTTTTTGTTTGTTTTGTTTCCATTTTTCAGTATGAAACCACGATGTAAGGAGCAAACAAGAACAAATGATGATTATCACAAAGACAGGAGATGCCTATTGGCCTGAGTCTACAAAAAGAAACAAGAAAAGAAAAAAAAAAAAAAAAAAAAAAAAAAAAAAAAAAAAAAAACAAGACTATAGGTAAAAAGAGCAAAGTCAGCAGGAAGAGAGTTCCACAAGCGTGCAGTGCTTGAAAAGAATCTACTGAAATAGGAAGCTGTATTATAATGAGCTATGAAAATTGCAAATTAATGGAGACCACTAGACTAACAAGTCAAATAAGCTGGAACAAAGGAAGCAGAGAATTGACCATACAATTCTGAAGAACACATTCTATGATAGTATTTATAGAAAAGACCGAGACTAGCAATATGATGTCTACAAGAGAGAGGTTGCAAAGAAGACAAAAAGAGTGGAACCAATCAAATTACAGATACATTTCTGCACGTTATCAAGAACCCTCAAATGGGACAGAGATTCATCAGCCCAAATATGACAACAAAAACAAAAATTTTAAATTTTCTCATTCTAGAAGGATTTATGTTTTACTGATAGGGAACAGAAAACAAAGTGTAATATCAGAACAGATACTATACTTTGCTTCATAAAATGATTTTTTGGGTCATCCTGTATTAAAGATGCATATCATTTTATATTAATTTTTAACTTTTTGTCAATTTAGAATTTGGCTTACCTTGCTTGATTTGTCTGTTTCTGGATCAAAAACTTTGTCACACATGCGCAATCCAGTTTCTTGACGAATTTGCTGTAAATATTGGCGCATAGTTTCTAAAAATAAAATAACCAATACAAAATTAAGAATTACACTTTTAATCAAAGTCATAAATGCATTTCAAGTAGAAAAAATTATTCTCAATTCACAAAATGGTGCAGTGGAGGAAAATAAATGATTCAATTTCAATGTTTCAAAAACTATAATCGTATAATAATTTAAACTAGCGAAACCTGTGAAAGTTCCGCAGGAGACTCATTCATATGTAATATATTGATGCTGGTATTCTGTAGATGTTTATCATAAATGTAGACGCTCTTATATTATTGTAGCTCCTGTGTTACAACTGCAAAAGTATTTACCTAAGCTAGTGGGGATGTTCGGCATAGCCCGGTCATAAAGTACGCTTAAATACAATATTTTAATTCTTGCAGATTTCGTATATATTATTATAGAGTTAATGTTCTATCGATTTTTTTAAAGTTGCGATTTCAAGAATAAAATGCATATCCATATGACTTGGATGCATTAGATTGAATCAAAACCAAAACTTATGAATAAAATATATGTATATAACTTGAGTTCCTTCAGCTATAATCGAAACCAAAACTTATGAAAAATTCTTGGTAAAATTATTTATTACAAGAAATGGAAGTCCATAAGAATTAAACGACAGTCACTCAGATGTAAGTGTGACACACAAAATAAATAACACACACGCTATCCTATTAATATGTAAATGTTGATTATATAAATGTTAAAAAAATTTCCTGTATATTAAAAAAAAAAAAAAAAAAATCTGTATGATTTACATACCCGTAACATGGAAAGAAAATATTATATTCCAAAATTCACATGTATTGATAAAGTTTTATTTAAAAAAAAATTAAACATTGTTGAGAGATTAATAAGAATTCATAGGCATTATAACAAAAATAGTTTAAGTTTAAATTATGTTGATTTATCTCCCTTTGTTTCTTGAGATTGTTTTCAAAATAGCAATGCGAGACAATCGGTCCTCAATTACTAATAAAATTTGATTTTCTCATTTAAAAATATAAACCACTCTCAATATAAAGTTATTTTGGGAATATGATAGTTTTGTTTTATTACGGGTACATATATAATACAAATTTTTCTTTATTTTTGTCTTTTAATATAGAAGAAATCTGGACAAGAACCAAAAAAAAAAAAAAAAAATGTTAATTTCACAAGTTTGAATTGATATTTTTCACAACTATAAAAATAAATTAATAATACTCAATTTATAAAAATATGTTACCAGTATTGATATAAAGTGGGAGGGAAATGCAGTGACATTTATCGAAACAAAGTTTGGTAAATTTATAGTCTTTATATCCTCCCTCCCAACAAAACCGGCAGGAAGGAATGTGGACTCCTCTGCACAGTTGCTTCTAACCCTGAATTCCTTATTAATATTTTTATTTTTTATTTTTATTTTAATTTCTATAAGCTTTAAGATAAAATAAAATAAAATTTTCTATTTTTTTTTTTTGTGGATGTCAAGTACGAATACAGACTCTACAAGAATGTTATAACTCCTTTTTGATCAAAATGAAATATACTTATTCAAATACTCCAAATGTAGTTTCAGAATATATACGCATTTTTTAAGGGGTCTATCTCCATTTTCAAGTTATCTATTATATAAAGGATAAATGTCTGTGCATATATTTGTGTGTGTGTGTGTGTGTGTGTGTGTGTGCATATCTTACTAAAAGTAAAAAAAATACTAGACAAAGACCCACAAACTTATTACTGTTTTCACCGGTGATGTCTAGGATGTATGATTTGTCAAATTCAGAAAAAAATTATTAATTTCTTGGGGTAGAAATGTTGCAGAATCTGCTGGGGGTGAATGATTAAATCGTATCTTTATCGCCACTATCTGCCTTGCACATGCACAGATGTCTCAGACTAGCTAAAAAATAGCGGTATAGAGGTCTAACCCATACTATACAATTACTATAGATGTCTTCAAATTTTCCTTATCTCTATATAAATAAAATGAACTCATTCCCCCCCCCGTGTGAGTTTGACCTTAATAGGATTAAAAATCAAGACATTACATGCAAATGTAATGTGCACAAACTGCAGCATAGAATCTGAGTTGTGCTATAGGCCTATTACCCTTACACTTCCTCGATAACCGTACATTCCTATATTTTTCCCGGTGAGAGTTCACTGACAAAATCAGATTCAATGGAAGTTGCAACATCTTTTCTCTCTATTAGATTCCTCCTATCCCCGCAACCCATTTACACAGCATCGGATGCGTTCACAAGGAACAGTATGAGGAAACACTGGTTTGGAATCATACAAGGTTATTTATGCCATTTTTTGGGTTTTTTTTTATATTCTTTCCCTGATTTATGCTTTCTGTTTTTACCCTAAATAAAATAAAAATAAAAAAATATAAAAAGAAAACGCGATTATTATTATTGTTTTCTTTTTGCTTTTTTTTTTTTTAGTTAGTGTAAGACACAACGTGCGGGACTAACCAGTTTTTACTTCCAGTTTTAACGACTCTAACCTTGACATATAACTCTACCTTTATTAACTATTGCTTGCAACTAAACATTTATTTTTACGCAAAGAATTCTTTACTGTTTATTATTACAACGCAACGATATCGTGAATTCACTTGCATTACACTTAAGTTAGAATTAAAACAAATAAATTCATTTAGAATTCGTTCAATGCGGAATTAATATTTGACCTAATTCATCACATTTTTTTGGTGGGGAGGAGGCGCTTTCGCCTCAATGATTCGAACACCCGGGCACCGCCGGACCGTTTGTATTGCATCACGTTCATTTTTTTTAATTGTTTTTTTTTTCAAGATTTTTTCTTG
The DNA here is from genome assembly GCF_053919585.1 of Euprymna scolopes. Taxonomy (NCBI): domain Eukaryota; kingdom Metazoa; phylum Mollusca; class Cephalopoda; order Sepiida; family Sepiolidae; genus Euprymna; species Euprymna scolopes. Next base: position 102,750,931 of record NC_136482.1, on the reverse strand, counting down.
ATAGTTTTAACATTGTTTGTTTTTATAATATTTAAACAGGGTTATTACTTTGCTTTGTTTTCATTTTACCACCCCCAACAACACACGCATCTAAAAACCCGGGCAATGCCGGGTATCCACCGCTAGTGTTAAATATATTAATTTCTAACATCTTGACTGCTGAAATTAGCTCTGTGAATAAGACGATGGACTAGAGATATTAACTTTTTCGGTTCAATCTCAGCTGATGTTGTCTGTTTCATTTTTATCATTTTTTTTCTTTATCATGTTAAAATGTTATGATTTAGAAACACATTCATAACATTTGAAAGGGGGACTTTGTTAACTATTCTGTAATTTCACCTCACATTTAATAAACAAAAGATGACATAAAAATTAAATTTAACTTTTTCTTTTCATTGTTGAGAGAAATTTTATTTTGTGCCTGGTCATTGTATGGATTCGTTAATTTAGTTTATATTTTTTTAGAGCAGGAGATAATTTTAAAAAAATTATCCAATGTATATTTGTTCCTGCTTTAAAAAAATAGGCACTTATGCATTGAATGAACCAGACGTAACTCAGCATTCTGCTTGGATTTCTCTGGCGCATGACGACAACAGCCTGATAAAGCCGAGTGTTGCCGGTGAAATAATAACAACACTACATAGAAAAAAAATAGAGAGATAATTTCATTGTTTTTCTAAAGTGATCTGCAAGTTAAGAAATGAACCCATAAAGCCATTGGGCCTGGTGTATTTCAATGAGAAATCCTTCTAGACTGAGGTATTTTTGTTTTGTTTTTATGAAATGGTCAATAAGTTAAGAAATGAACCCCCCCCTCCCCCAAATAATGAAAAAAAAATTTAATATTTAAAGAGTATGGGCATAGAAGGTAAAAAAAAGTGTGCTTCTTCCCTCTCCTCTCAAGCAATAAAAAAGAAAGCAACTTTCTCTCTCTCTCTCTCTCTCTCTCTCTCTCTCTCTATTCTGTCTCTCCAAATGTAAGAAAAATCAATGAATCAATCTAAACAAAAGGGCAGTCATTAAATCATTGGTGTGATTTTATTTTGAGAAGGAAAAAAATCTGTGTAGGCAGTGAAATTTGTTTTTCTTTTTGTTAACTAATATATATATATATATATATATATATATATATATATATATATATAGAAATAAATAAAGTGGAAAATATGTATCAGGTATTGGCAAGTAGCATGGCCATTTTGGATTAATGTGTGATTCCAATGTTTCTTTTCCTATTCTGTCATTTTCTAGAGGGGAATAATTGCGTCTATATTATTATATGTGAAGATAAAAACCTACATAAGGAATCTTTAGTAAAGTAAGGGTTGTGCAATCCCTAACAGCATCTTTTCTAAAGCAATAGTGGTAAGGAGAAATCTGGTGGCAAAAGGAGGTCTAGCACAATTGAAAACAATACTGAAGAAAATCTCCATATTAGCAAACTGCCAAACCAGATTAAGCATTTTTTTTTAAATAACTTACAAAGTATATTAATTTCCAATAACATAGTACAATAACAAAAGAAAATTGGCTAGTCAGAATAAAATTTTGATTTTTTAATTTAAAATGCTACGTAGGCCCAACTGTAATGTTGAAGTTACATGTCAACAGAGGCCCACACACTGCATGCAAAGACATTTGCAAAGGAATAAAAAAGAAATTTGATTTGTCTTTTTTCTTAGTTGAAATAGAAGACATTTATTCATAGTACTTCACTTTCTTTAAAAGTCTTTTAGTTCATCATGGAGTTAACAAAAGTCTACTGTGTCAACCACATGCTTTTTCTACTCCCACATTGCCATGTCTGCTTGTTCTGTCGCCATGCCCATTTCAAATTTCTCAGATCAACCAGATTTTGCCTCGTTGTCCTGCCATGCGGGTTTATAAAATCTTTCTTTTCACTACTTTTTCTGCAGCTCACTGAACCGCACACGGTCGTCTGACCATTTTTTTTTGTTCAAAGTTGATTGCATCCTATTTTAAAAGTTCCTCTCACGCTGACTTCTGCTTCCAAATCCTCTGGTCACCCACATGGTTTGTCACTGTCGCTGCACACATGCTTTTCCACTGCTTGCCACACACGTGTCCTTTTGATCTCTCTGCTTTTCTTTTTCCACTGTGACGTCAACTTGCAGCACGATCATTTGCTGCTGCTAAATACAGGTCAACTACTCTGTTACACAACTTTCAAAATCCGACTGTCATAATTTTATATATTAGATATATTATTGCATATATAAAAAAAAAAACGTTATTTAGATCATTATGCTTTACATTTATTAGTTTATTTAAAATAATATATGGTTAGTTGTATTATTTTTATAAAGAATGTTAAATGTTTTACCTTCTTCGGTTCCTTTTTGTGGTTTTGCATAAAGGGCATTCAGAGGAAATGCTGAGTCACCAGGAATTGGATAATTCTTTAAAGCCAAAGTGTACATTTCCTTCTGAGCAGCATTTTTAGAAGTACACTGAAAAAAGAAAAAAAATGAAGTCAAGTTCAGAAATAATTGCAACTCAAATTCGTCACGATACTAAAAGTTGTTTATCAGAATTTAATCATTAAAAACAGAATAATAGAAAGGGGCAAAAGCAGTAAAAAGTGATTTTTATAGAATCACTCTAGTCTCCAAACTATGCTCTAACCCATTTATCCTTATGCATTTTTAATCAGTAAAATGAATCATTAGTTTCAGGGGCGGAGGGGGGGAGGGGGAACCTTACTACTTATTTGTGATGCTTTTGATACCAAAATCATTCTCAAGACAGTAAAAATAATAAACCCACCCATTTAAAGTGATTCTCAAAAGTTACCAAAAAACTTATATGAAAATTTGATTTGGGGAATTTTATTTGTATTTATGCATAATTATTTTCATGAAGAAATAATTTTTCGTATAAATAATAAAAATAAAACATTAAATTGGTACATATACAAGGAAACAGTGTGAGAAACAAAAGGTTTACCCTCTGATGAATATTTCTATATATCTCTTTTAATGCTGTAGCATATTATCGATTAAAGTTCTAAAGATGGACTGATCCCATGTCTAAAATTTCTATGGAAAACAATTCTAAGATCAACACAAAAATGGGTATTATTTTAAAAGTTTCCTTCTCCTAACCTAGGCTAGAGAGTCTAGTCTAGTCCCTACTATTAAACTCATAGCTGGAGGGAAGATATATGGATTCATATCTTTCTAGAGTGATGCAATTGCTCTGACAGAACTTAAACCCTGCATGCCCCTTTCCTACCTCCCAGTGTTTAAAAAACATGGCTATATTAAATACTTTGTCTAGCATGAAATTATAATAAAAATAATATGTTGAACATTTTAGTCTATGGTAAGGTAACTAACGTCCCAAAAAGGAGGGGGGGGTTGAAGACCATACTCCTCTCCCCATGAAATACAAAAAATAAAGAAAGATTTTTATTGTATATGTACCTGCGATTGAATGTAAAGGTAGTTTTATTTTAAATAAAATAAAAGCAAATTTTATGGCTCAACAATTGATCTCTCGACACCGTTTTTACAGGACAAGGGAGATAATTCCAAATAATTCCATTTTTTGTGAGAGTTTAGAAAGGCATTTTTAATATGGGGAGAATGGTGGCATTGGATAAAAAAATCTTTTGAATATAAAATTCATAGAAAATTTTAAATTCTTGATCAATTTCCACAATTTTTAGTGTACAATATTTTCTTTTCATCACATGTACATACATGATAAAATTTTTTTCTTTATTTTTTAAACATGATTTTGATTAAATATTTTAATCTCAACTACTCAGAATGCCTTTCTAGAGTTATCAGGACAAAATGGAAATAAAGAATAAGTATAAATAAAAGTATATTCTTAATCATGGTTAATAATACTTTTTCTAAAATTTGCATTTATATGCAGATATTTCATACAAGTAAAGTTGACAGGTAAAAATAGCTTTGTAATCATAATTAAAAATAAAATTTATTCCTACATTTTTTAAAATCTGAAGGCAATTTTAAACGTCATACTAAAGCTTTCTTTTCAGAAAAATCCAGTTATCTTTCCTTGAAGCAAATCAAACTTTAAAACAAGGGAGATAATTTTTGTTGATTGATTTGTTTTGTTTTACAGCAGAAAAAAAAACATCAACCCTTTTTCATATTATTTGATATTGAATCCCGTTGTTTTGGTAACAAATTTTAAGCTTTAAGTTCTTAATATCTTAAATTTTATTCATGCTGTAAATATGTTTTGTATATAAATGGGTTTTAGATAGATTTGTTTGGTAGACATTTATTTTACAAAGGAAATGTCTGAAAATGAAAGATTTGTCCCAATGATAGATACTATAATTATGGGTCAGAATGGGCTTGGAAGTAATAACTAAGATGAGATTCCACATTCCTTCAAACTGGAGTCTCATCACTAGACACAATTTTGTGTCACCCAAAGTTTGGTTGAATCTTAAGTAGTTGATATGTTTGAGAAATATGGTTTAAGACATGGTCTCAATTCGATAACAATTGACAACCCCAATATTGTGTGCTGTTGATTTATTTTATTTTTCTCGTTCAGTTTGTGTTGGCGTCTCTCACACATTGGAAATTGCTGAGGGTATGCACTAGCTCACAAGTATAAAAAATAAAATAAAACAAGAGGAAAAATTTTTGTGGATATCAGTTGTGCTTTGGGTGCATGTGTGACACCATCTTGAGAAACTAATCTCTAAACGCTAACATCCATATCTTAGTTTTTCTGTTGAGGCTGAGTTCATCAATTATCATCAACTCATCTCATTGATATACTCCGAGCCACAACCTGTGTTTAACAGTGTCAAGCTCACAACTGTACTACCACTGAATGTCACAAATCTCAGATTGTCCGCAAACAGCTCCCATTGTAAAAGTCATTGCCAATCCTAAAACTAACTCTAAATATATCTCTGCTTCTTTTGTTTGCCACAGCCTGACTAACAATCTCATTCAGGTTCTTTTGTCTACCCTGGTGAACAACTCCCTCTATATTGTATTTCCACCATTTTCTATACCTTTATTTACCTATCAAAATTATTTACCTCTTGTCTTTTGTCATACTTTTTTCTTTTTCCTCCACTTTCACACCTGAGGAAAAAGGGGGGGGCAATGGCAGCAAGATAAAACAAAGAAAAAGTTAGGATTGATGATTTTGATATGAGCAACTTACTCAAAGATATATGAGGCAGTTTTGGGTCTTACTCACATATAGTTACATTATCAAAATTAAACTTAACGGAAATGTTCATGATTACTAATCAACTATAATTATTACTCAATTTTTCAGTAAAAAATGACAAAGAGAAATGTTATATTTTTATATCAAATAAACTACTAACAAAAAAAAAAAAAATAAATAAACAAAATTTAATCCTTATATTCAAAATGATGTACTATTTCTATCAGTGGTTATTTCTAGAATATTGTTTAGTCGAATTCATGATTTGTTTTACGATTGAAAAGGAAATATATTTTCCTGTATGAAGATTAAATTCACAGTCTTCAGATTATGAGACCTTTGTGTTTAATTCATCCCTCTATTCTATTCCTTTCACCACTTCATTTTCATCTGTTGCATCGTATCAAGTATTTATGGGACAGACAGGTGGAAACACATATCATGGAAGCCTTTACAGTGAGACAGAGTTTTCTCCATCTGATGCACTGCACAGTTATGGCAGCAGTGCATTGGATTGAGAAAACTGCCAGTCTGACTGTAAAGTCTTCCATAAGAAATTGCATCATACAAAAGGTTTCAATTGATACGGCTACATCAAGCTGTAGTCAGTCATCTGAAATGTTCCACATTGATGCCAATAACCCAAAGCTACACAGTATACTGCTTCAGAAATGGAGGGCATCAGTTTATGATGGCCTGATCCTGGCGGACAGCACAAGTGAAATGATAACATAAAAGTTGAAAGTTATTCACAATAGTATGCTGATAAGAAATGAAAATGACTATGATGATTGGTACTCACCCTCTGAAGCTTTTTTAAGCATTCTGTGATGTAAAGTGTAATGTAAATCAAGGTACGATCACTCTCGCTCTACAATGTAAAAATAAAATCAAGAAATTTAAAAATCAAACAAAGTGAAGTAAATGATTTCAGATAAATCTATATAACAAAGTAAAATCGATTTTCCCCCATCTGCCTTCAGACTTAATAGATTTAGAACCAGAACCTTCACATGCTAATCTGTTCAACCAGCCACCTAGCCCAAGCCCTCATATGCATTTCCATAAAATATGCATTCATTACAACTTTCAAAATTACTTACATTTTCTCCAGGTTAGTTGTTTCTCCCAAATAACAATTTCAAAAAGAAAGTTTCAGCCATTTTTAGTCTCATACTAATATCCACTCCCATCACATTCACCATAAATTTTTTTAAAAATAATTTTGGTTAAATCACCAAAATCATTTCATTTTTTTTTTCTTCTCACTATTATGTACATAATACATTAGGTTTTAAATTTAAATAACAATTGCTCCCTTTCACAGAATAAAGGAATATCACACTTCATCCTGACTACCTGCTGCTAATATGTTCTGTAAAAATTCTGGATTAGAGGAATATGAATTAATGAATATATACCAAATTGCAAATTCTGCCACCTGCTTGATGTCTTCACATGTACATTTTTAACATTTGAAAAAAATAATGCAGTTTTCACTGGTGTTTTAATTTTGCTCAATAACTTTTTCAGTTGAAGTTCATCACAAAAAAGAACTTAAAAGCAATAAAAAAAAAATAACTGGTGAACAAAGTCCAACAAGGATTCAAACAATTGCACTTAAAGGGAGAGTTAGAATACTAAAAAGATCTCTTGGTTTGAGTCTCTGAAATAGCAGGTGAATATCTGGTCCCTACAACCAATAGAAATAAAAGAAAATTTTTAAAAATAGCGAAAAGGATAGTTAAATGCTATTCCTGTGACAGGATCACGGGTAAAATAAGCCAATGTCTGGTGTTGTTGCATACATGAACAAAACTAAAATAATCACATCAAACAAATATAAAAACCATGGGGTTCAGAAGATCTCAGCCTCATGATCACAAGGACATCTTTAATAAACAGCACAAAAGACCCAATCATCATCATGTAAATGAATATGATGAGCACAAAGAGCAGATAAAAAAAAGAAACAGACAACAAAAAATAAATAAATAAAAATTAGTAATAGAGTGTTATTACAAAAGCAACATTCACACAAGGAGTTTTCTTTATACATATAAAACATAATTCTGAAGTTATGCCATTGATTTTCCAAACACTATTGTAATACCTTATTATTTACTTCATCTTATCAAAGTCTTTATCTTTTATCTAAAACTTCTTTCCTTAAAAGATATCAAGTGAATGCTTACCTTAATTTCATAGTTTCTGAAGAAAATATTTGCTCGGAAGTAGTAAATGGCTTCATCAATTATATCTGCTTTTTCACCTGCAAAATATTATGCATTTCAGCAAAATAAATATTACCAGTCTTCAAAGTTTTATTAACACAAATACTTTTTCATACTAAGTTTGTTTTTTGTTTTTTTTAAAGGCTACATTTATATTTTATAAAAAGCGTACAAACAGGTGAAATGCCATGAAAATAGCAACATGTGAAATGAGGAAGACACCAAAATATGTAAATACGCTTTATCATGGAAATATGAATTTTAAATAAAATTTTTTTTTACAAAATTAAAAGTAATAATGACAGAAAAAAAAAAAAGACAGACAATAAAAAAAGAGGAAAAAAAAGAAAAGATTTTTATTAAATAAAAGTTTTATCAATATAATTTTTATGTATTTACAACTTTATAAATTATTTCTATTTAAATAAAATTTTATATTGCACATTTACATTCCAAATTCAACATTAAAAAAGCTGTTACATTTTCGCATGTTGAAGATGAGGATTGATATTATTTGGATTATTCGGACTCCTTTTTTTTATCTTGAGCACTATTCAAAAGGATTACAATTATCAATTACAACTGAATGTTACCATTACTCCAAGGTTCTGTGTGAGCATTACTCAGAATACAATTACAAATTACTTAGGACTTCTACCCAGTCATGGCTGACAAAACAAGAGCATACTACTCCCGTGGATTAAATAAAGAAATCCGTTCAAAATTCCATACAAATTCCTAAGCTTGACAAGTTACAACTGAAGAAGGTTAGAGGTTACATGGGTGAAACATTGTGTAAACAATGCTTGAAATGAGAATTAATCCCAAGAATTCAAGTAATATTAGCAAAAAAAATACTATCATTTTTCCGTAGACAATCTTACCTGTCAAACAAACAAAACTACAGAAAAATCTTTACTGGTGTACGTACCCATCACAGGGGAGGAGTTTATAATAAAGTGAATAATCATGGAGGGTTATGCCATTGCAAACTAAAATGGCAAGGCGCAGTTTAGAAAGCTGCTGCCAACTTTGAAGAGGCCCGATGTCAGAAACTCACTGCTGCCAGAGAGGGACACCACAGAGCAGCCTCAGCAGTGATCACAACAACAGACTTTCAGTGTCCCCACTGTTCAAGACTATGGTTGGGGCTGCAGAGCCAGCTCGGTGTTAAAAAAACACCATCATCAGATTCAATGGACAACCATACACTAGCCATACTTATCTGGTGTTGCTTGAGAGTCTTTACATTCATTATTTTTTCGGTTTTGTTTTACCATATTATTTAAGTAAAAAGATAAAAAATAGGATTTTATAAGTTAAATTTAATAATTATGGTATCATTAAATAATTAATTGAATCAAATTGTTATAAAACTATAATTTTATTAAGATAATATTGTTTCTATCTCTATACAATTATTCAGTGTAAATAACTCCTAAAAATTTCAATCTTTACCAAAAATGTTAAAGCCAGTTTAAATTACTTCTGAATTCTTTCCAAATTTTGAAGTTTTACTAAGAAATTAATTTTTTTTTTTTGTTTTTGTTTTTCAGCTATTCAAAAACGAACCAAGTAAAGAATAGAGACACTGTAGAAGAAGACAACAACTGGTGCACATTTTAAGTGACACTGGTGGTTCGATCTTGACATCGACTACATGGCATTGGTTGTTTGTAACCATGTCAGATAGCAGACGCAGTCAAATTTCGCGAGCAAGATTTTTTAAAAAATATATTTACAAAACTTTTTAAGATTTAAAAGAAAAAATATATATTAAAACATTTTTTAATATTAAATATTTACAAAACTTAAGGGTTTTAAAAAAAAACTTTTTTCTATTTACACAAAACTTTTTAATGTAAGTAACAAAACGAACATATTTAAACAAAATACATTTAAATAAATAGGTGTCTTTCTGAGTGCGTTTTTTTAATATATTCACAGAACTTTTTAATAAAACTAATAATAATAATAATAATTATAATAATAAATAAATTAATTAAAAAAGATCTATATTAATTACAAAACATTAAAAACCAACAATATAACTGAGAATTTCGGATGCTGATCTCTCCTGTCTATTAAAAAATACATATTTTTATAAAAACTTTTAAATAAAATTGTTTAAATCAAACTTTTTAACGGCAGAAACAAATATAAATTAACAGACTTGTTCAGATTTTTGCGAATGTTTCGAAGAGGAGGAGGCAGAAATAAGAAAAGCTGAAATAGTATAGCCTACTCTACAATACACACAAACACATACATTTTTTTTGCTTTGCATTTTGTCTTATATTTTTGCTTTATGTTCCTTAATTTTTTGATGTCGTGCAATTTTTAAAATCATATCTTAAAAAATTGTATCTTAGGGTGTAAATATAAATACAATGTATCATCGTATTTAAAAAAAAATCATATAGTGCATTCATATCTCAAAGTATTACTGTAAAACAAAATCTGTTAATGGGACTAAAGATAAAATTTGATGAAATCAATCGGGAATGAATTTATTTTTAAGAACACAGTTCAATATTTGTCAAAATTGACTAATTGAACAGTTTTAAGTATGTTCTTCTTGTTTAAAAAACCTATTAACATCAAAGAAATGGAGGAAAACTGCCTTTACTTTATATGTGAGGGTAATTGCAAAAGTAAGGCCTCCTATTTTTTAATTAAAAAAAAAGTTGAAGAGCTACAAAGACAAGAGTGGTACCATTAAAACAAGCAACTTTCATAATTTATTTTTCTACATAATCACCCCCATTCTTAACGCACTTTTGCTGGGGATGGGGTGACGACTGTGCATGGGTATTCAGAGCACGCTTTGTCATTTGCATTTCTGTCACCATCCTGAAATCAACGAACCCATCTCCTAACTGGCATTAACTGCATCAGCTTTGTATACGTTCAACAGATGCTGATGAATGTTGATTGAGTCAATTTGCATGGCGGAATTCAATGATGTACCTCTGCTTCTGATGTACATTCATGATGGATTGATTTCTTAGAGTCTCACATTGTCAATATCTGCAACAGATAGATGAAACTTGCAGGTCATGAATGCATAAGCTCGGTCATTATAACAATACAATTTGCACAATCATGTTGACACACCAGTTCTCACCAGATTACCGAAGTTAAGCAATGCTGAATCTGGCCAGTAGAAGGTGGGTGAACATTTGGGAAAGCTAGGCGCTGTATGTACCTTCTGGGAAAACTGGGCGTGGGGCCAGCACCTTCACTCCCAAAAAAGAACTCCTCGCTACAAAAGCATCTACAAAGTTGTGGATGGCTTATACCTCTCCAAGGGCTCAAGGCTATGGATGGTGGTGGATTTGCAATCTCCTCTGATTAATTTGGGTAGAATAAAAAAAATAGGAAGCATTACTTTTCAAACGCCCCTTGTATATGACATTTACAAAACCTATCTCATTGTCTAGCCAAGCAGACTTCACTTGTTTGTAAATAATATTCAGATTAAATGGATGCATATTATTCGACATGCATTTAAGTGCAAGTCGTTGCCCATCAATTGGCATGCCGCACTTATGCTTGAAGCATCATTTTTATCCATCTTTCACGGTACTTTCTTTTGTCCGCCATGCTTTAATGATTTTTATCATTAAAAGCAGATTGAATGGACACATCTTAGGTGTGTCCAACCATAAGAGGCTTCCATTTGCTGGTTTGTCTTATGTTTCAAATAACATTTTCATCCGCATCTCATGGTATTTTCTTTTGTCTATCACGCCTTCAACATTTTCATTGCTAGAAGCACAGATTGAAAGATATCTATAAATATAAAAGTGAAAATGTGTGTATGTATGTTCGCTTTTTGTGTTTGTCTGTAAAAGGTTTTTTTCGCTGGACTTCTCGGTCGGCTCATTCCTTCTTAAAACTTTTTATATCACGTCTAAATGATAATATCTAAGAGATACGAACGAGGGTCGCGTGTGTATTTAATTTTCTTGACTTTCACGCGCTATTTTTTCCAGAATTTTAGATCGTTGCGTGTATCTTTCACTTTTCAGTATAAAAAAAGTGAAGCTAGATTCGAATCGGCACTTCCCGGAAAGCGATGTAAACGTTTGGTCAATGTCGGCTTTTTTAGCATGATATCAAACAATTACTTTCGTCTGGACACTCCCCAAATAAACGGGGAGCTGGTTTTCCCCAAAGTTGAGTAAAAACAAACAAACCGAGTTATTGACCTCATTAAAAACTGTCCCGCAGAAAATGTTAACTGCTGAATAGCTATTGCTCATGTCATCATTGTAACGCTCGCACAAAATGTTAACTCTAGGACTTCTACTTGACGTCATTTAGTGCGGGCACCTGTCAATTCTCTTAATTAAATAAATTCAAACTTCTTTCAGTAACTCATTCTTGCTGGCCGATCGGTTAACGTGTCATGTTTTTTTCACATTTTATTTTCCAACTTCGCCTCAAGGCTTCGTGTTCGATTCTACCTAATTACCAAAACATTTTTTACCCCCACCCCACCCCACCGTGTTTCTTTTTGATTTAAGAGCACACACACCTCAAAACACCTGGGTACCTCCGCTAGTCTATAATATAAATCTCACGTGTCTGTTTAAATGTATGTATTTATATATATTTGTATGTCTGCCTAAAACTTTGAACAGAGGTGATGGATTTTCACGAGATCAGTATCATTTTGAAGCTCGACCCTTTAGACGACGAATATCGAAAAATTGACTAAAAACATTAATTACTTCACTCTCAACTGGGTAGTTTTCTACAGGGAGGGGTCGGATTTTTTGCCGATATTTTCAAAAGTCATCCCCTCTTTTCGATTGACTAGCCTTAATTTAAACCTTCGCCACTTCCGGTTTAGCGATGGACACAATGGCAAAGACGTCACTTTTTTTTTTCATATTCTTTTCCTCCTTTGTAGTACGAGTTCGAGCCTGCCTGCCTACTACCACTTTTTTTTTCTTTTCTTTTTTTGCTCAACACACACTACCAAACACCCGGGCAATGCCGGGCACCCAGGCTATTATTTTTATAAATATGCATTCTGATTTCCATTTCAAACCAAACAAGTAACCATTACCTGAAAACTTAAAAACCTGAAGAAACTAAAAAAAACTCACATCCTTTAGGAGCTGGTCCTTTGTACTGCGTTCTAATGGGTAGCAAAGCCATGTTACCCACAGTGTGGGTGTGGGGAATACTTGAATGATAAGCCTGAAAAGAAAGAAAGAATTTTAAACAGTATACAGTAGGCCCAGAATACACTTTTTTGGTAAGCTGGGCATAAATCAACAAAAAATATGCTATGACATTGAGTGAGGATTTGTTTGAAAGCTAAAGAATACAGCGTAGAAAAAACAAAAATAAAAAAATAAAATAAAAATTGCCTCATTATTTGGGAGTCTGCATCCGAATTTTCGTCTTTGTCATTTTGGCCCCAAAACACATTAAATGTGATATCTCAGGTTTGGGTTAAGATAGAGATGCTAGTGAGGCCCCTGCGTGAAAGTTATAACCAAGGAGGGTGCATTTAAATCCAAAACACAAACATTGCATAATTTTTAGGTGGTCTGGGTCTAAATTTCTATATTTGAGCATTTTGACCCAAAAACATGAAAAATGAGACATTAACAAATTTTTTAAATTGGCTGAGTTATGAATTAAATATACAACTACAACACATCATCAGGATACATCCAACTCAAGAAAATTATAATTATTTGCATTATTCAAATTACTATTCTCATCTTAGTTATTATTTTTGTAACGTTTCAGCTGATATACAATCCAACTTTACTCAGATGCATCTCATTGAATTTTTGAATTTTCACACACACAAAAATTATAATAGCAAAAATATTTCTACTTTTTTTAAATGACAGATTTCGCATAATTTTTATATGCAAGATTTTAATAATTTCCTTGCTTGCAAAAAATGTGACACTTTCTAAGATATTAAATTAAATAAAAAAAAAACAAAAAACACCTTGTTTGTGCAAAAATAACTTAATTAGCCCTCAAAAAGCAAGTAATTTACTGTTTGCCAAAAACACAACAAACTAAAATTTTGTAAACAAGATTATAAGGAGGCCCAAAATTTCAGCCAATCGAAATGCTGTTTCAAAATGAAGTCATGATAGTAAAAGGAGGTAGGGGTGTCAGATTTCTTCTTTTTTTCCCCCCTCAGACGTGCATCCATACATTCCTATTCTGAACGTTTGTATCAATTTTTATCATTTTTTAATTTAATTATTTTTTATGTTCCTGTTTTTAAATTAATATGTTTTTAATTATTGTTCAAGATTATACAAAAATTATATTACGCCAAAAGTTTCACATTCTGCTGGAAAAGGCATGCTCTCAGTTCCAGACCCATATTGAGGTGGTGACTGAAGCTGAAGGCGGCTACATTGAATGGATGTCGGCTCTACTACGTAATCAAGTTACCTGAATTGAATTTTTCAATAAAAGTTTTAAAATAAAGCTGTAGTGTTGTTTTCTTTAGGGCGACAATTTTACCATTCTGCCCTGTAGATTGTGTATTCTAAAATAATGTATCCACCCTTTGAATTATTATAACTTGTTCAATTTATTGATTTTAATTTGTAAATAAAATTGATAGAAATAGAAAAAGAATATACATTTAAAAATTTTGGGAATCCAATTAATCATATATATATTAGCTTTTAATAATGACAAAAGTTGCTTGTAATAATTTCAGAATATTCATAAAATGAACCCCAACCAGTTTTTCTCAATACACTTTTCATATAAGCAAGAAATTGACCTACAAACGTCCTGCAACATTTCCTCCGGTATTTGAGCAGAATTTTCTTCAATGTTTTTTATTCTCATTTCAGCAATTGTTTCAGTTTTTGGTCATAAACTTTAAGAAATCCCTACAAAAAGTAAAATATCATGATGTGATAATTCAATAACCTTTTCTTCCAATCCGTTTTGCTTGTTTTCATTCATATAAACTCTTAAAGTGAGGAAATGTCACCATCTATACATATTATTTGGGGATATACTTTCTATATCCATCAAATCATTTAGTCACCTAATTGTAGCCAATTGTTATTACAACATAGCGATTAACTACCATCATTAATTGTTTTTGTTTTGTTCTCTTTATTTGTGAAATGAGTCTATTTCTCTAAATGACGCACCTTTTTTTTCTGTATCCTATAATTCAACAATTTCAATTGCTATGATACTTACTGAAATATTTAGAATAAAAGGAAATCCTGGTCTGGTGACAATTTAGTACAAAATCTATCAGCAATAAATAAAACGGTAATAGTTTGAATATAATTAACAATGTAATAATATTGTCAAATACATTTGTAGGTCATAAAATTCAGACCCATCTAGCTTCTACAGATTTAAAAAAATGTTTTTGAAAAATATGAATGTCCTATAGTTTCATCGTTTTTTTTTGTTTGTTTGTTTGTTTTGGTTTTTATTTTATTTTATTTCTTATTTTTTGCAAGCACTTCAATTTGTTTCACTTCACCTCTACCTCAAAACGAAATGTAAAAAGATAAATGAATAAAAATTACTTATGCAGCTTATGGACTTTAGCAAGAAAAATAAAATGAAATATGAATAAATTAACATAATGTTTATTTATATATATTAAAAAGTTGTGTTGTACTGGTTTATTAAACTTACAAGTTCTAATAAATAATTTCTATTATTTTCATTTTTAAATAAATCTTAAGGTTCTGAGATTAATATTAAGATTAGTGGGGAAGTCCTAAAAATGCTACACAACACTATTTCAAAACACCTTATTGTAAAAACTAATATAGAGAATAATCACATTGAAACACTGGTTCTCAGTAGATCACTAAAGTTGAGCAATACTGAGCTCGGCCAGTACCAAATGGACGGCGATTTGGGAATACTAGGTCATCTATGTATTTAAGCATGAAGGTATGTATAAGGTATGATGAAAAACCAAGAAAAAAAAAAAAAAAGAAAAAAAAAGGAGTCTGTTAATCCTGTAAGACAATCTTTTAGTGATGGTATCAAAAAACAAAATATCCACTTCCAATTTGTCATATGCCAGGATAGAAATAGTAAGGCTCAGAAAACTATCACAAGAATGTTTACATCAGTATACAACCTGGTCTAACTGCTAAACATATCTATACTCCTATAAATTTGAGTTTTTTTAGTATTGATACTCATATTAAAACCCTTTTTTTCTATTTATTTAAAAAGAAAATAAACTTTCTTATATATGGGTCGTGGAATTGCATTCATCTGCAAAAATCTAGTTAATTTGTATATTCTTTTAAACATTTATTTTAATTCCCTATTGATTTTTTGGTTTTCTTATCAGACGATCATCTTTAGTTAACTATTACGCGTAATTATATTCATGCAGATATTCTACATGATTTATACTTGCGTAATATTTGTGTAAAAAGGTCATAGTAAACACAAACCTCTTTCTATATATATTTATGGATGCGTATTTGTTTGTTTAAAAAAATTTGCCTACCAAACTTCTGTCAGTTTTTGGTCTACAGACATGAAACTTTATAGAGTATTCAAACGCATCCAAAACTTTATATTTGGGTTTTAGCCGGGAAAAATTGGTGCAAAAGTGTGAAAATTAAAGAAATGGAATTTGCAAAGTGAAGGTCAGACAACAGCATTACGAATATGCATGTGTAATGTAATAGCTAGTGGTTCATGTTTTAATTTTTAGCTTTGCAGAAAACATGCCTTCAAAGTTCAGGCATTAAGGTTAAAGGAAAAAGTAAATTGTAAGCTAAACATTTTGGTTTTGATTCTCAGTGGTAGTGCACGAGTTAGTTTTTTTTTTAACTTTTCAAATCATTACTATATATTGGGTTCAATATAATATAATAATAAATATGAATCTGCATATATCAAAATATCATATTTAAGCATATTTTACGGCTGGGTACCCATGACAAAATGAAAAGTTCATATTCCAAACCAAAAATTACATAAATTGATCAAGTAGTTTTATTTTTAAATAAGAAAATCAAATTTTATAAGTATCAGAGAAGTGACTGTCTCACTTGCCATTTTAAAAAAAAACTCAAACAAGGGAGATAACTCTGGAAAGTAATTCAAAACTTATGAGATTTAAGTTATAATGCATACGAATTCCCATTTAATCATTCAAGAATGATTTTCTTTATAAAAATATAACTACTTGACCAATTTACGTAATTTTTGGAATATGATATTTTTGTTTCGACACAAGTATGTACATCATACAGATTTACCTCCATTTTTGTTTTCGTAATATAGGGGGAATTCTGGACAAGAACCAATTTGTTTGCCGAGTTTAATGGATACCAGAATCAGATTTGGATGCTGAAATTTTTAATTTGATTTGTCTTAATATGATTTTTCTGCAACGTTGGCATACATAGCTGATAAATTTCAAGGAGACAAGGTTTAAGTTGATGAATAAGAAAATAATTTCTGGGTAGAATGAAATTGGTAAATTTGTGGATCAATATTTTCAGTTACACTTCCCTTCCCAGTCCCAAAAAATGAAATTCTACTTTTATTTTTATTTTTTTTTTGTGATTGCACGTGAACACTCTGAAAAAATTGTCAGAAAAAAAAAAAAAAAAAATAGAACAATTAATTTAAAATTTAGAGCGGAGAATCAGTTTTGCATATAAATTTAATGTAAAATGACTTTAAAAAAAAATTTATTTTACATAGGCATCACCACTTATCAAGGCCCAGAGACCACTAGAGGATAAGGGTTTAAGAGTGTACAGTAGTCAATTGAACAATATAGCAATTGTTAGTAATAGAAATTTGGTACATTTGTGGAACGGCTCATCAAGAACTTATTTACGTTAGACTTGAAGACAACCATATTGTAGTCAGCCGGAAAACGGAAGACAATTCCACAGGCGTGCAGTTCTAAGAAAGAAGCTTTTTCATGGAATCTACATTTAGGTTTAGGCACAGATAAAGAGTGGGGAGAATTATTGATAGTGTTTTCAACTAGACGAGTGTTTCTTGTGAAAGTTTGGCGAGGGGGGGATCATAGACTGAAGCTCAGTCGAGCACTTGCCATGAAAATAACGAAAAAGCAGAGACAAACTTGCAACATCTCTTCTGTAAGATAGAGGTTGCAGAGAAGAGAAAAGGACATCTCCTACGAGGCTACGAAGTCTATTTTGAACTCTATCAAGGCATGACAAGTCCTTTCTAGCAGCTCCTGCCCAAATGTGGTAACAGTACTCCATCGTTCGACGTACCTGGCTCTTATATAGATAGAGAATTGCATCAGCAGTGAGATATCTATTGGATCGATAGAAGGATCCCACCATTTTTCCAGCGGCCTTGGCAACAGATTTAATGTACGTGTTCTATTTCAGATCAGGAGTAAAGGTCAAGCCTAGAAGCTTGTCAAAACATGAGGCCTCCTCAAGACGAGAGCTATTCATTTCAATTGATGCCAGATGGGGGATCAGAACGTTGATGTTGATGAGATAGAAGTTTGGTTTTAGATGCATTAAAAGTAACCAGCCACTCCTTTCCTCATTGTATCACATGCTCAAGATCAGAGGAGAGAGAATCAGACAGAACTTGGTCGTTTACGGTCTTAGATGTGCTACCATAGATAGTAGTGTTATCAGCATAAATGTCTATGAATGATGTAAGGATGTGATTTGGAAGATCATTAATGTAAATCAGGAAGAGAGTTGGGCCCAGGATGGAACCCTGACAGACTCCAGCATTAATATTGTGAGCCTCTGACTTCCGCCCATCAACCACCACTCCCATGAACCTATCAGAGAGAAATGATTTAATAATTGAGAAGACATTTCCAGCTATACCATAGCTGGAGATCTTGTGAAGTAAACCTTTATGCCATACTCTACCAAAGGCCTTTGATATGTCAAGAGCAATTGCCCTAGAAAAGTTGCCTCTGCCGAGCGATTCGCTATGAGATATAACTGTAAGCACATCTGCTGTAGATCTAGCAGAACGGAAACCATATTGTGCGTCACTAAGGTTATTTTTGCTGGGATGGTTGATTACTTCTCTATTTAACACAGATTCCAGCAACTTACTCATGACACACAGGAGACTTATTGGCCTGTACTGAGAGGGAGATGAGCGATCACCTGAATTCTTAAATACAGGGCATACTGATGAGATTTTCCAGGGTGATGGGAAGCAATTCTCCTTAAGACAACGTTTAAACGGTTTTGTAAGTATGGGCGCTAGTTCTGGTTGAAGTTTTTTGAGCACTATAATTGGAATACCGTCAGGGCTGGTTGCTTTACTGGAATCAAGGTTTTTGATTAGCTTGGCAACATCACAAACAGATATTTGTATATTACATAGTGATACAGGAGGAAATATTGGGGGTTGGCGGCCTTGGTCGCAAAGGGTAGAATTAGCTACAAAGTTCTTGGCAAAGATTTCTCATTTCTGAGCTATTGTCGAACTGAGTAGAATTTTAAGGCAGTTAACCATTTTCTTTGCTAAAAGAGATAAATTCTATTCATTCTTTTTTTTTTTTTTAGAAGAGGGGTGGGAGGCTCTCTTCACTAATTTTAAGTCTGAATGGCAAGCCTCTCTTAAAAAACAAAACTTCCTTAATCGTGCCATTAATCCTAAGTCAAAGTGGCAAGCCTCTTTCTGCACCCTCTCCCCAAAAATAAAATTCTAGTTAACTGCCTCAAACTATTATCCAGAAACAGGTGAATTTAGATTCAAAACTGATACCATACTTAAAAATTTGTGGCACTTATGCAGAACATGGAACATATTAATTTTTAGATAGGATTTTCAAATTAAATTCATTTTTTACAATATCTTTTGTTTATTGAATTGGAAGGTCAGTGCACAGAATATAAAAAAAACAAACCTCTCTCCTACCCATGTTAAGAACGGATTTCTAAATAATAACGTTCAACATAGTCCGTATACTGCATAAGTACAAAATTTTATTATTATTATTATTATTATTATTACTATTACGAGGGTCGCTCCAAAAAGTAATGCACTCTATTTTTTAACTTAGAAAAAAAAAAAAAAAAGAAAAGAAAGAAAAGTTAAAAAACTACAAAGATGGGAGTGGTAAAACAAACGACCTTTTGTGCTCCAGAATTCATTTTTCCACATAATCACTACCATTCTCAATGAACTCTTGCCAGCAATGTGCATGGGTGTCCAGAGCGTGATTTGTCACTCACATCTCTGTTACCACTCTGAAATCAACGAATCTATCTCCTAACTGTGTTGGCATGAACTGCATCGATTTCATAAAAGTTGAACAGGCACCGGTGAATGTTGATTGATTCAATTTTTTCTGTATGGAGGAATTCAATGACGCATATCTGCTTCTGAGTCTGAGTGACAATAAATCTCTGCAGATTTCCAGTACTCTCCACCGCTTTCGATAGTCTTTGCAGTTGAATTTGTGTTATCGCAACAGCCGCTTACCATTGATTTCTCGTTGGCATGAATTTCACATGAATTTGGGTGGCAATACCCCCCCAAGGTTTCAGTCCTCTTTGCACTCATCCTAGCGGCTGCTAGTGTTTTCACTCCTCGGTCATTCCACCCTCCTTGACCCTCATTTATTTATTGTGGCGTCAGTTTATGGTAACACACACATACACACATATACACACACAAAAGAAAGGGGCGTTCAAATATCGCTTAAAAAATAGAATCTCATTTGAGAGTGGAGTGATTTAGCTGAAGGTGCTCATTTACAATAATACCATAAACTTATGTGCGAAAGTGTCTATCATGGGTTTTGTAGATTTGTGTTCCTTAAACCAAAGAACATCATTCCACAAGATAGGAAAAAAAAAATTACATACGAAGGACAAATGTTTACAACTGTTTAGACGCGATTAATGAATCACGAGAGAGGCAAAATATAAAAAGGAGGAGTGGCTCAGACATTGTCGATTACATCTTTATCGTTTCTTTTTTGTAAATATAAAAATGTTTTGGTTTTCTTCGTGTAAACTAGTTACTTCTGAGAACAACAGCTCAATTGTCTTTGAAATAAGAGCAAATCTAAGCAAATAAAATTAAAAATAAAACAAAATTCGACTATGAGTCATTGCCACACAAGAGAGTTGCAAATAGTTTTTAGCAAATACACACACACAAACCCGGTGGTGTACTGGTGTACGTTTTCAGCGTCCCAAATTCTCTTAAAAAAAAAAAAGGCTACTGCTTGATTTGGAGTTTGAAAATTACATTGTACAAATGTACAAAGTATTCAAAAAACTTAATTTAATATTATTTTTTTGTTGTTGTTTTTTTAAGAGAATGTGTGTTTTTCTTTTTACATATATATTTTTGGTACTTATGCACTGAAATAACGTTATTATTTAGAAAGCCATTCTTAATATGGGGAGAGGAGAATGTTTTTGTAACTGTACTTTCACCTAACAATTAAAAAAAAAAAAAAAGATTGTAAAATTGAATTCAATAGAGCGAAGTGCATTTAGCACCATATATTTTTTTTTTTTTTACCAAATTTTAAATTTGCATCTATTTATTAAATCTGGATCTATGCATTCCTTGTATTTACTACTTCGGTTTGGAACAAAGTGTAGTATATGTTCGGGCTACATAGTCTATTCTGTCTTCGGTCAATGAAGGAGAAATCCTTCAAAAACTGAGGCAATTTTTATTTTGTTCCAACCCAGAGTGTCTCTTTTGGGAGGGGGGGATTTTCCCCACATTAAAAGTAGATCGAACTTTGCCCTCGTAGGGAGACAAGTAAATAAGAATATTTTTTTTTCTGTCTCATGACCAAGTTATTAGTTTGTTTTTGTTTTGTTTTTTTATTAAAATTTTAAAACAAAATAACATGTTTTTAGGGGCGAAAAAAGAATCAACATTAACTGAAATCTTTACTTCATTAGATCTTAAATTGCAATGTAATTTTTAAACTACAAATCGATTAATCGTCGTTTTCATCAGAGAATTTCTGACAGGAGGAAAAAGTACACAAACACGTTGCTGTAAAAAATGGGTGTGGATTTTTCACGACGAATCCAATTTGTTTACTTTTGCGATTTCAAAAATCGGTTGTTCAGTTTTTAAATGTTAAAAATAAAAGATGGAAATAAAACACTATCATATTTCGATCGAATCTGACAAATCACACAAAAATAAGGAACTAATCCAGTGAAAAAAAAATATTTAAAGTTATCTTTGAGAAAACTTATGATCACGATCAAAAGAATAACAACAGTAAGTTATCTTTACTTATGAATCAGTTTCTAACACAGAGAATAAATAGATTTTTACATACCGGCATATTAAATTTGTAAGTAGTAAAAATGACTCGTTCTACTCCGAGGAAAAGAAAGACGAGAGCTGGATAAATACAGGAATTACTTTGAGGGGTAACATTGAATTTCCGGTTTGTAAGAATTGGATGCGGTTATCTCCCTTGCCAGTTAAAAATTTACTGAACTTTAATTCAACTTGAGTCTATTTCACCACTTTAGTGGGGTTCTGTTCAATGTAAGGATACCATTCTCACAGGCACTACCGGTTATAGTCAAGATTGTCTACTCGTTTTTACTTCCGGTTTCGGTTCTTGTTTAGGATTCAATCTAATTAAAATAAACAAAATACAGAAAAAAATCTTCATGGTGTACGTACCTGTCACTGAACGAAAATAGCATATTCTAAAAAATTATGTAAATTGATCAAGTAGTTTTATTTAGGAAAATAAAATTTTATGAGTAAGCAAAAGGGACTGCCTCTCACATCGCTATTTTGAAAAAAAAAACAAGGGCAGATAAGTCCATAATAATTGTGACTTGTGAGATCAGGCTCGTAATGCATAGAGGAAATTAAAGCGTTTAAAAATGATTGTCTTTATAAAAATAAAACTAATTGATCAATTACGTGATTTTTGGAATATGATATTATCGTTCCAGGACGGGTATGTAAATCCAACAGATTTTTCTGTAGTTTTATCTTTTTAATTAGATTGAATTCTAAATATGAACCTTGGTTTCTGCTGTCTATTTGGCTGGATAATTAGACATGGTTAAGTGGACAAGAAAGCCATTCTTAATATGGAGGAAGAAGGGAAGCTATCAGGTTATCTTAGAGGAAGATAATTATTAATCGGAAGGAACTATATTTTGTTTGCTACAGTCGTCCTGTCTGCTGAAATAATCTTAACTATAACTACATTACATCCTCCTTGGGTGCAGAAAACTGTATGGAGCTTCTGTTGGTAGACACTGAAGTGAAATATGGCATTTAAAAATAACAGGAAAACTTGAGGAAATATTTTTGAATGAGTAATATTAGCCTACACACTAATGTTTACGGGAGATAATTGAGTAGAATTTTAATTCGAAAAAAAAAAAAAAAAAAAGAATGTATAAACTTTTACGCTGGATTGATGTTATTTGTCTTCTGCAAAAACAGTATAAAAAGACCAAAACTTTAAATTATCTCCCCTGGATAGCTAATACTGGCAGCAATTGTAGCCTCCAAATAAAAGTTGAATTTCTTCAATAAAAATAAAAATACTGGGTTATTTTCTGTAAATTGCAGTATACGTTATGATTGTTACTATACAAACCGGGGATATTCAGGGAAATATTCTCCTGCAGAGAATCTTATAGCTTTATGAGATAACAAGACCTCCTCACATTCTCATAACATATAAAGAAAATGAGAAAAAAAGGAAATACATGTTAGCCATGTGAGTTATGGTCTATATGACACATCTTAGTTCAGATCAGCAGTGTCATGAAATAATCGAGTGAAGCATATGGATGGCAAAATGAAAGAACATAACAACTGTGGGTTATAGATATAAAACAATTTTATTACACAATAAAGTTTGATCTCCCCTAGAATATCATCATGCAATCCTCAATGGGCCAAGAGTGGGGTGACAGAAAAGGATTTCATAAATAAAATAAAAAATATATCTTTTCTTTTTTTTTTTTAAATTCTTGTTTAAAAGAAAGGATTATTCATTAAAAAACATTTTTGTAAATAATAAGAATAACAGGTTATATTAATCAACTAAACTGTCCAATGGAGATGGGAGAAGGCTTGGAGAAGAGGGGAAGGGGTATACGATGTAAAAATACTGAGCTGGATAATATGGGCAATATCTAAAGAGAAAGATAGTTTGTCCAAAGGAAATAATCAATTTCAAAGGGTTTTGAAAAGTCATTAGATGACAATGTATTCTAGATATAAATCCGTATTTCTTGCTCATATCCTCTTTAGCAGTATCAGCATTGTCTCACTCTGTTGTCGACCAGTAGTTCCATAGCAGATTGAGAGATCAGTATCTCCACTTTGCGTCTCCTTGTCATCAGCATACTGGAATTCTACCAGGGATATAACTAAGGTTTTGTTTTTTGATCTCGGACAGGAGAGATTGAAAGCTTGTCCATTTGTCTTGTAGACAATGGTGAGTTCTGAAGGAAGGTCGTTCTTGACAATGTGCGTGATGGCTGTCATAAACATTATGAAGAGTGTTGGGGCAGTGATGCAGCCCTGTTTGATGCTCGTTTTAACTTTGAAGGACTCGTCTGTCAGAAGAGAGGACTGTGGCATTCATGCCTTCAATCAAGTCCAAGAACCTTGTTATTCTTCAAAGACTTGACTGCCTCCTTGATTTCCTGGAGGCTTGAGATTTTCCAAGAGATTTGTCGATGGATACTTGTGGAATGGCGCTCAAGGCATTGTTGTCATACGGATTGGCTTGGTCCAGCAGCCCTTCAAAGTGTTCTCTCCATCTGAAGTTGATGGCAGAGATACTCTTAAACAGTTTGACCCATCCTTGCTTTTGAGGAGAGTTTGACTCTATGTCAAAAGTCCATAGATGGCTTTTGTAGCATTGAAGAAACCGCAAGTGTTGCGTTGATCTATGAGTTATTGGATCTTCCTTGCTTTGTTCCTTAACCAATTGTTCAATTGTATGTGTGGCTTCTTGGATGGCGGCTTTGCATTTCCAGTACTGTTGTTTCTTTGTTGACTGCAGGTCATTCAGATGGGCATGAAAATTGTGATAGCAGTCAGTTCGCGTGGTCATTTACGTCCCCAGTGTTGCCCTGGAAAGTAGCTCTTATAGTTTTTTGGTGAAAGTTTTGAAGGTGTGTAGGATCTTGGAGATGCCTAACATCAAACTTCTGGACATTCACTTTGCCTCAATGTTTCCTTGGTTGGATCTGCAATTTCATGGTAGAGCAGGTGGTAGT
Organism: Euprymna scolopes; assembly: GCF_053919585.1. Taxonomy (NCBI): domain Eukaryota; kingdom Metazoa; phylum Mollusca; class Cephalopoda; order Sepiida; family Sepiolidae; genus Euprymna; species Euprymna scolopes. Next base: position 102,726,246 of record NC_136482.1, on the reverse strand, counting down.
CCATTCAGCAGTCATCAGCCCTTGTGATGACTCGTGGGTTGAGCACCAGATTGCGACTCCTAGTGTGTATGATCATATAGTCAATGAGGTGCCAGTGTTTTGATTTTGGATGTTGCCAAAGAGTGTGGTCCTGCCCAACTCTGGCATTGAAGTCATCCAGAAGAATCAATTTCTCTTTGCGAGGAGAGTACATTGTCAAGCTGAGCATAGAAAAGCTCTTTGCCCCCATCATCGACCACAACTGTTGGGGCATATGCAGAGATAATGGTAGCATGTTACTTGTGGGTGAGTTCAATTGTTAAAGTCATGAGCTGCTCATTGATTCCAACTGGTTGTTCTTTCAGTTGGGGGAGAAGACTGTTTCGAATGACAAAACCAACTCCATGGATTTATGTTTGTTTTGCATCCAGGCCCTTTTAGAAAAAAGTAAACTGTCACTGTTCTTCTTTCAGTTGCCCTTCTCTTGCACATTGTGTTTTACTCAGGGCTACTATATCAAAGTTGAATCTTTGTAGTTCCCTTGCAATGAGGGCTATTCGTCTCTCTGGTCATTTGGAGTTCAGAGTGTCCATCAGGGTTCATACGTTCCATGCACCAAATTTCATTTTTATTGCCTTTATATTTCGACCACCAAGTGGTGATCCCAGATGGTAAAGCTGAAGCAGGCTATGTTTGGGGCACCTTTTCTAACCCCCTCCTCATTTGGGGTGAGCAGAGTGGATCTTAAAGATGGCTGTTCAGTCTTGGATGTTGTTGCCAAACATCTTCCCTGCTTCAATCCAGAAGTTGGATAACTGAGACACACATCTACCACTTTCTGACTAAAGGTTTTTAGTCATCACATAGCCTGCCTCTGTCGCCAGTCGGTTGTTGTTCAGTAGTCAGAACACAGATGCCTGTGCATGGGTTTTTTCAAGAGTATGCAATGTTGTATGGCAGAGTGAGTGCACGCCTACCTTCACAAATTCATATGCTGTTTCCAATAGCATGGGGATCCAAAACGACTGGAGCATATGGATAAGTTGCAGTCCACATCTGCTGACTATTGAGCTTTGAGAGCTTCTTCTTTCCAGGAACACCGCTGGTGGCTTGTCAGAGTGACATAATTGTCACTCCCCCCTTGCCAAGTTTAACCTACCAGTCGAGGTAGCATGCCATGGTATGGTTGGGATTTTGCTGCGCCCCTTCTCGGAGCCGTCAGCAAGAATTAAGTAGGATCCTTGGCATATGTGTGGACTAGTTGTTGTTAAACTAATCTACAAGCATGTTAGGGTACGACTTTGCAACACAAAAACTACTACCACTACATACACCACAACATTACAGCCTTAATGAATAAAAAAAAGTGCATCCAATTCTATGTGATGACCAAAAGAATACCCGCCTCAGGATGGGTAAAATGAATTCCTTTAACAGAACAGTTCTATGTCTTTTTTTTTTTTGTCTTCTAACGAAGATTAAAATCAAAACATAATGATACTTAACCTTATGTTTTGAATCCTTACTCTAGTTTTGATTTTCATTCTCGAAATGTCTATAATTTAAGGCTTAACGAGTCTTTGCAAGATATTGAAATTCAGGGAATCTTATCCATTGGTAGCTAATGAGTAAGGATGAAATTTAAAACAAATCTAATATATTTGAATTTTCGTATGAGAGTTGTGCCACTTTTGGAAGCAGAAGTATGGGCATCTCCAAAATTATTGGAGTGGGTAATGTCATGTTGTACTATCACAAAGAAAAATTAACAACAAAAAAAGAGTTGCAGATTGTGTATAAAACTCAATTGCCAATTCAAATAAATTAAGATAGAAAAGAATATATATTTTTCAACCAATGAAAAGCGTTAAAAATATCTCTATTAAAAGCATAAAATGAATCCATTAAATATTTAATGCCAAGTCACTAGGAGCCTTTTCTCACACTATATAAGAAATTAACATATCTTTCTTTCAGTTCAGTGTCCAGTAACTTGTCAGAACAATAATATGCAACAATGTTCACACATTCCTCATACTGGGAAATAAAGTGTAAAACCTAAAACATTGGTGAATTTATCGATGTTTCATCATTAATCAAGGGACTTCATCAGGATGATTGATTTTCGAGTAAATACATTAAATTAAAAGCACAAATGTATTTGGAGATGTCCACTAAATGTGATGTGAAAAAGGTTTTCTGTTTCTTCCTTTAGACAAAACATGTTCTTTAGAAGTGAGTATTTGTAATGTGTGGGTGGAGTAGGTAGTTTTAATATCTTTTCAACCATGGCCTGTGGTTGCTCGAAATGAAATAAAAGAAAAAGAAAAATAATAAAAAGATTAAAAAAACTAAAAATATAATAAAAGTAAAAATTTGGCGTGATTGAAATGGATAAGTTTTTTTTTTTTTTACTATTTAAATATTATCATTATTATTGTTGACATTATGTAGAAGTAGTGGCTCAAGAAAATGGTATGGAATAGCTCATATTATGTCATCACTACTAGCAGCAATTTGTGGGAGAATAATACCCATAAAATCAGCAGGAGTCTGCCATTAGTGGAGTTTATTTCAACTGAAAGATTCTGGACTCTCAACTCTATAATTGTACACAGCTTTAAATCGTCTATACTATTACTTTCTGATGTTTGTAAATAAGTGTATATAGTTTAATCTGTACGAATTACATTATTAATTCATTTGACAAGTTAATTTTTCTATATTGCTTCCACCCAGCATAGTGGGGTACTGTAGCTAGTTTATATATATAGAAAAGATTTCTTGCTTCTGCATATGAAGAAGGTTTTGTGGCTGACAGTAGTTTTATGTCATGATTAGTAACTCTAGCTTGCTAAAAAATAAAAAAAGAAAGAAAGAGATAGCAAAAGAAAACAAGATGAAAAAAGCAAAAATAACAATTTTCAGATTTCAGCAGGGAATTCTGGGATAGCTGGGAGTAGTCTTGTCAGGAGAATACATAAAAGGCAGTGTTCATTATGACCAATTCCTATCTTTACATGCTATCATTTAACCTATAAAATATTACTAATTATTTAAATGTTTTATAAATAAGCCCTTAGTGCCGTTATATTGTGTTGTCACGCAATGAGTAATAGATGTTTGCTGTTGCTTCATGGTAAATTATCTCATCATATAAAGTAAAAACTAAAAACTAAAAAAAAAAAATGACGTTTTTAAGCACAGATAAATGGTTGGGAGTGGGAGGTGGAGCTGCAAGTGTGCAAGTTATATAATATTTACCAATGTAGACTATGGAATTTTTTATATGATCACCAAATTATCTTGGATGACCACTTGTTATTTTATTTACGTCTTCTCAAAAAAGTAAGGCACAAGATCAAGTGTGGATTTGATGAAAGTGGTTCTGCAGAACAAACTGGAGTCGAACCCAGGTTTTAAGTTCCTGTTGTTAGCCACTTTGCCATCATCACTCTTCCAGATTATTCTTACACACAAAATGAACAGTGCATATTCATTTTCCTCCCCATGAGGGCAGAGTTAGACGTTAGGTCGATTTTAAATCTGGAGGAAGACCTAGCTCCTTTAAAAAGGGCAGTATGGATGGGAATAAAAATAAAAATTACCTCTGTCTAGAAAGATTTATATTTAAAACTGACTGAGGACAGAACAGATTATGTGTAATATCAGAACAGGTACCAAAAATCAAGACCATGTTTTTTTTTGTTTTTGTTTTTTTGAGAAATTGTATTGTTAACAAAAAAAAGTATATATAAAACTGATTTATATTATTTACAAGCAGTGTTATCTGGTGTTGCCCGGGTTGGATGGGAAAATAACATATTATGCAAGAAGTAAGAACAAAGTAATGTATATTCTTTAGTACTCTTTCTTCAAAATAATTAATAAGCATTTTTTTTTTTTTATTTGTCCAATTTTCCGAACTTAAACTTTAAATAGTTTTGTTTTGTTGCAGAAATGAATAAAATGTAAAAAGAAAAAATATATAACACAGAAGTTTAGGTTTATTTATATTCAGAGGGGGAAGCTTGTTTTTCTAAAACATTATTTATTATTTGAAAATCGCTCCAGACAAAGCATGGAGGCACTTGATGTAAGAAGCTAAAAAAAAAAAAAATTGCTTCCAGGTCTAAAACTGTACAACAAAGTATTAGATAGATAGATTCTCACTCAGAAAACATCAATTCTTCCTCCTGTGTAAAAAAACATCGCTTATTGGAATGTGAGGACTAAAGAACAAAATAAGAGAAGTAGGAGTTACGAGGTTGACAAAAGTAAAACCAAGGTCCACTTTCTACTCTCCTCAAATTTATATTCCGAATTTCATAAAAAATATCACTGATTGTGTTTCTTCCTATAAATGTACAAACAGATTCATAATCATTCACCTTTATTATTTAGACCACAGGGTTACCTAGCGTTGCCCAGGTTCATGAAGAGGAATAACATCACATGCAACAGCATAGTAACGATTAAAATGTAATTTTTACGTCTACACTCTATGTTCCAAATTTCATAAAAATCTGGGTAGTCATTTTTTAATCCATGGGTACATCTTTTTTTTTTTTTTGAAGAATAGATGGGACATTATTCTGCTTCCTTTGTTCCTCCACTCAACAATATCCAACATCGTCCATTCGATTCTGTTTTATGTTTGCTATCTAATTTGTATTATTTGGACTATTTGGACTATTTTTCTCATCTTGAGTGTTATTCTCACAACGTTTCGGCCAATGTAACCTCAGACCTTCTTCAGTTCTTTCTTGTTAAGCTTGGGAATCTTTCTGCAAAACTTGGGAATCTACATGGAATTCCAAATGGAGCCTTTTATTTAATTCATATATATATATATATATATATATATATATATATATATATATATATATATATATATATAACTACTTCATTTACTCACATAAAATTAATATATGAAAGTATAAATTTATGCGTAAACTTTAAGTATTTACTTCAAAAGTGCTCAATATGTAGATAGAGCTAATTAGTAAGTTATAAAATATATATGGCGATTGAGCTACACTGAATATTCCGCGTTTCATCCACTCTAGGACTCTTCAGGCTTATGCGCATAAGCCTGAAGAGTCCTAGAGTGGATGAAAAGCGAAATATTCAGTGTAGCTTAATCACCATATATATTTTATAACTTACTTTATATATATATATATATATATATATATATATATATATATATATATATATATATATATATAAGCAAACAGTTAATAAAATATGTTAAAAAACACTTTGAAATGAGTTAAAAACATATTTAATCTGAAAAGGAAACACTAGATAAATGGATAGTCCTTAATCCGCGGAGTTTCGAAGAAATACTCTCCTTCTCATCAGACGGTAGGAATTAGCAAAATGCGGGATCGGATTTTGCATGCAGAAGTATTTGATGAAACAACAAGTAAGTCAAAGATCTTACTTGAAAACAAAATAAGTTAAGCAGAGGGAATATGGTAAAGAAAAAGGTGATTACACATGAATGTATAGTCTGGTGGAAGATAAAAAAATCCAGTGGCGGTAAAATTCAAATGTAAAACTTCAAGAAAGTTAAAAGAATTTTTATATATATATATATATATATATATATATATATATATATATATATATATATATATATATATATATATATATATATATATATATAAACAGAATGGGTAATATTTGGTTTACAGACAGAAAAATGTAAACCCAAAATGAATATAAATATTATATAAATATTCATATAATAATCTAAACCTGATATAAAAGCTTGTAACAGCTGACACTCGCTACATCACAGGCAGAAGCTAATTCTCTCGGATCGAGATTTGAAATCCATTTTCTCCCTGGCTTGTCCAATCACAAGCCAGCTCTCAATTATGTGACAAAGTATATAAAAGGCGAAATCTGAAACCCTCTTTCTCTTTTTTTTTGCTGCTCTGCAAGCAGCACACATCACTGGGGGCTTTAGCCCCTGGATGAACATGAGTACTACAAGCTAGCTATGGCACTCTTCAAACTCACATTTATTTCCATGTGCGGTACCCAAACGAAGTAAATCAGTCAACAAAACAATTCGTCACTGACGTTTAGCAACGAACAGCTTAACGACTTCAAATTCCACTGGAATCGTTTAAATTTAAAGAAATTATATTCAATTCTACAAAGCAAATTTGAACATAGTCACAATAACAATTTGAAATATTTATTGGTAGCAGGAACTGGTAGGTTGGACTGCGAAAAAGGAAGAAGGAACAGAAAGTTCTTTTTGAGGTTGTCGTCGGTCAGTTAGTACTGTGTCATCCCCAGCTAATAGCAGTTGTTTCCAGTGGAGGCTGTTGATGCTATAGCAGGATGTCCAGTGGACAGGGGACAAGAGAAGAGGTGTTGCTTGGCTAAAGATCCGGTTCTAACTGACTGACATTCCCTCAAAACTTTTTAGGAAGCAGATAAATCTATAGAATAACAAACAAAACGAAATGGAGTTTCATTCTATATTAATAAACAACTTTATTTGTCATCTTCAGCTGGGCAGAGCAGAGAGAAAGAGGAAAAAGGTTGGTGATTTCACCTTTTATGCACTCAGTCACATGATTGAGATCTGGCTTGTGATTGGACAAACCAGGAAGAAAATGGATTTCAAATGTCGAGCCACGAGAATTGGTTCCTGCCTATGATTGTAGCGAGTTTCGGCTGCTACAAATCAATGCGCCCTCCTAGCTGATAGGTCAACCTGTGGCCGAAGAACTCAGAGGGGGGCACTGATTCACTACAAAAAATAGTTCTCTGTAACTGCTACAGTATGTTAATGAGATGATAGCTTATATTGATCCCGAACATCCTCTGCTGCTAAACGTATCTTACATAATTGACAATGTCAAGCTGGTATGAGATAGGGAGAGACAAACGGAGTTTCTCACGATCTTAGCCGTAGCGCGAATGGTGGTGTGGAGAAATGATCAAGGGGTTGAATCTTTTGCTGATCAGAATCTGATCACTTTCTATAAGCACCAGCTGAAGCTCTGATCAGATGTGATAGAAAAGATTATATTTCTCAATTTTTGAAAAAAGGTGAATACAAGCAGCAACCTTGTGTGTATGAAAAGAAGTTAAGTATGAGTATGTGTTCACCACTTGAGCATGGCACACACAGTTTCTGGTACTGTTGAATCCCAGCCTTCTAGGTAAGTTTAGCCTCTTAGCCAGTTGAATGACTGATTTATCCTACCTCACCAGCAGGTAATAGAAATCCTCCAAGATGCCAACTCCTCACCTTCAATTTTTTATCTTTGGCCTCTCCCAAATTGCATTTATCTTGAAAGAACATCCATTCCCTAACTCCATCCCCTGTTTTCTTTTTTTGTCCTACTAAGATCCCACTCCTATTTAGAAACTGACAAGCTTGTTTTGAAAAAAAAAAGAAAAAAAAAAAGAAAGAGAACAGAAAATAGTGGATGGTCCATTATTTAGAATAGGTTGGGAAGGTTTATCTAACCAAATCTTTTGTTTTTAATTCATTCTCAACTCCTCGTTTTATTCCAATGAAATTTTTGTATTAATCTTATAATCTTATATTTATGAACAATAAAAATGTCATTTGTCATTTGGGTTATCTTAATTAGAATGGTCCCTAGTGTAAATGTGGTATTGTGGAGAATGAGATGATGCTAGTTAAGAGTAGGATAGATATATTTTTTTTATCATTTGACTAATAAGGAAGACCAACGATATCTATTTTCCCCACACTTTTTATGGCTCTGTGTCTAATTTATTTTATATATATATAAGAGATAGCTTCGAATTTGGGGGTATCAAAACCAAAGCAAAATATGATGACAGTAAAAATACAATAGATAAACCCCATAATTTATTATACCATACCTGTTCTACACTGAAACACTTATCACAATATTCTGTGGATCTATATTAAAAAACTTGTTAAACTTTGTGACATATTTCCATTCTATGGAGGTCAGGCGCAAACGAACACCCCATAATTTTATTATACCATATTTCTTCAAACTGAAACATAATTATCAAAGTATACTTACGCAGATAGATATGAAAAGTCTTTATTAAAGTTTGTGCCTATTTCCATTCTATGGAGGCCAGGCACGAACGCAGACCCCACAATTTTACTATACCATCCCTATTTAAGTTAAATCATACTTATCAAAGTATTATTATGTACATCTATATCAAAAACCCTTGTAAACGTTTTTTTTTAAATTTTTAAATTTTTTATTTCCATACTTTGTGGACCAGGCACGAACGCAGACCCCACAATTTTAATGAACCACCGTGCTGCCAGATCAAACATACCCATTCCTGTGTCTCGATACATCTTCTATCATTACATGCAATCAGTTTTTTAAAATAGTCAACCATATAGGAGCCTATTAGTGATCACACACACACACACATTCAGCTTTATATTATTGATATATATATTTGTATTTTTTTTTCTCAATATTTTCTTCAAATAAATAATGCAAATGTTCTGATGTTAAGGTTGAACTTTTCTGTTCTTAGGTAATGAAAAATTCTCCTACAGTGAAGCAATTTTTATTTTTGTCCTGATCCAGAGTTTCCCTTTTGAAGGAGCTGTATTTTCTCCCACATTAAAAAAAAAAAAAAAAAAAAAAAAACGGCCTTGTGTTTAATTCCATTCCATCCTCAGACTTTTCCTCTCCTAGATTAGTTGCACAAGCAAGGACTAAAAGTACTATCCCATTACATAATCCATAGCTGGAAGAAGGTATATGGAGTAACACCTGGATTCATATGTTTCCCAAGGATAGTAATTAAAATGGTGCAATTGCAGACAGAGCTCGAACCCGACACATCAAGCTCACACTCCGCACCTGTTAATAACTGCACTGTGCACTACGTACGTTACGTAAAACTCATAATTTTTTTCTCAAAACTTCAAGAATCACAGAGTTGTCTCCCTTGCTTATTAAAACAAATGCCAACCATCTTTTTAAAGTATTGCAACAGCCGGCATCAGCGACGCATTCTTAATGATACGTAAGTATGATTGTTTAACTGTTGTACTTGAGTTGTTATTTTGTTTCAGAAAGATTGTCCTATTGAACCAAAGGTTGAAATTAACAAAATGAAAAGAAGACTAGAAAAAAAATATATACTACGATTAAACAAAAATTGAACGAAATAGACAGGACTGTCATTTTTTTTTTAGGATCCAGGATAATGGTTGAATGAAAGTCAACGATAAAAACAAACAAACAAAAAAGATCAATGTTTTACTTGTAATTTCTTGTTTATTAGGATAAGATTTAATATTTGAATTTTTTTTTTTTTTAGATTTGTGTGGAAGTAGTTTGTGGTTAATTTTATCTTTTTTATGTGAAGTAGAATCTTGTTGAGCTAAAAAGATACAAACAAACCGCTTCGTGTTCCGTTTTGTTATTGTTACGGGACTGCCGCAAATAAAAATGGGAAATATGATTTCGTGATTTATTTATTTTCAACTTATATTTATTTACTTCAATCAAACGATTATTAAATCAATAATTATTTGTTTATTATTATTATTCTGTTCCAATATAAATCAGCGTTTGAAACAAACTAAAATAAAAAATAAAAAAAGAATTAGTTTGAATTTGAGAAATTATTTTATTTTTTTTTTTTTTCAAAATTTTTTTTTATTATTTATCGGATTAATTTTTTTAATCATTATTTAGTTAGTTAGTTAGTTATTCACAGATTTGTATATATTAAAACTTAATTAGATTTACTTTTAAGTTTGTAAGTAGTAAATATTTATTTAGCCTGTTGTGTTGTTGCTATTTACTGGTTCTGTGTTGACCATAAATTGTTCTAATACCCTAACTACACAACACATAATGAATTATTTCCCAAGAGAATAAATACTAACCTTTTGTGAAAAAAAAAGTTAATTTAATAAATTAAATGATTTTTTTTTTAAATGCACCTTTGGTGCATGTGCAGTTTACAGACTGTATTAAAATGACTTATTTAGAAAGCCATTCTTAATATGGAGATGGGGAGGTTGTTAACTATTCTGTACTTTCACCTAACAATTTAATAAAAAGAAAATGGAAATTCCTATCTAAAAAAAAAAAAAATAGCATGATTAATAAACTACACAAGCATCGCATCTTTAATCTTCATGTATTCAAAATTTATTATTTAAACATTTTGATTAATTACAGAAAAAAAAGTGGTTCTCTGCATAATTTGAACCAAAGCAAACCGACTTTTGCTTGAAGGATTCGAGATTAAACCTAAAATTTAGGTTAGGTTTTTTAAAAATTCTGTTCAAATTCTAAAGAAGTTCTTTTACTGCCCAAAAGAAAAACATAGATTGGACATTTTTTGATAATAGCCAAAAGAAAAAAGGGTAAAATATATATATATAATATATATATATCTCAAATAAACATTATTTCAGGTTGGAGAGAGAGTGTTCAGCAAAGTGGGGTAGTTTTGATGCCAAGTATACACATGCAAGTGGTCTATTAGCCCAAGTCCTGCCTAGGAAGTTGTGGCCTCATGAAAGCCTGCCAGAGATAGCAGCAGGGTCCCTTTCCATGCACAACATGGTACTACAACTATCCTGATATTATACAACTGATGATAGAGCAGCTGCTCTAAGTGCTATGAAAAAGTTAGGGGTCCTGTACTGTAATTGGAAACAGCATCCAGACAAACTATCAATTGGGTACCTTCAACCTCCCACACAAAACCGGACTAGACCAGCGGACTGAGCACAAGTGGCATGCAAGCAAACCCAATTTTCTCAGTTAGTGAGAGAAAGAAAATTGGGGATAAGGGAATGGTGTCCGATGTCCTAGTCAGGAAACCAGGCCAAGCACAGGGTGGCTCTGTTGAGTCCCTGGTATTGTACCCCTGTGCCTGGCTAATAGACAAAGAAGGAGTGTGTAATCCAGCGATAGGCAGAGTCTATCTACTCGTTAAGCAATTTAAGTTTGCAAACCGGAGAATTTGTTTGAATCACCAGCTCTAGGAAGGTTATCTACCATGACTGAGGAGGTCTCTCTCCCCCCAGTTTTAATATCAGTTTTCTTTCTCCTAGATGGATGACCTGACACGATCTACAAGTCCATCACAATGAGAGGGGTAACCATGCACCTGGTTTCTACACCAGGTATTTCTGCCCCCAATCTCCCATAGATGAGAATATTAAGTATCTTACTTTACTATTCTAAATAAATAAGCGTAGAATTGGCGATAGATTCCCCTCTAACATTAAGAAGAAATCATGTATCAGGTAAGTAGTGTGAGAGAACCAATCTGTTTGTAATTAATTTCTTTTAAAATAAATGAATATAATATTAATAAGTACTTGAATATGTAATAAAATACAGAGCAAAGAAACAAAAGAAATAGTGGGATTTGATTTACATACAGACGTTAAACACAACATAGATAGATGTACTTAACTTGGTGTACTTCGACCAACCTATGTTGGTCTACCTAACAGACCAGTGTCTCTACGCGGAATGAATTTGGGGTTCAAAGATTACATTCTATTTCAGAGCAGTAAGAGGGAGAGGGGGAGGTTCTGCCTTAAGTGCCGAATGTGTTCTTTTGAACAGTCGGCTGGTAATTTTAATCTTTTCCTTCTTATATTTAATTGGAACGGTATAATTTTCGATTTTTTATTCATATATGAAAACCTACAAACTCATTTTCCAAAGGTGATGAACACTAGAAAATAGATGCCTATTGTTCTGAGTAATGTTCAGCAATCTGCAAGCACTTCATAAATAACTGCATGTGCCACAAATTTTATTGCTGACATGTTCACAATCCTGAGCAGGTAGCACTCACCCTTTCATTTAAAAATCCTAGAAACCATTTTTATTAAGTCCTTAAGACCTTCTTTTTGGTTTCAAAAAGAAAATCATTTAGGACTTAATTTGATTTCTGTGTGATTTTTTTTCACCGGTTATTTTATTTTTTTCTCTCACCCACCATATTCATTGCAAATTTTTCTTTAATTGCAATTTTCCTCAATTTAGGTCTGTTGAGTGAGGAACAAAACCTGGTTAACTAGCCCTTTTTTTAATTTTTTTAATCATCATGCTAATTTGTCTATATTTAGCTATAAATAAATTTGATTTCTATGTGATTTTCCCCCGATTTATTGGAGAGGGACTTATGTTTCAGTGGCACCCGTGCGTCCAAACTTTTGCCAGATAACTGTCCATTAGTTTTTCCTGAAATTTTGCCACAAATTGTATTTCATTTAATAGATGTGCACAGTAAAAAAATCTTTTTTACAAAAATTCCCATTGCACTCCCATGGGGCTCAAAAGAGGTAAAAAATGCCCCAAAATGGCCAAAAATGATATATTTTGCCCCATAACTTTTGATCCATCCATTAGATTTTTTTTAAACTTGCCCAAAATGTTGTTAATATAAATCCAGTATAGGTGACCATGGCAAAATTCTGGTTTGTGTCCCCGGGGACTTTCAGTGCTAAAACTCCCCTTTTTGTGGCTCTTTTTTCATATTTCTCAACAAAAACTTGATATGTCTGACTATATAGTGGTTTTTCACGGTGGTCAACTCAAATATACATGTGTTAAGGCCTGAAACTCCACCGTTATCCATTTACTCTGGGATTCGGCATCCCCAGGGGCTCAAAAGAGGTCAAAAATGGTCAAAAATAACACTTTTTGCCCTATAGCGTTTCATCCGTCCATTAGATTTTCCTGAAACGTTCCAAAATGTGAAAGCTATTGTTCTTAATATAAATTCAGTATGGGTGACCCTGGCATAATTCTGGTTCGCATCCGTCTAGGACTTTTAGAGCTAAAAAAAAATGCCTTTTTGGAGCTCTTTTTTCATATTACTCAAGAACTTGATATGTGTACCTATATACTAGTTTTCCATGGTGTTAAATTAAAATATACATGTCTTAAGGTGTGAAACTGCATCGTTTGTCCATTTTCACTGGGATTCGGCATTCCCAAGAGCTCAAAAGGGATCACAAATACCCCAAAATTGAAAAAAAAAAAAATGACACTTTTTACCCCAAAACTTTTGCTCCGTCCTTTTGCTGAAACTTGGCGAAATGTGAAGGCAACATTGGCCCTTCACACTTCTCACATTCATCATTTCTTCACTATTTTTTGTGGCGTCATCTCACATGCAGCACAAGAGGGGGACCACGCACATGCGGCTTGTTTCCCCCCCACCGTTTATTTTATTTATTCATTTATTTTTTCTCCTCTCCCCCCCCTGACAATTTTTTTTTTAATCACAATTTTCCTCTGTTGAGCAAGGAACAAAACTCGGTTAGCTAGCCCTTTTTCATTTTTTTTATTTTTTTACTCATAGTGTTAATTGGTCTATATTTAGCCATAATAAATATATATATATATTGCTAACTTAAACAAGATAACATGCGAGACGGAAATCTGAGAAAAAGTGTTTTAAGCGAGTAGATAGCATGGAATATGGAAAAAAGATTTGAGAAATAAAAGAAAACAAATAAATATAATTTTTTTTAGTAATATTAATTAAAAGACAGATAAAGATATGGTTAAAAATTGTTAAGATTAATAGTATAGGAATAAACAAGATAAGTTTTTTTTTTTTTTTTAACTTATTTTAAAGCGTTCATCTTCTTTGAAAGAAAAGTAGTGTCAAGTCTGTTGGGTTAGAAAAAAACATGGCGGTCTAGTTACATCTATATTGAGCCTTGATAATCGCTCAAAACTCGAAAATTAAACTAAATACTGATAGAAACCTATCCAATAAATGTCACCAATTGGGCAAAAATCTAAAGTACTATACCATTTTATGAGGATAGATACTCCACTACTCTCCAAAGAAGGAGGTAATGCTTGGGAGGATGGTATTATAATAACAGAACAGATACTACACTGTTACACCTAAATTGAGCATTGAAAGAATTGTACACTAGTACAATTAATAGATGAAGTTTCTGAACCTACAATTATATCTCTACAAAGTTACTATTCGTCTATGCATGCAGTATTGTTGCCACATCTGGGCTGGTGCACCAATAACTAGCCTCTCTTGTTTCCATTTTATTAATATGGAGATCATCAGAGCCTTCTTAGCCAAAAGAAAAGGCCAGGTTGTCCTCAATGGTCATGCATCTAAATAACATTTATCCAGGTATGCCGCAGGAGTAAATCCTTGGACTATTATTATTCTTGATTTTTATAAAAGATCTCTTTGATACAATTGTGTCCAAGATAAATATATTTGCTCTCTTCTGGACCTGTGGAAAAAACATACATATCCAAGACAATGGCTGATTTCTTAGAAATTAACCTCCAGTACAGAGTGGAATGGAGACATAAATCGAGGTTAGCATTTAATGCATCTCAGACAAAGCTCCTTTTCTTTAACGATTACAAGGAACCTTTACAACCACCGATTGTCATGGCTAATAGCACCCTTCCTGAAAGTTTATCGTTCAAACTCCTTGGCCTAAAATTCACAGGTAACATGAATTGGACCAAATATATAGAAGACATTGCTAAGGCTGCCGCAAATAAGGTAGGTTCTCTTTACCAAGCTAGAAAATTTTTACACCTGCCCGTATTCTTTATCTCTACAAAGCCACCATTCACTCATGCATGTATTGTTGCCACATCTGGGCTGGTGCATCAACTGTTAGCCTATCCCTCTTTAACAGGATGCAAAATATAAATTTGCACTCTTTGCCAAGGTTTAGCCCTTGTTGCGTCAATACAGAGTTGTATCCCTGTGTTCTAAGGAACTTGCTGCACTTGTACCCCTCCCTTATCAAAATCCTCCTCCCGACAAGCACAATTGATTAGCTACTAAATCCCAGCTGTTCCCTGTAGAGATCCCTAGATGTTAGATTTTCTACTTTGATAGCTTCTTTTTTCAAACTACACACTTTTGGAAATCCTTCCTGCTCTCTGTTTCCTTGACAGTATCAAAATGCAGCATTTTAAATGTAATGTGAACAAACATTATTCTGTCTAACTCTCTGCCCAGGTTGACCCCCACCCCATTTGACCCAAATTTTTTTAAAGCTGTATTCTGCTTTTCTGGATCAAGAGAAAGCTTTTGGCAGAGTACCAAAAGAGAGGTTGTTTGGTGAGTGTAGACTAAGGACAAATGATTAGTTGATGAATGCTGTACAATGTATTGAAATGCTCAAAGCCATGTTAAAATTAACATGTCATTTAGTAACAGCTTTAACATAGTATAATTTAGTATAGCGACAGCCAATAGACCGAGAAAAAAAAAACAAGCTGCTGTTATTTTTTTTTAAATCTAATTAAAACCCTTTATTTCTTAATAACTTTGTTTTTTTCCACGAAGAGAAAACCTTGAATTTTATCATATTAAAAGCAGAATAATATAATATTTTAACTAATTTTAATTTCAGAGGAGTTTCCAATGGATAACTAATCTGTATAAGTCCTGAGATGAAAAAGAATTTTCTGTAGGTAGCTAATCTGTATAAGTCTTGAACTTTAAAAGTTTATAGACAAAGAGCAAAGATCTTTCTCATGTGGGCATGAAAAATTATGTGCAGGAATTTTAAAAGATCCAATATTTTTATGGAGTGATTCCAGTTTATGATTGGTTGCTAGCAGAACGTAGCTCCATTTGGTTGGTCAGTTCCTATTGCCAGTGTCTATAAGTAAAACTTTCCAATTTTCTTTAATCGTACCCTCTATTTATATAAAGCATTATTGCAACATAATGTTTTCTATAATTTTCAATAGAGTTTTTTCAAAAAAATCATACTTGATCTAATTTTTGTATTTTTCAATGAAATCATAAATAAAATTTTAATATTTAAAAAAAAAATTTTTTTAATCAATTAAACTAATTAAACTAATAGCGGTTGTAGTGTTGGAAAGACCCTCCTTCCCTCCAAGAGAAATGTTTTCTTGCTAAGTTTGTGGAAAAAGAGTCGGGTTCAATTTAATCTTTTATAGTACATGTAAGCATTGGGTACACAAGATGTGCAGTAGAAATACTGGTAGCTTGAGAGAGGATAACTAGTTTGTATGCAAGACGTGTAAGACAATGGAGATTAATGAGAACTTGGCTGTGGACAAAGTAAATTTGGATGGTAAAGCTATTGAGGTTGTTGAAGTTTTACCTTGGTGGTACCATTTGGAGCACAGGGTGGAGCAGGTGATAATGTGATTACAGGATTAAGAGTGGATGGAGGAAGTTCAGTTTTAAAGTGTTCATTTACTATTAAGATTGCCCTCCTCTCAATCCTATAATCTGACCCTACTATAGCAGTGTGTCGATCAAGAGAAGAATCTTATCAGGCATATGCACATAGTGTGGTGATGAATCGAAGTGAAATTTGGGCAATGAAGGTTGAGGATTTGTGTTGCATGGCGAGAAATGATATGATGGATGTGTAATGTGAATATTAGTAGTCACAGTTGAAAATCGTATTTCAAGTAAAACACTTTGATGTCATTATGTGCCATGCTGAAAATATATTATTTGACATCTGCAGCAGTAATTAGAAAAAAAATGATCAAGTAGAAGATCACCTAGAACTTTATATTAAAAATAAACATCAGTCTTATGTTTTTTTGATTCGATATTGATAAGGTACCGATACCAAAAGTTGCAGCAAAGCAGGGGAGATAAGTCAGTGTTTTATCTAAGCAAATAAAAATGGACAATGTAATATGACAAAACTGAAATTTATGATAAAATTGATTTTTACTTGTAATTAATCTTCTATTCGAGCATTTTTTTTGCTAATTTTTGGTGAGGGTGCATATTTCAGCATCAAAGTGTTTTACTTGAAATGTGATTTTTTTTTTTATTGTGACTAATACTGTAGAAGCACCGTTTTATGAGATGGTTTGATTCTAACATTGACATTGGAAAATAAAATTAACCAAAACTCTTTTCTTATTTTTACAGATCTTTTCCTGAGCCGCGCGATGTCTAATATGGAAACGCAGTGTGTTACGTGGCAGTGGTAATGACTGCCAAATCGAGTGGCTCGTCCACTCCGCTTCCAACCCATCCATTTAATGTTTGGGTGAAAGCAGAACCATTCAGCTATGGCACCTTATCAATCCCTCCACCACCCAGACTTTCAACTAATGTTTGTATATTTCTTTGTTCTTTTTGTTTTTTCTTTTGTCATCTCAATTATTTATGACTTAGATTAGTTTTCATTTATTTTTTATTTTCCCCAGGCATCATCTTTAACTTTACCTGAATTCAGTAAGTTTAGCTAAAGTAGTTTTGTATCACTTGGATTGTTCTCATCTTGGATGTTATTCTCACAACATTTCAGCCAATGTAACTTCCGACCATCTTTAGGTGTGTTTCAGAAATCTATAAGGAATTTTGAACAGAACCTTTCATTTTATACACAGCGGTAGATTCATTTTGTTTCATCACCATGATCAGGTAAAAATCTTAAGTAATGCTTGATTATATTTTTAGTATTATCTATATTGAAGATTGAACCTTAAACTGTCACTTAAAATTGATATTACAGCACTTAATCTATTGCACCACAAGTAGATGTTGACAATAGTATGAATTTTGGGATTCTTAAACCTATTCTTGTTTTAGATGTGTAGTGTTATTATTCATTGTTATTATACAGCATAATCATGTTGACAAAGTGGTTCTCGTTAGATCACTGAAGTTAAACAACATTTAGCCTGGTTAGTACTAGATGATGGACCATTTGGGAATATTAGGCACTGTATGTGAGAGAACCTCGACACTTCCCAACAAGAACTGCAAAAATCTAACATTGTTATATCTCCTGAGTGGAATATACATGCGGATGGGAACTGCTTGTGAATTTAATAATATTCCAATGACACTTACTCCTTCAGAGGAAGCTGGTTCAACCCACCTAGAGTAAATGCTGTATTTTATTTATTTTATTTTTTTTTACTGCTTATTGCTACATAATGATGGATATAAAGGTTCCCGAATTTGACATGATGCACCTGAAGAAGGTTCGAGGTTACATCAGCTGAAGTGTGAAAATAATTGAAACAGTAGTCCCAATAGTTTAAATGATACAAATTATCATTCCTTATTTTGACAATTCTGAAACCAAAGTATTTTTTTAATTCTATGATTGTCTTATTTTCTGAGTAAAGCTGTGGCCGACTATAGTCAAGAGCAACCTGAAGGTTCCCTTTTGATTAACTTCTAAACCAAAGTGTAGGGGAGGGCGTCACTCCATTCCCAGGATTATTCCACTTGCTCTTGATCCTCCTCTGATACTGAGTGTTTAGCAAGGGGACATCAAGTACCAATCAAGTACCAATTTTGTTAATGTTTGAAATTCTATTTATGATATTGTTGGATATAAGTAGCTTCCAAAACTCTTCAATCTTTCAATACAGTTTAATACCTTTGCAAAGAATTTTAAAGTTAGAAATGTTGTTCTATTTGGCAGTTTAAATGCTTCCAAATTATTTTAAAATTTGGAAAGGTTACAAAGTAATTAATTTTTCTTCTTCAACTATTAAAAATATTTCAGTGGTTGATTTTTTAACAAAGAAACAGACATGCATTCTGGTAGATTTGATTTCATAATTAAATAATTTTTTTAAATAGAGTTTTAACACTTTTTATTTTATGGCATTGCATTTTTAATTTGTATGAATAATCAATTAATCATAGTATATTAAAAAAATTCTATGTGCATGTATTCAAATTACATTGATGCAAGAAATAAATATATGCATAAAGGTATTATATTTCTGAAGTTTTTGAATGAGGATTTAGAATTTGGATTATTGTTTTCATTTTGAGTGTTATTTGCCTAATGTTTCAGTCCATGTAACCTTCAACCTTCTTCAGGTGAATCTTATTGAACTCTAGAATCTTTCTGTCAAATTCGGGAATCTACATAGAATTGTGAACAGAACGACTTATTTAATCCACAGGGGAAAACATTTTCTTGTTCTGTTAGCCATAACTGGGTAGTAGTTCTGAGTAATTCACAATTGTATTTTTTTAAAAGTTTCGCCCACACTGAAGATTGATTATTCAACCTTCAGAAGAGTGTAACTTACAACTGAATTTTACCAAATAATTTATTCACTAGGCCACGGGTTGTTGTGCAAATAACACTCAAGGTGAGAACAGTCATCCAAATAATACGGATGCAGGAAGGTGTCTTATAATTTTAAGCTATATTTAAATATTACATTTTCCATTTTGAATGAATTTCTTTTTCTTATTGCAGTGCATCAAAAAAAGTTTGGCATATGCAAAAAACAAAGGGGAACTGGGTTTTCCAAGAATCAGGTAGTCTTTCAGCTTTTAATTATTTATATTTTCTTTTTGTTTTTTGTCCTAAATGATTGGCGATTTATTTCTGACAGTATAGAGTATTTTATATATTAAGCTGCTCTTTTTTCTTTGATACCATTGTTTGTGTGGATAATATTACTAGACAAACAATTATTTAGTCTGTAAGGCTGGAAATAAGCAAAGAAACCAGAATGTGAAAAATGATGTTGCAGGGAGATATAGTTGCATTGTTAGTATAAGTTATCTTTTGAATGACTGTGAGTAGTAGTCATTCATTGCATTCATGAAAGTAAACTCCATATTGGTACCTTCATTAATCAAACTGTATTGTAGTAATAATAGTAATAGGGGGACACAAATTAAGGTTTATATTTTTGTTGGAATTTGTTTTCTTGTTCTGTCAGTCATGACAGAGTAGAAGTTTCTTGTGTTTGATAGTAATATCTACAGGGGAACACATAAGATAAAGAAAAATAAACATGGACATAATTATAATAATTAATTTAATGCTCAAACATTAATAGGAATGAAATGCAATGAAAATACAAATGAGGCATAAAATGTTTTTCTTTAGATGGAGTTCAAACATTGTTCATGTCATTTAACACAAATTTATGTTGATCATCAGTTTCACATTTAAATCTTCACTTCTCTGTTCACATAACTTTTTTATTCTATAGGAAACCATGTCTTGTTTCTTTACTGAATCAGCTCTTTCTTCACGACATCATGCTTCCAAAAACTTTTATTTAGCTTTCTTGTTTCTTAGTCAGTCATCTTTTTCTCTGATCTCTCTTCCTTGACATTGCAGTCTGAAGCCCAAACTCAACTATCCAACTCCACTTACTACTATTTTGTTAAGTCAAGTGAGAAGGAAACTGAAAGACAGCTATCACAGTCAGATAAGGCTGATCCACACAGCTTCCTCTCTCCTCTTCTTTTTTCTCTTGCCTGCCTGGTGGCATTAAAAAAGTCAGAGAGAAAGAAGCAGACAGCATGATTGGGTTTTAAGTGCTTTACTTTCCCTCTCTGTCCCTGTTGTCCAAGTAATGTAATGTTAGTGTAGATTGCAGCATTTTTGTTTGTATTCCAAGCCCCTTTTTGTTTTCTTGTTTATTTTTATTATTACTCCATTTCAAACTCGGTCATCCAACATTTTCCTTTCAAAATTCCTTATGTGCATGTTACAGCAAAACATCCTAACAGTAACATGTTTATATTTTCTATTAGGTATTATATCGCTTTTAATGCAAATAAGTAGCTAAATCAAAGTAAATATTATTAATTTTCCACCTATACTTATTTTTAAAATCTTTTGTTATCAGTAGTAATGTTTACCAAGTATTATGGGATATAATTTCATCAAAGAGTTTCTTCTATAAACATAAGGTTATCTAGTCATGTCATCTGAGCTAAATACCTCAAGTTGTATATTATTAAAATTTAAACTCGTGTTCAAATTTATTATGACTTTTACTGTAATATATACCTTCTCCTAATTTCATTTCAGTTACACTGTTTGGAGACATATTGCTTGCAATAAAATTCATCTTCCTGAAGATCTGGCTTGGCTGTAAGATTCTTTTTGTTTTATTATAATCTATGCTTTCTGAGTTAAACTATTGTTCTCTCTATAAAGAGATTTCTATGAATTTACCAAATGTTTCACACTATGCAAAGACAACAATAATGAGAAATACTTTAATATTAAAACTTTTTTAACAGGTATTATTTCATATAATGCTATGTAACATTACAGTGTTTTCTTTTTTATAATGTAACATTATGGTATTTTCTTTTTAGTTATAAAACGGTATTTTCTTTTTAACTTCAAAACATTATGGTCATTGATAAGAGCAGAAATCTTGTAAAGCAAGAAATAAGTCTGTTTGTTATTTAACCAAACAATAATGAATAGTGGATCAGTAAAATGCAAAACTGATTTTTATCTGTAATCAAGCTTCTCAATTACATTTTTCCTAATTTTGGGTAACGATACTCATTTTTGCATAAGTATATCAAAGAATTTTTACTTGAAACATGATTTTCGTCTGTGCCCTATCCTGTAACAGCGTCGGGTGATAAAATTGCAAATTCTAATATAAAAATATGATGTTTACATATTTCTTAAAATCTTTAGTAAAAATGTTATTCTCTCTTTTGCAGCTATTTTTCCACCTGCCATTTATTATCTGAAAATTGCAGTCCTGCCGAAAGGATAGAATGGAGCCAGTGTTTTGCAAAATGCTCAACAAGTCAGGATAAAGGTACATTTAAATCTTTTCATTTTGTTGTTTTTTTTTTTTGTGTTGTCCATCAAACAATTTTAAGAAAATAAACGTACATTAAACTTTGCCAGTTGAATAGCGATAAAACTGTTGGACATTCATGGCTTGAATTTGGTGAACAAGTCCAGTATGGACTGAACTTTATTTGTATTGAGCATGATTTGATTGTAAAAAGGATTTTGAATTTTATCAATGATTTCATGAGTGGCATTTTGTGGTAGTCACCCGATACAACCTCCATAACCATACCATGTCAAAGTAGCATTCACCCTCATCGAGTTGATCCGGCTTCTTATGAAGGAGGAAGATTCATGGGAATATCAAATTCACATGTGGTTCACAGTTGCTTATATATCCACTATACAACATACAGCATCTGGTATTCCCAAATGGTCATCCATCTAGTACTGACCAGGCTTACCATTGCTTAACTTCAGTGATCTAACAAAAACCGGTATTGATGTTGGCTTAGGGGTTGACTATCAGAGTGCAGAATCAAAAATGATTTTGGAACTGGGTTCGAATTTGTCAACCAGCAGAAATTAAAACTTCCTACATTGAAGATTACATAAGAATGAAACACTAGTGTCTATAGATAATAATAATAATAATAATAATAATAATCATAATAATAATAATGAAATATATATATATATATATATATATATATATATATATTAGTGGCCTGGCATGGCCACAGAGGTGACAACTGTAACAGCAAAACTGAAGCTGGCCTGCAGGATACTATGTATACAAATGTAGACAAATTTGAGCATATTTTATTGGTTTGAAAATATAGGTTCTTTTTTACCAATTATCATAAAATTTTAACCATAGAATAGTAACATAATCTTCAAAAAGCCTACAAATTTTCATGTATTTTCATCCCATAGCGCCAAAGATATGAGCATTTCAATATTCAATTTGGCTACAATGTAAATATATCCATGTATATATATATATATATATATATATATATCCTCAAAACTTTTGGCCTTGATGGAGGGGAGACTAAAACTTAGTGCTATGGTTTCAAATGATCTGAAATAACAACAAAGGGAGACTTGATTTCAAATATTTCTGATATTTTATATCTCCCTTCTTTTGGAAATAGAGTAGGATTATGAATATCTCCAGTATCAAATAATCCTTATACACTGCGAAATTTACTTTATGTATGAAAACCAAAGAAAGGAGATATAAAATATGAGAAATATTTGGAATCAAGTCTTCCCTTGCTGCTATTTCAGATTATTTGAAACCATAGTAGCAAGTTGATTCCAAATATTTGTTATATGTTATATATCTTTCCTCTTTTGAAAATAGGGTACGATTATGAATATCTCCAGTATCAAATAATCCTTATACACTGCGAAATTTACTTTATGTATGAAAACCAAAAAGGGGAGATATAACATATATGGCTGTAAAAACGTGGCAAAAATAGGCTCTAGCTGATGGATGATCTCCTTAATGTGTGATCTTAAGGGCAAATGTAACACATCCCATTACACAATTCAGGTCATTAGCTTTCCAACGAGACTTCATTTGTTAAATTCTGATCAATAATACAAGGGTCATTTGAAAAGTAAAGCCTCCTAGTTTTTCTTTTACGCAAAAAGTGGAACTATGAAGACGGAAGTGGTACTGTTAAAATGAGCAACCTTTTGTGCTACAGAATTTATTTTTCTACATAGACACTACCATTTTTAATGCACTTTAGCAGGAATTCAATGATGCATTTCTGCTTCTGACACACATCTATGACAGGGTTTGCTTTCTTAGAGTCTCACATCATCAATATCTGCAACAGAAAGATGAAACTTTTAGGTCAAGAATAGATAAGTTCAGTCGTCCTAACAATTAAATTTGCACTCCTCTTTGATCCATTTAGACAGAATAAAAAGAATAGAAGGCATTACTTGTAGATTGAATAAATTGAAATTAAGTTGCATTTTTATATGATGTCATATTCATAATCGGTTTAATGTTTCTGTTTCAGAAATCCTCAAAAATCATTTGACTGTGAACACCTACAAGTTTGTGCTTTACCTTTATATTCAACAATTCAACAAAGTCTCTTTGAAAGCTTCTTTAGTTGCTGGAGATGGGTATCCTTTATTTTAAACATGGAGATATATTATTGCATAATTTAACAAATTATATCATAAATCACATTCTATTTGTCTTGTCTACTAATCCTCATGAACATTCTTTCCATTTAAAATTGTTGTGTCAAGATGATTGTTTTTAAGGTTTATTACTTCCTTAATTCGTTGATCAAGATGGCCGACGAGTTCAGCTTACCATGATTCTGATAGCAAAATGAACAGGCGACTTAAGGTAAGAACATTTTCTTACATCATTTCACAATTCTTCACATCAAGTTGCTCTACTAAGACAAGTCTTGTCTATCTTGCTATTGCTCTTATAGCTAGGAAGAGAAGAGACTGGCTCATATCTTACCTAAAGCTATTAGAAATGGAAAGATTATTATACAGCTTCTTCCATTTCCAAAATAAATTTACGTTATCCTTCGTAACTTCATTTCCATAAAGTAGATACTTAAATATACTTAAACCTTTTTTTTTTTTTTTTTAAATAGGTTCTTGTTCAGCTATTTTCTTAAAAAGCGAAATTTTATTTCCAAGCAATTTTTACTGATTTCTATATTTAGTCCTATCGGTATTTTATCTTGAAAGAGACAGTATTTTTCTGCATCAATGTCAGGCTATAGAAAAATATATTGACTTCAAATGGCTTACAAAATTCATTATTTATTTTTAATAAACATATTAAAATTGTATTTATATACATGTCTTGCCAGCAAAAAAAATCATCACTTATATTTTTTGTGAGACTGCTTTTTGAGAGACAGACAGAGGATCTACACTGATATAATCATGATAATAACATTAACCATTTAGAACAGTGTTTTCCTAGAGAAACATACATGCTTAAAATTATGTTTATATTTATAGAGCGCCTAGCAGAAAACATCAAATGAGAGAGCTTCAAACAGAAAATCATATTTCAATATTAGGTTTCAGCAACCACATTTCTTTTTTTGGTGGGGGGTATAATAACAATAAATAATTAGTTTTCTAAATAATTTGGTTCAATTAAAAATTTAATAATCAAACAATACTGCACTAATTAAATAAACTTTCCAAATGATATTTATAAAAACATACAGCTTAGTTAACATAAATAAATTTAAAAAAAACATCCCATGGCAATGCTGGGTAGGTAGGGCTAGTACATTGTAAAGTATTCCCACTTTATATTAGCACATAGTAGCTGTATTAGTTAGTAGTAATTCATTTTGAAGCTTTCTTTGTTTTCTGAGCAAGGTAAGAATACTCATTTATAACTCTTGCAAATACTTTTTTCATATAAATGATTTGCATATTTAAATAACCTTGAGCCACACTGTAACTGGTACTACCAGATCAGGCTGTTTGAAAATACTGACTTCTTCACCTAAAATGCACCAAACATTGATGTTGTATTTTTATCCTTTCCTTTTTCAAAACTTAATCATGTTATGCAAAGTCAAAAAATATAAGCAGCAATTTTTGTCTACAAAACAACTAAACCAAACTCTATGAATATATATTTAAAGATATAAAGAAGTTGAAGCATAAACAGTCCTCCCAAATTACTGAATTCCACAGTAAATAACCTGAAAAGGGTTGATATGCTGTAAAACAAAACGACCAAACCAAACTCCATAAATAAATATTGGAAATACCTATTTAAAGTACTTAAAGCATTGTAATGTTTTTCCAAAATTACTGGAGTAGGTATAAAATAATCTGAAAAAGGGTTGATATGTCATAAAACAAAACAACCAAATAGCCATATTGTAAAAGAAAGAATTCCATGTTTAATTCAAAGAATTGCACCTGAAGACATTTTCATGTTCTTCCTTTCTTTCTAGGCAATGGATGAGCACAGTCATTTGGGTTTTGTCCAAAGCCATCTGATGGAGATGTTAGAACTTTTGATTGACCCAGGTTTGCATGACTTTTTTCATATTCTATACTATTTCATTGCTTTTCATTTGGGGGGTATATTTATATAAAGAAACAAATTAATTTTTATAAGAATATCATTATAGTTCATTTTTTTTTCACCCAATAACAAATGGGGGACATTTTTTGTTGCAATAATTGTATCATAAAAAGAATATGCACCATGGCATTTGAACGAAACCAAAAGTTTATTTTTCCTTTTACACCATTTTTTTTATTTCCTGTTATTTGGTAAACTAAATGAATACCACATGTTAAACAAACAAAAAAACAACAACTTTATTTTAATACATTTTTTTAAACAATATTTTATGTACAATATTTATTTTAATAATTAAATAAAGGAAAACTTTTTAAACATTTTTTATTTGCGAAAAAATGTTTTTATGGAAATTTTTAAAACTTTATTTTCAAATAAATAATTGAGCAAATGAAAATTTTTAGCAAAATAAAATTTTAAAAGTTTTGTAACTGTTTTTTGGATCAAATGGGGTTCGATTATGGGTTAATGTCCAAAAAGACACATTTTTCCTTAACACTACTTTTTTTATATCATAAACATAACAATGACATATATACACGTTTTGGTACTTCTGTATTATACAAACAAAAATAATATTGAATTTCACATAAAACAAATGGCACATACATAATTGTCATGTCACAAATAGTAATATATCCAAAAATTATGGAAAACAATAAGGTAAAAAAATAATTATTTATGAAAAACTGTTTTCAATAAAGTTTATATGGATAATTTTGTCCAACATTTTGAATTATTTTTATCATGACATAAGCAACAGAACTTAATTATCTCCCCTGTCAACTTATCTTATTTTTTAGTAAGCTTAAGGTAGTGATTTTGCTTCCTTTCACAAATTTTTTTTCATTAATAATTATTTTGTTTACTTCATTATTTTTCCATTATTTTTGTATATGTTATTATTTGAGACCTGACAATTACATGAGTGCCATTTTACACATTTTTTTTTCATTTGTATAATATAGAAGTACCAAAATGTGTATATATGTTGTTTTGCTCATGATTAAAAAAATACAAATAAATAAAATAAATAATATAATATACAAGCATCCACATGTTTTTGTAACTTTACCTTCACAGATTTATTATTATTTTTTAAAGTCAGTTCTTGTACAATATAAGGTATAGGTGAAAATCACATTCCAAGTTAAAACTCTTTGATATACTTACAGATGATGCAAAAATAAGTATCTTCACCAAAAATCTTTTAAAACTTATCTCGTAGAATTTTAATTAAAAATAAAAATCAGTTTTTGTATTTTGTGGATCCACCATTCATTATTACTTGGTTAAATGATAGACTGAATTATTCCCCTCCACCCCACCCCCGCTTGACCAGACTTACACTCTTATCAATGGTAGAGCAGCAAAATACGAGAAAACTGATTTTTATTTTAAATGAAGATTCTACTCGATAATTTTTTAATCCTTTGAAATGAAGTTTCGTAATTTGAGTATTCATTCTTTTCATGAGCTGTTATCTTCGTCTGCACAGTTGTCATTGTTTCATCACATTTTGGGGTCCATGGTGCAATCAATAGTGGCTTAAGTCTATAGTTTCAGGTGAGCATTGTCTGAAGATTGTCGTTTCTATCCTACCCAAGCAGGCCAGAGGATTATTTGTCGAAAATGTGAAAAAGTTCAGCACCTTAAATACCAAAACTTGATGATTATCATTAAGATAACTCTACCGATAAAAATCTGAAAGGGTTAAAGTGTAATGAATGAAAAACTTATTCAGGATTATATTTCTTACTGATGAAACAATCACCAAAATGTCCCCTCTCCACATGTCATTGAATGGCAGTAAAAAAAAAATCTATTGGACATTCATGATTGCAACTTAGTGGACAAGACAAACAATGACTAAAATTTATTTGTATTAAATATCATTGGATTGTGAATTTTATTAACGATTCCATGGGTAGTATTTCTTTGTGTGATCCTGTACCAAATAAAATTATGATGGAATACTTGAAAAGACCTTCTATATGCAAATAATTATGAAATGATTATTTGCATGTAATCTCCGCATTTTCTCTTTTAGCTTTCACATTTTCATGAGTGACGTTTCTGATAAAGAGGGAAGAATTTCTATTTTCTAAGTGAGAATCTATCCATTTCACACTCTGACTGGTTTTTGACCTTTAAGTTTTTTTTTTTTTTTTTTTTTTTTTTTTTTTAGCTTTGTACATCAAGTGGCTTTTTGCCTTGTCTGGAGCGATTTTCATTAAAAACAATTATTTTAAATCATTTTTTGATTACTTGTATTACTTATCATGATGTAAACATTGTAATGCTTTAGATATACAAAAGATTCGGCAGATCATCAAAGATCTGGGAAGGGGAAAAAACAAACTTTAATGTAAGTAAAATTTATACTCTAGTTGGGGACCAACCCTCATACACTGAGAGGAAGCTTCACATGCTTGCCCGCAGTATAATACATTGTAGTTTATATTGCACTGTAGAGAACCTACTGTTCATTTTATAAAATTATTTCGGTATAATAGTCTGAATTAATGTTTAAAATGCATTAGTCAAGTATCATGGTTTGTTTGTGCTCTAAACAGAAACATTCATTTCGAACACATCCTTGTCTTATCAAACAACCTACTGTTGATTCTATTTATCAAGCCCTTCTGTTTGTGTGGTGATAAAACTTCTGAAATCCACTTGTGATGTTAGGCTGTATAAGAGTGATAACTTAGGTCAAAATTAGACTATTCTTTTTATAATCATATTTTTTCAATTATTGATTTTCTATATTTATCATAGGATTCTGATATAAAACTTATCTAAGAATACTCCCAGACACATAAAGTACATTTGTGTGAAATTTAAAAAAATCAGCCCAACTGTT
Organism: Euprymna scolopes; assembly: GCF_053919585.1. Taxonomy (NCBI): domain Eukaryota; kingdom Metazoa; phylum Mollusca; class Cephalopoda; order Sepiida; family Sepiolidae; genus Euprymna; species Euprymna scolopes. The sequence goes on along the minus strand of NC_136482.1, from coordinate 102,697,716 downwards.
TCAGAATCTATAGGGAATTCTCTCTCTCTCTCTCTCTCCCACACATACAAACACAGACAAAGTTCCTTCTATATATAATTAGAGATCTTTACAGAATTTACGTACTATATTTAATTACGACAGTGTTAGAGACATAATCTAAATGAATAATCTGAATAAGAAAATACAAAGTTTTTTTTTTTAATTTATCATGCTAATATTACCATCAAAACAGTTCACTGTTGTTTAAATCAATAATACAACATAGTTTTTTTTTTTTTTTTAAATACTGTATACATAGTGGAGAGCAAAAACCCAAAGACAACTATTTGTATGTCTAATTTGTATAACAATATTTTAAACAGTTTGTAATAAATTAGTGTTTGGTGTTATTCATTTGTAATTGTATTAACCTATTTTTCTATATACATGCAATAGTTTTGTTGATAACAACAGTAATTCATTAAAGTAATTTAATAAAAAAAAAAGGGGATAAATTATCAAACCTTTCTTAAAATATTATGTTCATTAATTAATGTAAATGAAAATTTAGATTTTTTAAATTATGATAGATTTATATCAAAGAAATGCCATAAGTTATCCATTTTTAAAAAAATCGTTTTAAGCGTTGGGTGGCAGGTAATTTTTTTGTTTGTATAAATATGTAAACATATATATAATGCATATGATTTAATTGCTACTTTTTTTTTATTTTATGTGCTGTTTAGAAAACCGAACAGCTGCAGCGGCCACAATCAGTAGTAGCAGCCCTTGCCTTGGACGAGATCTTCAAGTCAGCCTTGACATCTTGGAAGCTTTGGGTTTCCTTATATCTGCTTCTGCTGATAAATGTCGGTGAGTTGAAGAGAAATGTAAACAGAAAAATTTCTTGATAATGTTCCATAATGGGATACATGATATGTGTCTTAGTTTTTTTTTAATTTGTTTTTTTTATTTTTGATAAGTATTTTGAATGGTCTAGACTCTATCAGTACTGCCTGATCAAAGCTGACTCAAGAAGCTTAACCTTTTGCCTCTTAAGCACCATATATAGTGATTTTTGTTTTGGCCTACAGTCTCTTTAATGGTCATTATGATATATCTCAGGACCTACGTGGACACCACAAGAAGTTATTTCACTGCTGATTTCAATTAAATCAGAGGAGGGCTGCTTTCTCCATCAGGATGCTGAATTTGAGAATAGACTTCCAAAAGAGGTGATAAATATGCCAACAACACAACCATTCAAGGTGAATTTGGACAGATGCTGGACTATTATATCCTCTTCTGTGTAAATTTTTACCACCTTTTCCTTTTCATTATTTTTTTATTTTTATTTTTTTTTAAAGCATGTTTGTTTTTAACATCTCCCATCTCTATTCATATAAAGTTAAGTATGCATATATGTTTGTATAGTTTTATCTACAGGATTCATATCTACCAATCATTATATTTGGAATACAGTTGCTTGGCATAAGGATGGATAATATTGTCTATATTTAATTTAATTCAATTCAGTTTTACACAAATCTCACTGCCGATTAAATATTTATTTGTAGATTTTTCTATATACATGCAATAGTTTTGTTGAATACCTTCAATTTTTATGTAATTTTAACAATAGGTATTAGATATTAACTAATAAATATTCCCCAGATTTAAGTTTCTTTTAAAGTACTTTAAAGGAGTTTTAAAGAGCATAATGTGATCAGAAGCTCTCATTTGAAAATTCAGATATTTCTGATATATATTAAATGATCCATAATCATCAGATACCAATAAAGCAAGATTCCCTGAATTTTTATTTCTTCTTAAGACTCCTTGAGCTTAAACCTTAAATTTGAGACATTTTCAAGATTGAAAATTATGTAATGGATTTTTGTCAAAACTTGAATAAGGATTCTAGACATAATGTTTAGTAGCATTATATATTTATTTTAATCTTTGTAAGGAAATATAAGTCATGCAAACCTGTTCTTTTCTGGAGATTAATTTTACCCGTCCTGTGACCATATCCTTCTAGTTTATCATACAATGTTATCTTTTCAGATTTTTAAAGTTGAAGCCAAATATGAAAGACACAAGTTGTGTCTTGACAGGATTAAACTAAAGAAGCCATTTTGTACCTCAATCTACAACAAAAGCCAGGTCAGCTTCTAGATTAGTTGCAAGGTAGTTTCAACTGATCCAAGCAAAATGGACGAGAAGCAACACCAGAATAGAGATTGATATCAGCAGCATAGATGTTAATTTCTTGAACAATATTCTCTGGAAGATGATTGATATAGAGAAGAAAGTGTTGGGCCTAGAATAGAGCTTAAGAAACACCTCAACTGGATCTAAAACATTTTACCTCTTATTTTCACACATTTAATGATGGAAACAAAATGAGTTTGCATAATGCAATTAAAGTCAGGTAATATTGGAATCCATCATTACAATTGCTGATGATTAGATACTTCCATGTCAAAAATATTACATAATCACATAGATATACCGGTTCTCATTAGGTCACGAAAGTTTAGCAATGTAGAGCCTGGTTAGTACTAGATGGGTGACTATTTTAAAATGCTAGGCGCTGTATGTCATCTTCCTATAACCAAAATATACATGTAACTGAGGACTGCTTGTGAATTCGATATTCCCTGTAAACTTCCTCCTTCAAAGGAAACCGGCATAGCCTGACTAGGGCTAACATCATACTAAGTATTACGAGTTCTTCATTTATTTTTAATGTCAAATGATGTATGTTGATAATTGTTTTCGTGTATGTGTACTTCATAATAGTAATAAATCAAATATACCAATCGAAAATGGTGTCCAATTTAAGGTGAATCTTTCAATGAACTCATTCATAAGTTGACAGGTCTTTAAGTGGATTTATTATTGCATAATGAATGGACCTATGTCAGATAGTGATTCCAGCAGTTAATGTTAATCTTGAGAAGGATCTAATTTAGTACAGATTGAAGTGACACAAAGTTTAAGAAATAAATCAGTTCCCAAGAAAAATAACAGGAAGAGACAACCTGAAGGTTAAATCTAAAGTAATGGGTCAAAGTAGAGTTAAACTTAAAAATAAAAAAACACAAAGAGATCTCAGTGGACATGACTCATCATGTCACGGATACCAAGAAGGACAGAAAAGTAAAAGTTTCAGATCATTCTGGTTATGGAAGTGTGCATAGATCAAATCACCAATAACGCTGTTTTAACAGAAAAGAAAACTTTGATAATCACCAAGAGCAAAATACCCCTTCAAGATTCTCATTCGCTGTATCCACCCATTTATCGCATGCATAAAGATTTTTAGAAATCTAAGAGGTTACATTCTGAAACAGTTCTACATCAATTTAGGGCTGAAACAATGCAGTAAATTTTACGTTTCAATTGATAATCTACTAGGGGAACCTTTGTTTTTATTTTATTCATTTGTAATCAATTGTAAATATTTTTATTTGATAGAACCATAATTGGACTTGCTGAGTTACTACAGTTGCCTGGTGTCAAATCAAAAGTCTCTTATTCAAAGGTATGAAATATTTTTAATTTCATTATCGTCTTCATATTTGGTTTAACATTGCTGGCATATGTTGGATGGCTTCTCGAATTGGATTTTTAAACTAACCTATCTCTGGCCAGATCTTTATTTTCTAACCCATATTGTAACCAAAAAGAGGCTAATCAGTCACCTATAGGTAATTTCTCCATCTACCGCATTTCTTTGCGTCTCACTAGCACTGAAAAGGATAAGCTGTCTACCTGTCAGACATGTGATGATACCAGGTCAAGGTGTGTAAAGATACTGACTTTCTGATGCACCAAACATTGATTTTATTGTTTTATTTTCCTTTCCCTTTGCAAAAACAATCAGGTTCTGCAAAGTCAAAAACAATAATTTTCTTCTACAAAATAACCAAATCAAACATCACGAATAAATATTTGAAGATATAAAAAACTTGAAGTTTAAAAACTGTTTGCAAAATTACTGAATTTGACATTAAATAACCTAAAAAGGGTTGATATACTGTAAAACTAAATAACTAAACAACCAAACTACCTGCCAAGCAGGTCAAGCAGACTACAAGGCACACTCCCTTAATCTTTTTTTATCTACACAAGACCAGATGGGCTATCGACCTATAAGTTTCACTTGACCAAGAATCTTCGTAACTGTTAAAAAAGTTATCTTTATTTTTGAGAAATGTAACTAATGTTATTCTAAGCTGTATTTTAAATTCACCCTTTCCCACCCAGGAAAGATAAAATTCTAAATTTGTTTTTAAATAAGAGAATTTTATTACTGATTATGTCAATGTCTGAACATTATGTTGTCCTTTTATTTTATGCTGAAAAGTTATCAGATTTTAAGCATGTTTACCTAAATTTAAAAAATTTCATTTGCTTTTTTCTATTTTGAGAAGATAAGAAAATACCAAGTTCATTCTGAGATAAGAGTTCTCTGAATTTTGATAATTCATCCATGTTTGGTCAACCATTAATTTTACAGGGTTTTAATACATTACCAGATGTGCACTTGATCCATTAGGTTACAGCCACTATTATTGTTTATTCTACTTTCATTTAATTAAAAAATTCATAAATGTTGGTTTATTTCTTACATAACTAAAAATAATAGGTCTCTTAACTTCTGTATTCTTATTTGCTGCTGCTTCTGCTTCTTCTTCTTCTTCTTCTTCTTCTTCTTATTATTATTATTATTATTATTATTATTATTTATACTCTTTCATACAAACCATCATCTGAAATTATTCACTGGTGTTCCCTGAAGGCTGAGTGACAACAAGTCTCCCCAGATTTCCAGTATTCTCCATCTCTTTCAATAACCTTTACAAATGACTTTGCATTATCGCAAAAGCTAGTTGCCATCGATTTCTTGCTAGCAATGACCATTGGTCTTCACTGGAGTTCGAGTGACAGTGAGCCTCCCTAAATTTTCAATACTCTTTGCACTCATCCAATGGAAGTTTGATTAGTGCTTTCCCTCCTCGGTTTTTCTATCCTCCTTAAATATTCACACCTGTTTTATGTGGTATTAGCGAAGTCTTGCACCTCTTTTCTTATATTTTTTATTTTATTTTTTTGTTTTTTGTTTTTTAGTGGTGGGGGAGGGAGATAGAAACAGTTTATAAGATTTTTTTTCAGTTTCATTTTCCTTGTGTTCATGTGGTGTTCCTTCCATTTATTTGTTTAACTTTTGTCGCAATTTTCATGTGCCTGGTTAGTATTTGTACATTATTATTATTGTTGTTGTTATAGACAAGCATTATTAATCTTTATTATTCTTATACAGAAATAGACTTATTATTTTGCCTTTTAATTTGCATATGTGTTTGTGGTATGTACAGATATACGTGTCTAAATTATCTGGCAACACTAAAACAAAAGTCACTATTTCTTTAAATGCTCACAGTGACATTCAGAAATAATAGAGTTTAAATCAACATAGAATTAGAGGAGTGAGAAAAATACAGAGATCACTAAGAGAAAGATGAGTAACCTTTTCAGTTATAAATTATGATTAATAAGAATAATTAAAACATAAGTTATAATTTAGCATGTATCTTGTGTTAGTGAAGCATATAAGTAAAATACTCGGGGAAACATTAACTCACATTTAGTATGATATCTGTTCTTAACCACAGATAACTGTTATATTGAGAACTTTTGATACTGGTAAAAAAAATTAAAATATTTTCATAACATGAACGAAGATTCTCATTGTAACTCTTAGAATTAGATTGTCAAATGATCCAGAAATTTAATGAAATGGTCCAGATATTTATGATAATCATCTTTCGTTTATGTTAGCTTTTTACATCAAGAGGCTTCACAATTTGTCTGGAGCGATTTTCATAAAAAGCATGTATTATTTTTTTTTTCTTTCCAATGTTATCTTCTTTATTAATATTATGCATATGTAAAATTTAATTGTTTTTTATGTTCTGGTTTGGTGTCTTGAACAGCTTACTTTGCCATTAAATTTTATTCTTTGTAATCAAGGAATTTTTTTCTTTTAATTATCAGGAAATGCTGAAAACCTGCATATATAAGAACCACATGTATTGGAGATAGTAAGATACTTAAAATACTGCACCAAGAGATATGATGATCATCATCATATTCATTTTAATGTTTGTTTCACATGTTGGCATGTGTTAGACAGCTTTTAGGAATTGATTTTCAATCTAACCTATCTTTGGTCAGGTTTTTATTTATCTCTTTTTCTTTCTTTCAAATCCATCTGTATCACTTCCTCCCATGTTTTCTTTGACTTTTTCCTGGCATCTAACCCAGCTACCACAACTGTTCTACATCTACTAACCCACACAGTATAATCCATTCTTTCAATGTGACCAAACCAACACAGTTTCCTGTTTTACACAGGCACATCCATATACTATTCACATTTAATCTTTCTCTAAGGTTATCAGATCTAAGCCTATATTTAAGCCTTGCATTACACATCCATCAAATCATTCTTATATTATTTCTCTCCATGCAATACATATCTTCAACCCTCACTGGCCAACTTTCACTTCCATACATCATCACACTGCTTACAGATATCTGAAAGACCGTCTTTTGTTTTGATTCTAAACAAATCTTATACAATACTTGGTTAAATAGTCAGTATTAGTTGTTTAAGCTTTCACAGTAGAACACTAGTTCTCATGAGGTCACTAAAGTTAAGTTACTTTGAGCTATGTCAGTAGTTAGATGGGTAACTATTTGGAATTATCAGAGGCTATAACTTTAAAAGTGAAATGGCTGGTAAACACTTTATCTAATATCTTGGACAAGATATCAATTAATGTCTTCCTTCTCCCCCTAGCTATGAAATAGTTAAACTAGACTTTCAAGCCTTGGTACAGTAATTAGTCAAGTAGAAAGAAAACTCCCTGAATCGGAAAAGTCTGAATTGCATGATGATGTTCCCTCTACACAGATCTGAATATTTCTTTCTTAGAACTGCTCACCTATGGAACACTGTTCTATTGGCTTGCTTCTTGACCGACTACGATATCGTTGCCTTTAAGTCCAGTATAAACAAGTTCAGAAAAGTCTGACGATGTTCATTCTTCACAGGTTTGAATGCTTCTGCCCACTTCCCCCAGCAACCTGCTTTTATGGTGCTTGGGCACACCTCAAAAAATGCGATTTTTTTTTTCAAGAACTGTTCAAGACTGTGGGCATTAAAAGACCACGATCACCATCTTGGATTTTTTGTTTTTCCTTCTCAGCCCGCACGACACAGACACGAGCACGGTTTTGTGGTAAGCCTTCTCTATTTTCCCCACACTTTCTGAAATAACACAAATTTCTCTGCTTATCTTGGTATTGTTTCCAGCCATTTGGAACCTTTCCCAGCCACTAGACTGTGATTCAAAATCAAGGGAAAGTGAGGTTAGGAATTGCACCTTTTCATTCTTCTTCTAAAAAGAGACCAGTCAAGTTGTATTGAAATGCTTCATTTAACATATCAAAATAAAGATTGATTTCTATTATATATTCTCTTATACTTTATTTCTTTTTATTGCAGACTTCTCAATCCGTTCCTATCCAATCTTTGTTTTATTGGCTTAAAGAAAATTTAATACCAAATCCCTTTGGTCCGTCCACTTGTGTCTATTCAGGGCGCCGACTTTCATGGCGAATGTTAGGTAAGTGACCTTTAAATTGGAAATGACCAATTTATGGATCTTTAATAACTTCATGAGTTGGCATTGGCCATTTATGCTGACAGACAATTCTCTTGAAATAAAACTAGTTTGTTTTCCTTAATTTGGCTGTTTGTTCATAAGAAGCTGAAATTATTTTTATACCTAATGTTTCAAAACAGATATTTTTATATATTTAAAAAAATAAATTTGGAAATAACTTATTTACCGGATTATTCCAACTTCTGTTCTCAGCTTAGTTGCTCCATTTGAAATTCGGTATAAATTGTTAAATTCCACAAAGATTTACTAGTTAAGATGCACTTAAGGATGATTGGAGGTCATATGAGTTAAAATGTGAAAATAATGACTAAGATAAGAATAGTAGTCTGAATTATCAAAATAATCTAAAATTATCGATTCCTATCACAAAAATTCCAAAATATGGTCCATTAATGATAAATTTCTTTAAAAAAGGTAAGACTGTTTATCCATTTGATTTGCTGTAAAAAAGAAAACTTTTCAACAAATGAATTGCTGATGTGTTGCCTGAAGGAGGTTCAGGAAACTGCTGCTAATCTTTACATCTAGACAGATTTCTTTCAAGATTTGGAGCATTTTTTTCAAGTGTGTTTACTCTGCCATGTTGCATTGTGGTGAGGCATGAGCTTGAAACATGTCTGGTTTCTAATAGCTTTGGCGTAACGATTGTGCAATGATCAGATGAATATGCAGCTGCAAACTGAAACAAAAGATTCTATTGTGCTTTATTGGTGACAATACGGATGCTTCATGCACTTCTCATCTCAGCTTGTTTGGCTATGTATAATATCCCACCTTTTGCATCAACTTCGTAATGGGTTTGGATATCCTGAGCTCTAAAGAGTGTAGCAGATCGAAAAAGTGGTTCAAGTGCATAAAAAGCGATATAACTACAGGCAACCTGACTGGACTACATGTAGAACAGGCATAAGCTATTACCTGGTCCTACCCTTGAATCAGAGACACTCACAGAACTCTAAATACCAAAACTAGATGACGAGAAAAAAGAAAACTGTTTGAGGGTTATGTAATGACAAAACAACACCAAGTGTAAATGATTTATTGTATATAATTAATTGAATATACGTTGCTATTTTTACCTATAACTGGGGGGAAATTGTGGGTTTGTACCTTTCCCAATAATATTAAAAGCCACAATAGATCTGATAGAATTTTTACTTGACATAGCCAATTACAAATGCTTCAACAATTAAGCCAAAATACATATCTCTCTCTATATATGTATATATTCAAAGAATTTAATGAATTTACTGATAAAATTTCAACTCATATGTTATATCTGAAGAATAACTACTTTTATACATGAATTTGATTAGAATAATGGATAGCATTGCATACTACAGAATCAACTAAGCTGAATTAAAATCCTATTGGCTGTATTGTGTTCACTATAATGCTGAGAATTTCTCTAACTATTGATCACATAGTGTCACATACCAATTTAATCAATTTAAAACCATTCTTTAGAATGCATGTGCATCATTCAAATCAATATTTTCTGTTGCTACACATGCATTTTACAATTGCTTGCTGGTTTTTATCTTAAACAGAAAGTAGCAGGAATGTTTTATTTTTTTCAGAATAATTATGCAATTGATTATGCTAGTCACTTTTAGAGAACGGAGAATTTATTCAAGTTACACTGGTGTTACCAGATCAGGCTGTCTAATGCACCTACATTGAATTTCTGTTTTTGTTTTCTATTCTCTTTTTGTAAAACTTAAATATGTTCTACAAAAACACCAGCCCCCTTCCCCTCCCTCCCCTCCCCCCACTTCCTTACTGGCTTCCTAAGTTAAAACAGTCCAGCGAATAATACTACAACCTTTTTCCTTCGCAAAACTCAATTATTTTCTGCAAGGCCGAGAATGAAAACAACAATCCACCAAGAACACCAAACCAATCCTTATGAATAAGAAAGGAAATAATAAAAACAACCAAACTAAAATCCAAGAATGCTTATTTGAAAAAATAAACCAGATTTCGCTAGACCCCATCGGCGGGGCATCAAAATATGTCGACTGTATCTGTAGAGAGTAGAAGTCCCTCAATGAGGCTACCTGTTGGCCGTAGGTAGCAACCCGTAATGTCTTGGAACGGGATCCTGGTGGTTGAGCAGTCCATGACTAGGGGGGAAAAAAAGTTTTGGCCCTGCAACACACCACTTCGACATTTACCTTGACTAGACAGGAGATCGGAAAGGCCTGATACGATCAATCGGCTAGTCATGCCAAGCTCTAACACTTATACTGGCAAATGTTAATTACAACATTAAAAAAAAAAAAAGATCACGTCTAAAGATAATACAATATCTTACTCTTACTACAAACACAGCAAACCAAATAAGTGTTAGAAGGCGATGACAAGGGTCAATCAATTGCTGAGATAAAACCACACAACAGTTTCCTACCCAATGTTTCTATTAAACTGGGAAAATGAAACTAAAGGAGGAATCAGGAAGTGATAGCACAAACTCAACCGATTGAGTATATCTTTTTTGTATCCTTGGGATGAAACGGCGAATGGGTTTCCCAACTAAAAAAAATTTCGATAAATATAAAAACAGTAGAGCTAAAGTTTGCAAAACCATTAAAGAATCAAAGCGAACATCATGGAAAAACTATGTATCAAAAATAAATACAAATGCAAAAAGTAAAACGGTCTGGGACATGATCCGAAAAATCTCAGGGAAAAGTAACAGCAACCCTACTAAACATCTGACCTATAATAACCAAAAAATTACTAGCAAGAAAGAAATGGTAAATTGTCTTGCTGAAACTTTTGCAAAAAAACTCCTCCTCCAAAAACTCTAACAAAAAATTCCAAATTATTAAGGAAAAAGCAGAAAAGGAAAAACTCCAGTTTCAGACAAATAATACAGAAAAATACAATTAGCCATTCCCTAAGCAAAGCTCATGACTTAGCTGTTGGCCATGATCAAATCCACTATCAATTCATAAAACAACTTCTTGATACATCTATAGATTACCTACTACAAATATTTAATGATATTTGGGAAAGTGGCAACATCCCTGAAATATGGAGGCAGGCCATTGTAATCCCTATACCTAAATCATCAAAGGACTCTACAAATCCCATAAATTACCGACCATAGCACTCACTAGCTGTATTTCCAAAATAATGGAAAGAATGATTAACAGCAAATTAGTATGGTACCTTGAGACAAATAATCTGATTACAGATTATCAGTCAGGATTTAGGAATGAAAGAAGCCCCATGGACCACCTGATTCGGCTAGAAACCATCAGAGAAGTCTTTATCAAGAAAGCACATCTTACAGCAATCTTTTTCGATATTGAAAAAGCATACAACTCAGCATGGAGGGATGGCCTTATAAAAGATCTGCAAGAACTAGGATTAAAAGGAAGAATGCCCATTTTTATCACAAATTTTATAAATGATAAACAATTTAATGTACGATTAGGTGATACCAACAATGAGCCCAGATAGACATTGCATCAGTAAAAAGCAAGAAACAGGTGTACCACAAGGAAGCATCCTGTCTGTCACACTTTTGAGCATTAAAATAAATAACACCGTTAAAAATATAAATGTAGGAACAGAATGTGCTCTCTATGTGGATGATTTCCTGATCTGTTATAGATCAAAATATATTCCAAGAATAGAACGCCATGTCTAGAACTGTGTCTAAACAAAATAAATGAATGGACAACAAAAAAATGGGTTTAAATTTTCAAAAGAAAAAAGAAAACCTACCCAGTGGAAAGCTTATATATAGAAACAGATGAACCCTCATTGTCACTTAGAAGAGAAAAACTAGGACTACAATATTATACAAAATTGGCTTCATGTCCAACTAATCCTGCCTATAAATGTGTCTTCCACCCCCAATACAAAAACCTCTTTGATAGAAAAGAAAATGCTATAAAACCATTTAGCCTACGTATGGAAGAATCCATAAATAAAGCCCAGATAGACATTGCAACAATACACAAATCTGTAAAACTTAAATACCCCCCCCTGGCTGACAAAGCAACCAAAAATATCAGACCTAATTAAGTATCCTAAAACAAAAACCAATCCAATCATATATCAAGAAAAATTCCAAATAATTAAAGATAAGTATTCCAAACACTTAACAATTTATACAGACGGTTCAAAAGATGGAGACAATGTTGGATGTGCAGCCATACACAACAAAACAATCCTAATCAAAAGATTACCAGACAAAGCATCCATCTACAGTGCCGAAGTACCAGCCATTGATATGCCACTCGATCTTATAGAATCTTCTAAAGATAAAAATTTCATTATCTGTTCAGATGCTAAATCAGTACTCAAAACACTGGAAAACAAGAAACCAACGAACCCAATAATCACCAAAACCCTAAATAAATTTGATGATATTCCTAGCAATAAAAACATCCTTTTTGTTGAATACCCAGTCATATCAACATAAAGGGTAATAACAGAGCTGACAAAGCAGCGAAAGCAGCATTAAATTTGACCCCAACCAAAGATAAGATCCATCATACCTACCTAAAACAAATCATTAACAAATATATTAGAAACACATGGCAAGAGTCGTGGAACTCCTGTACTAAAACCAAGCTATACCAAATCAAGGAAACCATATGAAAACAGAAACCAAACAAAAGAATGACCAGAAAGGAGGAAGTTATAATAACAAGACTCTGAATAGGCCATACCTCTATAACACACTCCTACCTACTCAAAAAAGAAGCCCCACTCTGCATACCCTGCCAGGAACCATACACCATCAATCATATATTAACAAGATGTGAAGACTTGAAAACAAACCGACTAAATCTATATAATGAAAAAACTGTAAAGAGCATATTCACTCATGACCCAACTACCCTTCTCAAATAGTTGAAGATAACAGGGTTACTCAACAAAATTAAAAAAAATATATATATATATATCTTATCTAACTATATAAACATAGACACTGAACACTGGATACTTACAAAATTATCTTATAACAAGCATTTAGGTCCTTCAGAGCAACTTATAACTATTAATGTATATGAAAAAAAAAGACTCTGGCATTAAATGACCACATATGTTGATCTGCTGTAAAACCAACCAATCAATCAATCATATTCAAGTTACACGTCAACAATTAAGTTACAATTAAACATTGTTGATAATCACATCAGCAGATATTATGATTACTTCATGGCAGTAAAAATAAAGAAAGAGAGAAAAACAAATATGGTAAGCCAATTGTTCATTATATTACAGTTTCCATTAAACCATATTTAACGCTTCTCATAAGCATTTCTACTAAAATTCCCAGACATGTTTTTTCACAACTCTATATCATACAGCTGATGTCATATCTTCCAACATACCATCGGCTTCCTTTTCTTAAATCCTGGCTTAAACAGTCAGGATAAACTCTTTAATCTCTTATTTACAGCACTTCCTGCCTAAGCACTATTATGTATGAGCTAATAGATAACATATTTACTTTGATAATTGATTTACTTTGCAATTGATCCAAACCGTATTTCACTTCAGTTCATTTTTCTAATTTGCAGGAGAAGATCCACGAAATGATAGCAATTTTAAACGAGGTCGAATTGCCACAAATGCTCACATTGTATCTAAAGAAGCAATAAAAGGGTGAGTTTATCTGGTCGGCATTTTCTTAACATAATAATTTGCACGAGAGCACAAGCATTTAGGTCCTTCAGAGCAAGTTGTAAGCCATTATAATCAATCCATGCTAGACATCAATCTTCAAATTTCAGTTACTTTGGATTATTTTAAAGAGATTGGAGGGGCATAATATGAACATGATTTTAGATTTTCATTAAACACCCACAAAGTAAAATTTCCTGAATTTGAATTTTTTAAGGCCACTTAAGTTTGTTTTAAATTTTAGATATTTTATAGAATCAAAATTATAAAATGAATTTTGATCGACATTGAGGAAAAAGAAAGAGTAAAACAAAAAAAAATTGTTTTTATGTCTGATGAAGAGGTATGTTGTAAAAACCAAGTTGGTCTTAAATAAACAAATAATTGACTTTGTTTCGACAATGTATGTCATCAGGTCTAGAAAGAGTTGGTGATTTTTTTTTTTCTTTCCTCATGGTATGGTGCTGCTAGAGGGTTAAAGTTTTTGGATCATCAAGGCTAAGTTGATTTTAAATAAATAAATACTTATTTAAAAAATAAAAGATTGTGCATTATATTGGCTTTATATATATTCTAGAAGGGATACCCAGCGTTTGCCAGGGTCGACATGAAGTTCGGTTTCGTCACACCTGCTAACTAAGAATATTGAGCAGTTTTTCATTATTATATGTCAACTCTATCGTTACCCAACAAAAATTTAAAAAATAAAAGAACGAATGAAAACACGAAAATGTAAACCCCCCCCCCGAAAAAGAAGTATGTGACGAACTCTCCACCAGATATTTTGGCATAAGGGATATGAAGAGAAGTTATTCTCTGGATATTGAGCACCTTTTTATGACTATATTCCAGTTCAAGCAAATTTCTTTTATGCTACCTTAGTCTAGAAAGATTTGTCTTTATGGTCTTTTGCAAGGAAAACAAACTGTAAATAATTCAATTTCAAAAATACCAAAGTAGAATTTGTGTTAACCGAATGTTTATGTTATAAAAATAATGAGTTAGGACTTATTGCCTTATTAAAAGAAAAAAAATTAGTTACAATGTCTAAAAAATGTGAAGAAAAAAAAAACTGGTAAAAAAAACATAAATGAAAGTTTTTTCGTTTTAAATAAAGAATCGTAATTGAATTGTTTGTTTATTTTAAAATAAAAATTCACTGAACCACAACGTTAATTGCGAAATCACGAAAATTATTTTATTTAAACTAATTCCAAAAATAATGCTTGAACGTTTTTAGTTTTAATATCTGCTGAAAAAGAAAACAAAAAGAACAAAGTTCGTGTCCAAGGGAAATAACTCAAACCAGTTCATAAAGAAAATCGATGTCGGTAAAAATAAATTAAATTAAATATCTTATCAATATAAATCAAATTTAAACAATAAACTTGAATAGAACACTTAAAATAATTCTCTCACTATAAACAATAACTAATACACCACTATTTAATAAAGTCGATTTTCCTTAATGTAATATGCAAAGAACGTCACCTCTTTAATCTTATATTTTGCAATAATCATAGTATATACGGGAATGAATAATATGATAAAGTAATGGATTTTTGTATATATTAATCAACTTGTGAACAAACAAACAAACACAGGAATATGGATTTATATAAGAAAAATTAAAATTTTGTAAATTAGAATTTACAATATTCATTATTCGACACAAGGGATACAGGTTGAAAATGAAAAGCATCTGTAAAAATTGTGCACAATTACAGATAAACACAAAATAATGATGTGGCTGATAATGCGTAAAATGTTGGTGATTTTACACATAAATATGGGCATCCCTATTGACCAAAGATAGTTTTGTATCAGAACAGATACTATATTTTCCTTAACCAAAAGCCAAGAATGGGTTTATTGATTATAACTTATTGAATTTTTGTATAAGCACGTCTTCCCTTTAACTATATTATTTCTGAATGTTTTTAATATTAATCTTTTGTGAATAATTCAAATGAATGTTTTTTCATTACCAGGAACAAGGTCATCTTCATGAGTCAAGTAAGCAAACAAACTATTGCCAGGGTAATTATTACATTTCTCGTTTTCTTTTTCAATCTATTTATTATCATTATGAATTAAAATTAGCTGTAACTTTTAAAGATAAAGAAACTATTGGAATTGAAAAGATACTCATAGATTGATTAATGATTGTCTTCCTTATCCCTATAAAGAATGAATGGATTCGTCAAACGATACACCCAATGGTACTTGTACAGTTTAATCAAGACATTAAAAATTAAAATATCGAAAAAAAGGTTATATTGTACGTATCCGTTATGGAACGAGTTCTCTGAAAAAAAAATTTCACTTAATTTCATCAAGTAAGTAAGTAAGGAAGAAAAGCTAGTATTAAAGATGGGAGGGAGTGTCTGTGTTTTAACTGGAGTTATCTCCCCGTGGTATGTTCAAAAATTCCATAATGGCTGACTTCAACACGCTCTCATAAAAACATGTTTTTTCACTGTAAAAAAACTATTTGATCAAATTAAGTGAAATTTTTTTTTTGAGATCTTCAGTCCAAAACTGATACGTACAATATAACCTTTTTTTTTTTTTATATTTTCATCTTTTAATGTCTTGATTAAACTGTACAAGTACCTACCCAATCAATGCATTTTTAGGTCCACGTGAGCCACTCTATATAAACTGAAATGTTTAGTCCTCTTCCTTTTTTTTTCTTTTCTTTTCTTCACATTTTCAATACTAAACAGTTAAAGTCAGTTTGACTGCATTACAGCAAGAGCTCTCAGAAGTCTGCCACAAGTAACTAATCCTTTTTTCTAGTTTTCCTTCATATGGTTTATGTTGGTCTGACTGCATTATGCTAAAAGCCCTTAGAAGGCAATTACACATGGCCAATCCTCATTTTCCAGTTTCTCTACTGTGGTTAATGTTGGTTTGTCTGTATTTTCTTCCATGACTAAAAGAGCAATCATTGGAATAAGCTTGCACACCTGTTAATTGAACACTGTCCACTAAGATAAGTTTTTGTGAAAATATGTATTCACAACCCCATATGAAAATTTAGATGAATCCTTCGATTTCTGGACTTCTGCCATCTTGTGCAAACCTACTTTCCAGTCAGATTCAAGGGCATTTTTTGGAGAAAGAGGAAGTGTCTTATGTGGCAGGAAATATAGTAATCAAACTTGTTTTAATTATATACTTGTAATTGAATTTTTTTTAATTTTCATTGTAATTGATTTGTATTGAGTTCAGTATTAATTATGAAAGGGTGGAATAATAAAATTCTCGCCATAGAAAAGACAACATGATTCCATTTCTGTTTGATGAAAACCGGTTTCCTTTTTTTTTGTTGCAGACTATCGACTAGTTGGCCAGTTGTGTACAAATCCCAAGAGCGATAGGAGTCTTCTATCATGCCTGAAAGTGACACAATGTTCAACGAGCGAGATCAGAGATGCATTGCTGTACAACTCATGCTCTTTACCGATCCAAGTTATGACAACAAGACCATTGCAAGCACCCTCAAAATGCAAATTCAGACGGTTCAGCGCTTGAGGGTAAAGCTCAACAAAGTTTCTGGCCACGGTTATGGTCTTTCGTGTGGTTTCAAGTGAGGGCCCCATCATACTACCTTTCATCTTCCAATTTAGATTGAAAATCAACACCAAAGTGTACCAAATGTGATCTTCTGGTGCAATCAGGTGACTGCTGGCAGACCCTGGGTATGGCAGCAGGACCAGGTGTCGGCCCACAAGTCCAAAGAGATTCAGGCTTGGCTTCAGAAGGAGTGCTATGACTTTATACCCTTTTCTCACTGGCGCCCCTCCTCCCCCAACCTGAACCTGTTGGACTACTTTGTTTGGCCATACATCGAGAACATCACCAACATGACCTCCCACAACACCAAAGCTAGCTTGATCACTACCATTTGCCAAGTATTCGCCAAGCTCCTACCAGCGCTTGTGAAGAATGCATGCTCCCAGTTCTGGACCCGTATTGAGGCAGTGATTGAGGCTGAAGGTGGCTATATTGAATAGATGTCAGCTCTACTACATAAATTTGTTTTTGTTGTTTTCGTTAGGGTGACAAGTTTATCATTCCACTCTGTATATTTTGATTTATTAGAAGTTAATTTTTTTTTTCTTCCAGAGTTCTGCTACACTTGAAAATAGTAATCTCAAAATACATCGATGTCATGGCTCTAATTTATATCTCTTGGCACCTTTGAGGTAAGAATTTCTTTGCTTTTCTACTCTAATATCATTGTCATATTTAGTTTAACACCTATTTTACGTGTTGGACGGCTTTTAAAAATTAACTTTAAAAACTAACTGATCTATTGCTTGCTCTTTGTTTATCGCTCTTTCTTTCAATTCTATCCTTATCATTTCCTCTCGCATTTTCTTTGGCCTTTTTTTGCCAACTATTCTGTTGCCTTAGCTGTTTTATATCTGTGAACGCAAAAAATTTAATCCATTCTTTCAACGTAACCATACTGACAGTCTCCTGTTCTACACACATTTTCCTGTATTGTAAATTCTCTACATTATCAAACCTAGTGCTACCAGATCAGCCTGTGTGATGATACTTGTTTCCTGATCTAACATGCATCGAGCATTAATGTTTATTTTCCTTTCCCTTTGCAAAATCAAAAACAAAAAACATTTTTCCTCTACAAAAACTAAATACCATGAATAAATATTTGAAGATATAATTAACTTTAAGCATAAAAACTTTTCCAAAATTACTGGATTTGGCTTAAAAATAATATGAAAAGAGTTAATATCCCATAAAACAAAACAACTAAACTACATTTTCAAATATTGAATAACTTAAATTATTAAAAATAATTTTAATTGAAAAATATATACATATATAAAAGTGTTCCTATTTTTTATTCCATCCAAATGGATCAGAGGGTATTACAAATGGCATTGATTTATGATGACTGAACTTACACATTCATGATCTGAAAGTTTCATCTCTTTGTTGCAGATATTGACAGTGTGTGACTCTAAGAAAACAACACCTGTCATGGATGTGCGTCAGAAACAGAGATGAATCATTGAATTCTTGGCAAAAATGCATTGAATGGTGATGACTATGTAGAAAAATAAATTCTGATGCACAAAAGCTTGCTCATTTGAATGATACTATGTCCATATTTGTAGCTGTTCAACATTTTGAGTTAAAAAAAATAAAAGCCTTTACTTTTGGAACGATCCTTATTAGTGGCCTGGCTAGGCCACAGGGAAGGCAATCAAGCAAAAAAAAAACCATTAGCAAAATTCATTTCAAAGCAGCAAAACTGAAGTTGGCTTGCCAGGACACTATATATACAAATGTAGGCAAATTTAGGCATATTTTATTGGTTTGAAAATATAGGTTCTTTTATTACCAATTGTCATAAAATTTTAACCATAGAATAGTATTATAATCTTCAAAAAGCCTGCAAATTTTCATGTCATTTCATCCATAGAACTAAAGACATAAGCATTTCAATATTCAATTTGGCTATGAGTATAGATATATTCATATATATATATATATATATATATTTCCCCAAAACCTCTGGTCTTCATAAAGGAAAGTAAAACTTGCTGCTATAGTTTCAAATGATCTGAAATAACAGTAGGGGGAGATTTGATTCCAAATATTTCTCATATGTTATCTCTCCTCTCTTTTGGAAATGGTGTATGATTATTAATATCTCAAATAATAATCAAATATCAAATAATCCTTATACACTGAAAATTTATGTGTAGAGCCCAAAGAGGGGAGATATAACATATGAGAAATATTTGGAATCAAGTCTCCCCTTGCTGTTATTTCAGATCATTTGAAACCATAGCAGCAAGTTTTTGTCTCTCCTCCATCAAAGTCAGAGATTTTAGGGAAATATCAGATATTTTGTAATTTATATGCAAAACTAGAAAAACAAACGACTATGATTGAAACATTAGTAAGGGTGCAGTATCTTTTTACCCTCAAAAAATCCTTTAAAGTTACCACCATTATTTTGATCTATATCAATGATCTTTCAAAACACATACTTAGATCATTCGTAGACATTTATGCTGACACATCTATGGCAACATATCAAAGGCAATAAATGACCAAGTTCTCTAATTTTCTCTCCTCTGATCGTGAGCACATAGTACAATGGGGAAAGAGGTGGCTGGTTACTTTTAATGCATCTAAAACCAAGCTTCTATCTTTACATCATCAATGCTCTGATCCCCATCTGGCATCAATTTAAATGAATGGCTCTCATCTTGGGGAGGCTCCAGGTTTCGACAAGCATTTGGGCTTGACCTTTACTCCTGAAGACGAATGCGTGTTCGAGATAAGTGTATTTTAATTTTTTGTTTAATTTCTAATATTAATAATTACATTCTATTTCAGTACTTAATTTATATTTTTATCTCCTGATTGTTTTATTTTATGATAGCGTTTTCTCGTCATAAATGTTTATTATATCTACCAAGTTGATCTTAAGGATAGCATACTCAACCATTTTATATTTCTTTCAGACCCCCCCCCCCTCAATTTCTGTTTTTTTTTTTTTTCTTTTTTTTTTTTTGTTAATTTTCTTATAACGGCACTAGTTGAATTTCAGAAGCCCCCCCCCCCTGTTCTCTTATATCGCAATTTCTTAAACGCCACTCTCAAAAATTCAGAAAGAAATCACGTTTTGTTTTAACGGTGAATTGAAAAAAAAAAAATCTTTCGGGACGCTGATATAAAAACTAAGTCTTTTCAAATCAGTTTGCACTCTGAAGACGAATGCGTGTTCGAGATAAGTGTATTTTAATTTTTTGTTTAATTTCTAATATTAATAATTACATTCTATTTCAGTACTTAATTTATATTTTTATCTCCTGATTGTTTGATTTAATGATAGCGTTTTCTCGTCATAAATGTTTATTATATCTACCATGTTGATTGTATGAACAGATTAGGAAATTGTATTCATTGTTAATTCGTGAGAGGTGAATCTATCACCATACGTTCCCTTTAAAAAACACGCCAGTTGGACTTTTATTAAGTACAATAAGGAGAGTAGAGAACGTTTTGTGGAAGCGTTGTCGGCAGCTCTAGTTACTCTCGCTTCACTTATTTTGTCACTCAGTCCTCATTTTTTTAATGAGTGATTTTTCTGACAAAGGGAGAAGAAAAAGCTGTATTCTAGGTTGGCAGTATTTTGCGTGAACAGTCGGCAAAGATGGCGGAAATATTTCGTTTCTATGTCTATCCTTGTAGCCATGTCACTAGTAAGGGTGCTGGAGGTAAACGTTTTGTCTGGGCTGACGTTATCCGCCTGATAGTCAGGGACCCGAACCTTGGATTAACCACTAAGGAGGCTGTCCTATCAGCAGGTGCAAAGTACTGGGGCTGCTGTATTGCCATTTGGTGAATGGATTCTGGACCATGCAGTAGTCTCTGGTGGGGCCTCTCGATGCCATATTAGTGGGTAATTGTTACGGCTTTATCTTATCATGTGCTACAAAAAAAAAAATTCTTCGTTACTTTTCTCTCTTTGTTTTCCCCTCTCTGTCCTGCTCTAAGCAAATCTGACGACCTAGTCCACAAACTCCAAAATTCCATCATGACAAGTTTCAATAACAAATACACGATTAAACCCGGATCTGAAACTTCCAACGTAGACCCCCACTACCATGTCTCCTTCTCCAACATCAGGGGTCTACGTTCTAACCTTCCAGAGGTTGAAGCCCAATTACAGGAGACTAAACCAGACCTTTTCTTTTTATGTGAAACTGGAATTGGACAGACTATTTCCCTAAATGAGTTCGTAATTAAAGGATACTCTAACCTAACTTCCAAAACTGACCCCCAAGATCGCCATGGGCATGGAATAGGTGCCTATATAAAAGATGGCTTTCCATGTGGTAGGGACATCTCCAGAGAAGATCCTAACTTGCCCTATATGTGCTTCCGAGTAGCACTAGCTCACACTACGGCATTTATATTTACTCTCTATCGCCCCCATAATAGCGGAGTTACTATCTTTAAAAGCATATCTGAGAAAATTGACCAAGTTCTATTAGCATATCCTTCAGCTAACATTCACGTATGTGGAGACTTCAATGTTCACAACGTGGAATGGTTGACCCACTCAAACAAGACCGATGATGAGGGGAGATTCTGTCATGATTTCTCCATTGCATATGACCTCACTCAGATTGTTCACGAACCCACCCGTGTGCCCGACAATGACGGCCAGTATGAAAGTCTCCTAGACCTCTTTCTCACAACTTGCCCTGAACTATGTTCAGTTTCCATTCTGTCTCCTCTTGGATCTTCTGACCACTCAGTGGTATCAATTAAGATAAAAATGAAATGTAATAAGTCCTCTGACGTACCTCTCCATCGTACAGTATATCGATACACTATGGCTGACTGGGATAGTTTCCGTACATTTATATCTGATCTTCCTCTGCGTTCCATGTTTAAAAAGGATGTGTCTTCTATAGTATCAGACCTGACAGAATGGTTAATTGTAGGTATAGACAATTTCATACCCTTGAAAAAGTTCCAGCAAAAACCTAACAGCCAGCCATGGTTTTCTCCAGAATGTGCTGCTGCTATTGCGCACAGAAATCACTTTTTCCACTGCTTCCAACGTAATAGATGTATGGAAACTAAAGCCGCTTTCAGGACTGCCAGCAACCATTGTAAGAAAGTAATAAAGAACGCAAGAGAGTTGTATGCTCAGTCCGTCAAGTCCAAAGTAGCTGAGCAGCGGCTTGGTTCCCACCAGTTTTGGCAAATTGCAAACAGAATCTTGAACAGAAGTGTGTGCTCCATCCCAACTATCATCAATGGACCTGAGGTAATCTCGTCAGCATCAGACAAAGCCAAACTCTTTGCCAAGAACTTTGCAGCTAATTCGACCCTTTGCGACCAAGGCTGCCAACCCCCAATATTTCCTCCTGTATCAGAAAATACACTATGTGATATACAAATATCTGTATGTGATGTTGCCAAGCTAATCAAAAACCTTGATTCCAGTAAAGCAACCGGCCCTGATGATATTCCAATTATAGTACTCAAAAATCTTCAACCAGAACTAGCACCCATACTTACAAAACTGTTTAAACGTTGTCTTAAGGAGAATTGCTTCCCATCACCCTGGAAAATCTCATCAGTATGCCCTGTATTTAAGAATTCAGGTGATCGTTCATCCCCCTCTCAATACAGGCCAATAAGTCTCCTGTGTGTCATGAGTAAGTTGCTGGAATCTGTGTTAAATAGAGAAGTAATCAACCATCTCAGCATAAATAACCTTCTTAGTGACACACAATATGGTTTCCGTTCTGCTAGATCTACAGCAGATGTGCTTACAGTTATATCTCATAGGATTAGCGAATCTCTCGACAGAGGCAACCTTTCTAGGGCAATTGCTCTTGACATATCAAAGGCCTTTGATAGGGTATGGCATAAAGGTTTACTTCACAAGATCTCCAGCTATGGTATAGCTGGAAATGTCTTCTCAATTATTAAATCATTTCTCTCTGATAGGTTCATAAGAGTAGTAGTTGATGGGCAAAAATCAGAAGCTCACAGTATAAATGCTGGAGTCCCTCAGGGGTCGATCCTGGGCCCAACTCTTTTCCTGATCTACATTAATGATCTTCCAAATCACATCCTTACATCATTCGTAGACATTTTTGCTGATGACACTACCATCTATGGTAGCACATCTAAGACAGTAAACGACCAAGTTCTCTCCAATTCTCTCTCCTCTGATCTTGATCACCTTGTACAATGGGGAAAGGAGTGGCTGGTTACTTTTAATGCATCTAAAACCAAGCTTCTATCTTTACATCATCAACGTTCTGATCCACATCTGGCATCAATTGAAATGAATGGCTCTCGTCTTGGGGAGGCCTCAAGTTTTGACAGGCTTCTGGGCTTGACCTTTACTCCTGATCTTAAATGGAATACGTACATCAAATCTGTTGCCAAGGCCGCTGGAAAAATGGTCGGATCCTTCTATCGATCCAGTAGATATCTCACTGCTGATGCAATTCTCTATCTATATAAGAGCCAGATACGTCCAAGGATGGAGTACTGTTGCCACATATGGGCAGGAGCTGCTAGAAAAGACTTGTCCTGCCTTGATAGAGTTCAAAATAGACTTCGGGGCTTGGTGGGAGATGTCCTTTTCTCTTCGCTGCAACCTCTGTCTCACAGAAGAGATGTTGCGAGTTTGTCTCTGCTTTATCGTTATTTTCATGGAAAGTGTTCGACTGAGCTTCAATCTATGGTCCCCCCTTGCCAAACTTTCACAAGAAACACTAGACTAGCTGAAAACATTATCAATAATTTTCCCCACTCTTTATCTGTACCTAAACCTAAACATAGATTCCATGATCAAAGTTTCTTCCTTAGAACTGCACGCCTGTGGAATTGTCTTCCGTTTTCCTGCTTTCCAGCTTTCTATAATATGGTTGTCTTCAAGTCCAACGTGAACAAGTTTCTGATGAGCCGTTCCACTTAGGTTAACAAATTTACCGAACTTTCATTACTACCGATTACTATATTGTCCTTTTGACTACTGTACACTCTTTAACCCTTATCCTTGAGTAGCCTATCGGCCTTGATAAGTGGTGACGTCTATGTAAAAAAAAAAAAAAAAAAAAAAATGGAACATGTACATCAAATCAGTTGCCAAGGTCGCTGGAAAAATGATGGGATCCTTCTACCGTTCCAGTAGATATCTCACTGCTGATGCAATTCTCTATCTATATAAAAGCCAAGTACTTTCAATGATGGAGTACTCTGGCCATATCTGTGCAGGAGCTTTTTTTTTTTTTTTTTTTTTTTTTTTTTACAAAGGCATCACCACATTATCAAGGCCCAGAGGCCACTCAAGGATAAGGGTTAAAGAGTGTACAGTAGAAGTTGGTCAATATAGTAATCATTAGTAATGAAAATTTGGTAAATTTAATAACTTATATGGAACGGCTCATCAAGAACTTATTTACTTTAGACTTGAAGACAACCATATTGTAGTCAGCCGGAAAGCAGGAAAACGGAAGACAATTCCACAGGCGTGCAGTTCTAAGAAAGAAGCTTTGTTCATGGAATCTACGTTTAGGTTTAGGCACAGATAAAGAGTGGGGGAAATTATTGATAGTGTTTACAGCTAGACGAGTGTTTCTTGTGAAAATTTGGCGAGGGGGGACCATAGATTGAAGCTCAGTTGAACACTTTCCATGAAAATAACGATACATCAGAGACAAACTCGCAACATCTCTTCTGTGAGATAGAGGTTGCAAGGAGGAGAAAAGGACATCTCCTACGAGGCTACAAAGTCTATTTTGAACTCTATCAAGGCAGGACAAGTCCTTTCTAGCAGCTCCTGCCCAGATGTGGCAACAGTATTCCATCCTTGGACGTACCTGGCTCTTATATAGATAGAGAATAGCATCAGCAGTGAGATATCTACTGGATCGATAGAAAGATCTCACCATTTTTCCAGCGGCCTTGGCAACAGATTTGATATACGTGTTCCATTTAAGATCAGGAGTAATGGTCAAGCCCAGAAGCTTGTCAAAACTTGAGGCCTCCTGAAGACGAGAGCCATTCATTTCAATTGATGACAAATGTGGATTAGAATGTTGATGATGTAAAGAAAGAAGCTTGGTTTTAGATGCATTAAGAAGCAGCTTATCCTGCCTTGACAGAGTTCAAAATAGACTTCGTAGCTTAGTGGGGGATGCCCTCTTCTCTTCTCTGCAACTTCTTTCCCATAGAAGAGACGTTGCAAGTGCAAGCCTGTCTCTGCTTTATTATTTCCATGGCAAGTGCTCGTCTGAGCTCCAATCTATGGTCCCCCCTCGCCAATCTTTCACAAAAAACACCCGTCTAGCTGAAACCATGGTCAATAATTTTCCCCACTCTTTATCTGTGCCTAAACTGAAACGTAGATTCCATGAGCAAAGCTTCTTTCTCAGAACTGCATGCCAGTCTGTTTTCCAGCTGACTACAATTTGGTTGTCTTCAAGTCCAATGTAAACAAATTCTTGATGTACCGTCTCATTAAATAATCCAATTTACCAAATTTCTATTACTAACGATTGCTAAGAAATTATCCAATTGACTACTATACACTTCAATAACCCCAGGCCTTGATAAGTGGTGACCCCCTTTGTAAAAAAAAAAAAAAAAAAAAAGAAAAAAAAAAGAAAAAGTTTTCGAGGATGCTGAAAATGAAAATAACATTTAAAATTCCAGGAGAGGAGTAGTTTTCAAGATATGAAAAAATTATAGTTTCAAAATGTGGGGGATCACTTTTCTATATTCATTTAGCGTAAAATGAGCACCCCCTTTATTTGGGGGGGGGGGGTAGCATCTGTTATTCTTTTCTAGAGGTGGTGTTTATTTGGTAATTGTGGCCAATAGACCAACATAAAACCTACCTTTAAAAAAACTTATTTTTGATAGGTTTTTGGATGTGCTGAAAACGAATATTGCATTTAAATTTTCCGCAAATAAGTATTTTTCCGGGTATTAAGCAATGTAATTCTTTGTTATAAGTGGTAGCCATTGTTGTATGCACAAGCACGCATATTTTTGCTTAATACCCGGAAAAATACTTGCATAAATTTAAATGCAATATTCGTTTTCAGCACATCCAAAAACCTATAGAAAACAAGTTTTGTAAGTTAGGTTTTGTGTTGGTCTACCAGGCCACAATAAACACCACCTCTAAAAACAGTAAACACCCCTCCAAAAAAGTGGTCATAAAGTGGATGTGCATTTTACGTTAAATTAGTGTAGAAAAATTGGTAAAAAAAAAACTATATTTTCAAATCAAATAAAATATGCCCAAATTTGACTACATTTGTATATATAATGTCCTGGCAGGCCAGCTTCAGCTTTGCTGCTTTGGAATGAATTTTGCTAAGTGTTTTTCTTTATTTAATTGTCTCTGTCAGGCCACTAATATAGATATACCACCTTTTTTGGCAATTTTATAAGTTCACAAATCTCGATGACTACTGATCAGAATTTAACAAATGAAGGCTCGTTGGAAGACTGATGACCTGAATAGTGTAGGGGACTATGTGACATTTGCCCTTAAGATCGCACATTACGGTTTCAAGAAGTGGAGGATCACTTTTCTATATTAATTTAGTGTAGAGTTAGCACCCACTTTATGGCCATCTTGTTTAATGTTCCAAAAGAATATTCACTATAAATCTGAAAGTGTAAGATAGAAAATATTACAATGATTTATTTGAAAGAATAAAAATAGTTTTCTTTTGGTTCAAAGCAAGCAAAATATTTTAAAAGATTTTTGTTTAAATATTGGAACCCCACATTTTTCAAAAGTCTTTTTTATTGCAGTCGTTTTTCTTTATTAAATACATGTAAATTATGAACAAAGAAAAGGTAATCATGATGAATACGTATCACACTGAAATTATATTGTTATCATTTAGAAACCTATTCTTAGCATGTGGAGAGTGAATGTTGTGTAACTATTCTGTAATTTCAGCTAACAAATTGATAAGCAAAAGATATCGGCAAAATGAAATGTAACTTGAAAATTGTAAGCAAAAAAATAGCACAGTTTATATTCTGCACAACATGTTAAAAGAAGAATAGGAAACAAATAAATTCAGATTGAAATCTGTCAACGATCTATAATTTAGTGTTAGAACTTATTTGCGGTCTATTTTATATGTTGTATTCTTGGTTTAATTTTATGAGGAACTCGGTTAAATATCACAATGTGTTATTCGTAAGCAAAGCCATCCATATTATTGCAAGTTGAGTTGTCCATTTTTACAATCACCTATTCTGAAAAGTAATTATATGCAGGTATTGTGAACTGATGGTTTTGCTCTGACGTCCATCAAACCATTAAGAATAAGGGAGCATTTGTTAAACGAATCTGTAAGTGTGATGTATTATGTAGCAAATATTAATATGTAGGAGGGCAAATAAGAAATCAACTACATGTGGAAAAGTTAACCTATCAATAAAAGTAAGCAGTGATTTTTGGGTTATGGAAGAGGATTAAATTACATCAGGGTGAAAGCCTTTCCTACTCTTAGTGGGATTACGTATTTGAGAAAGTATGTCTACTAGGAAAAAAAATTAATAAACAGGGACAAAATGTATGTATTGTGAGCTAGGAACATACTTTAGTAATAACTGTACACATCACGTAAAAGTTGTGCATAGGAAGTGTTTATTTCTCTATAATGTTGAAAGTTACAGGGGAAAAATTGTTTCCATTTTATTAATATAGAAAGAAGATATAGGTATAAGAAAAATTAATTAAAAATTTTTAACTTTTAATTTTAAAAAGAAATTTATAAAAATAACAAAAAAAAACTGCCACCATGCTCAATTTTTTTATTTAAACTTGTTTGATGGGAAAAGTTATACTTTGACCGATGATTCTGACACCAATATATAACCAAACTGAGACAGCAAATCTTGCACAAAATATTCAGTGTGCTATTAAATACAGTTATATCAATGAATAAAACAAAATTTATGATTTGTATTATTATGAGTATATATATATATATATATATATATAGAGAGAGAGAGAGAGAGAGAGAGAGCTATATAAAGACCAGATTTATTTTCGAACATGATAAATTAAAAATTAAGCAAACTAAAAAGGCTAGCTGAATTTTTTTAATTTATTTTGAAAAATTAATTTTGTCTGTATGTAGCCGTAATTAAATTTTGTATTCCTCCAATATTTAAATATATATACTTATATATATATAATTTGTCTTATTTCTGTATCAATAAGTAAATCAAAATTTGTATTATTTTTTCATTTTAGGTCAGTTACTGTCCAAAAATGCCGTCACTCAAAAATCGTCCTTGGTCCTGTTGAAACTTCTGTCCACATCGAAAATTGTGAATTTCTTACTGTTATAGCCCCTTGTCACCGAATCGTCATAAAGTAAATATTATTTATATATTTAAAAATTATTTTCCTTTTTGTATAAAATTACCAATAATTTAATTCTATGCTTATGTGAATTCACTTTTATTTATGATATTGAGCACTTTATCCTCATAAATGAAGCATATTATTAACCCAGTGCAATATAGCTGCAATATTTGCCATGTTAAAGGAAGCAAGTTATTAAAATTGAAGCCATTATGTTTCTGAATATTTAGATGAGGTTTGATAATTTGTATTATTTGGATCACTGTTCTCATCTTGAGTGTTATTCTCATATTTTGGCCAATGTAACCTCAGACCACCTTCAGGTGTATCTTGCCAACCTCGGAACCTTTCTGCCAAACTCTGGAACCTTTCTGCCAAATTTGGAAATCTACATGGAATTTCAAATGGAACTCTTCATTTACTCTCAACAATTACATTCTTAGTATTGCCTATACTGAAGATTGAACTTTAATAATCTCCCAGAAAAATACCACTTAGAACTCAGTTTACTTAGTACTTTATCCATTTGCCTTCTTGCCCTCTGAGAAGGGGTTTTGCCAATCACCTGATGCACCCCTGTCAGGAAATACCAATGGGGTTACTAAGGTATTTTCTTGCAGGCCAGATTGCTCTTCTTCTAGAGTGCTGGCTTTTCAAATCACACTTTACTGTAGGAAGGAGATAAATAATTCACTCAGCCATCCATTCAGTTTGACTAGATTTATTATTTGTATGACTAGTAATGACAAGCATTCTGTGTCTAAGCAATCAATATTAATTTTGGAAACCCTTGCTCCAGCAATAACAACAAAAACAACAATGCAATGATTTCTGTAAAATATTTGATGTCTATTGGTTGAAATACTTATTACCAATTGATGGTCATCGATTTTACCATCCATTTTACATGCTGGCTTGTGTTGAATGGCTATTAGAAATTGACTTCTAAACTTATCTCTGGTCAGGTTTCTTTGAAAGTCATTTACTTAACTGAGGTAAAATTTTGATAATGCAGATGCCCTTACTGACATCAACCAAAAGAGGTGATGGGGACCAGCGTTTTTATTGAGGCACCATCTTTATATGATTGTCCATTAAGGCTAAAGAGTGCTTCTCGTAAAAATACTCAATCTCCATTGGTTATTAATATTGGACTTCAACCGATCAAAAACGGGTTGATCCTAAGAGCCAACCACCTGTTGGCATTAGCTACATAAGCAAAAAGCCAAAGACAACCATCAGTGAGAGACACGACTTGCCAAACAAACTTATGTCAGTCATAAAGCTATTGCACAGACTCCTTGCAGGTAACTAAATCTAGTCATAGCTACTTAGCTACTGGCATCTCAATAAACAACACAAATCGCAGTCATGGGCTACTAAATAGAGCCGTAATGTTTTCATCACTTTTGTCAATTTTCAAAGTTTTACTTTTAGCTCTTGCAGCATTATTGACGATGTATCCTGTGTATGTCACATAGCCAGACCCTATCCTTACATGATACCGCTTTCATGGGAACTTGTTTATTTCCCAAAGTTCATGTCACTTTGATCTGTACTTAATTTTACCCTCGTCAAGATTAACACTAGTTTATGCAATTGCTATCTGGCATCCATTGTGTATACACAGTGTTACAAACTCACATGTCCGCACAAGACCTTTTGAAACATTCCTTATTCTTTACCTTTGTTTATCGCATCCAGGCATAAATAAAGTTGATATGTATGGATTGACTTGGTCATTACTATTGACCATATCTTATTAACTACAAACCTTATTACTAATGTCTGTTATTAAGTAACCGTGTTAACCTGACTATAAAATAAATTTATTTGAATTGTTAAAATATATTTCTATTGTATTTTATAGCAGTAGCCAATTGTGTACCTTTCACCTGCTCACTCCAAATCATCCGGTCATTCTTAATGGAAACGATTCTGTTGTTCTGGCTCCATACCATACACATTATCCTAAATTAGAAGATCACATGGCAAAAGTTGGACTGGAAGCTAGTTGCAACTTGTGGGATCAACCATTGTGTCTGGGTATGTAGAATTTTTTTTGTTTTTTTTTTACCATTTTATTTCTCCTCTATCATCATCATCTCGTGGATTTATAAGTTTTCTTTTACAGTATGTCAATATTTGTTGGATTATTTGTACTCCTTTCTCTCTGAACGGCGTTCAGCAAATGATATAACCAGATTTGTCCACTCTCGTTTCGTTTGGTTGCTGAGACTGGGCTGTTTCTTCGACAAAAGTCCTGGTTGATAAGAGGATCTGGCCGAACAGGCTGCCACTCTTCCCATGTTGCTTTTGATAGTGTGTGCAATCCGTTGAGCCCTGGTTTCTCAAGTTGATGTCACTGGAAAATAGAGGTTATTTTAAACTAAAAGAAGAAAAGAATAACAAGTCGATAACTGTGCTTATTGTATAAAAATAACAGGATAATTATTCACTGAAAGCTACAAAACTCTAATCATTGATAAGTTTTTGACTCAACTCAAGATGCTAGGGAACTGACAGCTTCTATTAGTAAAGTTGGGGTGGTCAACCTTAAATCTGGGAACTTGTCTCTTCACAGTATCGATTCAGTAGCTTGAAACCAAGTGAAACTTAAATCAAGGGTTTTTCTTTCTCTGAATAGTGTTGGTTCCCCGGTAGTCAGGCAGAGTGTGTCCTCAAGATTTCTTTTGCCTTTTATTATATTGTATTATATTGAGAATTAAGTAGGCTTAACCCCGCCTCCTGATCCGCAGAATTTCATTTCAAAGTTCTCAGGCCACCAATCTGAGGCAGTTTTTGAAATTCTCAAACTCTAAAAATAATTTCCTTTTCTTTTCTGAATTTCTGTACAACAATTAATGGACACTTGAATTTGTATCCACCATTTTGTTTTTCCTGTCTAAAGAAACTCATAATAATAAACTGGCCTATATTTCGAGTGACCACCCAAGAAACAAGGTTGTTTTTCTTAACAAGAGTGGTATTGAGATGGAGCTTGTCAAATCATCAAAAGGCGCCATCTCTGACATTTTTTCAAGGTATCTTTATAATTCAAAACATTTTTCAGCTGGTGTGTTTTTAATGACTGTTTATACCAATCCCAATTATCATGGACAAAGACAGATTTCCCCTTTATCAATTCATTATATATCTACAAATAATTGTGTGTGTGTGTGTGTGTGTGTGTGTGTGTGTGTGTGTGTGTGTATTTAATCAATACTATAACAACCTTTCTTAACAATGCTTTTTCTTTCCATCATCATCATCAACACTATTGTTACATCCAACAACACTCACAATTTAATGCTGAAATTGATAATTTTGGTAAATTTTGTTTCTACTGTGAGCAGTCTGTTGTCAGGCACGTACTGTAGACAGTCCATCGTCAGGCACCTACTGTAGACATTCTATCATATTATGCAGCTTTGGTAAATGGTTCATTAAACAGATGTTTTCTGTTAATCGAGCATCTTATCTACTCATCAAATGATACAGTTAGTGTCTTTTAAACTCCAACTTTGAAATAACCTTCCTGTTTTTAAAATGCTTTATTTCATCTTTGTTTCAGGTTCAGATCACAGAGAATCGGCTCCTGTCTGGGAATTGATGAAACCTGAAGATTTCTTCATCTTTAATATTCCTTTTGAAATGGAAGGCACAACGAAAGTGAATATAAAATTATTCATCTTATAATTGTAATATGCGTACAAGCATTTATTTATGAAAATCAGATTTTAATCGTTATAATAAATGACTCAAATGACCTATGTATTTCATCTATCTCTCCTAAAAGTTTTCCCAGTCTAATAATATAAAACAGCAGTGGCAGTGAAAGTATATGCTTGGAATACAAAATAAAGATCTAAATAAGTGACACTAAAGCATGTTTCCAAATGTTTGTGTGAAGTAGAAAAATTAAAAAGTGTTAAGAAACCAGCAGAGGGAACAAAGATAAAATGATAAGGATAAGAAATTGAGAATATACATATATGCCATGGTCGCTGCTGGTTTAGCATTATTTGTCCCTACACAAGAAGAGAGCATCAGAAAAAAAATGTGTGTGTGTGTGTATATATATATTTGTTTTCACATGTGACGGCACAGTCCTTAACAAATTCATCCATGCAATTCAACATGTCACGTCATGAACAAATACCATTGAGTCAGCACACACGTTTCCAAGCAGAACCAAACAATCTCGCCAAATAGACACGCCATGATACGAAAATGCAGTAACACAAGACACGTTATTAAAGAAGTGTATTTCAAAACCTGCAAATCACTTATCGGCTTTTGTTGTTCTTTTCATAGCCGCTGGGCGAAACCAAATCATCACATTGGGGTAAGATGGGTGTAGTTCATTAGTGAACTTGATTTGTAATCAAAAGGTCTCGGGTTCGCTTTCCACCACAGGTAGGCCCGACTCATACACTTTTGCGCATGCTTGGCACATTATTATCACTCCTTTTAGTACGGAATAACAAGATTTTCAGATCACTTTTTTGATTACAGTAAGAAGATTTTTTCAAACTACCCTGCACATTGATTTGCTTTTTTAGATAAGTTGTAATTTTTGTTTTCTTGTTCTTTCAGAATGTCCCTTGTGAATTTCCGCGAGTTTACAGAGACATAATCTTGCATCGTCAAAGATCTGTCATCACCTGGCAAAAATTGGTGAAAGATGCAAAATTATCACCTGACCAGATCAAAGAGTTTCAAGAAGTGATTGAAACACATTTTTGTGTAAGTATTGAACTATGGATTTTTTAAAATTGGTTCTTGTGTAATGTTTTCATTAATGAATAATCAATAAACCAAATAGTCTTTATACATACATGAATGAGGTGGTTATATAGGGCCTTTTTTATGTTCCTCATCATCGTTTCTTTTCTATGAAGTCACACAAGAGGACATCTGCTAAGTTTTCTACGAGGTTTTATTTGGAGAGAATGAACTTAGGAGAGAGAGAGAA
The DNA here is from genome assembly GCF_053919585.1 of Euprymna scolopes. NCBI lineage: Eukaryota > Metazoa > Mollusca > Cephalopoda > Sepiida > Sepiolidae > Euprymna > Euprymna scolopes. The sequence goes on along the minus strand of NC_136482.1, from coordinate 102,664,421 downwards.
ACTAATGTTATCTTAATAATTATTTACTTTTCAAATTTTCTAATTTAACAAAATGAGTGATGCAGATGGACAGATATCAAAGTAACATTCATCGAGATTAGTTTTTTTATATGCTTGGTTTGCATGACTTCCAATGAGAGACTGATCTGAAAACTTTAGCTTTCTCTAGCTCAAGAAATGTGATGCCATTCATCATTTTTCAACTCCTGTTTTGCTCATGGCATTTGACCTCTACTCCCGGCCCTTAACCTTACGTTACCCGTCTCTGGGAATTATTCTGTTTATAGATTAAGATCATCTTGACATGCACTAAATGTGACCTTTGTCAAAATTTACACTAGCTAACTTAATCACTACTCACTTAGGGTCCGTAATATGTAACACTTGTCCAGAATTCCTCCTATATTAAAAACCAAAATTTAAAAAAATCTGTATGATGTACTTATCCATGATGAAACAAAAGTATCATATTCCAAAAATCACATAAATTGATCAAATAGTTTAATTTTTAAATAAGATAATCAAATTTTATGAGTATTCAAAGATTGACTGTCTCACTCTGCCTCATTTTGAAAATAATCTCAAGAAGCAAAGGCAGATAACTCAATAATAATTCATACTAGATTTATGTTGTAATACTTATGAATTTCCATTAATCGCTTAAAAATGACTTAGTTAATAATAAAACTACTTAATCAATTTATGTGATTTTTATAATATGACATTTATTTGTGTATAATGATTACAATAAATTTTCCAAAAAATATATTGAGAAATTACACAATGAATGTGACACAAGGCCAAATCAAGTGGTGTGGGATGGAGGTTGTACATCATTTTTGTCTATTCTCTAAAACTAGTTTCAGTTACCACAATACCGCATTCACATTATGCGCAATCCAACTTAACATTGTCCCCGAGTTTTGACATTTTTTATTTACAAACAAATATATATACATTTTCAATTCCATCAGCTGGGGGGAAAGGGGTTCTACTAAAAAGCCAGCAGTATTTATAGCAAAATGGAATAAAATTCTAAGTAGTTAGTAAGACTCTCTCAAATCAATTAGGATTGAAATGAGCTGCTCCCTATTTTCTGGGGTCTTTCCATTGCCAAAAATAAGCGAGTTAGTTTCTAGGTGGCTGTCAAGGGTTATCAGGGGTATGAAAAGAATAGGAGTTTAATAGTTTTATTTAGTAACAGATTCTGTTGTCCATGCATGTATTCATTGAAATATAAACTAAATAGATTCGAAAATTTCTATTCTTTCTTTTTCTTCTGAGATAGTTGCCAGGTTGAGGTGTGGACAAAACAAAAATGGGGAGTGGGAACCTTGGAGGATTAGTAAAACAAAACAGAATGGAGTCCAGAGCTCATTTATACCACTAGCTAAGAGACTTTGCTAACTGGAATGGAGTCTGATGAGACCATCAATTTTGAACTGAGCAGAGTACAACCTTCTCCTATCACATCTGATTGTGACTTTAAGCTGATGAAAGTGCAAAATCAGATCGTAGTCAGAAGGCGACTCTCCTCCTCTCTTTTGGAACAAAAACAATTTTTTTTTTATTTCAAACTTGGTGACCTCCTTTTCTGATGCAGTTCAAGCCAGATTCATCACACACCTCCATACATAGCCAACTAAACAAAATGGCTATCTTCCATATGGACACAGCTTACATCAACAATCCACAATATGTCTTTTTGTTAAGTTCTTCAGTTTTAAAAGATTATTCTAGACATAGAAGGGGTACACAGAAGGTGCAGACAAATTATTGAAGACATAGTCCGTTGTCAATTTGAGCTTTTGTTTTTTGTTTTCTTTTTTACTCAAGGGGGTCACTATCTGTCAAGGCCAAAGGCCACTCGAGGATAAGAGTTTATAATTAAATAACCTACGTTTATTATTTCTTCTGTCCTTCACATCACCAATTTCTTGGTTAAGTTCAACACTGTTGTGCAAACTTCCAACTTCCAAACGCAACAATCTCTTTCACTGACTTTCACACATCTGTATAACGCACCTTCTCTCAACTCCAAAAGCACTTCCTCCGATCGAACTTACTTCTTCAAAATTCAACTTCAAAATGAACATCCTCTCTGAAAAATCAACCCTCTTTTATCTCCAACCAGGAGCATCTCATCTGCATATTAGGTGGTAACATTGCAGGCATATAAAGAGATAAGGTAGCCATTTTTGTTTCTTTCTTCTTCCTTCATTTCGTTCCACAACTGACCCGTAGAATTATGCACACATACTAGTTAAGTAAGTCACGCGTTTTCCTACAGAGTTAATAAGATGAATGATGATTAGTTGAAAGATTAAGAACCTTATGAAGGGATTTAGATAATGATTGCTGGGATTGACCAAGTTCAAATACTCCAAATGTGGAAACACAATTCATAACAGGAATCTGTTGACAATAGATTTGAAAACAATCATACTTATAGGTTGTTCGTCGTTGTTTAGTGGTAAGCATTGTTTACTTCATTATTGTTGTTAGGTGAGAGGGGGGGGATAATTTATATGAAATTTTAAAGATTATCATGCTTATTTAAAGATGACAGTGGCAGCAGTAGTTGTTATATTAACTTATATAAATGTTTATTTCCTGTGGAAATTTTATAAACAATTAGACATAGAAATCCTAGCAAATATGCTTACTTATATTAATCAGAAATATTTCAAATAATTTGTCATTTTTATTTCAAAGCAATATTGATACATTATCAGACTGTTCAAAATATGTGCCCAGCAACATTAAAATTTTATTTATTAATATTTTTTATCCTAAAAGTTGCTTGAGCAGAGGAAAGTATTCAGAAATGATAAGATGAAAAAATTGTTTAAAATTTGCTTTTCTGTTTGTTTTTAGTTTTTGTTGACACAGGTGAAATTGAACATGCACTTTTTATTTTGGCTGCATTTTTGCACAAACTTCAAAGAAAAAATTGTAAACATTAATCATTAATTTAGGCTTCTTAATTGTTTTCAGTAATTCTGTTGACTAGAATAGTTCTGTAAAAATCTGTTTCTTTTTTAGTTTCAGAATGTTTTTAATATATTTAACTTGGATAACTGCTTATTTACAGATTAGCATATGTACTCAGCGAGGTTAACATTATCAAATTATAATAATAAAATTTAGGTTCTAATTTAGAATTCAACATAATTAAAATATATATATATATATATATATATATATATATATATATATAGATAGATAGATATAGATAGATTCTTATGATGTACATACCCAAATGGAATGAAACTGTCATATTCCAAAAATCACGTGAATTGATCAAGTAATTTTTATTAACCAAGGAAATCATATTTTCTTATGAAGCAAGACACTATTTTTTGATTGGTGAGGCTTTATGAATAAGGAGATACCTCAATTCAAGCTCTAAAGATCAAAACCAGTCTTGTAATGAATAAAATTTACTCTTAAAATTGTTAAAAATCATTAAAAAAAATGATTTTCTATATAAAAAAAAGCTCCTTGATCAATTTTTGTTTTTCGGAATATGACGTCTACATTTCACGACGAGTGTATACATCATAAAGATTTTTTTTGTATTTTTGTTTATTTTAATTGAGTAAATTTTAAATAAGAACCAAAATTTATAAAAAAGAAAAAAATATGAAAAACAATAACATTGCACTGAGGTGAGGTTGATTCTCTCAAAATGTTTGACAACTTTTGTTATCTTGGAAACTTTTGCCTATGACATTTAATTTTAGCGAGATATTACTTTTACGGTTGAGTTTAAAGGCTTCAAAATCATTAATGAATTTACCACAGTTATGTACCTAATGATAGCATTATATTGACAGTCCTTCATTATAACCACTTTATATCCAGTTATATTGATATTTTATTTATTCCTTTTTTTGAATTTTTTCCTAAAAACTCGTTTGGGTAATAGAAAATATACAAAAACATTAATAATAATAATAATGTTAAAAATTGTTTAAATTTGTTTTTTAGTTTTTTTGTTTGTTTTTGTTTTTGTAGGCTAACGTAAAATTGAATTTGTTGCAGTTGTACTTTTTGCATTTGACTTCCAAAAAAAAAAAAGAAAGAAAAATTGCAAACGTGACCATTCTGAATTATTTTTCCCTAAGAAGCCTTCGACCTCAGAACACATCTCCGTCCACTCAATGCCAGATGACTACTAATATTGATCAAGTAAACTGGGAATTGGAAAAATCAGAACATTTTAGGATAGTGGAATCGAAAAACTTTTAGTCTGATTTCCAATTCCAATGTTTTAAATTTAATTTTCCCTTGTACTTTTTTTGGTTTCAAACTACGAGTAATACTAAAATCTATTCAGGAAATTTAAAATTTTTTTATTTTTCAGATTTGGTTGACTGAAAACGGACACAAACGAGAATTAGAAAACCTTGCACTTCCACCGCAGAATGCCACATCAGTTCAAGTTCCACACTCCTAAGACTTTTAGATTTGAAATACTTCTTTTTACATTCAGGGAAAACGCGGTAAAAACTTAAAAAAAAAAAGAAAAAAACGTAGCAGAGAATGCTCCCTTATGTTTGTTTATCTTTTATTTTGTTTTTTATAAGAAAAGAAATCTCACGTTTGGCTTTACTTCTTACTATTTTCTGACAGTAATTTACAATTTTTTAACAAATGAGTCGTTATCCATGATTGCTCACTGGCAATAAGTGGTGTTCTCTGGAGTTAGTGACTACAAGTATATCCAAATTTCTCTGCCTCTTTTGATAACTGTTACAAATCATTTTGTGTTATCGCAACAGCTATTTACCATTAATTTTTTACTGATAACAATTGTTGGTTTTCTATAAAATTTGAGTGGAAATAAGCCTCTACAAGATTCCAGCACTCTTCACGTTCTTTTAGTGGAAGTTTGGACTTGGGTAGAGGATATTATTATTTAAACACTGTAAAACTTACATTTCTAAAAAAAAAAATAAAAATAAAAAATTTTTTAATAAAATCAAACTAAACATATAACAAATCTTTTAGTACTAATTCAAACATCTCTCAAATTTTTTTAATTACTGCTTTAATATTTAAAATGCTTATTAATAAGCAGACTCTGTAAAAGAAAAAATGGGAGCGGGGGTGGGGGGCAACATTATTACAAATTTTGATAAAGTCATGTCTTTGCTATAAGCTATTATAAATGATCTGAAATCCGAACAAAAAACCTGTTCTTGTGAAAAAACTGCATGAAAAATGTGCTTAAGAACATTTCTAAAAATATTTGTGCTTTCTAATATTTTTCTATGATCTCACGGGGGTTGGTTAGACATTGTCTCTAAAGTTACAAATAAAGCATATTTTGCAAAATTATGCATGAAGCAGCTTAAACAAATTGATGCAGTCTCAAAAAAAATAATCATTGTTTGTTATTAATCTTGTTTCACCATCATGAAACTTTTTTTTTTCTCATGTAATGACATGGAAACGTGTTTTTGTTATATGCATATGCTTGCTGTATTCTTCACAAATTTTGGGTTCTTATTTAGAATTCGACTTAATTAAAAATATATATATAGAATTTTTTTCTTGATTGTCAAATTCTAACTAAAACCAAATTGTATTTTTAAATCTGGAAAAAGCAGATTTCTGCTTAAATCATTAGATCCTCATATAGATGTAACTGCTCAGCTTCTTAACTAAAATCCACTTGTGTTTTTCTAAAAGAAAAAAAAAAGGTTGACTTTTCCTCTTATGAAAACTGAACATTTTAATTTTGTTGTGAACATTAAACTTCAAGCAATTCATAAAGTGGGTAGAGGAGTTAGATGATTTTTGTTTCATCAAAAAAGACTGCCTGTTCTTTCTCCTCGCATACACACTTGGTGTCTTGTTTGTTTTTTAATTTTGACATTGTTGAAATTGATTGGAGATTTCTGCTTAAATCATTAGATCCTCACATTGATTGGAGTTATTTAGGAAAAAAGTTGTTGCTTTTATTGCTGCTGTCTCACACACAGGGTCATAACCCCCAAGTTGGGAAATTCAGCACTAATATAGTATGAGGCACAAGTGAATTTATACAGGTGAAAATCGCAGTTCCAAATAGATTGATAGGAAAACTTTTTGATATACTTGCATATCCGACAAACATATGTTTCAACATCAAAAATTAGGAAAAATTATCAAGTAGAATTTTAATTAAACATAAGAATCAGTTTTATTGTATTTTGCTGATCTGCCATTGCTAAGAGTGGTAATCCTGTACAGCAGGAGGAAATAACTCGGTCTGTAATTTAACAAAGTAATAATGAAAGGTAGATTGGCAAAATATGATAAAACTATCTTTAATTAAAATTCTAAATATTTTTTCTTAACCTTTGGTGAGGATACTTATTTTTGCTTGATATTTAAGTATATCAAGGAGTTTTGGTTCTTATTTAGAATTCAAATTAAAAAAAGAAAAACAAATAATATAAAAAAAAGTCTTTATGATGTACATACTCATCACATAACAAATATGTCATATTCCAAAAATCACATAACTTGGTCAAGTATTTTTTTATACAGAAAATTATTTTTTTATGATTTTTAGTGATTTTAAGAGTAAATTATATTCAAGACAAAGCTTATTTTGATCTTGATAGTTGGAATTGAATTATCACCGCCTTATTTATAAGCAATGGCAGATCAAAATATAGCACCTCACTTCATAATAAAATTTTATTTTCTTAGTTAAAAAAAAATAACTACTTAATCAATTTATGTGATTTTTGGAATATGACATCTTTGTTCTGCGACAAGTATGTACATCAAAGATTTGTCTGTATTTTCTGAATTTTTGTATTTTTAAGTAAATCGAATTCTGAATAAGAACCAGAGTTTTTACTCCAAATACAATTTTTATCCGTGTCCTATACTGTATAAGCACCTCATCTCAATTTCAGCTTTGTTTGTCATTAATTATTTACATTCCTGATTCTTGTTCTATGCTGTGTTATTGTGTTTGTTGCTATTTCTTTATTTTTAATTCTATGTAGAATAAGATATCTTTATGGTGGATACAAATTATTCTGCACTTGAATATTTCATTTCCAAAATGAATAATTTTATCCGGTTTCTTGTTTTTATTTCAAAGAAAGGAAAGACGAAAAAAATTAAAGAAAAAGATATTATTTATTTTGGAAATGAAATTTTCAAATTCCATGTAGAATTAAACTGTAACACCTTAAAAATAAAATAAATAAAAAAGATTTTGTATTGAGTTATTCAAATGACTTTTCATTTTGGATGTTATTCTCACAATATTTTCGACTGATGTAACTTTTGATCTTCTTCGTTTGCATCTTGTTGAACATGGGAATCTTTGTGTTAAATCTGTATGAGATTTCAAACTTTCAAACTTTTTATTTAGCAAGCTATTCATTTATTGTGGATTAAATGAATTGTTTCATTCAAAATTATGTACAGATTCCTGATTTTGACAAGATACATCTGAAGAAAATATGAAGTTACATCATTGGCCGAAACATTGTGAGAATAGCATCAAAGATGAGAACAATAGTCTGAATAATTCAAATAATAATTATCAATCTTTATCTAAAAAAAATTCTGAACAAAAAACGGCCGCTTCTACATTACTGGGATGAGATTTTGTAGTTGATAAATGGAGTTTTCAGATAAAAAAAATAGTGGTTTCAACTAATTTTTTTTTTTTTTGCCAACTCTAATAAGTTACAACGGTAGCTTCCAAATTATGCAGTTGAAATTACCTGAATATTACTGAATTATTTAAAAAAAAAAAAAACTTTAATCATGTTAGCGGGTGAAAATTCCCGCCATCTTGTTTAAATCAAAACAGAAAATTACCTCCCTTTTGAACTCGCTTGTGTTTTATGATCATTTTCTTCAAATTCTATTTTTTATTTTCTCTAATAAATATTTTTCTACCTTATCAATTTTCCTGACTTTTGGATATAATCATCTTAAACATGCAAGGAATACGTAGATGCCATTGTTTTCATGTGAAATTCAGTTTTATGATTTCCGAAATTTCATCCTAATAGTGTAGAAGCGCTAAAAAGGTTTTAATCTGCATAGAACCAAAAATAAATTTAAAAAATTTGATAACAAACATAACAAAGCATAATTTTGAAAACAAATATTACGATTATGATTTTCAGAAGTGGGATGTCCTGTTTACAGTATAAATACAATGTTCAAGTGATGACTGAGATTATAATATGAATGTAATTATGTAATGCATTTGCTGAGAAGAATGCTATACATTGGCGTCTTTGTGCCAGGCTAGTGCAGGTACAAAGAAAAATAATACAATGGACTTTTTAAAACAAAATATGAACCTAAAAGTCAGAGTACACAAGCAAAACAACAAGCACATTTAAAAATCAATCAATTACACTTGGTATTCATTCTAAGGGAAATGAAAAGTGTAAAACAATTAGAATTGGTCTCTTTTCTCTCCGTAAACCAGTCATATTGGGTTATAGTCAACTAAAGTCTTCCCATATTTTCTGTGTGACTGTAACCAGAACTGGCGACGACTCAAAATAGTCCGTTCACTTTTTTTGTTATTCAGTATTTGTATTTTGAAGCAATTTATTGAAATATAGTATAAAAAGCACATTATTGAAAAGTATACAAATAAAAATAACAAAATTATATAGATAAAAAATTTTTAAATTAGTCTTTATTTGCACTTTTAATAACAAAATTATAAAAATAAATTTTTTTCTTTGAAATTTTATAGTCAATATATGTTTATGAAATTATAGAAATAAAAATAACAAAGTCTTTATTTGCATTTTCTACATTTTTTATGAGATTTTTTAAAAATCAAACATCAAACATATCCAAAATGGTTGCAAAAAGTGTTTTCAATAATTCTTAATCAAAAAAGATTGGGAAAAGGTGTTTTCGATAAAGCATAATAAAAAAAGAATACATGCACAGAGGGAAATATAGATGTGAGAAAAACAGCAAAGGGACAATTTTGAGTCGTTACCGGTTCCAGTTACAGTCGCGCAGAAAATACAGGAAGATTTTAGCTGACTATAACCAGATATCAATTTATTTTCATAATGTTAGAGCAATTCTTATAACAGAGTAGGTCAGTTTTCCTGCATTCAGAATGCTTGCTTTGCTGGTAGTGTACATATGAGTTGAGTACATGTTCTTGGCTTGATTCTGACAAATAGAGGCTTGTCTTGCTGGTGAGAAGATCTTTGTTTTGTTGAAATGAAGTATGATTTTTGTTTGGTTTAGTTCTAGGAGTTTCATTTTCTCGGGCATTATCTCTGCTTTTGTTTTTTGGGGGTTTTTTTTGTACTGATAGATCAACACTTATCAAGGCTTGGAGCCACTTGAGGATAATGATTAGAAATAGTTGATGAAATGGGCAGAACATTACTTAAGAGGGCTTGATTTTATTTGTTTACTGGAAGACAACCATGCTGTAGTCAGTTGGGAAGCAGACTCATAGTATCTTATCCCACAGATGGAATATTCGAGGAAAGAAACTATTAGAGGGAGAGAAGTATTGCTGATTGCCTAAAGAGCCCATATTGGAGAATATCTACAGGGTGGTTTTTGATCCAGCCAGAGTGTCCTTCTTAAGGTATCTGGTTTTCTCCTACCTTCTGATTTTGTGCCACATCTTGATACTGTGAGAAGTAAATAAATTCAAGCCTGTGGAGAGTGTATTTAATATACAGATTTCTTTTTACATTTTTGGGTGGGTATTGAATATAAAGAGTTATTTTTACTTTTCAAACTCCTTAAACTGTCAAATCTTCTGCAACTTGACTGGGAAAAATGTTTTTATGCTAAATTGTGGTTTAAACATTACTTTTTTAAAATTATTATTTTTTTATTTTATTTATTTTTACTACTGAATCACTACTTATCAAGACCAAAATCTAGTCAGAGATAAATTGAATGACAATAAATTACTATAAAAAGATTTTAAAATCTTCACATATCACCCACTCAAAACAATAGCCAACTCAGAAAACAGTAATTATTTTACCATTGTCGAAAACATGGAATGTGAGAACTAAAGGACAGAATAGAGAAAATGAGAATTAGGAGACTGCTGAATTTAAATCCACCTTCTACTCTCTATATTAGGATAACAACAATTATGAATTATCACTAAATAAATCAAATTTATCAGTAATTTAGGTTTTATTATATTAAAAAATTGAATTTATTTTACTTACAGTACAAGCTTGGCATATATTATCAACAATATATACATATATATTATCAACAATATATACATATATATTATCAACAATATATACATATATATTATCAACAATATATACATATATATTATCAACAATATATACATATATATTAATCAAGTCTATTTTTTGTTTAACTTAAACATTTTTCACTATCGAATTGAATCATGAAGAGGGTTTACAAATTTTAATCTGAAAATTCAAGTAAATTGTTGAACTGAGAGAATAATTTTCCTTACTGTTGATTGGCCCTAAATTCAGGATCTGGTGTTTAGACTTAAAATCGATCACTGCCACAATAGGAAGCATGTTGTTTCCACTCATTGTTTATTTATTTGGTACTTATGCATCCTTTGAACCAGATGTAACTCAGCGTTTGGCTCAGTTTTTCCCCGGAACACGTCAACACTTGGGTTTAGCTGCTGCCTGACGTAACATAGTGATCAGCCAATCACAACGTCATGTGCTGAGTTTCAACCTGAGCAGCAGATGAGAATTTGTGTTACAATATTTTTTACTATGATGGGGTATGATCTCACATAATCGGGAGATTCTATTTATAAATGATGCTGCTGGGAACTGACGAATCGAATTAATTCACGTTCTGCTACCAACCAATCAGAAACCAGAATTGCTCCATAAATATTAAACCTTTCTGTAGCAATTTCGCATATGTTTTCTCCGTATCAACACTGGAAGAATCTTTTGCTTTGTGTATTCCAACTCGAGAACCGTCTACTGCAAACCAGTCACCTCTTAGGACTTATGCAGAACAACGAACCATCGGAAACTGTTCTGAAACTAAACATGGCTTACACTTCTAGAATTTGGATACCAATTGGAAGAGGGGAAAAAAATCCGCCATTACTTACATGCAAGTCAGGAAAAGTAGAGAAGATCTAAAAAAACAAAAAACGAATTTGACCATCTTTGTACAATAGAGCCAGACACCGGACGCCATAATAGATTTTTGTCAACAGAGGAAACTAATGGCAAAATCACAAAAATGTGAAACCTGCGGTCACGAGTGCATCCTAGCAAAAAGAGGGAACATAACAGACAGCTATGGCTGGAGATGTGGCAGTGTTAAATGTCGGACAAGGGATAGCAATCCGGACTCTGCAAAATCATGGCTGGAAATCGCATTCAAACGCAGGCAACTGTGAATCATGTAGAACGAATGTAGAAGGAGGTCAAACAGTGCAACAAACAAGAATGTGGAATCAGCCGGGAGCTTTTGAACACTTATCTTTTAGAGTTTATGTGGAGGCAAAAATTTGGTAGTAATCCATTTGTCTCCTATTAACTCACGTTGCTGAAAGCTACCTGGTTGGTGAAGAGCTCCCTTACATGTCCACTACCTCTTCTCTGTCCACTTTGCCATTGTCTGATGCCGTTAAAAAGTCTGAGGAAAAAAACATCTTTCTAAGGAAATTTTCCTGGCATTGGAAAAAAAGTCAAATTTGCAAAAACTTCTGTTTTATAAAAAATACTTGAAAAACATTAAAAAAAAACAACCCAAAAGTTTGTTTCAATTTTCCATAATAAAATAAAAAAAAATACTTGAAAAAATAAAATTATCAAAAACATTTGCTTAAAATTATTTATTGGAAAAAAAAATTTTACTTAAAAATTATTTATTTGACACAAAAAAAATTTTTTTTCACACGGTTAATAAAAATTAAAAATTACGGTAGGTGTTTGCTTTTTTTTCTGTTGGTGTTTCTACATTTAAAATTTTACACTTTTCTTCTCCATAGCGTTGTTATTTCATTGGCAACGCTCGGCATTATCCAGCTGTTGACGTCATGCTCTGGAGAAAGGCGAGCAAATGCGGAGTTATGTCCGGTTCAAAGGATGCACAAGTACCATTTATTTTGTATAAACAATCCTCAGGGGTACAGTGATTTTTATACTTGATATGTGTTTTGCATTTAATGGGGAAAGAGCGAACAACAAATAGACAGTTTCCGTTTTTTATACGTGAAGGTTATTTTATTTCTGTGATTTCATTATGTTTATATTGGAAACACAATTCCACCACCTTCTAAAATTATAAAAATCTCTTCTGTTTTATTCTAAAAAAAAAATTGGAGCAATTATGAAATAACGGTTGATTGCCAATGCACATGTCATTTATAAACAAACATGCACAACCTGAATTGTTTATTTGTTAATTTTTAATATAAAGAAAGATATATTTAAAAAATAAATGGATGGAATATATATATATTTTATGTGAGATGTATTCTTTCGCGAAATGCGGTCTATTTTTTCACAAAACATTTTAATAAACGAACATGCAGGTCATGATTTTTTTTTTTTAATTAAAGGAGAGTTTTGGATGCTCACCTTTCCTGTCTTCGGTAAGTGAAGGAGAAATCCTACTAGACCTAGGCAATTTTTATGCATCAAATATTAAATACTTAATTTAATTTACAAAACTTTTAATAAACAAACAACACATTGCAGAGATCAGTTTAGAAACTTTTTTATTTTTTTTCTGTAAGCAACAAGTATAAACAAACGAAAGAAGATTTTAACAAATGCATAAATTTATTTTCAAAATCTTTTTATAACTTTTATTTAAACAGAAATCTATTTACTTGCCTCTCCACAAAGCCAAAGTTAGATATTATGTAATGTAGGGAGTATAAAATTTTTAAACAAACTGCATTTAAATGTATAGTGTGCAGAGATAGTGTCATATAATTTGAAAAGGGTATTTTCTGAGTGTCTTTCATGCTACAGAAAGTCCTTTTGATAGGAGCATTCATTTAATAAACCGTTCATGACGATTTCAATAGCTTCCTGTTGTCTTCATATGGACTTGGTTCATAGGATTTACAAAAATAACGTTATTGGTTTTATCTGTGCCAAAACCGAAACGTAGATTCCATGAACAAAGCTCCTTTCTTAGAAGTGCACGCCTGTGGAACTCTCTTCCGTTTGCCTGTTTCCCACCTGACTACAACCTGGATGTCTTCAAGTCCAATATAAATAAATTCCTGATGAACCGCCCCAGTGGCGCCCCACCCCTTAAGTAAGACAATTTATTAAATCTCCAATACTAATGATTACTACGATACTATCCCATTGATTACTGTACATGCAATAACCCTTATCCCTGAGTGGCTTTTGAGCCTTGATAAGTGGCGACTAACTTGTAAAAAAAAAACAGTATAATGGGAAAATCCCTAATCGCTTTTTATTGTGCTTTCCGCTCCATTTCTAATTAAAATTTAATATTTCAAAAAAAAATTTATATTTTTTGTCGCTAAAGTTAATGTTTTAAAAATATTTAATTATATATGACAAATACAGAAAATTTTTTCAAAACTGTCTTTAATCTTAAGTAGGAGCAAACTGTAGTATCTGTTCTGTTACACTTCATCTTTCCTCTCCTTGTTATTAAAAATCGTACCCTACATTAAAAAAATAAATATCTCTAGACTTAATTTTTGTATCAACCCAGAATGCCTCTTCCTTGGGAGGCCAAGAGCTCATGTATTTTTTTTTTAATTAAAAATGTATTTTATAAATTTAAATGAAATATAAACATCAACCTCTGTCCTATCAACAAAATGTTGCATCCCTCTGTTCTACAAGTATTTTAATGGTGAATGCTCCGACGAACTACAAACACTTGTACCCCCTTTACGTAAATACCCCTGGCAAGCAGCAAGATCCCACCCCTACACAGTAGAGATCCCTAAATGTAAGAAAGCCTTCTACTCCAATAGTTTCTTCCCCAGAACTGCTAGACTTTGGAACTCCCTTTCGGGATTCTGCTTTTCCAGTTGTACTGACATTCAGAAGTTCAAGTATAATATGAACAGACATCTTGCTGCTCAACTCCTTACATAGTATCCCTGCAACTTATGTTCCCGATAGTAGTTCCTTACATCAAAGTGGTACTGTGCCTTGTTCGGAGTAAAAATGGAATAAAAAATCTTCTTTTTTTTTTTTTAATCGCATAATTGTAGAGTTTGTAAAAAAAAAAAAAAAAAAAAAAAAAAAAAAAAAAAAAAAAAAAAGCGGTGTACATTAAAAAAATAAATATTTAATATTTTTGCTTAAATGCCTAAAAGAAAAAATAAATTTAATAATTGTAGAGAATGAACTCATTTAAAAATGAATACTTAGTTGATAGAGACTATCTTAGAGTTTGTTTATAAAAAAAAAAAACCTTGTTAAAAAAGAAAAAACGCACTCTATTTAAAAAGAAATATCTGCTTTTTATAAAAAATCTTTCCCTATATAAAAAAAAAATCAATGAATAAAACAAACAATTCAGGTTGTGTATATTTGTTTACAAATCATGTGCATTGACAGTCAACTGATATCGATTGGAATGTGTCCCATTTGAGTCTCTCAGCTTCTGGGGTCCTTATTCCATAATTGCTCCAAAACATTGTACAAAAAAAAAAAAGAAGTCTTTATAATTACCTATTTCAATGAAATTAAAAGTTTTTATTTAAACTTCTTATTGAGTAATGTTCACTATGTTCAAAATGTGCACAAAACTTTATTTCATGTTTATTCAGTATGGGGCATACATAAAAATCGCATTCCAAGTAAAAATTCTTCGATATACTTATATTTCAGGCAAAAATTAGGCAAATTTCTGGGGTAGAATTTTAATTAAAAGTAAAAATCAATTTTTGTATTTTGCTGATCTGCCATTAATAAGAGCAAAAATTTTGTAAACTAGGAGGAGATAAGTCAGTGTGTCATTTAACCAAGTAATAATGAATTGCAGCTCATCAAAATATGAAAACTTAATTTTATTTTTAATTCAAATTCTACTCAATTTTCCTAATTTTTGGTGATACCTATTTATTTCATATATGTAATTATCTCAAATAATTTTTACTTGGAATGCGATTTTTATCTGTACTCCATACTGTGTAAGCACTTTATTTTTCCACATTCAGGGTGTTCTTATAAATTTCCAAATGCCTTTTTTAAAACAGAGCAATCTGATGTTTATTTTTCTAGCTCAATGATAACAAAAAAATGACAAAAATTTATCAAAAACAAAAACATTATTAAAATTATTCAACATGAACTCTGTCCATATCTGTAAATTTCAAGTCAATCTTTAGCATTGCAAAAAATATTGTAGAGAATTTCAGCAATTATGTCCAGCACTGCTAAAGGTATGTTTGCTTACTAATTTTTTGCTGATACTATGTATGATCTTAAAATAAAGTGCATTTGGTGGTGAGGCTCCAATTAAGAAACTTTCACCAGTATAGAGTAAACACTACTCCCAAATCCACTCTGACCCATAAGAATAGTAGTACCTTAACAAGATCCATCTCTGGACTTTCATCCCCCTCAATCAATAAATAGGAGACTTTGTTGATTTGGCCACACTGCAACTCAGAGTTCATCCACAAAGCAATAAGCTTAGAACCACTCCAAGGTTAGTGAAAATGCCTGGGAGGCTAGGTGAAAACGTGATTACACACCATCAAAGCTGATAGTAAATCTAGTTCCGGTATACATGTTTACATTGTTTGCCGCTAATCCCAGGACTGACTGCCGATCACTATCTTGGCTACTACAAATAGTGTTGCATAGTCTGTATTCATCTGGGATGCTGTGTGTTCTACAGGAGAAACGAACTCAACCCATCCTGGGTAAATGTTACCTCGTCAAGTCAAACTCTGAGGTAAATAAAAAAAAATAAATAAATAAAAAAAACTAATATTTACAGACCATTTGTTTACAAAATGCAAAACAAATTAATCTATAAGCTATATCATGTACAAAACATACGTATGGTTTCATTACAAAATGAATCCTCAGCAATTGACATTTTGTAAAACCTAACAATCAAATTATACTTTTGGGTGCCACTTTGGCTTGTTATGTACATGTCCTGTACTTTGGAATGATATCTATAATTCATGTTGCAATCAACATAATACAAGAGCAAGGAAAAACTCTTAAATTGGTTTTAAAAGAATGTGTGGATAGCCTGAAACCCTAACCCCAACGTTAAAAAAAGAGGCTGTGCAGTCAATTGTTTGCTGAGAAATGACTGAAGGCTCCATAATCTATTCTAATAAATGAGTTTACACTAATTGAAACCAACTTAATTTTCATCATTTTTCTGTTAATTGTCAACAAAATTTCGTCAATCTCAACAATAGAGCACATACACAAGAAATGGAAAGATCAAAGCTTGACAGAAGATTTGTATATATTGGAGTAAATAAGAGGCATACGGTGTACATATTTTTCCCTTGTAGCTATCAAGGCAAAACATGTTTATGGTGTGAATATTTTTTTTTTATATATATATAACGCACTAAAGCAGCACCCACTTGTGCTTTGATAAGACTCCAAGGGAGTTAAATCCAGGGGAGAATGTGGAGGGCAAGGTTTGACTTCTCCACATGCAATCCATTGATTTGAAAAGCAGTTGTTCAGGTAATCTTCAACAGTTAGAGTATAAAAATATGGTACACCATGTTGGGACACCCTGTATATGGAACAAGAAAATTTGGGGTGAAAGTTCATAACCGCCCCCACCTCACCATATGAGAAAACGAAAATAAAGAGAAATTTTTCTGATGTACATACCCATCACAGAAGGAAAATAGTGTACATCAAAAATCATATGAATTGATCAAGTCGTCGTATTTTAAGAAAAAAAGAAAAGAAAAAAGATGTTATGGCTAAATGGCAATCTTTTGATGCCATCTTGTAAATAGTTTGAAGGACAAAAGAGATAATTCCAAATAATTCAAACACAAGCTTTTCTTAACAGAGAGAGGAGGGGGGCAATAGATAAATTCAAATGCATTGCTGGTTAACTCCCCCTTAAAACACTCTTCAGGAATAAAGTTTAAAATCAGCCTTGTACATCATATAATGCCTATGAATTCCCATTAATTGTTTAAAAATGATTTTCTTATTAAAAATGAAACTATTTGATCAATTTACATAATTTTTGGTCAACGGTATTTTTTTTTTCTGTCACAGGTACATACATCATAAAGATTTTTCTTTATTTTTGTTTTTTCATGGGGGGAGGGGAGAATATTGGGTATGGACTAGCACCAAATTTTGTATACAGCACAACTTGAACATGATCATCAATACAAAATTTACAGAAGAAAAGTTGGAAAATTTAACTATTGGTGGTCAAAAAGATTTTAAAGAAAATGTAATCGGGAAATTAGCCTTAAACAATTTATTTTGGTTTAACTACTTTTATGTGGCGTATTTGCATTAAAAACTGAATATTTTATAGAAAATATAAGCATGTAAAATTAGGATTAGTCGGAAAACATAACTTTTGGTTACATGAACAAATTATGGTACCTAAGGTGTTGCAAGTGGCCTGAATTCCGAGATGGGCAATATTAGGAAGCACATCTCATGCTTGTTCTTCCTGCGATATGATCTAAGAAGTTGATGCTAATCATATTGTATGCAGTTAAATCACTTAAAAGATTTTAAAGGAAATATAATGACGAAGTAATTGCTAGAATTGTTATGACCAAACCAAAAAGCCAATCCTAACAGTAACTTACCATGATTATATTTTGTCACAAATATTAAATTGTTCTTTTAACACAAATACATCACACATACGTAGATAAACCAAAATAAACTGTTTGAGACTAATTTCCCAACTAAATTTTCAGTTAAAATATTTTATGCCATCAACATCAAAATAGGCAGTTTATGCTCACCCTGTTCAAAGCAACAAATATGCGTGACTTTTTTTTTTCTTTCTTCTTTTTTTTTTTTTTTTTTTTTTTGAGATAATGCATGTTTAAAAATAACTAAAAATGAATTAAAAAAAAAAACATAAGAATTACTTGGCCTTTGCAGGATTTCACTTTTGTACCATTTTCACTTGTTGCTTGATTTGTGTATCAGTAAAGCTCATGTGACTGGTAACATTCCGCACTCAATAATTAAGGTTTACAACGATAAATTACCGGTAAAATTTAAAGATTCACTACACTTCATTTTGCTCATGAAATCCACATTAATGAAACCTACCACTCTTTTTATATACATTTTATTATCATTATTATTATTATTCAATACCTTCAAGGTAAATAATTTGTTGTTTGTCTGTTCTTTTTAAAATATCTTGTTTTTATTTGTATCCTCGCGTGAAATACAAATATTCCTGTGCTTCCTAAATAACAAGGCTTTCATGTATTGTCTGCCATGTTTGTTTTCACAGTCATTATATTTGCTACAAATAAGACATATCATGATTATCTCCCTTATGTTTCGAAAAAACAAAAACTAAGTAGATTCGTATTATTTGGAATCTTCAAACTACTGTTTGTATCTTGAATGTTATTTTCACAACATTTCGGTCAATGTAACTTCGGATCTTCTTCAGGCGTATCTTATCAAACACGTGAGTTTATCTGCCAAACTCTGGAATCTGCCTGCAGTTTATTAGCAAGAACCCATGGTGTAGTGGATAGAGTACTTGGTAAAAATGCAATTATAAAGGTTTACTTCTGGAGGTAGGTCTTCTACCCGATCATGATTGGTGGAATGAAAGCATGCAACTCCTGTGAATTAAATAAAGTGTTTCATTCAAAATTCTGTGCAGATTCCAGAGTCTGACAAGATACACCTCAAGAAGATCTGAGGTTACATGAACCGAAACATTGAAAATAACACTCAAGATGAGAACAATAGTCTGAAGATTCCAAGTAATACAAATAATCAATCCTCATCTCAAAAATTCAGAAACGTAAACTATGTAGAAATTAAACAGAAACAAGAATTAAACGAAGATGGATGACAAGATGATACTGCCATAAAAAAAAATTAAAAGTAGTTTATTTTCTAAATGATTTACTTTTGGGGGGGGCGGAGTCTATACTAATAGTCATAAAATCTCAGTAGAATTTAATAAGTATTTTTTTTATAGAATCACTCACATCTCCGAACAATTTTTTTTTTTGGTGCTTCTTTAGTATTAATCACAACTGAAAATCGTATTTCAAGTACAAGTACTTTGATGTACTTCCATGTTATGCTGAAATATTATCCAGAACAAAAATTATTTTTAAAATGATTAAGTAGAAGATTAATTACAGGTAAAAACCAATTGTATCATAAATTTCAGTGTTCTCGTATTGCGGTGTCCATTTTTAGTTGAGACCGAGTTATCTCCCTTGCTTTATGAGAACTTCTGATATCAATGGTGGATCAAGAAAATACAATAAACCTAATGTTTGTTTTTAACGAAAAGCTCTGATCTACTCAATCATTTTTTTCTAATTTTTGGTGAGAATATTTACTTCACACTTATTTAGGGCACATAGTATTACTTATTTACTTACTTACAAACACATAAGAACTTCAAAATGTTTTTACTCGAAATGAGATTTTCAATTTTGACTAATAGTAAAGAATCACCTTTTTATTTTTATTTTTTGCTCCATATGTAACGGAGCATTGATGCAAATACTGAGCCATATGTGAAGTGACGTCACGGTAGGGAAAAAGGAAAAGACTATAAAAAAAAAAGAACACAGATAGAAGAGCACGCAGGAGCACTATTACGTTTTATTTGGACAAGTACCTGGAAATCTCGTTACAAAAAAGAAAAGAATCAAATTATTACTTATCTTCTATTCCTTGCAATGTACTTTGCTACAACATGCTGTGTCTCAAGTGTCTACATTTTAACACGTGTACAAATGTGTGTAACATTACACATGAAAAAAAAAAACAAGTTGAAGGTGGGAGTGATTCTATAAAATAACATTTTGAGGGGGAATATTCTGTTTACTATTCTCGTCATTGTTATTTTTACATTTTGATTAATGTTACACCAATCTGCTACAAGTGCATCTTTTCGAATTTGGGAATCTTTATGTAAAACTCGGGGACCTGCACAGAATTTTAAACTGATCCCTTTATTTAATTCACAGAAGTGGACTGTTCTTTCCCTATTAGCCATGTCTGGGTAGTAGTGTTAATTAATAATTAATTATTCTTAGTCAATATCGCCTGTAGTAAAGATTGAACCTTCAACCAACAAAAGGCTGTTATCTATAATTGATTGTTATTCAAAAATGTGGACACATGTTGCAAAGGTTAAAAGGATTGATTAATAATCAGCTTTAAGTCTTCTGTACATTGGAGGTTCAGTCCTTTCTACAGGCAACATTGTCTAAGAATAGCTTAATAATTAATTAGCACTACTAGCCGATCATGACTGATGAACATAGACAATTTACTTCTGTGGCTTAATGAAAGGTTTCAGTTTCAAATTCTGAAACATTGGGAAAATAACAACCAAAATGAGAACAGAAGTCCAAATCATCAATCCTAATCTTAAAAAATCTTAAATATTTTGTGTGTGTGTGTGTGTGAGAGAGAGGGGGGGGTAAAAAAATGTAACCTGTTGCATAATACTATATGTTGGTGTCAGCCATATTGTTTGCTTCTGTATTGGACTACAGCAGCATGAAACACTATTTTCATATTTGAATACTTCATGAACATGACTTTTGACACTTTGAGAACATCATTTTTAGGGTTACTCTAATTATAGAAAAAAAATAATAATCATAAAATTAAAAAAAGAAAATAATTTGCTTTCTCATTTATTTTAATGGCCATATTTATTATCTCAAACTATAAAGTAATTTTTTCCGGTTTTCAAAGTCAAAACCCAAATGGCATTAAAGTTAACAAACCAAACTTTGCTTCCATTTGGCTGATTTTCATTTTTTTTTTAATTTTTGTACCATATTATTGTTACTATAATAACATATTTTGCTACAGTTTTCTTTTTAAGTTACTTAATCCAACCCAGACGGCTGATCATATGAAACCTTTTATGATAATCACCCAAAAGTAAAAAAAAAAATCAGCTAAGGGAGAACTCTTATTTTAAATTGAAAAATATCATAGTTGTCTACTTTGCAGCTAAAATTTTGTTTCTTTCGCTGTATAAGTTTTAAAACATGCAAACTCATAACATACTAAAATGACCTCATTAAATCCAGGGCAACACCAGATTTATACCACTTACTTGTTTATAAACTATTTTAAGCTTCGTTTTTATAGTAATTTTATTTTTCTTATTTCCAAAAACTTTGTAATTTCACAAAATTAAAAAAAAAAAACAGCCCTAAAAATTAAGTTCTCAAAGAAACAGAAAATAAACTCACAAAGCACCCAGGCATGAGAAATAGGATATATTGTATTTTATGTCTGTGAATTTTATAACCAGCTAATGTGATTGTATATAATTTTTAAAAAAGAAAAAAAGATTTTACAGTCTTATTGTACATTAGGACCCTATGGTAGCTCTTCTCAAATGAAAAGAAATTTGACAGTAAAAAATTAAAATATTTTTGCTTTAGAGTTGAGGACCAATTAAACATATAAGTTTAATGTAAGATGATCACCCCCGCCCTTTCCAGCCAGATAGTTTGAACCACTTTTTAATTTTAGTTAAATCTCTTTTTTCACATGGAAGCCCTGTTGTCACTAGATTTAGGGCTTAAGGAGGGCACTAATAAATTTTTTTGTCAAGTTTTTCAGTCTATTCCTTAGAAAATGTGAACTGTTGACATGTGTTATGCACATATGTTATAGATTTTGATTTCATTGTACCTTCCTTTATCATATGTGCTTTAGAAATTTCTGGCCTGAAAATAAGTTACGATTTTACATTAAGTTCATATGCAAAATTGATTCCCCACTATAAATTATAAGTGATTTTTTTTTTTTTTACTGTCATATTTTTTTAAATGTATACATGTAATCACCTAAAAAAATAGAATCTCATTAGAGAAGAAGAGAATTAGCATATTGTATTTTTTCATTATAAAAGTTAACAGCTTAAATTTAAATCTTTAACTAGATCATTTATAAAACTTTGTAAAAAAAAAAAAAACAAATTCCCAAAGATATTTTATTCTTTTGGAATATCAATGAAATAAAATGTCCAGCTTTTTTTTTTTTTAATCTCATGGAAGACTAAAATATTTTTGCTACTTCAGCTTATTTTTAGCTTTTTGGATACAAACGGTCAGTTTTAGGATCGCCAGCATTTTTTTCGGCTGAAAATTGAGCAACCAATATTTTGGGTTGCTACTTTATATGTATGTTTTATAAACTTATTGCCTTGCAATATAAACAGCCAATCACAGACTTTGTTTCATCTGCTCTTTGGCTAGCATTGTTTACAGAAGTTCTTTTTTGCATTTTAGCAAATGTTTTGGGATTTTTTTTGTTGTCAAATTAGGATAGGCTGAATTGCATTGACGAATTCGGTCATTAAATAGTTAATTGTAATTAGCAAAAATTAAAACCAAAAGATTTTGCTTAAGATGAATGTCTTTTTTCTTTCTTTTTTTTTAATCTCTTTTTTTTTAAGTGTTATTCTTTTTAATTGTTTTCTTTTTTTATTGTATTCTTACGTGACACCAAACGACATATTGCCACTTGGATGTAACATGCTACTATTTGAAACCATGTCTACAGGGAACTATATGGGGAGTTGAGCAGCGAGTTATCTGTTCACATTAAATTTAAACTCTTGCATGTTAGTACAATCAGGGAAACAAGGTACAGGGAGGGAATTCCAAAGTCTAGCAGTACGAGGAAAGAAACTATTAGAATAGAAGGCTTTCAGGCATCTAGGGACCTCAACAGTGAAGTTGACATATTAGTGGGGGGGGGGGATATATATTTTGAGAATGTACAAGTACTACGAATTCATCTCATTAAAGTATTTCTAAAACAGGCACAGGAATGCAATATGGTGGTGATGGGGACAGGAGTTGGAGTTTGGTTGATAGTGTGGGATCTATTAGCTTTGATACTCTTTTTTTGGGCCCTGTCCAAGAGGGAGTGACTAGCGATAGATGCACCAGCTCAGATGTGGCAACAATACTCCATGCATGGCCAAATGGTGGCTTTGTAGAGATATAAGATACTCTCAGTTGTGAGTCATTTTCAAGCATGGTAGAGGAATCACAACTTCTATCCAGCAGTCTTGGCAATATCCTCAGTGCATTTCTTCCAATTCATGTTACCTGTGAATGTTAAGCTGAGGGATTTGAATAATGATCTTTTTATGTACAAACTGTGAACTGGGCATTTTTTGTGTTCTGCCTACACTATTGCATCAGTTTTATCAATACACTTATGAAAGTTATGAATACATCTCTTTTCATGAAATGAGATGCACTTCTATATACAAGGGGCGTTTCAAAAAGTACTGCCACCTATTTTTTTTTTTTTTTCCACCTGGATGGATCAGAGAGGATTGCGAAAACTTAATGCATTGTGAAACTTTAAGAAATCAACCCCTGTCATAGGCACAAGTCAGAAGCAAAGATGCATTATTGAATTTTTGGCAAAAGTGCATTGAGAATGGTGGTGACTATATAGAAAGATAAATTCTGGAGCACAAAAGGTATCACTACTGTCTTTATAGCTCTTCAACATTTTGGGTTAAAAAAATAATAGGCTTTACTTTTGGAACTACTCTCAAAATAGTATGTAATGAGAAGCGTCCCATGAAAGGAAAAACAAATTATTTTCATCACACGCTTGTAACTGCCAAGGACACAAGTACTGGTTTACAAATATATAAAAGCAACACAGATTCACAAGAAAAAATACAAACTCTGTATTGTGTATAAATTAGTTGTGCTGTGTGTGTGGGGGGGGGACACCATCATGGAAAAGAATCCATAAACTTAGTTAAGATCCTGCATATAATCTAGCTAGGAACCAACTGAGATAATTTGTCTGAGGCATTATTGTCATTTGCTCATCAGCTCATCTTATCGTGTCGTCTGCTCATCTCTTCCCATCATCTTTGATTTGCCATCTTCCGAGCTCTGACTGTTTAGTTTTGACCGGAAATACTAAACATCTTAGTTTCAGTCACACCAAGCTGATCAGCAGAAAATGATTGCTTCCACCTGTTCTCTCAGCCATTCTCAGCTGTCCATTCAGAAACTGACCACCAACTGTGAGGCACCATCCTGTCTAGAGAGTTCAAAAGACTTCTGCAGCTCCCATGCCCACCCACCTCAAATCGCCTGTCCACTCATCTCTCTTCTGATAACTTTTATTTTTCTGGTGAATCATTTCCTCACATTCTCCAGTGTCTTGGCTGGGGGGGGGGGGCAGTCCATAATATCACTCTTGTATGCCAATCCTGACAACTGAAAGATTGATTCAAGACTGTTAGAAATGGAAGAATTTTGTTTTCAAGCATGTGGTGAAGTCCTCTGAAGTATGCACATAATCAATCAAATTCATTTAAGAATAGACAAAAAAATAAAGTAACATGAGTATTATTAGGTGTAAGGAGAGTAGAACGAGGACCTTAAATTTACTTCTGTGAGCTTTTTAACTCTCACTTCCCTTATGTTCCTTTAGTCCTCACATTTTATGAGTGATGTTTCTGAAAAAAAAAAGGAAGAATTTCTTGATTGGAATCTATCCATCTAACACTTATCATTGGTTAGTTTTTGACCTTGAAGCCATTTTTTTTAACTCCTTAAATCAAGCAGCTTCATGCTTTATCTGAAGCTATTTCCATTAAAAAAACAGTGTAATAAAATAATCCACTATATTCGACTTATTTTTGATAGAGAAGTTGGAGTATGCATTAAGTCAAGTAAGACTTGAGTTTCAACTATGGTTTAAATAAAAGACAACTGCAAATCAAGTCATTCTTTCCTGTTTCTATTCATTTAGCATCACTTTTCCTCTGTTCAGCAGTCAGACGTTTTCTAATATTTCATAAGCTCTCCAGTTCTCATGGTTCAACAGGTCAACTGTTTCAAAATTCCACTCTACATGGTCCTGTCCAATCACTTCCAAGTTTTCCTTGTGATTCAAGGAAAAAAGGAATAATGTTGAAATGTTTGGAATGGTGAATCGCTGTCCCATTTGATAAGATACAAAAACTTATCTGTAATTTGATTGAGCTTACTCTTTCTTCTTCTCTGCACTTTCTCTTTCTCTATCACATACAGACGTGATGTCGCTAGTCTCAGACTTTTCTATACATACTATTATGGGATGTGTTCTTCATAATTGTCTGATTTATTCCCTGCTTCTTTTGGTCCGGCCCGTTTGACTCGTTGATCTAATGGTCTCCATCAATTTACTAGTCTGATACTTCATTGTAATACAGCTTTCTATTCCAGTAGCTTCCTTCCAAGAACTACAAACTTATAGAACTCTTTCTGCTGAGTGTTTTTCTCGGTCCTGATCCTCCTCCTGATCCTGGTCCTCCTCCTGGTACTGGAGTAGTGATTCACCATGGGTGGGTTGAGGAGACTTCTTCCAAAGGAGGAAGCTTTTAGGGAATACTAAATTTACAAGCAGTTCCCAGTCACATGTACATTCTTTCCAATCTTCCTTTTACCTTAGCATTTTGCCAAAAACTTTAAACTAGCCGTGTGCAAATTTTCATATCGAAGTTGGTCAACTAAAACACGATGGATTTTCTAAGGCAAAATTCTTTGACGTCATTTGAACACATTATGAGAGAAGTTGGTTCAAATTATTCTAATGTTTTTTTTAATAATAAAAAAAGTATTTCAAAGTTTTTGAGATGAAGATTAATAATTTGGATTATTTGAACTACTGTTCTCATCTTGATTGTTGTTTTCACAATGTTTTGGACGACATAACTTTGACCTTCTTCTGATGCATCTTTTTGAACATGTAAATTTTCATGCCAAACTCGGGAATCTATGTAGAACCCCAAACTGAACCATTTTATTTAATCCATGAATGTGGATAATACTGATTCCATCAGTCATGATTGGGCACAAATTTTAAGTAATGATGTTATTTCTTTGTTATTAGCACTTGTAGAAAGGATAAAACTTTCAACTTCCATGAGACTATCACTTAGAACTGATTCTTAATCAATGTCTTTATCTGTTGCACCACAAGTCCATATGCTCATGGTTTAATATACATTACAAGTGATACTTTGAGTAAAATAAAATTATTTGAGACTTTTATCTGATCATGATTGATGGAATAATAACAATTTACCTCCATGGATTAAATAAAAAGTTCTGTTCAAAATTCTGTGTAGATTCTTAAGTTCCAGATAAATTCCCAAGTTTGATCAGATATATCAGAAGAAGATTGGAGGTTACATTGGCTGAAACGTGAGAATAACACTAAAAATAAGAATAGTTGTGACGGGATCGAAAGGTGAAGGTGGCAATCGACTGTTCAACTAATAAAGTAGACACAAGGCAAAGAGATGACAAACAGGTGATTGGTTAAAGACGATAGATATCATGTTTTATTTGCCAAGAGAAAATGATAAATCGTATGGCAATGGCGATCGAGAATCAGTGTCATTTGAGGTGAGAACAGGCGTCTTGTGGGGTTGAAATTTGTGCATCCTTGAAGTAGGATGATGTGCTTCAGGTTGGTCCAGGTCGTGCAGATGGGATCCGATGCTGGAAAGAGTCAAACAATAAATTTTTATTTGAAAAGTAATATTTTTTAAGTACAATTTGAATATATATACTCTAATTTTATTTGCTCTGTCTCGTACATTGAGCAATTTTATTTGGCTGGGATTGTTTTATATGAATATTTCACCCCAATAATATTTTGTAGGATATGAAACCACTAGATTCACTAACCTGTAATTTAATAAATTTCAATATCTTGAAGTCTCTCTCTCTCTCTCTCTCTCTCTCTCTCTCTCTCTCTCTCTCTCTCTCTCTCTCGTATATATATATATATATATATATATATATATATACTTATATATATTTCTTGACAAGATACACCTGAAAAAGGTTGTAGCTTATATCAGCTAAAATGTGCGACTAACACTCAAAAATTGAGGAAAAAATATATATGTAAATATAAAATCATTAATTTTTTTTTCACATGCGGCCAAAAATACAAAATAGACTTCGTGGCTTAGTGGGGGATGCCCTTTTCTCTACCCTGCAACCTCTCTCCCACAGAAGAGACGTTGCGAGCCTATCCTTGTTTTATCGTTATTTTCATGGCAGGTGCTCGTCTGAACTCAAAATCTCTGGTCCCCCCTCGCCAATCTTTCACGAAAAACACCCGTCTAGCTGAATCCACTGTGAAAAATTTCCCCCACTCTTTATCTGTGCCTAACTCAAAACGCGGATTCCATGAACAAAGCTTCTTTCTTAGAACTGCATGCCTGTGGAACTCTGTTCCGTCTGCCTGCTTCCCTCTGGACTACAACTTGGATGTCTTCAAGTCCAATGTTAACAAATTCCTAATGAACCGCCCCCTTAATTAAACACTTCATCAAATCTCCACACTAACGTAATGTACTTGCAATAACCCTTATCCCTGAGTGGCTTCCGGGCCTTGATAAGTGGTGATCACTGTGTAAAAAAAAAAAACCCAAAAAAACGTATATGTTCAGAAACTAAAATAAAATATATCATTTTTATTCTATGAATACATATTATTTCTATAACTAAGCAGCGGAGCTTTACCACTTTCGACCAAGGAAAGAGTCTTCATCAGGTATTTGTAAACAATGTAATGATGTATGGAAATGAAACCTGGCCAGTGAGAGTTAAGGACATGCGTCATGTGGAGAGAAATGATATAAGAATGATACGATGGATGTGTAATGTGAGTCTTAGACACACTCAGATCAGATGACCTCAGAGGAAAATTAAATCTGAGTAGTATAGGAAGATGTGTGCAGAACAGATTTTGTTGGTATGGTCAACTTGAAAAAATAGATAAGAGTTCTTAGTTAAGATTGCAGGTTCAGTTGACATAGGAAGGTCAAAGAAAGCAGGTGGATGTGATAAGAATGGACTTAAGAGAAAAAGGGATAAAGATTTGGCAGAGATAGGTTAGTTTGGAAATCAATTTCTCAAAGCTTCCCAATGTTTGCTAGCTTGTAAAATAGTCAAAACCGATGATGATGATGATGATGATGATGATGATGATCGTGATGATGTAATATTTTGCTATTCTTTTCCTTAAGTGAAACATTTTGTGAATGTTCATTCACAATTTTGTTTGGTCTTTAGTTTTAGGACCATACTTTTCCTAACATCGACCCACCAATTAGCAGCTTGCACTTATAAAACAGAAAAGACAAAGAGTACCCTCACCTTCATATAGTTAGCTACCATCATACACATGAGGGATTTTCTGGCTGGTTTTAGTTTGAAACTCTCTCTCTCATTACCAACTCAACTTGGGTGCCTCTATGAGTGTGCACTTGCATTCAGACTGGGATCAAAGTGTACGGTGCTGTCTTCGGTCGAAGGAGGAGAAATACTACTTCATTGGGGTAATTTTAATTTTCATATCATCCAAATTTCCCTGTTTAAAGGTGCAGCATATCTCTCCCTAAAAAAAAAACAATCTTATGTTTAACTTGACCCTTGTGGGGAGGCAAGTAAATTGATACTTCAGACGACATGCTACACAAAATCAACCTGTGATTAATATTAATTTCCCTGAAGCCTACAAAATCTTAAAAATAAAAACCAAAGGATCAAGCTTAATTATGTGTATCAATGTCAGTAGTGAGATTCGGCTGATTCAAGCAGGTTATTACCTCCATCAAGGCAAGGGTTATGTTTTGCATTGAATTAAGGTATTTTAAGTCTATCTCTGCTCTATTGCTATTTTCATGGCAGGTGCTCGACTGAACTGTAATCTATTGTTCCTCCCCGCCCCCGCTCTGTAAAATATTCACAACAAACACTCATCTAGCGACAACCACTCTCAACAATTTTCCTTAATCTCTCTGCTTAAAACTATGTGAAAATTCCATGAGCAAAGTTCTTTCCTAGAACTACCTGTATGCGGAACACAATATTGTGGCGTTGCTTCATGAATGATTATAGCATGGTAGTTTTGAAGTCCAATGTAAACAAGTTCTTGTTGAGCCATCCACTTAGATGATCAAATTCTGACCAATTTCCACTATTACTGATCATCATGGTGTTATCTTACCAGTTACTTGACACTCATTAACTCTTATTCTTGAGTGGCCTATATAATATTCAATAGAGGATTGAGTCTATTAGGTTGGTGCAAAAATAATGTCATTTTTGACATTCAACTTCAAAAGATCATAACTCCTTTCATAATAAACTTTATTAATCAAAATAAGAACCAACCTTTTTTTTGGTGCAATTTCGGTTTTGGGAAGTATCGTGGAGCTTCTCTGGCATCCAACCACTGTCCTGAACATCGCCGGTTTCATAGAGGATCCATTTCTAATTACACATCACAATCCACTCGAGAAATAAGTCATTTTTGTTGCACAGAAGGAGCATAGAAGACACCTCAAAATGACAATTTTTTTTATTATTTTTCAATTCATGCAGCACCCATTTATCCAACTTTTTTGACTTCCCTATTTGCTTTAAATGGCGAACGACTGCTGAGTGGTCGACGTTGAGTTCAACAGCAACTTCTCATGTGATTTTGAGAGGATTGGCTTCAGTTAAGGCTTTCAGATGTTTGTTATCAACCACAGTTGGCTGGCCGTGACCATCTTCATCTTTGGAGCTCTCGTCACCATTGCAAAATTTCTTGAACCACCATTGTGCCACACATTCGTTAGTGGTTTCTGGGCTAAATGCATCACAGATATCATGAGCTGTCTTGGCCTAGTTTGAACTGGAACAAGAAAATCGTGTGGATTTGAATTTTGTCCATGCCATCGAAAAGTCTGCAAAAAATGAAGAGATTGAGAACAGTAATAAATAACACGATTCGATAGAGCGAAAAACGTACTTCAAAATGATATATAACATGGCTATATATATATATTAATGAATTAATTCAGAAATCATATATAAAAGTAACATATGTGAGAAAACGATATTGTTTTTGCACCAACCTAATATAATAATACATGTGTAATCTGCATAAATTAAAACATCATGTTTAAGCATATTATGCAACCGGGTAATGTCAAGCATCCAGCTAGTTATATGAAACCTAAGAATGTTGAAACTACTTATTCTGGTGTTATTCAATTTAACTAGATCCAAACTAGCATCTAGATGTAGAAATGGAATATATTGGAAACTTAAAGTAAACATGTTTACTATTGTGTTGTCATGGTGATTAGGTCTATTTATGCATTTTATAAATACATTTTAAAATTATCTGAAACAGCTACTAAATAGTACTCTTGAGATTGTGATAGTAATTATACGAAGGGCGTTCCAAAAATAATGCATCCTATTTTTTATTCCGCCTGAAAAGATAAGAGACGATTACAAATGATATTGTTACAATGAATAAACTTATGCATTTTTTGGGTTTTTTTTTTTTGGTTTCAATTCCAACTGATAGCACTGACGTCTTTTTTTTTAACAACTTTTAAAATCATTACTATGTATATCGGGGGTACAATATAACAATCAGTAGAGAATTTGCTCTGTAATAATAAATACAAGATCTGCATGAATTAAAATATTAATTTATTAATTTAAGCATATTTTATGAAAAGAAAAGTTTGCAAAATAGAAAATTATGTAAATTATTTTAAATATGTATTGTACATTACCCGCTCTAGGCAAGGAATTTTTTTCTATATATGTGCTGTAAATTTCCTGTTCTAAAGAACGTACAATTATCTCATACATATAATACCCGTCCTAGGATAGATAAAATATTCTTTTGTTCAAGATGGCAAATGATACATAGACATCAAAACTTCCTCTATCCTAAGAATAACAGGTATGTTCAAAATTTTTCTTATACGGTCCCGAGCAACGTC
This sequence comes from Euprymna scolopes, assembly GCF_053919585.1. Lineage (NCBI taxonomy): Eukaryota > Metazoa > Mollusca > Cephalopoda > Sepiida > Sepiolidae > Euprymna > Euprymna scolopes. Next base: position 102,633,395 of record NC_136482.1, on the reverse strand, counting down.
GGGTGGCCTTGCTAGTCTATTATATAAAGAAAAGGTGAATGACTTACATTATTATCATTTTCAATAGAGAAGAAGGGGCTGGGTGAAAGTGCAATAGTGATGGAGTAGAGGGATGTGGAAAAATGGAGAAGACGGAAAAGAGAAAGATAGATGGATTGAGAGAGAAAGAGTGATAGAAGTTTTAATATAAATGCGTCACACACTTTTAAACCTTTTCTATTTTTATGGTTCTGGGCAACGCTGAGTAGCCCTGCTAGCAAACAATAGGTTAAAAAAAAAATTTTTTCATGGAGCCAAATATGATATTTCATAAAATCATTACAAAATTTAAAAAGTGCACTTTCTTTCAATAATATCCCTCAAAATAGAGAAATAATTTTGAATACATAAACATTGAAGTAGCAGTATCAAACGTATTTGATACATTTAATAATGAAAAAAAAAAAAAAGTTGAACTTTGATGGTTATAAAGATGTCAGGTTTTGTTGATAATAGATGCAAGAATACAATGCGTGACATTTGCGATGTGTATCCTTTATAGGTCAATATGTCTTAACACCATTTATTATAAGTTCTTTGGTCGATGGATGGTCTTTGAATATGTCTTTGTGAAAATGCTGTTGCAGGTCAACCAAATAAGAACTGCTTCTTCAGATAAATGGAAAATATCAGAAAATGTCGATGTTTTTGATTCATCATCTGCTACTGTTGACAGATCAAACTATTGCGATTGGAACAAATACCAATAAACATTGTGCCTGATTGCCAAGATGGATTGCTATTAGTCAAGTTGGTTTGTACTTGACTTTTGTTGCCATTGTTTTTTGAGAAAATAAAAAGAAGTGGAAAAATATGAATTATATTGTTCATCTGTAATAATAAAAAAAATGTTAGGATACTGCTCACCAACGCAGCAATTCATACCAATTTCTCCTAACCTAAACCCCAATTCACAATACCAACTCTCAACATCTATGATCTCTCTCTCTCTCTCTCTCTCTCTCTCTCGGCTGTCAAAAACTCGATTCCCTGTCCTCTCCAATCCATCATTCTTATAGCCGCTATTTCCCTCATATGCAACTTGATGCCACATGTATATAAAGAATTCATCTACAAACTTATCTTTTATTTTTTTTCCTTCCTCGATAGTATTACTTAACAGACTAAACAGAGGCACTACCACTTGTGTGGGTAGTATCTTCTCTTACATCTTCAAAATATGAAACACCATTATGTCTATCTCTACTATTATATTAAAGAAACTTTGTTTGTGTGTGTGTGTGTGTGTGTGTGTGTGTGTGTGTGTGTGTTCTCGACAGACTCTGAAATGGCTGGGCCGATTTTTATGAAAATTCGCACGAAGGTACTTTGTGTGCCTGGCAATATTCTTAGATAAGTTTTATATCGAAATGTCTTTGATAAGTATCAATAATCGAAATAATCCGATGAAAGAAAGAACAGGCGATTTGATTAAAGTTAACACCTTATACAGCCTAACATCACAAGTGCATTTGAGAAGTTTCATTAACACCCAAGTCGAAAGGCGTGGCATATAAAATTAACAGAAGGTTCTTTTATATGACAGGGACACGTGTGAAATGAATGTTTCTGATTAAAGCATAACTGCACCGTGATACTTGACATTTTCATTTTAAACTTAAATTCAAGCCATTATCACTGCACAAGCGGTAAGGCCAGCCATATAAAATCAACAATAGGTTCTTTGATATGACAAGAGCGCATTCAAAATGAATGTTTTTGTTTAGAGCACAACTGAAGCATGATACTTGACTTTTGCATTTGAAACTTTAATGCAAGCCATTATATATAAAAACAATTTTATAAAATCAACAGTAGGTTCTCTACAGTGCAATGTAGATTACAATATATTTTTGACTAAGTCACCGCAAAATAAGGCATGAGAAGCTTCCTCCCGGTGCACTGCAATGGGTCCTCAACTAGAGCATGTAATCAATTGATTTGATTAAAAAAATGGGCAATTTCACTGATTTCGATGACAATAAAAGTATGGGAGTGTAAAACATTCATTGATCATCATTCAATCCTGGGCAAGATCGGATCTCCCTGCTGGTTATTATTATTGTTAGTTTTATTTTTCATCTTCATATCTCATAGTGAGGTTAGATGTTTGATTAATAATTTCCAACTCCTGTCTATTGCTATTTTACTTGTGCCACTCACTAGGATCAGGTCTGTGAAGTGTTGAGACATTATGCTGAACAAAGATGGCGGTAGTAAATCAAATCGGCAAAGAATCAATGCAGTCATGATCTCGAGTGTTGAGTAATTCTTAATAACAAAGATGGCGGTGAAGAATCAATGCAGTCACGATCTTAGGTGTTGAGTAATTCTTAGTAACAAAGATGGCGGCGAAGAATCAATATAGTTACAATTCAGTCATTTCAAGATGGAGGTTGATAGCAAACTGACTTGAATCCAAAATTTGATATTTTTATAATAAGGTCGGAAGCTTCTCATTTGTTGATTGTCATAACCGTAGTTATAAATAAGATTGTCAGAATCATTGGGGTCATACCCTCATTAATAATCAAAAACATTTTAACAGGGTCATCACTGATTGATTCCTTCCATGTTGATAGCGATGCAGGTTTCAGTCATCAATATTGATGTGGAAACTCACTTTGAAGCATTTCTGATAACTGACAATGGATAAGGTTGCCGTACCAGTTGCAACGTCATAATGTGACACAATTTCTCATGGAAGCTTTTCAGTGAGGCCAGCAATTTTCTCTGTCCAATGGATTATTTTATTTTGATGTTTTGTCGTTGACCACATGAAAGGCTACAGATTAGAAAGGTGTGCTGTATTCTGCATCTCACACATACAATAGGACCGCTACATGTTGAAATTTAAAATTTGTTTATTTATAAAAAAAAAAAATGAACTTTAAAAAGAATCTTTAATTGAAATTATCTTCTCTTTTAGTCCTCATACACAAGGAGCGATGTTTCTGACAAATAGGAAAGAATTGCTGTTTTCTGGGTCAAAATCTATTCATTCTAAATTGGCAAGTTTTTGATCTTGAAGTAGTAATATTTTTTTCGCTCCTTACATCAAGTGGCTTCATGCCTTGTCTAGAAACAAAAAAAAAACCTCAATTTCTCCAGTAGTTGCATATCAAAAGTATTTTGCTATTGTCTTATAATCTTTAACTCTGAATATATTGAATCAACAATTTCGATTTCTTTAATCTCTGTTTTCACACATTTTTTTTACATTTTTACTCGTTTTTTTTTTTTTAAAGAATTTAAAGACTTCCACTTATTAAATATTTCAAATGTGTCCTCTTATTATGATCCCATATTAACAAGAGCTTTTGCTAAAATAACATTAAAATATACATAATCCTGACTAACCCGACAAACAGCAAAATCCCACCCCTTCATTTTTGAGGTCCCTAGATGACAGAAATGGCATATGTACGGCGCAATCACATTGACACACCAGTTCTTGCCAAATCACCAAAGTTAAACAACGTTGAGCCTGGCCAGTACCAGATGGGTGACCATTTGGGAAGGCTAGGCACTGTATGTACTTTCTAGGAAGGTTGGGCGTGAAAAAAAACTCCTCGCTACAAAAGCATCAACAAAGTTGTGAATGGTCCATGCCCTTTCAGGGGCTCAAGGCTATGGATGAATGAATGGAGATGCTGGAAAGCCTTCTACTTTAATAGTTGCTGTCATTGGAACCGCTAGACTTTGGAATTCCCTTCCTGTTTCTTGCTTCCCTGGCTGTACTAACATGCAGAAGTTTGGTGTAAAGCAAACCTTGCATCTCAGCTTCCCACATAGTCCCCTCTAGACATGATCCTGATTAGTAGCCACCAACGTGCAAGTGGCAATAAATAACAAATAAATTTATTAGAAGTGAAAAAGAGATTTAAAAAAAAATTAAATTCTCATTAATGCGAACAGATTGGAAAATTTATGATTTTATACTAAACAAGATAAGTTGGTGAACCCTCATATTATTTGGATTCTTCGAACTACTGTTTTCATCTTGAGTGTCATTTTCACAATGTTTCTGACATTCTTCAGGTGTACCTTGTTGAACTTTGGGAATGTTTCTATCAAACTTGGGAATCTCGACAGAATTTGGAACAGAATCCTTTATTTACTTCACCAGAGTATCATGCTCTCGTTCTATCAGCCATGACTGGATGGAGATCCTAAATAATTCGCAATTGTATTTTTCAGTTGTCCTCACTAAGAATTGAACCTTCAACCTTCAAGATAATATCACTTTTACAATTAATTTTTCTACTCCAACCACTGCACCACGAGTACTTGCAGATAATATGAATAATCAACCCTCATCTCAAAATGCAGAAATCCTCTTTTTTTTATTAGTGAAAATGATTTTCTGGTAAGTCAAACATCACAGGCCAGAAACGAAGGATCGACCCGTATTTGGTTATGTTAGTCAAAGATCTTGACTCGTGGTCAAGCAAATGATGAAGAAGGTGGTTGTGGTAGATGAACGATAACTTTACTTGCTCACACTTATTATAGTAAGTAAAATGACCATTATATTTTGTTAGAGGAATTTTCGAATAGCATCACATATGTATCTGCCAGATGTGTTTAGCAACTAGATTATCGTGGTCTGCTTTTATGCTTTTATTTCATTCATTCAGTGTCCAGGGTTAGTTTATTGCTGATCGCCTGAAATGTCCTCACTGGTAAATACCGACGGGATTGCCCAGGCACTTTTTGTAGGTCAGAGTGCCTAACTAACTAAAACAACTTACTATATGTGAATCAAACAGTCCTCTACAAGGTTAACTTCTACAACCTGCTACCACAAGTTGACCGAGCTCAGCAGCAGTAGCAGGAATAGTTCAAACAGCCCTTTTCAGCCCTATCACAAACTATCTGTATGCAAACTACTACTACCTGTCTGGACTGATCCTGATTATATGATCTACATTACCTGCAAATTTACCACTTTTGTGTTCTTGGTAAATAAAACACGATATCCATCGTCTTTAAATGAATATCAATGCCTGTCCTTCTTCTTTGCCATTGCTGTTATCTTTTTTGCCTTTGTTTCTACTTTGTAGTTGTATGGTCAATTGACACCTTCACCACCTTTTGCCTCGCTGCAACGAGCATATTTATCTCAAGTGGTGATCTATATAAGCACCCGGCGATCTTATAAGTATATTTTAGAGTTCAAAATGATAAAGTCACTATCTCTCAGAAGTGTGTCACACTTTGTCACACTCTGTCACACTCACAGATATGTAGCAATAAATAGTGATATTTACATCCAGAAACAAAATATGTTTAAGGTTTGTAAAATTCGTACTAGAATTGTCCAAAAGAACCCTATGCACAGTAGATAGAGTACTTAATAAAATACAGTTATAAATTACACTTTTCTGGAGGTTAGAAGTGTAATACAATTGTGAACTAGGACTTTTACCCAGTCATGGCTGACAGAACAAGAGCAAGCTACTCACATGGATTAAATATAGGGTTCTGTTAAAAATTCCATGCAAATTCCAAAGTTCGGCAAGATGCACCTGAAGAAGGTTGGAGGTTACATCGACCGAAACGTTATAAAAATAACACTGAAGATGAGAACAGTAGTCTGAAGAATCCAAATAATACAAGCATTTTTTTAATAGTTCAGTTTTGAACAGGTTAAAACTAGTTTTTTTTCTTTAATTTGAGTTTAATGCTTTTATGTTATAGATTTTTATTTCATGCACGTTTTGACCTCGTAAAAATGTTATTTTATTGTATATTATTAATAAAAAATTAATTTCAGAAGTTTTAGTTCTGATTAAAAGAAATCTATATGGTGTAAACTTTATCGAAATGCAGTTTGTTTAATTAAATATGGGATTTAGACAAGATTACTGCTCATAAAATGTGCTCAAGTCATTTAAAGAATTATCTTTTACTAGAGAAGTTACCTGGCGTTGTCCAGGATCAGGGATAACAGAATTTCAGAGAGCTTCAACTATGGAAGAAATTTTCTTTTACAATGGTGTGATGTTTGATTTTATTTGGGTTTAGAGTATCTGAAAAGAATACAACGGGTTGACATTCTTGATTTCAAGTTGTTTTGATACAGTAATGGCTGACATCAATTTCAACTTCAAATTCTTTATTAGGGTAAACGTTTATTAATGCAGTATCTTTAAAAAAATTTTTTTTCAGAGTTGTAGGGGAAAAGAAGTTTAAGTGAAATTAATTCTCTTTGCCCCAAACAAAATGATAATACAAAAAAAAAAAAAAAAGGGAATAAAACAAAATGACACCTCCTCCTGGTTTAAAATGCATCATATTTATTTTTTAACAAAAACAACAAGATGAATAAGCAAAGGTCCAATCGGTGAAAGTTCTTGCGATGTCATTATGATTAGAATGGTAGATGAAAGTCCTTCGTGGAATTAATAAGATTAGAATGTAAAAGTCTTGTCTGAAAATAATGTCCTTATTTTAAGGTTGGTGTTTTAACTGGCGAAGTTGTTGCAGTGTGGCCTGAAGGTGGTTAGCCAACTGACCGTGCAACTAAATAAACATCAGACACAAGGACAAGGAAGAAAACAACAGAACAAAGAAGAATGACAAACGCGGGTAGTTTAGTTTAAAGACGAAGTCTCGCCTTTTATTTAGGCAAACGAAAGGGTGGTAAATGCGAATTTTCTCACTGGGTGACGTTGGTCCGGGGTCCGTCGCCGGTGTATTCCGTCAGGGGGATGCTTGTCGGTTCGCCGTAAGCTGGAATGCTGGGATGACGTCGGAGAAGTCGGCGTGGTAACTGGATATCAGACGTGAACTGCGAAATGTAGTCCAAATGCCTGATTTCGCGCGTCGAATACTTGTCAGAGTTGTTTGACAAGGAGGTTGTTAACGGTTTGTGATCTGTAAGAACCGTTAAATGTCTTCCTTCCAATAGGTGCCGGAAGTGTTTGATGGCAAGGTATATTGCCAGGAGTTCTTTTGAGAAGGTGCTGTACCTCGACTGGGCCGATGATAATTTAGCTGAGAAGAATGCGATTGGTCTTCGCTGATTATCGATCTCTTGTTCTACCACGGCCCCGACTCCAGTGTCTGAAGCGTCTGTCGTGAGGAATATCCGCGTTTGGACGTCCTGGTCAAGGTGTGCTAATTTCGTGAAGTTAGCCAGTGATGCTTTTGCTGTGTGGAAGGACTTCAGCTGGTCGCCTTCCAGAGAGATGTGTTTGTTTTTCCTCTGTATGATATTCGTCAGAGGGGTGAGGAGACTTGAGCATCCTGGGATGAATCTCCGGTAAAAATTTATCATCCCCAGGAAACGTCGCAGCTGCTTGATTGATGTGGGTACCGGAAAATTCTGGATAGCTTTCACTTTCTCTGGCAGAGGGGTGATTCCATGAGCGTCAGTGTGATGGCCTAAAAAGTTTATGTGGTGTGCTCCGAATTCACATTTGTCTAGGTTGATCCGGAGGCCGTAATGTGCTAGGCGGCGGAACACTTCATCCAGATGTTTCTCGTGGAGTTCAGCATCTCTGCTAGCCACCAGGATGTCGTCAATGTAAGCATAGACGTAAGGTAGTCCACGCAAGACTTCGTCTATGAGTCTCTGAAATGTTTGGGCTGCGTTGCATAATCCAAAGGGCATTTTGGTAAACTCAAAAAGTCCAAAGGGAGTTGTCACTGCTGTCTTTGGGATGTCCTCCGGGGCCACTGGGACCTGATAGTAGGCTTTAGTCAGGTCTATTTTCGAAAAAATTCTAGCTCCCTGTAGGCCGGCGGCGAAGTCATGGATGTGAGGAACGGGGTACTGGTCGGGGACCGTGAATGAATTTAGTTTCCGATAGTCCACGCATATACGGAACTCGCCGTTCGGTTTGGGTACCAGGTGCAGTGGTGAAGCATATGGGCTGTCCGATGGGCGGATGGTGTTGTTCGCCAACATCTCTTCAAATGCTTTCTTGGCGTAAGCTAGTTTGTGTAGAGGTAGTCTTCTGGGTCGGGAAAATGCTGGTTGTCCGGTCGTCTTAATGTGATGTTGTGTCTGGTGTTCCCCTGCATTGGTAGATTTAATGGGCTGAGTTAGGTCCTTGTACCGGTGCAGGATGGCTGCGTACCGTGGATCGTGTTGTGTTGCCACGCTGATTCCCATCGTGTTAAGGCTTGAAAGGGTTCCTATGATTTTTATCGAGGTCACGCCGTCAGACAGGGTCCTTGTCCTCATGTGGACGGACAGGTTGTAGTGGGCCAAGAAATCGGCACCAAGTAATGGTGTTTTCACATCGGCTAATGTAAATGACCATTTGAAGTCCCGCCTGAGGTTGAGGTTGAGGGTAAGTTCCTTGTTGCCGAAGGTTTGTATGGTTGATCCATTTGCTGCTCGGAGTTGAAAGGAGGTGGGTTTCAGGGTCGGTCTGTTGGTGGGTGGTATAACACTGATAGCGGCGCCGGTGTCCACTAAGAATTTGAGACCGTTATTACGGTCCCACACATAGAAAAGACGACTGTGTGGATGTGCCCCGACAGGAGTAGTCGTCGCTGTCTGTCGGTTTATTCGTTTCCCTGGGCCTTATTGTAATTGCAGGGAGGTTGGCATTTTTGGGCCCGGTCGCCGAAGGATTGGTGGTACCAACATGTGCCTGGGAGGTTCTTTCGTCCTTGGCTTGGGGTGCGGGTATGGCTTCGGTTCCGGGTGTGGGGTGTTGGGCTACGTTGTCTCTGGCGTAGGGAGAGTTTGAGCTCTCTCAGCTCTGCTCGCAGTTGAGTCAGTTCGTCTTCCAATCGTCGTGAGCGGTGCCCAGGGTCACTCTCGACATGATGTATCCGTTGGTGGGCCTGGGAGTATACTTTGTCGGCCGAGTCTGCCACTATTTCCAGGGGCGTCTCTACGGGTACCAGGGCCAGGACCTGGGTAATGTTTTGCGGAAGCCGATCCATCCAGAGACCGCGGAGAATGGGCTCTGCCATGCTGTTGTTACCGAGTCGGCTCTTCATCAGTCGCAGGAGCTGTGATGGGGTTCTATCCCCGAGAGTCACATTTGAAAACAGGTCTCTGATGAGATCCTCGTCTGAACGGCCGGTTCGCTTGAGGATTGCTTCCTTTAGGCAGGTATATGGGAGTTGCTCTGGTGTGTTGAGGAGGATGTCCTCTACTTCTTCTACCATAGATGGAGGTAGTGCCTGCACCACTGAGGCGTACTTCGAGTCCTGGCGAACGACCCTCCGGGCTGCAAAAATTGCCTCGAGCTGGATGAACCAACTCCTGGGGTTCACTGGGTTGTAAGGTGGTAACTGGACCAGCGGGGCAGAAAGGTTAATCTCCGGCTCTGTGCTTTCTGCCATCTTCTCTGCCTGACTGCTTTTCCAAGCCTGTGTCTGTAAATCACGTTGGGGTCACCACTTGTTGCAGTGAGGCCTGAAGGTGGTTAGCCAACTGACCGTGCAACTAAATAAACATCAGACACAAGGACAAGGAAGAAAACAACAGAACAAAGAAGAATGACAAACTCGGGTAGTTTAGTTTAAAGACGAAGTCTCACCTTTTATTTAGGCAAACGAAAGGGTGGCAAATGCGAATTTTCTCACTGGGCGACGTTGGTCCGGGGTCCGTCGCCGGTGTATTCCGTCAGGTGGATGCTTGTCGGTTCGCCGTAAGCTGGAATGCTGGGATGACGTCGGAGAAGTCGGCGTGGTAACTGGTGCGGGTGATTGGTCGACTTGGGTCCGACTGGGACAGTACTGATGTGTTAGTCTCAGGTTATGAGAGGAATGGACGGACGAATTGGCAACACTGAGGGTTCATTGTTCATCAGGTACGGACGGGCGCTCGGATCGGACAGTCACTGAGAAAGGTGTCAGTGTATGAGAGGTACGGACGAACGAATTGGCAACACTGAGGGTTCAGTGTTCATCAGGTACGGACGGGCGCTCGGATCGGACAGACACTGAGGAAGGTGTCAGTGTATTAGAGGTACGGACGAACGAATTGGCAACACTGAGGGTTCAGTATTCATCAGGTACGGACGGGCGCTCGGATCGGACAGTCACTGAGAAAGGTGTCAGTGTATGAGAGGTACGGACGAACGAATTTGCAACACTGAGGGTTCAGTGTTCATCAGGTACGGACAGGCGCTCGGATCGGACAGTCACTGAGAAAGGTGTCAGTGTATGAGAGGTACGGACAAACGAATTGGCAACACTGAGGGTTCAGTGTTCATCAGGTACGGACGGGCGCTCGGATCGGACAGACACTGAGAAAGGTGTCAGTGTATTAGAGGTACGGACGACATGGAGAACGGAGTCGTGGTGATGAGGTGGACTTCTACGGCGTGGAGACCGGAGCCACGGTAGTGGTGGTGGACTGGACTGCTACAGTGAAGAGACTGGAGTCACAGTAATTGCGCGAGCGTCGAACGGTTAGGGAACCGTGAGCAAGTGCAGAGCTTTGCCGAAACCAAGCCGCCGAAGGTGAAAAATATCGCCGTAATATTCAGGGGATTGCTAGTCACCGGGAGCGGGCCGGAAGTTGTTTCTAAACAACAGTTAATATTAATTCTCGGATGTGTTCTTTACAAACAGTCGATGCTGAAGGAGTTCGTTGTTTGTATTTCACGAAGTTTTTCCATGAAATTAAAGTTTGTTGTTTTGTTTTTGTTGTAGAAAAGATGTCTTTTTTAAATTTCTTTTCTAAAACGGGGCTCTGGAATCACGTGACGGCTGCTGATATTACTTGCTACTGCTGATTTCGGCGGAGGCTGTCAGTGGCTGGTCGTCTGTTGTGCTGTTGTTGTTGTTGTTGTTGTTTACTTGCTACTGCTGATTTCAGCGGAGGCTGTCAGTGGCTGGTCGTCTGTTGTGCTGTTGTTGTTGTTGTTGTTGTTGTTGTTGTTGTTGTTAGTGGCCAAGCCGCGACAAAGTTTGCGTTATTCAAAAGCCCTATGAGGAAAGTAATTTGTGAGGAAAATAATTTGTTGTTATTAATTAGAAAATGTGTGGAATGGATATGTGTGTGCATAAGTGTGATTCTTGAATGCCCGCGTGGTGTGTGTAATTATGGTTTTGACGGCTTTGACAGTGACGATGTTATGAAAATGAGAGGTCTGTTCTTGTGTGACGTCGAAGTGAGAAGAAGGGAAAAAGAAGTGAAGAAAGAACGCATGTGTTTTTATACATTTTGGGCCAGCGCCGAAACAAGATTGCTACTGCTGATATTTTAGTTTTTGGAAAAGCATTAATAAGACAATCTTCTGAATTTTCTCATTGGTCACTTGTGTCACGTGATACTGTCGTCAACTATGTCCGCCAGAAATATGTTCATTTTACTTTTGTTAATGTGAGAAAAAGTGTGTGGCCATATTTGAAATAATGCCGTTGCTAGAAGAACTTATTTTTTGTGCAAAATGTGCGAGGAAATTGAAATGAATAAATGTTTGTTTATTTGCACGCGAACGTGTGTGTGAGTGAATGACTGCATAGAGTTTGAAAGCAATGTAGTACTGATGACTGTAGTGGAAATTTTTCATTCTAATTCAATGGTGATATTTTGTCTGAAGAATTTTGAATAAATTTGCTATAAAAGGAAAACATTCCAATTATTCACCTTTGAGATTTCAAATTAGACGGCTTAGTATGGTTTTAATGTTGTCAGTAGTTGCCTCCCTTGCATATCGTAAGTTGAGAGACTACCAGGAAGTGCATACTGGAAATAAATAGGCGCCTGGTGGCAAACAAAGGCAGTTTTTACTCTGGCACAGATTGAAACCACATGCCTATCTCTGTCTTTTGTTCCTTCTTGATTTGTCTTTGTTTCAGCCCTGCGAGGTGAGCCTATAACATTACAGAGGATAATGGCATTTTAAGAAGGGGTTTGAGTCTGTGCAGTTAAACACACCTAAAAAAAAATGCATTCACTTCTTGTTCTAAAAATAACAAATAAATAAATAAAAATCCAATTACGCGTGCAAACAAAAAAAGATACATTTCAGAGGCACAAAGATTTTAAAAAATACACTCATGCAAATTCTGCAGTGAACAAAACTTAAAATGCGTTTTATTCGGCGGATGTAGTTGAAAGCATACCACGTGACAAAAGAGTGCACTTCTCGACCAATCAACACTCAGAGAAAGATTTAATTTTCAAAACCTTTTTCTCACATTCGCCTGGGAGCCAATCGAGACATACTTAAACGAATTCACTTACTCACTCACTCTCACTCGGCACTCCGCATTTCTGCGTGCACTGCTCACGGCTCACTTCTCTATTCACGTCAACGACTCCTTTGCTACGGATTAACACAGTTCTCCACATGCACGCACACAGAAAAGCGCTTAATCACACACACACACACACACGGCGAATAATGCAGATATTCAGCCGCATGCAAGGACATTTTACCTTCTTCTTTATTTCTCCTTGCACACACAAAAATTAAACTTGTTTTCTCTCTGAGAAAATAACGGACAATCTCTGCTTTTTTTCTTGTCAAAACTACGAACAGTCTCAATAACTTTCATATTTGCAAGAACTGTCTAGCCAGACACACCTTTTGGACACTAAAAAAATGATTCGTTTGTTACTTGTTATTTTATTATTATTTTATTATCACCGTTTATTTCACATGTTTTATTTTATTTTATTTGTGGTGGAAAAAGAGATCTTATGAGATCTGAGTACCACTACAAGTCTCAAGTGTTCAAAGGGTTGATGGCATCACACACACACCCAACACGCAACAGATATTTGCAGAATGTATCAGAGTTTGTGTTTTGTTTTATTTTATTTTTTTATACTTTTGAACCTGTACACTCTTCCTTGTAAGCCACAAATGTGAGAGACAATAACATGACTAAAACAAAAAGAGAAGACGGCAATAGCACACAACATTGGGGTCGGCAATCGTTGGTGAGCAGAGGACCACATGGTTTTATCACAAATGAAAGTATCTTGCATATATTGCTTATTCTCTTTCGCAGTCACCACTTGGAAGTTGTAAATCTTGGCTTGGGTTTCCAATTTTTGTAGAAATGCATTGATAGTTTGTGCTTGTTCTTGTTTCATCGTGATGGGGGAAGAGGTGGGGGGGTCACTTTTAATGCATCCAAAACCAACTTCTATCTTTACATCATCAACGGTCTGATCCCCATCTGGCATCAATTGAAATAGATAGCTCTCGTCTTGGGGAGACTCTATGTTTTGACAAGCTTCTGGGTTTGACCTTTACTCCTGATCTGAAATGGAACACGTACATTAAATCTGTTGCCAGGGACGCTGGGAAAATGGTGGGATCCTTCTACCACTCCAGAAGATATCTCACTACTGATGCAATTCTCTATCTGTATAAAAGCCAAGTACGTCCAAGGATGGAGTACTGCTGCCACATCTGGGCAGGAGCTGCTAAAAACAGCCTATCCTGCCTTGACAGAGTACAAAATAGACTTTGGTGGGGGATGCCCTTTTCTCTTCCCTGCAGCCTCTCTCCCACAGAAAAGACGTTGCGAGCCTGTCTTTGTTTTATTGTTATTTCCATGGTAAGTGCTCGTCTGAGCTCCAGTCTCTGGTCCTCCCTCGCCAATCTTTCACGAGAAACACCCGTCTGGCTGAAACTACTGTCAATAATTTTCCCCACTCTTTATCTGTGCCTAAACCCAAACATAGATTCCATGAGCAGAGCTTCTTTCTCAGAAGTGCACGATTGTGGAACTCTCTTCCGTTCGCCTGTTTCCCACCTGACTACAACTTGGATGTCTTCAAATCCAACATAAACAAATTCCTGACAAACCGCACCCTTAAGTAAGACACTCTATCAAATCTCCAATACTAATGATTACTACAATACTATCTCATTGATTACTGTACACACAATAACCCTTATCCCTGAGTGGCCTCCGGGCCTTGATAAGTGGTGACCCCCATGTAAAAAAAAAAAAAGAAGATCACTTGAAGGTTGCCAACATCCTTAGTGAATGTGATTTTATGGAACAAATTGGATTCAAACTTTGAACACCCAGATCGTCAGTCCATGTTGTTAACCACTTGATCAGCATCATCACCCCCACCATCATTGTTAACAACTACAGGGTGGAACGATAAAATTGTCGCCCTAAAGAAAACAACACTGCAGCTTTATTTTAAAACTTTTATTGAAAAAATCAATTCAGGTAACTTGATTATGTAGTAGAGCTGACATCTATTTTATGTAGCCGTTTTCAGCCTCAATCACCACCTCAATACGGGTCCAGAGCATGCATTTTTCACAAACACTAGTGGAAGCTTGGCGATGAAGTTGGCTTCGGTTTTGTGGGAGGTCATGTTGGTGATGTTCTCAATGCATGACGAAATGAAGTAATTCACCGAAAAACGGGAGGGGGGCAGTGAGAGAAGGGTACAAAGTCATAGCACTCCTTCTGAATCCAAGCGTGGGTCTCTTTGGACTTGTGGGCCAGTGCCGAGTCCTGCTGCCACACCCAGAGTCTGCCAGCGGCCACCTGATTGCACTAGGAGATCATCACACTCTTCAGCACATCCAAGTACACTTTGGTGTTGACTTTAGGTGGCATGATGCAATGCTCACTTGAAACCATACTAAAGATCATAACCATAACCGGAAACTTCATTGAGCTGTGCCCTCAAGCGTTGAACCATCTGGATTTGCATTTTGAGGGTGCTGGCAATGGTCCTGTTGTCATAACTTGGATCACTAAAGAGCATGAGTTGTACAGCAGCACATTTTCGCTCTCGCTCGTTGAACATTGTGTCACTTTCAGACATGATAGAAGGCTCCTATTGCTCTTGGGATTTGTACACAACTGCAACACAAAAAGAAAACTGGTTTTCATCAAACAGAAATGGAATCGTCATATGGCGACAATTTTATCGTTCGACCCTTGAATAATAAATACTGAACTCAATACAAATCAATTACAATGAAACTTTTTAAAAATTCAATTACAAGTATATAATTAAGACAAGTTTGATTACTATTTTTCCTGCCACATAAGACACTTCCTCTTTCTCCAAAAAATGGACTTGAATCTGATTAGAAAGTAGGTTTGCACAAGATGGTAGAAGTTCAGAAATTTCAGGATTCATCTAAATTTTCATTAGGGGTTGTGAACACATATTTTCACAAAATATTATCTTAGTGAACAGTGGAATAATGTCATCTTTTCTAGGGCGACAATTTTATCGTTCCACCCTTTATATCAAAACAAAATAAAGCTATCAATTACATTGCTAATTACTTTGTTATTAAAGAGAATAGAACCTGTAGCAGTGACACAAAAGATCTATTTTTGTTTATATGTATGCGCAATATTATGTCAAGTTGTAATTTGGTCAGTGGATTGATACAAAGGCAATTAGTGTATTACTGAAATGCGCACTCGGAGCCTATTGATTTCCACCCACCTTATCGGTGGGAAAATACAAATAAGTTTCTAAGTAGATTCCGTCAATACAAGACGTCCTTCCTATCCTGTTCTCGTTCTGCACCAGAAGCAGACAGGTGAGATGGACTCCTGGATACTACATTAGATGACCTTACAACTTTTCTTACGTTCCAGTGTTCCTTCGAATAAAGTTGATTTATATTTTAATAGTAATGTTCGGTCTTATTCATGGAAGATGGTAACCCATGTTTTATTCGTTATTCAACAGTAGGAAGTATGTCTTGGGTTCACTTTCAGCAGCCTCGTAATTTTCGCTTTCATTATTTTGTTCTTTAATCCTCACATTCCACGAATTATGTTTCTGACAAAGAGGAAGAATTGCTGTTTTCAAGGTTGAAATTTATCAACAAGTATCATTGGTTAGTGTTTCACCTTGAAATAGTATTTTTTTATTTTATTTAGCTCCTTACATACAAATGGCTTAACGCTTTGTCTGGAGTTATTTTCCTATAAAAAATATAATTTAAAAAAATTCCACTCTGATGTGCCACTCCTACAAAACAACTTTCTTCATCTTGATGTTTTCCCAGATCAAGCATTTTTCCAATTAAAAGCCCAATAGTAATGTTATCATTTGTTTTAATTGCATAGAAAGTAGAAAAAAGGGCCAACATAATAACTACTACTACTACTACTACTACTACTACTACCCACCACCACCAACAACCTTTACCATGTCTGGGAGTATTTTTTTTATTTTCATATTTTTACCACTTTCTTTTTTGTTATTATTGTAGATTAACACCCTCGGCTAAACACCCCTTCCCCCTCTTTCCAAAAATGAGATTGTTTGAAAACCCTGAAAAATCCAAAAACAATTATCTAGAATTTAGAATGGGAGATCAGTTTCGCATATAAATTTAGCATAAAATGAATCCTCATTTACGAGCGTTCCTGAACAGTTAATAAAACTTTTTTAACTTTATTTTTTTTTTTTTTTTTTGCCATGGAAGATAACTCCTGTGTGTTTTAGGCAGAGGCAGATTTTACTATATCAGACGATTATGTGTAATTTTCCGAACTTACCACTCGGACTTAGGAGTAGTGGTAAAAAGTTTATTAATTACCCTAAAAATGGGTTTGAAATGTGGTATCATTTTACGTTAAATTTGTATATGAAACTGATCCCCAACTATAAATTCTAAATAATTGTCTTTTCTTTTTTTTTTTTTTTCTTAATGTCACCAAGATTTTTTAGTTGTTAAATGCTTAAAAACGTAGAATATCATTGGGTGGGGGATTCAATGGTGGGTGTTAATCTATAAATTTATCTTTTTTTTTCTCAGGAAATTATTTTTTAAATAGGATTTTGAAAGTTATATGTAATTATTACGATAACATTTAATCAATAAGTTATTAAT
Source organism: Euprymna scolopes (assembly GCF_053919585.1). Lineage (NCBI taxonomy): Eukaryota > Metazoa > Mollusca > Cephalopoda > Sepiida > Sepiolidae > Euprymna > Euprymna scolopes. Next base: position 102,616,575 of record NC_136482.1, on the reverse strand, counting down.
TGAAGCAATTTTTTACAAAATCTTGGTGCTTATTTAGAATTACACCTATTAAAAAAAAAAAATACAGAAAAATCTTTCACATAATCATCACGGAACGAAAATGTCATATTCCAAAAATCATGTAAAATGATCAAGTAGTTTTTTCTTTTAACTAAGAAAAAAAAAATTTTATGACAAAGCAAGAAATACGATTTTTGATTGGCCATGTTGAATAAATAAGAAGGAGACAACTCAATCCAAACTATCGAGATCAAAATCAGCCTTATAATTGACACATTTAGCATTAAAATCGCTAAAAAAAATCGTAAAAATGTATTTTCTTGGTTAAAAAAACACTACTTGATCAATTTTAGCAAGAGACAAACAAAATGGAGGTGATACATAAGGTTTGTTTTGACAAAGTTTATAGAATAAGAGACAACAAAATGGCGTTTCATTCTATATTCAAAAGCAACTTTATTTGTCATTCTCGTTAGTAGCGGACACAAGAGAGAAACGGGTTAGTAGGTGGAAGTGTTCTTGTGTAAAGATAGAATTAATATATTGCCAGCTTGTTTAGGAGAGAACAGCTCAGTTGATATGTGCCTACAGCCAGCAGTCGTCGGTATGAAGGAAGCTGGTTAAAGGAGAAAGAAAGAGCAAAGTCTTCAGTGTATTTAAGTGTTGTAGTGGGTGTGCGTGTGTCAGTGTATCGACAAAAGCAGTTCTGTAGCATGATAAAAAAAAGTTTGTTTGGGCACTGCACGTGGAAATAAATGTTAGTTTGAAGACAGCCATGTTAGCTTGTTGTACTTACGTTAGGCCTGGGGCCAAAGCCCCAGGCTAATGTCTGCTATTAGCTGAAGCCAGGAAGAAAAAGAGGTAAGAGTTTCAGATTTCGCCTTTTATGTACTCGGTCAGGTGATTAAGAGTTGGCTTATGATTGGACAAGCTAGGGAGAAAATGGAATTCAAATCTTGAGCCGTGAAAATTAGCTCCTGCCTGTAATTGTAGCAAGTTTCAGCTGCTATAAGTTTTTCTTTAAAACTCTACCAAAAAGAAGGTAATCAATATGAAATTTTCACAGATTATTAAGTGAAGAATGAAATTTATAAAGGTGTAATTTAAAAATTTTTTGACAATATACCATTAAACAGAAAATACTTTGAAGAATATATACCAAAATAAGAAAAATATATATACAACTGTGGAAGTTTAAAAATTACAATAATCGTTTCTGCAATTTGTCATTTATCCAAGTTGTAATGTAAGGTGGCCGACAGGGACTACACACAAAAAGATAAAGCTAAAAATAACATAATGTTGAAGGTATGTTACCTTAAATAGCGTCTGGAATTATAATTTTATTCAATTACTTTTTTTTAAATGCTTTTTGTTGGTTCAGTTACATTAAAATTTAAAAATTAATAGAAATGCTTAAATAAATATTTAGACATGTCTACGCTTCCATACTTTTAAATATCTTACAATCCACCATGATGCTGTCATCCGTGTTTTCAAAATTTTCTACTAGTAATAAAAAATGCAATTATTTGAAATTCAGGTACTTATATTCTAATATTTTTGCTTATTCTTATAGCATATCATATACATCCTATTTAGACATAAAAATTAGTTCAATTAATTCAAAAACCATTTTAAAATATTTAAATTTTATTTTTGCTTTCAGTGAAAATTACAAAAATTGGGTCAAGTGTGTGCTGTAGGAAAAATTTTAAATTTTAAATTTTATTAAAAATTATAGAAAAAGTATTATTCTGCTTTTCATAAGATAAAATTCATGATTTTACCTTTCTGGAAAAAAAAAAACAATAAACAAAAGTTATTCCAAAAAAAATAAATTTTAATTAATTATGTTATACTGTGAAATAGAAAATCTCTGTCGAACCTATAATGACATATAAACAAAACACAATTTACATCAGTAAGAGCAAAGACACCCAAACACCAGGAGCAACCACTGATATAACAACAGCAATCCATAAGCAACAATGGTGCTGACCTGTGCTTTACTATGATATTCGATCGACTGTTAATGACACATTAAGTTGTCAGATACTATGCTTTTTGTACCCATCCTTCTATTACAATTCACAGTTTACTGTAGCAAAGATTATCGGGCAAAACACCTTGTCCAAGGAAATAACTACACTAAGAGAGAGAAGACCAGAAATTTTCAACAGATGAGATACAACAATATGTGATAAAATATTTATAAAAGGACTTTAAGTGACAAACTTAATCTACATTCACTCACAGACACAACCGATTTAAATAGAAATAAAACAAAGTACAGTCGGGAAAGTCAACATTCGCTATAGCAAGACTAATCGTATCCTTAAGACACATCTAGCAGCAAAAGTTCCGTATTGTTTAAATCTGAAAATATGCCTACAACAATGTCTACGTGCATAATATATAAACACTCACAACTTCAGTTCAGCAGCAGTGGTAGCGGAGGCAGACCCAATGATTCGTATGGATTACTCTTTCTCTCTTTAACAGCAGCAGCAACAGCTTTCTTTCTCATAGTAGCAGAAGCCATTCACTCACCATTGACAACAACAGCTCTTAATTACAAGGACTTTGTTATTTCCTTCTTCTCGAAAACTTCTTGGCAACAAGAGACATTTCTAATGATTTTCATTCTAACAAACCTTAATGACAAGGACTTTTATTTTCACTCTAATAAACCTTAATGACAAGGACTTTGTTATTTTCTTCTTTTCTTTTCGAAAACTTCTCATCAACAAAGAACATTTTCATTTATTTGTTCTTCAATGACTATTTAACTTAATACTCTGTCTGTCTTTCTTACTACCATACGCTAAATCTGTTATTGTAACCGCCTTATCAGGTATTGAGATACAATAGCTTATAACACAAATATTACAACTAGTGCCAAAATTTACAGATATAACAGTTAAAAAAACTGGGGTTTTCTCGATCTATTGGTCGTTGCTAATCAAATTATATGATTTTTCGAATATGACATCTTCATTCCGTTGACTACTAGTACGTATCATAAAGATCTTTCTGTATTTTTGATTTTTAAAATAGTGTGACTCTAAATAAGCACCCTAATTTTGTTACGGTGTTGAAGTTTGAATCCCTTTATCTAAAATTATTCGATTAACTTTCAAAACTTTTTAATCTTTGTTGCATGAACCAAACTTTACTTTATTCGGTAAGTTTAAATGCTTTGAAATTGTTTTCAAATTTCGAAGGTTCACGAATTAACTCATTATTTTTTATTCCCTCTTAACTATTAACAGAAGTGTAAAATAGCTGACTTGTTTAAGAATAACCAAAATGCATTCCGGTGGATTTAATTGCGTAATAAATATGATTTTTAAAAGTTTGTCAGTACTTTACGCTATTGTATTCTATTTAAATTTCAATAAATGATTAATCCGTTAACCGTAAATAATTAAAAAAAATAAAATAATAATAATAATAATAATAATAATAATAATAATAATATGTAAGTTACGTAGAGGTATTGGAGAAATGGTAGCAATTTATTAGTTTGTGAAATAAAGTAGCGCGAATAAGGAAACAATTTTATTTAAAAAATAGAACTACAATCATCATCATCATCACCACCACCACCACCACCACTACTACTACTAGCAATATTAGTAATCAATAATTATGAATTAAAAAAATTTACAGAAATTAAAAAAAAAAAAAAGGTACCATAAAAACCGACTAATTTTTTTTAGAGCTGTATGAATTTATCTGAGTAGTAGACTGGCATTTGTTTTTCATTTGTACAAGCCGTCTCGTAAAATGACATCACCAGCAGAGTCAGTCAGTGTCAGTAGCACGCAAATACATTGTAAAAAATAATAATTAAAATAAAACAAAAATAAGAATTAAAAATTAAGATACAATCGCAGAGAGGGTTGTTATTGGATTTTACAGTGTTGTGTATAAAATAAAATAAATTGAATTTAAAAATTAGAATCGTAATTAATGCTAAAAACGGCTACATAAATATACATATTTTTTAATTTTAGCATCAATAATATACAACACCGTAAATAAATAATGCCATCATCACCATCATCATGATCATCATTGTTTAAGCATCATCATTAGCATCATCAACGTTAAATCATTAACTAGTTTTACCGCTTGATCGTCATCATCGTCATCATCAACATCAACATCAACTTGAAACATCAACAAAGTGAAGCGGGAGTGGAGAGGGAGGGGTAGCAGTGATGACGTAATATCATCCGATGGCAACACCGGTTTCTGATTGGTCGATGTCTCGTGGCGTTAGAACTCACAATCCAGCAAAGATGGCCGACGCACAACGCTGGTTAAACATGTCGGCAGATACTCTGCCCGATCTGGGACCGGACCTTACCACACCGATCGATATCGAGAATGTTTTACTTAACGGAATCGACGGTAAGATTTTACAAATCGTTACAAGAAAGCAAAGATCGTTGTCATTTTGTATTAAACGCCTAAGTTTCTCTCACCCTCCTGTTGAGGTCGAGAGAGAAAGAGAGAGAAGGAAATCTCACTTTGGTTAGAAAGTGGGGGTCCAGTTTACTTCTTTTTTTTTTTAGAAATTAGTTGTTATCAACGTTCAAGTTTTGTTGTGTGTTTTATATTAGTTGTGTATTGCTTGGTGACATATCGGGTGGGATTGTATGATGGCTTTCTATAGCTCCGTAGTCATTCATGATTTGAAGTGTCATGATCTGTTTGATAAAAAAAACAAAACTGGCACTTGGTGGTGAAAAAAAAAAAAATAGGATGTGGTAATGGCGAACTCAACTTCATCGTAAACGTGCTACGTCAGTTCATTTATTTTTATGATTGCCTATAAATAAACACGTTCTCTTCCGAGTACATGTATATATTTTTTGCTGCGGGCTTTGTTTACCTATAGTGACAATCAAAATGTGTCCTGCTTTTCTATTCCTTTGACAAAAGTTATTTTTTTCTCCATTTATTTTCGTACTACAATTGCATCATTCATTATCGCTTTTATATTTTATTCACGATTTTCTGCCTACAAATTTTATAGAATTAACCCCGTCTTCAATCAAGTGTTTTTTTGTGGGGATTTAAATGTAGGTTTTAAGTTCCCTAAGAACGCTCATTTGAGCTGGATTTTCTTATATCGGTCGACAAATCGATTTTTTTTTTTTAATATATTATTTTAAGCGAAAACAATATTACCTACTTAATTGTCACGTCGAATATAGTAATATATCCAAAAACTTACGAAAATTCATCAAATAGAACAACTGTTATTGTGTTTTTAGTAAAAAAGAAAAGTATCGCTATAGACAACAAATATTGCAGCCATGACAGAAGTAATCGAAAATATTCTTTTCGGGGTTATGTCCCCTGTGTATAGATCCCTACGCCTACTTTATAACGTCTAAGAAAAATGCGATTTTACTCAATTTTCTGTAAAAATTACTTTTAACTTGAAATAGCTTCTTACTCTGATTTTTTGTAATTTTTGGATATGTTACTATTTTCGGCATGACAATTAAATACGTAAATACTGTTTTTGCTTAAAACTACATATTTAATATAATCGATCTGTCGACTGTATCTTAACAAGCAAGGTTTCCTCTCTCTCTCTCTCTCTATCTATATATATATATATATATATATATATATATATATATATATATATATATATATATATATATATAACCTTTGTTTTGGAGATGAGTAATTTTATAAAGAAATTTTGGTACTCAAGTGAGTAATCCGTGCTGAAATAACGTTATTTAAAAAGCCATTCTTAACATGGGAAGGGGAAGGTGTTTTGTACCTATTCTGTACTTTAACCTTACAATTGAATAAAAAACATAAAACTTAAATTAAACGTGGAAATACGGTTTAAAAAATAGCGTGGATATCACTCTCTGCATTAGTACCGAAATGTTAGTCAATTTTTACGACGTGACTGCCCCAGTGCCCCAGCGTATTATAAGCGCCCCAATCTCGAAAGCCGTTATTAACATGGGGGAGGGGGTTATTCCGAAAGCCATTCTTAACATGGGGAGGTTGGGATGTTTATAATATGCTGAGGCACTGAGGCAGGCACGTCGCAAAAATTGACCGAAATTCTATTTGGCTGACTTATGGAATATTGGCCCCCACCACCACCAATCACACTCATCGGTTTTTTGCTTTATTTTCGATTTAAAAACAACAAAATCCAACGTTTTGACGTTAATCAAGCATTTCTACAAATACAATTATTCCCCGATTTTTTTTTTTTTTTTTTTTTTTTTTTAGTTTTTAGAGATTGTATTTGTGTACGTTTTCAGCCTTTCAGATTCTCATGTCAAAAGATGGCATCCTTTTTTTTTTTTTTTTTTTAGTTTTTAGAGATTGTATTTGTGTACGTTTTCAGCCTTTCAGATTCTCATGTCAAAAGATGGCATCCTTTTTTTTTTTTTTTTTTTTTTACCCCAAACAAGGCAAATTGCCACTTTGGTGTAGGGGGCTACTATCAGGGGCAACAACTACTGGGGTACTATGTAGGGATTTGGGCAGCAAGGTGTCGGTTCACGTTACACTTGAACTTCTGCACGTCAGTACTGTTGGGGAAGCAGGGACCTGGAATGGAATTCCAGAGTCTAGCGCCAGCGGTTCTGGGGAAGAAACTATTGGAGTAAAAAGATCTTTTACATCTAGGGATCTCTACAGTGTGGGGGTGGGATTTAGCAGCCTGTCGGGTTTGTCGAGAGTGCTCACGTCGTGGGGGCACAAGTGATTGCAGTTCGTCAGAGCATTCACCACTAAAATACTTGTAGAAAAGGCAGAGGGATGCAACATTTCGTCGATGGGACAGAGGCTGAAGCTTAGATGCCAGTTCAGGGGCCCTGAACTTCAGGGCCTATCAGGTTTGCGACTCTCTTTTGAACCTTGTCAAGGAGCGAGAGACTAGTAGCAGATGCACCAGCCCAGATGTGGCAGCAATACTCCATACATGGGCGAATGGTGGCCTTATAGAGGTACAGGATACTTTCGGGTGTTAGTAGTTTTCTAGCACTGTAGAGAGGGCCCGCCTTTCTTGCAGCGGCCCTGGCAATGCCTTCAATGTAATTGTTCCAACTCATGTTTCCTGTGAACGTTAGGCCAAGGAGTTTGAAAGATGGACTCTCGGATAAAGAGTCGTTGGCCATTGCTATGGGTGGTAGGGTTTCTTGTAATTATTGAATGAAACTAGTTTAGTCTTGGCAGCATTGAACGCGACCAACCACTTTTGTCCCCATTCCACTACAGATTGGAGGTCTTCCTCTAGTGTTTCTGCCATTTCTTTAGAAATGTGTTCATTCGTCTTCTTGTCGTGCCTGCCATAGAGTGTAGTGTCATCAGCATATATACCCATCTCCTAATACCGTTATTTGATTTCGCTACAATTTAACGACGTAACTACCTCCGACAAGCTACTAAGTCTCATCCCTTTACAGTAGAGATCCCTAGGTGCAAGAAAGCCTTTTACTCCAATAGTTTCTTCTTCCCCAGAACTGCGGGTCTTTGGAACTCCCTTCCGGGATTCTGCTTTCCCATGCAGAAGTTCAAGTGTAATGTTAACAAACATCTTTCTACTCTTCTCCCTTCATAATGACCCCGCTAATTAATTCCCTAATAATAGCCCCCTGCTTCAAAGTGGCACTGTGCCTTGTTTGGGGTGAAAATTGAATAAAAAAATAAAAAAAAGTAAAAGTATCCATAAAAATTAAATTTAGTATTGGTTTCCTCTTTGGTATTTTGCTTTGCTAAATTTAATTCAAGAAAAAAAAAAAAAAGAAAACACGGAAAAGAAGTTTTTAAGAAAACACACCTTAAAAAGAATCGGTATTAAAACTATAAATGTGTTCTGATACGATACTTTATATTTTCTGTCCTAAGACGATTTTTTATTTATATTTTTTTTTTGTCCCCACTACCCTTTTTGGAGGGGAGCTGGATTTTCTTCACATTAGAAATTAACATTAGGTCAAATTGGGCCCTCGTTGGGAAGCAAGTAAATATGGACTTCAGCAAAACTACAGAATAACACTAGAGAGCTTCTACTCCCTAAAAAAACAACTACCCCAATAATTTATTATAAACCGCAATTAGAATGAATTTTTCAAATAAACCCGTCTGGTTTCAATGTTGCGAATGTTAAAATCAGTATTTCTGCAGTTTTTACGGACTGAGATCTTTTTTTAGATAGGATTTTCGAGTTCAATTTTTACCGGAACTTCTCTTGAAAAGAAATTTAAAACGCTATAAACGTACACAAATCGGTTGGCTATCATATATCGTAAAATAAACATTGTTATTGTAACTAGTTAAATAATTTCTCCGTGTTATTCAGTTGAGTATACTTAGTTTCAAAATCATTCTCGCTCTCTCTCTCACACACATAGATTATGACAGCAATGAACGTATAGTTGGACCCCTCTCTAAAACATCTGGGGGAAACAATTTATAAACGTGTTCGAAATTAATAAAATTGTAATTGATAAAAGGTAAAGTTTTGTTCACTTTTATTTAATTAATAAAATGGTACTTTTGCAGAATTTGAATCCAACCAACACATAACTAAGTTTTCGATAAAAGTCGCTTTGATTTAGTTCAAATTCTGTAGAAGCATCAATAAAATTGATAATTTCTATTTCTCGCCTCTACGTTGCTAACAATATCCTTTTCTTTAATTATTGGCGGACCTGCACGAGAGTGCCCCCCCTAACAATGCGGTTTATTTAATTTTTCTTCTTTTTTTCCGACGATTATCATAGATTAGACATAGCTATCATATCAGCAGGAAAAAAAATTTGATAAAAAAAAATAAATTTCGGTCCGCCAAATTATTTACTATTAATCGATAATGTGTAATATATTGAAACAAATTTTTAAAAAAATAATCAATAAATGTAATTGTTAAATTAAATCCAAAATAATGCATTTCAATTTCTTCGTAGAACAACTCGGCCATTTTAATATAATGTTAATAGTTGAAAAACAATTTCTTTATGATCCTTTTTTATATTTTATTTTTTGCTTTATTTGAATTATCATCGACCATCTTTTATTTTTATTTATTTACCGTTTGTTGTAAAGGAATTTAAGGAAATCTCACCGGTTACGTGACTAATTACGTGACACGGACACGTCGGTGGAGAAATGGACAGTAAGTCAGGTAGCAAGTCAAGTAGAACATTATAACGAGAAAATCAACCCCCATCTTAAAGGTCATTAAATTTTTTTCTGCTAATATGATACTAAAGTCTGATAATCGTCGAAAAAAAAAAACGTATTTTTAGGGGGTAAGCACTCTTGTTCAGGTCCGCCACTACTATTTAAAACATCACTCACTCGGTATAAAGCCAAGCATTGATGATGCGATCTCGAAAATAGATATAGAACGCTGGAGATAGCAGGTTCAGTTTACAACGGAAAGCCAAAATAAAAATCTGGCCAGAGATAGGTTATTTGGGAAGTTGATTTCATAAAGCTGTCCAATGTATGCCAACATGTAAAACTGACGTGAAACCAAACATGATAATCTTTATATAGATGCTGGCTTTATCAAGTTTTAAGACCTGACCAAAGTTTCTTTGATGAAACTTCCACTAGCAACGTGGAAAGAGTATTCTATTTTAACAATTCGTATTTTTCATTTTCTTTTTATGCATTTTTATAAAATTTGTGTACTTATGCAGAATTACAGACTTTTTTTTTTTCTTTTTTTTAGATAGAATTTTCAAGTTAAATTCAATTTTTACGGTATCTCTTGTTAAATTGATAGGTGAAAGTACACGAGTTTTGTCTCGCATTTTTATTATTTTTGTATGCTGTAAAATATGTTTTTTTCAAATATTAGCAGTTTATTTGAAGCTTCTTTTAAATGGTAACAATAGTTAGGATGGTAATATTAAAGTTACATTGTGTTACATATAGGGGAGGATTAAAACTGTGGCCCGCATTTGGGGGTATCTAAAGTACATAATAGTTAAACAAAAACAAAAAACGCTTTCTCCCCTCTGTATGTTAATTGATTTCTAAATAACGATATTATTTCAACACGGTCCGTATTCTGCATAAGTACCCTCAAATTTGTTTTGTTGTCATTTATCACTACTGCTTATTCGATTTTCAATTTTTAGTTTTATTTAAAGAATACCTCCAACATCCAAAACAAATCTCGCTAAAATGATATGCCTGGGTTTGTATTACTGTACACATAGATTCGAAAAAGTTGTCAAAAAAACAAATATATAACAAATAAATGTTATCAAAAGCAAGATAAGTTACTTTTCTACCAAACTGGATATAATTTTCGTGTTTTTATTCAATTTAACATGTTTATTCGGCTCGAAAACCATACAGTGTTTAGCGATTGGACAATTCAAAATGGCGGCCGATTCTCTCTTTAACGCGGTAAGTTTGGAAAAAGGTGTAATAAATAATAAACTAGACAAAATACTGTTAGAAATTCGCTCAATATATGTTACCGTGACATAACTTGACATATATTCGGTGGGTTTTAATAGTATTTTGTCTAGTTTATTATTTATAACACCTTTTCCTGAACTTACCGTGTTAACGAGAGAATCGGCCGCCATCTTGAATTTTCCAATACATCGGTAAACACTGCATGTTACACTGAATAAACATGTTAAATTGAATAAAAACACGAAAATTATATTCAGTTTGGTAGAAAAGTAACTTATCTTGCCTTTGATAACATTTATTTGTTATATATTTTTTTTTGACAACTTTTTCGAATCTATGTGTACAGACAAACCCAATTAACCAATTTTAATGAAATTTTCAGTATTTATCAAATGATCACGGAATATTGTTTGTTCAACCAGCATATCGACCTTCTTTGGGTTATTTTAATGCTGTATACAATCACGGAATATAATGAACCCATTATTTTTATTTGAATCTTAGTGAAAATGTTTAAACAAAAAACACTTATACTAATATTATAGTTTTCAGTTGTTAAAAAAATGAATATATTTATTTTTAATAATGAAAATAAAGCATCGTAAATTGTAACAATAATAAAAAAAAGAAAAATTAATTTTTTCAGGAACTTTGCTAAAAAGAGCCCGTAAAGATCGTATTAATCAATTCGGAAAGAAAAATTAATTTCTTGAACTAACGATATTATGATTGAATTAAGTATTGTTTATTTAATGTTTTTACACAAAATTATAATTGCAAACAGTACTTTTTCTTTTTAGATTATATTTTTTATGTAAGATTCTAATATTTTCCTTGCCTGAATGAACATGTCACCTTCGGCGTAACATGATTTTTATATAATCTTGAAACATAAAATAATAAAAAAATTTTAAAGCAGGAACACAAAAAAATGAAATTAAAAAATGGTAAAAATTATACAAACGTTCACGATAGGAATGTACGGATGCACGGCCGGGGGAGAGAAAAAAAAAGAAAGAAAACCAGCACTTCTTACCTTCTTCTTAATACCTGACGTCATTTTCAGACAGCTTTTTGAATTTGACATTTTGGGCTCCGTAGAATCCATGCTTAGACGACTTTGTTTTTGCTTGTGCGATGCCAGAATTTCTCTTTTGTGGGCTAATTAAGCTTCTTCTTTTTTTTCTTTTTTTTTTTCGAATATCTAAGGACTTTGCTAATCTTTGATATAAACCCAGAAAACTAATATTTATCTTTTAAGCTATTTTTACAATGAATTTACTTAACTTCAACATTTAGCTGAACTTATCAGTTTCCGAAAATTTCGATGAAAACGTTTATCATTATAACTTTTTCACACACACACACACACACACATATATATATATATATATATATATATATATATATATATATATATATATATATATATTTGGAAATGAACTTTCAAAAAGTAGTCGGAAACCTACAAAAAATTATGATAAACCAGTTTTACAAAACTATGCCCCCCTATCTTTTGTCCGCCATTATTGCTCGTACCTAGTTATTACCTATTTATAAGGTTTACACCAGGGTTGCGGAAACGGAATGTATATAGTTAGAGCCCAACTAGGGTTTGTTCTACTATACACATAGATTCGAAAAAGTGGTAAAAAAAAAACAAACGTATAACAAATACATGTTATCAAAGTCAAGATAAATTACTCTTCTACCTATCTGGAAAAGTTTTTAGTGATTTTATTCACTTTAAAAGTGTCATCGGTTCGAATATCATACAGTGTTTATCTATATATTTGAAAAAGACAAATGGCGGTGAGCTCTTAGTTGAATACGTTAAGTTTGGGAAAATGAGTTCAAACTAAAATATTATATAAATTTAATTAGACTCACTCAATATATGTTACCGTGACATAGGCTGACATATATTCGGTGGGTTTCTAACAGTATTTTGTATAATTTTTTTTAGTTTGAACTCGTTTTCCCAAATTTAACGTATTCAACTAAAACCTCGCCGCCATTTGTCTTTCAAATATATCGATAAACACTGTATGGTATTCGAACCAATTACACGTTTTAAAGTGAATAAAACAATTAAAAACTTTTCCAGATAGGTAGAAGAGTAACTTATCTTGCTTTTGATAACATTTATTTGTCATATATATATATATATATATATATATATGTGTGTGTGTGTATTTTTTTAACTTTTTCGAGTCTGTGTATAGTCCCCCCCCCCACTCTTTCTTTTTAAAGTATTCGGACTGTTTCTAAGGAGATTAAAAAAAAGACTTCGATTACTTCCAAAACCTTCAACTCTACAACCTATAGTCATCCACTTCATCGACTACTTCAGTTTAAAAACTATTGGTTCCTTTTTTCTTTTTTTTTTTTTTATATAGGCGTCACCACTTATCAAGGCCGATAGGCCACTCAAGGATAAGGGTTAAGGAGTGTACAGTAGTCAAAAGGACAATATAGTAATCGATAGTAAAGGAAATTCGATAAATTTGTTAACTTAAGTGGAACGGCTCATCAGACACTTGTTCACGTTGGACTTGAAGACAACCATATTATAGACAGCAGGAAAACGGAAGACAATTCCACAGGCGTGCAGTTCTAAGAAAGAAGCTTTGATCATGGAATCTGTTTAGGCACAGATAAAGAGTGGGGGGAAAACACTAATCTTCCCACTGCTAAACTCTACTTATAGAGCACTGAAATCAATGCTCAATGAGTATAGGTTAGTAGTGGGAAAGTGCGTATTATCTGAGTGTAACACTTTCTCTACCTTTTCATTTGTAGTTTAATGCTTTCACAATGGTTATGCATGCTGATGTGTTTTTAACTTTGAACTTCGTATCAATTCCCTGATCATGGTGATGTAATCTGATATCAATAAAAACCCAGATCATCTTAGAAAGAATCGTCGTACACAAAATTGTTTATGTTGAATTTGTGGCGTACATAAATAATTATTTCTTAAAGCTATTTACCTTGTATCTATAATATCTACAATTTTGCTATATTTTAAAGTCCAAGGTTTTTATTCATTTTACCAATCATTTTTTTAAATTGAAACTTCAGTACATTTTACAGATCCATTTCGTTCACTCGGAAATGATCAATATTTGTATGCTAATATTGGATATTTCTAGCGTGGGCTTATCAGAAAAAAAAAACAGTTCTCAAATTGCATAATGATGTAATATGTAAAATTACAAAAGAACCAAAACAACTTTCATCAGACCATTTCTAATGTACTGCCATTATATATATATATATATATATATATATATATATATATATATATATATATGTGTGTGTGTGTGGAAATATACTTTATTTCCTTATAATATACACTAATTCTTATTTAAGAAGCTCAATGTAACTACAGAGCAATATAATGAATGAATGACAAAAGTTAAAGGCAAAGTAGATTCACTGATTGATATAATAATTGATTTTTTGCTACGAAACAGATACTGTCAATAATTGTAAATGTCAACTGAATTAAAGGAATAAATTGTAAGATGGTCAATATCATAAACTTTGGAATATAGACTTTTGTCATTCATTCATTTTATATATATATATATATATATATATATATATATTAGTGTGTGTGTTATGCCGGATCCTGTATATGAAATAATTTAAAATTAAAACCAAAGTTAGTAACTTTATTTAAATTTTGATATTAGCATTTTTGGTTTTTATTTTTACTTATAAATATTAAAAAAATTCGTTTACAAAATTAAACCCGGATTTCCTTGTCACATTTTAAATGCATACACACTTAGTTCCAATTTTAATCCTTCTTTTAAACGGACTTTTCTGAGTATTTTATGTCACCTTTTTTATAAGATGTTAATTAAAAAGAACAAAGCAACGATTATAGCAATTTATACATTGTTTGACAAAATGTGCCTTGAATCCCTATTTGGCTTCCTACGAGGGCACAGTTAGACATAAGGTCGGTTTTAGAAGACGATATCTAGCTGCCCCGAAAGGCGGCACTTCGTATGATGCAATGATCAAAGTCCTCACCCAACCCGAGAACAAAACGCATAGATCTCAGGCCGGGAATCTTGGCTCTTGAAATTTTATCGAATTCTTCCATACTGAAAGACACAATACTTGCTTTCTCAAAAGTTAAAACTAATTTCAAACCAACAAACAGGAAAATATGAATTTTCTATTCTAATTCATAGAGTAAAAATTGATTGTTTTTGAGGCATTTTCAAACGTTTTATTGGCATATTTTTGTCAATAAAAGTTTGTGTAGAAAATGTCTTAAAAGAATGAAACCTATCTAAAAAAAAAGAAGTTTTTTTTACTAACTTGAGGAGTGAATAAAATAATGATAGAAACCTTATTAAATCGAACAGATGACTCGATAGTCACTGTACTGTGTTCAAAATACTAGTTTAATGTTATCAATTCAATACAGTTTGGCATAATTTTAGCTACGGACAAAATGGAAGTGGATTGTAAGGTTCATTTTGACAGTCTCTTTAAAAATCTATCAAAAATCATGTAATTATTGAATTAATACTTAATTTTCATCGATTATTAAGTGAACGAACTATAAAGTTGAATTTTATTTTTGTCATATTTGATATATATTTGCATACATACCCCCCCCTCCTTCAGTTTTGATTACTCTTGCCATTAAAATAAAAAAAATCGAACATGGACATATACTTCCTGGAGTGTGTGTGTGTGTGTGTGTGTGTGTGTGTGTGTGTGTGTGTGTGTGTGTGTGTGTGTGTGTGTGTGTGTGTGTGTGTGTGTGTGTGTGTGTGTGTGTGTGTGTGTGTGTGTGTGTGTGGATGGTGGGGGGTAAGAGAGAATGTAGAAAAAAAAAACAAAATAAACAAGCAAAAGAAACAGGCCTTCAAAACCTGAGAATGAAAATCCGAGTTTTTAATTTGTTTAATTTTCACCTTTTTTGTTTTGAATTATGAAATTCGGTTAATATGTTATAAATAATTATCGTTCAGATTAGCATTAAAAACAAATATTTTCATTTTTATGAAAAACAACTTAAAAAATTTTTAAATTAGTTTTATAACTTTTGTTTCTGTTTCCAATATACTATTAAATAGAGAATGCTTTGACGAATCTATACTAAAAAGAAAAAAAAAAACGCTAAAAATCATAACATTGTCACCTGCATGTTTATTGAAATGATAATATGAAGGCAAGCGATCATATGCCCATTATTTTCAAACGAAATTCAATAAAATGTTGAATCGATTATTAAAAAAAACAAATTTTGCATTTTATTTTTATTTTTTACAAAATTAGGGAAAAATACAGTATCATCTGGTTTATGAAAAAATGTGGTTGGTTCACTTATTCTTAATTAGAAAATAAGAAATGGAAAATGATTTTATGAAATTAAAAATAAATTCAATTTATGAAAATAACAGAATTTATCTAAATAAAATAAGAAATAATAATTATTCTGAGGGGAAATAGGAAAATTTGGAAATAAAAGCAGACTAAAAATGATATAACTGAAATATATAATACCACAAACTTATAGTAGATGGAAAAATAAATATCAGAAAACGGAGAAGTTTTAGTTTTTTTTTTGTAACAAGTGTAGGTTTCCATACTTGTAAATAAATAACTTGTAATTCAAGATGGCATCTGTCAATTACATCATCGACTTGTCATAAAAATGGAATTATTTAAAATTTAGGTATTAACATTCTAATATTTTTGCATATTCTTATAACAAATCATCCTAAATAATAAAAAAATACATAGTTTTAAAAAAATAGTTTGATTCAAAAACATTTTCTTTTTATTTAAAATTTTGGTTAATGTTTACGTTTTGTACAAAAAATTGGTACTAGACTTTTTGGAGAAAAATTTAAACTTGCATTAAAATTATTGAAAAAGTATTATATTTTGCTTTTAATATCTTTCTGGATATTTTATATTCTACTTTTAATATCTTTCTGGAAAAATCTAAATTTGTTAAAAAAAATATTTGATTTTAATAGATTTTAATTAGTTTTTCAATAACATCAACTTAATTTTTCTTAGTGTTTTGGCCGTGTCTATATAATTATCATTTTTTTTTTATGCATTTAAAATTTGCTCTTAATGGAAAGTAAGTCTGTCTGCAATCATTCAACCCTGTAGTTAAATTAGATAAAAAAAGAAAACATTGAACTACACACAAAAAAAAATACCTTCATCTTAATAAATCTCCAATCAAATTACTGAATCATGATTTTCGTATAAAGTTGTTTAGGAATAATGTTTCATTGTAAACAAAAACCATAAACCATTAAATTACAAATTTACTTTAAAAACTTATTGTTGAAACCAGTGGAGTAGGAGTTGAAAGATATTTTGAAATATTAGGATTTGGAACTTATAGGATTCCAAGATGTCTGACTTCTCATTTTAGTCTTCCAGACTGTTGATTCTGTGAAGAAAAAAAAAGATGGACTCTGACTCCTTCTTAAGAGTATGACCATCTATGAGGTCACGGTATGACTCTAATACGTTGGTGTAATCATCTTAGAAATTCAAAATTTGAATTCATGTTGATTCTATTTTGATATCTTGGAAATACATTTGGTATGAGTCATTTTCTATGAAGTAGTTTTATTTTGTTTTTTTTTTTAATTAAATCTCCTTTTTTATGAAACAAACTTGTTAAGAATAAAATTTGTATAAATTCTATCATTTTATTTTTTCTTACATCATTTAACGAGAACTAAAGTACATTTTTAACATTATTTATTAATTAGGGATTTTGTCTGTCGGAATTTTTATTAAACGTAATAAATACATAAAATTCTCATTTTGAAATACCAGATCTTAACTACTTTTAAAAATGGAGAATATTGCATAAAAAAAAAATCAGGTTTTACTTTTATCTTATTTATAAAAAAAATACTGTGGGGGGGGGTCTGCATTCCCACTTGACATCTATGATAAGGGAAATAAGTTTTTACTCTGGGGGTCTTCAAACTTTTGAAAAATCTTTTTAAAAATAGTGATTTTGGCCATCTGTAAGTCTTATTTTTAAACATGTAATAAATACATTGCAGAATTTGTCTCATTTCGAAAAGAACGTAGTTATTTTTATAGCAACGGACAAAATGGAAGTGGGTTGTAAAGTTTGTTTTGACAGTCTCTTTCAAAATCTACCAAAAATTAGGTAATTATCTCATCGATGTGAAATTTTCATTGATTAAGTGAATAATGAACTTAATAAAGGTGTAATTTTTTTTTCATTATATATATATATATATATATATATATTGCCTACATGCCCCCACCTCTTTTTCATTTGTGGTCACACCTATCCTTACAATGAAAAGCCGGAACTGAACATGTACTTCATGTATGGGCGGGGATGGTGGTGGTGAAGAAACAAACAAAACAACAGCTCTAATTCAAATTCTGAAATTTAAAATTATTGGATGTAAATAGTTTCCCAAACAAGATTTGATAATATTAAAATCAGAAATAACTTTCTATTCGACAGATTAAATGCTTCCAAATTTAGAAAGATAATAAAATAATTCTTCTATTCAACTGTTAACAAAAGACAGAAATGCATTCTGGAAGATTTAATATCATAATTATTTTTTTAATAAGGCTTTATAATGAGTTCGTTTTAGTACTAAGCGCTATAAAATCCTTGTTTAAATGTGTAATTATTCATGTTTGGTGACTAAACACAATGTGGTCTCATTTTATTGATGCTCATTGGATTTCATTTATATCAGTGATGCAATCTAAAATGCGTTACCATAACAGAATAAGTAAATTCATTTTAGACAAAAAAAAATCACTATCTAATAAAAATATAAATATTTTTTTTTTTACTTAAAAATAGAGATTAAATTATTATAGCGTAAGGAACAAATAAATTATTAGAGCAAATTGGTGATGGGGTTTATGCAGGATTTTCCATGGGATTCTCCAGTTCCTCTCTCCGATTGCATATTTTTGCTAGATTGGACAAAGTATCTAATCGTTAAAAAACTGCATACAATACAAAGTTAAAGTTAAAATAATTTCCAACATTATTGATGTTTTCCCATTTGTTTTAATATTTTTTGTATTATCGCTTATATTTGAATTCATGTCTTGAAGCATGATATAAGTCATAAATCTTTTAAGTCACATTGAAGCTCTCATTATTTTAAGCTAATGTTTTAAGCTTTATAAAAAATCCAATAGGATATTTGATACAATCTCAGGCAGAATATTTTGGGTTTCGGTTTCAATTTATAATCAAGACATTCGCTTTTATTTGTTGGTAATTTATTATTTACTATTAATGTAATATTTCTAAAAGTATAACGACGACTATTACAACCGAGAAAAAGGAAGTTGCTGTTTTTTTTTTTTTTAACTAACTAAAATCTATTAAAATCCATTATTTCTTAACAACTTTTGTTTTTTACAGAAGGATAAAATTCTGAATTTTATATTAAAAGCAAAATATTTTTTCCATAATTTTTTATAGAATTTAAATTCTTTTTTTTCCAAAAAACATACTTGGTCCCATTTTCGTAATTTTCGTTGAAGACCTAAACAAAATCTAAATATTTTTAATGTTTTCAAATGTTAAACTATTTTTAGGTCTAAATAAGATTTAGGAGGATTTACTATAAGAATATGCAAAACTGAAGTTCAAATAATTTTTTAAAAATTACATTTTTTTATCCTTTCTCACATAGATTAAGGATGCTTAGATAATTTCTAAAAATACTTATTTAAGCATTTCCATGAATTTTTAAATTTCAATGTAACAGGCAAATACCATTTTTTTTTTTTTTAAATTGAATTCAATTATAATTTCAAACGCCATTCAACATGCTATTTTTTATATTTTATTTATTTATTTTTTTTTTGTTTTTCGCTCCTTTCGGTCACTGTGCATTACGATACTCATGTAACAAATTGCAGCAACAATTGTATTTTTTAAACTTACACAGTGGTGTATATATATATATTTTCTTTTGTATCGATTCTTCCAAGAATTCTCTATTTAATGGTATATTGGAAAAATTGGGTTTTCTAATAAAAATTTTTTATTTAAGCTATGTGTTTTTCATAAAAACAAGGAAAATATTTTTATATGCTAATCTGAAAGATAATTATTAACATTCAACAAATTTCACACTTTAAAAACACAAAAGATGAAAAATTAAACAGAAAAATTAAATTCAGATTTTAAATTTCAGAATTTGAATTAGAGCTGTTGTTTTGTTTGTTTCTTCACCACCACCATTCCTGCCCATACATGAAGTATATGTTCAGTTCCGGCTTTTCATTGTAAGGATAGGTGTGACCACAAATGGAAAAGGGGTGAGGGTATGTAGGCAATATATATATATATATATATATATATATATATATATATGAATGAAAATATTGATGAGAGAAAATGAGCGTCGCTCTCTATTAAATATTTCATTTGCATTTTTGTGCTGCATAAATTTGTTTTATCAAATTTATGAAACTTTTACCCAAAACCATTTTATTTTTGTTTGTTTTTTGTTTAAAGCAAACTTTTACATTACTGATACTAATGATAAATGTTGATTTTTTTTTTTTTTTTTTTTTTTTTTTTTTTTTTTTTTTTTAAGGATCACTAAAACTAAAATGTTTTTAAATCGATAGGTAAATTTTTTTTGTTGTTGTTCTGTTCCTTTTGCAAGGTTCCTTTTCAGTCCTCAAGTGATGAGATATCAACGGTTACTCAAAAGGCATATCTATTAGGCTATAGTGCGGATGATCCTTCTGTATAGTTGTAAAATGTAGCCACTGAGAGTGATTCCTCTGCATAGGCTTAAAATTTTTTATGACACCTTCACTACATTCTACACTGTCACCGTGTAGATTGAGTACCAACTCGAGATTTCCGTCAGTGTTTGACTCGGCAAACCTTGTTGCCATCTAAGATGGTTTAAACATGCAGCTCAGCATTAGAAGAAAAAATTCCTCGACGTCCTTTGCCTTCCTTCTCTACCTGGTTGGCAAAAATGTGCTGGTGGGCAGCTGAAGCTCTGGACAACGACAACCTGGCAGCAATGAGGCTACTAATTAGTTGAGCTTCAACTATGGAATCTGGATTGACTAGCCATGTTGTGTGACCTGGCTCAGGATCGTCGAAAGCGGATTGTGATGATCAGTACTGTACTTGCTCAGGAGAAAACTGGCTCAACCCGACCATAGTGACAGGTGTTATAAGTACAAGCAAATATTAGAAGATGGTAACTTTTCATTAAAATTCTCAGAATTCATCTGCATACAAAAAAATGTTATTTTTACGTTACCTAATAAAAATGATATATAGGATTCAGTGCTGGAAACTGAAGTATACCGTGATCCTCATTCAGTCTTGGACAACGCTAGTGTCTTATATTATGATTATGTAAAAGTGTAGGAATAAATTTCTCTCAAACTGTTTCTGGTAAATGTTTAAAAAAATCCTTTTTGTTTTAGAATTTTTAGATGAGGATTGATAATTTGAATTAGTTGATCTACTATTCTCGTCTATGTTATATTTAGAATGTGCCAGATGATGTAATCACTGATTTTCTGGATAACTTCTAAGGAACGTGAGTAGTATTTTCATCCGAAATCATTATTTAATCCATGAAGGTAGATTCTTATTAGTCAGCCATAACCTGTTAGAAATGTTAATATTGTTATTCTTAGTTATTCTTACCTGAACCTGAAAAAGATTTGAGGTTATAAACCCTAGAGGAAGACCTCCAGTCTGTGGTGGAATGGCGACAAAACTGAATGGTAACATTCAATGCTGCCAAGATTAAGTTTCTTTTCTTTAATAATTACAAGAAACCTTCTCAGCCACCAATATCTATGGCTGATGATAAATTACCTGAAAGTACTTCATTTAAACTCCTCGGCTTAATGTTCACTAAGAACATGAGTTGAAACAGATACATCAAGGGCATTACAGTGGCTGCTGCGAGGAAAGTGGGCTCTCTCTACCGTGCTAGAAAGTTACTTACACCTGAAAGTATCCTGTACCGCTATAATGTTATCACTCGCTCATGTATGGAGTATTGTTGTCGCATTTGGGCTGGTGCATCTGCTACTAGTCTCTCACTCCTGGATAGGGTTAAGAGTTGCTAACCTAATAGGTCCCGAACTGTCAGCTAGACTTCAGCCTCTCTCTCCCATCAACAAAATCTTGCATCCCTCTGCCTGTTTTTCAAGTATTTTAATAGTATTTGCTCCGAACTACAAGCCTTTGTACCCCCTCAACATAAATACCCCCGACAAACCCAACAAGCAGCAAAATGCCACCCCTACACTGTAGAGATCCGCAAATGCAAGAAAGCCTTCTACTCTAACAGTTTCTTCTCCAGAACTGATAGACTTTACAATTCCTTTCTAGGTTCATGGTTCCTAAACATGCAGAAGTTCAAATGTAATGTAAATAGACATCTTGCTGCTCAACTCCCTACATAGTATCCCTGTAATTGTGTTCTAGATAGTAGCCACCTATATCAAAGTGCCACCATGCCTTGTTTGGGATGAAAATGCAATAAAAAAAAATTTTTTAAAATCATTGTGAATAACCATAATGAGAATTGTATGAATAAAAGAAAGAGTATTACTAAATTTTAGTGAGCAAGCTTTTATTAATTTAATTTTTTTTTTCAAATCCTCCAAAACTGGTGCATTTTGAGGAACCGTTTCACACACAGATGAACAACTAAATATTTATGTGTCCATTCAGATTCTTTCATTCATGCTATTCTTCAGAAAATCTATATTCGCTTCCAGAAAACGCACACACACACACACACACACACACACACATATATATATATATATATATATATATATATAAGATGTGCCAAGCATCACCATTGCCATGGCACGTAAAAAAAACAAAAAAAAAAAAACAAACCCTGGATTTTCCTGGTGAGGATTCTGTTATGAATTGAAATATCAAATTTGATTTTAATAAATAAACATATTTATTTAAAGATATTCTGCACTTGTTTAGTCTTAAAACCGTTAAATTTTGGAATTTTGTATTTCAATATCAAGTGCTTACTGTAAACAGTGAGTTTTTTTTTTATTTATTATTATATATATATATATTGGTAATACACAGTGTAGTGAAATCACTTTGGTCATTAATTTTTATTTGTTTTCTTATGTGTAAAACTTATGCAGAAAATGAAATACAATTTTAGTTATAAAGGTTATATTCTTCAATAAAAAATAAATTAATGTAATCACCTTGATGATTTTTTCAGTCGTAATTGAAAAAAAATCCTTACATTTTCTTAGTTGTTCATGCAAAACTACATATTTAAAAAAAAATTTTTTAAATAAAATTTATTGATATTATAGTGCAATAATATGGTACAATAAAATATAAAAATTTGTTAGTCTGAATCCGTTTGATATTTTAGTTCAAATGTTTTTTAAATCTCATAAGATATATATATATACATCGTACTTTGGGGTAGTTGCGCCAACTAGCTAAAAGTGCTCTTTTGGCAACCACGCATATAAAGAGTACTATTTTTTATTTTTTAGTTGGCAATTACCCCAAAGTATTGTGTGTGTGTGTGTATATATATATATATATATATATATATATATATATATATATAAATAAATATATAAATACTAACGTTGAATTGTTAATTGGAGTCTAAATTATCTGAATTCAATAAGTTTTTAGCTTAAATGCAATCTATAGATTAAAATAATGTGTTAATGTGTACTTATTTTTTGTGAATTGTCAGCTAAGGTAAAACTTGGGAATATTCAGTAATTCTATCTAATAAAAAAGTAAGTGTACATCCTATTATATTTCCCCCAGGTATTGTATGAAATAACTACTTGTTTCATTTTATTTCCTTTTCTATTATTGGGATTGGCATTGGCATTGTGTATGACAAATAACCTGATGCTTTTCCTACCTTTTGTATATTATCAGGTGATGTTTACTGATATGTTTTTTATCCAATGATAAGTTCGTGAAGTTTCAGTAGGAATTAGTGTACTCCTACATATTAAATGTACATCAATTAATTTGTTTTTCTACCTTAGCTTTTTTTTTTTTTGTTTAATATATAAGAAACTAGCAAGCACACCTGGCATTGCCTGGGAATAAATGAGGACCCGCTATTCACTCCTTCTTCCAATACCAAATCCTATATTACCATTTTATTTATTTTTTTAATTTCTGTAATTTACAATTTTTAAGAAAAAAAAACTATTTTCAATTTTATGGAAGTTTGGCACAAGCGCAGGTTCTCCACATTATTATAAACTGTTTTATGACTAAATTAATACCATCATCAGATTTCATGTGAGATTTTACTTTAGAATTGTTGTTTGATGTTGATATAGAGTAGGGTTTTCTAACCAGGGTTCCACAGAACTCTGCATTCCTTAAAAGCTTGTCAAGATTTGTTATGGTCACGGTTATTATGCGTTTAAAATAGTTGGAAAACTTTTTTTTTTTTTTTTTTTTAACTTAAACTGCTTATAAAATAAAAATGTTGCATAATAAAGGAGGAATAAATATCATTAAAAAATATTTTTGGTCCCCCCCCCCCCCCGACAAAAGAGGGTGGACCTGTAAATTCACCCTCGTCTCTTCGTCCGTCCACACTTTTCTCAATAACTATGCCTTGGAATTTTTTTTGAAATTTTGCACAAACACACATGACGAGTAAAAAGGTAACATAATGGATTTTCCGGGAAAACTCCGGTTGCGCATCCCCTCCCCTCACTGGGAGTGCCTTTCGGGTTAAACTGGCTAAAATTGACACTTTTCTGCTTATTTAAAAAAAATTGATGCCTTGGAATTTTATTAAACTTTCTGAAAAATTGTAACTAACTGATTTCTATATAATTTTGTTTGCGATAACTCTTGGGTGTGCCCCAGTGGCTGTTTTTGGGCTAATAAAAACACTTCATTTTTGAAACTATTTTACCATATTTGTCCAAAATTTTCTGTGTATGTCTATTTGGCAGTTTTGCATGGTGCTGAATTCAAATTTAAATATGTTAAGGCCTTAGGGACGTCTGGGGCTAAATGGGGGGGGGCGCAAATGGACTTGATTATTTCTTTTTTTGCATGGTGCAAAACTTAAATTTACATATGTTAAAGCCTAAAACTGCACTGCTTGTTCATTTTCACCAGGATTTAACGTCCCCTGGCGACTTTTGGGGCTAAATGGGGGGGTGGGGGGGACTTAGTCATTTTTTTTTTTATGCCTCGTTCATTGTGCACTCACGAGGGAACATGCATGTTTTATGTATGTGTTCCTTAAGACATCACTATTACAACAACATCACAAATGTAAAAAGAATCGGACAAGACTGATATTGAGCCTTATTTTCTATTGCATCACCAGACAGACTTGCAATATAAGATGATGAATTCTTGTCATCTGATTGATCTTTTTTAATAGTCCAATTTTGAAAGGTTAAAATTAATTTCTTTCAATGATTTTATTTATAGATTTATAATACATATTTTAACCAGATAGAAATATTGCTTTTTAACAGATTATGTATTACAGATTCATTTAAAAAATTTTTAATTATAATTAAAAAAATGTACATGGTGTAAACTTTATAGAAATGTAGTTTGTTTAATTAAATGTAGAATTAAGACGAAATTACTGCTCATAAAATGTATGCAAGTCATTTACAGAATTAGTTTTTATCACCTGTGTTTGTCTTCACTTATATATTGTAAAAGAAAGTGTTAGTTCAATTGATGTTTTAGTGGAAATTAAAATCTATTCTTAGCTTTACAAAATGATTAAATACTAAAACCAAAATATCATTTGCATATTCTCAAGTTTGCCTCTTCTGTATACTAAACTCGGCCGTTCTTGAATTAACTTAAAATTTCCAAACCCTATTAAATATTAAAATTGTACTTTATTGATTGTCTGTTCATTAATTTTTTTTTTATTTTTTATTAAGTTATTGTTGCCAACAGGAAAGAAAAAGCAGATATGGCCCCTCCCTGTTCTTTTTTCATGGGAAATAATCATACTTATATTTTTAATATCTGATCATAGCAAATGTGTTAATCTGACCCTAAATTAGTCAAGCTTCAAATTTGAACACTTGTATTACTTATAAAATATGTAATTAATTCAATAAATGTTGAATATTTCAAATTGGATAATTTCTCAAATTTTTGGTGACTAAAAAAAAAAAAAAATTTCCCCCCAAAAGTAGGGGCCTAGTGGAATGCCGTCTCAGATTTAGGAAGAGGACATGAACTCCTTGTACTAACTCAGTATAAGGGTTTACTTTAATATTAGCCAGTTCCAAATGAGTTTATTGCATCCCACCTCAAGATGCCCCCCCCTTACATCGATCAGTAGCTGAATCCTGGTGTACCTCAGCCATTTCCAATTCCAACAATTACCAAAAATTCAGGAGCTCCAGTCTACTCTCATTGTTGCAATCTGCGTATTCAGTTTACTGCCTCTGAACTTTTTCCAGCCAACAGTTATGCTTGGATCCCTCACAAGTTTGTATATTCCTTTGGTCCTCCAGCAATTTATCTAAACTGATGAAACCTCCTTTCCAGAAAGAGTCTACACTTAGTTGGTGTTGTTGCATCTTGCAAAGATCGTGTCGTTTGGGATTCAGAGGCTAATAAATTATAAACAGTACAAATTGGGAATTTGTTTTATTTTGCGTAGGGGCCACAATATTGTGTGTATCAGAGCAGGGAATGTCCTCAATTTTGTTGAGAGTTGATCACTTATTGAGACCACAATCTTCTAGCAAAGCTACCCAATGTCAGCTGAAGTCCTAATTTCCATAAATGACACATATTCCAGAAAAAAATCAATCTGCTTTAATATCAATTGAAATGTCTGTTAATTTTAAGACACAATTAGAATAAGAATTATGTATTGGAATTCAAACTATCAAATTCTTTTTCTAAGTCCATCAAATTAAGCAATTAATCCAGAAGAGTAGGTACAAAATTATGACTATTACATAAACCAAACACACTCTTTTGTTCTCTCCTCTTCCCTCCCTCCTCCCTCTTTCCTCCTCTTTCCTCCTCCCTCTTTCCTCCTCCCTCTTTCCTCCCCTTTCCTCCTCCCTCCCCTTTCCTCCTCCCTCCTCTTTCCTCCTCCCTCCTCTTTCCTCCTCCCTCCTCTTTCCTCCTCCCTCTTTCCTCTCTTTCCTCCTCCCTCTTTCCTCTCTTTCCTCCTCCCTCTTTCGTCTCTTTCCTCCTCCCTCTTTCGTCTCTTTCCTCCTCCCTCTTTCGTCTCTTTCCTACTCCCTCTTTCGTCTCTTTCCTACTCCCTCTTTCGTCTCTTTCCTACTCCCTCTTTCGTCTCTTTCCTACTCCCTCTTTCGTCTCTTTCCTACTCCCTCTTTCGTCTCTTTCCTACTCCCTCTTTCCTCCTCCTCCTCACCCTTTCCTACTCTTCCCCCACTCGTCCTCCTCCAACTCGTCCGCCTCTCCTCCAACTCGTCCGCCTCTCCTCCTCTCTCAGCTCTATCCTCCTCCTCTGTCATTATCTGTGCTCTCTCGTTCTCTCCTCCTCCCCTCTCCTCCTCCTCCCCTCTCCTCCTCCTCCCCTCTCCTCCTCCTCCCCTCTCCTCCTCCCCTCCTCCTCCTCCCCTCCTCCTCCTCCCCTCCTCCTCCTCCCCTCCTCCTCCTCCCCTCCTCCTCCTCCCCTCCCCTCCTCCTCCCCTCCCCTCCTCCTCCCCTCCCCTCCTCCTCCCCTCTCCTCCTCCTCCCCTCTCCTCCTCCTCCCCTCTCCTCCTCCTCCTCCCCCTCTCCTCCTCCTCCCCCTCTCCTCCTCCTCCCCCTCTTCTCCTCCTCCCCCTCTTCTCCTCCTCCTACTCCCCCTCTTCTCCTCCTCCTACTCCCCCTCTCTCCTCCTACTCCTCCTCCTCCTTCTCTCCTCCTACTCCTCCTCCTCCTTCTCTCACTCCCACTCATTCTCTATATCTTTTTTTTTTTTTTATCATACCTAAGCATTTTCCAAAATACTTTAATATTTTAAATACATGATACAAGTGATTTTTCTATTTGTCATGCTGAGGCTTGAAATAAGATTTACATTAAATATATAAATTGAATGTATGTCCTGTTATTGTTTTTATATAACCTCTCTCTGCTTCTCAACATGTCTGTCAGTGATTAAACTATTTTCAGACAATTAAATTTGATATATCTTTTGACGTCTTAAATTACAGTTTTCATGAAGGTAATACATATTTACATTGTACATTAAACACATTAAACATTTTATTTTTATTTTTCTGGTTATTGTTTTAACATGGTGAGTTCTGTGTTTGCTCCTGGCAGCAAATCATTCAATAGTCCAAGGTTGAGGCATGAAATTTCTTGAATTAATTTGCTTTGCCAGATAACGTCGGTACATGAGTCAGCTAGTAAAAAATATGATCTATCAGGATAAAATATAAAAATCGCTACAATCGAATGAAAAATAAATTTTTGTTTTTAACACAAACCAATATTTGCCTTTTTATATGACTTATGAAACTGATTTTTAATGCTAGTGAAAGGTATGGAAGAGGGGAACTGGCTTTACTTTATAAAATTAACAGTAATTAAGATAAATTATTTCCTAATGCTTTGAATATAAATTCAGTAAATAGGAATTAAGATTTGACAGATACCACTAAAAAAAAAAGTGTCTAAATAGGCATCTTTTGAAAATTAAAGAACGATTTTTGCTAATTTTAATTGTTTAACTTGTTGCAATGGATTACGGGTAAATTATTCAAGGAATAAGTCTTAGAATAAAAACGCATGGGGACCATATCTTACCTATGGAAAAGCATCTTCACTCAATTTTTCGTTTTACTTTTGCAAAAAATAAATAAATAAATAAAACAATGCAACAAAATCGATTGGTTTACTTTTTAGTCAGAATATTTTTTCTTTGCATTATGACATTCAAAGGAAACAATTGTTTTGATCCTCGTACAGAAGTTTGTTTTATGCTCCTATCTGCACAAATATTTATTAATAAAGTCAGACTTGAACGATATAAATTCTTTAATTTTCTGTCTCTTCTGAACATTAAGCCAGCAATGACAGTAGGGTTATAGACATAGAATATAAAACATAGATTTAAAAAAGAGATTTCAAGACTGGTGTCCATCAATCCATTAAATAAAAAAATTTTTTTTAAATAGCAGAAAAAGGAAATATGGGTAAAAAGAGTGGAGAAGGGCGAGGGAGATAAAGCATTGATAACATGCATATCTGCCATATTCACTGCAAGTTTAGGATTATTAGACTGGGTTAGTTCCCAGGAGAACTGGATAAACACAAGATTGTTATTTGGACCTTCCTTAAAGTTTGATTTTCATAAATAATTTTAAAAAGTACTTAAAGTAGAACTCTTTTAAATTTTACCAAATACAACAGAAAACGTTATCCCCCCCAATTTTTTTTTTTGTTTGTTTAAATTAAATATTGAAAGCTTTTTTTTTTTTTTTTTTTTTTTAAATTTACTTTCTTCATTATGATCGCTCATGAGTTCACTTTTTATTAGCATTGGCTATCATTTTTCAAAATGGCGTTTTATTTTGTATGTCAAGTAGGAAGAGAAATTGATTTAAATCTTGACTAACATTCCTCTCTAGGAAATTGATATGAAACTATTTTCTTGTCGTTTTTTGAATTTTGAGATGAAACTATTTTCTTGTCGTTTTTTGAATTTTGAGATGAGGATTATTTATTTTGATATTTGGACTACTGTTCCTATCTTCAGTGGTATTTTCACAACGTTTCAGTTGCTGTAATCTCTGACCTTCTTGAACTTGAGAATTTTTCTTGTCTCTAAGAACCCATCGGGTAGTGGATAAAGTACTTTGTAAAATTCAGTTGTAAAATTACACTTTTTTGAAGGTTGAAGGTTCAATCCTTAGTACAGATGACAGTCAAAACGCTACCCCTGTGGATTAAACTTACTATTTGCTTTTATGGGTTCTGTTCTAAATTCCGTGTAGATTCTGAAGAATGTTGAGATTTCATCGATTGAAACATTGTGAAAATAGCACTCAAGATGAGAACAATAGTTCAAATAATCCAAATAATATGAACCATTTTAACTTTTTCAATTTGACGTTTGTAAAGATTTTTTTTTAATGCTTTGTTTTTAAATGTTACAATGTTTTATGTGGAATTATTATTCCTTTAAGTTTCCAGTTTATTTTTTTTTTATTTTACATGAATATCACAAGTCTTAATGATCTTCTGCTCCATTTTTTTCTTTTTTAAAATTTTTTTTTTAAGAATAAAATTATTGAATGTGTTGCATATTCAATCATGATTTTTAAATAAGTACACATTTACATTCACAGCTGCTTCAGGGTAGATGGATAGCTAATACACAATGCGACACAGTGAAGGAGTAAATATCTTCTCTGGACCATCTATAAAATGTTGAAAATCGATTGTAGCAGCAAGTCCTGGGAACATATGCCAGAAAGAACAGTTAGAAATAAGTTCTACATCCACTTTGATTATGCAATTCATACAACTATGTAGATAGAACATGGAGCTATTAAACCTAACATAATGATATGGAACAAGGAAAAAGAAACAACCTTAAAATTTAGTGTCCCTAATGATGCTGAGTTAAACAGAGCTGAGGGGAAAAGATAACACAATATCAAGATCTTATATATGACATGAAAAGAAACTGGAATCTTAGGAAGATCTCCGTCATTTTAGTAATTATAGGAGCAACCAAACTCCTGAAAAAGAATTTAAAAACCTACCTGCCAAATATGCTCATATATACCCATGTAAGAGAGATGCAAACAATTGCACTTATAGAGATGGTTATAATCTTAAAAAGATCTCTTGGTTGGAATGTATAAGATAGGTGAATGTCTTGCATCTGATAGGATGTCATATCCCTAGCTAGAAGAAAATTATCAAATTAAAAAAAATAATAATAAACCAATGCATCATCTTATGACGCATTGATTCTAGCTTCAAATTCATTGATAGAAATACTATTCTAAACTTCGGCATCACAGATGCATTTAAAAACTTATATTTCCCTAAGCTGGTGTGCAAAACATCTGTATTAACGTAATAATTTTTCATATTTGCCTTATTCCTGAGAAAACAATTTTATTGTAAAGACATAAATGTAGGAAAATATTTTTGATTTAAATAATTCCATCTAATGTAGTATAAATTACAGGCAACGACATGATCATCCAGTGCTACAGTTTTAATTTAATGTAAATTCAGTTTTAACAAGATAAAGCAGCTTTACCTTATCATTAACTACAAATAAAAAAATAAAAAAATTCTTCGTTTCTTTTTCTCTCTTAATTTCCCCTCTCTGTCCTGCTCTAAGTAAATCTGTCGACCTAGTCCACAAATTCCAAAATTTCATCATGACAAGTTTCAAGAAAAAATACACGATTAAACCCGGTTCCCCAACTTCCAACGTAGACCCCTACTACCATGTCTCCTTCTCCAACATCAGGGCTCTTCGTTCTAACCTTCCAGAGGCTGAAACCCAATTACAGGAGACTAAACCAGACCTTTTATTTTTAAGTGAAACTGGCATTGGACAGGCTATTTCCCTAGATGAGTTTGCAATTTCAGGATACTCTAACTTAACTTCTAAATCTGACCCCCAAGATCGCCATGGGCATGGAATATGTGCCTATATTAAAGATAGCTTTCCATGTGGGAGGGACATCTCCAGGGAAGATCCTAACTTACCCTATATGTGCTTCCGGGTTGCTTTAGCTCACACTACTGCATTTATATTTACTCTCTATCACCCCCACAACAGTGGAGTTACTATCTTTCAAAGCATATCTGAGAAAATTGACCAAGTCCTTTCTACTTATCCTTCAGCTAACATTCACGTATGTGGAGACTTCAATGTTCACAACGTCGAATGGTTGACCCACTCAAACAAGACCGATGATGAGGGGAGGTTCTGTCATGATTTCTCCATTGCCTATGACCTCACTCAGATTGTTCAGGAACCTACCCGTGTGCCCGATAATGACGGCCAGTATGCGAGCCTACTAGACCTTTTTCTCACAACTTGCCCTGAACTATGTTCAGTTTCTGTTCTGTCGCCTCTTGGATCTTCCGACCACTCTGTTGTATCAATTAAGATAAAAATGAAATGTAATAAGTCCCCAGACGTACCTCTTCATCGTACAGTATATCGATACACTAAGGCTGACTGGGATAGCTTCCGTACATTTATATCTGATATACCTCTGCATTCCATGTTTAAAAAGGATGTGTCCTCTATAGTATTAGACCTAACTGAATGGTTAATTGTAGGTATTGACCATTTCATACCTTCTAAAAAGTTTCAGAAAAAACCTAACAGCCAGCCATGGTTCTCTCCAGAATGTGCTGCTGCCATTGCGCACAGAAATCACTTTTTCCACTGCTTCAAACGTAATAGATGTATGGAAACTAAAGCCGTTTTCAGGACTGCCAGCAACCATTGTAAGAAAGTAATAAGGAACGCAAGAGTGTTGTATGCTCAATCTGTTAAGTCCAAAGTAGCTGAGCAGCGGCTTGGTTCCCACCAGTTTTGGCAAATAGCAAACAGAATCCTGAACAGAAGCGTGTGCTCCATCCCAACTATTATCAATGGACCTGAGGTAATCTCGTCAGCATCAGACAAAGCCAAACTCTTTGTCAAGAACTTTGCAGCAAATTCTACCCTTTGCGACCAAGACCGCCAACCCCCAATATTTCCTCCTGTATCAGAAAACACGCTATGTGATATACGTATATCTGTACGTGATGTTGCGAAGCTAATCAAAAACCTCGATTCGAGTAAAGCAACTGGCCCTGATGGTATTCCAATTATAGTACTCAAAAAACTTCAACCTGAATTAGCGCCCATACTTACAAAACTGTTTAAACGTTGTCTTAAGGAGAATAGTTTCCCATCTCCCTGGAAAATCTCATCAGTATGCCCTGTATTTAAGAATTCAGGTGATCGCTCATCCCCCTCTCAGTACAGGCCAATAAGTCTCCTGTGCGTCATGAGTAAGTTGCTAGAATCTGTGTTAAATACAGAAGTAATCAAACATCTCAACAAAAATAACCTTCTTAGTGACACTCAATATGGTTTCCGTTCTGCTAGATCTACAGCAGATGTCCTTACAGTTATATCGCATAGGATTAGCAAATCTCTCGACGGTGGCAATCTTTCTAGAGCAATTGCTCTTGACATATCTAAAGCCTTTGATAGGGTATGGCATAAAGGTTTACTTCATAAGATCGCTAGCTATGGTATAGCTGGAAAAGTCTTCTCAATTATTAAATCATTTCTTTCTGATAGGTTCATAAGAGTAGTAGTTGAGGGGCAAAAATCAGAAGCTCACAGTATTAATGCCGGTGTCCCTCAGGGATCCATCCTGGGCCCAACTCTTTTCCTGATCTACATTAATGATCTTCCAAATCATATCCTTACATCATTTGTAGACATTTATGCTGACGACACTACCATTTATGGTACCACATCTAAGACAGTAAACGAGCAAGTTCTCTCCAATTCTCTCTCCTCTGATCTTGAGCACGTAGTACAATGGGGAAAGGAGTGGCTGGTTACTTTTAATGCATCTAAAACCAAGCTTCTCTCTTTACATCATCAACATTCTAATCCACATTTGTCATCAATTGAAATGAATGGCTCTCGTCTTCAGGAGGCCTCAAGTTTTGACAAGCTTCTGGGCTTGACCATTACTCCTGATCTTAAATGGAACACGTATATCAAATCTGTTGCCAAGGTCGCTGGAAAAATGGTGGGATCTTTCTATCGATCCAGTAGATATCTCACTGCTGATGCTATTCTCTACCTATATAAGAGCCAGGTACGTCCAAGGATGGAATACTGTTGCCACATCTGGGCAGGAGCTGCTAGAAAGGACTTGTCCTGCCTTGATAGAGTTCAAAATAGACTTCGTAGCCTCGTAGGAGATGTCCTTTTCTCCTCCTTGCAACCTCTATCTCACAGAAGAGATGTTGCGAGTTTGTCTCTGATGTATCGTTATTTTCATGGAAAGTGTTCAACTGAGCTTCAATCTTTGGTCCCCCCTCGCCAAACTTTCACAAGAAACACTCGTCTAGCTGTAAACACTATCAATAATTTCCCCCACTCTTTATCTGTGCCTAAACCTAAACGTAGATTCCATGAACAAAGCTTCTTTCTTAGAACTGCACGCCTGTGGAATTGTCTTCCGTTTTCCGGCTGACTACAATATGGTTGTGTTCAAGTCTAAAGTAAATAAGTTCTTGATGAGCCGTTCCATATAAGTTATAAAATTTACCAAATTTTCATTACTAATGATTACTATATTGACCAATTTCTACTGTACACTCTTTAACCCTTATCCTTGAGTGGCCTCTGGGCCTTGATAATGTGGTGATGCCTTTGTAAAAAAAAAAAAAAAAAAAAAAAAAAAATGATAAAGATCTATAGAAAATGAGTTAGTTTATTTCTTGGTTGATTTTTGAAAATTCATAAATGTCTGGCAAAAATATTGGTTAACTTTACAGTTTGTTCACAGAAAGCTTCAAATGAATTTTTCTCTTTGCCTTTTTTTGACACTGATAATGTATCAATTATGAAATTAAACGGATCATAATTTTGTTTGAATAGGCTAATATTAATAAATTTTAGTAGAGAACCAGTTTCACAAACTTATTTTCTCTGGATATAGTTAATTAGCTGGTTTGTTGAATTTTTCTCAACTTCAAAGCCAGTTTAGGAAAGTCTGTATTTACCCCCCCCCCCTCCGTCTCGCAATTAGATATAAGTTTTTGATGTAGGGAGAATCCTATAAAAAATTGAAGGTATTTCACTCCTTCAGAGCTGGTTTTCAACATTCTCGAGTTAACTAATTGTTTATTCACAACAGATGTGGTGGGAGTTATTTCTTCAGTTTTAATTTTTTTTTCACTTGTCAAATTGAACTATAGAGTACATTTGTAAATTTTAATATGAAAAAATAAGTATACGTTAAAAGAATTGTACTGTTTAAGAGGATTATTCGTCTTCTTTACCTATTGTAAAATCTAGTTAAGTGTTTAGATTGCAAATCGATCGATGTCATGGTAAAGAGCATGTAAATATCAATATTATCGTTGTTATAAACAGTTTTCAGTGTCTGATGATGTATTAATAGAAATACAAAAAAAGTGAAAAGTGGATGAACAGACGATTTTCTAATACCTAAACTATTTTGAAAGACAAATAAAAAATTGTTAGACATGTTTATGTGTAGTGTAAAATGATTAACAAAACTGCTTAGTTTTAAGTTTTGAGACTTCACAAAAAAGGTGTCTTAAATCAAAATTGCATTTTAATACTGATATACTAAAATCAAATGTATTTAATCTAGATTGAAAGTTACAAAACCCAACAACCTACAATTAATAACATGATGTATGAAACATTTCAAAATACTTAATATAATACTATATTATCATTCGATGCTAATTCTGTTATTAGGGAATTTAAATTGTTTACTTAAGGGCAAGATCTAATAATCCAAATGGGAAATGTTCAAATTTCTGGAATATAACAACAAAAATGAAATAATATTGAAGAAAAATGGAGGAATCTATTAGTATTCATATGAAATCGATCATTAAAAATACAGGAAATGAAATTAGCAAACGATTGACATTTTGACTAATGTAGTTCATCTTATTTGGATTTTTTGGACTACTGTTCTCATCTTGAATGTTATTTGCAATGTTCCATTCGATATAACCTCTGGTCTTCAGGTTTCTGCACTGAATTTCAAATAAAATCCTTTATTTAACCCACAGGAGCAGTATGCTTTGGCTCTATCAGCCACGATTGGGTAGAAATCTCTTGTGTTAATTTTAGTAGCTTTAAACCTGTTTTTGTTTCTAGATGGAGGTATCACTATTTATCTATATGAGAACAGTAGTTTGAAGGATTCAAATAAGAACAATCAATCCTCATCTCAAAAATTCAGAACAGCAATGTGGTTTATGTTCAATTTATAAAAATAATAGGAAAGATATGACTCAACTCTTAACAATTTTTCCTGTACTATACAACTCTATACACTGTATTGTTATGTGAAGAAATAATCACTAAGCAATCACCATTGTTATAAAAAGTCCTCTGAAGAACCTCACGTCATTCTATTCAAACCATTAGTGATTTTATTATTGAATATTCCCTTGATCTCATAATAAACTAAAAAATTAATTGCAGAATGAGTAAAATTAATTTGCCAAACAAAAGTTTTGTACCACTTGTTACTTTATTAAGATTAAAATCAAGAAAAAAATGCTACTAAACCTTGTACCTTCTTCCAATTATGATCCAAATTCATTCCATGATTTTGATTCTATAAAATATCTAAAGTTTAAGGCGTCGTCAAAAGGAAATGAAATTCCGAGAATCTTGTTTAATTGATGTCTAATGATTGATCAAATTTAATGCAAATTAGAAATATTTGAATTTTCAAATGGGAGGTTGTGCTTTGATTATATACCTGTAAAAATTCATTTCAAACACTTAAAGAAACTAAAATGTAGGAAATATTTAACAAAACTCAGAAATAACTGAATTTTCACAAAGCACTTCAACCTCCTCTTTGTGTCTCTTTTCATAAAACTAAATATAGCTCGCATTTGGACCACGTCTGGTGGGGGAAAAGTGTCAATCGGTACAGAAGCGGGGCGGGGGGGGGGCTTCCAATAGAAGTAGTTTGAAGGATTTCTTTCCGAATTCATTTCAGTCAGCAGGGTAGATGGTAGTAGGTTATCTAACTTACTATTTGCTTTTTCTCTTTAAACATTTGAAATGGTTTCAGCAGTTTTTTGTTTTTTAATTCATTTTTGTGACAGAATGGATATTTATATAGATACAAATACACATTGGTTTTTATTATACCGTTGAAGATTTACAAAATTGTGTTCAGAAGAGTTGTGTGTACAACAGCATACGCTGCTTACTCATAAGTATTGTTTCATTAGTTCTTAATATCGGCTTGGTTCTAGATTCATATTTGGATTAGTGTAGCTAAGATTTTTTTTGTTTTCTGTATTAAGAGATTAGTATTAGAGCAGATTATCACTTCAAATATGACTTGGTAGCTATCTTATCCAAAGGATACTTAGTACTTATTTTTATTCCTTCCTCATTTGTTGACTCATCTACTCTTCCAATGCGTGCATACTATGATTGCTAATGATAAAAGTTTATAAATTGATTCCTTTTGCTTTTATACAGAACAGATTGAATCCTAAAACTTTTGAATTTGCACCCAATACATTTTTTTTTTAATTTATACTTTTCTCGGTAATTCTCAACAGTATTGATATTCTTAACGAGAAATCATTGTAATAAACGTCATCAATAGTAAAGCCAGCAGTATTTCTCTCTGCATCCAAACCAACAGCGGATAGGCCGTTGTTGAGATGGCTTGTTCTGTAGACTGAGGTATGTCCACCCTCCCAGACTTTAAGGGGGTAATACCGGGAAATGTTGATAGGACTGCCCAGACATTTTTGTAAGCCAGACTGCTTTTCCTCTAAGGTGTTGACTATTCAAATCCCACTTTCTGACTCTTGTCATCATCCCATTGGAGGAGGGAGATAAATAACTGTACAGTTCATAAGCTGAATTTATCCATCTTGCTACTGTTTATAGTGCTAGCGATTAAAACAAAGTTCTTGTATTTGTTTTGAAGGCATAACTAACAAAGTATGTATTTTCTCAAGACAGTTATTCTTTTCAGTGAATGAGGAGGTCAGGATCTAAAAAGTTTAATAATGTGAATGTTAATCGCTACCTATTGTTTTACAATATCGGCATCTTTTCTGAATATCCTTGGGAGGTGGCAGTGGTGAAGTGGATAACACCAAGGATTGATGAACTTGGTGTGCCAAGTTCAAATCCAGTTCGTTCCATCACACCGCTTTCACTTATGAATGTTGGCAAATTGTTTCCGCATTAAATAACTCGATAAGTTTGATATGCAGTTAAAAAATCTAGAGGTCATTCATTTCTCTTAATATTTACTAACGTAGCAATTTTGCTTTTAATACATGATTTATAAATTACAAGTCAGACATTTTAAACAGTTGTAAAAATAGATTGAATTACATTTTGGGCCTTTAAAATTTGACAGGAATTTGGGAGCATTTATTCTGTTCAATAGAAAGTAATTTAAACTGGCTTTAAAGTTCTTAAATATTTCAAGTTTTTAAAGTTATTTACATCCAGTAATTTTATCAAGGTGAAATTTAGGAATTTTTATATCGAAATTTTTTTTATATTTAGTCAGTCTTGAATAAATTATTTCCTCTTTGAACATTTTTTAAAATTTCATTATGAGTTTCAAAGAATGGGAAAAGAAAACTTATCTTTTGTTAATTTGTTAGTGACAACAGTGCATATATTTTCTACATGTAAATGGTATATGATTTTTTTTGAAATCTTAAAGATTTCACTTGGTGTAGCTAGACATTTTTAATTCAATCAAACTATTAAATACTAATTTATAATTTACTAGCTGTATCTATATGGTGTTGTCCAGAATGTAGTGTTGTCATTTTAGTTTTTAATTTTTTAATTTATACAGAAAAAAAGAAATAACATTGTAGTCGTAATAGACCATCGTATACATTTAATTAAAATGAGTTATGCCCCTTACTGATTTCATTTTTTTTTTTTTTCATCAAAATTGAAAAATATTTTCATATTACTAATTGTTTTAAAAATAAACTAGCAAAATAAATTATACTAGCGTCAATTACATGGTACAACAATAACAAATGGAAAGTTTTGATATGTCAGCTTAAATGCTATTTAAGTTAAACTTTTAAAATCTCATAGATAATTTCATGTTAACTATTCATTCCTAGATAGTTTGTAAATACTATTGGAAGAAATAAAGTGAAATTTGTGTCATGTATAACATGCTCATTTTAATTTTCTGCAAAATTTTTTCTTGCTGTGTAATGCATATTGATTGTTTACCCCCCCTTTTTTTTAAATTTAAATATGATGCTCTTTCTGTGTTGATCAGATAAATATAAGCTATTTTATTGCTAAAGATAAGATGTATTGTTGTTTACATTAGTGAAAATATTAGGATTTAGTATTTCTCTTAAGTGTTTTAATTAATATCTTTGAGAATGTGTCAAGTTCGAAAGTTTACATTTCTACATCTTTTCTGAAATTTTATTAAATGTTTCCAGTCAAGATACCATTTCAGGTTTGGTATTGAAATGTTACCCTTACAGGTCGTTATCCAAATGCATGGGTAAGCAAATAGAAAAGTTAAAAAAAAAAAAAGTGTTTGCTTCTTTATCTTTCTCCTCAAATCTTTCTGAACACACCCTTGCATCAGACTACCGTACTCTCTCTTACGTGCAAACTTTGGTAAGATCGCAAAAGATGGTCAATACAGCCAATTGTTTGATCTAGTATCACCAAAACTTTTTTTTTTTTTTTTAATCACCAATAACAATGAAAACAAATGCATTTTTTTTTCTTGAATTAAAAAATGCATTAATTTGGTCCCTATTTTTATTTTACAGTATTTTTATTTCTAATACCATAACCAATTCAAGATGATGCTTAATCTAAGTTTTGTAAGTGTACTTTTGGTAGTTTCTGAGTTTTTAGCCCCCCCCCCCATCACCCATACACACACAGAGAACAGAAAAGACTACTTTCTTTTATAGAATATCTTAATTGAATTCACCTGGTGATGTTATGTGTATATTTACTTTAAAAGTAACTGAGAATAACACAAACCTCAATTAGAAAATGCAATTGCATTTTATAAATAAACTAGCCTGGGTGCCCGGTGTGTGTTGAGCAAAAAAAAAAAAAAAAAAAAAAAGTGGAAGTAGGCAGGCAGACAGACTTGAACCCAGACCATGAAGGAGGGGGGGGGGGAAAGTGATGTCTTTGCCATTGCATCCATCACCAAATCAGAAGTAGCGAAGTTTAAATTAAGGCTAGTCAATCGAAAAGAGGGACCGACTTTCAAAAATATCAGTGAAAAAAAGCAAACCCTCCTTGTAGAAAAGTGCCAATTTTTCAATATTTGTTGTTCGAAGGATCGAGCTTCAAAACAATACTGATCTCGTGAAAATCCGTCGCCTCTGTCGAAAGTTTTGAGCAGACACATACATACATACATACATACATTTAAACAGACAGGTAAACCTTATATTATAGATATTCTTTCCTGTGAAAGATAAATGGTGTTTTTTTTTTTTTTTTTTTTCTTTAATGCTACATGTATCTCCTACCTTGGCTGGTTAAATTCTACCCTCTCCTCTTTTTGTTTGAATGTATCTCTGCTACTTAATAGGTCGGGTGTTTTCTTTATGTATGTGACAAGACACTAGGTATTAATATATACCTACGAGGGGTGGAGGAGCTTTGCCTGGTCGTAACATACGTTTAAATTAGCATTACAAGTTGATTTTTTTCTTTTTAAGTAATTGGTATTTTCTCAACTTGCATGAAAAGAGCTATGTAAAATATACTTAAAACCGTTTGAATTATGCAAATACCATCAGTAGTTCAAAAGTTATGAGAATTTTAAGTGCCAAAATTTAGGCTTTTCCGTGG
The DNA here is from genome assembly GCF_053919585.1 of Euprymna scolopes. Classification (NCBI taxonomy): domain Eukaryota; kingdom Metazoa; phylum Mollusca; class Cephalopoda; order Sepiida; family Sepiolidae; genus Euprymna; species Euprymna scolopes. The sequence continues at coordinate 102,576,457 of NC_136482.1, read as the reverse complement.
ACATTTTTTTTTAGAAAAAGTGGGCTAAATTACGGATCTCAACATTTCAAGAAATTCAGTAATTTCGCCATCATTTATTTATTTTTCAAGCTATTCTCATGAAACTTGGTACATTGTGTGCTCTTTCTGATTATGCAGTCAAATTTGATGTATCTCTTTACCATAAGCCATGAATTATAAATTCAGATGTACAAATTTCAATTTTTTTTAAACTGGTGCATTGTATCATACAGTGGGTGTCTATTCATGAACAAAACTAAGTATTATAGTGGTATTTAAATATAGCTTTATTTAGAGCAGGCATTGTCCTGCCTCTTCACCAAAGGAGAGCTTAATCTGGGTGTAGCCATTGAATGCCTAAAGAGCATTCATGGCCGGTATTTACTACTCCCCTCAAAAAAAAAAAAAAAAGGTGGGGGGGGGTAGATATGAATTAATCTTGGAAATAAATCGAAGAAAATTTTTCATATAGATTTTGGATTTCTGTAAAAGATGGAAATTCCCAGTCAACCAGAACTTATGCATTTTGGGACCAGTCCAATTTTCAATTTTGTAAATACTCTCTATCTGGCCCAAAATATACCCCTATTTTTTGAGATGCAACCATAAATTGTACTCTATGTGAATCCTTGATGTAGCTTTCACAGTACTAGGATACCAGGAATTCTGATAAGCAACAACTATATATTCACCAGGTGATGGTAATTTTTGTCATTTCTATTCTGTTGTTTTACTGAAAATTCGACTATGTAAACAAAGAAATAAAACGGTAATTTTTTTATCTTGTTTCCACCTTAACATTTAAAATGATCACTTTTTTAAGTTTTAGGATATGCTGAAAACAAATATCACATTTAAATTTTCTGCATATAAGTAGTTTTCCGGATATTAAGCAATTAATTAGTTATCACTGGTGGCTATCTCCGTACGTGCGAGCGCGCAAACCTAACTTCGAGAAACTATGCGCAAACACACGTACCAAGACGACTACCAGCAATAACATAAGAAATGACATTGCTTAATTTCGGAAAACTACTTATTTGCAGAAAATTTAAATCCGATATTCGGTTTTAGCATACCCGAAAACCTTAAAAGGTCGTCATTTTAAAGAAAAATGTTAAGGTGGAAACAAGGTAAAAAATTACAAAATGCATCACAATGAAATTCTTTATCAAACTGCCTTATTATTATTTAGGTACCCTCAGTTAAAAAAAAACAAAAAAAACGGGGTTGTTTTACAGGTTCGAAAAAATGGTCTTGTCAATGAGTTAAAAATAAATTCAAGTTTCACAACATTTTATTTAATAGTTAGGTGAAAGTAGAGAATAGTTAACAAAACACCCTTCTTTCCCTATGTTAAGAATGCGTTTCTAAATATTATTTCAGCATGGTAGCATAAGTGCACAAGTACCTTTTTATTTGTTATATATTTGCTTTTTTGTTTTTTACCACTAAAAAACAAATGCACGTACTTAGTACATTTTGTTGTTTTTTTAACGCTTTTAGTACATGTGTACTACAAGCATTAAACAAAACAAAATAGTATTGTTTGAAAGTCAAATTTGAAAAACTTGATAATTTTTTTAAATTGACAAACCCAGAATAAAAATGAAACTTTTTAAACCATCGCTGTTTCCCTTTAAGCGATTTGAATTTCTATAAAAGATAACATTTTAAAGAAATTTCCGCACACTTAATAATTATCAAATATTTACATATTATACATAAAAATAATTCTGAAACTTATCTATATGAAAATGGATGATATATACTGATTTATCATATCAATTTTGAAATATTCTTCGTCAACTTTGCTAGGTCGTAACTTTGCTTCCTGTGGTCATAAAAATAAAAATCAAATACCAGTAGAGATGGACTTCTTTGTTTATATAGCCTGTAAAATTTCAGCCATATCCAATCAAATTTAACCCCATGCATGTGTATCTAAACGTAACATATGAAATGTAAACATTGAAAAAACTGTTTCTCTTTTTGCTGTCGTAATTTTTTTTTACCGTTTTTCATTTTTAACTTGGAGCATAAAAATATTGAACACATAAAAGAAAAATGAATTAACGTCATTGGAATGCTTATTTTATTCTCTTTTCATCAATGTAATTCTTTTAAAAATTAACCAATAAAAAAGATATGACATGTTGAAGCATATTAGGTATGTAATATTGCCGATGTCCATGAAAATAAAGCGTACGCTTGTAATGCTACTTAAATATATTATAATTTGTCCAGATTTCATATTTTTTATTATAGTCATGATTTCGGAAATAAAAAAGTATTTGGGTGCTATCAGCTAGAATCAAGACCAAAATCAAAGCTGTAGCATTCCAAGTTGGTGACGTTATAATTATACCAACGTGACACGCATATGAACTGATTAAAAATAAACTAAGATGAATGTACAAAATGTATGTATTTTTTCAATTATGACCCCATAAAAACTATTTTAACCGACTAAAGACCCATAAAAGAATGGTCCATAAAAAATCCCATCATTTGAAGCTCCTAGCGACGCTCTGCGACTTTTAGTTTCAGAAGAAATAGTTTGAAATTATAAAGATAGACAGACACAGTGAGTTTTATAAATTAGATTTGACAAAACACTAGATATTAATATATATCTATTCCATCTGACAGTACATTAGGTATTAATGTATACCTATTCTATTTGACAATACACTAGGTATTAATACCTATTTGACAATACAATATATACCATAGTTTCAAAAATCATGAACTAATAATTGTCTTTGTTCAATTTGTATATGAACCCAAGAATTACATAATTATACTAAAAGCAGAAATTAATATAACTACATAAAATCAATATAAAAAATGATTAATAACATCTTGGGAAGTTTTTGTTTTCAGCTTAAATTTACAATAATGTATAACAAATCAAATGGAACTGGAAAACTATTAATTAGCTCCCCAAGGTAGAGGTTATGTTTTCAGTCAAGTTTGCTTATGTTTGTGCTAAGACTAGCATTCACATCGCTTGACCAATCATCATCAAACTTTGTCACAATATCGACTATGGTCTGACTAAAAACTCACTTAATTTCGAGATGTATAGATCAAAATGGAAAAGATGAATGTCACATTTTTGTGATAATTTGACTTCTGTTTATCATAGAAACTTGCTGCTTGGCCCATATTGTAGTCAATGAAGTCCCACATCTTATATGACCTTATCCTTGAAAAGTTTCTTTCTGACGAAAATATTGTTGGAATTTCCAACTTTTGATTTTTCAAATTTGATTTTTGAATCTGATGTTCTTTGAGAACATTTTGCATAGTGGTTAATATTACTCTAATCAGTTAGTTTTGGGGTTATAAACGGTTCCATGGTATAACTTGAAGAATACTTCATACAATATGGAGAAATAAGGCCCAGATAAGACTTTGGCTCACCTTATCTTGCCAAACTAAGGTATGCAGTCTCATGACTGACTTATGTTTTTGTTTATAAATGGTAATGTTTATAAATGTTATTTAGGTTTAACTTTTAAAATCTCACAAGATAACTTTAAATGTTAGATTAGTTTTTAGAGCTAATCACAAGTTAATTAATAACAAATTACGGCTAATTAGAATGATTAAAAAAGAATTCTTTTTCAGACATTGTAATTCAAATATTTTAGCATGTATTTTGTGTGATTAAGGTTTTTTTTTTTTTTTTTTTTTTTTTTTAATATATGTATATAGGGAAATTACCTTAGTGAAAACGTTCATTGACTTTGCTGTAATATAGTAGACTAGCCTGGCGTTGCCTGGGTGTTTGGAGGTGTGTGTCGAGCAAAAAAAAAAAAAAAATCACTGTCGTAGTAGGCAGGCAGGCTCAAACCTGTACCGCAAAGGAGAAAAATAATGTGAAAAAAAACAAAAAAAAAAACATGACGTCTTTGCCGTTGCTTCCATCGCCAAAGCGAAAGTGGTGAAATTTAAATTAAGGCTAGTCAATCGAAAAGACAGGATGACTTTCGAAAATATCAGCAAAAAAAAGCGACCCCCTCCCCTCCTTTTAGAAAATGCCCACCACTTGAGGGTGAAGGAATTAATGCTTTTAGCCAATTTTTCGATACCGACTTTGTGAAAATCCGTCGCCTTTGTCAAAAGTTTTAGGCAGACATACATACAAACATACATACATACATACATACATTTAAACAGACAGGTGAGATTTATATAGTAGATTACTGTTATAAGTACATGGGTACATAAAATATTAACCCGTCTAGTTTAATATTATAATATTGCAAATGTTGTTTGACACATGCTCTTCTTTATGATTAAAAAGTATTCAATTTGAGATTGTTTATGTTTAAAATGTCTCCATCTTTCTATTCATATACATTCATACTAAATTAATTGGACATGTGTATGTGCAACAGTGCATATATTGAGACTGAAAACAAGCTTGTCAACGAAACAGCTTGTTAAAAAGATGGCTGATTATTTTAAGAATTCTCAAGTAATTGTCAGTCAAACAAATTGAAGAAATGTTACTTTATTACATTTAATAGAATAGGATAATTACGTTTCACAGGTACATATCTGATTATGTATGTTTTCAATTCATATTTGCTGTATAGATTTAGTGAAAACTAAGATCTCCCCTTTGTTCCAGTTTATCTGAGGTTACGTACCTTGAACCAGTCATCTACCCTGGTCAAATATTTTAATGTTATGAAGTAGTTTAAATGTATTAAAAATTGAACATCAGCATTCATGAAAAACTGGGTTAACAACCAAACAGTTGGTTTATAACAGGTTTGAGTTTCTTTTAGTCCATTAAGTTTACATTTCACCATATTTATTTATTTTCAGTTTGCTCTATCTTGTAGTCAAATCTTTGATGGCTTGTGTATTTCTGCACCAGATAAAGATGGAATTAAAAAAATTACTACAGCCAGTGAATAACGTAGTATATAAAGAAGTGCTTTGGCCTACAATGTGCACAATGTTTGTGTCAGCTTGATACCATCTGTGCTGTACACAAATAACAATGGTTTTTATTTATTTTATATTACCATGACATGGATTTTGTTAAAAGGGGGGGGGTAATATATACATATAGTTATTATTTTCCCTACGATACCACGGGCAACCATCTAGTATTTAATTCAATTTTTTATTAGTTGCTTTGTTCTACAGCATATTAAACCTTTTCGATTATTTGACCCCAAATCAAGCTTTGTCAAGGGTATTTTTTTTTTTTTTTTTTTTTTTAATATTTCATAGGTTCTATCTTTATATAAGTGAATGCTTAGTAGACTAATGCTTTGTAGGCATATATTTTAGTCTCTATTTACTTTCCTCCCTTACTGTGGCAGTGTTAGACACAAGGTTTTTTTTTTTTTAATGTGGGGAAAATCCAGTTTGAGAACTTAAGATTATGGACGACCGTAAAGCACTGGAATATTGGAAGAGTGACCTGCATAATGAACTTTTAGCTGGGGCTCAATGCTCCTTGAATATTTTCAATGCTATGAGATATGAACTGGAGAATTGTGACAGAAATATGGAAGCAGTGACTAGTAGAAAGGATGATAGGTGTTCTGTCTATACAATAAATTTCTTTGAGAAATTGCAAAAATGATTGCGGCAAAGCAATGGAAACATTGACAAGAGATTGATGTTGAAATGGATACTATGAATAAAGCGTTGAACAAAAATCTTATTACTCCTTACACTGAGTTAAGAAGGGCCTACTTAGCACTAAAGCTCAAGAGTCATATAAAAACTATGAAACTTGCTAACAAGATTAAACATCCAGTTAAACCGAGGATGCTCTGATTCATCTTAGAACTGGTTTCATAATGTGCAAACCAACAAATAACTAGCCTATAGTCCGCACAAAGTTCCATGTTTCTCACAGACCAAATCCCCTGAAACTGTGATGGTCTTTGCATTCGTTTCCAGCAGACTACATCATGCTGCCCCATGTCAAAATACAATTTTAAACTCCTAACTTCTAAAGTTTAGGAGTGTTTCTGTTAGGGAATCATTTGAACTTAAATATTTTTGTGATAATCCAAAAGGTTGGCATCTATCGATATTCATTAAAATGAAAAAAAATGAAGTTAGGGGGACACTACTCTAAATTTGCCAAAAGCGATTTTTAATTATTGTTTTGTTTTGTGAACCCTATTTATTTATACAAAACCATTACAGACTTAATTTTATTTTTATTTCGGACTATTAGTCTCCTCTTTATTAGTTGTTTTTGGATCTTTTTATTGGTTCACGACGTTTCGGCCAACTTCCTCTGGCCTTCGTCAGGTGGTAAAATGAATTCCAATTAAGGAATAATATATATATACATTACAGACTTGACGAAATTTTTGTGAAAAATTATATAAAAATTTTTTTTTTTTTTTTTTTTTTTATGTGGCATGAGGCCAAAATGAGTAGGGGGGGGGTCATGGGTCGTCCACTCGGTCTATTCCCTAGAACTAGTTACAATCACCACAATACCGCAGTCACTCTATGGACTTGATCTATTTAAAATATCCCCAGATATGAATCAATTTACAATATGTACAATTATTTTATTTTTTATTTTTTTGTGAACTCTAGTCTGATGTAATTTTAACACTCCTCATTTAACTGTGATTGGAGATGAAATTTTGAAGTATAAATACAGCTGTAAAGCTGAATTAATCAACATTTGTTTTCCAAAGTCTTTTTTTTTTTTTTGTTTACTTTATATTTTAATCACAAAATATTCTGCAGATTTGGGATTGAATTATATTTGGAAATTTAAAAAATTTTAATTTATCTAATTAGCTATTTGTTTTTCTTTTTCCCTGTAACAATAATTAACAAAATCATATCACTACCTCCTAGAGAATATCTAAGAGTTGTTTGTTAATTCTTTATATTAAAATTAAATGTATTATTAGTATTTTTTTCTAAAGGACGGTGCAGGATGTATAGGTAAGGTGTCTGGATGTATGTTCATATTTGATAATGTGGCTGTGAGAGTGGTCCAATATTGATAGACTCTAGCACCTCAGACCTTGTAAATTCTTTAAAACTACCACCACCTAAATAAGATAAAGAGTTAAAAGAAAAATATTTAAAAACTATCAAATTTGAACTTATTTAATAAGGACCATGTGATCCCCCCCACACACACATACACTCACTCACTCTTAGGTCCTAACGTGAAAGTTTTCTGAAATCCGGATATAAATTTTTATTTTATTTATTTTTTTTTTTTTTTAGGAGTGAAATTAAATTTTCATTTGGATCTGGAAATTCTACTGATCAGATGTTTTGGATTTTTCCATATAATTTTTGTTAATGTTGTTTCGTAATCGTGCTTAATTTTCTAACCAAAGTGACCATGAAAAGTACCCAATATCCAACTCATATCTACCAAGTTATATTTAATTATGCTAAGACTGACCCTAAATGTATATATATTTTTAATCACACAAAGTACATACTAAAATATAATTAAAAAAAAAAAATTAAGGGACATCATTACAATCATTAATACTATTTAATACATAGAAAATGGAGAAAAATAAAGATATGGCAAACAGATATTAATTTTAGAGTTTGTCTTTTTTATTTATTAATTTATTTGACTTTGCAAACTGATTTTTCCTTATTCAAACAATCTAACTCTAGCTCAATGGATGACCAAACGCCTCACATTATTTTGTAAAATATATATAAATAATACATATTATTGTTTTATTTAATGATATTAACAGCTTTAGAATGCTGTTATTTATTTATTTTTTATTTTTCACTATTTTTAAAGATATAAGCTCTTTTTATTATGCATATTATATATACGAAAAAAAATGTGAGCCCTTTGACCACTCCTTGATCTAGATTTATATGTATGTCATCTACAGATGTATTTCATCAGCTCTACAATTCCTGTAGCTAACTAATGTCTGATCAAGACCACTCCTTAAGACAAAAAAAGAAAATGTAGAAATCCTCTTCTCATAACCTGCACAACAATCCATAAGCACTGCAACATCCTCATTCGAGTGGCCTGACACTTCAGCTCACTACTCAACACACTTTTCACATAAGACATGTCTATGATTAAATTGTATACTCTCTTCATGCTCTGAATCTCTAATGAAATTAAATCAAATTGTTTTGGTTATTTCTCCAATTGAGGGCTGCATGCCTATTTTATATCCTGTTGCTCATTTTAACTGGTAGTATTTTCGTTTTTTGTTTTCAACCATTTCAACACCAGAAGTAATTGTGTTCCTCCACTGATTTATGAGAATTATCAATTCAACTCTGGTGTTATTTCTGCTGTTTGTTTGATAAGTAATAACCCTGAAACGATGTTAAAAAAATCGGAAAAACCAAATAAGAAAAAAAACAAAAAAAAAAACAGCGAGACCCCCCCCCCCCAAAAAAAAACGCTGTGTGTATAGGGGTGGGGGGAGTAAACTAAAGAAAAATAAAGAAACGTTACCCACGTGTCTAAAGATGTAAAAGAAAAAAAAAATAGTTTTGGTCGTGAGGCTGGATTGAACCCGGAACGCGGAGGTGAAACTAACTCCAACCACTTAACTGTGTAGGCTAAGAGTAAGAGGAATTGATTATAGTGTTAAAATAAGGGTTATAAAGCGAGTGGAAGAGGTTTGATTGACAGATAGCCACTAAATGAGGTCATCGCTGGAGCGTTACGAGATTCCTGTCTAGACATCTCTCTCTGTCTCTCTCTCTCTCACTTCGTCTTCCTTACTCTAAAGACTGGAAAATGTCGTCTGGCTGTAAAACTTTTGTAAAAACTTCGATCGTTAATATTTTTTGTAAGCGTTTTTTTTTTTTTTTTACTTCACATTTTTGGCTTGTTATTTTTCGTTTAACTATCGTATCTAACTATTTTGAATGTGCTAATAATTTTGGTAACGTTGCCATAGCGTAGAAGTTCATAGTTTAGCTTGTGTAAGGGTTAATTTTTTTTTTTTTTTTTTTTTTTACCGATAACGTTTTTTTTTTAATTCAGACTGCCATTAGAGCTGGCTGACGTCAAGATTACGTGACATGACTCAGCGGGTTTTAAATACAAGTTGACCCAAAATAAACGGCCCGTGTATACTTTATGTAGAAGAGTTGGCGCCCGTATTTTTTGGGGCAGTTATAAATCGATTTAAAAGTATGTAATGTTTAACATTAAAATGTCACTTTTTTTTTGCCCCCTCCCCCCTGCAGAAAATCGATCAGTTGACGCACTTCTGATGGTCCTTTTGGGCTAATTTTTCGATATTTTGTTCCGTCGGTCAGCAGACAACAGACACACAAACATACATACATACATTTTCGCTTTTATATATATAGAGTAGTGGGGGGGGGTACCCGGCGATGCCTGGGTGTTTGGAGGTGTGTGTGGTGTTAAATAAAAAAGAACCCGGGAGGGGGGGGGGTCGAACCCGAAGCCCTGAGGTGAAGTTTGAAAATAAAATCAGCCAGCCAGAATGAGTTTGTGAAAGATGTTTGAATTTATTTAAGAACCAAATTGACAGGTGCGCGGCCGGAAGTCGTCGTCGTAACGCTCAATGATGTAGGTTTATTTGTTATAAGCGAAGTTAAAAAAGAAAACAACGTTAACACTTAAGCGGGGAAAAAAACAAAAAAACTAACGTAAGGCAAACGAACGATGAAAACAGAAAAACGAACACGTGAAAAATGGCTTAAATAAGCCTGTTTCGATATTAAAATTTAAAAAATCGAAAAAAAAAACATCTCACACCACGATTCGAACCCAAAACGTTTAGATAATGAACCAAGGCCTTAAGCAACTGAGCTAAGGCGACGTTCATGAAATTTGTTCGGTTTTTCAACTATTTAAAGTAAGTCAGGTCACGACGTCATCTGACGCATGCGTAGAATCTGTCATTGTCACGAAAGGACCGTTTTTGTTGACATTTATCCTGGTTGGGTTAAGTAAGCTTACCAGCTTATTCCCTAGTTTGTGCTACGCCCTGAAATGTGGTGACCCATGAATGCTACAAAATATGTAGAAGTGAATATTTGAAGTATTAGAATGTAATGGCTTATGTTGTTTTTTCATTCTAATTTAAATAATTTAATTCCTAAAACTATTTCTTTACTCTCGATTCTCTCTATTTTGTCTGTCATATGTTTCATACATGGCTATGGTGTCAGAAAACCCCATTGCTTTAGAAATCTGAGCTGGAGTCACACCATTTAAAATTTCATGAGCCCTTTTGTGTGTATGTGTCACTCAGAACATTCTTCATTGACTAGACAAAGTTCAAAATCAACTTTGTAATCTAGTGTGTATATGGGAGTATCTTTTTTGTTTATTACAGCCCCTTTCTCTGAGATGTTGCTAATCTCTCTACTCTATTATTACTTCCATAAAATGTTCTTCACTGAGCTCTGGATGCTGGTTACTCTCTGTGAGATATTCACAGCAAGAACTTGTTTTCTACCACAATTTAGTAAAAAAAAAATTTTTTTTCCCTTTCTTCCACCAAGTGCCTAGCAACAGGACGAATTTCCACAAACAGAGCTTCTTTGCAAGTGTTTCTCACCTATAGAAAACTACTATAGGACTGCTTCCCTGCATATCACAACATGGTCATCTTCAAATTCAATGTTAACAAATTCCTGTTATGAACAGTCTCCACAAGTATTTGAACATGTCCATACCAGCAATCATTCTCGATCGTTTTATAATGTTCTTCATCTCTCAAATGACGATCATTCCATCTCGGTGGAAAACGTGCCTGTCAACTTTAAAATCAAAACATTATAAACAATATAAAGTATATATAAATTATTAATGAAAGATTTCTTAACCTGGAGTCTGATCTGCTAAAATTTCCAAATTGAGCATTTCAGTTACCAACAACACAGCCCTTGTTTCATAATGGATTATTCTAATGAGTTTACTCACTCTTTACCAGGAGAAGAGTGTACAGTAACAATGTTAGGAGTGTGATGCTGTATGGTGGATAATACGTTGTACCTACCTAATCTACCCTCATTTCAATGTAATGACAGAACAATGATCAGATAAATCTTCAATGTCAGGTTGTGTTACAATCAGCATATCAGTTCTGATACTCGGAGAATTTGAATATATTAAAGTTTGATGAGATCTTGATGATCAGTCCCCCCTACGTTGGTTCAATCACATTGAGAGGAGCAGTTCTTGGATTAAAAAATAATGCAACGATCTTAAAGTGGAAGGTTGAAAGAAAATGGGATGTTTCAAGAAAATTTAAATGCAAGTCCATCAGCAAGGATTTTTGACAATGAAATTTAAACAGAATCAATCCTCAAAACTGCCAAGCTTGGAGATTACCTGCCAGAAAATGTCTGCCTCTTCACAAAGGAAAATAAAGATGATAAAAGTGGATATGATTGTTTTGTAATATTTTTTAATTTTTTTCTAACAATGGAAACAACTAAAAATATTTTTTAAAAAATCTAAAATGTCAGTTTTGAAGATTCATTGTTTAAATTTCAGTAAATAATCCTTTTTACCATTTCCATCTTGTCTATTTTGAAATTGTGTTTATTTGTAATAAAATTAAATCTTGTTTAATTATATTTTGACAATCTGTTTTATTTGTTTTTTTTTTTGTTTCTTTTTTTTTTTTTTTTTTTTTTTTTTTTTTTTTTAAGATATGATAAAGTACATGTACCCAGAGGGACAGAATCTATCTGAACCTGATCTATTTGATGGACAACTCAATTTGAATAATATCAAACCTGATCCTGACAATGAAATGCTGGCTGAAGATATTGGGTCTTTTAACTACAGTAAATCAGAAAATGAGGAAACCGTGAGATTAACCCAAACTCCTACACCAGCACCTGCTTCAGTTCCAGTAATATCTCTGCCTATTTCCAAAAATATTGAGTCCACAAATCTCTCTTCTGATGTTTTCATGAATCTAAATGATGAGGCGCTTATGAAACTGAAGGAATCACTTCTTGCAAGTCAAAGGAAAGAAGTGAATCCACAATCCAGTGCAATGGAAGTGACTCTCACCGCCGTCACACCCACAGTTGTAAATGCTATGTCTGTTGGTCAACCGCAACAAACAGTCCAGCCAATGATTATAAGCCAGTCACCCCTGCAAGCAGTTACTGTTACTTCATCCACGCAGCAACCAATTGTAAGCCTTGCATCTACACCATCACTGGCATCCACACAGGTAAGCACATACAATGACAATTGTTTCTAAACCGATTACTAACTACTACTTTACATGCCTCATTTTTTTTTTTTAAGTGAATTTAAAGATGAACTAAACTATTTGTTTCATTTTGATTTTATTCAAAAATATATAGCTCTTCCTATTTACTTGTCTCCCTATGAGAGTAGAGTTAGATACATGGTCGGTTTTTAATGTGGGGAAAGTCCAGCTCCCCTACACAGGGAACTCTGGATTGGAATAAAAATAAAAAAATACCCCGTGTAGAAAGACTGACCAAGGATAGAAAAGACCAAGTGCAGTATCAGAACAGAGGCAAACATTACATTATCCATAAGGATTTTAATTTTTAGTTATGCAAGAAAACTTTGTAGCTGTTAAATAATTTTTATTGTATAACTAAGAATTGTCTTATTACTTCTGTATTGTTCTTATATATAATATAGAAATAAAGTGGCATATTATTTTGATATCTAATTTACGTACATGATTATGGTGTGTATGGACACAGTATGTATATTAGATGAAGAGAGAGCCACTCTTTAAATTCTTTCAAAGGCATTAAAAATAATTGAATGAACATAGTAAGAAAACTACATAATTAAGAAAGGGAGTGATATGTGATTCGTTCAGCTAATTTTTAATTACAGGCTAATTACAACAATTTTTTGTTTTTCAAACATAGCTCAATCTTAGAACTATGGTATGTTTTAGCATCTGTTTTGTGTGATTAAAAAATGTGTGTGTAAAGCCTTAACTCACATTTATTATAATAGATTACAAGTTCTTAATACATATGTTTGTTTTTTTCTTTTATTTATTTATTTTTTTTTTCCCCGTATTAGTAAAATTTTTATAATAGCCATCTGGTCACACTATATGCATTCCCGTGACCAAACAAAAAAAAGATCAATTCTAATATCACTTAAATCTAAATTTAAGGCATATGTATATAATATTCAGCGAATATATGATCTGTAATGTAACAGGCTAGTTTCACAACTAATTTATTTCAATTCATCCTGAACAACAGTACAATCATTCTCACTCTTTTCCTGTTGCACCTTTGTGCATTACTGAGAATATACTTCTGGATGCTCCTTAGCTGCATCATTATGCCCGTCTTGATGGCCTTCATGCTTTCAAAACGTTGGATTTAAGAGAAAAGAACAAGATCAGATGAATAAAGAAGTTGTTCCAATGTGGCTGTGTTCTTTTAGACCAGGAACTGCCTGATGCCCATAATGTTCTAAGTATGTGCATTGTCATGGTGAGGCCTATTGTAACAAGCATGTGAAAAAATAATACAATGGTTGCAGAAAGTTAATGTTATAATTATATAATCCTGAGATATAGTACTCCTTTTTTGTTCAAAGTTCAAGCAGCACAATCCGTGCCATTACCTTTTAGATTGACTTTGTATGTAGTTTTACTTTTTTATACTATTTATCTCTCTAGGTTCCTTTTTTGAGTTTTTGCTTTTCCATATATTGTATCAAGGTTTTATATTTTTATTTATATTTCCTATTTATATGTATTGGTTCTTTCTATGCCAGAGATCTGACTTTTTATATGATATTTAATCTGCTTAGTATAAATAGTGTACTTTGTGTTTAGTAGGGGTATTTTGTATTTGTATGGTAAACTCGGAATTTCTTGCTGTGTATGAAAAGGTTGCTTATATTGTGTGATGACTGGAATAGACATTATGGTGATGTTAGTTTTAATGAAACTTGGCATCAGTGAGGGGGAAGGGCGTTCTTGGCTTGGCATTAATCCACTTGCCCACTAATTAGAATGCAGTTCTGGCATTGGTTTTAGTTTTGCTAGCAAGAAAGTGAGATTGTGTCTATTTTGAGTCCAAACTTTGTAGCCATCATGGTTGTTAAGGATTATGGGGAAAGCACTTAGATAAATGAGAGCACAAAGGTTTAGAAGATAATAAAAGAAACAAAAAAAAAAATGTAAGAAACTAAAGTTGTTTCATCAAATCTCTTAAGAAACACACTTTGTCAATGTCTTTCTTTCTTTTTTTTTTTTTCTTTTTTTTTGTGATGCAAGAATTGCATAGTTTTATTTATATATATATTTTTTTGCTTTGATTTATAAATTGCTTCCTAACATCAGGATGGGAAAAGATAGATTTATTAAAGAACTACAGCAAACATTAACAACTATTAAGGAAGGTGAAGATGATCAGTTGATTCTCTCTCTCTCTCTTTGGTAGGAAAATTAATTGATTCTAAATCAGCAGAGGAGAAAAGGCAATCAATAAATCTAAGTATTCAAACAGATATATCATTTGTGATGAAGAGCTACCTAAGATAATCTTGGATTATGAACACCAGAGCTGACAGATAGACTGTGACTTTAACTTTTACATCAACCAAGTCATTGATGTTACATCTGTCTATAGAGTTGTCAAGTTTTTAGCTTCAAGCAAGAAATAATTATTTTCAATGATATTTTAATGGGACTTTGATATAATACAAGTTTCAATTGATGGCAGGATATGAAATATATTCCAGGAAAATTAGACAAAGCAGTACAGGAAAATACATAGGTTTCACTTCCTTGATTATTGCAGCTTTAAATTTTGTCATAAATACTAAAATTAATGCTTCTGAAAGTTACTTTGATGTCTGCTACATACTTATGGGTAAGTTTAATATTTGTTTTTTTGCCTTTTTAGCAACTCAATCTGTTGCTCCGAAGACAACAGCAGCAACAACAACAACAGCAACAACAACAGATTTCAGTTGCCACAGTTCCTCAGCAAGTTGCCCAAACTGTTGGAACAACAACAACTTCTCAACCTGCTATACCACAACAATCGCAGCAACAAGTTATAACAACAAATGCAATTCCTACTATGCAAACTACAACAGCAACAAATCAAATCAGTATGCAACAATTACAACCGGTAAAACCTTGTGGAATTTATTCTTTCAAACAATTACTTTTACTTTAAACCAACTAATCTGATATGTCAGTTTTTAGATGTATTTATTAGACCTCTTTAGGAATCTTTGATTTTAATCAATAATCGCTTTTCAATTTTTAATATAAAACTTTACATTAAAACAAACTTTTCAAAAAAGGTCATTCAAATATGAATTCTGCAACTAAACAGCATCAAGACAGCAGACTTTATACATGTAAATGGCTCAGTATATTTTTAGATAGAACTTTATAACAATAAATAAATTGTGGTTATATGACCATTTGACAGCGTCTTCATCAGAAGTATTTTATTTTCTTCAATATTATACAAAATGAATAATTCAAACTGGAAAAGAAAACCCTGACAGTTAAAAAATTTAACTTTTTTTTTTTTTTTTCAAAAACAAACAACATGGAACAAATATTTATTTTGCCTATGTGGAAAAGTTATGTATAACATAATTATATTCTCTGAAGTATTTAAAATTATAGATATATTTTAATACTTAATTTGATTACTTATTAATTTAAAATGTGAAATATTATGGTCAATCAATTTTTATATTGTTAAAATTACATAAGTTTGGGGTAATTATGCAAATATGTTTTTACATTCAAGAGTGTTTGTTTGGATTACTTGGACTACTGTTCTTATCTGGAGTGTTATTTACACAACGTTTTGACCAATGTAACCGCCAACCTGTCAAACTCTGGGAATCTTTCTATCGAGCTTTAATCTGCACGAAATTTAAAACTTTCCAGCCAGTATCAGCCAAGTTTGATGCTTCTTCTAATTTCTTAAAATAAGGAATAATAACGAGTTAGCATCGAATGAAAGTGTCTTAGACAGAAAATGTAATTGCAGAATATCTGTCAATTGTCCGTTGGGTGGGAAATGCCTAACCTCAGAAATAGTGTATAAATGCGAGATAAAAACTGACAGTACTAGGAAGATATATCTTGGGGCCATGGGTGTGTGTTTAAGGAAAGATATAGAAACCATGTAGTATCCTTTAAAAAGGAACCAGAGATAGAAACTAATGGAGAAGGTTTTAACGATAGCAGGGGGGAGGGTACAAGAATCAGCATTAGAAATAAAGAGAAATACAACTGCATTAGGGGATTGGGTCAGGGAACTTAATAAAAACAATAAAGATTTTGAATTAAAATGGTCAGTAGTGGATAGGGGGAGGAAGTATAGCTCTGGGAAATCAAAAAGGTGCAATCTATGTTTATTGGAAGCCTTTTACATAGTCAATTCTAAAGAAATTTTGAATAAAAAACTAGATGCTATACAGGGATGTCTTTACAGGAATAGGTTTCTGCTATCACGCCTTAAATGTAACTGAGGTATAACTTTTTATAACAATAAGGATCCTCGGATACAAGGTCAAATTTTAATGTAGAGTTAAATAGCTTGGAAGGATGTTGTCTAAGCGATGGATCCAAATCTAGTAAGCAAATATAGTTTCTATTATTCCAAACTGGATAAGAAATATAGATAAAGTATAAAGCTCAACAAAGATTAGAAACATTGTTCCATAACCATGAGCATTTTTTAGTATTTAGTTGTAGTAGTATTGATGGTGAAATAAGTGGTACAGTTTCCAGTTCAATAAAACAACTTAACAATAAACTAGCAATTATTAAAAAATTAAATTAGCAATTAGTGGGTTGGAAATTAATTGATATTGTTCTCTGACAACTAAAGCTTGTAGAATCCCTGCTGGTTGATTTACTCTTGTTCTAAATGTTTTTATTAAAAAATGCCAGGGTAGACACCTTTTCATCAGAGTGAAGCACACTTGTAGCTATTGGGTGGTTTTGTTGTCAGAATAATTATTAGAGAATATATATTATTTTATTTAGGTATCCAAGAACACAATACACGAATTGTAATTTTGGTTTTGGAGCCATGAGTAACCCCAGTAGATTATGGATGGATAGCAGATGTAGGTTAAACCCATGGGTAAATAATTAGTTTTAAGATTAAAAATATACTTTAAATTCTTAATTTGTTAAAAAAGCTATCATAGCCTTTTCTGTATCTGTTTAATTAAATTAATTAATAAATCCTGGACGCTTTTTAGTATTTACTAGACCTGAAACATCAAACGGCCCTAGTTGTCTCCCTTTAACTGTTATAAGTACTTAATCCGACCTTTGTTCCACATAATTTTTTAACTAATAATTAACGTGATGGATTATCTCCCTTCGTAGTTAGTTTTTTCACAACTATCGAGAACCACATTATAATCTAATGAACGAAAGTGAATAATAAAATATTAAATAATAAAAAATAGAATAGGATCCTTAACTCGGAATGTTGTATGAGGATTAATAAATATAAGGTAATGTCATTCTTTATTTTCCTATTTAATAAAATAAACTGGTCTTAAATCTAAGTAATAAGATAATCAATATTTTGTAAACATTGAAGCCACCAATGGACGAATACAAAACTAAAAATAACCGTAACATTATAGCAAGGTTGTTCTGACCATATTATAAATGTAAAAATAAAATTTAAAAAATTAAAAAAAAAAAAATTATGTGCAATAAAGAAATATAGAAATCTAATTTAGGAATTCAATGAATAGTATTATTAAAAGATATTAAATGGCTACGGGTTTTTGTGGAAACTTCTTATGACAGGTTTTTAAATAAGGATACGAAAATTAGGTGATATATTAATATTTAAATGGGCTTTTGACAAAGGATGCATCCAGGGTAAATGTTTTCGCATTCTTCCTTTCCTTTAAGGGAAATTTCTTTAAACAATGTTCTATTGTCAAAGTGTTTTTTATTCAAGAAGTCTGAAGAGAGGCTGGTTATGTGAAAATTTTCAAACGCCATAATGCTTGAAATTGTCCAACTGGTATTGAAACAATTGTAACTTACAATGAAATACACTTTTTGTTGCTATCAATTCCTTTTTTGAAGTCTTGGTTTTGTTAATACAGTGTGTGTGTATGTATATATATATATATATATATATATATATATATATATATATATAAGGGGAGGTCACATTTTGGAGAAGCAGATGAGGGTGATTTAGCAGATGTTAATCTACAATAATACCAAAGAAATCTTGTAATATATTCATTTTTAAATGATCCCATATCATAAAATTTTTATATGCATTTAAAAAAGTTAAAGAACTTAAAATTGAATTGTAATGCATTTTATGTACAAGAAACTGAAACCTTTCTTGTGCAATTCAACTTAGTTCTTTTTATTCTTTTAATGCATACATGGAATTTTTATTGTATTGCAGCATATTTATGCACTTACTGCAGATTACTTCAAAAGTATTAATTTCTGGAAGTTTTCAATGCAATATTCAGATTCCTTGCACAAAAGTAGATTTATATGGCAAATTTCATCACTTAATCTTGTGTTTTAACAAAGATATAGTATTTTTACTGAAAAGGTAGTGTAAAAAATCTGACAAAATGCATATAGTTTTAGGCACAAAAATAGTCATAACTTTTTAGTCCGATTCTTTCTTGGATCATCAAGCTTTTTCTATGTATGTCATTATTAAGATATTTTTTCAATTTTTTTCATATATATTGTTAATTTACTACCCCCTTTTAGATTTTTATACTTCAGGTATGTGATCAAGTCTGTGTCCATTGGCATTTCTGCCCCCCTCCCCCATAAATCTAATTTGAATTATAAAAGTTCAATTTTTCTTTTTCTTTTTTGTAAATCTTTTTGAAAAGCTTTTTTCTTTCTTTCTTTCTTTATTCCAGTTGTTCTTGCAATCACAGTTAATAAAACCTGAAATGAATGGGAATGTTGTCACACTAGCTGGTCCATCTGTTACAGCCGTATCCAACTCTCCGTTAGTGACGAGTGGTAATACCATTCTCACAACAAGCATTCCTGTTCAGATGGTTGGTGAGGTTGACAAACTTCCCATTAATAGATTGACAAGCAGCCCAAAAAACAAGAACAGAGGTGAAAAGAGAACAGCTCACAATGCTATTGAAAAACGTTACCGGCTAAGCATCAATGACAAAATAACAGAATTGAAAGACTTGGTTGTTGGCACTGAAGCTAAAGTAAGTTTGTTTTTTGTTTTCTTTTTTTATTCCATCTCTCAATACTCCACTTATAATCTCATGTAGATAAATTATCTAGCATAGCATTGAAGAGGTTATAATAATTATCTTTAAAAAGTATAACATTCCTTCGAAACCATATCGATATGTATTGGTTATAGATACCATATCAGTTAATGTGGATAATGATAGCTGTATTAATATGCTAATGGTATTTATCTCCCTCCCACAAGTGTCAGAAAGTGGGATTAAAAAGCCAGCACTGCAGAGGAAGAACGCTCTCGCCTGCAAAAAATGACTGGGCAGTCCCATCAGCATTCCAAAGTAGGGGCACCTAGGGTGGTTAGCAGTAAACTCTTTCTCAAGGAGAGAAGGCAAAGCCCTAAAATTGAACAGGACCAGCAATAACCAGTCAATAGGGAAATAGTCCTTTCAAAAATGGTCCAGACTCTGTTCACTTTGATATGTAATTTAGATGCATTTATATTCTAGTGGGATTTGTGTCTCTGTGTTTTATAAACACTGGTTCTCATTAAATCACTGAAGTTAAGTAACGTTGAGTCTGGTCAGTCGCTATATTTGAAAAGACATTGTCACCTCCCTGCAAAAGCTAATGTTATTTTCCCTGACCATGGTTTGTAGGTGTTTGTTTGTTGTGTATTTTTCAAGAGATTGCGTGTAAATTTAAGTTTTCCTAGAAACTTCCTTTTTCATAGGAATCAAACTCCATCTGCCTCAAGTGAATACAGTGTTAGAGGAGAGGAAGGTACAAGTTGCTTGAGAAAATTAAGGAAATTAAGATTCGTAATTCCACAAATAAATGGACTGAAAATACTCTTTTTGTCCAAAATGCTTAGCCTTTATCCATGATATAAAATATTTGTAAATCGAATTGCGTTATTTTAAAATGAAAAAAGAAAAAGAAATAGTTAATTGATGGCATGTACTATTGTAAAGTAATATGCAAATTAGTCAATTTTTTAATGTTGATTGCATATGTGATCAGTATATTAGAAAACTATTGGTCTTCTATTTTGAATATTTGCATTTTAATCTTCCTGTTATTGCAATAGATTGCATAATTTTATAAATCTACAGATACAAGAAAAAAACAGTTTGGATAAAGTTTTGGCAGAATACACGAGCTGAAATAGACAAAAGCTAATATACACCCCCCCCCCTTTTTTTAATAATCACATTGTTACTCACTGTTTTTAGCCCCCCCCCCTCTCCGTGTTTCATATGGATGCCATCTTGTTTCTTTGTTTATAAAGCATCATGGAGCAAATTCACTTAATAATTTAATACCATATGCTTTTTTAAGTTATTCATTTTTAAATTACTTCATATATCATTATTTACTTTTTTGGCAAAGAAATCTGAGTACATTAATATTTATTTGATACTTTTCTTTTTAAGTATAGATATGTATTAATATTTAGCACACAGTGATTCACTGATTTGGTCATTTTTATTGGTTAAAGAGAGAGAAAGATGGAATAAGAGGGTGGAAGAAAGAGAATGAGCTTAAAGGATTATTTTATTTAGGTCAAACTCTAACAGATTAATTATGCCGTATTGTTTTTTGTTTTGTTTTTGTTTTGTTTTTCATTTATAATCAAACTTTTAAGTGCTCCAATGGAATTTTTTGTAAATTCGAATTATTGAACAAATTTTGTTATTCATATATCACTCCCATTAACAAATTCTTGCACTTTCTGCTTCCTTTTGAAATTAAAATAAAAAATTTTAATATGGGCTTCAGATATGAAAGAATGAGTACACAGATTTATTATTTACTGGAAAATGCTAAGTACATTTTCTAACACATAATTTTTTTTATTTTGAAGGTGGGGATGAGTAGTGTTCAGAAGATCTCAAAAGCTGAGTAGTATTTGATTTATACTGCCTCCACCGAATTCTACAGATCTGCTAGCGCCATTTTGCCTCCAATACACAAATCTTAACACTATGCAGGATCATCCTCCTTAACCAAGTTCTTTTAAAAAGAAGACTTTGTTGGTTTGGCCATGCTGCGTACCTCAATACAGTAAAGTTCATTCACAAAACGATAGCTCCAGAACTACTTTAAAGTTGACGAAAATGCCCAGGAGGTCAGCAGGAGACATGGTTGCACACCATCAAAGCCAATGTCAAACATATCCGGTCCAAAGATCTACGGTGTTCACTGCTGGTTCCGTGACTGGCTACCCGTAACTATCTTGATCACTGCGGACTGTCATGCATGATCTGCACTCATCCAGGATATTGTGTATTTGATGGGAAGAGCTGGCTTAACCCATCGTAGGTGAATATCACCAAGATGAAAGTCAAAAAGTAATAGTTCTATTCCTATTTTCTATAAAAGATCTAAATTTTTAAAGAGGTGCTAAAATTGAAGCATTTAAGATCTGGATATATTTTGTTTTCTATTATTGGATTTTATTAGAAGGTATTTTAAATTACTGGGGAGTGAAGGGGTGCTTTTTTTCCTTTGTCTTAAAGGGGATATTTGAACAATAACAAAAATAAATATATATTTACAGCATAATGTAGGTAATAGTAATTAGAGATTTTGTTTGTAAATTATTTGCATTATTTATACATTTACTCTAAAATGATATGTCGTCAATGACTACATTTTTCCTAATCACTAGCATCACAATTATCATATTTTATTTTTCTTTGGATTATTGTTCTCACCATTTATTTTTCTACTACATTTTGGTCAATTTGATTTCTTGGCTCTTTGTTTATCCATAATTTTTTTTTTTTTTTTTTTTTTTTTTTTTAACTTAAAGAAGGATTTGTAGGGGTGGTAGCATTGTCTGAAAAGTAGTTGAAAAATAAATAGCCATGGACAAAACAATAGTCTAAAAAAACATGCAAATATTGATGATTTGGCATCCTAACAATTCAAATAAAAACATGTTTTTGTTTATTTTTTATCTATGTTATACAAAAGATGTGTAATTGTTTACATTTCAGTAAACAGAAAATTGTTAAATTCCTTATTTTAAAATTCATTGCTGCTTTGTTTATTATTTTAGGTACAGTTGCTTATTTTTACTTTAAAAATGCAATATATTTTCACAAAACATAACTTGGTGATATAAAATTAAGAGAAAATCCTTTTATTTTTTTTTATTTGCATAAGGAATGTAAAGAAGAAAAAAAAATTTCAATTGTACTCCCCTCTCATAGAAAGTTCAATTATTAATCTTTTTTTACAATTGGACATTTTTGTTGTGAAGAGTGTGTGGTGGTGGTGGTGGTGGTGGTGGTGGTGGTGGAGGAGGTGGGTCACCTTATAAGTGCTTTTATAAAAGTCTTTCACTTCTCCAGAAATTCCTAAAATATATACACTTGTGCCCGATATTATTCATACCCCTCGGATCTTTTAGATTTCTATAAGAATATTGCTCAAACCAGAAGGTAGACAATATTAAAGGAATTTCAAACAATAAATCAAGTATAAGCATTTAATTTAAACTCAACAAATAAATAAATTATGCAAGTTTGAAACATTATACAAAGAAAAACAATAATGGCACTAGTTCAAAATTATTCATACCTCTCTCACTAATAGTCAATAGCATGCCCTTTATTCTTAATAACTGCCTGTAACCGTTTTGGATATTTTTCAACAAGGTTCTTATAAGCATCAACACTGATTTTTGACCATTCTTCAATGCAGTAGTTCTCCAAATCCCTCAAATTTCTAGGTTTCCGCTTTTTAACCTCAGTTTTCAATATGTGCCAGAGGTTTTCGATAGGGTTCAGGTCGGGACTCTGGCTAGGCCATTCCAAAACATTAATTTGATTATCCTCAAACCATTTCTTAACTATTTTGGCAGTATGTTTTGGATCATTATCCTATTGAAAGACCCAGTTTGGTCCTAAATGGAGCTTCTCCGCATCCTGTCTAATGTTTTTTGGAGTATCTCCAAATATTACTCCTTCTTCATGGTTCCATCTATCTTGACCAAACTACCTGGACCACTAGCCAAAAAGGAGCCCCAAAACATTAGGCTACCACTACCATGTTTCACCGTGGGTATGGTGTTGTTTGGGTTGTAAGCTTCTCCTTTCTTCCTCCAAATGTAAGAAGCATCCATATGACCAAACAATTCAATTTTTGTTTCGTCAGTCCACAAAATACTTGATAAAACGGACTCTGGAGAATTCACATGGGTCCTAGCAAACTTTAGACGTGCTGCAAGGTATTTTCCGGTGTGCAATGGAGTCCTTCTTGGTCTTCTTCCTTTCAGACCATTTTCATGCAGAGTCCTTTGCAATGTTTGCCTTGATATTTTTATGCCAGAAGACTCCAGATTTTCTAAAATGTCCTTAATAGTGGTGGTTGGATTTGCATTAACACTTCTTACAATATTCCTGGTGGCTCTAGCAGACAGTTTCCTTTTCCTTCCTCTACCAATCAAGTTGTTTGTTGTGTGGTGGCTCTGGAATTTTTTGATGATGCTCTGTACTGTTGCTGTAGGGACCTCAAATTTCTTGGAAATTGACTTGTAACCTAAACCATCCTTATGTGAATTCACAATTTTAGTCCTAAGATCATTAGTAAGCTCTTTTTTCTTCCCCATTCTAATAATTTTTATTCTTTTATTGGTTTTCAGTTAATATCATTTTAATTTCTGAAAAATGCAAAAAACGAAATGAAATTAATCAAAGGTTGTATAAAAGCATTCAAAATAAGAATCAAACAGGAAACAAACAGTCAGAAACTCGATTAATACTGAAAAAATAAGGGGGTATGATTATTTTTGAACATTGCAGATTTTATAAATAGCTGTATATTTCTTTTATTACAAGTATCCCGAGATTTTAAAATGAGAAAAATGATCAGAAGAGGTTTATTAAGAATATGTATCAATATGGACGTAAACAATAAATTCTTACAAAGTTACACCTAATAAACTCAATTTTCAAGGGGGGGTATGAATAATATCGGGCACAAGTGTATATATAAAAATGTTCTAAAATCCCATTTTGCTAATGATACAAAATAAAAAAAAAATTTGTATATAATTTAATTTAGAGAACAAAAAAATTAGTCTGCTCATTTGTTTTTTATCCATCATCTTGAAAACAAACAATACTTTGGAGAAAGGAAAGAAGCAGAAGGCATGTATGTTTGTACTACTAAATCTAAAAGTAATTATGTATAAAAATTAAACTATATGGTAGTATTATTGAAAAAATTTTCCATAAGAATTGTTTCCAAAATTTAATATCTCAGATTTTGTTATTTCACCTATAATGACCTTGAAGGCATTGGTTATCTTAGAAGTGGGTGCTGGACACACAAACCAAATTAATTCTAATATAGAAAGGACATAACTTTTTTTATTGTTATTGTTTTTATTTTTATTTATTTCTATTATCAGAGTTGAGACTCAGGAGTTAGGCAAATTTTCAGAAGGTAGAAGTTTGAGTATTTTTTTTTATTTTTATTTTTTTATTTTTTTTAAAGTTGAATTGGAAGTTGGAATTTTTGTCTAAAGTACGGAAACAGAAGTCATCAACTTTTGTAGGGGTCTGTTGGAATAGTTCAGTAAAAAGAACATGATGGCTTTATTTTAACATCAATGTGTACGCTTTTCGAGAGTTTGTAATATGGGGGGGGTATAATTTCCTATCGAATTTTTATTATTGAATGTATATTACTTTATATATAAAATGTATGACTTGAATTTGATTTTTTATTATGCTAAACTATTTCTAGATATTTTCTTTTCTTAAATGTCTGTCCATTTATTTTGATATTCAGTCATACAATTAGAATTAAACTTAAATGTTAGCAAGTGAAATGTGTGTAAAGTAATTTGTATTAGAAATCATTTAATTTTAAAGATTTTTAAAAAATGTTCATGCAGCCTTTTTCTTTTTCTTATTTAGTTAAATAAATCTGCCATACTCCGCAAAGCAATTGATTATATTCGTCATATTCAATTAACAAATAATCGTCTAAAGCAAGAAAATATGGCTCTCAGACTGTTAGCCAAGAAGCACAGTAAGTATTGTTTTTCGTTACAATTATTTCTTATTTGCTGTGATGATTGGTTTATCTACATTTAAGCCCAAGAAAATTTTTATTTTCTGAAAATCGGAAAACATTTTAAAGTAATTAAAAAAAATCTTCTAACACTAAATTTTTTTATTTTTATTTTCAATGGATGCAAATTATTCAAGTTGCATGAAAAAAAAAAGTTGTATTAAAAAAATATTTCTGCTAAAGTTCTCTTCCTTTGACATACATCTGCTCAAAAAAGTGATATCAAAATCAAATGTGCTTTTTTGGATTGACATGTTCCTTTTCTCAACAAATCATTTTCTGCAAAGTTGAGGTTAAGTATGAACTCATTCCTAAAAGGCAGGTAGGTGAGGCTCAATAGGTATCACTCACCTTAAAGAAATTTTACATTTCTTACATTTTTTCAACCTCTGAATAATTTCTATTTTATTTATTTTATTTTTTTTGTAGGGGTGATGTTAAATTAGCATAAGAATACTACAGGGAATTCCCCACCCACCCAATGTCACTTAGGGAATCATTAATAAAATTGGCAGCACTTTCTGCAATTCAACTATATTTTATACAAATAAACTTTTCTAACTTGTCCACTAAATTTCAATCATGAGTTTCAAAATTTTTATCACCATTCATGAGGTGGAGAACACTTTGATGGTGGTCTCATCAATAGAAGATGATATACTGAATGGGTTCCACATTCACTGAACCATTACCCCCCCCCCATCTTTATCTGTGGTGTTATTTCAAAGATAATGTTGTCAAAGTAATCTCCTGAACTGAAAAGGATCATCATAGCCGAAATCAAGGTAGTGCTAAGAGAGGAGTGTGTCAGTTATGTATAATTTTACACATTATATCCAAGTTTGCTTGCTTATTGAATAGTAATAAAGTAAATACTGTTGAACCCTCATGACAGAAACTTGGTGGACAAGTCATGCATAGAGTAAAATGTATTTGTACCAAATGTGGTGGTATAAGAGAAAGGTTTTTAAATTAATGATTTCATGGGAGCTGTTTTGCATTAGATTTTTTACGGAAAAAATATTAAGTTTCTATGAATTTAGGATTGTTATATTTTCATTGGCAAACCACTTCATCTTCACAGTTGAAATAACTCTCAATAATTTGTTGACTTGTTAAGACATGAGTTTTATTGATGAGGATAGAAAGTAATTTGAATATTAGAACACTTTTCTCTTAACAAAAGTTTAAATAGTAAAGATTTTCTATAAGAAGAGATAGAACTGAATTTTAAAATCTATCTAGATCAACATATTTGGCTGTTTATGGTTAATTGCATGGATACTATTGTAGGCTATGGTATCAGCCATGATGATTTCAAATTTTTGTGAATCTACCCTGTGCAGTTATCCACTAATACTGTTAGAAATCCCAATTTCTTCCCAGTTTTTAATTAAAAAAAAAAAAAAAAAAAAATGGCAACTTGTATTCAATAAATCATTTCCAATAAATATTGTGCTTTGGTATTAAATTACCATTTCTTATTCATAAAAAGATAGTCCAGCTCTGCCTTGACTCCATTTGGGTATTGATAGCTCCAGAGTTTAACAGGTTTTTTTCTGAAAATAGGTATTCATGCAATGTAGGTTGTTTTCGGAGAGAAAAGTTTGAAGATGTCCTCTGTTTTTGTTTATGGAGTCATGGAAAAAAAACTTATGCTTGTTGTTGCCACAGCCTATATGCACATTCATGTCGCCCCTGATAACCAATAAATTATGTCTGGGAACTGAGCGCACTATTGCTGAGAGATCGTTGTAGAAATTCAAGATCTCTCGCTTGTCACTGGCGTTGGTAGGATTGTAGCAACAAATCACAGTAGTAGTAAGATTACCACTGAAAGTAGCAATAATTATTCTTTGTTATCTTTTCCGCAATGTTCAATGATTTTAATGCTCGATGGTTAAGCAGAAGTCCTACTTCACCGATGGCACTATTCATCGAATTCTTCCATGCTGACGCTGATACGTGTCCAGCTATTACCAATTTCATGGTACTTTATTTCCAGGTCATCATGGAAGAACTGGTGCTCTTGAATACAAACAATATCGATATCATAGTCTTTGGATGAAGCAACAACTTCTGATATCTGAGATATGGGTTGAAGCGTCCGTACATTAAAGGTAGATATTTTGATAGCATGATTACTCTTAGCTAGCTTAGGTTTCTTTTTATGAATAAGAAATGGATCAATAGCTATCACAACTGAAGCTTGCAGCAGTTTCTATGGTGTGTTCACTGAGCATAAGATTGTAACCTCGTAAGTTGAGGTTAAGTCTATAGGCGAACAAAACTAAAAGTTCATTTAGACAACTCTACAATTGGTCAACATTGCCACACAACAATCAGATCAAACAGGGATTCATAATTGAACTGCAGAAAAGGTTTGATGATTTACAAGCACAAGAGCAGGAAACTATTAATT
Source organism: Euprymna scolopes (assembly GCF_053919585.1). Classification (NCBI taxonomy): domain Eukaryota; kingdom Metazoa; phylum Mollusca; class Cephalopoda; order Sepiida; family Sepiolidae; genus Euprymna; species Euprymna scolopes. The sequence continues at coordinate 102,548,740 of NC_136482.1, read as the reverse complement.
CCACCTATGAAAACTGTTTCATTTCCAAGAAGCAGCAAAGGTGTGTAAACTTCTGAAGCCTAAGATACTGTGAAAAATTCTGTGGGAAAATGACAAGATAATATCAAAACATGAAGAGTTGTAAAACATTAGCAGAAAGTATCATAAGTATTCTACTCATCAGAATACAAAGCTAAGGAAGCATGCCCTACAAGAGCTTAATATGTACTTATCAGAACAACAGAAGTATGTTCAAAAACAAATAGATCAAATCCAGAATGCTGTGAATAACAATCAATTATCTCTGGCTTGGCAAGTAGTAAATGAGATATTTGGGTGCAAACATTTTGTTAAAGGTAAACACCCCGGAAAATGCCCATTTGAAATGGAAAGGACATTTTGAATAGCTACTTGGAAATTAACTAGTAGTGGCAAACCAACCATTTCAATCGATTGTTGAACAGGAATTTGATATTGAGAAAAGATTTTACGATGGTGGAACTTCTAGCTGCACTAAAGAAGACTAAGAATCGTAAAGCTGCAGGTTTAAATGACATTCCTCCTGAAGTCTGAAAGACCGGTGGCTTCAATGACAGCCTTCTTGATTCATGCAGTGCTGTATATAATCAAGAGGTTGTTCATGTGTGAAGAGAAAGATGCATACTTTCCTCCCCCAAGAAAGGTGACCTAAGCATACCAAGATCTTACTCCAATTGCAGCAAAAATTTACAAGGTCATGCTTCTCAACCGTATCCAACCAAAGATCGAAAAAGTGCTCAGGAAGAATTTAGGAAGAGTCGCTCTACTACTGATCAAATTCTTACTGTCAGGAGACTAATTGAAGTAGTCAAAGCCAAAAACCTTGAGGTAATCATGCTCTTTGTAGATTTCTCCAAAGCGTTCGGCTCTGTAAATAGAGGGAAAATGGTCAGCATCTTAAAGGCATATGACATTCCAAACAGTCATTAATGCTATCATGATGCTATACAAACACATTCGAGCAATGGTCAGCTCGCCAGATGGTGACACTGAATTCTTTGACATTCATGCTAGGGTGCTTTAGGGAGACACTCTAGTCTCTTTTCTTTTCATTGTCTGTCTTGGCTGTGTACTTCGCACCTCTGTTGATATACACAGCACACTGGGTTTCACCTTAAATAAATCTAGAAGTAGACACCATCCATCAGCACACATAACTGACGCAGATTGCGCAGGCAATATTGCTATGTTCACGAATAACACTGTTGATGTGCAAATGCTGTTACGTGAACTAGAAAAGTCTGCAAATGACATTGGTCTTTACATTAATTCAGATAAGACAGTTTGACTTTCAATGTGAAGAGGAAGATCAAAACTAGATAGAACAACACTGAAAGAAGTTACTGAGTTTATGTACTTGGCCAGCAACATAGAGTCCACGGAGAGAGAGATTGAAATTCGCATCTCAAAAGCATGGGCTGCATTGGAAAAGCTGCAGTCGGTATAGACTTCAAGGCTAAATGACAAATTGAAAAGGCAGTTTTTTAGAGCATTGGAGGAGTATGTCCTTGTTTATAGTGCTACAACATGGACACTCACCAAAATATTGGAAAGAAAGCTAGACAGCATGTACACCCATATGAAGAGTGTTAAATATATCTTGGCAAGATCATCCTATGAAGGAGTAACTTTATGGCAAGTTATCTGCCATATCTAATACCATCAGGGAGCAGTGTCTACAATTTGTCGATCACTGCTAGAGGAGTAAGAGCTGGTGAGAAATGTATTGTGGTGGACTCCATGGCACGGGTGCACGAGCATAGGATGATCTAGATCTACGTAGATCCAGCAAATTGCACATAACACCAACTGTGATCCTGAAGATCTGAGGCAGCTGATGGAAGACTGGGAAATTTGGAGAGAGAGAGTCACATTGGTCCGGGCAAAGAGCCCAACCAGATATAGATTAAATTACCTAAAAAGGTTTCATATGCCATAAAACAAACCAAACCTGAAAATCTTAGCTTCTTCTGTTTTTCATTCCACCAATGGATGCATTTGAGGCTATGTTGCCCACAAAAATTATCATTGGAAAATTTATTCTTTTAAAAAGAAATAAAATCACTCAAACCCCTAAGAAATGTGAATAAAACCCCCTTAATTACTTTGAAATGTTTTCAATAGTTTTTTGTTATTGAGGCTGTCGTCAGATGTTTGCCTCCTCCTCGTCAGCCAGATCTATTTTATATAACTGTACCCGACTGCCTCTACTCTCTAGATATGGATGACGCATTGGTTGGAATGCAATTGAAGCATGATCCTGTTATGGTGTTGACTCCACCTGGATCTATCACTGGTTCGCCTTCTCGCAGTCCCCCTACTGCTAGCAGTGACAGTGAATTGTCTTCTCCCCCAAGTCCACTATTTGATGATTCCTCAAATTCTGGTAAGAATATAACAATTTCTCTATTGGTGTTGTGCTATCCTCACTTCTTTCATGTTCATTGTTGTTATTTATTTTATTATTGATAGCTTTTTTTTTTCTCATTTATATTTGTGTAAGTATCTCTAAATATCTTTATTAAAAGAGCACCTTGCACTCCTTTTTTGGATACACTTGCATTGCAATAGTCATAGCTTACAGCTTACTAAATCTCTCTTTCGTACTTGTAAAGACAAACTGATCATTTAGTTCTTTCATTCTTTAGCTTAAAAATCAGAATGAAAGTATTGAATGATCAGTTACATTACTTGTAAGAGGTTTATTATTTATTACCATATTTTCCTGTATTAGAAAATGTAGGTCTTTATCCAGAATTTCCTCTATATTTAAAAAAAAGAAAGTAAATAAAAATTTTTATGATTTATGTACCTATGATGGAAAGAAAATATTGTACACTGAGAATCACATAAATTGTTCAAGTAGTTTTATTTTTGTAAAGAAAGTAATTTTTAAGCGAATTTGAGATTTCCTATGCCTCCTCTCGCTCCCTATTAACAATGGCTTTTTAAAACTTTGCAAGTTTGAATTATCTCTCTTTCTTCACATTATTTTTAAGATGGCATTGTGAGATCAACTCTCATATCTTCGTCATAAATTTTATTTTCTTATTTAAAAATAGAACTACTTGATAAATATACATAGTTTACTATATTTTCTTTCTATGCTAGGTACATGCATTATACAAATTTTTTTATTATTTAGGTGAAATTCTGAACACGCATCAAAATTTAAAATAAACTTTAACATCAAAAAGTGTATATATGGGGATATTACATATACATAAGCACACATTCTCTGAATTTTTCTTATTCAGCTTTAAAAAAAAGTTCTTGAAATGGCAAGATTATAAATACACAAGTTATCAGAGAAGGTAACAAAAATACAAAATAGGTGTTGATAATAAAAGGTATTTAATATATTGACAATATTTGTTCTTTGCGAATCCGTGTAATTAAACATCCTTTTATCTCTAAAGGAAATTCAGTGAAATTGATAAAAATTCAAAAAAAATACATGAAAATTTGAGTTTTAAAAATGTTTTAAGTTTGAACATTTGTTCACAAGATATTTGTTTATATTTAATTTTCAAAATTTTTTTTCATAGTGTTCTCTTTTTACTGAAAGACAATATTTGTTTCATAATTAATTAATACAGAGAAATACAATAAAATTAAAACAAAAGTATCGTCTATTAACAACTTCAATTGTATCGACATGCAAGTTTCATTACCACTGTCTCCTAAAAAATATTAGTTTTGTAACTCAAATTAGAAGAAACACACAATGGTTAAAGATGATTCATTTATATTCTTTTATATAATGAAAAATATTGTATTGAAGTATTTGTACAACATTGAGATTTTAATGGTCAGCATAGTACACCTTTTAAACAAAAAAAAAATTTGAAAATTGTTGTACTATGTAGTCAGTTAACATACTTCCTAACTTCCAGTTTGGCTGTTACTGGAAGTGGTGACCAGGCAAATCAGTTCTTTCACTTTTTTGTTCTTCAGTATTTCTGTTTAGCAATTTAATGAAATAAAATATGAGAAAAGTTCATTATTGAAAAGTATACAATAAGTTTTTATTTTATTTGAAATTTTATAAAAAATATGTTTATGAAATTTATAAAAATAAGTTTTTTATTTTATAAATAAAAGATTTTATTTGAATTTCTATAATATATGTTTATGAAAGTATAAAATAAAATTATTGAAATCAAAATAACAAAATTTCAAACATCATTAACAAAAAAAAGTATCCAATACATTATATTCCCAAAAAAGTTAAAAAAAAAAAAAAAAAAAAAAATTTTTTTAAATGTTTTCAATGATTTAAAAATAAAAAATCAAACTAATTCTAATGATTCTTAATTAAAATAAAACTGAAAAAACTTTTTCATGATGATCAGAAAAACATTTTTAAAAAAAAAGTACATGACCAGGGGAGATATAAGCGTGAAAGAAAAAAAGCAAAAGAACTGATTTGTCTTGTCACAGCTTCTGGTAGTGTTACACCAGAAGTTAGTAAGTATGTTAGCTGACTAGAACCCAGGGTTGTATTATACACAAGGATGTAATTTATTCTCATTTTTAGTTTCAAAAGCAGAGAGGGCATTATTATACAGAAGATAAATAACATTATTTTAAAGTGTTCTTGATTTTAAAAAAACTAAGTTTGTTTTACATTTGTAGCATTTTTGTTTTTATAATCTTTAACAGTTGTTAGTTTGTATCATGTAAAAAATAATCTCTTGTGAGTATCGTACATATATCTAAATTCTTTTTGCTTTCTCTCTACTTTTGTATTTTGTGAATCGTGTTTCCTTAAAAATAATAAATTTGATGTTCAGAATTTCAAGTCCATTCTATTTAGACTATCAGAAAGAAGAATTTTATAATTCAACTGCAATCAAATTAGCCTAAGAGTCAGAAATCAGAATCATCAAATTTTTATGAGTATAATATTTTAAAATAATAAACATGGATTTATTTTAGTAAATCGTCTTCTAAGATTTTCTTTTAATTCATTAAAATCTTGAATTTTGCTCATCATCTTTCCATTTAGAATTTCTGGGAGCAATTTTTGCTGTTTGTAAATAAAAGGACTTTGTTTATTTTTGGAATATTTTACGAATATGAAAGCGTTTATAGAATTTATTTTGCGGTTAACTTTTCTGTGGTTCAACAATATGGGGTATGGGTGAAAATTGCTGTTCCAAATAAATTATCTGAAAAACTCTTTAATATACTTACATATCAGGCAAATCTAAATATCTACATAAAAAAAATTGGGAAAATTTATCAAGTAGGTTAATTAAAAAAAAAAAAAAATTTTATTGTATTTTGTTGATTCGTCATTGATATGAACGTAATTTCCATAAAACAAGAAATAAGTCAGTCAGTCATTTAACCAACTAGTAATGAATAGCAAATTAGTAAAATATGAAAACATTTTTTTATCTTTAATTAAACTAGAAAATCTTAAAGGGAGACAATTTACTAAAATTAAACTGTATTAATTATTAATAAATTGATTTTGATTCTAATCTTTCCATTTTTCATCAATATCAGAGTACAACACAATTAGGATTAAATAAATTTCCTACTTTTGTTTTGATTCAGTTTTTAAATTCTCAATACTTATGCATAATTTATGATGTTATCAGATTAAAACTTATTGAACAGTATACATTTGATTTAAAAAAAAAATATACATATGTACTTATTGTATACTTCTGTAATAGTTGGGTATTTTGTATAAATGTTAGGGAAGTGGCATTAATAATGTAGTCATTACTGATAGGAGTTTGGCATGCCATGTTCAAGTTCTGTTGGGAATATTGCATCACTTTCACTAATTTCTTCTCCCCCACCTATGGATGAAATAGAGCAGCCTAGATTCTCAAGAAATAGCAGAGCAACTAATTAAAACTCAAAGGAAAATTGTAGTACTGAGAGGGGGTATACATTTTAGAATTTTCTACTTGTATTTTGTATTGTATTTGTAATTTGTGTTGTATTTGTTATCTGCTCAAACATTTAATTTAGTTTTACTTTCATCATCCAACAAAAGTATTTTATTTTTATTTTTTTTTTAGTATTCTAAACTTTATCAACTGTGCTTCTGTTTTAGGATCTAAAATATTTTTTCTTTTTCTTTGAGCAAGTTAATTTGTATGTACCTTCTTTTATGTAACTTTTATTATTTACATGTTTCAAACAATTATCCTCATTGTCGTTCTTGTTTGTTTCAATCATTTGTGTTGTCCAACCTCTTCAAATGCTTTTTGATATAGTAACATTCTAAGAATTTCAAACACATTTATTTTATTTATCCACTGGGGTAGATTTCTCTCAACATTTCACAACTAGTATCAGTTAATTTTTCTTAAGATTCTTACAGCAGGGATTGAACTCATAACCTCTAGATAAATTTACTAGAAAATATTTTAATGCTTTTATGCCAAGTTGAAAAATCTAATGTGATATTTTTCAGTGTTCAAAAATTCCTGAAAGGTTACCAATTACAACTAAAGGCACCTAATGATGGCTATAGAGTACAGCAACTAAAATGTTATGAACAAAGTAAGGACAACAGTCCAAAACATGTAAATAATTAATACTTGTCTCAGAAATAAGATATTTTTTAGTTTTAGATATTAAAAAAAAAAATTAGTTGTAAAAAGTGCTTAACATTTAATAATTTCATTGTGTGACTGTTACCTTAACTCATTTCATTTCATATTCAAGATTAATAGTTCAGCTACTCCCTTTCCCTTTTTTAAATCTCTATTTCTATGAAATAAGTGAAAGCATTGTCAAAAAGATTGTGTCCTATTCACAGTCCACTTGTTTGTTCAGTGATTTTATTCTTGAGTACATTATATAAGAAAACCATCATGTTGTTAAAAATTCTATCTTCTACTCATTTGAAAGCCTCACTTACCTGCCATAGGAAATAGTAAGCTTGTAAACAAATGGGATGTTAGCTTGGAAAAGTTTAAATGTCTAACCCTCTCACTTCATTGCATCCATCATTATTTTAACATCTTTTTTAATTATAAATCTCATGATAGTGGGGATTTTTTTTTTTTTTTTTTTTTGTCTGTTTAATATTCCAATGTTAATACATTTTTAACGAATATGAAATCTGATTATATCCTTTTTGAAAGACTTTTCTAGAAAAAATCTTTTTTATTAAAACTACTTTTCGTAAATCATTTAAAATGTTATTAAACAAAAAAATGAAGCCTTAGTTCATTATTTATTATATTATTTTTATTCGAAAATATTTTTAAAAAATTAACAACCAGCCACATTTTTAGTTTTAAACTTTTGACATTTTTTATATTCTACAAATGTGAAAACATAGCCCATGGGAAAACTAACCATTTAAGGAAATGTAAAATTAATAGATTTTCCTTTTTACTCCTTGAAATATTAAATAATTTACATAATTAAACTGAATGTATGTAAATATTACTTTTAAATGCAAATTTTACATTTTTGAAAAATGTTTTAGATGTCAACAAAAATATTAACCTTTTTTAGTGAGTCTTACTATTTTCTACTTTTTAAATAATTTTAGTTTTTTATTACATTCTACAATTATTATATTCAAGAAAGATTGAACATTTTGAAATAAAGTTTACTTGGAAAAAGACTTATCTAAAATGATTTTTTTTTTTGTTTCAGTTAAAAACTTGTTTGTGAAGTAATAAAATATACAGAAAAAATGATTATCAACATTTCACTTTACTAAAAATCAATAAATGATTGTATTAACTATTTTTAAATGTTTCATTACACATTTTATTTAAAGATTTATATTTTTAATTTTAATTTCATTACTTAAAAAACTAATTTAATAATTTTTTAAATATGTAATTTGGAGATATCTAAGTTTCTAGGTAATTTATATAGCTTCTAAATAAAATAAACTTAATATATTACCAAAAATACTCCTATTTTATATTTTACTAAAAATTATTTATTGTAAAAGTTTAATTTAAAAACTTAGTATTCATTGAAAAATAAAATTCAACTTAACATGTTTATTCAGAAAAATATTTTAAAATAAAAATAATTTTATTCAAAAACCGATTTTTGCCAATGATTATTTAACAAAATAAATATTTACATTGAAAAAATATTTATTTTTATGTTTTTGTACCATTTTTTAATATTTAATAAAGGCAAAACATGTTTAAAAGTTATATTTACATATAAATATACAATCACACTTTTAATAACATTTAATAAAAAATAAAAAGTTTCTTTACAAGAGCTGGGTGGTAATTTTCTTTATATTTCTGAATCTTCTCACAGGTTATGTTTTCATGTTGGTAATTTTCCAATGTACCATGTCCTCAAGCCAATTTTCTTATGCCTACTAACATGTATGATGCATGCTATTTTGTTTTAAAGATTTGTATTTTTTTTATTTGTTTATTTTTTTTATTTTTTTAAAAATAATTGAGGTTGAAAATATGATAAACACGGTTGAACTTTTTTATGATTAAATTTGCAATATATGTCATTATAGATATAAAAAAAAAAAAAGATTGGGAAAAATTAAAATAAGGCCAATTTTACTAACTTGAGGTTCGTTCTCTGAATCAATACTAGTCAACTCTGTTTACTACATCTTCACAACCAAGTAGTCATGCCTAATTTAGTACAACATCCTAATTTACTATTATCCTTCTAAATGAGTGCATTCAAATGTAAGTTTCAAATCGTCTTTCAAATTATGAGTATCACAGATCAAATATGGATCTTTCATTGATGCATTTAGTCTGCATTTACTCTCCTGTCATCCTAGTGCCAGATGCGTTCCAAGGCGGGAAGCATTAAAAACCGCATCATCAGAGAGGTGATGATGGCTAAGTGATTATGCATGGACTGACAACCTGGATGTGTCAAGTTCAAATTCAGTTCATTCTTTAGAAATACTTTCGCTTAGGGATGTTAGCAACGTTCGTGTGGTCCCTCCCTTAAGTACCCAATGTATTTCTGGAAAGAATTTAAGAAAACAAATGCCAAAAATAATCATCTGATTCATGCAAAATCAATAATGCTCAACAGCAACCCCAAACTGATCACGTATGGTTGATCTGTAAATGAATTGGACTATCTTTTTTTTTTTTTTGTCTTACAATTAAAAGTTCTTTGACTTGATATGTTACCTGTGCCACCACATTTTCAGATAATAATTTGAATGCGTCTACAATTGAAATGGTGGTGGTGGTGGTGGTGGGGGGTATATCACAAGAGATGTAGAGGTTAATTAAAAAGAACTCAAATACTTTTTTCGGCAATAAAGACTTATAAAGTCGTCTTTCTTTTAACCACATTTTTTTCTTTAAAATGAAATGGCTGCTAATAGCAGTGGTGCGTCAAAACAGTTTTACCATAATTGTAATTGGAAGGAAATAAACACTTAATTTTATCTGCTGCCTTGGAAAAAGACAAGACCTTATATAAAAAATAAATATGATTTTTAAATTATAATCTTGTAGTTTAATGATAAAAACTCATTTTATGCTGAAATTTCGTGTTTTAAATCTATAAACAAATGATTTTCTATTGATTTTAAAGCTTAATAAAAATGTTAACAAATTCTTTAACTTCTGCATTTATCCTATTGACACATTGTTCAAATTAAATTTTCTCAACAGTTATACTGAACAATGAGTTGTGCCATCTGTTGCTAAATAATGTTAACTATTAATGAAAGCTAATTTCTTACTTTTGACAACCTATATGTGTTAGTGGAGGGAGTATTTAGGGAGTCCAGATATAGAGGACCTCATGCTAATCTGTAATGATTGACTGCCAATAAATTGAAAAAGATTCAAATAAATTTGCTTTGTCAAGTGGCTTATAATGTATATTTTGATTTGAGTTGTCTAAAAAATCAAGTTGCTTCAATCAAACTTTCATAAAATGTATTTAATTCAGTCTCAGTTTTCAGGTTTATTTTTAATTCAGTGTTTTCATAAGTCAAGCACAGACTTGATTATATGTGAGCATTTATGGAGCTGAAATTAAGTGGAAAATCTTTCCTGTGTGTATGATTTTCTTGGGTCTTGTTTTTAAAGTGCATTTGAGCTATAATCTTATGAATACAATAGGATACTAAAATACCAAAGGGAAATTAATTTGCACATATATTTAAGAAAAATAATAGATTTTTCTTATCTTGATTTTTAGATTAAGACATCCATGTATTAGAGCATTCACTTTGGTATTTGCCTGCTTTTCACTGCAGCAAGGTCGGATGTGAAGTTATTTTAAAGTGGGTGGGGTGAGGGCACAGCTTCCTCAAGGAGACATTCTAAAAGGGTATAGAAATAACTCAAATGAATTCTTTGGCATTTCACAGTAGAAACACTTCAGTCATACGACAATGAAACCCTCTCCTTCCCAAAGGAGGCAGTTATGCTTGAGAGAATATCAGACCCTAATGTAAGACTGTCAAAAATGAATCCAACTAGGTATGATAAAGATGTCATTAAACTTAAATCCGTTAAATATTCCTCAGTTCAGTCTGGATGTCCCAAGTTCAATCCCTGGGCACAATTCAGTAGGAAAATGAAACTGTTATATGCCTGATAGGATGAGGAATGTTATCTTCTGTGTCAGTAGTTAGAATCTATTTATACATGGGAAACATGTAACACTAGAGTCATTAGGAAGCGCTAGTCCATCACCTTACAGATGCTAAACTTCTGACCGACCAACAATATGGATTTAGGCAAGCCCGTTCCACAGCAGACATCCTAACTGTAATCTCCGAGTATATATACCATTCACTTGACAAAGCAGGGGAGGGCAGAGCGGTAGCTTTTGACATGGTATGGCATGAAGGTCTTAGGAAAATCAGATCATACAGTATCATTGGAAGAATACTTAACATAATTAAATCCTTCTTAGATAAGAGAAAAATCCAGGTTGTCCTCGATGGTCGTACATCTAAACAATATGATATAAATGCGGGAGTGCCTCAGGGGTCTATCCTTGGACCTCTATTATTCCTAATATTCATAAATGACCTCCCTGACAAAATTGTCTGTGAGATGGGTATATATGCTAATGACACCACGCTCTATAACAGACACGACAGGAAAACAAATGAACACATATCTAAAGAAATGGCAGAAACACTAGAGGATGACCTCCGATCTGTAGTGGAATGGGGACAAAAATGGATGGTCACATTCAATGCCGCCAAGACTAAACTTGTTTCCTTCAATAACTACAAGAAACCTTCTCTACCACCAATAGCAATGGCCAAAGACTCTTTATCTGAAAGCACATTTTTTAAATTCCTTGGCCTAACGTTCACAGGAAACATGAGTTAGAACAATTACATTAAGAGCATTGCCAGGACCGTTCTCTCTACCGTGCTAGAAAGCTACTAACGCCTAAAAGTATCTTGTACCTCTATAAGGCCACTATTCGCCCATGCATGGAGTATTGTTGTCATATTTTGGGCCGGTGCATCTGCTACTAGTCTCTCACTCCTAGACAAGGTTCAAAAGAGAGTCGCCAACCTAATAGGTTCTGAACTGTCATCCAAGCTTCAGCCTCTGTCCCATCGACGCAATGTAGCATCCCTCTGCCTGTTCTACAAGTACTTTAACGGTGAATGTTCCGATAAACTGCAAGCACTTGTACCCCTTCTACGTAAATACTCCTGACAAGCAGTAAAATCCCACCCCTTCACAGTAGAGATCCCTAGATGTAAGAGCCTTTTTCCTGCTTCCCCAACTGTACTGACATGCAGAAGTTCAAGTGTAATGTGAACCGACATCTTGCTGCTCAACTTCCCAACTACTACCCCTAATAGTAGCCCCTACCATCAAAGTGGCAATGTGCCTTGTTTGGGGTGAAAATGTAATTTTAAAAAATCGTTTTTGAAATATTCCAAGGAACATAAAATGAGAATAGACTTTCTCCTATGAATTGAATAAACTGCTTAATTTAGCTTTCATGGGAGATTCCTGGCTGTATTAAGTGTACCAAAAAGAAGCTGACGGTATATAATCGCCAAAACAAGATAAATATAATAAAGATGAGGAGAAGAGTCAAATAGCTGTAAATAGTATAAATATAAAATATAGGTAAATTGCTTACACATCAAATTTTAATTTAGAAAACTTTCATATAACATTTTAACTTTACAGAAGCACTTCATTTTTTTCTCTATTTTACAACTGGTTTATAAAAATCAGTTTTCTTAAAATGTTTCTACTAGACGTTATTTTATAGATAGTGTCTAAGAAAGTTATAAAATTTTCACTTTGGAGTACATTTTGCAAAATAAAGTTCTGTATGAAATATTTTTGTTTTTAATAGCAATGCACAATTTATTAATAGTGGAAATAAAATAAATTTTATGCACACTAATGTATGTTTTTTATTAATTGCATTTTTCAAAATTATGCTGAACACGATTTTATTTGAATTATTTATGTGACTGAAACTGTTATAAAGATATTTATTGTATTATTTTCTTTAAGAAATGTTTTAATGAGCAAATAATTTAGTTAATAAAATAAATTCTAATTTGATATGTGACGTTTGGATTCATAAGAGGATGTTATAGGATAACAGTTACTGTGTTAGATTAGCTATTGAAATGCATATTTTTTGCCTTATCAATTGATGATGAAACATTTCACAAAGGTCATGTACCATGATGATCACCCATTCATTGTGACCGGAAGCTCTGATAGTGAGAGAGTAGTGTCATTCTCCAGAAAAGTCTTTATTATAAAATGAGCCCTCTCAGCCCATCGCTGGACATCTGGAGACCACAAAGGCACTTTTTGAGCAAGTTCATCATTCCATGATATGTCTATAGCCAGCATCAAAGTTTGATGTTTAACAATTTCACATATGCCGAAAAGGCAAACATAAAACATTTTGTTTGATACATGGTTTTGCCATGATATGTTCTAGATGATGCACAGTATCAAGCAACATTTATATTTCAAGAGTCTGATCTGTAGAGTAAGATGGATTCAGCTAATGTGCGTTTTAATTTCTGCAAAATGTTATTGATTTTATAAATCTGTTTTATTATACAGAATATTTTTAAGTGTAGAAACATCTGGTAGAATATCGAAAAGATTTCATGAGATGAGAATAGGTCTAAAAGGGATGAATAATCTAAATAGAGCATGATGAAAGTTTGTTGATGCTAATGTTGTGTAATGCAGACATTAAGGAAAACATTCAGGGTTAATGCAAAATAAAACTAACTCTAGAATTCATGAATGTGTGACAGTTGCTCTATCAAAATTGAATTAATAAAATGAAAGCAAGATGGATTTTTTGTATATAAAACAATTCAATTTACTAAATTGAAGTTTTTCACTTTTATTTTTTTACTCCTTAATATTTCTCTTGTTCTCTCTTTTCAGGCAGTGATGCTCCAATGTTTGACATGGGTGGTATGCTGGACAGGTCTCGTATTGCCACTTGTATGTTCATGTTTGGAGTTTTGGCTTTTAATCCATTTGGTTTTTTCTTAAAACCTGGCACTCTTTCTTATTCCGACACTTATTCGACTGCACATAAATATGATCGAGTTTTGCTCAGTTTTAAATCAGGTTGGTATAATTTTTCTTTGACAAAAGTTATATATTTATGTGTTTAGTCTACCTCTATGGACGTTTGTCTTGGTCAATGATCTGATTTGAACTTTTGATGAAAAAACAAAAAACGACTTCTATATAAAATGAAGGATACTGCCAAATTTACTTGTTTGGTAAATATCATGAATGTGTGTGTGTGTGTGTGTGTGTGTCGGCACCAACCCTTTTCGGGTTTAACCGGCTTCCTCTGGAGAAGGAAGTTTCATGGGAGTATGAAATTCACAAATGGTCTTCAGTTGCATGTATATGCTCGTTAGAGGAGATGACGACGTTAGGTTTTTGCAACTCTTGCAGGAAGGTGTCTATGTCCTATAGCGCCTGGAATTCCCAAATTGGTCACCCGTTTTAGCAATGACCAGGTTCAACATTGCTTAACTTTGGTGATCTGACGGGAACCGGTGTGTTGACGTGATTATGATGTATAAATATCATGAATAAAAGGTTTCATTAAGTAATTCTGACAGCTTAGAATAGGTATTTGAATAAGTAAAATAAAATTAGGATAATAAATCAAATCACTTAAAACTGAAGTAATAATTTTAATGTTTAAAACTTATGCACCGAAAATGTTTTAGAAGTCTTTTGCATTTTTTGCAGAGATTTCATCAAATAACCATCTTTTCTGATTATTCAATGGAATTAAATGGGGAAGATTATTTGGAAGTAATAAATGAATTTATTGACTAGATATGTCATAAATGGAATTGATCTAGATAGTAAAATTTTGTTTTTAAAGAACTGACCAAAAATTTCCGTAATCAACTGGCTACTCAGAATAAAATATTGATTTTGTAAGGCATAAATTATCACTATAATCTAACATATAAAATTATTAAAATCATATTATTACAATAGCATTTGCATCCCTTGGAATAACATTTCTTATCTCAATAATCATAACTTCTTCATATTGATTTGAACTTTATTTCTTTTATCAAAAGTATACTGTAAAAATAATTTGGGAAGATTTAAATTTGATTCAGAAATCAAATAATTTGGGAATGAAAATAAAAACAAACTACTACAATGTTCATAGTTATGGAATTTTAATATTTCATTAGAATAAAACAATTTGTTTTTTAAGGTTATACTTGGAAAATATTTATCAGTCTATTTTCTTTTTCTCTTTTAAAGACAATGCAGCTATGGGTACTTTCTGGCCTTTCCTACCACAGTTACTGAACACTGTGTTTATCCTTCTGATGTTGCTAATGTTGTTTGTTTATGGGGAGCCTGTGAAATCAAAGAATAGCCAAGCATCAGTTACTTATTGGAGACATAAAAAGCAGTCTGACAAATACATTAATCAGGTAAGTCAGTTATCTATCTATACATATAAAATGCATTTTTTTGTCGCACTCACATTGATATTAAAAGCCTAATTTTTCTATTTAAAAATTATTAAACTGAACTTTATATACTCGATCATGGATATGCGAGCAACTTCATAAAGGTTAACTGATTTACATATTCCTTTGAAAAATGAATTAATTATTCATTTTTTTATGGTTTATTGGATGATTAGTTTCATTTAACTATTATGCTAAATTTTATTTATGCATATTTTCTACATGGGGCATAATTGTATAGCATTTAGGATGAAGTACACACACACACACACACGTGACCTTATCTCTGTGTGGAGAATAATTTCTATCAAACTCCTCTCTCAATTTTTGGTCTACAGACTTGAAACTTGATATATAGGGAATTTGGACCAGTGGAAAAAATTTGATTTAGCTTTAAACCGACTCTATAATAAATATGAAATCTGCATAAGATATCATATGTAAGCATATTTTATGACTGGGCAACGACGTGCAGCCTACTAGTTGGTACAAGATTTTGTTGAAATTCAGTTATTTATATATATAAGTGACCTTGTCTGTCTAAGGAATGTTCTCTATCAAATTACTTTGTAAATTTTTAGTTTACAAACTTGAAACTTGATATATAGGAGATTAGAGCCTGTGAAACAAATTCGATTTGGTTTTTAGCCATAAAGGGGTAAAAATTGAAAAAATTTTAACTTGGTGGATGTAAGTTGATTAAACGTATACCTTTTACGCATATGCAAATATACATTTATACTGTAAATTCGGTTAATTTTTTGGTGCTTGTGCACTTATTAAACCACATTATTTTTAAATAGTATTTTCAAATTAAAGTTTTACAATATCTTTTTTTTTTTTTTTCTTTAAATTGTTAGGTGAAAGTACAGAATAGTTACAAAACGCCCTCCTCTCTCCATGTTAAGAATGGCTTTCTAAATGTTATTTTAATATGGTTCAATAAGTGCATAAGTACCAATTTTTCTGTTAGCTCAGATGGTAATGAATAAGGCTGCATAACTATGTTTTGGTTTCGATTTTAGCTGGTAGCACCCAAGTCTTTTTTTTATTTTTAAAATCACTACTATATATTGAGTACAATATAATAATCAATAGAATATTGGCTTTATAATAATAAATACTAAAATCTGCATGAATTAAAATATATTTAAGTGTATTTTACGACTGGGCCAAATGGGAAAGAGGCACTAAAATGTAATGGATGCAATATAATAATCATCAGAGAATTGGCTCTATAATAATAATAATAATAATAATAATAATAATAATAAATATGAAATCTGCATAAATTAAAATATCATGTTTAAGCATATTTTAAGACTGGGCAACGCCAGGTGGCCTGCTAGTATTCTATATTTTTCTCTTTTCTTCTTTCTTTGTTCTTTCTTTTATGTTGTCCTTTTTTTTTAAAACTTTCCTTTCTTGTTTCCTCTCCTGTTTCCCTTTTTCTTTTCTTTTTTTTTTTTGTTAGTGTTCAGTCATTAAATCTTGTTTAGGAAGTA
Source organism: Euprymna scolopes (assembly GCF_053919585.1). Classification (NCBI taxonomy): domain Eukaryota; kingdom Metazoa; phylum Mollusca; class Cephalopoda; order Sepiida; family Sepiolidae; genus Euprymna; species Euprymna scolopes. Next base: position 102,532,255 of record NC_136482.1, on the reverse strand, counting down.
ATGACACTTTTAAAGCAATTAAAACGGATGATAGCAAATTTAATTAAGATCATTAAGAGCCTCATTTCGCCAAATCCTCAGAAATTAATGCTCTACTGTCTAAACAGGAATTTGTCCATCAACAAATGTTTGATTGATGCCTTGTGGAGTTTCCGAAGTATTTGGCTCAAGTGCTGTCTTGCCACACTGTTGCTAGTATATATTAATATAACTAAAGATCTTGAATACTTTTAATTAAAGGTCTGCTTTATGTAAAATTCTGTAGTATAGATTGACATTATTCAAGTTGCTTTATTTATTAAAAAAATATTTATAGACAACTAAATAGTTGAGCCACTATCTTACATTGAAGGTAATTGTTCTCGGATTGTCTTTGTTCTGAACTAGGAAAATAAATACTTATAGATATTATCACTTGTATTAAGAAAATCAAGTTAAAATAATTTTTCATTATATTTAAAAAAAAAAAAAAACTTCCGTGAGGCTAACTAAATTGCTCTTGAGTTATATTGTGAACCTAAATTAAAGATCAACTTCAAATGCAATACAATTTTTAGCCACAATTTGTTTTCTTTGTATTTAATCATGTTTAATTATTTTGGTACGAGTTACTTTTGATGAGAATAGAATCTGTAGAATGTTCATGGTTTCATTGAATTATTTGGACTACTGTTCTTCCGCAAGAACTCATAACATAATGGATGAAGATCTAGGTAAAATTCAGTTGTGACCTTCTTCTGAGGGGTGGAATTTTTAATCCTCAGTTCAGGTGATATTAAGAATACAATTGCAAATTATTTAAGACTTCTACTTAATCATGGCTGATGGAATGAAAGTATGTTACCCCTGTGGATTAAATAAAGTGTTCCGTTTGGAATTCCATGCAGATTCCCAAGTTTAATAGAAAGATGTCAGAGTTTGACAAGATACACTTGAAGAAGATGAAGTTACATTGACTGAAACATTGTGTGAATAACACTCAAAATGAGAACAATCACAATAAAAAACAACAATAGTCTAAATAATCCAAATTATCAATCTTCATCTCAAAAATGTAAAAACATTCACAGTTTCATTTTATTTATTTATTTTTTCTAATAGGGTGATTATGCAGCAGCTGCTCAGCAATTGCACCTTGGTCTTTTAGCTCTTGGGCGTCCACTCCCAGCATCAAAGCTTGACCTTTTTGCTAGTTTGACTTGGCATTGTTTGCGTCAATTCTTGCATCGTATTTACTTGGGGAAATGGCTTAGCAAAAGGGCTGGAGGACTCTGGTCAAAAGACTTTGATGAATCGGAAGTGAAGGAATCGGCTGTGAATGCAGCCTTAGCCTATCACAAACTGCATCAACTCTATTTGACTGGTAGGTATTTTCACAAAACCTTTTACACTTTTTTTAATAAAGAAACAATTTACATTTTTACTTTAGTTTTTGTCGTCTCGCCATTTGATTATCACACATTTTCCATATTTGGTTTATTATGTGGGTATCACATACTAACCAATGACATAAAGCAAGAAAAATTTACAAGATTTAGATAAAACATTAATTTCTTTACAAAGTAATTTGATATTAGATACTTCCTAAATTTCAATAAACATCTCAAAATCACATTTGGTTTATCTATTTTACATGCTGCCAGGTGTTGAGGAGTACTTTACATAGAGTATTCAACCCAATCAACATCGACAGCTATACTTTTTAGCTTGTTAAAAATGGGCAAAAGTTATAACTGATTAACAAAGAATGAGTGCTTTATGCCCAATTTAATGGTTGCATATGGTTAAGTTGTGCTAATTTTTGCATTAAATACCAATTCCTATTAATCCATATTAATGGTGCATTGCGCGGATACCATAATACTTAGTTTGCTGCACCTTATAACAAATGTCCATTCAAAATTTCAGCAAGATCAACCTAGTAGTTTTCAAGAAAACGTGGAACAGACAGAAATATAATATACATTCAACTGCTCTTCTTCAACAAGTAATAATTCAAAAACTAATTTTTCCACAAAGTAATTTAATATCAGTTGAGTCAAGTTTCAGTGAATAAACATTCTAAAATATTTTACATAATAGATGTTCAGCTCAACCAACCTTGATATCTATATATTATTCAACTTCTCTTCGACAAGTAATAATTTAAATGATTACGTTTCTTACTTCCAATTATAACATTTTTTCCATTTTTTTTGTCTCGAGTTTGAGATTAGATGTTTTGTGGATAACTTTCAATTTTTGTTGTCTGTTGCCATTTTGCTTGTGCCACTCAACAAGTTTAGGTCAGCTAATTCTCTCCTTGTTTTAAGCAACCTACCATGCGGCTTCGGGCCATCAATGTCAATGTGAAACACACTTTAGAGCATTTGTGATGACTGATGTTGGGCAATGTGGTAATACCATTATCCTCAAGTAGTCCTTGGGCCTTGCTAAGCAATGAACCTCCATATTAAAAAAAAAAATATCAGTTGAGATATTGAACATTATGAAAAATTATGCATTATCCCTTTATAGAAATCTTTGAACTGTTTCATTCACTAAAAAGGTACCTTATGAATGTATATTTTGTCCTTAATCTTAATCTCAATTCATTAACATTTTATACATTGATCCACAGTAATCAGCTTTGAGCTAAGCAAATCATCAAATTTATGTTTACATTATAAGAATGAAGAACTAATGATACTTAAACTGTATCTATAGTCTGAAATAATTGAAAATTAAATGTTGAGTTCCCTCATAAGTAAATATTAGTTTGGAAATTTTATTATTTGAGCTCCAATTAGCAGAAATCTCAACATTGTTTTTACCAACTGTAATCTGTATTTTCTTGCTTCCCTAAAGTTAAATATATAATTTTTTTTTTCTTTTTTATTGCATTTGGGCAGTTTAGATGGAACAAAAATAAATTGTCTCAGTCAAGAAGGATTTCTCTTCTTCTGACCAAGGATATAACAGATATTACACCTTAATCACAGGCTGAAAACATGTACAACTTTTATAGTTTAAACTAACAAACATTAAATACTATTAAGTGAAGTTAAATTGAGCAAAATCTATTTTCTATGAATAAAAATTAAATATTGAGGTTTTCGCTGTGATGAATGATATGCTAATGTTTTCAACAATTAATTTGATGAACTTGGTCAAAACTTGATTTTTTACATATCAACAAATATTGTCTTGTAGGAAGGTTATAAATTTCCAAACGATGCATTTTTTTATTGCATCTTTCACTTGTTCTAAACTTGAGGTTAAGGTGGAATATCCAACTTGTATTGCAGTAAAGAAGCTGTTTTAGGTTTTACACTTCTTCTCCCTTTCTTGAAATAAAAAAAAAAAAATGAAACTGCAGCACTTAATGCAGGTTTAACTGGCTTCCTATGAAGGAAGAAGTTCCATGGGAGTATGAAATTCACAAGCTGTCCTCAGTTGCATGTATATCACCTTTAAGGAAGATAACAATGTTAGGTTTTTGCTCCTCTTGCAGGGAGGTGTCGATCTTCCCTTACATACAGCACCTGGTGTTTCCAAATTGGTTATCCATCTGGTATTCTCAAATTGGTCAGCCATTTGATAGTGACAAGGCTCAACATTGCTTAACTTTGGTGATCTAGCGAGAACCGATGTGTCAACATGATTATGCCATGTTTACATAACCTATTATGAACACCTTCAAATATGATCACTTGACTGTTTTAATCCGTTTGCTTCTCTGCTTATATGCTTTGCAACTTCAGATCGTGCTTTGATGCTGTTGTAACCAGAGTATCATAGTCAAGATAATAAGATGAAAATGCGAACAAATATTAAAGTAAGAAAAAAAGATTTACAAAACAAGATAAACAGTAATTTAGCAATTGCTACGTTGAGCTAGCAAGTCCCACGTGATCTCGTTAGTGCACATTCTTTTTGTAGAAAAAAAATACTCTTTTCTCCAGTGCATGTATTGCGTAATATTTGGATTTTTTATTTATTTATTTATTTTTTCCAGGTCATAACAGTGGTACTTCAGCCTATGGCATTAACTTGGCTCTGTGTGCAGTCAACTTGGCTGAGGCAGCAGGAGATGCCTTGGAAGCATCTGTTCAAGCAGAAATATTTGCCACAGCTGCCATGACAATTCACTTGAATGCACCTTTCAAACTGAAAGTCTTTTCTGTGAGTAGATTTAATCTTTACTTATTAGCTGTACCTACTTGGCATTGTCTGGGAGTCTTTATCTTTCAGTTTTGCTTCACTGTTTTTTTTAATTGCATACATACTTCACTTTTTATTTTCAACTCTTAAATTTATGAATAAGAAACGGTTGGAGGTGCCAAATCAGCAAGCAGGCAAATAGAGTTAATGCTTATCATGTGACAAATAAAAGGAAAGGAGAAACTGGTTATGTGTGAGCGAAAGAGTGAATGAAATTTATCCCCTCACAATAAATATCCTGACTAACCCAATAAGTAGCAAAATCCCATCTCTTTGTTGCAGAGATTCCTAAATGATGAAAAGCTTTCTACTCTAATAATTTATTCCTTGAACTGCTAGACTTTGAAATTCCTTCTCCCTTTCCTGCTTCCATGACTGTATTAATGTGCAGAAATTTAAATGTAATGTGAACAGATATCTTTCTGTTCAAATAGTGACCTTGTAGGCATTCATCTGTCGCTAGAAAAAAAAATTCTTCAGAAGAGCATTTAATAATCGTAGATTAAACACTAAATTTTCAGATCATAGAAAAAAATAATTGTAAAATTTTCAGCTGGACTGTTCAGTTTTATATATAAACTAACAGGAAATTATCCAATTGTTTTTCCTACCATCTCTTTCTTACTGTACAAATATTTGTCAGCTATTTATTTTTACATAAATAAAACAAATATTTTCACTTTCTAATCTGTCTATACATTTGTAATAATTTAATTTTAAATTAAGTAATTTACTTAAAATTGTAACAATGAAAAGCATATGCTGTAAAACTGTATGAAAAATGATGAAACGACAATTCTATTTTTGATGGTTTATTCAATTTTTAAACCATTTTGAAACGGGTAAAATTTTAAATTCTGACAATGACATTGTCTGTTTTCTCGGTTTGTGCATTTCCTCTTTGGTGATCAGACAATAACAGGGTTTTATATAGATGTAAAACACAAAATTTCTTAGTATATTCTTGGATCGATTCAGCATGAAATCCCCCCCCCCCTCCACATATACACACTTTATTTTCCCACTGGTTTTTAGCAACAAAAAGTCCTATTCATGAGCATCGTATACATTTTGTCATTTTAAGGTTATTTTCAGATTTCAGTTGATGTAATCTCCGACCTTCTTCAAGAGTATCTTGTCTTACTCGGAGAATCTGCACAGAATTTCAAACAGAACTCTTTATTTAAACTATAGGGTAACATGCTCTCGTCCTATCAACCATGACTGGGTAGCAATCCTAAGTAATTTGCAATTGTATTTTGAACGTTGCTTGCACTGAGGATTGAACCTTCAGCCTTCAAAAGAGTATAACTTACAACTGAATTTTATCAAGTACTATATCCACTATGCCTTGTGGATACTTCTAATTTAAATTTTAGGAGCCTATTTTGTTTCTAGATGTACAATCTTACTACTTATCATTATATATCACTGTTTACTGCTACATTTTTTTCTTTTACTATTTATTACTACTATATATTATCTATTATTTATAATTAATGGTCCACATATTTTGTTAAATTCTATACTAGGTTTGCTTAGAAGTTGGTTGTCAGCCAGCATATGCACTGCTTCTTTGAGTCGTCTTACTATCCACCATTTTCTGTCTATAATTTTTACTGCCTGATAAAGGTTCAAGGTTTCAGCCATGTTGTTCACCAATGTAGTAGACAATTTATCACAGTGCAAAAAACATTTACACATTTTGGTATTTGAGTGTTTCATCATAGATTTATTTTGTTAACATTATTCAATTTAATTTCTGAAATGATATAACTTATTAATAAATTTATTTTATTCAATATGTAATTTTTCAAAATTAGAAGTTGCGAAAATTCGGTTCACAAATCACTTATGCCTCAAAATAATATAACTGTTGTTTTGTTCTGCTGCAGCAAAACATAATAAATGGTTGGGTTATATAAAATTAAAATAAACTTTTTAAAATGGACCTGGATTCTAAAAGTTTATGACTATTGCAAAATAAAACTCCAAATTAAAAAGAAATAGTTATTTTTTTTCATGGTGAGTGATTTCCACTCAAAAATACTGTTAAAATTAAGACTACCATCACCAAATTGTCATTTCTTTTTACATACACATATATATATATATATGACAATTTGGTCATGGTTGTCTTTATTTTAATGTGAAAATATTTACATTTTAATTTTTCTATTTTTTTTTTTTTTTTTTTTTTTTTTTTTTTTTTTTTTTTACGTTTTAAAATGTAAATAAAATATTTAAAATTGTTTTTAGCGTTATTTCTTAATCAAAGTACGTCATGCGTGCTCTAAAAGTGGTGGAAAAGTACCAACAGTAATCCAGTGGTTATGTCATAAAGAAGGTCACCGTTTCTTTGTTGATGGGAAATGGAGCATAAATTTTGATGACAGTATATTCTCCACAATTGGAAGCCCAGGTAAATCACAAAATATCTTTTCTTTTTCTGCAACTTCTCCTCGCTAATTTTTTTTTTTTTTTTTTTTTTTTTTCATTTTGTTTATTATAATTATATTTTTAGTTGGCAATTATTTCATTATCCTGAGATTTTATATAGATAAATCTCAATTTGTAGACAGTCAACAACATGACTGACAGTTTATCACCCTGTATTCTTCAGATCATGATTTGCTGACTGTCTCTGTTCTGTAAATTAAAACCTATGTGTGCTCTAGCACAGTTCTTGAGCACACACTTGTAAGGAGTAAAGCAAAAAAAAAATTAACACAGAAGTAGTATATTGGCTAAGTAGTGCTTAATATTCAAATTTTATTTATTAAATTATTGTGAATCTATATTTCCTTCTATTTATTTTTATACTTTATTCTATTAAATACGTTTTCTTTGATACTAAACAATTGACAACTGTAAAAATGTACACTATATATTCTTTAAATTACAATATCGTTTTGTCGTTACATTGAGTTAAATCTATGTTTGAATATGAAGTGCTGTAAATGGACAATATCTTCTGACAAATTTATTATATACATTTGAATGCATTGGATGATGGAATAAGTAGTCAAACTTAAAAATGGGTTTAATAAAAAATAAAATTATTGCTTAAAATGGATTTTCTTTATGTATATATTTTTATCCCTTTTTTTGTTTCTTTTTTTCCAGTTGATCCTCTTGCTGCTCTAACCAGGGAATTTCGTGAATATCTTTTGGAAAAATCTTTAAATGCTATTTCAAATCCTACAAAAGCTGAGAGGTAAGAATATATAATACTGTATATCGTGTAAAAGATATTAATTTTTATTAAGTCAGATATCTAAATAACGATTCTATCACTCTGTGAGCATTCACTGCACAGACCATGATCGTTTACCTGTTATACTAGTCTGAAGTTGTTTCTCAATTCTAACAATACCAGTCGTAATATCAACTGTAAGGTCTCAGTCACTGTTGCAATATAAGCATTTTCTCTTCAAACAAAAGTATGACTCTAACATAAAACAAATGTTTTATTTTGTTAAAATAATATCCATCAACACTTTCAAATCGAGACAATCGTTTATCCCCATCTTGCTTGGAGAGAGGCATACAAACTTTAATTAATCGGGAGATGTCCAGAAAGCCAACTGATATTTCTTGGTCCATGGTTGGAATATATAGATATTGGGGTCTTTTGTTGTAGATAACTCAGCAGTCCACCTTAAAATAATGACCAGCCTTATCTATAGACATGACAAAACATCTGCCTAGGGGTCTTTTATCTGATTGGACATTACTTTCTTTCAGCAGATCAGAGAGACACTAATCTTTACAAATGGAAAAATCAAATTCTGGATGATCAAACCTAAACCAGACACATTTCCCATTTCTTGGCTGGTTTCTTGTCCCTTGGTTAAAATATCTCTCCCATAGCTAGCCTATTAGTTGCATGCATTGAAAACATGCAACCCATTAAACATGCCACCTGGTGTGCGCGCGCGCACACACACACACACACACACACACACACACACACACACACACACACACACACACACACACACACACACCAGGTTAAAGGTATTCAAGAGTGATAATTAATGAATTTAACAAGATTATTAAGAATGCTCAATAAAAGAAGAGAAAGATATATTTTTATTAAAACAAAACAGACTTCTTCAGTCTTGGACAGACTGGATACCTACGAAGGGTTGCTTGTGCATGAAATTTTTGTGGCATGAGGTGCGCAATCTCCAACCACACCTCTCCTGAGTTGACATCGTTAAATACCAGTGGCAAGTGAAGTGTATGCATAAGACGACTGGAAACAAATGCCGAGATAAGCAGAGAGCACATACAGCACCTAGAATTCCCAAATGGTCACCCACCTGATACTAACCAGGCTTAACGTTGCTTAACTTTGGTGATCTGATGAGAACCGGTGTGTCAACGCGATTGTGCCGTATATATTTTTATTAATAGAAACAAATTTACATGGCCACGATACCGGACATGCTAGTATTTTGGACAAATGGTCAGTTAAAATCAGAAGTCCTTGTCAAATGACCTATAAATGGTTGTTTTCCACAGAAGAAACCAGTCCTGAAAAATAAATTTAAAATACACACACACAATATAATTGGAGTATAATTGTATCAGAATATATTTGCATAATATCAAAGTAGTTAAATTGTGTATTTTACTTTTATATCTAAAGGTTAGTGTTTTTTACACCTGAAATTTGAAGAAAAACATTTTTTAAAGTAAATATGCTTATATTATCACCATTTTATGAAAATGGCAACATAACATGTGATGTACATGTTTTTTAAATTTTTTTTATTAATACACAATATTAAATAGATTTCAACTCCATAATGTTCAGTATGTCATTAAAAAAAAATAATTGCCTTTTAGAACAGTCCGTTCCGAACTCTAATCTTAACATTTACTGGAATCTTATTTTCATTTTTTTTTTTTTTTTTTCTTTTTACTTTAATCTAAAATGTTTTGTATACATTTCACATTTTTGTTTCAGAATTTGTAAATAATTATTTCAAAATTTAATGTTCCAAATCAGAAAATAATTTTCTTTTTTACTAGCTCAGCTTTGAAAATAAATTCCATTCAATTTTTGAAGTTACTATATTATTTATGTTAAATATTAAGAAATATTTTTGTTTCTGTAATTAATAAACAGTTGTACTCAAAATAGTACCTTCTTGGGTTATTTCTGTAAAAGTAAAACTATTGCTAAGTGTACTTATTCTTTTCTTAGGAGCAGCCACATCAGTGAGGTGACTCAGTACACCCAATTGTTGACAGATTGTTCTTGTTTGCAATCAAAAGATCCAACAAGTTTGACTCAAGAACCTGTCAAACAATCAGTTCAAGGTAAACAATCTTGTTTGTTCACTTTGCTGCCTTTTTTTTTCTTTTTTTTTTTTTCTGCTGTATTTAAAAAAAAAGTTTTTGAATTTTATTGTTCACTAGCGGGGGGGGGGGATAACCCGGTGTGGCCCGGATGTTTGTAGGTGTGTGTGTTGGCCAGGTATTTGGGGGTGTAAAAGGAAAAAAAAAAGTTTTAGTAGAAAAGTAGGCTTGAACCCCGAACCTTTGACGTGGAGATAGAAACGAAATGGAAAAAAACCCTGGGACCTAGCCATTTCGGCCACGGGAGAAGAGGAATGAAAAATCCCTTAATTTAACGTTTATAAAATGAAATTAACAGGTACGAGAACCTTAAGTCGCGTGATGTTTGACCTTGAAACATGACGTGGCTGCAAGCCAGTTTTTGCTTGTTTTATACTGAAAAGTGAAAGATAGACGGGACGCTCCAAAAATCTGGAAAAAATAACGCATGAAAGTCGGGCAAATTAAATAGACAGGCGACCCCCATTCGTAACTCATATATATTATCATTTAGATGTGATATAAAAACATACATACATACATTTTCGCTTTTATATATATAGATGATGTTAAAGATAACTAGACCACCCATGACTAATTGGGTCAGTATCATATTTATGTTACTACAATTGTAAAACAAATCTGGGTTCTTGTCCAAAAATTTTCTCTATAAAAAATCTGTATGCTGTATGAACCCATGATGAAACGAAAATATCATATTCCAAAAATCACAAATTAAGTAATTTTATTTTATATAAGCAAAATATATTTTTAAACGATTAATGGGAATTTATAGGCATTACAACATTATTTCCCTTTGTGGTGTTTTTTTTTTTTTTCGAAATAGCAAGCAAGACAGTCATCTCTTGGTTATTCATAAACATTTTTCTTTATAAAAATAAAACTACTGGATCAATTTACTTTATTTTTGGAATATTTTCATTTCATCACAGGTAAATATAGCATACAGATTTTTCTTTATTTTTGTTTTTTAATATTGGGGAAATTCTTGACAATAACCTAAATCTGTTATACTAAATATGAATTGGTCAAAGCTTGTTTCTGTAAAGCTTTTTTCCCATAAATTTTAATAATACAAAATACATGCTAAAGTATACATTAGCTCTATGATTCAGTCATATCGTTTAAAAAGAATTGCTTGATTTGTTCTAATTAGCTTAATTTATAAATAATCGAACAAGTTCTTTATCTTTCTCCCTCCTCTTCTTTGTTGATTCAACCACATTAATATTTTTGGATACCTCTGTGAGCATTTAGAAGATGAGTGCTATCTCAGAATTTTAATAATTTATTTTCCGTCCGTTGTTTGTTTTGTATTTCTTTCATACAACAGAGCTGTGTTTAATAATTCACGTTTTCTATTAATCAAGGTGCACAAATGATTCATAATACTTTTGCTTTTAACCTCTGATTCTATTCAGAACTTCTTTTGTAATTGACATTTTAAAGACGATGAAATCACTAAGTTTATTTGTGCCTTATATTAATACATAAATGATCGCCACAATGATTATTTCATGACCTTATGAAATTCACAAATGGTGAATTTTGAAGACTAAGTATTTCTGGTTTAATGCAAAGGTCAAATATTATCATGCTTCTAAACCAAAGAAAAACATGAATTTTCTGATGAATCACTTTAATACGGTAAATGTTTTGCTGCCAATGAAATAGTTTTCAATCAAAATCATTACAATCGCTAAAAAAACATGTTTATTTAGACTGATTAAAAATTAAAGAGCACTTAAAACATTTTCCACAGATTTTTTATGCCATTCTTTGCAAGACATTTTTTTTTTCAATATTTTCAATTTTATGGGATCGAAATATTAGTATATTTTATTTAATTATGGTCTTAGTATTTAAGTTTTTAAATTTATGAATGAAAAATAATTAGATCAACTTTAAATTCTCTGACAATTGTCTAGGGGAAACATATCCAGCTTCTTCTATACTGGGAATGAAAATGGAGTTCTTTGTATCTCTGCAATTGTTTTAAATATAGTCAACTATATCAGCAAGTAAAGTATATTTAACAGTTTTGAAAAAGAAAACGACATATTAGATTTTGTGATAGTTTAATTGCATCTGTTATTAAATTTCTTTCAGAAGTTGATGAAGTTGCTCGTTGGTGGTCTTCTCTTGTCAACGTGGCTATTTACTGGATGATGGGAGATTATGAAAATGCTGAGAGACATTATTATCTCTTGGATGTCTTTCCAAAAAAACTTATTGATTCCAGGTAAATACATTGACACGAATTCTCTTTCTTTGCAAATTTTTTTTTTTTTTTTTTTTTTTTTTTTTTTTAACCAATTTTATTTTCATCTTGCAAGTGTAAAATTTATTCTTGTTTCAGTGATCCACTACCAAAAGCCACTTTCTTTGCCTACAAAGCCCGTCGTAATTTCCTGTCACATACACCAGGAAGTTCTCTTTCATCTTTATTACGGCAATGTGATCGTGCAGGTCGTCTTCTTCGTGAAAGCCTAAAGTTTTCTCGTACTTACGACAGAACAGAAATACTTAGAGTAAGTAGTTTTGATTCATTTTCAAATTGTTGTGCCTTTCACATTTCAGTTATTTTGAATTTTTCTATCTTTTTTTTTATGTTCAAAATATTCGTTTTAAGTAAAGTTTTAAAGTGGGATTTTTTTTTTTTTTTTTTTTTACACGGTGGTCACCACTTATCAAGGCCCGGAAGCCACTCAGGTTAGGTTGACATTGGTACTAGTTTTAGGATGATATGAAAATGTGCTGTTTAGTAACAAATCTGGGATAAATTCAAGTAAATGAAAAATCCGATTTTGGGGTATTGAATCAGTATCAGAATCAGAAAAATTTGTGCCTATTTTCCAATGTCAAAAAACGGTTCTTTTTATTACTTTTATTTGTTTTCATTTAAAACTTAATTTTTCATGGCTCGTGTTAATGATAAAATAATAAATATTTATTGATTTTTAAACTACCAGTAAAACTAAAATCTATAGATATCCTCACACACACATCAACAAGTATATTTTTAAATTTGCGAAATATATGCTCTCATCTTTTTTCTATACCCCTCCCCCAACCCTCTATATTTAGAAATTTAAAAAGAATCGGCTCAAATTCAAAAAGTAAATAATAAAAAAAGAAATGCTAAAGTTAAAAAAGGAAATCAAAAAGAAAGGAAGAAAATATGTGACTGCAGACTAAGTTAGCATTTATGTATTTGTATTTAGATTTAAAATCTAGTATATATGGAGGAAATTATGAAATAGCTATTTGGCAAAAAAAAAAAAAATTTTAAGTTCCTGATGACACTGGCGGCTGTGGAACTAGATATCAGCATAACAGTGATATTATCTCTGACTTTCTGTGTGAGAAGTTGCTTATCCAGCAAAGAAAATGTGCTATATTTAGTAACAAATCTGGGATAAATTCAAATAATTTTCAATTTATAAGAAATAGCTTACCAAATTATATTGAAGATTACATGTTCTAAAGAACATGAGATGAGAAACTACGGACCACCTTGCACTATTTACCCTATGCCACAAACTTAAAACTACATAAGCTCTATGACAGCTCTTTATATAAATAGCCAATAATACAACCATATTTATTAATATCTGTATAAACAGAAATTTACTATTTGAGTTTAATCAAACTAGGATCATCAGTTGAAACTTTGCTTGACAATTCATGTTTAGTGAAATTGGGTGTGAGAATTCTGCTTATTAATTTTTATTAGCTCTATAGATTTTTGTGTATTGAGCACTTTTTAATAGATATTTTTTATATCTATTATATTTTTATTTCATTTTTTTTTTCAGCTGGCTTTCTAATTTTTTTATAAATAACATTGATCCTAACAATATTGTCATTCTCTAAAAATGCACATGTCACTAAAATTGTAGTAGTCATTTATATTTTCAAAATTAGTTGAAGGTTTAAAAAAAGAAACTGCTTAAATTGGCATAACATAAGTTCTCTAATTTGCCTGCAATGATTTTTTTTTATATATAAATGTAAATTTATATAAAATAATAAACCAAAAGTCATAACATGGCAGCTGAATTTTTATCTGAATGTTTCAATCATGTGATATTTATCATTGATCAAGTACATTGACAAGGAAAGATTATGTTGAAAAGGAAAAGATTTTCTTTACGGTTCTCACATACTTATTGATGTATGTGTACGTTTAATTAGAAATGGATGAATTCTATCTTTACTGTTTTCTTTATGAATGGAAATATGTTTACATATCTTGTTGCAAGTCAGCTGTAATTTTTTCAAATACGCCATGATTTTTTTTGCTCCTTCTCTTTTGGTTCTTTGTCGCATCCGATGCAGTGCCTGATATTGATGAATTTATAACATTCTCTTTTGACTGTGTCTGTTTTGCATTGTTAGTTGCATTGCATTGGCTTTAGATTATGCAATGCATACGCAGTGTAATCAGGGACAGTTACTATCATCTTTCTCAGCAGATTCGCAGATGGACAACATCTCTAGTATTCTGTTTTTCATTCATCATCTTTTGTGTTATATATATAATCAAGTTGGACAGATTTTATAAGTTGTACTTAAATAGCATTTTGACAAATTCAATTTTGATTATGACTTGACAACTTTCATTTGTTGTTGTTTTACCATGTTATTGGCAATATAATGGCACACTTTGCTACAATTTATTTCAAAAGATGCTTATTCTGGCTAGGAATATTGTTACACTGGAGGCATATGATGTTTATGTACTAAAATGTCAGCTGCTTACGAACATAAACACATTTCTGTTTGACTTTATATAGATAGATTTTTTATGAAAGTTTTCTTAAACTATAAACATTTGTAAAAAAATAAATAAATAAATAAAACTACTTTTACATTACAGATAAAAAAATTTTTTATTTTGATTTAGTTTTATAGTACTTTGCATTTATTTTAAGACAAAAATTAGTGAAACAGAATGGTAGGTTCCAAAAACCAACTTCAAAAGCACCAGCTGCTGACAAATTTAATAAGCAGACATTTCTCTTCAACTGTAAAGATCTTTAATCATCAAAAATTTTCATGATTTCTTAAGAGACTTCTACATTATGAATAGTATGAATAAAATTTCCTTTAAAAAAAAATAAAATGATGCTGATTACTATGTTCATTTTCTTATTACTAATTCTTACATTACAGATAAACAACAAAACATGTTGGTAAATGTTTTGGGATATATTGCAGAAAATGATTAAGAGAATAATTGAGCTGCAAATAAGTCAGATAAGCATGGATGAATTACAATTAGAGTTTAAATTTAGACAAAGTACAATTGGTGCTATATTTATCGTGAGACAAGTTTTCTAATATTTCTTATAAATTGCATTGATTTTAACAATATTGTCAGTCTCTAAAAATGCACATGTCACTAAAATTGTAATAGTCATTTATACTTTCAAAATTAGTTGAAGGGTTTTAAAAAATTATTAGAAAACTTTAATAAGAAAAAAAGAAGAACCTGTGTTTTGCATTTGTGGAGCTGGAAAAAGCTTTTGAAAGAGTGCCAAGAGAGTTTATCTGGTGGGCTTTGCATAAACTAGGGATAAACGAGTGGTTGATGAAAGTTGTTCAATAATGTACAAAAATGCTCAATTGTATTAGAATTAACAGCACATTTAATGATAGCTTTAATGTTAAAGCAGGAGTATGGCAGGATTCTGTACTGAGTCTGTTGCTTTTCATTTGTGTCTCTGAAGAATTGTCCAGAGAGTTTCATATGGGTTATCTAAAAAAGATGCTGTATACTAATAGTATTTGTTTTTAATACAATGCAAGACTAAAGTTAGACTTGTATGAATGCTATGAAAAGTAATGGTCTGAGAGTGAATGTTACCAAGTGATGATCAGTGGATGTAGTGTTAGAATACTCCCCAAAAGAGAAAAAATCTCCTGTGCAATTTATCAAAAGGAAGTTTGATGCAATTCAATCTTTTATGGTACTTGTAAGCACAAGAAATGCAGTGGAATTACTGGTTGGCTGAGAGAGGATAACCAATTGTGCATGAAGTTTAAGTCAATGAAGATGGATGAGAACTGAGATGTGGACAAAATATATTTACATGGCAAAGCTGTTGAATTTGTCAAAGTTTTATGTTGGTGATACCATTTGAGTACAGGGTGGAGTAGGTGCTGTTTGTAAGAGTTAGGAGTGGATGAAATAAGTTCAAAGAACTTTTCCCATTACTCACCAGCAAAGTACTACTGTGGTCAACTGAAGGAAGAGTTTATCAGGCATGTGTATGCATTGTGAATAATGGGAGTTGAGGACATGCATTGCATGGAGGGGCGTAATATGACAATGAAACAAATGTGTAATGTGAGTCTTAAAGAAGGGCTTAGTTCTGATGAGCTCAAAATAAATCTGCACAGTATAGGGAAATATGTGCAGAACAACAGACTTTGATGGTATGACCATGTTAAAAGAATGGATGAGAGTTCTTAAATTAGTAGATTTAGAACGATTGAGGTGGCTGTATCAGTTTACAGAGGAAGGCCAAGTAAAACATAGAAAGTAATGAAAATTGACTTGAGAGATAGACCTGATGAATTAAAGTCATCCAATCTGTCACCATGTAAAATGGATGTTAAATTAAACATGATGATGTAGTTCGTGTAAGTTTATAAATTGAATATGATGAGGTAGTTTCTGCTTGTAAGTTTTAATTTTTTTCTTAGTTTGAAAACTGATTAATAATGTAAAATTGAATAATATATACAAATGGGGAAGAGAAGATTATCATTTCAGTTTCAGTGATTATTATTTTTTTTTTTTTTTATTTATTTTTTTTTTTTAAAGAAATTAGACACAAATTAGACACAGACTATGGTTTTAAAGTGAATTTTTTAATAAACACAAAATGAAGAAAACATGCCTGGGGAAGATAGGTTACCAAATTACACATAAATGTGGATTTCTGAAATTCTAATTTTTTTCTTTTCTTTTTTGTTATCATTTAACATAAAAAACAAAAATAAAAATAGTTATGAATTTTTACAGGACCATTTTTTAATTTTTACTTTAAACTTTTTTCTTACATTTTTCTTTTTTCTCCCAATTTTTACTATTTATTGTTGCCTTTTCATGTTAACTGTGCCATACACAAATGCTTAAATATCTACAGTGACTATGCCTTACTGTTTGTATATCTAGCAGAAGCTGACAGTCAATTCTCAAGTTATTGTTAAACTTATAGTTTTGTGGTCATCACAAGATAAATACATATTTTCTTTTTGAAGTAGTTTTTATTTTATTTTTTTACTATTTAATTGGATTTCGATTTATTGATAAACAATTCAACCATTTTAATCTTTGGTTAATAGTTGAAAAAAAAAAGAATTTTTGAAGCTCTGAAATTTGAAAGAAAATTAAGTATCTAAACTGTCAAAAAAGAGTCTTTTCTGGATTATAAAAATCTTAGCAAATCCTCATGTATTAAAAAAAAATGAAAGTTTAACATTAAAACAGCAACAATTTTCTTCTGTTAACATACATTTCAATGGATTACTAGAAATAAGTTTTAAAATATTTATGGGAGGTACAATAAAATGTTTATTTTATATTTTGTATTTTTTATTACAGATTTTTAGTGTCAATATGAGCTACAATCTAAAATTTCTGAGATTTTTACAAAAATGTTTTATTTGCAGAGGATTGTTACCTTTCCCCACTTCCCCAATGTGTTCATTAAGCATCATCTTTGAAGGATTTCTACCATCCCAAAATGGTGATACCTTTCATTCTCTACTTATTTGACTGTTACATTTTAAAGAGGAAGAAATCCAGAAAATAAGCAGTCTGATCAATAGTATAGTTGTGGAGAGAAAGTCATGCTTTCAGTTCGGCATAACCGAGGTCAGACAGTCAATGTTTTGATTTTCCTGTTCTCCAAAATAACTATATATATATATATATATATATATATATATTACTGATTATCCTTTTTGTGACAGTAGTTTTATTGTATTGTGAAAATTTGACACTATAATCATTCAAATAAATACTTGTACAAAATCCGATACACTCTTCGACTATCTGTGCAGGTGACTAGTTCTACTACTGGTGAGTTGTAGTTAAAATCTACAAAATTCAGTGTCACTTATGACTTCAAGCGTTGCATCAATGAGAATTTTGCACTAATTTTTGAATAAATTGACACTGTTATACTCCGAACAGTTTGGCTGGTTATAGTTAAGATTGTCTGCTCTTTTTAACTTCCGGTTTCTGCTGTACATTTGGATGAAGAATTAGACTTTCTCAAGTGGACAAGAAAGCCATTCTTAACTGTGGAAAGGAGGAGGCATTTTCACATTGTTTAAGGAGAAGATAAATAATCAGAAAGGAACTTATCTTGCTTATCACCCACATTCTGTCTGCAGAGCAAAAACAAGAAATAAAAAATAAAAAAAGCAGCCAATCTTGACAATAACCATTTGACAAAAGAAACTGCATTTGATAAGACAAAAGTGCTTATCGTGAAATAATTCAGAAACTTTGCATCTTTTATCAAATTGATGCAACCTGTTACAAATACATGTCAACTACACAAAACACCCCAAACTCTCATTTATAATTGTATGCATGTGAGTGGAACACATATATTGTAGAATATAGACTTAATATAACCCTTTTTAGATATAAAACGATCATAAACAGATTAGCATATCAATAAACTAAGTCAATCAAGCGATCATTTATTAGTTGTTTCTTATATTCTGATGCCATTCTTAAGAATGATAATTGAAAGTACATTTTACGAAACAATTTGCTAAGATGAACCAACTTTTATTAGTGTGTTTAAATGTTGTACTCAAGATTTTTAGAAATGAGTTTGCCAGCCATGTTTAATTTTATGACTCCTTAAACATGAAGAGCTGCTCTTAAACATTGTTTTGTTGTTGCTGATTTTGATACAGCATTTAATGTGACTTTTGGGGACTGATCAAGTTATTGATCAGCTCTCAAATTTCCAAATTGTGTGAAAAATGCTCACAAATATTTGCGTAAACTTGGCTCAAATAGTCCAGCTTACAATCCATTTTCTGCTGTTTGATTTTGGCCATCTCCTGCTTCGTTTGTTTACCATAGTTTTTAAAAATTTATTTTTATAAGTAATTTGCTTTCTGAATGCTTTGGAATCGGCTAAATTATGTTTACGATTGTTATGGCAGGGCATCCAGCTGCCAACGTGTGACCTCTTGCTAAGAACTAGAAGGGAAGTGTGGCAACTACGTCAAAGCCAAGACTCAAACTATACCAAGCCATCACCAACTGAACTCATTGCTTTCCAGCAGGATTTGGCATGTCTTCGTCACATTGCTGCTAATGTGAAATTAGCTTTGAAGAAGGTGAGTGTCAAAGAGAAAATTTGATTATTAAAATATTAGGATCATCATATAGTCAAAATAAAATTCAAATTGACATATTAGAAATTTAGGAAAGCTAAAAACGATATATTTTTTTCTTTTAAAATATCATTTACTTTAAAGAAATGATTAATGAAAAGTATGTTTTTTATACAATTTATTTGTCGTTTTGTAAAAGCCTAAAGAAAATTAGTTGCATGACTAAAATTAAAACCTTAAGAATTTTGTCTTTTCGAAGATTTTAACATTCCAAATTATGTATGTATGTTCAAATTTGTTGAATCCCAACAATGTTTAAGGAGATACACACACAGCCAGTACTATCTATCTCTGCACAATTAGATTTGAGATTCAACCTTCTAGATATAGAGTTTATTAGGGATGGTTTCCATAACCTTTTCAAGATCCCTTTTAAATTATTTTTAACAGTAGCATTTTTACATTTCAGAATTTTTTAAATAAAGATTGATAATCTGTATTATTTCGGTTACTGTTCTCATATTTTGGATGTTATTCTAACAATGTTTTGGCTGATGTTAACCTCCACTCATTATCTTGTAAAACTCAAGGTGAATCTCTATAAAATTTCAAATGAAATCCTTTATTTAATCCACAGGTATAACCTGCTCTTGTTCTGTCAACAGTGACAGGGTAAAATGCTTAATATAATTTCTAATTATTTTTAGTATTGTTCACACAGAATTGAATCTTCAACCTCCAGAAGACAGACTTCAAATTGATTATTACTGTGCACCAAGTTAAAAATGAAAGAAAGAAAAGTAGCTATTCAAACAGAACCAAGTTAAAAAAAAAAAAGAATTTAACAGCTATTATGATGGTGAATTAGTGTTATTTTTTATTCAAATATTTAAGTGCTTTTATTTTCTATTCATCAGGTTTTCTTGTATGAGGCTACAGCTCGTATCATGGCTGGTGCTAATCCAAGTCGTACCCAACAACTTCTTGACCAAAGTATCAGAAGAAGATTTGGCAGAAATAAAGAAGGTATGTAATTTAAAAAAAAAAAATTTAAGTACTTGAAAAAAAAAAGTTTCTTTTTTACCTTTTATAGATAAGGGATGACAGTGTTTTTCTGATTCTTCTTTTAGTACTAGTAATTGGATGAGGAGGAAACTGATTCCAGCCACTGTCATTTCTAGCTAATTATGAAAAGCAATGTTTTCTACACACAATGAACAACTATTATTAACCGCAATAGGTCTAATCAAAATTGTAAAGCATTTATTGGTGCAAAACTTCACAAATTGCTGTTGACAAATGACACAAAATTTGTTATCAATTGTTTCCCCAAGATGCAGTGAACTTCCTATTTACATGCCTTCTCACAAGGATAGTTAGACACAAGATCGGTTTTAATGTGAGACCCCCCCCCCAAAAAAAAAAACAGACCACTCTAGATTGCCTTGGTCTAGAAGGGTTTTTTGATTTTTAACTGAGAACAAAATACATGAAGTGTGGTATCAGAACAGATACTGCATCATGATTCTAGCACAAAAGGCTATGAACTGTAAGGGAGGCAACTCTCTATATTCAATTTAAAATAAGTTATTCTCCTGTGCAGATTATTTTTTCTTTAATTTATTTATCTTTACTTCCAGTCATAATTGAAGTGTTCCATATTACCCGTTGTCTAGGTAGGAGTACATAATTTTTCAGTAAACTGTAGTGAAGTATGTTGCTATAGTATCAATGACATGGTACAACATTTTTTTTTAATAATTAAAGTGGTTAATTATAATCGCGGTTTGATGTCAGCTTAAATGCTATTGAGGCCCAACTTTTAAAATTCCACAAGATAATTGTAAGAAGAGAAAATAAAATATGCCTTATACTTTCTTCAATTGGGATTGTTAGAATACATGAACTAAGTTTGATAAAAATTTTATCTCAGTTTGTTTTTAATTTTGTTTTCTTGATTCTCTGATTATTTCATTTGAAATTTCATAAACATTTTTTTCTTGTATTTGTTGAGAGTAAATAAAATTGAACAAAATTTTTTTTCTAGATGATGACCAGTTTCATCCGAATCTTGAAAAATTCATTAGTAACCATGATGAGGCTTCAGCTTTGATACTTGCCAGCTGCCACTTACCATCAGCACCTTCCACCTCAGAATTGTTGGTTGGTGACAATCTTAGTCGACGACAAATGCTTGAAGAAGCTGCTCGGGTTTACGATTCATTGCAAGACAAGCGTGCCGTGAACATGTGTCAAAACTTGATGAAGAATCTGGAAGCAGATAAATGTAAACCGTCCCTGGTCCCTGGTATGCGACAACTTCTTTGTCAACCCATGCCACAGGCGGTCAAGTGTTAATACTCTTGAACTTCATAATATCCCTTTTTGAGAAGTTGTCACAAAGAAATTTAACAACTAACTCGACAACTCTTAATAAACTGTAGATATCTATGATTTCAGGTTTGTTGTATGAAAAAAAAAAATCACGTTTATTTGTCGTATTGAAGATATCAGTTTTAAAATACAATTTATCTAATGGTTACAGAAATAATCCATCCATGTTGGAGTATTAACCAAGTTTAAGTTTTCTTTTTTTTTTTTATTTGAATATTATTTCATAAAAAATCCTAAAAAATATTTTATTTGCACATGAATACATTCAGAAATAAGAAAAAAAACAAAACATTTTTTTAAAACATTTCACTTGGTTTCATCTTTTTTTTTTTTTTTTGCTTTCATTTTTTATTACTTATTTTAACTCGACAAACTTATAAGCTTTGTGATCAACAGTATCATCTTTATTTATATACAATAGTAATACTTGCCATAATATTGAGCGTCTAGATTCAACACATATTAACCACAACCAACCAAATCTAAAATAAGGGTTACTTAGTATTGTTATGGTGTAGGAAATATATGCTAAGAAATGTTTTCTTTATATTTTGAACATTTCTTTACCTTTTTATTTAGAATTCACTTCTATTAACAATTGATGTAAAGACACAATTGTTAATAGTTGTATAATAACCACTATCATCGAATCATAAATTCACCAAAGACCTAAAAAGTACTCATAACTTGGCTCCAGAGTCGATTCAATTCAAAATCAATTTCATTCACAATTTAATCTAGGAGTACTTATCATGGTATTTTTTTATCTCCAATATCTGTTACTGTGAATATAGAGGGAGAGATTTAATGTCCTACATATATTCACCGATACGCTTATGAAATGTAAAAAAATTTTCAGCCGCAGTAGCACCAATCTAAACTCTCAGCTTCACATGAGTGTCGATTTTTTTTTTTTTTTTTTTTTTCACAGACTTTACTGGTTGAGTCTGAAAATTTCCTGACAATTGATCATCAAGTCTGCTCTTTTCAGAGTTTTTCTTTAAATGAAAGTGGTATGATGCCTAACAAGTCGGTGATGATTTTTTAGACACCTTTAATCTGTTTTTTTTTGTTTTTTGTTTTTTTTCTCAAAGATTTCTACATTTGAAAGGAATCAATATTTAAATATTATAATTTTGGAATCTTGCTCTTATGTTCAATTGAGTCTTTTTCGTTTTGATAATTTTTTTTCTCCCTATTCTTGTAATTGCAAAAGCTGTTATGTGCTACTATTTGCAGGATACAGGGAGGAATATCAATTTCATTACTAAATCTTCAAAAAAAATAAAAATAAAAATGGAAAAATATTTCTGTGCCTTACAAGTCAAGTCATTTTGATTCATTATTTGTCTCAATTATCTACAATTATACTTTGAAAATTAATTTACATCTTTTCTTTCAAATTAAATTCAGTGGCAAAATATCTCATTTTTGTTTTAGATAAAGAGAATTGAATAGTGTAAAATCTTCTCAGAAGCAATTTGCTCTTCTATTACAACGTGGGTGCTTCTTTAGAATAATTTCTGCTTAATCCATGATGTTATCCATGTTGGTTGTTTCTGTATTCGACTACAGCAACAAAAAATGTTCACTAATCTACTTCAAGAACATAATTCTCAAGTTATACTAATTTTAAAAAAATGATCATTAAGTGAAACCATTATAACACTTCATTTCAAAATAAAGTTATTTTATGATCATTTCTTTTATTTCTACAATTAGGTTCACAAGCAAATCGCCGTAGTCTAACACAAAAGCAAACATGGCTGACAGCATGACGATCGTGTTTTGAGTAAAATCTTCACATTTAATTAAAATCTGTTTGTTTTCTAATCAAAACATTTTATTAGCATAACCCCTAAAAAAATTTAAACTATTTAAAAAAAAAAAATAAATAAATATAAAAAAAAATGGAATTTTTATTTAAAATATAGTCCAGCTCTGATCACAGGATATTTTTATACTCTACATCTGTAAAGGTAAATGCTTCGACTATAATTTTTAATCTTCAACTCAATATATAAATACGCCCCCGCCCCCCTTATTATTTCATTTTATTATTTTTTTGTTTTTTGGTTCTATTCAAAATAGAACATAATCCTGTTGGTTCTACAAAGATACTCTTCCTTTATTATTAGGTTGGTGCAAAAATGTCATTTTTTGACATTCGACTTCATGTCAAAAAACATTATTTTTGCACCAGGCTAATATTTCAGACCAACAATTTCTCTGAATTTCTCTGGTCACAATTTCTGAAAAGACAGGATTTTTATCTCTCTAGGTATTGAAATCTTTAGCCTTGGAATAAAATGCACTTGTATTCAATAAAAAAAAAAAACATCTCTGCATTATTTTTGAGTGAAATAGTTCTTATTTTGCTACTGAAGAAAACTTACAACCTTTTCTATTTATTTTTTAAATGAATTTTGTTTACTCAAACCCAATGCTACAAATGTTTTGATTTTGTATGAATTATCTTTCGCCAAGTCCATTGGAGAACAATTATATTTTAGATTTAATTCTAGTTTTACCTTCTTTGGTGCCAACTTGTGAAAAATTTCTTGTATCGGCTGTAATGAGAAAGTCTTAAACTATTTTAATTGAATAAATCATTAACCCTTTTCTAGTGTTTATTTTTAACTTTTTATTGAAACATTAACTGATTAAATTGCCTTGGGTAACTCATAACCTTTTTTTATGTTGTAAATGTTCTCTAAAGGTTGTATATCACACATCACCATTATTACATGTAGATGGTGTTTTTGTATAAATATTTAATATTCATGAATAAAACAAACAAATCTTGTATTTATAAACAAATTGGCTGTTTTCCTTTTAATGTGTATGCATTTTTTCTTCTAACATTTGATGGGCTAAATAAAAAAGGTCCTTATTTAGAATTCAACCTAATTAAAAACAAAAATACAGAAAAAAAAATTTCATGATGTATGCACCGGTCACAAAGTAAAGTTGTTATATTCCAAAAATCACAAAAACAACTTGATCAATTTTTTTTTTTTTTTTTTTTTTTTTTTTTTTTAACTAAGAAAATCAGATTTTATAATAAAATGAGGAATTATATTTAGATCTGCTATGTTTATAAATAAGGGGAAGAAGGCTCCTAATTGCTAAGAATCGTAAAAAAAAAATAAAAATTATTTTCCATATAAAAAGATTACTTGATCAATTTACATGATTTTTGGAATATTACATGTTTGTTTCGTGAGGTATATGTACATCAAAGATTTTCCTGCAATTTATTTTTTTAAATAGGTTTAATTTTAAGTAAGCACCTGAAAAATGCATGCATCCATTCAGCCATATTAATACATTTATCTGTGGTTTTCAGTTACTGACATCACCTGGCAAGCATTTATTTATGGAAATAATATATAGTTAAAGATGGTCTGAATAGCCTATGAATTTCTCCAGTCTAAAACTAATAAACCAACAATGAGAGCATATGTAACTATCAAAGTCCTATTCTAGTCTTTTCCTCTGGTTTACTTTTTAAATCTTTATTCCTTTTTCTATTACTAGCTTCTCTGTATTCACTGCTATGATATAACAAAAACAAAATTGTATTATTGTGACTGTGTTGTTGGATGTAACAATGTTGATGGCTGTGATGATAATGATGGAAAGAAAGAGCATTGTTAGGAAAGATTGTTATGGTATGAATTAATATATGCACACACTTATTTGTGAATATTGATAAAAAAAAAATGTTTTCTTTTATGATAATTTCTGTTGACTTAAATGGCCATTAAAAGAGAACACTAGACGTCCAATATAAAGCTATCTCCAAAAATTGTCAGAAATAGCGTCTTTTGGCGATTTGACAAATTCATCTGAATAGACTATCTCTGTTAAGAAAAAGCAGTTAACAAAATTCTGTGTGGTCAAAATTTATTATTGGGTCACCCGAAATATAGGCTAGATATGATGAGTTGCTTTGGATAAAGAAAAACAAGATGGTGGATACAAAGTCAAATGTCTATTAATTATTGTCCGGGGAATTTGATCACTACAAAAAGATAACCACGTTATTTATTTTTTACTCATATGAAATGGCCGTTAGAAAAACTCCTTGGTTAAGCAAATGGAGCAAAGAAAGGAGGGACCCTCCCACATGCGTGATGGTGAAAGGTAGAGATCCAATGGGGGGGGGGGGGTGAAGGCAATGAACTCTCCTGTTGAGAGTGACAGTCAAATTATAGATTTGATGAAGAGGGAAACTTTTTAAAACTTGAGAATTTCAAAAACTGCCTGAGGTTGGTTTTCTGAGAATTGTGAAATGGAATTCTGGGAATCAGAGGCGTGGCTAAGCCCACTTGATTCTCAATATAATGAAAGGCAAAAATAACCTCGAGGATACACTCTGTCAACTACTTGGAGCTTTCACACCAGTCAGAAGTCCCTGACTTAAGACACACTCTGCCTGATGATTGGGGTGGGGGCACAGTATTCAGAGAAAAGGAACCTTTGATTTAAGCCCCACTCTGCTCCAAGCTACTGAATCTATACTGTGCAGAGACAAGCCCCCAAACTTAGGGTCATTCACCATAACTTGACTAATGGAAGTCACCAGTCCCCAAATATTTGCATCTTGAGTCAGAGACTTACAAATGATCAAAGTTTTGTAACTTTCATTGAATAATTACTTATTTATTTTTTTTATCTTTATAAGAAAAATGACCACTTTTTTTGTTGATTGCCTGTCTAATCGAAGGTATAGTTGATTTCAGGTCGACCCTGACGCCTACACGGTGAAGACACAGATCAAGCCATTGTGAGAAGAGAACTCTGCACAGTCGTAGCGATATACAGCCAGATGAAGTAAACAGTGTTGCCACACACACTTAGGGTCGTACACATTTTGTGTACTCCGAGCATCTGAGCGGTATTTTCCAGTGATCAGTGAGGGTCTGGTCATCCCTGAAGGGTCCACCACTAGACAGTTAAGTGTAGCCACCAGGACTTAGGATTAGTGCACATTTTCTTGACCTGTGTGTATGACGAGAACCCGCCCAGGGTGTTGTTATATTGTTTATATTATTTGGACTGCTGGTCTCATTTTGAGTGTTGTTCACATGTTCCAGCTGATGTAATTTCTAACCTTCTTCAGGTGTATTTTGTTTGGGGAATCTGCACAGAAGAAAGATTCATGAGTTCAACAAGATATACCTGAAAATGGCCAGAGGTTACATTGTCCAAATTTTGTGAGAATAAGACACTCTGTTCCAGCCCACAAAAGGCCCCATGACTAGCCAGACAGAAGGTGAAAACAAACCTATCCTCTTCCATACCGATCAAAACTAGCTCTCCTTTCCTGAAACTACATTTAACCATGAATTAAGAGACAACACTTCTATACAATCGAGCAAAAAGCCTCAAATCTCATCATCCAGGCTTCGTCTTCTTGTGCAGTTAATAACCCCCCCCCTCCCTTTACGAGATTTGAAATGATTACCGGCCATCCAGTCCTGCTGCTGGCCTCAATGAACATAGTAACTGACGTTTTTCATTGTTCCTTTTGCTATTGATTTCTCAATGCTTTGAATTTTTTTTTATCCAACATCTTCATGAATGCCTGTCTTGGTATAAGTTGTTTATATTTATTCCATTGAGTTAGGTCGTCAAAAGATAGAGAAAAGGTTACAAAAATCTGATTTCAATTTGACTGGTGAAATTGTGTGCTCAGTTACAGCAATAAAATGAAATGAGTTTTTTAAAATATTTTAATTATGCATGTTACAGTTAGCAAAGGAAGTATAAGTAACCATATTTGTACTTGTTTGGTGCTAAATAGTTACTAAAGTTCAAATAAAATTGTCTTGTTCCATAGTGAGTCTTCTGAAAGCTAATGTCAATAGTGTCCATAGCAGATAAAAAAAATATTAAATTTTCACATTTTGGTGAATATAACAGAGATATACTTGCAGCTATTATGTCTGAATTACTCTTCCATCATTGTTTGATACATCGAAGGCTAGGGCTGACAATGTTCTATCTATAATGGTAACTGGGGAAAATATATAGAAAGCTGACACTCATTTTAAGTTGTAAGATAATTTAATTGTGTCCACTGTAAATATGGATTCAGGCCCTCGCACTTAATGATGAGATTGTGATCTGAAGTCCTAACAAGCATGATCTGTCAAACAGCCAGACTGTCGATAATAAAGATTTTTACAAAGTTTTTACAGATTTTTAGCTATTGCTAATATGATTACATTTATGGCTGCCTTTCTAAAAGTCAATCTTTCCTTGATTTTTATAAATATAATAGAAATGCATTTATTTATTTTTGTTTATTTCCCTCAATCTTAAAACCACAACTTTTGTGTTAAAACAAACTAATGCATGTTTACTCTTTTTACTAATAAAGTAGACACTAATTTTTTTTTTTTTTTTTCATATAAATATACTGTTTTCATTTTAAGAACAAGCCATAATATTCTGCAAATATATCAGCTTTTGTGTATATAGATCTAATAGTGTCAAAATATGTATAGTAAGTGAGCTGCACAAACATTTGAAGAATTTTGCTAGACTGTTAGCTGGACAAATTCCTTTTAATGGAATGAAACATTTGCAATAAGTGTAAATTTTATACTACAAATTTCTAGAGTATTGAGCAATTATATTTATTACACGAGGATTTAAAAACATGGAATGAGATCTTAAACAAAATGGACGAACCGAAATATAAGCTTTTTCTCTTCAATAACGTTTATTTACACCAAATAAATACATGAAATTCCAATTTCAGTTACTAAATTATTTAATAAAATGAGTTTTGACATTGTTCCTAAATTTTTCTTTTACTAAAACCTTGTTTTTAAAAATAATGGTACTATGTAGAGAGGGTGCCCATGTTATTTTTTGATCATATTAAGTTAAATTCAAGCTTGACAGTATCTTTTGTTAAATTTTTAGGTTAAAGTACAGAATATTTACAAAACGCCCTTCCCTCCCAGCTTTTAAATATTATTTCAGCAAGGTACCTTCTCTGTATAAGTACCAAAATAAAAAAAAAACTAGTACAAATTACATAGTACACATGAAATGACAATGAAAACTGTTGAAAAAAAAACAAGTCTCCATCTTTATAAACTTGAACTCTAGATAGGTACTAATTCTACAAAAAACTATTTGTTTATAAAAACAGCTACTTTATCTTTTCTGACAGTTTTCATTTACACATGCTTTTCACATGTACGTCCACGATATTTTTTTTCCACTAAAAAATGGTTTAAATATATTAAAAAAAAAAAAAAAAATAATAATTCACCATAATAAAAAAACTCATTTAAAGATTTATTTGAAAAATAAATATTTACCTTTAAAGGTAAATAAATATCTTTTTAAAGAAAAGAAAAGCACATATCGTTTGAAATTTTTTAAATTTTAATGAAATAAACTTTTTTTAAAAATATATCTCTTACTTTACTGTGTTTCCCTGGAAAGAAATTCTCTTAATTGCTCGTGTTTGATTAGAAAATAATTCCATATTTTTAAGAAAAGAAAATAGTCCCTTTTTGGGTGATTTTCATAATTTACTTCTGCAATTTGAAACAACAGACCTCAGAAGGTTATGTTTGTTCTAAAGGACCGTCTTTACATAGGTCACAGTTAATTCCCAGTAAAGCCATACCCAAAATTAAAAAAACAAAAACAAACTGGTACCCAATGCCTTCTGTATAAACTTTCACCATTTATCCTAACCTATGCTGAGTGGAGTAATCGAGGAATAGAGGTGGAACACTTTCTTACATCTCTGTAGTAGTCAACAAAAAGGAAGCCTTTGAGTAGTCCTCAACTATGGTAACTCTATTTTATAATGGATCCATTTTTGGTCCCCTGACAAAATGAGGGTGAACCTGTAAGTTCATCCTTGTCCGTCCATCCATTCGCACTTTTCTCAATAACTACGCTTTGGAATCTTTTGAAATTTTGCACAAACATTAAACATGATATGAGTAAAAAAAAGTAACAGAACGGATTTTCTGGGAAAACTGGTTGCTCCCCTAGAGGTGCCTTTCGGGTAAATATGGCTAAAATTGACACTTTTGTGCTTATTAAAAAAATTGATGCCTTGGATTTTTATAAAACTTTCTGAAAAGTTGTAACTAACTGATTTTTATATAATTTTGCTTGTCTATACTTCGCGATAACTCTTTGGTGTGCCCCAGGGGCTCTTTTAGGAGTAATAAAAACACTTCATTTTTGGGATTATTTTATCATATTTGTCCAAAAATTTTCTGCGTATGTTTATTTAGCAGTTTTGCATTGTGCAGAACTCAAATTTACATATGTTAAAGCCTAAAACTGCACCGTTTGTTCATTTTCATCAGGATCTGACGTCCCCTGGGGACTTTTGGGGCTAAATGGGGGGGGGGCAAATACTGGACTTATTTTTTTATGCCTCGTTCACAATGCACTCGCAGGGGACCATGCATGCTTCACTTATTCTTAACTAAGTTTCTTCCAGTTTGATCATCCCAACTTTAGCAGGATTATATATTACATGTGTTTACTCACTAGATTTTATTTCACAACTATTTTAAATGTCGAATCATATAACTCAATCAATTATTCACTCTAGCACATACATTAATAGTCAGGTCTTCTCAGTAACCTAATGCAAATCAATTTGCTCTTACGATAGCGAATATTTTTTCCAATGGGTCCATTTCAATCAGCAATGATAAATAAAATATTTTTAACCGAAATGTTACTGACCAACTAACAAAGGCCTCTCGGATGTGTGTATGCATTTCATTCGTTTTCCAAAATATGCAGCGAAAAAACTACATCAGCAGATACAGCTGGGCCCTCTTTCAAAGTCAAATTGTTAGGTTGGTTTGAACATAGTGATAAAAAGCGACCAGATAGGATTACAATGCCCTCTTTTCAAAGAGGGTCATTGATTTGGGATGCTATCTTTTTTTTTTTTTTTTTTTTTTTTTTTTTCAGGTTTGCAGTTGAACTGGAATCTGTCCCTGAAGACACTTCTTTTTGTTATTAAATGCAATTTTTTTTAAATAAAGATTTTAAAAATTTATTCTCTTGCGGACAGATTTAATCTTACTCTCATGGCAATGGAAACTTCTGGAGCTGTTGACCCATGTTCAGTTGCATTTTGGACGAGTAACAAGATTGTGGCATGTGTCAAATAGTGACTCTTGCAGCATGTATCATTGGCAATTGTGTGGAGTAATATTTTCACACAAGCATTGCAAGCTTGCAGAGGGCCCCTATGATTGAAAAAGAAAAAAGAAAAAAATTTGCTGTGTCTTAAAATAATTTTTATCCATGTCTTTTCTAGTTATTTCTTTAAAAAAAAAAAAAAAAAAAAATTGTTATGAGCACAGATGGAAGAATTTTGACATCTTTTAAAAATATTTCAAGCACTGAATATATATATATATATATATATATATTTTAATAGAACATTCAATTCATATACAAGCAATTCACCATCCTAAAAATCTACCAATAACAGATGATAGCTATAAATGTGTTGTTGCGTCTAAAATTTTACGTGTATATTTTCCTATACTTGTTGAGGACAACCAGAGAAAACATTCTAGCATGGAAATTTTGAAGAGAAGCCACTTAAAATGTATATGTGTTCGTAATTTACAGGTTAAAGTTTGACAAAAGTATATTTCCTCTTGAGCAATGGCTTTGATACAGTAACGTGACATGTTCAGAAATGACTCTGCATCTTTGGT
This sequence comes from Euprymna scolopes, assembly GCF_053919585.1. Classification (NCBI taxonomy): domain Eukaryota; kingdom Metazoa; phylum Mollusca; class Cephalopoda; order Sepiida; family Sepiolidae; genus Euprymna; species Euprymna scolopes. The sequence goes on along the minus strand of NC_136482.1, from coordinate 102,501,161 downwards.
GATGTTCAATTTGGCTTCAATTCCTCGAAGTACATCATTTGTCTTTAATATAAGAAGCATTTGTCTAGGTATACGTTCTAAAACTTCAGAAATTTCCACCATATAATTCATGACTTGGCTCTGAATTTCTTCCACCTGAAAGAACAACAAAAAATAGTCAAATTAGATGAATTCATCTATTTCCAAATGTCAATCAATTTTAAGATAAAAAAAGAAATCAAATAAGTTTCTGTGCTTTCACTTTATTGAAAAGTTCCTAAAAATCTCAATATTTAAAAAAAAAAAAAAAAGTAAGCTTTATTTAATGAAAAAATTAAAAAAAAAATTCTTTACTTAAATTATTTCATTTAGTTTGGAATTTTTTCTTTCACATAGCATATGTCAAATACAGATTTTTTTTTCTTTTCTAATTTTATCAAATTTAAACACATTTTATATCAAAATACTCAGAAAAGTTGTAATGCAGTTAATGATTACTTATATAGTTATCAGCACAAGTAAAGCCTATAAATCAGAAAAATAAAACATTTTAACATGTAAATAAAACAAGTTGCAATAAAAAAAAAAAAAAAAAAAAAAAAAAAAAATATGGAAGGGTTTCTTTACCTCATCTTTGCTGACAGGCTTCTTGCCAATGCCAGAGACAACAGAATTCCATGAGCGAGCAGTTAGGATACATGCAAAGAGACCATAAAGCTCTCCACAATTCATCTTATTTGCATAATGCTTGATACCTTCTAGGTCAGCTTTGATTAAAGACATCCAAAGATGACAGTAATTCAATCGGAATTCATCAGTTAATGTCTAGAAAAGAAATAAAAATGGTAGTCTACAAATATTCTATGAAAAAGCGGTTTTGCAATTAGTGTTGTAAAATGCACCATTAAGACGCTTGAAGCCACATCATCAAAGTTATGACACTGATACAAAGGGTTCCATCACAACATTACTGTTTTGGTGGGATATTTTTATTTCAGTATGAATTGGGGTCTTGTCAAAGTGCACAGTAGCATAGAAATAGAACTTGATTTGTGAAAACTAATTTAAATGTTAATTCTGAATACGAATTAAGCAAGGTGCAATGTTTGAGCTAAGTCATTTGGCCAGCAAAAACAAAAAATTTTTTTTTTTTTTTTTTTTTTGCTCAACTCCCTTCAGAATGCTTCTTTAATTTTTATCAAAACTAACTCAGTTATTTTAGAGAGTCAGAAATTCGGTTCGTTTCTGCTTCCTTCATAATCGTTATCTAGGCTACTTTGAAAAGTTTGCAATTGGACAAAGAGAGAGTTTTAACCAAATAGCAGTGATAAACAAAACAGTGTTGTTGGCAGAAATGAACTTTTATTTATTTTTTAAATGACTTCCTACCAATTGGTTTTGTACTAACACGGTTGATTTTAAAAGAAAAGCTTGACATTCAATTTAAAGATAGGAAAGAAGCTGTAAGGAATTATTTTAAGATTATTATTATAATTTCTCAGCTGGCATAAACAGGTAAGTGTAGTAGTAAATAAAATTGGATCAGCAAACAGGATCTACAGAAATCCGAATGTCGATTAATCTTTAATTGGCTTAAACTTCTGATAAATCGAGCAAAAGATACAAGTCTTCAATGAACACTGATGGACAGTGCATTTACAACAGAAATTAACCAGAATTAAGTGACAGGCTAGTTGTCAAGCTAATTGACTGAATATACAAAATACGCTTGCTTAAATCAAGCTGAAAATATTGATTGCTGAGCAAAACAAATTATTTGCATAACTTCATAACTTTGTTGTCCTGGATGTTTGTCTACAACCATTTGTTTGGGATAACTATTGTCTCCTTTCCACCGCAGACACGGCACATATACTAGTTAGATTTCAACTAATTTGAGCGACCGTTATTATTAAGAATAGTTACCAAATCATTGTATCCAATCCATTTGTAGTTGTTAAATAAATTCAGAACACTCTTTGCAATACAATGTTTATCGATGAGAGTAATAAAAGGAAAAGTGTATAGTGTATCCGATATGAAAAGGAGGAAAAAAGTGTATGATTAGATGAGATAAATTAAAAGGGCTACAAATCTTCAAAAAAATCCACCATCAATGAACACTACCTTCAACAAACACTAGTTACCATAAGGGGGAGGGGAGCTTACAACAGAAATGAGCAATAAGCTAGTCGCCATACTATTTAACTGAATAGGTAAAATATGCTTACTTAAATCAAGCCAAAAATGTTGATTTGTCAAAACGATCTGGTGTGGCTCACTTTGTTGTCCTGGATATCAGTCTACACAGGAGTTTTATAACCTGAAGACTACGCGTTCAATCACTGTACAGGCAGTGTATTTTCATTTTTTTTCTATCAGCTCCACTATATTATGTTTACGAGTGGAGTGATAAATATTAAAGAAAAAAAAAAGAAAATGATGGTAACTAGGAATTTTAATTCAGGATTAAATTTTTGATATGAACAATTTGAAACAAAGAAAACAAGCCACCATTTCTACCTGATATAGATTGGCATAAGATACCATTAGAAACTCTGGAATCAGCCATGCAGAATTCAAACAGTTACATGAGAGATCTATTATTGTTTATATGTATGTACAATATTTTGAATCATGTTGAGTTGTTATTTGGTTGGTGTATTGATATACAGACGATTAGCACACCACTAACATGTACACTAAAAGTCTGCTGATTCCCACCTACAGATGGATACGTGCAAAATACAACAGTTCAAGTCAAGATTGATGTAGACAGACTGCCATTTTCTGTCTCCCCAACTCCCTTTATATTCCAGTGTTTCTTTAAATAAAAGTTGATACCTATTTGGTTGTGGATATGGAAGATGCTAACCTCTTTCCTTGTTCAATATTCTATTTCGGAGGCCAAATTTGACCAATTGTACAAAGTCACAATTTTCATCCTGCTTTCCTTTCAAACTAATCATCACACAACAAAATTTATTGTGTTCAATTGCACACTAATACTGTTAGGAAAGGTATGAACCCACAATTCTCCAACACTCAGCTATGGGTAAAATAGCAACTTGTGTTCACTGAACCATTTAAAATGATTTTTCCGTATTACATAGTTCAAAAGAAGGGTGATGGTGGTTAAGTAGTAAACGATATGAACTGAAAACCTGAGTGTCCCAAGTTCAAATCCAGTCTGTTCCACAGAAACATTTTCGTCAAACCTACACTTGACCTTGTATCCAACTTCCTGTAAAGGAGGTAAATAAAATAAATAAAAAGGATTGATGTGCCATAATAAAACATACAAACGAGATTTACCTGATACAAACCATGATCAAGTAATGTTAGATGTGTTTCGCCTTCCTTTGTTTTATGAACCATCATATTTCCTGGGTGAGGGTCGCAGTGCACGTATCCGTGCTGAAAAATCATCTCACTGAATATTTTGCTCATCTTCTTTGAAACCTGAAGAAGAAAAAAAAAAATCTCTTCAAAGAAAAACAAAACTTAAATAAAACACAAGTGTCTTCTTCTTCTTCTTCGTTATAATACTCTGCTTGTGCCTACATTAGTAAGCCAATTACTGCTTCATTTGGGATCATGGAATTACCCAAAGAATCTTTGAGGTTGTTCAAAAGTTTTATCACCTTGGTGATACCACTGGAACACAGGGAGTAACTAGTATGATTGCAAGAGCTAAGATTGGATGGAATAAGTTCAGGAAACTTCTGCCAATACTAATCAATAGAGCATTACCATTGTTGACCAAGGGAAAAGTCTATTATGTATGTGTATGCAATGTGATATGTATGACGTGAAACTTGGCCAGTGAAGGTTGAGGATATACTTTACATGGAAACAAATAATATGAGAAGGATGTATAATGTAAGCCTTAAAGACCAACTTAGATTTCATGATCGGAAGGAAGATTAAATCTGGGCATTATAGGAAAATGTGTGCAGAACAGGAGTTTGAAATCGATGAGTTCTTATATTAGTAGATGCAGAACAGTGGAGATAGCAAGATCAATGGAAGGCCAAGAAAAACATAGAGGATGAGTGGGTACTTGTACAGTTTAATCAAGACATTAAAAAATGAAAATATCAAAAAAAAAAAAAGGTTATATTGTACGTATCCGTTATGGAATGAAGTCCTCCGGAAAAAAAATTCACTTAATTTCATCAAGTAGTTTCTTTTTTACAGCAAAAACACTATTTGTTATGATACCGAGCAAAAGGTTTGATTTTTAGGAAGAAAAGCTAGTATTAAAGATGGGAAGGGAGTGTCGGTGCTTTAACTGGAGTTATGTCTCCGTGGCGTGTTCAAAAAATTCCAATATGACTGACTTCAATGAGCTCTCATAAAAACATGTTTTTCCGCTGTAAAAAAAAATCTACTCGATCAAATTAAGTGAAATTTTTTTCGGAGATCTTCAGTCCAAAACGGATACGTACAATATAACCTCTTTTTCAATATTTTAATTTTTTAATGTCTTGATTAAACTGTACAAGTACCAAAGAGTGATAAGAGTGATTTTTGGAAAAAGAAGGATAAGACATAACTAGAAATAGGTTAGCTTAGTCAATTTCTAAAAGCTGTCAAGCACATGCCAACATATAAAGCAGATGTCAAATCAGATATGATGATGCAGATGAGGAAGAATCCAAATGTGAATAAAGATGAATTTTATATACATCTAGTGATGTCATTTTTTATTTTTTTTTATTTTTACTCTGAGTCACCCTCAAACATTGCATATTACCTCTTAAAGATAAGGATTCACTATTTGGGACCATGATTATAAGAGACTTTAAAGAGAGTTGAGCAGTGAGATGTCTGTTAAATGTCTGTATGTTCGTACAGTCAGGAAAGCAGGAAACAGGAAAGGAATTTCAAAGATGAACAATTTGATGTAAGAATAGAGTAAAAGGCTTTCTAGCATTTAGGAACTTTTACAGTGAAAGGGTGGAATTTTACTGCTTGTCGGGTTAGTCGAGGGTATATATGCTGAGGGGCCACAAGTGCTATGAGTTCATCAAAATGTGTTAATTTGATTCTGAACAAATAGATATGTCTTAACTTCTATGTAGGACATTTTGCTGGTAACTTTAACCCCAGGGTTTCTAGAAAAAGTAGTACATAATCAGGTTACCCTATTTGTGGCATTCTCAACTGGTCACTGTGCATGCCAGCATTATGTGATGCACAAAATACAGCCTCTCAATAACGAATAACTGTGGATAGTGAACGGAGTTAGCCTGTTATTATGCATGGACATGGATAACAGAGAAGATCTAGAAATGTAAACATGCACTATACAGTTGCATGTTTGTAATGCATGTGAATAACAGATTTGTGTGAGAAATCTTTAGCCACAAGATTTGAGATCACCCAGGATATGATAAATAACTATGGTTTAGGGTTGACCACCCAGAATTCATTCCAATTCAAAGAAATTATGGTACAATAAATATACATATCCTGAAATGGACAAAACAGTGTCCATAAATAATGTTTTTATACACTAGTTATTCAGGTAGATGAAATTACAATCCTTGAATCAGAGTTACCTACCTTAGGTGAATCTTGGATTTAATGTCAGCAAATAGTTTAAATATGCTAAAAATTGAACGAAAACATGACAAAACAGATTAACAATCAGACAGCTAGACATTGTTGCATAATCATGTTGACATGCCAGTTCTTGTTAGATCACCAAAGTTAAGCAATGTTAAGCCTAGTCAGTGCAGATGGGTGACCAGGCACTGCATGTAGGAGAACCTCAATAATTCTCTGCAAGAATTGCAAAAATTTAACATCATCATCTCTCCTGATCAGGATATGCATGCGACTGGGGACCACTTGTGAATTTGATATTTCTAGTAGACTTTCACCTTTGAAGGAAGTTGGTTCAACTATTTTTTTAGAATGAATGCCATTTCATTTTTTTTTTAAATTTATTTTTTCACCTTGTGTTAATTTACATTCTACAATTAAAAAGAAGAAAAAATTGATTGCAAGTTTAATTTCAAAGAAGTGTGTCTGCAAATCAGATCTGCAATTCAAAACACAATTTTTTATGGTGAATTTTAAGTTTGTGCATTTTTTCTATGAAGGTATAACTAGTATTTAACACAACACAATAAAAAGACAAAGAAAAAAATTAATATGGAGAACCCATGTACAAGCTTATGCAACCAACAGAAAAGAGCAAGCTTTGCTTGAGTTAAAAATGTTTAACGAAAGATAACTACCTCATTCACAGATATATTATTCTTCGTCATATATTCCTTATCATCGATAGTCCCTCCTTCGCAGTATTCCATGGTTAGAACACGGCTTGATGAAAAGTTCCAATGAATGCGTGGCACCTGAAAAATAAGATTTAAAAATTCTATATATATATATGAGCGAAATTACAGAGTAAGATAGAGTAATGGGAGACATCTCCCTTCCACAACACCACCTGATGGCATCAACCGGTAGTGGTCAAACCTATTTATCTATCAAGTGGTTGGACTAAATGTTAGTCATCAACCTGAAAAAAGAAATAATAGAATTATATCCTTTGGACTGAAGAAGACAGTTATCATCCTTGAGAAGAGCATGTCGGTCATGACAGTTTGAGAAGTAAACAAAACACCTCTTCGCAACAGATTTTAAGTCATTATGCATCCAGTGGCTTCCACATTAGCATTTAAACTGTAAGTTGTTAACTAAATATGCTAACGTGTATACTTTGTCTGTTGATCATTTTTGAGTGGTTAATAAACCGATAACACATATCATTCAGGCATAATATTAAGCACACAAATGCAAGGGCTACACTTTTTTCCCTTTTATTTATATTCACTCCAAAGAAGGCCGATTGCTAGTGAGAAGTAAGGAGGCTACTGTGAATTAGGAGCCAGATTCTTTGTAAGATTGATCCCTAGGACATATTCTTGGCTGGTATGAAACCAGTCAACAAACCAGCATGTGCAGATGAGATTTTTAAATCTCATCCGAACATGCTTTCAATCTAGTCGATTCATTAAATTAGACAAAATTGGTTACAGTAATTCCTCACTCTCCATAAATAAATCCTGATGCTTTGCACACGTTTTATTTTACAGAGTATGATCCTTTGGTTCTTCTTCATTATTGTAATGAAATTTAAAAAGTGAAATATTGAATTTCAAATGAAACCAATGGTACCTACTGAATTGTCATGTCGCAGTAATGAAAATATCCAAATATTTCGAAAAACAATAAGGTAATAAATTAATTATAAATTAAAATAGTTTTTGAAAGCAATTAGCGAAAATTGAGTTTTGCAAAAAATTCTCTAAGAAAGACAGTGGAAGTGGTCTCAAATCTCTATATTGCCCTCTATGTCTACATGCCCCCACCTTTAAGTAACCCATTGAGACAGAAACCCCTTAAAACTTCAAATGCATATATATGTTATAATATATATATGTATAAGGTACTAATTCAGGAAGTTTTCCATTTCAGTTTCTTCTGACTATATTAGAGAGTGAAATGGGAAGAGAGAGAAGCAGTCAAAAAAAAAAAAAAAAAAAATAACATGGCATTATAAACATAGTGAAAAAGAATATAGTAATAAACCTCATTCAATCCCAAGCAACATTGAGTCTTCCTGCTAGTATATATATATATATATATATATATATATATATATATATATATATATATACTAGCCTGGTTGCCCGGATGTTTGGAGGTGTGTGTTGAGCAAAAAACAAAAAAAGTGGTAGTAGGCAGGCAGGCTCGAATATGTGATGCGAAGGCAGTAAAAAAGTGAAAGAAAATTTGACGTCTTATCGCTACTCCATGACGCGACCGGAAGTTCGGAACCTTAAAATTAGGCAAAGTCAATCCAACTAATACGATGCCTTGTAAAAATGGCTTGCAGAAAATCAACCCCTCCTTGTAGAAAACTGCCCAGTTGAGTGTGAAGGAATTACTGTTTTTGGCCAATTTTTCAATATTTGTCGTCCAAGACGTCGAGCTTACAAAAGGATACTGATCTCGTGAAAATCCGTAGCCTCTGTCGAAAGTTTTAGGCAAACATACATACATACAAACATTTAAACAGACAGGTAACATTTATATTATAGGTAAGTGAAGGTTTGGTTGTTTGTTATAGAAATTTGTTAAAAGTTCAAAAATTCAACCTAGTTTTAATAAGGTTCCAATTTTTCCAGAAATCTCATAACACTTTTCAAATGTCTCTCTGATTCCATCTGGGGTTACTAGTATTCAATTATCGATTCCTATTATTGCAAAAGTAATTGAAAAGAGATCTATATGAAGATCAAAAAAGTTTTCTAAAAAAATTTTACAAAGAATACGTAATAATTTTGTATTAGAATTTTTTTGTTTTAAATATTGGATATCCATAAACAATACATAATATATCAAATTTTTTCATTTCTAAAATATAAAGTAAGATAAAAAAAAATGATAATGTGGGAGCCGAAACATGCACCATCCTAATTCTTGAACAAAGCCGAAGTGCAAGCTAGCTCTTAATAACTAGAATACCCATTCCAGGACAATTTCATATCAATTCATCCTTGAATAAGTGACAAGCTTCACCACCTCTGCCTTTTGCAGAAATTTTTATTCTCACAACTACTACATGCAAAGTTTTTTCTGCAATTGCATGCAATACATTCTATGTATATATTTTATTCCAATAAATAAAATTAGCACTCTTTGTGTGTTGTCATTCACACTTTCTGCTGTGGACTAAATAATAAATGATAACTTGAAGATTCTACTTTTGTTATATATTTAATGAAGATGTAGGGGAGGGTGTTACTCCTTTGGATTTCTCCATTTACTCTTGGTCCTTATCTTATAATGCTTGGTGCTTCACAAGGCATTGGGACTTTAGTATAACTTGACTGGATATTCACAACTCATCAGTGAACATTAACCCTTATACCAAACAGACAAGTTGGATGGATACCTCACTACAAAATAGGCATGCTTAAAAACATTTGTACTCTTACAGAATTCTCCCTATATTAAAAAACAAAACTAAAGAAAAATCTCTATGATGTACGTACTCATAACAGAAAGAAAATATTGTATTTGAAAACTCACATAAATTGATGAAGTAGTTTTATTGGTGCTTGTTAAGCTATAGTCGACAAATCAATTTTTTAAGTATATCATTTTAAGCAAAAACAATATTATGTACTTAATTGTCATGTCGAAAATAGTAATATATCCAAAAATTACCAAAATTCATCCAATAGAACAACTGTTATTGTGTTTTTAGTAAAAAAAAAAAAAAAAAAGTCTATCGCTATAGACAATAAATATTGCAGCTATGACAAGTAATCTAAAATATTCCTTTCGGAGTTATGTCCCCTGTGTTCAGACTCCTACCGTCTACTTTATAACGTCCAAGAAAAATGCGATTTTACCCAGTTTTCCGTAAAAATTACTTTTGACTATAAACAACTTTCTTCTCAATGAATTTTAGTAATTTTTGATTGTATTACTATTTTCGGCATGACAATTAAGTATGTAATATTATTTTTTCTTAAAACAACATATTTAAAAAAAATCAATCTGCCAACTGTATCTTAACACGCATTGTTTTATTTTTAAATAAAAAAATCAAATTTTATGGCCAAACCAACGAGTAACTGTCTCATAGCGCTATTTTAAAAACAGTCTCAAGAAGGAAGGGAGATAATTCAACATAATCTAAACTTGCAAGATCTTTGTTGTGATGCCTACAAATTCCCATTAAGCGCTTATGTGATTTTTGGAATGCACTATCACTGTTCTGTTATGGGTATGTCCATCATACAAATTTTTCTTTATTGTTTTTTAAGATAAAGTCAATTCTGTACAAGTATTAAAACATAAAACTATACTAACTTTCAAAAATCTGAGGTGTTTCAATAATTTTGCGACTTTCTCACTGTTTTTGCCTTCTTGAATGAAATCCAATTCCTGCGGGAGATTCTTTTCTGTTTCTTCTGCCAACCACATGTACTGGAATCCAGGGAAAATAAACTTGACAGCTTTCACCAATAACTAAAAAGGGGAAAAGAACAAACAAAGCAAAAATATTCATATAAATCTAATTTATAAAACTCACTATGTCTGTCTGTCTGTCTCCATATTTTCAAACTCTATTTCTTTCAAAACTAAAAGTCACAGAGCGGCGCTAGGGGCCTCAAATGATTGGATTTTTTATGGACCATTCTTTTATGGGTCTTTAGTCGGTTAAAATAGTTTTTAAGGGGTCAAAAAGGGGTCATAATTGAAAAAAATCGTTATACATTTTGTACATTCATGTTAGTTTATTTTTATTAAGTTCATATGTGTGTCACGTTGGTATAACGTCACCAACTTTGAATGCTACAGTTTTACTTTCAGTTTCTGACGGAACCCAAACACTTTTTTTTTCACTTTTGAAATCATGACTATAATAATATATGCGAAATCTGAGAATATTAAAATATCATATTTTAATTCACAATCAGGTAAAGCCAGGCGATCCCCCTGCTAGTAAGAAAAAAGTGCACAAAAAAACTTTGCAATGAAAAGTACTACTAGGATTAACAACATTAAAATATTATTATAGCTCTGCCACAAAAGAAGCAATACACATTGTAAGCATTTATTCAATGCATGAGAATTAAGCAATGGATATATGATTCTAAAGAAAGAAGAACATACCAAAATATCTTCAAAATAGGAGTCATAAATCTACAGTTAACATTTACTTTCCTCTCATCGCAGCCAAATGTGACACAAGGTCGGAAGATAGAAATTGAAGTCAGCAAACAAGAGCAAGAGAACTCTGACCTACATAAACTACCTGATCAGCCTTGCCAGCATTTCACAGTAAGGGTATCTCAGGCGATTAGCAATAAACTAACCCCTTTTATAAAAGCGGAAGTAAAACCTGGGAAGGTGAACCTCTTAGAACTGCACAGTACTATATCTCAGTTCACTGAAAAATGGTCATCTAACTCAAATAACCCAGACTTTGTCAAACTAATTGTTATTGATGCATCATCGACTTGGTATGGAAAACACAACTATGGGTAAGGTCAGGTTGACATCTAGATTGAGTTAACCCTACAGTTGATCACAAGGAAACAAACGTAAATCATCCATACTTATATGTGCTTTGTAATATTTTTTAAAGCGATCTCTTAAGTATTTAAAATTGGTTTTCATATTTTTTTTAATGATTTTGCAAGAAATGTTAAGGCATTTGCTTTTAAATAAGGTTTTTAGCAAATTATTACTATTTACATTGTTTTATCATCTTTGTGTTTCATACTCAAGTTAGACGTTGCGTGAATGACTTCCAATATTCCCAGCCTAGTTGTCATTTTACTTGTGCCACTCACTAGGAGCAGGTCATCATCAACTGATCTCTTCCATGTTCTACGCTGTCATGTGACCTTTGATCATTGACATCAATGTCGGACACACTTTCCAATGTTTTCGATAAATGATGGTATGCAACATAGCAGTTGAGACACTGTCATGCGATACAATTTATCATTAAAGTTTTTACAGAGAAAACAGCAATTTTATCTGATGCACTGCAGCCAGAGTTGTTTCATTTCGATACTTCAATATCGACCACATATCAAAGCCATGCTAAAGTACAGGCTGGACATGTGTACTGTAAACTTGCATGTAATATTGTTTGAAATGGCCAGTTTTGGTGATATAAACTTCATTTTGATATTAAATTAACATGTGATACAATAATTGTAGCCGAGGAAAGAACACAATGTTGTATTCTGTCACACATAAAATAAAATTGCTAACCAATCCAGCAACTGTAGGCAAGTAGGAAGTGGCTAATTCTTAATCTTTGAAAAGTTTATATTTCACAGAAATGTTAACACAACTCTCGATTATAATGCTTGATTTTGCTAGATAAAAATATGACTCCTTAGAATGAATTGTTCTTTCTAGGTATTTTAAAAGCGATTAACCATCATTTGCTAGATGACACATATTATGGCGTCACAAAATTTGTTTAGCCTGTGATGTCCAGCCTGTAATGTGCAGTCCAGATGTGCATAGCCTGTAATGTGCAGTCTAGATGAGGTTAGCCTGTAATGTGTAGTCTAGATGTGATTAGCCTGTAATGTGCAGTCTAGATGAGGGTAGCCTGTGATGTGCAGTCTAGATGTGCTTAGCCTGTAATTGTAATAAGCAGTTTAAATGAGGTTAGCCTGTAATGTGCAGTCTAGATGAAGTTAGCCTGTGATGTGCAGTTTAGATGAGGTTAGCCTGTAATGTGCAGTCTAGATGTGCTTAGCCGGTAATGTGCAGTCTAGATGAAGTTAGCCTGTGATGTGCAGTTTAAATGAGGTTAGCCTGTAATGTGCAGTCTAGATGAGGTTAGAATGTGATGTGCAATTTAGATGAGGTTAGCCTGTAATGTGCAGTCTAGATGAGGTTAGCCTGTGATGTGCAGTCTAGCTGAGGTTAGCCTGTGATGTGCAGTCTAGATATGGTTAGCCTGTGATGTGCAGTCTAGATGTACTTAGCCTGTAATGTGAAGTCTATATGTGGTTCGCCTGTAATGGGTAGTCTATATAAGGTTAGCCTGTAATGTGTAGTCTAGATGTTCTTAGCCTGTAATGTGCAGTCTAAATGAGGTTAGCCTGTAATGTGCAGTCTAGATGTGCTTAGCCTGTAATTGTAATAAGCAGTTTAAATGAGGTTAGCCTGTAATGTGCAGTCTAGATGTGCTTAGTCTAGATGTGTTTAGTGGGTAATGTGCAGTTTAAATGAGGTTAGCCTGTAATGTGTAGTCTAGATGTGCTTAGCCTGTAATGAGCAGTTTAAATGAGGTTAGCCTGTAATGTGCAGTCTAGATGTGCTTAGCCTGTAATGTGCAGTTTAGATGAGGTTAGCCTGTAATGTGCAGTCTAGCTGAGGTTAGCCTGTGATGTGCAGTCAAGCTGAGGTTAGCCTGTGATGTGCAGTCTGGATATGGTTAGCCTGTCATGTGGAGACTAGATGTACTTAGCCTGTAATGTGCAGTCTAGATGTGGTTCGCCTGTAATGGGTAGCCTATATGAGGTTAGCCTGTAATGTGTAGTCTAAATGAGGTTAGCCTGTAATGTGCAGTCTAGATGTGCTTAGCCTGTAATTGTAATAAGCAGTTTAAATGAGGTTAGCCTGTAATGTGCAGTCTAGATGAGGTTAGAATGTGATGTGCAATTTAGATGAGGTTAGTCTGTAATGTGCAGTCTAGATGTGCTTAGTCTGTAATGAGCAGTTTAAATGAGGTTAGCCTGTAATGTGCAGTCTAGATGAGGTTAGCATGTGATGTGCAGTTTAGATGAGTTTAGCCTGTAATGTGCAGTCTAGATGAGGTTAGCCTGTTATGTGCAGTCTAGATGTGCTTAGCCTGTAATGTGCAGTATAGATGAGGTTAGCCTGTAATGTGCAGTCTAGCGTAGGTTAGCCTGTGATGTGCAGTCTAGATATGGTAAGCCTGTGATGTGCAGTCTAGATATGGTTAGCCTGTGATGTGCAGTCTAGATATGGTTAGCCTGTGATGTGCAGTCTAGATGTGGTTTGCCTGTAATGGGTAGTCTACATGAGGTTAGCCTGTAATGTGCAGTCTAGATGTGGTTCGCCTGTAATGGGTAGCCTATATGAGGTTAGCCTGTAATTTGTAGTCTAAATGAGGTTAGCCTGTAATGTGCAGTCTAGATGTGCTTAGCCTGTAATTGTAATAAGCAGTTTAAATGAGGTTAGCCTGTAATGTGCAGTCTAGATGAGGTTAGCATGTGATGTGCAGTTTAGACGAGGTTAGCCTGTAATGTGCAGTCTAGATGAGGTTAGCCTGTGATGTGCAGTCTAGCTGAGGTTAGCCTGTGATGTGCAGTCTAGATATGGTTAGCCTGTGATGTGCAGTCTAGATGTACTTAGCCTGTAATGTGCAGTCTATATGTGGTTCGCCTGTAATGGGTAGTCTATATAAGGTTAGCCTGTATTGTGTAGTCTAGATGTTCTTAGCCTGTAATGTGCAGTCTAAATGAGGTTAGCCTGTAATGTGCAGTCTAGATGTGCTTAGCCTGTAATTGTAATAAGCAGTTTAAATGAGGTTAGCCTGTAATGTGCAGTCTAGATAAGGTTAGAATGTGATGTGCAATTTAGATGAGGTTAGTCTGTAATGTGCAGTCTAGATGTGCTTAGCCTGTAATGTGCAGTTTAGATGAGGTTAGCCTGTAATGTCCAGTTTAGATGAGGTTAGCCTGTAATGTGCAGTCTAGCTGAGGTTAGCCTTTGATTTGCAGTCTAGATATGGTTAGCCTGTGATGTGCAGTCTAGATGTACCTGTAATGTGCAGTCTAGATGTGGTTCGCCTGTAATGGGTAGGCTAAATGAGGTTAGCCTGTTATGTGCAGTCTAGATGTGCTTAGCCTGTAATTGTAATAAGCAGTTTAAATGGGGTTAGCCTGTAATGTGCAGTCTAGATGTGCTTAGCCTATAATGTGCAGTTTAGATTAGGTTAGCCTGTAATGTCCAGTTTAGATGAGGTTAGCCTGTAATGTGCAGTTTAGATGAGGTTAGCCTGTAATGTGCAGTCTAGATGAGGTTAGCCTGTGATGTGCAGTCTAGCTGAGGTTAGCCTGTGATGTGCAGTCTAGATATGGTTAGCCTGTGATGTGCAGTCTAGATGTACTTAGCCTGTAATGTGCTGTCTAGATGTGGTTCGCCTGTAATGGGTAGTCTATATGAGGTTAGCCTGTAATGTGTAGTCTAGAAGTGCTTAGCCTGTAATGTGTAGTCTAAATGAGGTTAGCCTGTAATGTGCAGTCTAGATGTGCTTTGCCTGTAATTGTAATAAGCAGTTTAAATGAGGTTAGCCTGTAATGTGCAGTCTAGATGAGGTTAGAATGTGATGTGCAATTTAGATGAGGTTAGTCTGTAATGTGCAGTCTAGATGTGCTTAGTCTGTAATGAGCAGTTTAAATGAGGTTAGCCTGTAATGTGCAGTCTAGATGAGGTTAGCATGTGACGTGCAGTTTAGATGAGTTTAGCCTGTAATGTGCAGTCTAGATGAGGTTAGCCTGTTATGTGCAGTCTAGATGTGCTTAGCCTGTAATGTGCAGTATAGATGAGGTTAGCCTGTAATGTGCAGTCTAGCTGAGGTTAGCCTGTGATGTGCAGTCTAGATATGGTAAGCCTGTGATGTGCAGTCTAGATATGGTTAGCCTGTGATGTGCAGTCTAGATATGGTTAGCCTGTGATGTGCAGTCTAGATGTGGTTTGCCTGTAATGGGTAGTCTACATGAGGTTAGCCTGTAATGTGCAGTCTAGATGTGGTTCGCCTGTAATGGGTAGCCTATATGAGGTTAGCCTGTAATGTGTAGTCTAAATGAGGTTAGCCTGTAATGTGCAGTCTAGATGTGCTTAGCCTGTAATTGTAATAAGCAGTTTAAATGAGGTTAGCCTGTAATGTGCAGTCTAGATGAGGTTAGAATGTGATGTGCAATTTAGATGAGGTTAGTCTGTAATGTGCAGTCTAGATGTGCTTAGCCTGTAATGTGCAGTCTAGATGTGCTTAGCCTGTAATGTGCAGTTTAAATGAGGTTAGCCTGTAATGTGCAGTCTAGATGAGGTTAGCATGTGATGTGCAGTTTAGACGAGGTTAGCCTGTAATGTGCAGTCTAGATGAGGTTAGCCTGTGATGTGCAGTCTAGCTGAGGTTAGCCTGTGATGTGCAGTCTAGATATGGTTAGCCTGTGATGTGCAGTCTAGATGTACTTAGCCTGTAATGTGCAGTCTATATGTGGTTCGCCTGTAATGGGTAGTCTATATAAGGTTAGCCTGTAATGTGTAGTCTAGATGTTCTTAGCCTGTAATGTGCAGTCTAAATGAGGTTAGCCTGTAATGTGCAGTCTAGATGTGCTTAGCCTGTAATTGTAATAAGCAGTTTAAATGAGGTTAGCCTGTAATGTGCAGTCTAGATAAGGTTAGAATGTGATGTGCAATTTAGATGAGGTTAGTCTGTAATGTGCAGTCTAGATGTGCTTAGCCTGTAATGTGCAGTTTAGATGAGGTTAGCCTGTAATGTCCAGTTTAGATGAGGTTAGCCTGTAATGTGCAGTCTAGCTGAGGTTAGCCTTTGATTTGCAGTCTAGATATGGTTAGCCTGTGATGTGCAGTCTAGATGAAGTTAGCCTGTGATGTGCAGTTTAAATGAGGTTAGCCTGTAATGTGCAGTCTAGATGAGGTTAGAATGTGATGTGCAATTTAGATGAGGTTAGCCTGTAATGTGCAGTCTAGATGAGGTTAGCCTGTGATGTGCAGTCTAGCTGAGGTTAGCCTGTGATGTGCAGTCTAGATATGGTTAGCCTGTGATGTGCAGTCTAGATGTACTTAGCCTGTAATGTGCAGTCTATATGTGGTTCGCCTGTAATGGGTAGTCTATATAAGGTTAGCCTGTAATGTGTAGTCTAGATGTTCTTAGCCTGTAATGTGCAGTCTAAATGAGGTTAGCCTGTAATGTGCAGTCTAGATGTGCTTAGCCTGTAATTGTAATAAGCAGTTTAAATGAGGTTAGCCTGTAATGTGCAGTCTAGATGTGCTTAGTCTAGATGTGTTTAGTGGGTAATGTGCAGTTTAAATGAGGTTAGCCTGTAATGTGTAGTCTAGATGTGCTTAGCCTGTAATGAGCAGTTTAAATGAGGTTAGCCTGTAATGTGCAGTCTAGATGTGCTTAGCCTGTAATGTGCAGTTTAGATGAGGTTAGCCTGTAATGTGCAGTCTAGCTGAGGTTAGCCTGTGATGTGCAGTCAAGCTGAGGTTAGCCTGTGATGTGCAGTCTGGATATGGTTAGCCTGTCATGTGGAGACTAGATGTACTTAGCCTGTAATGTGCAGTCTAGATGTGGTTCGCCTGTAATGGGTAGCCTATATGAGGTTAGCCTGTAATGTGTAGTCTAAATGAGGTTAGCCTGTAATGTGCAGTCTAGATGTGCTTAGCCTGTAATTGTAATAAGCAGTTTAAATGAGGTTAGCCTGTAATGTGCAGTCTAGATGAGGTTAGAATGTGATGTGCAATTTAGATGAGGTTAGTCTGTAATGTGCAGTCTAGATGTGCTTAGTCTGTAATGAGCAGTTTAAATGAGGTTAGCCTGTAATGTGCAGTCTAGATGAGGTTAGCATGTGATGTGCAGTTTAGATGAGTTTAGCCTGTAATGTGCAGTCTAGATGAGGTTAGCCTGTTATGTGCAGTCTAGATGTGCTTAGCCTGTAATGTGCAGTATAGATGAGGTTAGCCTGTAATGTGCAGTCTAGCGTAGGTTAGCCTGTGATGTGCAGTCTAGATATGGTAAGCCTGTGATGTGCAGTCTAGATATGGTTAGCCTGTGATGTGCAGTCTAGATATGGTTAGCCTGTGATGTGCAGTCTAGATGTGGTTTGCCTGTAATGGGTAGTCTACATGAGGTTAGCCTGTAATGTGCAGTCTAGATGTGGTTCGCCTGTAATGGGTAGCCTATATGAGGTTAGCCTGTAATGTGTAGTCTAAATGAGGTTAGCCTGTAATGTGCAGTCTAGATGTGCTTAGCCTGTAATGTGCAGTCTAGATGTGCTTAGCCTGTAATGTGCAGTTTAAATGAGGTTAGCCTGTAATGTGCAGTCTAGATGAGGTTAGCATGTGATGTGCAGTTTAGACGAGGTTAGCCTGTAATGTGCAGTCTAGATGAGGTTAGCCTGTGATGTGCAGTCTAGCTGAGGTTAGCCTGTGATGTGCAGTCTAGATATGGTTAGCCTGTGATGTGCAGTCTAGATGTACTTAGCCTGTAATGTGCAGTCTATATGTGGTTCGCCTGTAATGGGTAGTCTATATAAGGTTAGCCTGTAATGTGTAGTCTAGATGTTCTTAGCCTGTAATGTGCAGTCTAAATGAGGTTAGCCTGTAATGTGCAGTCTAGATGTGCTTAGCCTGTAATTGTAATAAGCAGTTTAAATGAGGTTAGCCTGTAATGTGCAGTCTAGATAAGGTTAGAATGTGATGTGCAATTTAGATGAGGTTAGTCTGTAATGTGCAGTCTAGATGTGCTTAGCCTGTAATGTGCAGTTTAGATGAGGTTAGCCTGTAATGTCCAGTTTAGATGAGGTTAGCCTGTAATGTGCAGTCTAGCTGAGGTTAGCCTTTGATTTGCAGTCTAGATATGGTTAGCCTGTGATGTGCAGTCTAGATGTACCTGTAATGTGCAGTCTAGATGTGGTTCGCCTGTAATGGGTAGTCTAAATGAGGTTAGCCTGTAATGTGCAGTCTAGATGTGCTTAGCCTGTAATTGTAATAAGCAGTTTAAATGGGGTTAGCCTGTAATGTGCAGTCTAGATGTGCTTAGCCTATAATGTGCAGTTTAGATTAGGTTAGCCTGTAATGTCCAGTTTAGATGAGGTTAGCCTGTAATGTGCAGTTTAGATGAGGTTAGCCTGTAATGTGCAGTCTAGATGAGGTTAGCCTGTGATGTGCAGTCTAGATATGGTTAGCCTGTGATGTGCAGTCTAGATATGGTTAGCCTGTGATGTGCAGTCTAGATGTACTTAGCCTGTAATGTGCAGTCTAGATGTGGTTCGCCTGTAATGGGTAGTCTATATGAGGTTAGCCTGTAATGTGTAGTCTAGAAGTGCTTAGCCTGTAATGTGTAGTCTAAATGAGGTTAGCCTGTAATGTGCAGTCTAGATGTGCTTTGCCTGTAATTGTAATAAGCAGTTTAAATGAGGTTAGCCTGTAATGTGCAGTCTAGATGAGGTTAGAATGTGATGTGCAATTTAGATGAGGTTAGTCTGTAATGTGCAGTCTAGATGTGCTTAGTCTGTAATGAGCAGTTTAAATGAGGTTAGCCTGTAATGTGCAGTCTAGATGAGGTTAGCATGTGACGTGCAGTTTAGATGAGTTTAGCCTGTAATGTGCAGTCTAGATGAGGTTAGCCTGTTATGTGCAGTCTAGATGTGCTTAGCCTGTAATGTGCAGTATAGATGAGGTTAGCCTGTAATGTGCAGTCTAGCTGAGGTTAGCCTGTGATGTGCAGTCTAGATATGGTAAGCCTGTGATGTGCAGTCTAGATATGGTTAGCCTGTGATGTGCAGTCTAGATATGGTTAGCCTGTGATGTGCAGTCTAGATGAGGTTAGCCTGTAATGGGTAGTCTACATGAGGTTAGCCTGTAATGTGCAGTCTAGATGTGGTTCGCCTGTAATGGGTAGCCTATATGAGGTTAGCCTGTAATGTGTAGTCTAAATGAGGTTAGCCTGTAATGTGCAGTCTAGATGTGCTTAGCCTGTAATTGTAATAAGCAGTTTAAATGAGGTTAGCCTGTAATGTGCAGTCTAGATGAGGTTAGAATGTGATGTGCAATTTAGATGAGGTTAGTCTGTAATGTGCAGTCTAGATGTGCTTAGCCTGTAATGTGCAGTCTAGATGTGCTTAGCCTGTAATGTGCAGTTTAAATGAGGTTAGCCTGTAATGTGCAGTCTAGATGAGGTTAGCATGTGATGTGCAGTTTAGACGAGGTTAGCCTGTAATGTGCAGTCTAGATGAGGTTAGCCTGTGATGTGCAGTCTAGCTGAGGTTAGCCTGTGATGTGCAGTCTAGATATGGTTAGCCTGTGATGTGCAGTCTAGATGTACTTAGCCTGTAATGTGCAGTCTATATGTGGTTCGCCTGTAATGGGTAGTCTATATAAGGTTAGCCTGTAATGTGTAGTCTAGATGTTCTTAGCCTGTAATGTGCAGTCTAAATGAGGTTAGCCTGTAATGTGCAGTCTAGATGTGCTTAGCCTGTAATTGTAATAAGCAGTTTAAATGAGGTTAGCCTGTAATGTGCAGTCTAGATAAGGTTAGAATGTGATGTGCAATTTAGATGAGGTTAGTCTGTAATGTGCAGTCTAGATGTGCTTAGCCTGTAATGTCCAGTTTAGATGAGGTTAGCCTGTAATGTCCAGTTTAGATGAGGTTAGCCTGTAATGTGCAGTCTAGCTGAGGTTAGCCTTTGATTTGCAGTCTAGATATGGTTAGCCTGTGATGTGCAGTCTAGATGTACCTGTAATGTGCAGTCTAGATGTGGTTCGCCTGTAATGGGTAGTCTAAATGAGGTTAGCCTGTAATGTGCAATCTAGATGTGCTTAGCCTGTAATTGTAATAAGCAGTTTAAATGGGGTTAGCCTGTAATGTGCAGTCTAGATGTGCTTAGCCTATAATGTGCAGTTTAGATTAGGTTAGCCTGTAATGTCCAGTTTAGATGAGGTTAGCCTGTAATGTGCAGTCTAGATGAGGTTAGCCTGTAATGTGCAGTCTAGATGAGGTTAGCCTGTGATGTGCAGTCTAGATATGGTTAGCCTGTGATGTGCAGTCTAGATATGGTTAGCCTGTGATGTGCAGTCTAGATGTACTTAGCCTGTAATGTGCAGTCTAGATGTGGTTCGCCTGTAATGGGTAGTCTATATGAGGTTAGCCTGTAATGTGTAGTCTAGAAGTGCTTAGCCTGTAATGTGTAGTCTAAATGAGGTTAGCCTGTAATGTGCAGTCTAGATGTGCTTAGCCTGTAATTGTAATAAGCAGTTTAAATGAGGTTAGCCTGTAATGTGCAGTCTAGATGAGGTTAGAATGTGATGTGCAATTTAGATGAGGTTAGTCTGTAATGTGCAGTCTAGATGTGCTTAGTCTGTAATGAGCAGTTTAAATGAGGTTAGCCTGTAATGTGCAGTCTAGATGAGGTTAGCATGTGATGTGCAGTTTGGATGAGTTTAGCCTGTAATGTGTAGTCTAGATGAGGTTAGCCTGTTATGTGCAGTCTAGATGTGCTTAGCCTGTAATGTGCAGTATAGATGAGGTTAGCCTGTAATGTGCAGTCTAGCTGAGGTTAGCCTGTGATGTGCAGTCTAGATATGGTAAGCCTGTGATGTGCAGTCTAGATATGGTTAGCCTGTAATGTGCGGTCTAGATGATGTTAGACTGTAATGGGTAGTCTATATGTGCTTAGCCTGTAATATGCAGTCTAGATTTGCTTTGCCTGTAATGTTCAGTCTAGATGTGGTTAGCATGTGATGTTCTACTTAGATGCAAAACAAAAATATATATACAAAATCTAACACTACTTGAAAAACATTTCATTGTAAAATAAAATGCATGTTGAAAATAAATTTGCATGCAGTACAGGTTGGAAGGATGGAGGTTGTGCATAAATGGGTTAACTGAGAGAATAACATTTGTCTGCGGATGGATGTAGCAGATGGAAACTTTAGATTTTAATGTGTAAGTTGATTAACGATATTTAATTCTTTTTTATTAAGGAATTAAAATATCTGAAGACTTAATAACAACTGAAATATTTGAAATCTTTCTTTTCTTTTCAATTATGCTTAGCAGTAATACACCAAAATATGCACACAATAAGCATATTAAAAAGATGGTGTATCATTTAGATTATTCAAACTACTGTTTTTATCTTGAGTGTTATTCTCACAACATTTCAACCAATGTAACATCTGAACTTCTGCAGGTGCATCTTTGTCAAACTTAAGAATCTGTGCAGAATTTTGAATGGTTAATCTACAGGGGTAGCTTGTTCTTATTTTATCAGCCATGACAAGATAGAAGTCTTAACTAATTCATAATTGTGTTCTTAATATCACTCATACTAAGGATAGAGCTTTTAACCTCCAAAAGACTGTCACTTAGAATTGATAATACTCAGGTTCTTGTAAATAATCTGAATAATAAATCCTAATTTTATAAATTCTGAAACAGGTTAGAAAAATATTGTTCTTTTATTGTCTTAAATCAACGTTTTAATCTCAGTGTTAGTGCAAGAAATGATGCAATTTTATTTTGTTTGATTTTTATTTTTACAAATATAAAAAAATTCTTTTTTTTTCATTTGTTTTTATTTTATATAATTCTTTAGTTAAAAAAAAATTCTATTGCCAAACTTGAAAAATAAATTTCAGAAATATTACTCAGATTAAAACGAGCTCCTTCTGCACTTTTTTTGTTTAAATAAACTAAAAAAACGAGATAGAAAGAAAAAAAATTAACATTTGAAAGGAAACTAACAAAACAAAATGAATATTATCCTTACAGTCATTGTTTTTATATCAACAAATGAATGCGCCTTCACAAGTGGATACTGAATCTTCACTGCAACAGGAGTTCCATCCTTTAATGTTGCTTTATGAACTTGAGCCAAAGAAGCACTACCAAGAGGTTTCGGTTCAATTGAGGAAAAGATTTCCTCAGGCTGAAATAAAAGAGTACAAATTATTCACATAATAAAAATATTGGGTGATTATGCTAACAACTGAAAGGCACAGATTTACAATGACACTGTATCTTAAATCATTAAAACATCAAGCCTTTCCAAAAATGAACAAAAACGTCTTTTCCAATTGATTCAGTCCAAGAATAACATTTTTCCTATTAGAAAATTCCAAAACAATGCTATTTACTTTATACCAACGCGATTGTGTGTGTGTGTGTGTGTGCATATATATGTGTGTGTGTGTGTACATAATTATCTCATAAGTTTAATTCAATCATATTGTCGACATTAGACCTACATAGCCTTTAGCTATTGACAAATCAATATTTGATTCTAAGTAGCCATCTTGATTTTTTTAATAAAAAAAAACAAAAAACGTATTTCACTTTAATCACTTTCACAAATTAATTATTTCAGCCAGGAGGATAAGTAATAGGGATATAATTTTCTATAATAACCTAAAAAACAAAATAAGCTTATGTCATCATTAATAAAACGATTCTTCAAGCTTGCTCGAGCTATTTTTACTATCAGATGAGCTGGACAGTATAACATAACATATAATAGTATGTGCAAAACAGAAGACTTTGTTAGTTTAGTCATATTGGAAGAATGGATGAGAGTTCTTCGGTTAGTAGATTAGTAGATGAATAACAGTTGAGGCAGCAGAGTTAGCTGGCAGGGAAGACCAAGGAAAACATTAAAGTAAGTGATAAGAATGGATTTGAGGAAAATAAAGAATGTGACTAAGAGATAAGTTAATTTGGAAGTCAGTTTCTAAAAGTCGTCCAACACATACCAGAATGTAAAATAGACAAACTGATGATGATGATGATGATGACAACGACATTAAATATTAAACCACTAGCAAAAATATATGCACTTTGCACAGGACTTTGCTATATGCTCATGTACTCACTGCACAGGTACCCGAGTGTACAGCAAAGTCCCAAACTTAACATTTGACTATGACTTTGAAAAATGGAGTGCACTATCTTACACTATAACCTTGACCTTTGATCTTTACCTTGGAAAATGGTGTGCACCATTCCTAGGCGGGCGGGGGGGGGGGCATCATCATACAAGGTTTGCTCATGATCGGTCCAGTGATGTGAGCTGTACACACACACGCTACTACTTTATATATATATATATATATATATATATATATATATATATATATATATATATATATATATAGATAGATAGATAGATAGATAGATAGAGAGAGAGAGAGAGATTTACTTCATTTTTTTGTATCGAATCTAAGGGAGGTAAATATTGTCAAAATTAATTAACTCGCCTTAATTGTAAACAACAAAAAAAAAAGATGGTTACATCAAAAGGATCTCTCTTTCATCTATTAAGATGACGACAAAATATTATGCTTTAATAAGGTAAACATATAATGTGCCTATTTAAAAGAAAGATGTAAAAAGCCAGATGGCTAATAAGATACTTTGCTGTCTTTCTGTCAGAAATCTTTAAAAAAAAAACAACAAAAGACACGCATTTGCTATAATGTGGTCTTTAACATTTACCTTTATGTATCACATAATTAATATATTTTGAAAATATTGTTTGCATCAATCTGCATCAAATAAAACACCCATCAAACAAGAAGCAAATGAAAAAGAATCTAAAGTATTTTGAAGAAACTGATTTTAAAAATCTGAAAAAAAAATATCTGATAGTTTTTATTAAAATTCTTTTATCTTTTTCAATTAAAATATTTTCATTATTTTATATTTTTTCAATTAAAATATTTTCATTATTTTATATTTTTTCAATTAAAATATTTTCATTAAATTTTTTTTAGCTGAAGTTTGGAATAGGATATCTCTAAAATTTTCATTGATTTAGTTTTTAAATAACCTAAATTTACTATTGATTAATCATTCTAAATTATCAAAATAATTATTTTCTTTTAATTATTTACTTTAATTTCCCAAAATGAATTTAATTTACTATATATTCATTGTAAAATAAACACTCATTTTATAGCTGATATAATATTTTCAAAATTGCAAAGAAAGTTATATTATATATTCAAAGAATAGCATGCGAAAAATATACAAATTAAATTTATTTCAAATAATATAGAATCATTCTGGTCCTGAATACAACAAAATTGTCATTTTTCAAAAATGCACACTTCTATGCACTACTTCGAATCTTTAAGATCCTATTCATGATATGCAATTAAAATTTTACTTTACACAGCCAAAAATCAAAAGCAATTCCAAATTATCAAGCAGTTCTGTTCATAGTTTTGAGCAATTTAAAATCTCAAAATTTATGTAATTAAATTTGCAAATTTACAAAAGTTCTTTTCAAAAAAAAAAAAACTTTCCAAGAGCCATTCAAGTTAAAAAAAAGAAAAAGAAAAAATGGCTCTTTTAAATAATTCGTCAGTAATCTGAGGGAGATAACTCCATTTTACTAAGGGACTCATTCATTTTTCATACAAAAACTTCGGGCGCTAAAGTTAACGCAAAACATTTAACAGTACAAAAATATTACTAACAAAAAAGAAACTGGCTCGACAATGAATACCCTGAAAAAGTCACTTCTGATTAATTACAAAAATGCTCTGGAAAAGTTACTTCTGATTAATTGTAAGAAAAAATGATTTTTCCAATAAGAAACCATGAAAGATATTAATAATGAATTAAAGTTCGCTTTTCAAATGGATATGCAAATTAGTTCAATATATCAATAACTGAGTATATGAAAAATTGTTTGAATAATTCGTAAATAGAAAAAGTAAGCTTTTAATATCAATGTCAATGCATTAAAATCTCAACTTTATATGTGTAT
This sequence comes from Euprymna scolopes, assembly GCF_053919585.1. Classification (NCBI taxonomy): domain Eukaryota; kingdom Metazoa; phylum Mollusca; class Cephalopoda; order Sepiida; family Sepiolidae; genus Euprymna; species Euprymna scolopes. Next base: position 102,476,061 of record NC_136482.1, on the reverse strand, counting down.
AGATATACAAAAGTTACCAATAAAATACAAAACTATTGTGGATATGCAATTCAAAAACAAAATATAAATTAGTTTTATCACAGGTCATTTTGTAGGTTTTTCTGTTTTCCTTGTCTATATGGACTTTGTGTCCTTAGTTAAATCTGATTTCAGTATTATTCTGTTTGTTTAAATACAGCACCAAAAAAGCATTTTTATTGTTGGGCAGGATGCACAAAACTTTTGCAATGGCTTACAGTTCTATGCTTATATGAAACTAAAAGAATACCCGTCCCAGGACAGGTAAAATTAATTTCTCAAACAGAACCATTTTGAACCACTTTTATGTCCCCTTACAAAGATTAAAATTAGGATATAATGCCACTAAATCTTATGTCTAGAATCCTTATTCCAATATTAATCAAAATCCATTACATGATTTGGATTCTAGACAATGTCTAAAATTTAAGGCTTAGCTTAAGGGATTTCGAAAAATTGAAACTTCAGGAATCTAAATTGGTGTCTTATGATTAAAACCCCTGAAATTTAGGGAATATTTATTAATTGATGTTGAATAACTATTGTTGAAATTTCATAAAAATAGGTAATATTTGAATTTTCACAAAAAAAAACACCCTGTTTTTGTGCCTTTTGCACAGAACTAAATTAAACTAAATGTAGCAGACATTACCCACCATTACACTTAGCAACTGTGTTGCAAAATTTATAATGATCATTTTATTAGCTCCAGAGTAAATCCTATAAAATACAGAGGTGACCCGATGGGGCCCAGACGATGCCGGGAGGGGGGGACCTTGCTTAATGGATTAAGAAACAGCCTATTGCCTGGGTGGTCCCATTGACACAATTCAGGAGATTTCACACGTTTGAATCTAATGATGAAGATGATGATAATGGTGATGATGGAAAGAAAGAAAGTGTTTTAACAGATAACCAAAATGATCTCACCCCGCCCACCCCCACCAGAATGGATAGTCGAAGGGTATCTAAACCAGTCATAAAAATAATTCCCAAGCAGGGAAAGCTTGGCACTTGTGTTAATTAACAGATGTGAAGTGGTTAGTTTGGGGAAAATTAACCCTGAATGCCGCTTGACGAAGGAGGGGGGATATTATTTCAAGACATCGGAATGTGACAGGTGATAGTGAAGCCATAAAAGTTGCCCTGGTTATTTGTTGCTTTGACCGAAATAATAATTATCAGTGTTAGAAGACCACCACGGAAATCAAGGGGGCCCATTGAGTGGTAATTGACCATGACAACCCAAGAGGAAGAGAACCCATACAACGACTGGTCAATGGAAAATGGGAGAGAAAATGTTTATTGGATATAGGCTGGATCTCATGAAATTGAATTGTTAAGAAATTAACAGGTGTTAGTAAAGTATAAAAAATCGCCATTCCTGGCATGTGGACATTTTATTGCCTTTGCTGACGTAGTAATTTAGTTTTGGGACTGCTGACAAGAGAGAGGGAGGGCGAAGAGGCTCAAAACTGAAAACCCTTTTCTCTTCAATAATTTTAAAGGTTGTTTTTTTTTTTCTTTTTTTTCTTCTGCATCAGAGCATTCAGAGTTCAGTGGGAAATGCTTGAACCTCCCTTCCCACCCTTGGGGAACAGGACATTACTGGACCCCAAAGCAAAAGCACGGCCACTGATTGGTGGACAGCCATTTGAGGACATATTGAGAGAGGCGGGATTGTAACCAACCGATACTGATATAATGTTAATTGAAGACATCTAAAACGACACAATTTGCCACGCGTCTTCAGCAACAACCTCCTCCCTCTGTGAACTTTTCTTCCCCATGTACTGACGATAGAAAATGAAGAACTTTGTTAAAAACCGCCAGCCACAGATCTGTATAAGTGACTAAGGCAGTTGTGTATATGCTATCTGTAAAGTTGAAAACAATAATTATTTTATGTCAAGAAAAGCCAGTTAATCCTTGACTTCTTTTCTTTGTTTAGAAAACGCTGTTTTTGAGTGCAGTCTATTTTTCAACCCGGCCCTGTTGACAGTTTGGAAGCCGGATCAAGATTGGAAACAAGTAAGCGGACCACGGCGATGGGGACAAATTCGACCACTAGATAGGAACACAGGCGATGCCACAGGGATCGGCATCAATTGCACCTCTCATCCAAGCCTGTGCATCTGGGCCGGCCCTGTAGGAGTTACACAGATATCTAAACATATCTAACTTTATACAAATAGAGATATGACAGTCATCAACTAAAATGGTCTAAATTTATTAAGGGACTACACCGGTTATGAAATAAGTGTTTATTTTATATTGAAGTTAAAAAAGCAAATTGAAACCACTAAAAGAATTAAATTTAATTTAATTAAAAAAAATGATTTAAGATGATTAAAAGATAATAATCTGAAATTATTTTTATGTTACATAAAAACAGAAATTTTAACAATTTCACATTTATTCCAAAACTTGATGCCATTTTTTTTTTGGTCTACCTCTTTTCCAAATTCTTCTTTGACAACTTGAAGCATTTCTTTGACTGGTGTCAGTGGCACTTTATCATAGAGAAGTCTCATAGTTTGCACGTACTCATCAGGCAGTAAATAATCCAAAGATCCAATGTGTTGACCCACTTTGATGAATGCACCTCCATTCGCCAGACACATATCCCGCAACCTCTCAGCAGATCGAGTATGAATCTAAAATAAATAAAACTCCAGATTAAATCAGATTAAAAACTTACAGACATAATATAGTTGATCTAAAATCCCTCTTTGGTGCTAGACAATAACCTCCGCTTCCCCAGAAAAAACAAAAATAAAGAAAAATCTGTATGATGTACATCCCTATAAATGAAAGAAAATATTGTACATGAAAAAATTGATCAAGTAGTTTTATTTTTAAATAAGAAAATCAAATTTTTTCACTAAATTATGAGCAATGATCTTCTGACACCATCTTGACAACATTCTTCGGGAACAAGGGAGAATATTTTCAAAGAATTCAAAATTTTGTGATATTTCAGAAACCATTCTTAACATGGGGAGGAGGCATTGAAAAAAATCAAATCCGCTTAAAAATGATTTTCTTTATTAAAAATAAAAGTACTTGATCAATTTTCATCATTTTTGGTGTACGATATTTTCTTTCCATCACAGATCATAAAGACTTTAATTTTATTTTTTATAGGGAAGGAGAGGAGTTTTTGACAAGCATTGAACAAAAATAATGTGGTCGCAATTCAAAGAGAAATTGCTGCTGCTCACATCATGGCTATCTGTGGCATTAATAGGCAAGCTCATACAAAAGAGAGGGAAGGTGGGGACATAACTTAAATATAAACTATCAACAGCTGAAAGGTGATGGTGGCTAAGTGTTTAACAACATGGACTGAGTTGTAAGCCATGTTTAGTTTCAGAACAATTTCCAATAGTTAGTTGTTCTATACAAGTTCTGGAGGTGACTGGTTCTCAGTAGACAGTTCTTGAGTTGGAAGCCACAGTGCAAAAGATTCTTCCCGTGCTGATACAAAGAAAACACATGTGAGATTGCTACAGAAAAGGTTTAATTTTTATGGAGCAATTCTGGTTTCTGATTGGCTGGTAGCAGAACGTGAATTAATTTGATTCATCAGTTCCTAGCAGCATCATTTATAAATAGAATCTCCCGACTGTTAGGGACCATACACCCCTCATTAGCTCAAAAATATTGCAACAGATCAGATTTGTTCTGATGCTACATTTCAATTTTTTGTTCTCGGTTACTGAAGGAGAAATCCTTCACGACTGAGACAATTTTTATTTTTGTTCCTTTTCTCCACATTTAAAAAACAACCCTGGTGTCTAACTCTGCCCTCATGGGAAGGCAAAATAGGAACAACATGGACTGACAATCTGGATGTGTCAAGTTTTAATCTAATTCATTCAACAGATGTTGGCAATTCTCACTTGGTTCCTCCCATAAGTATCTAATGTCTTTCTAGAAAGAATTCTAACTAGAAAAATATCGGAGAAACAGATGCCAACAATAATCATCTGATTCATTTGAAATGAATGAATGATGCTCAATAAAAACAACAGGAAGGTGATGATAGCAAAGTAATTAAAAACAGGCACTGACAACCTAGGTGTGCCAAATTTGAATCCAGTTTGTTTCACAGAGCCACTTCATGTTAGCATCCTTCTCATGGTTCTTCCCACAAGTGCCTGATGTCTTTCTAGAAAGAATTCTAACTAGAAAGATATCAGGGAAACCACTGCCAACAATAATCATGATTCATACGAAATGAATGAATGATGCTCAACAATAATCAGCAGCAGTTAAGTTTATAAAGATTTCATTCTCTAAAGATCCTCTCATAAAATTAATAATTTTAAAGATTTTCTTTACATCTTATTAGCTGACTTTTCCACCTCACTATCACTTTCTTTTTTCAAATGCCCCCTGCCTCCTCCCATCATGACTCTGTACACTTTTTTGTTGTAAATAAAATTTCATAAAACCCACACTGGGATATTTAAGTATGATCAGTCCCATAGAATGAATGTGGTATTTTGGTGAAAGTATCTCACACAGAGTAAGTTCCAAAAATTATTTGACAAACTGATATGATCATCAAATTCCTTCCTATTCCAACAAAATGATTTGGACTTTATTATGCCTAAGCATCTCTTCTCTATCTATCTACTATTATAGCAAAGAAACTTTGTTTGTGTGTGTCTTCCAGTTCATTGCCTATGGACTCGAAAACAGCTAGGCTGATTTTTATGACATTTCACTTGAAGGTACTTTATGTGCCTGGTAGTGTTCTTAGATAGGTTATGTATCAGAATGTCTTCATACGTATCGACAATCGAAATAATCCGATAAAAAAAGGAAACAAACAATTTTGATCAAAGTTAACACCTTAGACAGCATAATTTTTATCACACCACAAGCTGAAAGACATATAAAATCAACAGTAGGTTCTTTGATATGACAGAGGCATGTTCGAAATGAATGTTTCTATTTAAAGCAGAATTGTACCATGATACCTGACTTTTTCAATTTTAAACTTTGATTCAAGCCATTATCACTACACAAGTAGTAAGGTCAGGCATATAAAAATCAATAGTAGGTTCTTTGATATGACGAGGAGGGGGAGGGTCCAAAATCAATGTTTCTGTTTAGAGCACAAGTGAAGCATGATACTTGATTTTTGCATTTTAAACTTTAATTCAAGTCATTATATATATAAAATAATTTTATAACATCAACAGCAGGTTCTCTACAGTGCAATGTAGACTACAATGTATTGTGGACTAAGTCACTGCGAGGAGGCATATGAAGTTTCCTCCCGGTGCACCGCGATGAATCCTAAACTAGCGCAGGCAATCAACCAATTTGATTGAAAAATGGGTGATTTCACCGATTGCAATGACAATAAAAAAAAAGGGAGTGTGAAACATTTGTTGATCACCATTCAATCCAGGGCAATATCAGATCTCCCTGCTAGTAATGGAATATTTGTGAATGTTTTTTTGTAAATTTTTTATGTTAAATAAATTCGCTTTGCAAGGAAACCACCTTTTTTCGATACTTACTCTAAAACATTTGGGGGTTTGATTTTAAATACACAATTCTTGGTACATCTTTACAATCATACTATCATGAAAAACAGGTTTTATTATTTTTTAAATTGATTAAAGAGGCAAACGGTTGAATAGCGAATTCTCAAGAAACTCTTAAAGTTAACCATAGACACATGTTTCACTGTCACTACAGCTCATCAGTGTGTATTTCAATAAGTATTGTTTTTTGTTTGTTCATTTAATTTAAATTTTACTCATTATGAAAGATACATCAGTCCAAATCTTTATTAGAATATAAATATCAATGATCAGGACCAAAGAAAATAATGTAAATAATAAAAATTTGTCGGTGTTACTCCATAACTGACCTCCCCCCCCCAAAAAAAAAACAAAAAATTTATGATGTACGTACCCATGACCGAAAGTGGATATCATACACGAAAAATCATGTAAAGTGATCAAGTAGTTTGATTTTTATTAAAAAATCATTTTACAGTGAATTTTTTTCCAATGTCTCCCTTCCACATCTTAAAAATTGCTTTCTAAAATCTTATAAAAATTTAAATTATTTGGAATTATCTTCCTTATTCTGCAAAAATGGCATCAAGAGATCAAGTGTCATTTAGCCATAAAATTTGATTTGGTTTTCTTTTTCTTTTTTTTTTTTAAATAAAATTACTTGATCAATTTACATAATTTTTGGTGTACAATACTTTCTTTCTGTCGCGGGTCGTACTTACAAACTGTTTTCTTTATTTTTGGTATTTTTGTTTTTTTCGTGTGTGTGGGGGGGGGTATGGACTTACACCAAGAACTCTGACTGACAAAATAAAAAAAGAACAATTACCTTTGATTTTATTTTTTGATAATCTGCACTTTTTGGATCGACATTCCATAATGATATTTTGTAGTCAGCAACAACATGTAATGCCTAAAAGTACAAATCCCAATAAATCATAAATAGTTATAAGTGTAAAAATGAATGCATATATATATTTTTAATGCTAATGTTTGCATGTGTAATATCACAAAAAAAAAAAACAAAAGAAAGATTATTAATTTAGTCAACAGGGCTGGTTATAAACAAAAAAAAAACACAAAGTGAAAAATGCGAAACATACAGGATTTAAAACTATGCCTCAGACCACTTGAATAATGACCAGAATAGTCAGCAAAGGACAAAACTGTACAAATAACTCATCCTCCAGGTTTTTACTAGCGATGTAATCATATTTTCTTGATTTATGAAGCTAGGAAAACATGGTTAAGTTGTTATGTGTTTAATATTAGAATTAATCTCTGACAGTATATTATGACTTGGACAAAAGGCAAGATGAAAGACCTCAGCTCAATTTTATTACACGTGTTTACTGACTGAACATTATTTTGTAGTCCTGTTTTCAGAACTGTTTCAGGACCATGTGATATTATTAAAATTGATTTAAATTTTAAAGAAATTTGTCCTTATAACCAAATCATGGCAATCTATTTTCTTCATATCCAGCAAGGTTATCTTCACTTGGATATATACTGCCCCAAGAAAATATTCCCAGCAGCTGACACTTATTCTTATTACTATTGCTATTTAATTCCTTTCTTCACTATCTTAACTTCTAGACACCTACATCCAAATGTGTAGATCATACAAATAAATATATGTAATTTATTTATATTATTATGATTATTGGGATTACTATTCTCATCTTGAATGTTATTCTTACTTTTCGGTCAGTGTAACCTTTTTTCTTCTTCAGATAAATCTTGTTGAACTCGGGAATCGGCACAGAAATATGAATAGAACCTTTTATTTAATCCACATGGGTAGCATGCTCTCATTCTGTCAACAATGACCAATTAAAAGTCTTAAATAATTGTATTCTTAATATTGCCAACACTGAGGATTGAACCTTCCACCTCTAGAAGAATGTCATTTACAATTTAATCTTGTCTAGTACTTTATTCATTATGCAACAGATCCCAACAAGATACACTTGAAGGTTGGGGGTTACATCGGCCAAAACGTTGTGAGAATAATACCGATGATGAGAATAGTAGTCGAAATAATCCAAATAATTAATCAATATCTCAAAACTTGAGAAATATAACTTGATGTTTATATAAGGACATTGTTTTCCTTTCTTTGGCAATCTTTTTGTTGCAGATTATTATCGGAGATAGTCTTACACTTGATGCTAATATTAAGATAAATATTTGTATTGATTAAAATAAAACATATGTTGCATTAAATTTGTATATTGCTAATAAAAACTGGGAAATACTTTTTGTTTCAAGTGATGTTTTTCAAGATTTATAATAAAAGTGCTGTGTAATTTATATATATTTTTTTTTTACTCTTTTTTTTTTTTCTTCACCCCAACCAAGGCACAGAGTCACTTAGTAATGAGGAGCTACTATTTAGGACCAGATTTGTAGGAATACCATTTAGGGAATTGGGTAGCGAGATGTCTGTTTGCATTACTTAAATTTCTGCATGTTAGAAGCAGGAGACCAAGAGGGAATTTGGAAGTGCAGCAGTCTGAGGAAAAAAACTATTTAAGTAGAATGCTTTACGACATCTAAGGATCCCTACAGTGTAGGGGTGGGATTCTGCTGCTTGTCGGGTTTGTCAAAAGTATTGTTGTCGAGGGAGTACTAGTGCTTTGAGTTTGTCAGAGCACTTGCCATTGAAATACTTGTAAAACAGGCACAAAGATGCCATGCAATGGTACAGAGATTGGAGTTTAGTTGATAGTGCAGAACCTATTAGGTTGGCGACTCTTTTTTGAACTCTGTCTTGGAGCAAGAGACTAGTCAGCCCAGATGTGGCAACAATACTCCATGCATGGGTGAACAGTGAACTTGTAGAGATGCAGGATACTTTCAGGTGTGAGTAGCCTTTTAGCATGGTAGGGAGAGCCCACCTTCTTCGCAGCAGCCTTGGCAATTACTTCAATGTATTTGTTCTAATTCATGTTGTCTGTGAATGTTAGCCCTAGAAACTTGAGGGAAGTACTTTTAGGCAGTTTATCCTTAACCATGGCAATCAGTAATTGAGAAGGTTTCTTGTAATTATTAAAGCAAAGAAGCTTAGTCTTGGCAACATTGAATATTACCAACCAGTTACGGCTCCATTCCACTAGAAACTGGAGGTCGCCCTCTAGAGTTTTATCCATTTCCTTAGATATGAGTTCATTAGTTTTACCCTCGTATCTGTTATAGAACGTGGTGTCATCAGCAAATATCCCCATTTCAGAAAAATATTTATCAAAGAGGTCGTTTATGAATATCAGGAATAATAAAGGTCCAAGGATTGACTCCTATGGAACACCCGCATTTATATCATGTTGTTTTGATGTACGGCCATCAAGGAAACCTGGATTTTTCTCTTATTTAAGAAGGATTTGATTATGTTAAGTATAGGTCCATATGATATTATTTTCATGAGAAGACCATTGTGTTAAACCCTGTCAAATACCTTAGATATGGCTAGGGGTGAAGTAAATTTTGAAAGCAAAAGTCAAGTACTCCTAAATCAAAAAAAGAACACATTAATTTATTCATGCGCCCCCATCATATTAAAGAACCGGTTGATTCTTATTTCAGTCACCCAAATTATTTAGAGTGAAACAGTTTAATTTTACTCAGTTGATGTTTTAGTAAAATAAATAAATAAATAAATAAATAACATTAGATAAGTTATAGCGGTTTAACCTATACGTCAAACGAAATGAAAACTCAATCAGAAAAATATAGTCGCCATCTTTACAAACAAGTTGAGAACGAAGCTTAGGACAAATAACGCGAGCGAGTCCATAATTTTGTAATTAGAGAACATAGATCAATTTTTAGGGGTAAATACAAAAGCAAAGGAAAACACTCTTTGAGTATTTGGGGGTAGAGAGTGAAAATATTAAAAAAAAAAAAAAAAAAAAAAAAAAAAAAGAAAAAGAAATGATGAAATAAGAATTTTATGAACTTGAGTTATCGTCCTTAGGCTGGTTGGTAAAGAAGTCGACTATATTTTCTGTGCTAGTTTTCATTTAGGCGTTTCCGTTTCACGCATACAGTGAATATCGCTACAACTCATTATTTTTTATGTTATTTATTCATTTTTATTTTTTACTAAAACATAACAAATTTGAGTGACTAAAATAAAGCTGAAACAGACAACAGAATCAAGATTCGGGCATTAAATAAATATTAAGGCATTTTTGCAATATATATATATATATATATATATATATATATATATATATATATATATATATACTAACCGCTAATCCTGCGCGTCCAAATCGGAAGATTCCAAGAGTCGACAGTTCCCAATCATTTTTCTGGAGAAAATAGGCTGAACCCGCGGCAACCCCAAAGAAACTGGAGATCTTCAGCCCACGTTTTAGCAAAGTGAAGGTCATCAGGAGAGAAGGACTAAAATGAAAAAAATAAAAAAAATGTCGGATTAAATACAATACAACGATAAACAGGATAATTACAATACGTGACAACGCAACGTTACATAACTGTCATTTCGATGGAAGAGCAATTCATTGTAAACTCATGTCATGTAAACAATATATGTATTAATAATGTATTACGTGAGTTTACAAGAAAAAACAACCGTTTGAATATGTTTTACAAATGTTACTGTTTTGAAAAATAAAATGAAAATGTTTTGCTTATGTTTTACCTTTATGCGTCCATAAAATATCGACTGGCATCTGCGATTTTTCTTTCGACAACTTTTTTGTGTGTACACTATTGAAAATGAGGTGAGGATGGATATATTCAAGGGGCATAACTCTGCGTTTCCTAAGAAAATGTTCTTTTAATGATTCGTGGATATATTTGTAAATATATATCCTCCCTGTCACACTAAAGTCTGTCTGATGAAGTTAGAACGCAAATCTATTTCCACAATAAGACGTTTTCTTTTTTTTTCTTTTTTCTTTCTGCTTTCTATACCGATTCCTACGTTTTTTTCTTTTCTTTTTCTTTTTCCAGTAGTTTTGGGTGTTCCCTTTTTTTTTCTTTTAATATTTCATTAAATAAGAACAATTAACTGTTAATGTCTTCGATGTTTTTAACATCTGGCGTGTTTTTTATGCCCCCCCCCAACTCTCATCCAGTATCGAGTTTTTAATATCTCGTTCCCCACCATCTCCCAAAGGAAGAAAATTAAAAATTATTCAAAAAAAAAAAAAAAAAAAAAAGCAAAGTCAAGGTTGATGTTCTTTATTTTTGGATTGTAGCAGTTGCATGATAGATCTATTTTGTTTATATGCATGCACAATATCTTGTGCTATAAGTTGTAGTTCGATCAGCATATTTGTCGTGGTGTGGTGTGCTACCTAACCACTCCCATATTTGTAAACAAAAACATGCCATCGGCTGAAACTCGACACTCCCGGAAATATGCCATAATGTGCTAAAAATAGCAAGAACCTTTTCTTCAACAATAAAGAAAAAAACACGAAACTCAATTTTTCGCAAGGAAACAAAATAAGAGACTATTTATTTTTGGATGAAAAATAAAAAATATATATTTAGGCAATAAACGCCACATACTTTTTTGCCTGTTAGAACCCGGCCAAAAATTAAGTATAGTCATTCATTTGTTTATCAAGCTTGTCGACTGTAGCATGAACAGCTCTCCATGGAACAAGTGGCTTTCATAGCAAAGCCTCCGGCTCACTTATGCAGCTCCTAGTGACTCCAGCTTTCTCTTGCGATGTCCAGCTATCCATTTCAGTGTTTATTGACATCCTATTACCAGTTCCAATATCCACTCACGTTCTGATACCAGTTTTAGTGCCCATTGACATTCAAGTACCTGTTCTAGTGCCCACAGATGTCCAGTTACCCATTTTCAGTCTCAGTTACCTGTTCCAGTACCCACTGACATTCAGTTATCTGTTCCAGTATGCACTGACGTCCAGCTGCCTGTTTCGGTGCCCACTGAAGTCTAGCTATCCATACTAGTGCCCACTGATGTCTGGCTCCCAGTTTTCAGCATTAGATCCCATCTATATGACAAATCAATCTGAGGCGCATCATCATATCTCAGGGACGAGCAATTCAAGAATCTCAACCTCACAAGACGCCTGTACTTGCTCAGACTGATCCTGAATCCATTGCTGTAGATTTTACCTTTTTTACCTTGGTAAAAATAAAAACATGATACACATTGTCTTTAACTGATCATCTGTGTTTATCATCCTTCTTTGCTATTGCTGTTATCTTTTTGCTTTATGTCTACATTATCAATTTTACAGTCGATTGGCACCTTCACACCTTTTGGTGCTCCGCCACATATTGATGCACAGGCGACTAGCACACCACTCACGTGCACACTGAAAGCTTATTGCTTTTCGCTCAACTATTTTCCTGGGAAAATACAAAGAGTTTGAGTCAAAACCAAATGATGTTCTTTCCTTCTCACACCAACCCCAAACCAACTGGAATTATATTACCTTTATGTTCCTGCATCCATATATTCCAGTTTAAAGTCTTATCCAGATTATTGAAAGAGAAACTATGTGATACATTCCTTGTGAAAATCCCAACTCCATCGTCCATAAGAAAAGGGTTTCTACCACATAAATTCTGGACAAAACTCTGTGGTGTGGTCCCTGGCTTTGGTAGAAGCTATTTTGAAGCAGGGGCATCTAAGTGTAGAGCCAAGAACAACACAGACATTTAATATGAATGAGAGTAAAAAAACATGCTTAGATGCAAAAAAAATTCTTTTCTCTTTTTTTTTTTGTTTAAGTTGAAATGCTAATTAATTTCATATTTAAAATCCCTCGTCAGAGAAAGAGTTAAATAAAAACCAAGGTGTGCCAAGTTCAGATCCAGTTCATTCCATAGAAACACTTTCATCAAACCCACACTTGACCTTGTGTCTAACCTTCAGGAGAGGAGATAAATAAAATAAGTTATCAAAAGGAATTAATTTATTAAGATGTGTATACAGACATACGTGTGTAACAAAAGTCACAGTTTGACAGATGGAAAGTGTATCACCAGCAACACTTTACAGTTTGTTAGTTTGGTTTATAAGATCAGTGCTGATTGGTGCTAGCAATTAACTTCCTTTAGGACTTGCTTAATCAGATCTCCAAGGTAAGCTGAGCATGTGACAGAATTTATAAAAAGGTTAAATACACAGCAACTCTCTCTCTCTTTCTCTCTTCCTTTCTGTCTTTCGATACTGACAACATACTTCACAGGGCATGAACTAATACCCAAACTTCTCATTTGTAGCATAGCAGAATTCTCCTAGGCCTTTGGTCCTAGGTTCGACTTTGGCTACTGCTAGACCCTAACTTTAACATACCTACTTGAACTCTTTCCTTCCAGCAGAACTGTCAAACCTTTGGCCCTTGTCCATACACATGGACTCATGCTACTATTATCTCTCCCTTTTTCCACTCTTACTAACGAAGATAATCAATAAATTTTTTCTTAAATGTTAGAATGACACTTTGTCTTTCTATTCTACAAAAGGTTTACAGATCTGCTCTAAAAATATGTTCTGATTGCAACAAAAAATATGTAGAAAAATAAAATCTTGCACAATCCAATTACTACATTACAAAAATGCCAATCGAGTGCCAAATGAGGGAATGGTGACTGAAAAATGAGAGGAAGTCCATTTCTAATATTTAAAACAACTTTATTGAGTCGTCTTTGTTAACACATAAATAAAATGAGGAATGAAAGGGAAGAGTGTTCATAAAAGAATATGTCCATGACTATGGACGAAGACAAAAGGTTAGAAAAGCAATATGGTCTTAAATAAATGTCCCATTAGTAGGGAAAAGAACAATGTTCATATGTGAAGGAACGATGAATGTCCTGTTTGCAAGGATAGGAAAGATATTCATATATGAAGAATATTTGTGTACAGTACACGGATGTTGCAGGCAGGGGAAGTGTAAGTAGTTATATGTGTGTGTGTGTGTGTGTGTGTGTGTGTGTGTGTGTAGTTACATATGTGCGTGTAAGTAGTTATATATGTGTGTGTGTCATATTAAGTCCATGTGTGTGCAGCAGTCACCATATTGAATTCTAGTGTCTTCTTGTCAAAGTCGAACCTAGCTATCACTGTTGCTGTTGTTGCTTGTACTCATGCTATAGGCAACAATGATGCCATCACAAAACTAAATTTGAAGTTACTTGGAAGCGACTGTGAAGAAAGACGATCATGGGTAGACATCTTGCACAATGATCTTCATAAAAAGGCCTTCATTCAGACCAAATGTAGACAAAAACACATTATGCGAACTCTACCATACCTCTTGACGAGCACAAAGAAAAAGAAGAGTTTATTTTTTTAAGTTGTTTTTTTTGTTTTACTTTTCTTTTATTTACGCGTCATTATAATTTCCACTAAGCCCAAGTTTTTTCATAAATTTCATCTGAAAGCATCCAATACTGTTCAATCAATTCTTTATACCATAATAAAAAAAAACAATTTATATGATTTTAAAATCTATTTATACATGGTGTCCAAAAAGTCACTGAAGAGTTTTGAACTCAAATAGATTCTTTAAACATTGGAAAAAATTACAAACAGTCTTTATTTATGAAAAATAATGTCTTTTAAATTTTGCCCATTTTCAGCTTCACATATTTATACTCTTTCCAAAACATTATTCATGACAGATTGCAGAATTTTTAGATTGCAATTTAACTCCCTTGTTTCGTTTCTGATGTTTTCCTATAATTCTTGCAGTGTTTGAGGTTTGTTAACATAGACTCTTTCTTTAAGATATCCACACAAGAAAAAGTTGGAGCTAGTCAAGTCTGGGGAACGTGGTGGTCATTTGACATTGCCATGGCGAGAGATAATGCATTGCCAAAGCATTCCTGGGAAGCTCCATGGTTTCTCTTGCCATATGTGCCAATGTGCCATTGCCCCATCTTGTTTGAACCATAATCCAGGCCTATTTTGAATTTTTGGCTGCAGGAAATCTGTAATCATAGCCTGGTATCTCCCTCCAGTAACAATGACAACATTTTCGTCTTGATCTTCAAAAAAAAAAAAGGTCCAATAATCTTCTCCTCTGTTACTGCACACCATACAGTGTACATTATGGGATGCAACTGATTTTGATGAATTTCCTTTGGATTTTCAGAGCCCTAAAATCTGTAATTTTGTTTGTTAACGAATTCATTCAAATAAAGATGGGCCTCATCTGACATAGTCAACTTTTGCAGAAAATTATGGTCATTTCGGACAATTTCTTGCATTTGAACTGCATATTGAACCCTTGTTTGAAAATCTTCAGGGTTCAGGTGCTAAACAAGCTGCACTTTATAGGGAAAGAGTTTTAAACTGCGCAGAATAGTGTGTAGTGAGTTTTACCATTCCCAAGTTCAGTGGAACATTGTTGAATCGATGTTTCAGGATGCTGCTCCACGTTCTTTGTCATGCTTTCCCTATTTTCATTTGTGATGACGTTTTCAGGTCTGCCAGCTTGTAGAAGATCAAGTACAGCTTCTTAGTCTTCAAATCGGCACACAATGTTTTGAATTGTGTTGCAACTTGGGCTAGTTCTACTGTTCTCTCACTGCCCCACCTCCTCCCTCGACTTGAACCCGCTGAACTACTTAATTTGATCATATGTCGAGAACATCACCAATATGACCTCCCACAAAACCGAAGCCAGCCTGATCGCCACCATCTGTCGAGCATTTGCTGACCTCCTGCTGGTGCTTGTGGAAAAGGCATGCTTCCACTTCTGGACCTGTATTGAGACGGTGATTGAGGCTGAAGGTGGCTACATTAAATAGATGTTAGCTCTACTACATAATCAAGTTACCTGAATTGATTTTTTCAATAAAAGTTTTAAAATAAAGCTGTAGTGTTGTTTTCTTTAGGGCGACAAATTTATCGTTCCAACCTGTATATTGAACAGAAAAATAATTACAACAAATAAAGAATTTATTACATAGGCCAGAAAAATGAATTTGCTGTGTGAATTATTCAAGATAAAAGAAATTAAGGAAGACATATTTGTATTATTTTAATTAATCAGGCAATTATTCCTGTCTTGGGTGTTTCGATCACTGCATGCCGCGATCTTCTTTAAATGTTAAATACGTTTCCTTTCCTCTACTAAGGAAA
Organism: Euprymna scolopes; assembly: GCF_053919585.1. Classification (NCBI taxonomy): domain Eukaryota; kingdom Metazoa; phylum Mollusca; class Cephalopoda; order Sepiida; family Sepiolidae; genus Euprymna; species Euprymna scolopes. Next base: position 102,460,383 of record NC_136482.1, on the reverse strand, counting down.
AGAGGGGGTTAGCTCTATATTGCAAGAATCGAACCGTGGGTTTGAGGGTGGGTCTGTAGATCATAAAGAAAGTTCAATCTTCAGGGGTCACTAAGATATTTTGGTACTCATGCACTTATTGATCCCTGCTGAAATAATAACGTTATTATTTAAAGAGCCATTCTTAAAATTGGGAGGGGAGGGTGTTTTGTACCTATTCTGTACTTTAACCTTACAATTGAAAACTTTAATTTAACTTGAACATACGATTTTAATTTAACTTGAAAATACGATTTTAGCACCCATATTTTTTTAAGGCTATGACTCGATTTTTCGGGATATCTATGCTAATTGTTAATATTAATGAAAAAATTGTTTTACAGGACAGCGGATCGTACCTACGTATATTTAAATTAAAAAAATTTTTTTTTTTTTTTTAACACAATGCAAGGGAGACAACTCCAAGGGAAGAAATGAGTTAGTTATGACGGAGACATTGTTGCTATATTAATGATTTATTAACATAAGGTAAGGTCCGGCGTGTTGTTAAGGCATGCTGTTACAATTGAAACTCGTAATGACTGTTCTGTGTGTTCCTATGTCAAAGAGTTACAATCCTTGCATGTAGAAAAGTATCGCATGATATCAGTACATCTCTCTTACTAGTTTGTAAAGAAAAAATATTGTTCTGATATTGTGTTATTGGATACTTGTGTTATATTGTTTTGGCTGTCAAATTGTATTCTTTTTTCTCAACACACACCTCCGAACACCTGGGCAACGCCGGGCACCCAGGCTAGTAGTAGAGATTTAGCATATAGTTTATCAGAATTGACATTGTGAAAAGTTCCACTCATACTAAGGTGATGTTTGCAGGGCTAGCATGATATGTTAGAAGTTCTTGCTAGTTTTGAGGTTATATTTTGCTGAGCTAACATGAGTGTTCATTAGATATTAGTGTGAGAAAAAATGGTGTGTGTGTGTGTGTGTGTGTGTACATGTCTGTGTGTGTGTGTATGAAATATACTTGTAGATGTGTGTTGGTTAACTGCAGCTGTTGTTGTTGTTGAGTGAATTAAACTATTTTGCAGAGCTGACTAAAGATCTTGTTTCATATGTTTCAGAATTGTTTACTTTGCTGTCCTCCTCGTTGGCTGTAGCTATTTACTATACATAAAATTCCAAGGTTTTAGCCCCATTCATCCAGAACATTAAGGTTCACAGATTGCATACAGAACACACAAAGGAACGGTGGTTGCACATGTGCAGATTCAACATTGTTATATTCACTTCATAGACCAGAGCATGACGGATCATGGTGATGACTCTTTCTAGATTTTTCCAGGACTCTATTAGTCAGGTAGCTCTGACTATCAGGTTACCACTGCATCTAACACCACGGGGAAGAGTTGGACATTTTGAAATTTATCAATCAATGTCAAAGTTGAGAAATTATAAATTTAATGATAGATATAAAGAAGTACTGACCCAACGAGTCTATTGTGTGTTCTAAGCAAAACCTTCCCTGACTTTGTATGCAATCACTGAGCTCTGCTGCTCTGTATATCATGAGGTAAGCCTGCAAGTATAGCGAATATGTGAAAGACAATGGAAGTAGTCCTTGAATATCTAAGTACAACTTTAAGGGAACAATTCCCATCTTGCCACCTTGTGTCACATCTTCCCACAGTGAGAGGGTGATAAATACCAATTCCACAAAATGAAAGTATTTTTTTAAGTTCATGACTTCAGTCATGTAATTTTTTTTTTTTTATACATTTCTCCATCGTAATATTATGTTTTTGATTACTTTTTTTAGGATTTAGATGGGAGAAGGATCAACCTTAATTCACTCATGAAAGAGTTTCTCAACATTTCGAACTCATTCTCATTAATAGAACTTAAAAAAAACAATGACCAGTTGAATGGTCCGAGGAAAGCTGTTAAGACCAACTCTTATATTTCATTAATATGCAATGAAAATCATCGCACAAAAGAAAAAACAAAACATTTTTGTAGCAACAACAAAAGAAGGATCTATTTAATTATCTACACTGTTTGGTTTAGATGGAAGGAAGTTAGATTGTATCCAAATGAAGAAAAGGAAAGATAGAAAGTTTATTTTTTGACTGTTTGTAGAGAGAACTGTAACTTACCTGAATAGCATATGGTTGTGTTTTGTAGGGTTCGGTCGCTTGACAGGAAAAAGAAAAAAAAAATGGCGACTAGCAGTTGCTTTTGTGCTTTATGATCACGCATGAGTAATGAAGACGCTTGCCATTTCTATACAAATGAGATTATACCAGGTGCATAAAAGGAGCCGTGGAGAGAATGGTGGGTTCAGTTTGAAGAGACGGACACATGCAACAGACTGTTCAAGTTAATTTGAAAATTCGTGGGCAGAAAAGATCATACAACTTTATTGAAACTAACTTTTAACAAGAATGCCAAAGATCTGTCGGTAGTTATCTTCAGGTGAAGATAGTCGATGCTTGAGTTTCTCCTCTGTGAAAGAAAAAATCAAAGTAAAAAAATGTTTCAGGCTGTGGCCGCCGATTTTTACACATCGATGTCTAAATTGAAATGACTAAACTCGTTTGTGTGCATATCACCTACACATACATTGTTCTGAAGAAAAACAAATAATTATATTTTGGACCAATCAGAGAACTTTTGGAATTTATTCAAAATGGTCTTTCTGGGAGCCACTTTGAAACCTTAAAAAGCCAGATTTTTCTTCAATAAACCAATTGAGCCGAAATCCACGAACTGGTGTACTCGCACACCCGTCCTTCATCGGGCTTTTAGCCTACTGGCATGTTAACCTTTGCATACTCATAGTCTTGCATACTCATACTTACAAAGTGTGACACATATTAACATACATACTGCTGAAATCTTTTGTTTTCGTCTACTCATTTAAAACCAACGGTGCTTGTTAATAGAGTTGACAGATCAATTTTTTAAGCAAAAACAGCATTAATTACTTAATTGTTATGTAGGAAATATTAATATATCCAAAAATTATGAAAATTCATTGATTAGAACAACTGCTCTTGCGTTTTTAGTAAAAAACAAGTGAAGCATGCATAGTCCCCCGTGAGTGCACAGTGAACAAGTTATAAAAAAAATGACTAAGTTCAGCATTTGCCCCCACCCCACCCCCAATTTAGCTCCAAAAGTCTCCAGGGATGTCAAATCCTGGTGAAAATGAACAAACGGTGCAGTTTTAAGCCTTAACATATGTAAATTTGAGTTCTGCATCATGCAAAAAAAGAAATCATCATCTGCCCCCCACCCTCCATTTAGCCCCAAAAATCCCCAAAGCCTTAACATATTTAAATTTGAGTTCAGCACCATGCAAACTGCTAAATAGACATACACAGAAAATTTTGGACAAATATGGTAAAATAGTCCCAAAAATGGAGTGTCTTTATTAGCCCCAAAAGCGCACCTGGGGCAGACCCAAGAGTTATTGTGAAGTATAGACAAACAAAATTATATAGAAATCAGGTAGTTATAACTTTACAGAAAGTTTTATAAAAATTCAAGGCATCAATTTTTTGTAATAAGCACAAAAGTGTCAATTTTATCCATTTTAACCTCAAAGGCACCCCTAGGGGAGGAATCAGTTTGCCCGGAAAATCTGTTCTGTTACTTTTTTACTTGTATCATGTTTAATGTTTGTACAAACTTTCAAATAATTTCAATGTGTAGTTATTGAGAAAAGTGTGGATGGATGTACGGATCAAGGGGCAAGGGCGAATTTACAGGTCCACCCTCCTTTAGTTGGAGGACCAAAAAAGTCTGACACCATAGGTTACAAATGTTGGAAGCCATTAAAGTGGTGAAAAGGGAAATAAGTATGTTCCATGTTTTCGCAATCTTCAAGGTGTTCACATCTAGGGAAAATGCAATTTCCCCAAAATTTTCTATAAAAATTATTTTAACTACAAGTAATTTTCTACTAGATGAATTCTCGTAATTTTTGAGATATTACCATTTTCGACATGACAAGTAAGTGCTGTTATTTTTGTTTAAAACTACATATTTAAAAAAAAAATCGATTTGTTGACTTTATCTTAACAAGCACCAAACCAACTTATTCATTGAAATATTCTTAACCTTACTCACTGAATTTTCTTTCTAATATGAAAAACAATGAACATTAACAACTTTTTATAAAATATAATTTATATAATTGCGCATAGAAGTTTTGATTACGATTTTCTGACTCATGTAATGCTCGGCACTTTAACTATCATCTCTGACTTCTTCAATATTTCAACTAATGAATCTCTTTTTTTATAAGGACACTAAAATATTCACAAACATTCTACGTTTTTTCCTATAGCTATAAACTTCCATTTTAAACATATATAAAATATTTATTTTGTGAAGGTATGCTTTGTGAACTCATTATTTTGTTTTTGTTTATCATATAACATGTCTCTCGTTTTCTCACATTCAATGATAAACCTAAAAACCTTTTTTGCTAAAAGAATTCCTCTAAAATTGACTCAGCCCAAAAATACTATGCGTAAATCGAAACCCCGTTAATAATCCTCTCCAAAATTTCTAACACCCCTAAACAGGAAAGCCAGATAGAACAATATAGTTATTATTAAAAGCAAATAATAAAGAATAAATATTGAAATTGTATCCCTCCTTTCAACATTATCATCTACAACTTAAAGTAGAATCTAATACAACTAAGAATATCTCGGCAGAATTTTGAAAATTGAACATAGATCAATAACAAAATGGAAGTTATTTGAGTCATAGTCATCATATGAGAAAACGGATTATATTTGAAAGGATCATCCATATATCAATAATAGTTCAAGATAAGTCTGCTTATTGAAGCAGTGTGTGCAGACACACACACACACACACACACACACACACACACACACACACACACACACACACATACACTCGTGCACAATTAAACAAATGTTTATTCATTTCAATTTCCGCACATTTTGCCCAAAAATAAGTTCTTCTAGCAACGGCATAATTTCAAATATGGCCACACACTTTTTCTCACATTAACAAAAGTAAAATGAACATATTTCTGGCGGATGTACCTGACGACAGTATCACGTGACACAAGTGACCAATGAGAAAATTTAGAAGATTGTCTTTTTAACGCTTTTCCAAAAACCAAAATATCAGCAGTAGCAATCTTGTTTTGGAGCTGGTCCAAAATGTATAAAAACGCATCAAACATTCTTTCTTCCCTTCTTTTTCCCTTCTTCTTGCTTGGACGTCACACGAGAACATGCCTCTCGTTTTCATAACATCGTCGCTGTCAAAGCCGTCAAAACCATAATTACACACGTCACACGGGCACTCAAAAATCACACTTATACACGCACGTACCCATTCCACACATTTTCTAATTAATAACAACAAATTATTTTCCTCACAAATTACTTTCCTCATGGGACTTTTGAATAAGGCGAACTTCGCCAGTTAAAATACCAACCTTAAAATAAGGACATTATTTTCACACAAGACTTTTACTTTCTAATCTTATTAATTCCATGAAAGACTTTCATCTACCATTCTAATCATAATGACTTTGCAAGAACTTTCACCGATCGGACCTTTGCTTATTCATCTTGTTTTTGTTAAAAAATAAATATGATGCATTTTAAACCAGGAGGAGGTGTCATTTTGTTTTATTCCTTTTTTTTATCATTATTTTGTTTGGGGCAAAGAGATTTAATTTCACTTAAACTTCGTTTCCCCTACAAGTGTTTCTGATCTTCTTGTATTTCTCTGGATTTTGTTGAAAATTGATTATTCTATCAACTAGCATGGGTGCCCGGCATTGTCCTGGTGTTTGGAGGTGTGTGTTAAGCAAAAAAAAAAAAAAAAAAAAAAAGTGGTAGTAGGAAGGCAGGCTCGAATCTGTACTGCGAAGGAGGAAAAGAATGTGAAAAAAATGTGATGTCTTTGAGTTTACAACTACCGCCAAACCGGAAGTGATGTAGGTTTAAATTAAGGCTAGACAATCAATCGAAAAGAGGGGATGACTTTCAAAAATATCAGCGAAAAAAGCGACCTCTCCCTGTAGAAAAGTGCCCAGTTGAGGGTGAAGAAATTAAGGTTTTTAGCCAAATTTTTGGTATTTGTCATCTGAAGGGTTGAGCTTCAAAACGATACTGAACTTGTGAAAATTCGTCGCCTCTGTCGAAAGTTTTAGGCAGACATGCAAACATACATACATACATTTACATATTGGTAGCTCAAATTTTCGACCCAAACCGATTAAAAAGCTTGCCCTATTTCTGAATACCCTTTATGTAAAATTTCAAATGTTTACACCAGAAATTATCTGAGTAAAGTAATTTGGTAGAGACTGCAGAGGTAAAATTTATTAAAACTTTGACCCCTATTATGACCCCTTAACATTTATTGTTTTGGGCTCAGATCAAGTTATTAAGTTAGATCCATGTCCAAGGAACCTATATCTAAAATTTCAAATGTTTAAACCCAAAATTGGCAGAGGAGTTTGGTAGAGTTCTCAAAGGTCAAATCGTTGAACTTTGACCCCCTTAACAGTCAAATTTATCTCCGGAAACTGATTACAAAAATCCAAATCTCACTACCCTGTATATCAAATTTTGAGTCTGTAGACTGAAAATTGACAGAGTTATTGTGTAGGGAAATGTACAGAGACACACAGACAGACAGACACGTTCACTTTTATAGATGTATATAGATTGATTCTCTTACAGTCATTTAAAACATTGATGCTTCTCAACATGTTTAATCTTTTACTTTTCTTCCTTACTCACTGAATTTTCTTTCTAATATGAAAAACAATGAACATTGACTCTTATTAACAACTTTTAATGAAATATAATTTATAGAATTGAGAAGAGAAGTTTTGATTACGATTTTCTGACCTGTATAATTATATATATATATATATATATATATATATATATATATATATATATATATATATGTGCTATCCATCGAAAAAAAAATGGCGGTGAATAGTGTCTTTTTTTGTTTTTGTTTTTTTGAAAAATTTAAAATTCTATTAAAAATAGTAGAAAAGGTTTTATATTATTCTGCTTTTCATATGATAAAATTCAGGCTTTTATCTTTCATGAAAAGAAGTTGCGCAAGAATAATGGATTTTAATAGATTTTTATTCGTTAAAAAAACCAAAAAAAACTTGGTTTTTCTACTATTTTTTGGCTTTGCCTACATCATTTTGTTTTTGCTTATCGTATAAAATGTCTCTCGTTTCCTCACATTTAATTATAAACCGAAACGGCACTTTTTACTGAGTGTGGACCCAAGCAAAAATTTTTTTTTTGCTTAAGTACGCATGCGCGCAATCGTAAGTCTGCGGCCAAAAAAAAAGTCAAATACACATTGAACACATTGACCTCAACAGCGATTTTCTGTAGATGTACCAACAAGTTGAGATTTTTTTTTATCCAAAAAGTGAAAGAAATGTGAAATGAAATTTTTACAAGTCAAATTTTATTTTAAACAATATACCACTGTGATATATGCAGCAACACATTGTCAAAAGCGTCTTTGCCACTTTTTCCATAAACCTCCCTCCATAAAAATTCGTCCAAATGGGACTCCACTGTACTGGAGTGCACCCCCATCATTGTTTTGAATTTCCTTTTTGCGTTCTTCCAAAAACATTCCACGTTGTTGGTGTGCACGCCTGATACTGGATCGACGAAGTGTTGAGAATGGTTCACTTGTTTGTGGATGTACCTTGGGTGGACATTTATCTGGTCAATTGGAGTATATGCTCTCCAACTGTCGGAATGTATGGTAGTTCCTGGTTTTATGTATTTTTTTATCAGTGGTATCAAGGTGTCGGAGGAGCGATCACTGACAAAAACCAAAAATCCGATTTTATCCTCTGTATCCCACCCACCGAAAACCCACCTTTGCTCTGGTACTCTACCGCGGTTATATTTCCGTTTACAGATCAAAGACTCATCAATTTGTACCACGTGGCCAGGTCCACCTATTTGGTATGGGTTCAGGCTTGTGACGTCGCGTAAATACTGGTACCATGAACAAATGGTCTTCCCGCTTACCTCGCACATATCAGAGGCGACAACACCAGTTATCTGTCTAGACCAGACATATGCAATTCGGATGAATTCTTGCAATGTTATTTTGGAGTCTTGCAAAAATGAACCCTTTTTTATCGATGCCTTCTGGTTCTTATGGGCTTTGCATCGGAAAACTTTAGTGTCGCGATTTTTGATAAGAGACATCTCCTGTTGACAAACACTGCATACCATTTTTTCTGCAAGGATTTTCCTCTCTTTGAGGAAAGTATAAGCGAAGTCAAAATCTTTCGTCCACTCAAAGAGTTCTGTGAGCATTTTTCGAAATGTGAAATAAACTTTTTAAAAGTGATAGAAATGTGAAATGAAATGTTTATAAGTTTAAAAGTCAAATGTAGTTTCAAAAGTGAAAGGAATGTGAAATTATATTTTTTAAGTGAAAGAATTGTGAAATGAAATTTGTAAGAAATGTGAAATGAAATTTTTAAAAGTCAAATTTGGAGTCTTGAAAAAAGTTCCGAGAGATAAAATCGCTGTTGAGGTCAATGTGTATTTGATTGCACTTCCGGTTTTTTGGCCTTTTTTTTTTTTTTTTTCCGCAGACTTACAATGGGTATTTGTGCAGTTTGGCCACCACGAGGAATACAAACTTAAAATATATTAAACTGTTTCTTCTTCATTAAATTGATAGATGAAGTATAGTTAATCCCCACCTACCTCATGTTAAATAACACAAAAGTAAACTTTGTGACACAACAGAAAATAAGCTTTTAATTTATAGCTTTAGCAGTATTTGGCGAGTTCCGAGAGATAAAATCGCTGTTGGTTGAGGTCAATGTGTATTTGACTTTTTTTTTTGGCCTTTTTTTTTTGTCCGCAGACTTACGATTGCGCGCATGCGTACTTAAGCAAAAAAAAAAAAATTTTTGCTTGGGTCCACACTCAGTAAAAAGTGCCACCGAAACCCCTTTTCACTGAAAATATTTCTTTGAAATCAGCTCATCCCCCCCAAAATACTTCGCCCAAATAGAAACTACTAAATAACCCAACAAAAATTTAGGGTTTCCTAAAGTAGGGACCTTTTCCCTAAAAGCCCGAGGCAGGAACATCAGTAGTGAAAGTGAACACGCTGTCAGAAAAAATTGTTTAATAGTTTATATCAAAGATTGTAACATTTAATTTTGGATTTTCTTCGTTTTATTTATTTATTTATTATTTTTTTTTTTAATAAAATATCGAAAACTTGAAAAGTTTTTCGGCAACTTTTGTTGAAAATGATGGGAAAACGGTGAAGATAAAAAATAGTCCAACATTAAAAATAGTCCGACTCTCTAAATGTTCTTATTCATTATTTTAAATATATAGTTTTCTTTAATATATTATTATTGTAGTATTTTGTTTTATGTTTTTCTCTTTATCGCATTAGCTTGACGTAATTTACCTGGTCAATTTAAGAATATATGCTGTTTTTGTTTATTATTCATTTTGGCTTATGTGAGTTAAAAAAAAAAAAAAGACAGGGGAAAACGACCGGTTTTTTCGCTTAGCCAATGAGCTGCATTCTAGACACGTGACAATACTACTTACTTGCCACTCTTACGAACCACTTATCCAATATCTGGTGACCAACTTGATTTTAGACTTTGAGATCCTCATCATCAGAAGAAGCCGATTAAAGATTGGACTTTAAACAGTGGATGGGTATTATCTTGGTTGTGACCGCTCTTAAAAAAATAGAAAAAGACATAATTGTACGTTTCTTATTTGTTCTCGCAATTTCCCCCTCTTCGCCATGAATTCCACGTGATGGTGTTATTATTATTATTATTATTTCCGTTATCTGGCCTTTGTCGATGAAGGGAGGGACTTTACAGCTGTCCACACTGGAAGCACCCTTCGACGATACAGTACCACTTGACGACATGTCGGCGTCAAGTCCAGAGTCTCCTTTGGTGGCGTCCAATGTGGTTAATGCCCCTGCCCCTCCACCTCGGTCACTGTCGTCTTCCTCGTTGCCTCCACAACCGCAGTCCGATTTTGTGGTCGAGGGTCAAATCATGCCTGTGCCCGAACACATCAACAATGCCTACGATACGGCCCCTATTGTCGATTCAGATGAAGGACGGAGTTACGAGAGCGAAGGGACTACCGTACAAACGGTCCTACCGGCCCCTGTCAGTCGAATAGTCGCCCTTTCTTCTGTCATTGTATTATTTTTTATTAATTTACTTAATTACATGGATAGATACACGATAGCTGGTGAGTATGAGGACAATATTTTTTAATATTTTAATTATCAATATTATATGTACCTATTTACTTGCCTCCCTACGAGGGCAGAATTATACACAAAGTTGCGGGGGAAATTCAGCTCCTCAAAAGGGGGCACGTGATAAGAACATTTTATTTTTGTTCCTGGAACAAAAATAAAAATTTCTCCTCCACTGATCGAGGTCAGAAAAGGCGAAGTGTAGTATCAGAACAGATACTGCACTGTGCACTGTGCTCTTGGGCCCAGAAGTACTACTCGGGTGTCTTTTACTTCCGTTTATTTTTTTTTAACTTATGCAGAGAAGATACCGTGCTGAAATAATAGTTATTATTTAGAAACCCATTCTTAACATGGGGGTGTTTTGTAAGTATTCTATACTTTCACCTAATAATTTAATAAACAACCCCCCCCCCAGTAAAACTTGGAATTTAACTTGAAAATACTATTAAAAAAATAGCACGTTACCTTCTGTATAAGTACCCTTTTTTTGTGACGGTGAAAACTATATCATTTATTAGTATCACTTATTAAAATAGGATTCGGAAATTAGATTTGAACATTACTGTATTGTTTGGTCATTAATTTTAATTTAACCAAATGGTGTTTTAGATAGAATCGACAAATCGATTTTTTTAAATGTCTTTTTAAGCAAAAATAATATTACGTACTTAACTTTTATGTTGAAAATAGTAATATATTAAAAAATTACGAAAATTCATCGACTAGAAAAACTGCCAGTTAGGTACGTGCAAAGTAAATGACTGATCCCTAAAATGTATAAACCTTTTGTTTTGACTCCGCCTTTCATTTAAAAAGTCACAAAAATTCAGGAAATCTACCAATTTTAATGAAATTTTCAGTATTTTAGTTAACAATCACAGAATGTAATGAACCCATTTTTTTTTTTTTTTTTTTTTTTTAACAAAAAACACCTTGGCTAAAAGTATTAAAAGATGCATGAATTATTTTTATATATAAAGATAATATATATAATAAAGATGTTAACAATTGATTTTTTTTTTTTTTTCGGGAACATTACAAAAAAAAAAAAAAGTGCTAATGGAGAGAGTGATCATCGGCGCCGCGCCGCGCCGCGCTATTTAAGTCGTATTTCCACGTTTAATTAAAGTTTTATGATAGTTTTTTTTTTTTTTATTCAATTGTAAGGTTAAAGTACACTGGTACAAAACACCCTCCCCTCTCATGTTAAGAATGGCTTTTTAAATAACGTTATTTCAGCACGGGTCGGATCACTCTCTGCATGAGTACCAAAAAAAAAAAAAAAAAAAAAAAAGCCACTAAAATACATGTTAATGAAATCAATATAACTTGAAGTAACATTAATTTCTCGAACTATCAATGTTATCATTAAATTCAATATTTTCAACAAAAAAATATAATTGACAAAAATATTTAATGTGATTTTAATAACAATTCTCACAAATTTCAAATGTTATATATATATATATATATATATATTTTTTTTTGGTATTATTATACAAACACCGTGACAGCGAATTAGTAAAATCTTTTACGTAGTATTCTGTTACGTTTCGGTGTGCTGAACACGAATCTGAAAACTGGGTTAGGGTACATTTTTTTCTACTAATTCGCTGTCACGGTATTTGTATAAATTTACCTTTTTTTTTTGTAAAAGTGCACTGTGGGGCGAAATAATAACGTTATTATTTAAAAAGCCATTCTAACATAGGGAGGGGATGGTGTTTTGTACATATTCTGTACTTTAACCTTACAATTGAATAAAAAAAGATATCAAACTTTAATTAAACGTGGAAATAGGATTTAAAAAAATAGCGCGTATCCGGATCACTCTCTGCAGTAGCACCTTTTCTTGTACGCATGGTGTAAACATCAGCGTACGATTTTTTTTTTTTGTTTGTTTTTTTTTTTTTTTAATCCTGAAAATAAGATATTGAAAAAATTGAGGGTAAAACTATACAAACACCGTGACAGCGAATTAACCCTACCCCTAACCCCTAACCCTAACCCCTAACCCTAAACCTAACCCTAAACCCTAACCCTAACCCTAACCCTAACGCTGTCACGGTGTTTGTATAATAATACCAAATTGAGATCCAGCACCACAAAAAAGAAATATAAAAAAAAAGTATTTTCAATAACGATTAATTTAGGCAAATACGGATGGGCAAAATTGTAACAAAAAGGAAACACAGGATTTGCATCTTATCCACTAAATTGTTTTTGCTTATTTTTTCAATGAATAAATTGTCAGTGTAAGTAGTGATTTTAATGAACACTTTTCACACTTAAAATGCGTTTTTACTTTATTTAAAAAAGAATGAATTTTATTTTTCGTTTTAATTTTATCGTTTGAGAATAAATCGAGTCATCACGCAAATAAATAAATATTCTAATTAAACAAGAAAATAAAATTGACTTTCTGATATTTTGGGCTTCCGTAGAACTTATGCGCGCGACGCCTTTTCATTTGTTTTGATTGTGCGAAGCCAGACCTGTTACTAAACTCTCGCTTTTGGGGGTTAATTAAGCTGTTCTAAAAAAAAAAAAAATTGTTTCAATACAAACAAGGTGTTTATTATTATTATTCATTTAATATCTTAAGATTTTACTAATTATCCTTGAAATAGTCCCAGAAAACTAATATTTATCTTTCAAGGAATTTTTACAATGAATAAAATTTAGCTGAACTTGCAGTTTCCGATGTTATCGTAAAACATTTTTCATTATAACCTTTTTTTTTCACGTGTAAAATATTTCTTTTTTGAGAACTTTTGGCTTTAATCTTTCAAACACAATCAAAAAGTAATCGGAAACCTACAAAAAAATTATGATTAGCCGGCTTTCAAAACCATGCCCCCTCCCCTATCAGTTTCCGCCATTAAAATGCACGTACCTAACAACTGCTATTGTCTTTAGTAAAATAAAGGTGATCGCTAGACAACAAATATTACAGAGCGGTTAATGCGACCTAATTGTCCCACTGAAGACTTATCTCCAAAGAGTTGCTTTTAGTTTTTGGGGGTATTACCCACAACCTCCTCATGTTAAGAACGGCTTTCGGAATAGACATCCTCAACTGTCCCATGTTAAGAACTGCTTTCGGAATAAACACCTTTGTAATTGTCTTCAGTGGGACAACCAAGCCACAATGACAATTACAGCTATGAGCAAGAATTCTAAAATACTCGTTCCAAGTTATGTCCCCTGTGTGTGGACTTTTACTGCCTACTTTATAACGTCTAAGAAAAATGCAATTTTACCCAATTTTCCATAAAAATTAAGTTTTATTATAAATAACTTTCTACTCCGTGAGTTTTCGTAATTTTTGGATATATTACTATTTTCGGCATGATAGTTCAGTACGTAATATTGTGCTTGAAAAGACATATTAAAAAAATCAATTTGTCGACTCTAATCTGTAAACAAAAGGGTTCCACTTCCATACGTGCGCCAAATAAAATATATTTCAAGTCCAGACTGAAAAGAAACAAGTCGGAACTCTTACAAACGGTGACGATAATCATTCAATAACCACGTTGTTCGACTTTTTGGTTTACGATACGGCCCCTATTGTCGATTCAGATGAAGGAGGACGTAGTTACAAGATCGAAGGGTAAGGGACTACCGTACAAACGGTCCTGCCGGCCCCTGTCAGTCGAATAGTCGTTTTTTCTTCAATAATTACCAGTAACGCTATTATTCAGGAACCCATTCTTAGCATAGGGAGAAGGGAAGATTTCTTTAAAAAATTATTCTGTATTTTTCACCTGCATTTTTTCATTTAATAATCTGTAATACCGATAATGTAAAAAAAAAATTATGGGGCAACCCGAAGTGAAGTCGAAACCGTAATCGTAAAGATAACCACTGAATTCAATAATTCAATTGATAATGTCAATAGTCAAATAGAAGCGAAAAACGGACGTGTGCGCACACAAGTGGTTTGAAACCAGGTTTCCTCATTTTATTATCCTCTTATGTTTTTTCCTTTCTGCGTTCGAATAAATTTTGTTCCAAAATAGTTCTAATCAGACACGTGTCTCTACAAAACTTGAACTGAACCAAATATTTTGCTTGAACTAAACCTCAAACTTAGTTAATGGTTTAGTTTTTTTTTTTTTTTTTTTTTTTTTGCTTTAGTTAAGATTGGCACTTCTTTGTTTATAAAGCACTTCAGCGGAAGTGACGTCAAACTAATTTTTAACTACGGATGACCAAAACTGTATATAATGTATTTTTTTTTTTTATTTTATTTATTTTTTTTTATTTTTTTTATTTTTTTGTCCCTCCGACAAAATTCACCCTTGTCTGTTCGCGCTGGTCTCAATAACTACGCCTTAGAATTTTTTGAAATTTTGCACAAACATTAAACATGATATGAGTAAAAAAGTAACAGAACGGATTTTCCGGGAAAACTTCGGTTGCCCTCCCCCCCACCCCTAGGGGTGCCTTTGAGGTTAAAATAGCTAAAATTAACACTTTTGTGCTTATTAAAAAAAAATTGATGCCTTTATGCTGAACTTAGTCATTTTTTTTATGCCTCGTTCAGTCGTTCACTGTGCACTCACGGAAGACCATACTTCACTTATTTATTTATTTATTTTTCCCCCTCTTTTTTTTTTTTTTTTTTTTTTTTGTATCTTCTATGATCTATTTACATCGTCCAGAAATTCTATCTTGCTTCCAATTCTGATCTAGCCAAACCCTCTTTTTCTTTCTTTCTAATATTAATTCTCAAATATCATTCGCAAATTGAAGAGAACTCCTGTATTATAAGTCATTATTTTGACATAAACAGTCTAGTATGTCTTTTCATTGCTTTTGTGAACAATGAATTTGTCGGATTTTTTCTTTTTTAATTTGTGTTTTCTCTTAAAGTTTGGCTTTGCTTGCGTAAAAGTTTAAAAATATTAAGCAAAACAATAGTGCATCGCATCATTACTAAAATCAGATTCTTCGTTTTGTAAATTAGTTACATTACTCGACGTAGAAAAATAATCTATACTAGCAAAAGTATGCGTCGTTGACTGGGTTCAAAAACAGCCTACAGGAAATGGACTCTGATTTCTGAAGGTACTAGCGGGGGTACCCGGCGTTCCCGGGTGTTTGGAGGTGTGTGCGGTGTTAAATAAAAAAAAAGAAACCGGGGGGGGGGGGTAAAAGTTGGTAGGATCGAACCCGAAGCCCTGAGGCGAAGTTTGAAAATAAAATCGGCCAGCCAGAATGAGTTACTGAAAGAGGTTTGAATTTAAGTAAGAACCAAATTGACAGGTGCTCGCACGGCTATTCAGCGAATGAGGTCAATGACCAGGTTTGTTTGTTACAAGCGAAGTAAAAAAAGAAAACAACGTTAAAACTTAAGTGGGGGGGGGTTAATCAAAACATCGAAAAAAAAAAACTAACGTAAGGCAAACGATGTTAAATGTAAAAATCGAAAAAACAAAAAAGAAATGGCTTAAATAAGCCTGTTTCGATATTAAAATTTAAAAAATCAGTGGGTACCCGGGTGTTTTTGGGTGTGTGGTCGAAGTGAAAAAAAAAAAAAAAAAAAAACTAACGTTACGTGAAAAATGGTTTAAATAACACTGGTTCAATATTTAAATTTAAAAAAAATCGAAAAAGACATCTCACCCCACGATTCGAACCCAAAACGTTTAGATAACGAACCAACGCATTAACCAACTGACCTAATGCAACGTACATGAAATTTGTTCAGTTTTTCAACTATTTAAAGTAAATCAGGTCATGACGTCATCTGATGCATGCGTAGAACCGGTCGTCGTCGCGAGAGGACCGTTTTTGTTGACCCCCCCCCCCCGTCGAAAATTGTCGATTTCGGGATGAAAAAATTAACGTTTTTGGCCAATTTTTCTATATTTTCCGAGCGTAGGATGGAGCTTCAATATGATACCAAGTTTGTGAATTTTTGTTCTGTCTATCGAAAGTTTTTAGCACACACACACATATATACATACATACATTTTTCGCTTTTGAAAAGGAAGGGTTGTAAATTTGGGTTTAATTTGGGGGTATCAAAACCAAAGCAAAAAATATAATGAAAGTAAAAATAAAATAGATAAACCTCATAATTTATTATACCATACCTGTTCACACTGAAACATTTATCACAATATTCTGTGGATCTATATTAAAAAACCTTGTTAAACTTTGACATATTTCCATTCTATGGAGGTCAGGTGCGAACGAACACCCCATAATTTGATTATACCATATTTCTTCAAACTGGAACATAATTATTAAAGTATACTTACGCAGATAGATATCAAAAATCTTTATTAAAGTTTGTGCCTATTTCCATTCTATGGAGGCCAGGCGCAAACGAGACCCCACAATTTTATACCATCCCTATTTAAGTTAAAACAATTATCAAAGTATTATGTACATCTATATCAAAAACATTTGTAAACGTTTTTTTTTTTTTTTTTTTTTTTTTTTTTTAATTTTTATATTTTTTATTTCCATATTTTGTGGACCAGGCTGGAACGCAGACCCCACAATTTTAATGAACCACCATTCTGCGAGAACCCATTCCTGTTTCTCGATCCATCTATCATATGTAATCAGTTTTTTAAAATAGTCAACCATATAGGAGCCTATTCGTGACCAGACACACACACAAACCCACATTCAGCTGTATATTATAGATATCCATAAAAGTGAGAATGTGTGTGTGTATGAGAAAGAACACTTCTCAACCTATATACTCGGCAGATTATTGATCTACAGAATTGACATTTGGTATACAGGGTATTCAGACACCTGGAAAACTTTTTAATCAGTTTTCCTCTGGAAAAAAGAGCCGCTAAGGGGTCAAAATTGGTACCTGGCGGGGGTCATTTTTATCTGTTTGTCAAGCCTTTCACAAGGTTTTAAAACACTTTTTAAAGATTGTGGCAAACTGGTCTAATGGTTATAGCACTGGACTCGCTGTGTTTAGGTTTTGGTTTCGATCTCAGCTTGAGTATTTTTCTTTTTTACTTACAAGAAGTGAACTTTTTAGAAAAAAATAATACTCGCATGCACATGTCTCAGTTTCTTTCTTTTTTTTTTTTTTTTTAATTTATTTTTCATTTTGTTAAAAGAAATGTCTTAAGCCCCATCGGTGTTCATATTGGCTTGCTAAAATCCAGCAACGAGTAAAACCAGATAAGACATGACCATGCAAAATTAAACTTGGGTTTTAGAAACGGGGGGAATGAAAAATAAATAATATCCCTTATTTACACTGTTGCATTTTTATTTTTGTAAATTGTTACTTATAAAAGATAAAATACATCTGAAAAAGGTCAGAGGTTACATCGACCGCAACGTTGTGAAAATGATACTCAGGATTAGGACAGAAATCCGAAAATTCCAAATAATACGGAAATGTGTATCGACAGTAAGAAAAACAAAGCAGAAAGAAGAAAATCAAAGAATAGTACAAATAAATCAAAATATGAAAGAAAATAGAAAGCAAAAACGAAATCACATAAAAAAATTACGATTGTAACAATGAAATAAAGCAGGCAGAAATAAAAACGCTAAATAGAAAAAGACGAAAAAGTTAATATGTAATAAATATTAGTAGACCACCTGAATTGCCCAGTCGTAAAATGTTTAATTATATTTTAATACATGCAGATTTTGTATTTATTCTTAAAGAATCAATTCTCTAGTGTTTATTATGTTGTACCTAATATAAAGTAGTGTCTCCCTGCGTTGTCCACTTGCAAAATATGCTTACATATGATATTTTAATTTATGTGGATTTTGTATTTATTATTATTATAAAGACAATACTCTATCGATACTGTACCCAATATGTAGTAGTGATTTTAAAAATTAAAAAATATGACTGGAGTGCCATCAAGTAAAACCAAAACTTGTAACTCTCCAGTCCAATATGTTACCATTGTGAGGAATTCCAGTTACAATGCCATTTTCATGTTTTAAGCCGCCTATGCACATTTCTTGTAGGTAACCTGTGATTGATTGATTTGTATGGGCCAAGATAATTACTTGTTACCTTTTTTGTAAACATCCATTTGTTTTTCTGTCTACGAAAATCTCCGGTAAGAGCGAGATTCACCAAAAGTCGGCTCCAAGAAGAATGCCTTATCGAGAATGGAACCACAACAATTTCTTCATGTTTTATATCCCCTAAATGTTTGATGAAAAAGGACTTGAAATCTCTACAAGCAGAGACACCTTTATATTGTGCCGAAGATATCCCAATTAGAGGATGGCATCATTTACATTTTCATGATGTTTATATCACCTAAATGTTTGAACTTTCCTCAATTCAATTAGGGTCCCAAGGGACTCGATTTATGCCTTATTAAAGGCACCAAAACTCTTGCTGAGAACACCATGAATTATCATGGACCTTTTTTGAAAGGAAACCACGCTACCACTCCAACAAAGGGGAGTTAACTACTGGCTTCCAATTTTGGAGGCAAAACTGACCCACCGTTTTGCAAGGACTGTACCTGGACCAATAACCTTTCTTTGATGTTATCTATATAATTATAAAACTCAAATAACCTTGTAACGATGTATGTAACCCACTTTCTGGTTTACAACACCCGGTTGTGCATGCGCGCATGACCTGCGCACTGAAATATTAACGTTATTTTGAAATTATTATTTAACCTGGGAAGAGTGGGGTTTAAAATAAACAAAAGAACAATTGGGATGCTAAAATATTTACGTTATTTCGAAATTATTTTTTAACATGGGAAGAGTGGAGTTTAAAATAACTTAAACGTAATACAGAAATGAACGATGTAAAAAAAAAATATATATATATATATATATATCAAAATTTGAATTTAACTATAATAAGTATTATGGTATCTGTTCAGTGCACATTTACCTATAAGTATGGCCAACCACTTATAATTCAGTAACTGTAAATTTTTTTTTCAAAAATAATCAATTATAATAAACAGAACGACTCATAGGAATCTATCTATATTCTTTTTTTTATTTTAATATACTTTCAAAGAAATGTTTCTGTTATGTAAACAAAACAAACTATTTTCTTTACGTCACAAGTGTCACGCTCATACATGAATTCCATAGGTCATATAGCATATTGACCCAACGGGTCACGGGTAGTCTAGTAACTGAATAAAATTTGAGTTTAAAGGTATGGTTTTGTAATTTTGGAATTATTTTTGCCTCAATCAGGGAGTATTGAGTTTGTGAGATTAATTTCTCACACCATCTGCTCTAGGTTTATGTATATATAAAACTTACAAAAAACATTCTTTAAGATATAAATCTATTTCTTGAACCGTATGCGAAGGAAACAACAGGATCAACATCGACTATCTATTCGTTGTAAGAATTTATGTGGTTGTCGCTGTATAGTTCTACAATTAGTCAACTGTCGAAAAATTCCTTATATGTTGCCGGGCATACTACTTGTGCTTGGTTGTTGAGGCCTATGTTTTGTTAAAGCGACATATAAGAAACCTCTGAATCACATTTTCACTAAATGTGTGTAGACTGTTTTGCAATTTTTTCAGGATCAGTTGCTTGTTCAATGGACGTTCAAAAATAGAAACGTAATTTACTTTTTGCATTGCTAAAAAACAAGTCTTAGAAAATTCTTTCCGGTTAATGAAAAAAAAAAAAAAATAAAGAAATTTACAAGCGGAGTTTGAACCGACAGACCACATCATGCAAAAAAAAAAAAAAAAATCAAAACAAAAAAAAAACACCCTATCAACTAACCCATAGTAGAATGTTCAGGGTCTGTTGTTCTATCATTATTGCTAAATGACGACATGGAAAAAATGGCTTTACCGATGATAGATAAATGTAAATAACGGTTTCGATTATCGATTATCAGTAATTATCTGGGGTATTCTGAGACAAAACTTAACTAAGATCACACCCAGACTCATACACTAAAGTTCTGTAAATTAAAAAACAAATCTGTTCTGCAGTTTCGAAGTCTTTAAGGAACTCTCTCTCTCTCATACACACATACACACAAAGTTGCATTTATCTAATTGTAGATAGATAAATAACAATTTTAATAAACATAAATTGGGTTTGTATTACTACACACATAGCTTCAAAAAAGTTGTCAAAAAACAAATATATAACAAATAAATGTTATCAAATATATAACAAATAAATGTTATCAAAGGCAAGATAAGTTACTTTTCTACCCAACTGGATAATATTTTAGTGTTTTTATTTAACGTAACATGTTTATTCAACTCGAAAAAGTGTTTTTCCGATGTATTTGAAAATTACAAATGGCGCCTGACTCTGTTGAACACAGTAAGTTTGGGAAAATGAGTTTAAAATAAAAAAAACTGTACAAAATACTATTGAAAACTCGCTCAGTATATGTCACTGTGACATAGGCTGACATATATTCGGTGGGTTTTTAACAGTATTTTGTATAATCTTTAGTTTTAACTCATTTTCTCAAACTCTGTGTTCAACAGAGTCGGGCGCCGTTTGTAATTTTCAAATACATCGGTAAACACTGTATGTTTTTCGAGACGAATAAACATATTACATAAAATAAAAAAAAAACACTAAAAAAAATTATCCAGTTGGGTAGAAAAGTAACTTATCTTGCTTTTGATAACATTTATTTGTTATATATTTGTTTTTTTGACAACTTTTTCGAATCTATATGTATAGTAATACAAACCCCATAAATTAAATTGATATTTTTACGTTTTAGCTTTCTTTGACGGTTTTATCATTTATTTTCTGCAAATGTAAACATTACAAATGTTGAACAAAAAAGAAACAATTAGGCACAAGGTCAATACTAAAAGTAGGGGGGGGGTCTGTAGTTATCCTTGGCAGTGTACCTTTTTACTTGTTTAAGAGGTATCTCTAGCTAAAGTTCTCACTCGCAACAATCACTCCAGGGGCTGTCCTACTTACTGTTCCCAAATCAAATCGATTTATTTATTTTTATATTTATATAACAGAAAAGATAGCACTTGTACAGTTTAAGCAAGACATCAAAAAATGAAAATATCGAAAAAAGGTTATATTGTACATATCCGATTTGGACTGAAGATAAAAAAAAAAATTCACTTAATTTGATTGAGTAGTTTTTTTTTTTTTTTTACAGCGGAAAAACACGTTTTTGTGACGGCGCGTTGAAGGTAGCCATCTTTTAAATGTTTTGAACACGCCACCGGGAGATAACTCCGTTTAAAGCGCCGACACTCCCTTCCCATCTTTAATACTAGCTTCTCTTCCTAAAAATCGAACATTTTGCTCTGTATAATATTGTTTTTTCGCTGTAAAAAGAAAAAAAATAAACTACTTGATGAAAATTAAGTGATTTTTTTTTTTTTTTTTTTTTTTTTTTAGAACTTCATTCCATGACGGATATGTACAATATAACCTTTTCCAAGATTTTCATTTTTTAATGTCTTGATTAAACTGTTCAAGTACCGAAAAGATTGATTGTTTTTATTTACAAGCAAACAAATTCAACACGAATAAATAATAATAATAATAATAATAAAAGATTTCGTTCGTGGTGGGGGGAGGGCAATCTAAAGAAAAAAGTTTGAAGGAGTTCGCTTCGAAGGAAGAGGAGGCTATCACAAAATTTACGGAACTTTTGCGAATGTTTTCGGAAAATCAAAACGTACTTCCACTTATCGGATTTAATCATGACCTGACAACTCACTTAGTTGTAAAATGTGATTTTCTTGGATAAAAAAGAATCTACTTGATTAAATTACGTAAATTTTTGAATATGTCATCTTCATTTCATAACTGGTACGTACATTATACAG
Organism: Euprymna scolopes; assembly: GCF_053919585.1. Taxonomy (NCBI): domain Eukaryota; kingdom Metazoa; phylum Mollusca; class Cephalopoda; order Sepiida; family Sepiolidae; genus Euprymna; species Euprymna scolopes. Next base: position 102,438,262 of record NC_136482.1, on the reverse strand, counting down.
ACTTTTCCGTATTTTCTTTTAATTTCCGCTTTAAGTACAATTCTGAAGCACCTATTTCGTCTCATCAAAACGACGCACGGCCGTTTTTCTAGCAACGGAATGCAACGTAATTCACGCGCGTGCGCGGGACTTACCTTTTATTTTATTTATTAATTTATTTTACAGGTTTGATACCTATCTAATCTCAGAGTACCCAGAGTTTTAAATATCACTTTTTTTTTTTTTTTTTTCTGTAATAAATCCGCATTCGAACAACTTTAACTTTAAAAAAAAAAAAATCCAGATTACGAATGTAAAAGTATGATTTAAAACAAACAAGTCCTTCGGGAATGCTTCATTAATTAGTCACTCTACAACAGAATGTCATTTAGGAGAGTGAATCAGTCACCCTTTCATTGTAGTCGATTTAACATGTGGTGGGAGGGTCCAGCTCCAGCTCCTCGGAATGAGTTACTCTGAAAGGTTATAAAAATAGCTTGCAATTCCCCAATTGGGGCGCCTCAGGCGAGAAAGAAGGTAATATCTGGGAGGACTGAGCCCATCCAAGAGCCCACCCCAGCACTAGAGTAAGCCTAACAATTGTTTTAGAATGAATCAAGATCAAGGCAATCTTTCTATTGTCATGTCCTATATAACATGACGTGTATTTTACGACGAATATGAAAGTAGACAATGCCGTAAAATACACACGCTGCCATTTCTGTGAGTTGACAAATCGTGTTCTCTTGTCATTAAATTACATTTGTATTTCTTTTTAGTAAGCGTATTTAATTTCGTTAGTTCCGGATTTCTTTATATTAATGTCTGTTTTGCATTGACAGTATTAAAATACTCCTAATAATCGTTTAGAATTTGAGCTATTTTTTTTTTTTTTTTTAACAATTTTTATTGTTTTAGTTTAATTACTTTTTTCTAAAAGGGGGGGGGGTGATACAGAAACATGCGCCCATTTCGTACAGCTTGTCTAGTTTCATCTTTCATTTGTTTGAAACTGATTATACATCACTGATTTCACGACTGACTCATCATTTTGACCAACATTAATACCACGTGAGATGTCGCAACTGTTGCGTACATCAATATACATCACGCTCACCTGATGGGGTAGGAGAGATAATCAAATAATGTTCCAATATCGTCTTAGAATAAGTGTTTTTTAATAAAAAAAATTTTCTGACACGCCCCTCTTCAAATAGATGTTTTGTAAATTTAATCACATAAGGTAGCTAATTCGTTAGCCCTTGATTTAATTTAAGAAACATTAAGACATATATGAAAAGAATATAGATTTGGGCTTGGTAAAACCGTGACCTTCGTGATATGTCATTAATAGGGCTATGACAAGAGCATATTTTTTTTTCATTGTTTTGTCTCTTGAGTATATATCCGACACAGTTAATCAATTGAGAACCACATCACTCTATCTAAAAACATAAGATATTAACTGATATATACTAGAGTCAAAATAATGAAAAGAATATTCTCTTGTCATAGCCCTAGTCAGTCATTAATATATTACGAAGGCCACGGTAAAACCCGGTAACGAGTTATGATAACAGAGCGAAAAGGTAACAACACAAAATGAAAAGCAAATCCCTTACTGATTTGCTTACATCGTTGCATTTTATTTATTTTTCAGTTATTTAGATTGGCATGTGTGTTCTCTCTGGTTTCATTTTACCTCGGTCAAAGTTCTCAAAAATCAAGGGGTCTTTTCCTGGGGGCTAACAATGAGATACATAGATATTCATATTCCAGTAAACTTCTTTACCTCTCAAACATTGAGTTAGTAAAGAAGTTGAGAACATTGTTTCTCTCTCCCCAATTGACGATTTAAATGTTATACATTTCTTGTCGTTTCTTGTGTTTACAACAAAAATTTCCCTTGCCTGGTGGAGCATCCAACTTTCTTCTGTTACTTGAGGTAACATGACTTTGAGACGGTGCACAATTCCTCATAAGTCCGTATCAGTTAGCCATGCTGAGATCTTATTTGGGCCGTGAATGGTAGGTGATTTTGAATATCAGTCATGGTTTACTTCTAGGGAAAAGTATCCTCATGCCAGGTTGTTCTGACAGGTCCCTGTACAGAGAGACTTTAGACACTTGAGGACAGTATTTTTTGTTTTAATTTTCTTTGTTTTTGATGGGGATGAGGCATTCTACCGGATGCCAGACATTTATTCAGTTACCTCAGCTGAGAGATCTTTTTAAGATTCTTACCATTCCTTTGAGTTCAGTTTTTGTATTTCTCTTGCACTTAGTTCACTGGTTATATTCGACAGGTAGTTTTTTAAATTCTTTTTCATGAATCTGGTTGTACAAATGGTTTCCTGTGAGTTGTCGGTACTTTTCTAATATAAACAAAAAATTAAAGAAAACAAACAATTGTCTCTGTACCCCTTTCTTTCCAAATGATTTTTTTCCGCTCTGGGTCTCATTTGGTCGCAAAGATCCTAGTTGATGAAAGGATCCTGTCTGACAAGCTGCCAGTCTCCCCTCATGTTGCTTTTGATAGTGTGCAACTCGTTGAGCCTTGGTCTCTCAAGTAGATGTCACTGGAAAATAAAGGTCATTGTAATATAAAAGAAGAAAAGAATAACAAGTCGATAACTGCTTATTGTATAAAAATAACAGGATAATTATTCATTGAAAGTTACAAAATTCTGACCATTCATAAGTTTCTGATTCAGATGCAAATGCTAGGGGACTAGCAGCTTCTATCAGTAAAGTTGGAGTGGTCAACTTTAAATCTGGGGACTTGTCTCTTCACAGTGTGAATTCAGTGGCTTGGAACCGAGTGAGACTTAGGTCACGGGATTTTTCTCTCTGAAGGTGTCGATTTTCTGGCGGTCAGGTAGTGTGTCGTCGAAGCTATTTTTGCCTTTCATTATATTGAGAATCCACAGAATTTCATTTCACAATTCTCAGTAAACCAATCTCTGGTAGTTTTTGAAATTCTCAAGTTCTAAAAAAAAAAAAATTCCTTTTCTTCCTCACATCTGTATCTTTGACTGCCACCCTCAACAGGAGGGTCCATTGCCTTCATCCTCTAATAGGTCTCTACCTTTTACCATCACTCACGTGGAAGTGTCTCTTCTCTTGCTCCATTTGCATAGCCAACGGTTTTTCCTAAATGCCACAAGTAAAAAATAAATAAATTGTTTATCTTTTAGGGATAACTGAATTCTCGAACAACAATTAATGGGCACTTTAATTCATATCTGCTATCTTGTTTTTCTTATTCAAAGAAACTCATAATATCTGACCTATATTTTGAATGACTCTCAAATTCGACCACCACAAATTTGGTTAACTGTTTTTCTTTACAAGGGTGGCATTGAGATATGGAATTTGTCAAATTGCCAAAAGGCGCCATCTCTGACATTTTTTCAAGATATCTGTATGATCCAAAGCGCAAACTTTTTCAGCTGGTGTGTTTTTAATGGCTGTTTAACTCAATTACCATGGAAGGAAAACGGATTTCTCTTTTATCAATTCATTATATCCACAAATAATTGTGCGACATTAAATCGAGACCATAACAACCTTTCTTAACAATGCCTTTTCTTTCCATCAGCCTCGTCATCACCATTATTGTTACACCCAACGACACTGTCCCACTCTAAAAAGACCTATTATTTAAGTATAGGGGCAAAAATAAAACGCAAAAGTTATAATTATTCCCCCCCCCAATGTTTTTGCATTTTGTGAACCTTGTTTTCATTTTGTGTGGTTGTCTTTCAGTTGTTATGTCATGAGATTCTAGAACTAATATTGTCCATAATTGTGTGATCAGTGAACATACCAAGAAGAACGAGTGAAAATTTTTGATGAATCAAATTGTGGGCATCTCCTATTAGACTGCAAATACTTTGTAGTTGATTCATTACTACTACTACTAAAACTAAAGTTGTGTACGTCTGCTGCATCATTCAAGCAAAGTTTCAAATCTGCAATTATTGTGGGTCTATCAGAATTATTTACATCTTTGTTTAAGTAAACATGTAGGATGCAAGGAAATTATTCAGGATAACTAGTGATGCTGAGCGTTAGCGCTGTTTTGATGTTTGTCTTTGCCAAATCTTTCATTATGTAGTATTGTTCTCTAGAAACTTTAGTTTATTAAAAATTTGCTCTTTCGTTTCCTTCGTATTTTTTTAATTTTATTTATTTTTTTTTTTTAACTTTCCCCCCAAACAAAGCATATTACCACTGAGGCTTAAGATGGCTACTGTGCGTAATTGGAGTCGGATTTATAGGGTGGGGTTTGGGGCTGTACAGCATGATACGTTTCTGCATATTGGTACAGCCAGGAGAGAATTCCAATTACAAGAAGTTCACAGAAAGAAGCCTTCAGAGTAGAAAGTCTTCTGGTATCTAGGAAACTCTACAGTAAAACAGTCGGGTGGGTGTAAGGGTATTTATGTTGTGGGGAGAGTTAAGTTTATTGGAGCACATTTAATGATATTACTTATAAAACAAGCACAGGGATGCGACAAGCTGGAGCTTGGCAGATAGGGTTGTTAGAAATTCTTTTTTACACCCTATCCGAAGAGAAGAGGCTAGTGGTTCATGAATTAACCAACTGGTGGCAACACATGCGCTATGCATGAGCTTAGTATTAGAGCCTACCTTCTTTATTCCAATTTTTTATTCAAGAATGTCACTCAAAGGAGTTTGAATGTTAAACTCACACTAAGAATGCTATTAACCATGAGACTTGGTGGTTGGAAAGGTTTGAGTGGGCATTTGATTTGCCTTCATGCTAGTAATAAAGCATGATGTATTTGTTAATGACCCTCTGGTTTATCTAAACTCCTAACCATAGTAGTGATTGATTATCTGCAATACTCATTAGTAGCTGAAAGACATGATTTCCTTTCTCTTTCATGTAATTTTAAGGTGTTGTTTTCTTTGTTTAGTTAGGATACTATCTAAATCAATGCATTTGAGTATAGGTATTATATACCTATACCCAAATGCATTAGAACCCCAGGATACGGCATAAAAAAAATAGTAACAAAATACAGTACAGTATATAATACACATGTGGGTTTTTGGAGCCAAGCAAGATCATAAAGTTATAACATGTGTGAGGAATAATATTTGATATTAGTGGAAGTCCTTGGGAATTAAAAACAACTCAAAAGGATACTTATCTTTTGGAGAATATGGATACTGGTTGATTTAGAAACTGATATTTCTTCAATTGAAAAGATGAAAGGTTCGGTTATGTGGTTGAGATGATAACCAACAACATTCGAAGATCAATATCTTTGTTCATGTGTATGCCTGTCAGGATAAGGATGATCTCATTGTGTACATGCGTGCATATATTATAGTCATGGGGTTTCTTGAATAACTTGATTTACAAGACAAGGAGTTAAATGTATTTCTTTTGGTAAGAATTGTTTTTCTTTGGGTTCTAAGGTGGATCTTTGGCTTTGTTCTATCTTTTTACTTGGACAATATGCAGTGTACCTGAAGTGGTGATACCTGGGAATAAGTGGAAGGTTGAGTTTTGAAATTTTTGATGAATAGGAGGAGATAACTCCTTTCTGTGTTTGTGGTGAGAAATGAAACTTCATTAAAACAAACAAGGAATTCTTGTTTTTAGAAAATTCTAGTTTCAATGTATAATTTAAAAAAAGAAAAAATTTTAAGCATATTTTTGTCTACCCCTTCCCGTATTAGAAGGGTACCCCCCCCTCCACACACACACACACACACACTGTCAATACAGTAAACTGTTCATCTAATATTCTTGAGGTGTGGTTTGGAATGGTCTGTGTGTCCATGTGCTTGGTGCTTTTTTGAATGAAGAAAGATGGTCACTTCTTTTTTTTTTTTTTTTTTTTTTTTTAAATAAACTTATTTATTTTAATAGTTGAGCTTTTATACCAACTATACCAGCCAAAATATCAATTAATATATTGAAAATAAAACCCGGTAGCAAAATGTTAAAAAGGTATATTTTTTTAAACAATAAGAGCAATTCTCCATTATCAAGTTAGCAAGAATAAGATCTTATTGCATATTTTATATATATATATATATATATATATATATATATATACATATATATATACAGGGTGTTTCAAAAGTCTTGGGAACATAACGATTTTTAATAACTCAAAAACTATTAGGAGTTGAAAAATGAAATTGGTACCGTTGGAAAGGTTAAAGTTTCAAGTTTTGTGGAGAATCTTCAAAGTTGCTCAATATGAGCACCATTCGTCACACGGCAGACATCTAGTCGATAGTCCATTTCCTGCCAAACGCGTTCCAGCATCTTAACGTCAATGGTTCCCACAACTGCCGTTACTCGAGCCTTTAGTTCGTCAATATCTCTTGGAAGGGGCGGCACATAGATTCGTTGCTTGACAAAGCCCCAAAGGAAAAAGTCACACAGGGTAAGATCTGGAGACCTAGGAGGCCAGGGCATGAGAACGTCATCACCTCGCCCAGATCTCCCAATTCATCTAGCAGGCAGCCTTGTGTTAAGAAACTGCCTTACTCTAAGACTCCAGTCATCAGATTCTGCTTCTTCCAATTGAGCCATTAACCAGTCTTCCAGCATGTTGAGATAGGATTCACCAGTGATAGTTGCCTCTTCAAAGAACGGTCCATAGACACCTTTCTTGGAAATTGCACAAAACACGTTCACTTTTAGTGAATCTCGCTTGTGCTCAAGAAGTTCATGAGGATTCTCAGTACCCCATATGCGAGTGTTATGCTTGTTAACTTTGCCATTCAGATGGAAGGACGACCTGTTCGCTTACTTGGGCACAAACACCCATCTTTCACAAATTTAGCATGCCATCTGACAATGGATTTCCTTTCAGGGGCTTCTTTTTTAAATTTCCTGCGAAATGCACGCTGAACACATGTCCACGATTCAGTCTTTGCAAATTGGAGGACGCAAAATGCCTTGTCTTGTTTAGAGAACGCCATTACTGCACCTGGAAAGATAAGACAAAAATCATTAGTATGACCAAAAACTTGATTAAGCAAGCTTTAAAATGGCACCAGTTTCATTTTTCTACCTGGAATAGTTCATGAGATATACGCATTTGTAATGTTCCCAAGACTTTTGAAACACCCTGTATATTGTTTTTATTTCAAGTAATAATTCTGCTTTTGAAAAGAGGAAAAAATTCCTCGAAGACAGAAAGCTATTTTTATTTGAATTTTACAAATCGAGCATATGTGTATTCATATGCACACAATGTTTGTTCAGATAATTTTTAAAACTAGCAAACTCAACATCACGTGAATATATAAGAACATGCGGTAACATCAATTCCATGTAATGGCCTGACAAGTCTTTAAGATGATAAATGCATAAAATTTTGTGTCATTTAATTACCATATATTTTTTCTAATTTACTATTAATAATATATATATCTACAATTATATAAATGCAACTTTGTGTGAGTTTGTTCTTTATAGACTCCGAAACGGCTGAACAGATTTTCTTTAAAATTTACAGAACTTTAGTGCATAAGTCTGGGAATGATCTTGGTTAAGTTTTGTCTCAGATAATCGATAATCGAAACTGTTATTTTAATTCATCTATTATCGGTAAAGCCATTTTTTCCATGTCATCTCTTAGCAACAATAATAGAACAACGGGCCGTGAAAATTCTACTGTCTGTAAGTTGTCATGTTTTTTTGCATGACATGATCTGTAGGTTCAAACTCTGCACGTAAATTTCTTCTTTTTTTTTTTTTTTTTTTTTTTTTCATTAACTGCAAAGAATTTTATAAGACTTGATAATTTATGTGTTTTTGTTTTTTTGCATGATCTGGTCTGTAGGTTCAACGCCCGCACGTAAATTTAATATTTTTTCTCTTTAACTGGAAAGAAGTTTATATAAAATAATTTTATAAAAAAAACAGTAGATTCTCTAGAGTGCAATGTTGAATAACATATCTTGGACTAAGTTACTGCATATAGGAGTGTGAAATATCCGTTGATCATCATTCAATCCCAAGTAACGTTGCCTAGGATTGAATGATCAACAAATATTTCACATTCCTATATTTTTATTGTCATTGAAATCCATGAAATCGTCCACGAGGAAGCTTCACATGCCTCCATGCAGTAACAGCCCAATTGTAAAATATGCTTAAATATATTTCAATTCATGGAAATTTATAATTTATTATTATAGAGCCAATTCTCTATTGATTATTATATTGTACCCAATATATACACTGCGTATCAAATAATTAATGAGTTTATATTTTTTTAATATCTAAGGAATGAATAAATAAAAATCCATGAAACTTTGAGAAAGTGCTTACAATAGTATTAAGCTACTCCATTCATAAAAAAGAAGTATTTAAAGCAGTATTAGTGAAACTATGGCAGAAGATAAGAATATTTGTTGATTTCAGTGTGTCAAGTTATTAATGAGGTTGAGAAAAAAACACAATATACCCATAACTTGTTTATTGAAATAATTTTCAAACATAAAATGAACTAGGAAAAATGCTTAGAACACAATAACTACATAACAATTTCTATGTTGACATAATTAGTAGGGGATATGCGATCCTTTTTTATGAATGACTTGTAAAAGACGTTGGTCCACAGAATTGGTCAAATTTGTGATTTCATCAACAGTTATTCCTTGCGATACCTCTTGGAGAGCATCCCACAACTCATCTTTAATCTTAAATTGGCGTCCACTTGCATAGAGGCGTCGTTTCATGATACTCCGAAGGTTCTGAATTGGGTTCAAATCTGGTGAATTTGCATGCCACTCCATCTTCTGTAGCCCAGAAAACCCCACCCAGTTGTTGCAAATATTCTTTGCTTTTGTTTGCTGCATGTGAGGGAGCATTATCTTGCATGAAAATAATGGTTCTTCTGAACGTCAACCTTTGCTTCTTCAGCCATGGTTCAAAGTGCTCCTTCAAAAAAGCTATGTAAGCATTTGACGTCATTTTTACGCCTTCTGAGACTCTCCATGGGCCAACTAAAGTACCTTCGATAATCCCAGCCCAAATCATTAGCCCACCATCACCTTGTTGGTGACTTAAAAGCTGACAACGATGTCACCCAGCTAGGACCCATCCCTTGTTCCAGCAATCTGGGCCATCAAAAGTACATGCACTTCATCCATGAACAAAACTTTGGAAAAATCCATTTTCATGTTGTCCTCTGCCCATTTCAATCGGTTTTGTATGTGATGTTGCTTTAATGGAGGCTTTGTCACAGGCTTAAGACTTTGCCACTTCTTTCAGAAGGCGACATTGAGTACTTTTTAAGACATTCTTCAATCCGGCTTGGTCAAAGACTTCTCAACTTGTCTGCCCAGAGTTCTTAACAGCTTCACGTTTAATTTGGAGTAGAGAACGTCATGAAAAAACTCTAAATTTACCTTTATCAGCTCTCTTACGTACCTTTGTAGGGTCCTTGACAAAGTTCTCCAGTTTGATAGTATCTTCCTATCATTTTTGATATTTCAAGGATAGTTTTACCTTTCGCTAGCTTTTCTGTAATAATACTCTTTTAGAAACTACTAAAACCACCTTTACGACCCATTTTATTGACAAAACAAACTGCTTTGTTAATAATTTGACACATCCCAAATACCGTGGATTCAGCAATTGCGATGGCAAGTTGTTTACATTGCGCGGGACAGTACGAAAATTTCACAGTATGCGCAGCTCAGCATTGCCAACGTTTCTGAAGCTTTTGATACGAAACTACCGGTAAGTTTCTGAAACTGGTAAAAAAAAATGTTATCTCGTTAATAATTTGACGCGCAGTGTAATAATGGTTTTTGAAGTTACAAAAAATGATTTTAGTTCCATCAGCTAGAATTGAAACCAAAACATTTGGCTCTAGCAGTATTTGCTACCATATGAGCTAACGACATAGGCATATCAAAACTTGACAAATTAATGTAATTAAACTTAAATGTATATTTGTGCATGTGTAGAACATACACAACATCAAATTACGCCTGTTAAGTTCCAAACTTTCAATTTTTATGTTTTAGCATCTATTTTTTTCTGGCTAAAAACCAAATTTTATTTCACAGGTCTGAACACTCCACAATTCAAGTTTTTAAGTTTGTAGACCAAAAATTGACAGGAGTTTGGTAGATGGATTTACTCTAAATGCTATGCACTTATGCTCAATGTAACAAATATGTACAAATAGAATAGTGCGTAATAGTGAAATGAAACGAATTCTCCAATAATAAAAGAAGAAAAAACAAACTGTGAATTAATAAAATTTCGTTTTTTAAGGAATTTGCAAATTGGTTATCCTTTTTGAAATCCCTACTATATTCATGACTAAGTATATATAAGGATGTTTTATTCATTTCTAAAACAGAAAAGTGGGCTTTTGATATTAATATCACTGAGACGAATAACTCAACTTCAGGCTTTAGCAGGCTTCCTGGCATTGCTCGGTCATAAAATACTCTTAAATGTGATATTTTAATTCATGCAGAAAATATATTTATTATTAAGCTAATTATTTATTGATTATTATATTGTACCTAATATACGAGGGGCGTGCAATAAGTAATGCCCCTGACCCACTACCCATAGCAGTAGAGCAACAAAACTTGGCACAGTTATTAGTCTTTCTCTACATAGGAACCACCCAGAGTTATGCATTTCTCCCATCGTTTGATGCAGCTCTGGAGACCGTTTTTGTAGAACACCCCAGGTTGGTCCTCCAACCACAGCATGACTTCAGAAATCAAGGCTGCATCATCTGGGAAACGCTTTCCTTTCAAAAACAACTTCATGGCTTGGAAGAAGTGAAAGTCAGAGGGTGCAAGGTCAGGAGAGTAGGGAGGATTTCATAACCACATGCCCATTGCCCATGCTTCTGATCTGGCGACATGCGAGTTGTGGACCGGAGCCTTGTCCTTCAGGAGGAGAGTACCTTTGCTGATCTTGCCCCGCCTCTTGATTTTGATAGCTTCCCTTAATTTATTCAGAAGTGAAGCATAATAGGCTCCTGTAATTGTGGTATCCTTTGCCAGGAAATCTGTCATCACTACTTCGTACTGGTCCCAGAAGACTGTGATCATGACCTTGCCAGCGGTGGTGAGTCCAAGTGCTTCCACTGCATTGACTGGGCTTTGGTCTCTGGATCATAGCGATAGACCCAGGTTTCATCTTGTGCAATCAGTCTTTTGAAAATCTTTGACTCCTCTTCTTTGCACATCTCCAAATTCATCCTCGAGCACTCAACATGTTCTCTCTTCTGGAATGGTGTGAGTAACCTGGGAATCCATCTGACAGACACCTTATGCATATGCAAATGGTTATGAATGATAGTTTCCACATACCCTGTACTAATCTTGACATTTTGGGCTATTTGGCGAATAGTAATGCGCCGATCTTCCAAAATAGCAGCCTCAACTTGACGGACAGATGCCTCATCAATGGCAGAAGGGGGGGGGGCGACAAGGTCTGGGAGCTGTTTCCACAGACTTCCGGCCATGTTTGAATTCACAATGCCAGCGTTTTAAAAGGTCATATGATGGGGCATTATCACCATAAGTTTCTTTCATTTCATAAAGTCTCCTGTGGTGTGTGTCCTTTCAAATACAAAAACTGGATCACTGCTCGACATTCAACAGACTCCATTTCACACTTGACTCAGTTCAAACACCTGTAAAACAGAAACCACAATTAGTTCTGAGCTGTAATTTTCCACATAACCCATAGAGATATAAATCATTGCACGTGCAAAATTTCAGCTAGATCAGACAACTGGAAATGGGTCAGGGGCATTACTTATTGCACGCCCCTCGTATAGTAATGATTTTGAATTTAGAAAAAAATATATAAATAGGGCTTAGGTGCCATCAGCTAGAATCTAGTTCTGAGCTGTAATTTGCCACATAACCTGTAGAGATATAAATCAATGCACATGCAAATTTTCAGCTAGATCAGACAACTGGAAGTGGGTCAGGGGCATTACTTATTGCACACCCCTCGTAAGAATACTCCCAGGTACATAAAGATATATAAATATGGCTTAGGTGCCATCAGCTAGAATCTAAACCCAAACCTATAGCTTCCAGTATTATTCATTACCATCTATGCATATACGCATATAAAAACTTAAAAAAAATAACCTTGAAGGTATATTTGCATGTGTAGAAGTAACATGTTTAGTCAACTTACGCTGCCTAGTTCCAATTTTTCTTTCAATTTTAACCCCTTGGCAGTTACTTTTATCGGTTAAAAACCAAATAAATTTGTTCTCTATATATAAAGTTTCAAGTCTGTTAACTAAAAATTGACGGTAGTTTGGTAGAGACTGTTCCACACACACAGACAAGGTAACTTATATAGATACAGACATGTTAAATAGCATAGGTGCAGTGTTTTTTTTTGTGTTTTTTAATAGGATTTTATACTTAAAATTTATTCATTATATTTTTTAAATCAATTATTCAATTAAATTGTTTTTGTTTATTAAAAAATATATTGCTTTATTTATATTTACACACACAATGTATATGATCAGATAATTTTAATGGAGATAAGTAATTTTTATCTTTAGACTTTAAAACTTCTTGATGCTTCTAATTGTTGTTCAACTTTTCTTTGAAATATTCACTGTGTTTACGTGTTTGAAGTTGTCTCCTTTTTAATCATAAACCTCGAAATAGAAGTCAGCTTATCTTCGACTGTCCTCCATAATTAAGATCCTGAGATATATACTTGAAGTTTTATATATATATATATATATATATATATATATATATATATATATATATCTATATATACATTACTTCACTCGTGTTAATTTTCGTTAACAAACATAACCAACCCAGTTTCACATTTGATAAAACGATAAACAGTAAACATGTTAGCGTTGGCCAACAAAAATGATTTCTTAAAAAAAAATAACACTGTAAATAAATTTGCACAAGTGTCCATTCATTCTAAACTCTTTAATTAAAATTTAACTCCCCTCTCCTCTTTATTAGCCTGATGCCACCAGATCAGATTGTTTGAAGAGATGTAGGGTCTTCTCATCACGTCATTTCATCACATGACTGTTAATCACTAGACATTTAATCACATCTTTTTTTCATTACTTGGGGGATTTCCGAAAGCGCTTGAGGGAGATTATTTTTTCATTACATTATATTTGTCTATTTTTTTTTAAATCCTTCAAGATGATTCTTCATAATTTGTATATCCAATTTTGCAAGCTATTGTCCTCATCTTTATAGTTTTTTTTTTTTTTTTACATCGGAGTCACCACTTATCAAGGCCCAGAGGCCACTCGAGGATAAGGGTTATTGAGTGTACAGTAATCGTTAGTAGAAATTTGTTAAATTGGATTATTTAAGAGGACAGTTCATCAAAAATTTGTTTGTGTTGGACTTGAAGACAACCAAATTGTAGTCAGCTGGAAAACAAACGGAAGAGAGTTCCACGGGCGTGCAGTTATAAGAAAGAAGCTTTGCTCATGGAATCTACGTTTTGGTTTAGACACAGATAAAGAGTTGGAGAAATTGACAGTGGTTTCAGCTAGACGAGTGTTTTTGATGAAAGTTTGGTGAGGGTGGACCATAGATTGGAGGTCAGATGAGCACTTGCTATGGAAATAACAAAGCAGAGACAGGCTCGCGTCTTCTCTGCAACCTCTTTCCCACACAAGAGAAGCTGCCCAGATGTGGCAACAGTACTCCATCATTGGATGTACTTGGCTCTTATATAGATAGAGAATTGCATCAGCAGTGAGACATCTACTCGAGCGGTAGAAGGATCCCACCATTTTTCCAGCTACCTTGGCAACAGATTTGATGTACATGTTCCATTTCAGATCAGGAGTAAAGGTCAAGCCCAGAAGCTTGTCGAAACATGGAGCCTCAAGACGAGAGCCATTCATTTTAATTGATGACAAATAGGGATCAAAGCGTTGATTATGTAAAGATAGCTTGGATTTAAATGCATTAAAAGTAAGCAGCCACTCCTTTCCCCATTGTACTACCTGCTCAAGATCAGAGGAGAGAGAATCAGAAAGAACTTGGTCATTTATTACCTTTAATGTGTTGCCATAGATGGTAGTGTCGTCAGCATAAATGTCTACAAATGATTTAAGGATGTGTTTTGGGAGATTATTGATGTAAATCAAGAAGAGTGTTGGGCCTAGAATGACCCCCCCCCCCCCGAGGGACTCCAGCATTAATACTGAGAGCTTCTGATTTCTGCCCATCAACCACTACTCTCATGAACCTATCAGCGAGAAATGATTTTATAATTGAGAAGAGATTTCCAGCTACACCATAGCTTGAAATCTTGTGAAGTAGGCATTTATGCCATACCCTATCAAAGGTCTTTGATATGTCAAGAGCAATTGCCCTAGAAAGGAAGCCTTTGTTAAAAGATTTACTAATGCTATGAGATATAACCATTAGCACATCCACTGTAGATCTAGCAGAACGGATAATGCATGTAAGAAAGTTATTTCTGCTGAGGTGGTTGACTACTTTATTTGACACAGATTCAAGCAACTTACTCATGATGCACAGGAGACTTATTGGTTTGTACTGAGAGAAAGATGGCCGATCACCTGAATTCTTAAATACAGGGCATACTGATGAGGTTTTCTAGGGTGTTGGGAAGCAATTCTCCTTAAGACAACACTTAAACAGCTTTGTAAGTATGGGAGCTAGTTCTGGTTGAAACACTATAATTGGAATGCTGTGAGGGCCAGTTGCTTTACTGGAATCAAGGTTTTTGATTAGCTATGCACAGATATTTGTATGTCCCATAGCGTGTTTTCTGTTACAGGAGGAAATATTGGAGGAAAGGGGGGTTTTGGTCGCATAAGGTAAAATTACCTGCATAGTTCTTGGAAAAGAGTTTTGCTTTGTCTAATGCTAACGAGATTACCTCATGTCCATTGATGATGGTTGGGATAGAACACACACTTCTGTTGTTTATACAACAAACTCTTTGCAGAAGTTTGTTCAGATTTTAAAATGAAAAATAAATTAAAATGTTTATTGTTACTTTTAAAAAAAGTGGCTCATATTTACTTTAAACAAACAGATAGCCTCTCCTTGCATGATTGGTGGGGGTGGGAGGATACAGTTTTACTCTATTCAAGCCAGACTTTTTTTTTGGGTGTCATTGTGTAGTAAGGGCTGGTTGTGTCTGTCCGTGTTTGGAGGAAGGGCTGGTTGTCTGTCCATGTTTGAAGGGCTGGTTGTGACATATCAATGAATTAGCTGCTAAAAAGATGTCATAAAAAGACCGAAGGCAAAAGGATGGGAGTCAAATGGTTGGCAGCAAAGAGAACAAGACGAATGTAGAAAGTTGTGCACATGCTGGCAATTACTTTTTCTAATTAGATTACTGTTATCTTGTTGAATTTTCAAAGTCATGCCCAAATAGTACTTATGCTGACAAATTAAACTTTACTTTCTAACTAACCAATTTCTGTTTATTGTTATACCATTTTATTGGCAGTATAACATAGTTAGCTACAATTATTTTTTTTAAATGACTTAATCCAAATGCGTGCTAATATAAAACATTTTTAAATAATTGCTTAAAAATAAAAAACTCAACAATGGGGGTGACTCATTTTTAATTAAAGAATATAATAAAAGTTATCTTTTTTTTAAATTTAAAAATGTGAAAACAAAAATATATGCTACTGAAATAGTTATTGGGTGATTTGTCAGATGAAATGCTTTTCCTAAGTTTGAGAATTCAACTAACTTGTCTTTATGTAGAAGATAATTATTTGCTGATGGAAACAAAAAAATCTTTTCAGCAACAAAAATTAAACTTTTCTTTTTTTATTGGAAATAAAATTGTTGCAACATGATTTTTCACTATAAAAATTAGATTTTATAAACTTTAAACAATAACATGGTCTGTAGGGATAAATGTTTAGTTTCTTTTAATAAACACCATCAAGAATAGAGTAAATAGCACTAAAAATTCTAACTTATCCAAAAAACAACAAAAAAAAAATCATCATGATAGATCATTTTTTTTTTCTTTTTAATAACTATTAAAAAAAAAAAACTGTCAAACTACACATATTCTGTAATGGGAGAGGGGTGGTCTAAATCGTTTTAAAAATAATTGTGACCAAGTATGTTATTGCCAATAACATGGTACAAAAAAGTTTTTAAATGTCTCAAACTTTCAAAATCATTTGTTAAATAAAACAATAAAAAATAAAGAAAAAGTTAAACATCCCAGGCAACGCCAGGCGAGTCAGGTAAGCTAATTATGTAATAAATTTAATGTATTTGAACTTTAAGCTTTCTAACAAAATTTTCCTGATTTGTGTCAGATATAAGCATTAACTATCATTAGGAATGTGTTCCAGATATAAGCATTTCCAACCTGTTCCAAATACAATTGTTTTATAACTTGTCAGTTTATTTGTAGCATTTTTTCATCTGCCAATTAGTTCCTATTTACTTTCTTTCACAACAAGGGCAGTGTTAGACCACATCCCTCTGTAATAATATTATTATGAATGCCACGGACGTTTTTTAAGGTAGAGAAAAAAAAAAAAAAAAAAAAAAAAAAAAGACATTCTGGATTGAAACAAAAATAAAATTCAGCCAATGAAGGATATTTTTTTTTTTGCCTTTTGATTGAAATAAAAAAAAAATTCAACTAGTGAAGGATTTTTTATTTTTGTTTTGTTTTTGTCCTTGATCAGTGAAGGATTTTTTATTTTTGTTTTTTTTTTGTTCTTGATCAGTGAAGGATTTTTCCTTCACTGGTCAACGACCCAAAAAGACGAAGCATAGAATCAGAACAAATACTACACTTTGCTCATAACTATTCCTTATGTTTAAAAATTCTACTTCCCTACTTGTAGAAGAGACACTGATATTCATGAGTGTCTTAATGTTTCAATGGATGTATATCCCACCTGATATTTAGACTATCTTTTGCAACTCGTATGTAATATACAGTTTTGATAACAAAGCTGCAACAAGCAGCTACTGGCTGCCATATACTTATAGTTTGCAGATATATTTAGCCTGTCCATCTAGTATAGTATGTCAACTAATGAATGCTTTTTTTTTTTTTTTAAATTAGGATTACCAACACCACCTGCCCCCATAAATGCATGTTTAAAGATGGTGGTTCATCAGCATATTTTACTAATCCGCATAATAATTGTTATTCTTGTGGATTATTTGTAAACGAATGGAAAAATCTTTGTGTATATCAGCTTCAGATTAAAGATGTAAACTACTTAACTATTTCATATTAGACTGTTGTCTTGAATTGCTGTTATTATTATTACAATGAGAGGAAAACTAAGATGCATATTGATACACTTGTAATGTGAAGGCAAAATATAAAAAAATTAGTACTAGATTACTAATTTATATATTGTTGTGTTGTTGCCAATTAAAAATTAAATACATCTTTTTTATCTATTTTGGATGAGTAAACTTGGAGATAAAATTAGCTCTCTAATTAACATTTTTCTTTTGAAAAGTGTTATAAAATAGTTTCACTTTAAAACTGATTTCTGATGGCTTTAAATATTCCAAACTAGTGTTTTCACCTGCTTCTCTATTCATCTTTGTACAACTTAATCAGAATTCACTATTTTGAAAATATGAACTGTACCTGCCCGGCTATGCGTTGCTATGGCTCTGTCTGGTTAACGCAAGTATTAGATTGATTTGTATTGCACAGATACGCTGACATGCTACTCACACACACACAGATTTATTTAGCATATAAAAAAGTAATTTTAGTCAATCATAAAGATTTAAAACATTTAGTAACATGTACAATTTATTGTAGAAAAGATTTATTTAGCATATAAAAAATAATTTTAGTCAATTGTACTATTAAAAAAAGATTTAGCATAAAAAATTATTGGCTTATAAACATGTGGATGTGTCGCAAAACATTTAGTAACAACATCAACGATTTATATAAACAAAAAAGATTTAGCATGGTAGCATAAGTGTATAAGAACAATTGACATCTACGATATATTAAATGTAAAATTAAAAGAATTTTTGGCTTATAAACATGTCTCAATGTGTTGCTAAACATTTTTTATTAATTAAATCTACAATCTCTGTGATTGGTCTGGTCTCCTGTAGAGAGTGACACCATTTTGGAGAATTTTTAAAGTGTTCGTTTATGTAGGCAATACATTCATTCAAGAATAAAAGAATGTCAAATGTCAAACAATCGGATTAGGTGAACTATGGCTGGAGAGACATTTTTTATTTGTCGGAAAAGGGAAAGCTAATGGTATGTCTGTGTTTATGATAAAGTTATGAAAGGTGAAACCCCATATCTCTCGAAAGTGCAGAATTCTTCCTGATTATGACTGGGAGCGGTAGGATTTCACATTTAGTGGGGAAAAATAGGAACTACTTCCTCTAAAGATGGTTGCAAATGTGATGGTGTTGCTCCTAGGATGTAATGTAGGATTTTATTATAGCGACTAAATGTGTCTAAAATGGGGTTCTAAAGTTACATAAGATAGTGAATACTAGTTTAGATATAATAAATTTGTATGTAGCATATATTGTTGCAAACCTATGGTACTTTGATCCAGAGGGGAATTTCTGCAATCAAAATATTATATAGAAAATTAGCTGACTTTGTCTGCTCGTTATCATTTTACAATTCCTATTTACTACTTGAAATCATCGAAACGAAACCAGTAAAGCGCCCATACTTACAAAACTGTTTAAACGTTGTCTTAAGGAGAATAGTTTCCCATCTCTCTGGAAAATTTCATCAGTATGCCCTGTATTTAAGAATTCAGGTGATCGCTCATCCCCCTCTCAGTACAGGCCAATAAGTCTCCTGTGCGTCATGAGTAAGTTGCTGGAATCTGTATTAAATACAGAAGTAATCAACCATCTCAACAAAAATAACCTTCTTAGTGACACTCAATATGGTTTCCGTTCTGCTAGATCTACAGCAGATGTGCTTACAGTTATATCTCATAGGATTAGCAAATCTCTCGACGGAGGCAACCTTTCTAGAGCAATTGCTCTTGACATATCTAAGGCCTTTGATAGGGTATGGCATAAAGGTTTACTTCATAAGATCTCTAGCTATGGTATTGCTGGAAATGTCTTCTCAATTATTAAATCATTTCTTTCTGATAGGTTCATAAGAGTAGTAGTTGAGGGGCAAAAATCAGAAGCTCACAGTATTAATGCCGGTGTCCCTCAGAGGTCTTTTCCTGATCTACATTAATGATCTTCCAAATCACATCCTTACATCATTTGTAGACATCTATGCTGACGACACTACCATTTATGGTAGCACATCTAAGACACTAAACGACCAAGTTCTCTCCAATTCTCTCTCCTCTGATCTTGAGCACGTAGTACAATGGGGTAAAGAATGGCTGGTTACTTTTAATGCATCTAAAACCAAGCTTCTCTCTTTACATCATCAACATTCTGATCCACATCTGACATCAATTGAAATGAATGGCTCTCGTCTTCAGGAGGCCTCAAGTTTTGACAAACTTCTTGGCTTGACCATTACTCCTGATCTTAAATGGAACACGTACATCAAATCTGTTGCCAAGGCCGCTGGAAAAATGGTGGGATCTTTCTATCGATCCGGTAGATATCTCACTGCTGATGCTATTCTCTATCTATATAAGAGCCAGGTACGTCCAAGGATGGAATACTGTTGCCATATCTGGGCAGGAGCTGCTAGAAAGGACTTGTCCTGCCTTGATAGAGTTCAAAATAGACTTCGTAGCCTCGTAGGAGATGTCCTTTTCTCTTCCTTACAACCTTTATCTCACAGAAGAGATGTTGCGAGTTTGTCTCTGATGTATCGTTATTTTCATGGAAAGTGTTCAACTGAGCTTCAATCTATGGTCCCCCCTCGCCAAACTTTCACAAGAAACACTCGTCTAGCTGTAAACACTATCAATAATTCCCCCCACTCTTTATCTGTGCCTAAACCTAAACGTAGATTCCATGAACAAAGCTTTTTTCTTAGAACTGCACGCCTGTGGAATTGTCTTCCGTTTTCCTGCTTTCCGGCTGACTACAATATGGTTGTCTTCAAGTCTAACGTAAATAAGCTCTTGATGAGCCGTTCCATATAAGTTATCAACTTTACCAAATTTTCATTACTAATGATTACTATAGTGTCCAATTTCTACTGTACACTCTTTAACCCTTATCCTTGAGTGGCCTCTTGGCCTTGATAATGTGGTGATGCCTATGTAAAAAAAAAAAAAAAAAAAAAGCCTTTTTTTTTTTTTTTTTTTAATGTTATTTAGCTCCTGTAGATAACTGTTAATCATCTTCCAAATTTCCACTGCTATTTATTGCTGCACTCATACTTTTCCCAGAATGAAGGAAATACATTTTGATCTTGAATTTACCTTAGCAATTCCGTTCTATCAATGCTTATGACATTTGCACTTTGCCTTTTCTTTTAGGGATAATTGATTTTTTTTTTTTTTTTTTTTTTCTTCATGAGAAATCAACTTTTTGGGGGAATATTTAATGTTGAAGAAAACCTATTGTAAACAATTCATTGCATACAATTTATTGAATATAAGTTACTATTTTAATAATAGGTGGGATAGGGAGATTGTGGGTTTATGTTACTTATGTCATCATTTAGTTCCAAAAAATCATTTAATCATTAATATTTCAATACAAAATCATACCATTGTCTTCATTCATACATGCATGTTGCTCCTCCAAGAACTGGGGTCATTTCATTACTTGTAATAAAAGATTGTTAGTATTTTTGTACATTAATTATCATTTGATTGATTTACAAACAGGATCTTGGAAGATGAATGATTTAATTGCTATGATGCCCAATAGGCTGCAAAGTCATAAGGGGAGAAAGAGACACTTGTATTACTTTTAAGCACATAGTTTAAATTATTTCCTTACCAGACCATTTTCAAAGTCTTCCCGGCCTGATTGCTTCCTCTGAATATATTAGAATGGCACCCACCATTTTCTCGAAGATATGTCTGCACTTATATTTGATTTTATATTACCAACCTCCTTTTTTTTATCAGTTTTTAAAACTCTTTATTTTTATGAAAATATGTAAGGAGCTAAAAAATGAGTGTTATTGTAAAGACAGGAGATGCACATTGACCTTAATCTGCAAAAGACCAAGGCTATAGAAAGTAGAAAAACGGTCAACAGGAAGAGAGGTCTGCAAGTCTACAGTTAATATATTATATATAGTAAAAAGATTGATTTTATTTAACAGTGGGTGTCCGAAGAATTTTTTTTTCTTTCAAGAGTTTCCATACTCGTCATGTTGAAGTCTTTATTAACACAACAAAAAAATGAGTTGTCAAAAGAATTTCGGACACCCAAATCTATTAAGTGATATCTCTTCTAGTTAATTTCCAAATTTCATGACGAAATTCTTAAGAGAAACGCGGTACGACCATTACAAATCAGGGGAAGTCATTACAAAATTTTATCAAAAACGCTGTTTTATGTTAACATTTTTATCACTTTATTTGCTTACATGTGAAAGTATATTCATTTTCGAACAAAACGGTATTTTTAGGGGTAAGATGCTTTGGTTTTTAAAATATGACGATTTTAGCAGAATCCCCTTGAAATCCGTAATTATCCAAAGCATTTAACGTCTGTGTGTATTGCTACAGGAACACACAAAAATAATTCAATTAAAAAATGGTAAAAGTTATGCAATCATTCACAATAAGAATGTACGGATGCACGGCTGGGGGGGGGGACAGCACTCGCTACCTCCGTCTAACTACCTGATATCATTTTTAAACAGCCTTTTGACTTTTTGGCTTCCATAAAACACATTCTTAGACGACTTCGTTTGTTTTTATTTGTGCAAAGCCAGAATTTCTTACTTTTTGGGACTAATTAAGCTTTCTTTTTTTTTTTCTTTTGTACAAACAAGGTGCTTTTTTATTTAATGGAATATCTTAGGACTTTACTAATTATCTTTGAAATAAACTCGGAAAACTAATACTTACCTTTCAATGGATTTTCCAATGAATTTATTTAACTTCAAAATAGATACAATTTTCAAATATATTTTATGTTTATTTTTTTTTTTTTTTTTCACACCCTTATAATTAAAATATATAAAAATACGTAAACTTTTTTTTTTTTTTATCAATTCATTTTTTTTATTTTTATTTTCGTCTCTCAATTGAGGCATTTTGCGTTTCCATATCTCAATTGAGAGACGTGGGTACTAGCTTCCGGTATCTTTGAAAGTTAGGCTCTTACTTTATGCACAATTACCCTTTATTTATTTATTTATTTATTTATTTATTTATTTTTTACATGGAGGAAAGCTAGCACAAAATTGTAAATATTTATTCAGAGAGGTGACAATGAAACAAATGAGGACCGAGAGAATAAGAAAGAAAGGAAATAAAAAGTGAGGGTGTGTGAAGAAAGCGACTCTGCTTTTTTCATGAATGTTATGGAAAGAGAAAGGGGGTTGGTTATTTTACATGCCTGTTGCGGAGGAAGGATGCAAGTTTACACATGAAAAAGTTAACTTACTCGAAAATGAAAACAAAAGAAAAAATGTGAATCTCTATTTTATTGAGCCGTTGGCGATATTAAATAGAATTGATATTAATCCTATTGCTTGAGGAAACCCTGCTTTTTCTGATCGTATAAAAAGCAGGTTTTGTAAAATTAAATTTCTGTCGAATTTTATTCACTGAATTTTTCAACTTTAATTTTATTTTATGAAATTTGACTTAAAAATTTTATACTCCACACTCCAAATTAAAAAAAAATATCTTTTTTTTTTTTTTTTTTTTTTTTAAATGGAATGATCTTTAAAGTGGATTAAGTATGAAGACGTTAAAACAGGACCAAAAGTTTGTTGTTGGAAAAAGAAAAGCGTAACTAAACATATTTGTCATTAAAATAGTTTTATAAATTCAAATCAACCTGCAAATTAACCATAAAACTAATCATCGTTCTAGAAAAAAAAAAAATGATATCATTAGAAAGATTAAAGTTTATTCATATACTAATGTCATGACCGAGATAACCCAAGTTAAATTTTATGGAAATTTTAGATTTAAAATTTTTTATTTTTTTAACCCCTTTTTGCAGCATAAACAGGCCAGTTTGGCATACCTAATGAAACAGCAAATTGGTGAAGACCACTAAACTAACAAGTCAAACTAGTTAGGCTAAAGGAAGTAAGAAATAGATCAAACCATTCTAAAGAACATGTCATAATAATATGTATATGAAAAGACTGAGACTAGCAACATCATGATAACAAGGATGCAAAGAAAGGTCAGGCCAACCAACTTAAATACGCTTCTAAACCTCAAGAACTCTCAAATGTGACAATAATCCATACAAGGTCTGATAGATCTGTCGATATAGAGAATATCATGTATGCAAGAAATGGTTAAACGTTTCGACTCCTTGTGACCTCTTGTCGAAAATGTTTCCAGTTTACAACATAATTCTAAATCTACCTAAGCAATTATATTTTAGCTAATCTAATATATAAAACTCCTTATGCCTGTGTGTCTGACAGTCGCAGATTGGCGCAAGGTGTATCAAATGATTGCATTTTTTGTGGACTGTACTTTTCTATATAAAAGTGACCTTTGTCTGTCTGTTTGTATGAGAAATGGATTTGACCAAACTGCTGTCAATTTTTGATCCACAGATTTGAAGAACAAGTTCGATTTGTAAAAATAGCTGCTTAAGGATCAAAATTAAAAAAAAAAAAAATTTTGAACTTGGCAAGTGTAAGTTGACTTTAAATTCTTTTGTAAGCATGCACAAATATACAGTCTGTTCATTTTTAACTATTTCCTATCCATCTGACGATGGCTTAAATGGTTACAACTAAGGATGGAGCGTTAAATGTTTTGGTTTCGATTCCAGCTGATAGCACCCAAGTCTTTTTTTTTTTTTTTTTTTTTACTTGTGAAATCATTACTATATATTGGGTACAATATAATAATCCAAACAGAATTGGCTTTGTAATAATAAATATGAAATCAGCATAAATTAAAATGTATTTAAGCGTACTTTACAACCGGGCAATGCCATGCACCCTGCTAGTGTATGTATGTATATATGTATTTGCAAAGATATGCACTAAATATTTAACACTTGTGCCTTTTTTTAAGTGCAGTAGTGCATAAATGACCAGAATAGATGCGATATGATTTGAACTCTTCATAGTCGATTCCTTAGTCTGCAACTGTCTCTATGTACCATACTAAAAAAGTTTAAGTTCAGTTTGAATCCCAGGGAGAAACATCACTCCGGTCTTTTAGATATGATAAATTGAGAGTTAATACTCTTAAAGAAAAACGAAAATGAATATCACTATTTATATAAAGTTAGTTATGTGCATATGTTTATATATTTCTATTTACAGGATTCACTCCTAAACTATTTAACAAATTGAGTTTTGAAATATGATTACTAGGCATAAGGGTGGGTAATGTGAGCTATGTTTAGTTATGTAACGAGGGGGGACAGACAGAGAGGAATGAAAATTTAGATACCTTTGATTTTTATTAAATTGTTATTCAACTTCAATTTAAAGGGCTGGTGCTACCAGATCAGGCTGCCTATTGGCTTCCTGAGACGAAACGCACCTACATCGATTTCTGTTTTTGTTTTCTATTCTCTTTTGTAAAACTTAATTATGTTCTACAAAAACAAAATAAAAACAACAGCCCCCTCCCCTTCCCCCCTCCTTTTTTCCTTCTCTACTTCCTGGTTGACCCTGTCGGCAGGGCATTAGAATACGCCGACTGCCCCCCTGCAGAGGGTAAAAGTCCCTCAACGGGGCTACCTGTTGGCCGTGGGTGGCAACCCGTGATGCCTAGGAAAAGGATCCTGGTGGCTGAGCAACCGATGCCTAGGGAAAATAAAGGTACCTGTAGCAACACTCTACTTTGGCCTTGTACTAGGCTAGACGGGCGGTTGGAGAGGCCCGATCCAACCAATCGGCTAGTCATGTCAAGCCCTAACACTTGCACTGAAAATGTCAATTATAACATCTAAATAAAATTAAAAAAAAAAAAAAAACAACTTAATCCAAAGATAATACATTTCATTACTACAAACATAGACAAACCAGTTAAGTGTTAGAAGGCGATGGCAAGGGCCAATCAATTGATGAGACAAAAACCACACAACTGCTCCCTAACGAACGTTTCTATCAAACTGGGAAAGAAGAAACTAAAGGAGGAAACAGGAAACGATGGAACAAACTCAATCAATTGAGTATATCTCTTTTGTATCCCTGGGATGAAAGGGCGAATGGGTTTCCCCCCTAACATCTCCCAATTTCGGGCTCCGAGGAGGGTGGGGAGCAAGAGAGATGAAAATCTAAACAAACTTCTATGGATATAATAAACCCAAACAAAAAACCCAGAAATCAAAAAAATACTACAAAATCGAAAAGAACCCACTCTGACGTAACCAGCTCAGACAGTGAACAAGAATATAACTATGAAATAATTGATAAAGAAAAATATCCAAGATTCATAGTAATTGAAACCTTGGAAGGAAAAAAGATCAGCGATCTATCTCCATTCCTAATTGAAAAAATTCTGTCTCAAAACAGCAACCCAAAAACAGCAAAAAAAATGAAAAATGGCAATCTACTTGTCACAGTCGACAACTATAAAGACGCAAAAAACATCTTAGAGATGGAAAAATTCCATATCTATAAATGCAAAAGTTATGCTCATGAAAGACTAAACACATCAAAAGGTGTTATAAAAAGCCATGAATTAAGCTTGGCTACAGCAGAAGAAATAGAAAATGCCCTAAGAAAACAGGGAGTAATCGATCACGTCCGAATAAACATAAAAAGGAATGGT
This sequence comes from Euprymna scolopes, assembly GCF_053919585.1. NCBI lineage: Eukaryota > Metazoa > Mollusca > Cephalopoda > Sepiida > Sepiolidae > Euprymna > Euprymna scolopes. The sequence goes on along the minus strand of NC_136482.1, from coordinate 102,412,391 downwards.
CAAACCATACCTACAAAAACCTACATACTAACTTTCAATACACCAAAAATTCCCAAAGAAATAAAAATCGGATACACAATAGAAAAAGTAGAACAATATATACCAGCCCCTCTGAGATGTTATAAGTGTCATAAATATGGACATAGCAGAGAAGCATGCAAAGGACAGAAAGTATGTGGAAAATGTGGCTTAAAAGAACCTAACCATACTGAAAGTGAATGCCCAAACGAAACAAAATGCCCAAATTGCCAAGAAAAACACCCAGCATACTCTAAAATATGCAAAATCTACACAAAAGAAAAAGAAATAGCCGAAATAAAATACAAACAAAACGTGCCCTTTCCTGAAGCAAGGAAAATAGCAAGCTCTCGAGAAAAAATAAACACTTACGCAGACATTACAAAAACTTCAAACCAAACAACCCAAAACCAAGACCTACTTAAACTAATCTCCGAACTCAAAAATTTAATTGAAACTTTAAAAACTAACCAAAACGAAAACAAGAAACAAATATCAGTATCTTCTAAAACTCAGTCAAATGATCTAAAACAAGTCCCAAAGAACAAAAAAGAACCTGAACAGCAAAAACCACAAATAAACCGTGAAAGATCCAAATCACGAACAAGGACAAAAGCAGAAGATAAAAACACAATATCTGGAAAGATGGAAACAGAACGGGAAAACACAAATCCTCTTTCCAAAAACCAAAGTAAACAAAAAACAGAGACAATACTAATCGAAAATGAAAACAAATTTGAATTGATTGAAATCGAGAGTCACAGGAAAAAATCTAGCTCCAAAAACAGAACTGATCAGGAAGAGAAAATGGAGACTGAGGAACCAAGCAGTTCAAGTAAACACAAAACAAAAACCACTCAAAACACAACAAACCAATAGAATAATAGATATAAAAACCTAAACAAAAACCAAACAGAAAAAAAAAGGAAAAAAATTAATAAACAAACGAACTTACTTATGGAAATGAATAAAAACATCATACAGTGGAACTGTAGAGGCATAAAACCAAATTACGAAGAAATCAAACATATAATAGCACAATATGACCCCAGCATAATCGGCCTACAGGAAACTCTTCTAAAAGAAACGGACACCATCAACTTCAAAGGATACCACATCTACAATCAAACAAACAGATCACAAGCAGATAATCGACCCACAGGTGGCACTTCAATTATAATAAAAAAACAGATACCACATATAAAATTACAACTCCAAACAAACCTTCAAACAATAGCAATTAAAGTTACACTTCACCGACCAATAACCATTTGTTCAATATACATTCCACCTAAACATAAACTAAACAAAACCGAAATTGAAGATCTTATAACACAACTCCCCATACCTTTTATATTAATGGGGGACTTCAACGCCCATAACAAAATGTGGGGAAGTGAGAATATTAATCAAAATGGGAAAACCATTGAATCATTACTGGAATCACCTGAAGTAACTATATTCAACGACAAAACACACACATACCTTCACCCAGGCACAGGAACAACATCAGCTATCGACCTAACACTATGCTCCCCCACAATATTTATGGACTTCCAATGGGAGGTACATAACGACCAGTGTGGCAGCGATCACTTCCCAATTTTTCTCAAAACCCAAGAACCTACAACAGAAGAATCAAAACCAAAATGGCAAATTAATAAAGCTAACTGGACTGAATTTAGCAAACTTTGCACAAATCTAATTAATCAAGAAATAGTTAACAAACCAGATCCTATGTTAGCTTTCACCAATACACTAAACGAAATAGCAACCAAGACAATCCCAAAATCTTCCACCAAACCACACCCAAAATCAACGCCATGGTTCACAATAGAATGTAAGCAAGCAATAACCAACAGGAAAAAAATGCTAAAAAACTTCAAACTACATCCTACAAAACCCAACCTTCAAAAATACCTACAAGCACGAGCAAAAGCACGCTATATTATAAAAAAAAGCAAAAAAGAAACCTGGCAAAACTATATTTCCAAATTGAACAACAACACGCCATCAAAAAAAACATGGGAAATAATAAGAAAAATAACTGGAAAAAAACTTGGAACACCAATAAATAATATAAATACACCAAATGGTAGACAAACTATAGACAAAAAAGAAATAGCAAACATAATCGCAAATGAATTCAGCCAAAACTCATCATCCAACCACTACTCCCCCAAATTCCAAAAATACAAAAACAACGCAGAAAAAGAAAAACTCAATTTCACATCCAATAACAAAGAATACTATAACACCTCTTTCACTATAACAGAACTAAAAAATGCAATTCATAAAAGTAAAGATACAGCTACTGGTCCAGACGACATCCACTATCAATTTCTAAAACACATGCCAGACACATCTCTCAACATTCTCTTACAGATAATTAACAAAATATGGTGGACTAACAATTTTCCAAAACACTGGCTCGACTCCAATATCATCCCAATTCCTAAAGCAGGAAAAGATCACTCCAACCCTACCAATTATCGTCCTATCGCCTTAACAAGCTGTATATGCAAAACAACAGAAAGGATGGTCAATACAAGACTAATGTGGCATTTAGAAAAATGTAACCTCATTTCTACACACCAAAGCGGATTTAGACAAAATCAAGGTACTAATGACCAACTTATTCGGCTAGAAACATATATTCGTAACGGTCTAATAAGAAACCACCACGTGGTCTCAATCTTTTTTGATATCGAAAAGGCGTATGACACCACGTGGAGATATGGAATCTTGAAAGATATTCATAATATGGGAATCAGAGGAAACCTAGCAAAATTTATCCAAGAATTCCTATCCCACAGAACATTTAAAGTATGCTTAGGAAATACAACATCAGATCAACACACACAAGAAACAGGGGTACCACAGGGTAGCGTACTTTCTGCCACCCTTTTTCTAATTAAAATCAACAGTATAATCGAAAATGTTAACATGGGATTCGAAAAAACACTATTTGTTGATGACTTTTCAATAACTTACTCATCACCAAATATGCCAACTATTGAAAGACAAATGCAACATTGCCTTAACAAAATAGACCTTTGGGTTAACCAAAATGGATTTAAAATGTCCAAAAGCAAAACCACATGTATCCACTTTTGTAGGAAACGAAAATACCACCTTGACCCACAGCTCAAACTAGATGGACAACCAATACCAGTAGTACAACACACCAAATTTCTAGGGATCATTTTAGACAACAAACTAAACTTCAAGGAGCACATTAACAAATTAAAACAAAAATGCTTAAAAGCAATAAATATCTTAAAAATAGTATCAAAACTAGATTGGGGAGCAGATCAAGCTACAATGCTCAAAATATATCGCTCACATATCAGATCCAAACTAGATTATGGTTGTGCCATATACAGCTCTACTTACAAATCCTACAAAAACAAACTACTAACAATACAGAATCAAAGTTTAAGACTCAGCCTGGGAGCCTACCGAACTTCTCCAATGGAAAGCCTTCATGTAGAAGCCCAAGAACTACCCCTGCACTTAAGATGGAAAAAACTAGCGTTACAATACGCAACAAAACTACAAACCAACCCCGAAAACCCAACATACAAAACTACCTTCAACTTACAATGTACAAACTCTTATTCAAGGAAACCAAAAAGTATACCCTCCTTTGGACACAGAATTAAAGAAATAATACATCAAATCAATGAAAACCCCGACAATATAATTACTCAGAAAACAAACGACAGACCCCCATGGACATTACACAACCCAGAAACCGACATAACACTTACTACTTACAAGAAAAACATTACAAATAATATAACAAACAGAAGCAACTTTGGAGAACTAAGAGAAAAATATGCAGAATACATAGAAATATACACCGATGGGTCTAAAACTATAAACGGAACAAGCGCAGCATGCACAGATGGACAAAATCAATATCAAATAAGACTGCCCAACGAGGCTTCAATATATACAGCCGAACTGCAGGCCATCAAAATAGCTCTCAAACACATCAAAGACATCAACGAACAAAAAGCCATAATATATACAGACTCCCTATCCTGTATCATGGCCCTTGAAGTAAAATCTAAACATCCTTTTATCACAGAAATTATACAAGAATACAATGAAATAACCGAAAAAAACAATAAAAAAATTATAATAGCCTGGATACCAAGTCATGTCGGCATTCCAGGAAATGAAAAAGCAGACAAACTGGCTAAAGAAGCCACAAACCACCAAATGGAAAAAATTAAAATACCACACACAGACCTAAAAAGAAAAATCAACGAATATATAGAAAACATGTGGCAAGAGGAATGGAACAAATGCACTACAAACAAATTGCATGAACATCAACCAATAATTAAAAACGAAAAACAAAAAATTTTTAAAGGAAGAAGAGAAGAAATTGTACTAAACCGAATAAGAATCGGACATACAAAATTAACTCATTCCTACCTAATCAAAGCGGAGGAAACACCAAATTGCACACTCTGCAACCAACAACTAACAATTAAACATCTACTGACAGAATGTAGAAAACACAAACACACTCAGAAGAAATATTTTAAAACAACAAACATTAGAAAAGTGTTCCAGGAAGTGGAACCCCAACAAATCATAAACTATTTAAAAGAAACAAATGTATTCAAACTCCTATAAAGCAAACAAGTAAAATTCAGTTTAGAAAAACAAATCTCTTACAACTAAAACAATTTTTCAGAAAACCTAAAACATCTTGCTTCAAAAGATAAACTTTTTCAAGAAACTTAAAAATTTTTTACAAGAAACTGAAAATCTATTATACCAACAAAACTTTTTTGGCATTAAATGACTCTTAGAGGTTGAAATGCCGTTAAACAAATACACTCACTCACTCACTCAATTTAAAGGGTATTAAGGGAAATATGGTCACAACCTTCCATTTATTCAAATATTTACATTAAATTTTATCCATATTCAATTAAGACACCAATTAAGCAAGATTCTAACTTTACAGTTTAGATCTCTTAAGCCATTTTCTAGAATCAAAATCATGTTAAGTTTGAGGAAGTAACCTTGATGGGTAGAATGTTCTGTGCCACTTAGACATTAAGAGTTGCTATTCACGTACTTGAGGTAAAGTACATAAACTGTGACTCATTTTATGGATGAGCCTTGCACTTGAGCGACTAGTTTGCCAAAACTTGACTTTTGAGATCTTATTGTTGCCTGAGAGGTTGACAGTATAAATGACATTATTTCTTGAGTAAAATTTACAAATAAAATTGAGTTAATAAACTTTGGAGAAATTGTGATATGGTTCTGGTTACAGACACACATACTTTTCAATGTATATATATATAAAGCTGAACGTCTGTGTGTGTGTGTGTCTGGTCATGAATAGGCTCCTATATGGTTGACTATTATAGAAAACTGATCACATATAATGATAGATGTATCGAGACACAAGAATGGATATGTTTGATCTGGCATAATGATGACTCATTAAAATTGTGGGGTCTGCTTACGCGCCTGGTCCACAAAGTATGGAAATAAAAAAAAATTTTTAAAACGTTTATAAGTGTTTTTGATATAGATATACATAAGAATACTTTGATAAGTATGTTTTAACTTAAATAGGGATGGTATAATAAAATTGTGGAGTCTGCATTCGCACCTGGCCTCCATAGAATGGAAATAGGCACAAACTTTAAAGACTTTTCATATCTATCTGTATACTTTGATAATTATATTTCAGTTTGAAGAAATATAGTATAATAAAATTATGGGGTGTTCGTTTGCGCCTGACCTCCATAGAATGGAAATATGTCACAAAGTTTAACAAGGTTTTTTAATATAGATCCACAGAATATTGTGATAAGTGTTTCAGTGTGAACAGGTATGGTATAATAAATTATGGGGTTTATCTATTTTATTTTTACTTTCATCATATTTTGCTTTGGTTTTGATACCCCCAAATTCGAAGCTATCTCTTTACAACCTTTCCTTTTCATAACCTATCATACTTTCATGAATCAGTCTATTTTCTGTAGGCTGTTTTTGAACCCAGTCAATGACGGGTACTTTTGCTAGTGTGTGTGTGTGTATATATATATATATATATATCTTGTTTTAACAAAATCAAGACATCAAAGAATGGATTGATAGCAACAAATAGTGTATTTCATCGTTTTGGCCATGATCAAAGTGTAGTATCTGTTCTTCAGATGCGGCACTTCTATTTCTTGTTCTCTGTTAGTGGAGGAGAAATCCTTCACGACTGAGACAATTTTTATTTTTGTACCTTTTCTCCACATTAAAAAACGACCCTGGTGTCTAACTCTGTCCCGTGGGGAGGCATTGTAAATAGGTACAATTGTTTCAAGACAAATTCAAACCCTATATCGTTTGAAAATTTAACAGCCTCTCATCAGACATTGTGAAAAAAAAAAAACACTTTTACAATGAACAATATGGAATCCATTTCCTTTTTAAGGAAAACTATGAGTAAAAATTTTACCTACATCTCTTCCAATGTTTTGTTTGCTGTTTCAGGTTTTTTTGTTTTTTTTTCTGTTTTCAGTCTGATGAGAGACTGTTCTTGTGAAAATTTTCGAACGATACAGGGTTTGAATTTCTCCGAATGGTCTTGAAACAATTGTAACAAACGATGAAATACACTTTTTGTTGCTATCAATCCATTCTTTGATGTCTTGATTTTGTTAGAACAATACATGAATGCTCAATTACCAAAGGTGGTAATTTTGAAGCTTACAATTTAAGTCATCTCATTCTGACTTCAACTTTATTATGTGAACGGTTACTGAATTATCAATTATGTAAACTCAATAAAATCCGGAATACTATAAATAAGATATATATAATCTTTTCTCAACCTAAAGAAACTATATGTCCACTAAAGTATATGGAACCATTGTGATGGTCAAATTTATAAGGAGGCATGCTGAGTGGTGAGTTGGATTACAAGATATTTATTCACATTTCATTTAAATTTCTGCATGTAGGTATAGCCGGCAGTACAGGGAAGGAATTATGAAGGCAAATGATCCAAGAAAATTGCTATTAGAGTAGAAAATTTCTGGCATCTAGGGATCTCTACAGTGTAGGAGTTGGATTTTGCAACTAGTCAGATTGGTCAGATGTATTTATGTTGAGGGTACGAGTATAGTAAGTTAATCTGAGCACGTTCTATGAAGGTATTTGTAAAGTAAGGACAGGGATGTGGCAGTGAGGCTAAGGTTTGACAGTGCACGACCTATTAGGTTTGAAATTCTTTTTTGCACCCTGTCTAACAGGGAGAGGTTAATGATTGGTGCATCACATCAGCACAGATTTCTAATTCTGTAAATAACAACTCATTAAAAAAAAAAAATTTAACAAGTTCTAACATTTTTCTTGTTCAATGTATTTTCTGAAAAGTGTGATTGGCCTAATGGATACTGTCATGGACTATGGAATCAGCTATGACAAGTTAAAATCTTATTGGATCTGCCTTATTCAATTGCACCTTAAATATAGACACACAATATACCCACTCCATACAAAGTATGAATCAAATTTATCCTCCAAAAATCGAAAGAAATTCCCAAAAATAAATACGCACGATTCAAAAAAAAAAAAAAAGTCTGAGATATATATAAAGAAAGTGAAAGAAAACGCTTTCAAGGAACAATTATTGAATAAAAGCACCGTTTACGCAGGGTCCACGTTCCCCATGAAGTATCCATTTATTTATAAAATAAAACACAAGAAAAAATGTTAACTAAAATTTAATGTACTCTTTATTTTTACTTCATGTCAAAACTTAAATTAAAACTGATTTGTTAATGAATTTTTAAGAGGAATTTGTGTTCATTATGTCTTGATAAACAGAATTTCCCATTTCATATCCCATTTTAGTCATAAATTATTTACAGTTGAAATGTTATAAAACAGTTTAAGTTTTAAATATATTTCAAAGAAATAAATTATGCTCGGTGAATTCATCGATCATTTTGGTTCACTAAAAAAATTTAAAAAAACTTGTGAAAAACGCTTCTAACTTTAAAATATTTGAAAATACTCAATGAAAAGTTTTATTTATTATTAAAAGAATGGACTGTTATAATTTGTTAAATTAAAATTATCCAAATGAATGTGCAATTATATAATTATCCAAATGAAGAATTGTTCTTTCTCTTTAGAAAAAAAAAATAGGTTTAAATTATCACAAGGGGCAACAAAAAATATTTTTTATGGTTATTAGTGTGATCACGTGGTTGAACACAAGAAACTTTAGGCACAATATACCTACATGATGATCTGGTTAATGACGTCACGCTGTCATGATCATTGGCCTGTACTTACTCTCGGTGGTCTCTGCACCCCAGCCTCCCATCTACCTAATGCAAATTTTTCCACTGGTGCTCGATTAACTATGAACATGTGATTCTGAACAATAAGTTTTTGATGATTGTTCTTTATATTTGGCTTTTCTGTCATATGACATTAAATATTAATGATCATTTCAAAATTTGGAAGTCATAAACTGTTTTTTTTTTTTTTTAAGTTGGCTTTCATGTCATTTGTTTGTTTATCTAAATAGAGAAGAAAAAAAAAACTAAATTATGTAAAACATTTGAATCTATTTAAATGATGCATGATTCTGATGAGTATCATCAGAAATTACAATAGAATTTTTAAAAAGTTTTTCTTTTAAGTAATCCTAAAAAGTATAATTATAAATCCTAAATGAATAAATAGTTTACACTAATCATAATCAGTACTTCATAAATCATAGCAATATAAGAGCATGCTAATTGAGTTGTTTATATCCATTAAGACTAAATTTAACACCTCACTCCATTGCCACTATCATCCGCTGCCCCATGCCTCCCATCCAAAATTAAATTATAAATAAGAGCAAAAATAGAGGGAGATTTTACTCTCCACTTCCTCTAAAAAAAAAAAAAAAAAGGCTTTCCTTGTGTCAACGGGACTCTCCAATGGCGAATCTCCCCCCCCCCCCAAGATTTTTTTAAATTCGATAACGAGGCCAGCTAAAATGAACAAGACAGCAGCCATCTTGGTTGGAAATTTAAAAGCTGTAAACAGTTAATATTTGAGATGAAATGAAAACCATACTTAAAACACCAAAAAAGATGCAGGTAGATTGCAAAATAACTTTTATTGGCTATGATAACATTTGTTATATATATATTTTTTTTTTTACCACTTTTTTGAATCGCTGTGGATTAAAACAACTTGTAGACAAAATTCAACATTATTCATTAACATAGTCTCCTTTTAGTGTTACTCATTGTGTCTTCTCTAGTGATTTAATGCCTTTTTTCTCCCATCAAAAAGCATTGCTTTATCAACACGGATTCATATTTTTCTATTACTTTGAAAATTTGCAACACTTAATTCACTTCACTTAAATAACTGTAATTTGTAAGCTAATAATCTGATTGGGCTTAAATCTTGACCCATATGATTTTAAGATTAGTCAATTATATAAAGGACAAATGTCTATGTCCAGCTAAAAGTAAAAAAATACACAACTAGCACCTGCAATTTTTTTTTTTTTTATCAGTGTAATCCTGAAGGTATGTGTAAAATTTAAAAATAAAAAATTATTTGAGTGTCAAATATATCATTTAATGTTATCAAGACATACAGGCATCTTTTAATGTTATATCAAAGGAAGTAAGTTATTTTTCTTGCGCTGTATGTGTTTGTTTCCAGAGAGAGAGGAATAGACTGGGCAAAGAAGAAAGAAAGTAGTTATGTTACAATTTTGACCAGGGTAGTGCCAGGTAGCCCTGCTAGTACTTTATAAAAGTCACGTGCAATTTTTATTAGTGACATCAGCTATGTGTCGAACTTGAAACTTAAGTGATGTAGTAGTCCTTTTTCACATAAAAATATTTCTAGTGACTTTTTATATTGTAAAACGCTTATGTAAATCTAATTTTTTTAACAAGTCACCAAATGAGTGAGTTTTAAAGGCTGTCTTAAATTTAATGATGGTGGATATAGATTAAATTTGGACAGTATATGGGAAAACATGGGAGGAAGTGATAAAAATAAACTGGACAAAAAGATAGTTAAATAACTGGCAGGGGATAGGTTAGTTTACAAGTCAATTTCTGAAAGCTATGCTATGCATATCAGTAATGGACGTTAAACTGAACATGATGATAACAATTGCAAAATTATTTAAATAATCCTGTCATTCTATTGGCTTATTGTAGTGTTGGAATGATTAATTGGAAAAATCAGCTGTTTTAGATCTCTGGATCAGAAAAATTTGTGCCTATTTTCTAATACTTAAATTTTTTTCTTTTTTAAACTTAATTTATCATTGCTAGTATCAATGATAAATATATATTTTAAACTATCAGTAAAATTAAAATCTATATATCACCTCCCTCCACAAGTATATTTTTATATTTGCCAAGATATATGCATATATTACATGGGTTTTTACATTAATCCAAAATTAAGAATAAAAACTATAGCTGTATATTTAAAGATTTAAAAACACTGAATCGAGACGATGGAACAAAATCGGTAATTGTATCAAAATCGGAAAATATTAGAATTATTTCATCACTAATTTGTAAATAAACTATTTTTGAAAAAAAAAAAAAGAAAACTTAATCCGAGAATATAAGATTGCACTTAAATTGTATGTCTGTCTGATCTATTGAAAACTTTTTCTTTGCAGGTATCTTAAAAGATGTAAAAGAGTATTATTCTTTGAATAATAAAGAATCTGGTCTCCTTCAAACGGTTTTCATTCTTAGTTACATGGCATTCTCACCAATCTTTGGTTACCTAGGGGATAGATTCAACCGGAAGTATCTGATGTCTGTAGGAATCCTATTCTGGTCCTGTGTCACATTAGCTGGTTCTTATGTCAAAAGAGATGTAAGTAAGACTTTTTTTTTTCTTTTTAATTTAAGTTTTTTAAAATATTTTATCAGTGAAATTTCTCCCACTGATTTGTTTCAGGCTTTTTCAAAACTCTTATATGGTAGGCTTGTTAAAAATGTACAAAAGTTATAGCATATTGGCTTATAAATATTTTATCAGGCCTCTTTGGACAAATTAAACTTTAGTTGATCCTTGACAACGGTTTTCGTTTACTAACCAAATTAAAAAATTACTAACCAAACTTGTGTAATGTTATTTCACTCTGATATTATGGATCAAACAATTCCAGATGAAGTTTTGTTATATTTTCTAATTCTCTAAGATAATGCAGAGGAAATTCAGAAATTTCAGGAACAATTACATTCAATGGTACCATTACCTGGCAAATATCACTCAGAATAATTCAGTCAAAAATTGAAAGTTTTGAAGATCTAATCAGTTTCAATATTAGTTACCAAGCTTGAAACCACAAACTATAAAAAACATCACATTCACTTCAATTGTTACTTAGAAAACTTTGAAATGTGTCATTTAAGAATATCCAGTAAACTTTCTGACAAAATTTAAATGCAAATTTGAAGTCTTTAAGATCTCATCAGTTTCAATATTACTAAACTCTTTATCTGTGCTTTATCTGTGCCTAAACCTAAATGTAGATCCCATGAACAAAGCTTGCTTCTTAGAACTGCACGCCTGTAGAACACTGTTCCATTTTCCTGCTTTCCAACTGACTACAATATGGTTGTCTTCAAGTCCAACATCAACAAGTTCTTGATGAGTTATCCCCTTAAGTAATCCAATTTACCCAATTCCCACTACTAAGGATTACTACATTTTCCCATTGACTTCTGTACACTTATTAACCCTTATCCTCGAGTGGCCTCCAGGCCTTGATAAGTGGTGACGCCTTTGTAAAAAACAAAAAAAAAAAAAAAAAACCCTTGATTTATGAAACAAGATCATGAAATCATTATATTGAATTTAGAAACTGTATAATTAGTTACCTGGCAAGTATCACTCAGAATAATTCAGTCAACTGACAAATGCAAGTTTGAAGATCTCATTGGTTTCAATATCATTAAACTTGAAACACCAACCTCATAAAACATTACATTCACTTTAACTAGTAATACACATAAAAAAAAAAAAATTGAAATGGCTTAAAATATTTCAATAATGGCATACATAGAAAAAGCTTGATGAGCTAAGAAAGAATTTTTTTACATTTATAAAATCCAATTAAAATTAAGGAAGTTATGACTATTTTTGTGCTTCACACGTTTGAATATTTTTCCCTCTTTAAAAAGTGTGTTTCTTCACATTTTTTTTTTTTTTACACTACTTTTACAGTAAAAATGTTATATCTTCGTTAAAACAGAAGATTAAACAATGAAATTTGCCATATAAGTGTATTTTTGTGTGAGGAATCAGAATATGCTATTGAAAATCTCTACAAATTAATGATTTCTAAATAATATGCAGTTAATGCACATAATGTTACAATTTCTTAATTATGCCATGTATTTATTAAAAGAAAAGAAGTTGGAGAACTCAAAGTTGAATTTTAATGCATTTTATGTACAAAAAAACTGAAATTTAAATCTAGGACTGTTTAAATATGAATATATTGCAATATTTCTTTGGTATTATTGAAGATTAATACCTTACGTTACCTCTACCCCCACCTCTCCATCTGACCACCTCTCCAAAATGTGATTCTACTTTTGTAGGAAATTACATGAAAAACTTTAATGAAGGATAAATAAATATTTTAGAATTTAATGTAAAATGATTCCCTAGTTTGAGCCATTCCAGCGTTTTAGGGCATTAACCATTTTTTTTTTTCTATAGGAGATAAATCCTGTGTGCTCTTTTTTTTTTTTTTTTTTTTTTTTTTTTTTCCTAATGTGTAGTTTTAAGAGGATTTTTGTGCAACTATGGAAGGTACCACTCTGATAGGGCTAAGGGAAATTGTGTGAACATTCTGAGGATACGATAGAAACAAAACAAAAACAATTTTAGAATTTAAAGTGGGGGTTGGTTTCACAAAAATGTAAAATAATTCACCATTTTGAGACCCTTCTAGCGTTTTAGGACAGTTGACCAATTTATTTATTTTATTTATTTTTCTTAATCAATTTTTACCCCAAACAAGGCACAGTGCCACTTTGAAGTAGAGGGCTACTATCGGGGACATAAGTTGCAGGGGCATTATGAAGGGAGGTGAGTAGCAAGATGTTTGTTCACATTACACTTGAACCTCTGCATATCAGTACAGTTGGGAAAGCAGAATCCCAGAAGGGATTTCCAAAGTCTAGCAGTTCTGGGGAAGAAACTATTGGAGTAGAAGGCTTTCTTACACCTAGAGATCTCTACTGTGAAGGTGTGGGACTTAGCTGCTTGCCGGGTTTATCTGGGGTAGTCACGTCGAGGGGGCACAAGTGCTTGTAGTTTGTCAGATCATTCACCATTAAAGTACTTGTAGAACAGGTAGAGGGATGCAACATTTTGTCGGTGGGACAGAGGCTGAAGCTTAGATGTCAGTTCAGGACCTATCAGGTTGGCGACTCTCTTTTGAACCCTGTCCAGGAGTGAGACAAGCAGCAGATGCACCAGCTCAAATGTGACAACAGTACTCCATACATGGGCGAATGGTGGCCTTATAGAGGTATAGGATACTTTCAGGCGTAAGTAGTTTTCTAGCATGTTAGAGAGAGCTTACCTTCTTTGCAGCAGCCTTGGCAATGCTCTCAGCATATCTCTTCCAGTTCATGTTCCCTGTAAACGTTAGGCTAAGGAGTTTAAAGGAAGTACTTTTGGGTAATGTGTTCTTGGCCATTGCTATTGGTAGTAGAGAAGGTTTCTTGTAATTATTAAAGGAAACAAGCTTAGTCAACATTGAATGTGACCATCCATTTTTGTCCTCATTCCACTACAGATTGGAGGTCATCCTTTAGTGTTTCTGCCGTTTTCTTAGATATGTGTTCATTTGTTTTCCCCTCGTGCCTGTTATATAGAAGCTTGCCACTCGGACTTAGCATTATTGTTAGGGCTAAAGGTTTTAGGAGGAAGCTTGCCACTCTAACCTAGGGTTAGAGGTAGGATTTAGAGTTTTTTTGTGTTTTTTTTTAAGAGGGCATTTGACATGTATATTTACAGTTAGTAGTTCATAGTTATTGGCTTTTGAAAATGTTATGCCTTAGATTTTGAACATCAAAACATCAAATTACTTTTAAATATGTAAATTTACATAAATGAGGGGTGTGAAACTTTACAAGAATCACAACAGACAAAAATAAATTTATTTAAAACAAGTGACATCACTTTAATAGAAAATGTAATGTTTGGAAAAGTATCAAGTATTTTTTGCCCACCTATTTAAATAGCAAAAAAAAAAAAAGAAGCTTTTTGCTTAAGCTGACAAATCGTTAACAAATTTTGAATGAAGTTGATTTTTATTTTCAATTACATTTCATTTTTTTTTTTTTTTTTTTTTCAATCGAGTGGCACACTGTTTCATTTATAAACTTTCCAGTTTAAGACGTTTTTATTTAACTTCATTAGAGACTGAACACTTTCTACAAATATTTAAGTATTGATTTTGCAATTTTTTTTATAATCGGCTAGATTATTTTCCATTCGATAATAATCTGCTGAAAACATTGTAAAAAAAATAAAAATATATATGGGGGGGGGGAGTACTGCTTGAACACGTGAACTAAAAAATCATATTTCACATTTTCAGTTAATCAAACCAAAATACTGTTTAGTTCACTGTTAAAAACTAATCCACACAAGTTATACAGTTAGAAAGCTTATTTTCTTGTCTTTTTAATCATAAATATTGTAAAAATTTGACCAGAAATATATGCAGAATTGCAAGTTGAAAAAAGTTCATAATGGCGGTCTGGTTGGGATTGCTTTAATTAGCTATTATAACTGAATACCTCTTAAACATGTAAGAACATTTTTTTCATATTCATATTTTCAAATTAATTTTTTTTTTTTTTTTTTTTAAATTCGTTCTGGAATAAAAATCAACAATAACAAAAAAAGTCTGTAAAAAGATTGATTTACTTGACAGTGGGTGTATGAAGAAATTCAATACTTGTCATGTTAAAGTCTTTTTAACACAACAAAAAAAAAACGAGTGGTCAAAAGTATTTTGGACACCCCAAACTATCAAGTCTTGTGGTTAGTATCCAAATTTCATGACAAAATTCTAAATACAAATGTAGTACGATCATTCACAAATCATGGAAGGTCTTTATAAAACCTTACTGAAAACGCCATTTTATGATGTTCACATTTTTATCACTTTATTTGCTTAAAACTCTTAAAATATATAATCTTCATTATTATTATTATTATTATTAATTTCTGAACAAAATGGTGGTATTTTGGGGACCTAAAGTGCTTTGGTTTTCAAAATATGATTTTAGCAGAACCCCCTTAAAATCTGTGATTATCCAAAATGTTTTATTGTCTGTATGTATTACTACTTTAACTGTTACTTAACAAACGTGTCATTTAGAAACATTGTCATAATTTGAAGTTATTGTAACCTTCTCAACAGCTGACGTTTTACCTTATTTTCAATTTCTCTGTCCGGTTGGTAAATATCACTCAATAACATTGATGATGTTAACTATAGTAATGCTCTAAGATCTTAAATTGGGACCATCTCCAACCATGCTTGGTATGACAGCTCAATCAGTTCTCATTGATCTGTCAATCTACAAGTTAAATAGAATGCATTAAAGTCTATATATTTGTGATACTATGGAAGCTGCTCCCCCTCTGGGGAGTGTTAGGAAATGATTCATAAAGGAGAAAGTTGCGAGAAGTTTAAAAAAAAAAAAAAAAAAAAAAAAATTTTTTTGTAAAGTCATAACAATGGTTCAAAAGGATTCTTTAATGCACATAAAGACAGTAGGATGGGTAGTTAGCTAGGTAGTGTCCAAGTAAGACAAAAAGATGTGGACATAAGATTTCTGATCCTAAAGTCAATATATTTAGAATTAGTCTTACGACAGTTTTTAGTTTGTAGAAGTAGACAATGGTTAGCAGCTTGGAGGTTCCCCAAGAGAAGTTAGTTGAATGAGAGCAGGTTGGGCAGAGAAGATAATCACTGGGTACCTACACAACCAAACAACTAGCTATCAACGGACAACAGTTGTGATGGCATCACACACACACACACACACACACACACACACACACACACACACTGAGTTCAACTGAATTATGCCAACAACTTGTGTTGTTTTTTATCCTGGTGCAGCCACAAAGACAATCATTGAACTACATATCTATAAAATATATACGCCTACAAATGAAATTACTCTATTTTGCATCCAAATGGTTTGTAGATTATGTTGATTATTTAAAGATAGAACTTGAAGCATAAAAGCTTTGACCAAAATATATTCTGCATTAAATAACCCCAAAAGGATTGATATGCTGTAAAATAACAAAACAAACTTGTATACATACACACACGACTGGAGAGGATATAAATGTGTGCATAATTAAATAATTCTTTTATTACCTACAGACACTAGTGTTTCATGCTTATGCAATCATCAGTGTAGGCGGTGACAATTCTTGTTGGTTGGGATATTTGAATCCAGCCATGAGGCCACCTTTGACTCCATTTGCTAAGCTTTTACCTCCATACCACCCAATAATTGCCACAGGAATGAAAGAAATGCCAAATTCGGATGCGAACATTAGACAATCTAGAGTGTTCAAATGAGCGGAAGTCATGAATGATTTATAAATCCTAGTTGATTTCCTCTTAGTTTATATTTCCCAGACTGTGTCCATCCTTAAAGGGGCTTGATAATTATAATAAATAATTCTTATATATATATATAAACAAGATAATGGATAAAATATATATAAACAAGATAATGGCAAATTCGAAACTAATCACATTTGCTGAGGTCAAAGCACTTTAAAATTATAAATGTTTTTCTTTGTGTTTTTAAATATTTTATATGCTCAATTTTCTTGTAGTTTAATGTCTTATCATTTATTTAAAAACTTTTTCTATTTTTTTTTTCCCCACAGTATTTTTCTCTTTTTATTACTTTGAGGGCATTAGTCGGCATTGGAGAAGCCAGTTACTCGACTATTGCTCCGACCATCATTGCCGATCTGTATGTGAAGGAAGCGCGATCAAAAGCGCTTATGTTTTTTTACTTTGCCATTCCAGTTGGTAGGTAAGTACCTTGCTTTAAGTTAACAAATGAGCAATACTGCATGTTAATTGTTCAGGTTCATCAGGCTTTTAGAACCCAGTTCAACAACTTGTAAATATAGTTTGTTAGAATTGATCTTTTACCTACATAATTTGTGTTAAAGGAGTTCGGTTTTTTTTTTTTTTTTTTTTTTAGATGACAGCAATAAAGGCTCTGCAGATATAAAATACCTTTTGATTTTAATGATTTATAATCATAGTCAGCATTATACAGAAGTAGCAGGACTTATGTTCTGCCATTACCCAGTGAAAAAAAAACAAGAACCTGTATCCCTAGCAGTAAATTAATTGTAATGACTCTTTTCATCCAAAATACTAAGCATTTATTCACAATATAAAAAAATATTTGTAAATAGAACTGTGGATAATAGTATAATGAAAACAATTATCGAATTAAAAAAAAAAGATAGTCAATTAGTTCCTTTTGCAATGCAAAAAGCAAATTATTTAACTTTAAGGCATTGACTAAGTATATTATAGTATAAGTATATTAAAAATGCTGTTAAAAGTATATTAAAATGCTATTAAAAAGTAGAAAGTCTGTCTTTTTGTGTAAATACAAGAAATTGCTGTAACCTCAATAGAAATAGATAATAGATCTCATAACAAAATCAACATTTTTCTAAACCCATAATTTGTAATCTATTTTCACATGTTTTTTTTTTTCCATATTCATATGTAGTTTGATTTCTGTTTTCATATTGGGGTTGTGGGTTTGTTTTCTTACATTTATGAAATTTTCTGTTGTGCTCTTTAAAATTGTATGTTATACGTTTTATTTATCTTGAATTCATTTTTGGGATTTACTTTTAATTTAAAAATATAACAAAAGGATGAAATAGCAAATGAACCAAAATCTATTAGAATTCAATTTTGTAATGGAATTAATATGGGGGTGGATGTGAATACTCACTAACTTGTTTTCTTTGCCACTAGTTTGTGTATGTTTGTCTTTTTTGTGGGGGGGGGACTTTGTTTAAAATTTTAAAATTTACAATATTAGACCTAATCTCAACACCTAGGAGTAAATTTATCTGAAAGTCTCTTTTCAGGTTAATTTATCTAAAATACATTGTTTTTATCTACAATCTAAAAAATATGCTTTAATAGAAGTTTTTAATGAAAACCATCTTTGATTATATACAATAATAGTGAATTAATGATACACCATTTTGCAAATCAGTATGTGAATTTCGGGGTTTTACAATGTTTTCTTTTGGAGGAGGGTCATTTTTTTTTATTTTTTTTTTTTGTTTGCAATATACATGTATAATATTCTTGTCCATTTCCTATAAGGGAAGAAGCAGCTGTCCAAAAACCGAACTGCTTTTTCTTGCAATTTAGCAATTAAGTAAAAGGTCTGATCAACTTAGTCACTACATATCGTTAATGACTTTGTGTCTTTGACATCATATCCTACTGTAAGGACCTGTGGTGTAAAAGATAAAATACTATGTAAAATTCAGTTGCAACACTTTTCAGCCGTTTAACTGTTCAAGCCTCTGTGCAGGCGATAAAAAATACAATTGCGAATTACTTAAAACTTCTATCTGGTCATAGGGAACAGCATGCTATTCTCATCTATTAAATAAAGGGTTCCATTCGAAATTTTGCGCAGACTCCCAAGTTTGACAGAAAGATACCCCTGAAGACAGAGGTTGCATCAGCCAAAATGTTGGACGAACAACACCTGAAATGAGAACAGTAGTCCAAATTATCAATCCTTGCATCAAAATTTCAAATATTCTGCTGCGTCATCTTAATTTAAACTTCTAATGGAATTTTTCACTTTCTAAATTTAATCTATCCTTATGCAAAATACCGTTTTTAGCATTTTTTTTACATATTCAAAATCCAATATTGCAGCAAGAATTCATGCATATATGCACCCGTTGCAACTTTCACATTCAAGTGTGCACAATCACTTTGCCCTACAATGTTCCAAATCTTAAAATTCAGTTCAAAACACAAAATCCACCCAAATTGGCGGATACTTTTTTTACAAGGAAGTAACCATGTGT
This sequence comes from Euprymna scolopes, assembly GCF_053919585.1. NCBI lineage: Eukaryota > Metazoa > Mollusca > Cephalopoda > Sepiida > Sepiolidae > Euprymna > Euprymna scolopes. The sequence continues at coordinate 102,393,173 of NC_136482.1, read as the reverse complement.
CCAAGCTTGAAGGCCACTTGAAGAAAAGGGTTAATGAGTGTAAGGTGGTCAGTAAGTCAACAGCATAGTGATTATTAGTGGTAGAAGTTGAGTAGAATTTGAGTGTTTAAGAGGACGGCTCAACAAGAACTTGTTTACATTGGACTTGAACACTACCATATCATAGTCAGCTGGAAAGCAGGCCTGCGATACAGTTCCACAAGTGGGGAGTTATAGGAAAGAAGCTTTGTTCATAGAATTTTGCATTTAGATTTAGGCACAGATAGAGAGTGAGGGGAAATCGACAGTAAGAAAGAAGGGGAAATTTTTAATTTCTAGAAAAGATTAAAAATCATTTTGACCCATAATCAATTGAACAGCCGATCCATTTTTAAACTTTGTACTTGAATGTATAAAAGTTGTGAGAGAACTTCGGAAAGTGGACACCTCACATGTTCAGTATCAAGCATTGTCTTTCTTTTTTTTTAATTGTCAGATATTTTAGAATATTTAATCATTTTATGGTTTTAAAATGGCTTTCCTGTTTATAATGTAAATACGCTGTTAAAATAACTAATTGTCCAACATACATGCAACAATATTGGGCCAAGTATATTTTCAGTGCTCCAATTACACTAACAACTGAATAGTTTTTAGCATGATTCCAAACATAAAACATTTTGATAATGAATTTGTCTGTGAATAAGTTCAACATAATGTTGTAATTGTTGTCACTCATATGCTTTGTTATTGAGACTGTATAACAAAACAAGTAATTTTTTTTGCCTTTTTTTTTTTTTTTTTCTTTTAACCATGACCTTTTGGTTAGCTGTTAGTGATGGGATGATTCCAATATTTTTCCAGATTTTGATACAATCACATATTTTGTGCTAAATTCCCAATTCCGATACAATTACCGATTAAAGTTCTTTTAAATTTGTAAATGTAGAGTTGTTTCTTTTGGGGGAGAGATACTGCAAAAAGGAAAGGAAAAAAAATGTACATATCTTTCCCCAAACATAGGAATATCTTTATGGAGATGAGCTATAGATTTTAGTTTCACTAGTAGTTTAAAATCAATATCATTTCATCATTAATATGAGCCATGGAAAAATAAGTAAACGATGAAAACAATCATTTTCGGCATTGGAAAATAGGCAAAAAAAATTTTCCAAAGCCCTAAAGTTTATTCCCCCCCCTCCCCTACCACCACCACAATTTCAATTGATAGCCCCAACACTACTGATACATTTCATAATTTGCGCCTTTGGTCAATGTAGGACAATGCCTAGATCGAGATAATTTTTAATTTGGTTCCAATCCAAAGATGAGGAGGCAAGTAAATAGGACTGTTTGTGTTTCAAGTTAGAAAACTTACAAGTATTTTTCATAAAAACTAATAGGACCCATGTCCCAATGTTGTCCAGGAAAATTGAAGACACCAAAAACTGTAACCTTAAAAAGTAAATTGATCAGAAAAAAGATTTTGTTCACTCAAAATGTTAAGCCTTTACCTATAATAATGATGATAATAATAATAATAATGAAAAAGCAGTTATTTTGAAAAGGTGAGGGGGCTTTGTTTTTAATTGATAATATAAAAAAATGAATGACCTGACTGTCTGGTGTAGCAATGAACCAAAATACATTATGGTGGGATTTAATTTGTAATGCAATTAATGTGCTTAAGGGGATGGTATAATTTACAATGTTGAACCAGATCACGTCCAGAAGTAAATTGATCTGAAAAGAGTGGGTGGGGTCTCTTTTTACCCAAAATGCTTATTTTTATTCATGATCTGCAAATATATGTTAATACAATTCTTTTGTAATAATGAAGTGAAAACAGTAATTGAATTCGTAAACAATAACTAATAGTGAATTAATGATATGTTATTTTGCAAATCTATATGCAAATCAATTAGTTCAAATACATTGATCACATAGACATGTTCAGTATATTAAGAAGCTGAACTTGATCTATTTGGTATATGAAATTAGGGTTTTATTAATGTCACTGTTAGCGTCGTAAACTTCCCAAATTTATTGATCCATAAATGTCTATACTTTTAATCAAGTGGGTATTCAGAGACTTTCTCATTGAGAATATTTACTTGGAAAGATGTTTTGATTGACAAATACAATGTCTGGCTAAAGTTATTCTGTTCCAATTCTTGCATAATCGGGGTGCTGAAAATATACGTCCCAAATATCAATAATTTTCTCAGACCTCAAAATCAACAATTTCCCCCAATCTCTATCTGTGCCTAAATCTAAATGCCAGTTTCATGAACAAAGCTTCTTTTTTATAATTGTCCAGCTGTGGAACTCTGTTCCCCTAGCCTGCTTTCTGGCTGACTGCAACATCGTTGTTTTTTTTTTTTTACATGGAGGTCACCTCTTATCAAGGCCTAGAAGCCACTTGGGGATAAGGGTTATTGCATGTACAGTAATCAATGGGATAGTATCGTAGTAATCGTTAGTATTGGAGATTTTTGATAGTGTCTTTCCTCAGGAATTTGTTTACGTTGGACTTGAAGAATCTAAATTGTAGTCAGGTGGGAAACAGGCAAACAGGCATGCACTTCTAAGAAAGAAGCTTTGTTCATGGAATCTGTTTTGATTTAGGCACAGATAAAGAGTGGGGAAAATTACTGACAGTTGTTTCAGCTAGACGGGTATTTTTCATGAAAGATTAATGAGGGGGGACCAGAGATTGGAGCTCAGATGAGCACTTGCCATGGAAATAACGATAAAACAAAGACAGGCTCACAACGTCTCTTCTGAGCCACGAAGTCTATTTTGTATGCTGTTAAGGCAGGATAGGTTGTTTTTAGCAGCTCCAGCCCAGATGTGGTAGCAGTACTCCATCCTTGGATGTACCTGGCTTTTATACAGATAGAGAATTGCATCAGAAAGTGAGATATCTTCTGGAGCGGTAGAAGGATCCCACTATTTTCCCAGCGGCCTTGGCAACAGACTTGATGTGCATGTTCCATTTCAGATCAGAAGTAAAGGTCAAACCCAGAAGCTTGTCAAAACATGGAGTCTCCCCAAGACAAATAGTCAATTTCTATTACCATATACGCATTAACCCTTATCGTTCCAAGGCTTGATAAGTGGTGACCTCATTTGTGAAGCCATCAACCCAGCACCATCACCAAATTGGAAGAAACACCGCAGTGGCCAACTCAAGACTTGGCTCAGGATACTGAAATTATCCCCCTCCGCCTCTACAGGCTCTGCTGATGAAACCACAAATGGCTTTCACTAGTGGCGGAAATAGATTCTGACCGCCACGCCTGGTTGGCCGTTATATAGGATGCAATGAATTTGTTTGATGGAGCTAGCCCAACCAATCTAGCATGAACGCCGCAACAACCAAAAAACACAAAATATCTCCTATATGAATAGTAGAACCACAATTTCTTAGCTGCAATCAGAGACTAAAAACCCATCCTGCAAAAATAAAAAATACAAAATGCCATTTGTATTATTTGGGTTATTCAGGCTATCGTTCTCCTCTTGGATTTTTGCACAAACGGATATAAATGTTAAATAATAATCAATTCTAAGAGGTAGTCTTCCAGAGGTTGAAGGCCCAGTACTTCAGGCGATATTAAGAATACAATTATGAATTAAAACTTCTACTGGGTCACGGCTGATGAAATGCGAGTAAGTTACTCCCATAAAAGGTTCAATTTGAAATTCTGTAGATTCCAGAGTTTGGTTTGATGTATCTGAAAAAGGTCAGATTACATCAGTGGAAACATTGTTAGAATAACATCCAAGAATAATCGAAACAATACAAATTATCAATTATCATCTCCAAAAATTTTGAAAATAAATATAAAAAAAATTCTGTTTCAAATCTTAAGAGGCTGTTTGAAACCATAAACTCTGCACAGAGTATAGGATTCTCGAAAAAAAAAAAAAGCATAGGAAGTTTTTAATTCTTACTAAAAAAAAAAAACCCAACAAACTCTGAGTATTATCATTAAGTATGAAATAACCTACACAAGTGAAAATTGTGCTGACATGTTGGAACGGCAGTGTTTGTTTCAAGTTTGTATTTATAAAATTCTTGTTTCAAAAGCAATTAAATCAAAAGAAATATTTATATACAAATTGTGTAAATGCAAAACCCATGATTTAAAACGTAGGTATGTATGTGTTTATTTTTGTAAGAACTGCTTTCACAATGTCCATTTTAAATATGTTCATCCTCTATAAAATAGAAACAATTTTCTATTTAATTGAGATTGAACTTATGCGCAAGAGAATACTGTATAAAAACAGTTTAAATTAGTACTGAATTGTTCTGTGAATGGAAGTTAATTTTTGAAGTTACGTAGAATTTATAATTCTATTCCATATTCGATTTTTATCACATATTTGCACTAAAATAACTATTTCTTGCCATGGTTCATGTATATTGCTTTCACATAAACTGCAATTATGCATGCGACCAAGGACTGCTTATAAATTGAGATTTCCTCCTGAGAAAGCCGCTTCAATCCACCTAGGATGAGTGCTACTGACTGGCATAAACTGCAAAAATTATTTATGTAGTCTACAGGTTATGATAAACTTATATTTAAAAAATTATATTGAAAAATAAATTCTATGATTGGCAGAATAAAGGTTAAATTATTACTGCAATTGGATCTTCAGAAACTGAAAATTAGTGGTACTCTTTCTTGTGTTGACAGAGTACAAAATTGACTTTGAAATCTAGTGGGGGCATAATCTCTCTCTACAGCCTGTTTCTCACAGACCTTTCTCTACTATTGTTTACTTGGAAGGTGCTCCACTAAATTCCAATCTCTGGTTTCTTTATGTAAGACATTCACAGCAAGCACTTGCTTTTCTACCAAGATGGAAGGGGGGCATTTTCCTTTCTTCCAAGCTTTTATATTGCAACCTCTTCATGAAGTTTTGCATATATAATGCTTGTTTCTTCCCTTTTCTTTCTGAGATTCTCTGGTCCTGGATATGACCTTAAACTATATCCAGTGGTGAGGCCTTAGCTTGTGGGCTTTGGGGAGTGTGGAGCCACCCTTTAATTGCCATTGCTACCAGGTCCACTCTGACCCGGAGTGGTAGTACCTGTTAGGGTCCCAACTATGGGTTAAATAGAAACCGACTTGAAAACAACAAATATATTCTATTAAAAAATTTTTCTTCACTCTTTGGATTTGGCATTAAATAACCTGAAAAGGGTTGATATGCCGTAAAACAACCAATCCTGAAATTCTTATGGACGACTTTGCTCTCAATGAGAAATTGACTCTAAAACTTCTTGGTCTTTCCTTCTCATCAAATGTTTCTTGGAGTTCATATATTAAATCCATTGTTATTTCTGCTACTTGTAAAATTGGTTCTCTCTATCACTCTAAACGTTTTCTCACACTTGAAGCTATTCTCTACCTCTAGAAATCTACTATCAGATCATGTATGGAACGCTTTTGTCATATTTGGTCTGGTGAATCTGTGTCACATTTGAAGGTTCTTGATAAATTGCAGAAACATTTGTAATTTAATTGACCCCCACCCTTTCTTCTTCACTGCGACCTCTCTCACAGATGAAAAAAAAATGGCTGCTAATGGGTCAAAATTGAAAAATTGGAACTCAGCAGGCGTAAGTCGACTAAATGTTATTTCTATGCATGCACAAATATACATTTATGTTTAAGTGCGTTCATTTATCAAGTGTTGATATGCATCTGCTATTAGGTCAGATGGTACCAAATGTTTTTGGTTAGTGTAATCTCCAATCATCTTCATTGTCAAACTCTGGAATCTTTATGGAATTTCATATAGAAACCTTTATTTAATTACAGTCAACCAACGAATTTGTAATTCTTAGTATTGCTCGTACTGAGGATACATATACATTCGACCCCAAGAAGACTGTACTGAGAGTACATATACATTCACACTCCAGAAGATTATCACTCAAGATTAATTATTATTTAGCACTTAGATGCCATAATAGTACTGTTAAAATTTTACAAAAGCTGGAGATAGCTCAATTTTCATGAAGGGCTTCTAACCACCCAACTCTTTTCAATCCTTTTGCATAAAACTAAATTAAAATAAGATAGTCTACACTTTATTCACTTATGCTTAGAATGTGTTCCAAAATTGATACCTAATGCAACCAGATCTGTTTGAAGATATTAAATTCTCTAAACATTGATTGTTATTGTTTTTTTTTCCCCTCTTTCCATTTTCTCTGTTCTGCAAAGCCAAAAAACGACAATTTTCATTTACAAAAGAACCAAACTAAACACCATTAATAAATATTTGAAGCATAAACCTGTTTTCCAAGATTACTGAATTCAACATTAAATAAATTAAATTAGTTGGTAAGCTGTAAAACAAAACAACCAAACCAAAATTGATAATGATCGGCTAATTAGTTTAGAGGTGATTACTGTATGTACAAATATATAAACATGTTGATAAATTAGATTGCATCCCACAGTGACAAGGAATTTACAAAACTATTTAAAATTTTTGCCTAATGTTTGCAATTTATAGAATGTTTAGATTTTTATGTTTATTCAAAAATGAAACTCCTCTTTGTTGATTGCCAGCATTTCAAACAATACATTTTCTAAATTCCAGACATTACAATAGACAACACCAACCAATGACGAAAAAAAGCAAGACAGTGTAATTAGACATTCATATAATTTTTTTATTCTTTTTAATAAGTCGTCATTTATCAAGGTTAAAAGTCCTGTAAGAGTTACAGATATGTATTGTCAGTTGAATGATGGAGAATATTATGAGAGGATTGAAAATGAGTTAAACGAACAAAGTTTGATTAGTTATGAGAAATTTTCACAAGTATTTGTTGCCATGGGATTTGAAGATGACCATGTTGTAGTCTGCAGAGAAGCAGTTCTGTGATGTATTCCACAGACTGGAATATTTTTGAAATAAACTTTCTTCATGAAAATTTCGCTTGGCTCTAGGCAGACCGGGGTGGGGGTTCCTTTGAGTTGTGGTAAATAGAGGAGTTGTTGCATTAATATCTTTTCTTAAAAAAATAAATTGTTTTCTCTTTTGTTATGACTTGAATGATTTTCTACATAAAACCTCGAATGATACCTAATTAACACATTGGTAATATCTTCTGTTTGGGAATTTACAGTGGTCTCAACTATTATTACAAGGTAATCAGCATTTCTGAGTGGATGATGAGCATCTGTAATGCATGCATCAATCAGTGTTGTCAGGAATAGGTTAAGAAGTAAAGCTTGCTGGTCTTCATGAGATGAGGCTTCATAATTTGTGCATTCTTTTTTGCAGACTATTATCATCTTCATTGTTGTTTCACCACATTTTGGCTAACTCATTCTCCGGCCTTCTTCAGGTGATTAACTGCGATGGGATAGGAATGCAGAGTCTTGTAACTTATCCCCAGTAATTACTGCTTTCCATAGTTGTTGTCACACCATGTTTTGGTCAACTAATCCTCTGCAGTTGGTCAAAACATGGTGCAACAACAACCATGGAAGGCAGTAATTACTAAGGATTAGTTACAAGACCGAGGAAGGACAGAGGATGAGTTGGTTGAAACGTGGTGAAACAACTATGAAGATGAGGATAACAATCTGCAAAAAGAATGGAAACTTGAGCTCTTATCCAAATGTTTACAGACATATCCGATAGAACTGCACTTCTGCCTGTCTCATACATTATAAAATTCCAATAATGTGTATGTGTATTCATAAATCTGTAACTAGATAGAGAATAACTTTGATAGATATATAGCTATCTTACTTTCAATTTGTAAGTGTAAATATAGTGATCAAGTGTTAAAAAACATTGAATATATAGTCAGCTTAATGGTAGAAGAAATGAATGTACTAGATATATATATATATATATACTAGCATGGATACCCAGCATTGCCAGGGTCGATATGAAGTTCGGTTTTGCCACGCCTGCTATACTAAGAATATTGAGCAGTTTTTCATGATGTTAACTCTATCATTACCCAACAAAAATAAAAGAACGACTGAAAACATGAAAATGTATCTCTCCCCCCCCACTCCAAAAAAAGAAATACATAACAAACTCTCTACCAGATAGTTCTGCAGAAGGGATATGAAGAGAAGCTATTCTCTGGATATTGAGCACCTTTTTATGACTATATTCCCAGTTTAAGCGAATTTTTTTTTTTTTTTTTTTATGCTACCTCAGTCTAGAAAGATTTGCTTTACGGTCTGTTGCAACGAAAACAAACTGTAAGTAATTCAGTTTCAAAAATAGCAAAGTAGAATTTGTGTTAACCGAACGTTTGTTATAAAAATGATGAGTTTTTACTTATTGCGTTATTAAAAGAAAAAATAATTAGTTACAATGTCTAAAAAAAAAAATGTACAAAAAAAAAAAATGTAAAAAAAACGTAAATGAAAGTTTTTGGGTTTTTTTTTTAAAATAAAGAATCGTAGTTGAATTGAATTGTTTGTTTTGTCGCGGTTTCAAACCCCCGGCTCCATTTAAAAATTTTTTTTTTTTTTTTCCCTCTTTCTTCGCCCCCTGCTGTTTCCTTTACCTTAAACAAAGGACACGTTTGGCTAAATGCGAGCTAACGTATGAACATATCCGGGTTCAGTGAATTCATTCACCTATCCTTTCTCTTTTCATCATCAACGTCGCTATGCACATCAGAATTTAGATATATCAACAAAACAGGCATTTTTGCTTTTAGACGAAATTAATTTAAATGGCATCAACAAATTCACAATCTACTTTTGATTGCATAAATTTCATTCTAGAATTAATCACTCGTTTGTTTATCTTATTGGGAGCAACATCATTAACATTACACTGGCCAAATGAATACAGCTCATTTTGGTCAAGTCAGGCAACTCGACCGGGGAGTAGGAGGAGGCTCCCGAAGCGACGACTGACACTACCAGTCACATCGACCGAATCCACCAACGCCGAAGGATTCCAGCAGCAGCAACGACAGCAGCCATCTCAGCATCAGTTTAAACAGCCCTTATCAGGGCTAAAAAGTTTTTTCACTAATGCAATTCACTACAGCTTGCTTCCTGAGACCCACCAGCAGCAAACTTCACTCCCAGTCTCCAGCGCTTCCAGCCCACTCCAGCGGTTTCCTGCTCATTCCCAGTCTTCCAGCCCTTCATGCCTCCAGCTTGCTCCAGCTTCCTCCTACAGCTTTCCTGCACCTTGCTCCTCCGGCCTGCACCCTCGTAACTCTGGTCTGCTACCTCACTCGCACCTTGTTCCTCCGGCCTGCTACCTCGCTTGCACCTCGCTCCTCCGGCCTGCTACCTCGCTTGCACCTCTCTCCTCCGGCCTGCTACCTCGCTTGCACCTCTCTCCTCCGGCCTGCTACCTTGCTCGCATCTCGCTCCTCCGGCCTGCAACCTTGCTTGCACCTCGCTCCTCTGGCCTGCAACCTCACTCCTCCGGCCTGCAACCTCTCTTGCACCTCACACCTCTGGTCTGCTATCTCACTCACACCTTGTTCCTCCAGTCTGCAACCTCGCTTGCACCTGGCTCCCTACTGATTGTCCGTTCCTTAACACTGACCCCTGCGTTCTCAGTGTCCACCGTCCATTCCGGATCACTCTAACGTCCAGCCGATCGTTCCAGACCCAGTGAGCAACCCTGAACCACGCTACGTTTAGAGTACCTGTTCCAGACCTTAGCCTCCAGTGACGTGCGACCTTGTAGGCGACCAGCATCCAGATCATACGATTTTTCGCTTCCTTTGTAAATAAAAAGCGAACCTTCGTCTTTAACCAAATAACCTGTGTCTGTCATTCTTCTTTGCCTTTTTTGTGCTGTTTACTTTTTGCTCGTGTCTACCTTGTTGGGTCGATTGTCCCCCAGACGACCAACCCCGCAACAGTTTATTTTAAAATAAAAATGCACTAACCACAACGTTAATTGCGAAATCATGGAAATTATTTTATTTAAACTAATTCCAAAAATAATGCTTGAAAGTTTTTAGTTTTAATATCCACCGAAAAAGAAAACAAGAACAACGTTCGTATCCAAAGGAAATAACTCAAACCAATTCATAAAAAAATCAATGTCGGTAAAAATAAATTAAATATGCTATCAATATAAATCAAATTTAAATAATAAACTTAAATAGAACACTTAAAATAATTCTCTCACTATAAACAATAACTAATACACCGCTATTTAATAAAGTCAATTTTCCTTAATGTAATATGCAAATGACGTCACCTCTTTAATCTTATATTTTGCAATAATCATAGTATATATAGGAATGGATAATATGATAAAGTAATGGATTTTTGTATATATTAATCCACTTGTAAACAGACAGACAGGAATACGAATTTATTTATATATATATATATATAAGGTAAAATGATTTATTGAAAAATCATTTACTTAGTTTGTAAGAATTCAACATTAACAACTAATCTGTGTACAATCATTTCTAAGGCAGTGCAAATTTTTATTGAAATAAAGTCGCTTCATCAGCACAGGAATTAGGCATCAAATGTATATATATTAAAGTTTGACTCATGTCCATGTAACCTACATCTAAAATTTCAAGTGTTTAGATCCAAAATTGGCAGAGGAGTTTGGTAGAATTTGCAAAGAGCAACTCTTTCAATTTTAACCTCTTGGCAGCCAAATTTTCATAAAAAAAAACTGATTAAAAAGTTTACTACATGTCTGAATACCCTTTATGTAAAATTTCAAATGTTTAGAAAAAAATTGGCTGAATAATTTGGTAGAGACTGCAAAGGTCAAATATCTTTAACTGTGACCCCTTGGCAAAAATTTTCGTCCAAAAACTGATTAAAAAGCTTACTCTATGTCTGAATAACTGTTATGTAAAATTTCAAATGTTTAGACCAAAAATTGGTGAGTAATTTGGTAGACTGCAAAGGTCAAATTTTTAAAAAATTTGACCCCAATTTTGACTCCTTAACATTTGTTTTGGGCTCAAATCAAATGAAAAAGTTTGATCCATGTCCAAGTAACCTAGATCTAAAATTTCAATTGTTTAGACCCAAAATTAGCGGAGGAGTTTGGTAGTTTTCAATGGTCAAATCGTTGAACTTTGACCCTTTCACAGCCAATTTTCTGGCCAAAAACAGATTTAAAAAATTTTCCCAACTCTCAATACTTTTTATATCAAATCTAAAGTCTCTAAACTGAAAATTTACAGCAGTTTGGTAGGGAAATGTACACACACACAGACAATTTCACTTATATATATAGTTGAAATAAGTCCATTAATTTTGCTCTCATGTGCAGATCATCATATAATTCTTTCATCTCTAGCTGTGAGACCATTGGAATATCTTATTGAAAAGAGTGGTCACGCTAAAGGTCAACAAGAGGTCAAGTTTACACATTCGGCGTGTAGTCAAAATGTCAACTTCATTTAGCTCTCTGATTTTGAAATTCATTTGGAAAAAAAATTCCTCGACGCTACAACTACATGCACTTCATACTTACAAAAGTAAAGACGAACATTATAAAGAGGAAAAAAACAAGCATCTGAAGAAATGATTCTTATTTCTATGGAACAATAATATGAATGATGCTATATAAAGAAACTGGTGTTGTATTTTAACGTTTTGTTGCATATTTACTGAAATGTTTGTAGTAATAAAATAGTTGATTTACAAGAGTTAAATATTTTCTTGTTAGATTATACACACAGTAATTTCTTGAATTGTTATAAAATTATTTACTATTATTGACTGAAACAAAGACAGTCGGACGAGTAAAAATATTTTGGGGTGAGTAAATTTTCCCTCACACTCGATTGGCGGTCGGGTGATTTTTTTTTTTCTTCAAATCTCAAAGGATATATATATATATATATATGAAATGATTATTTCATATTAATTCCTAGTATGATGAAAATATATGCTCAATATTGGGGATAGAAATGAAAATAAACAAATGTAAAGTTGTATACTTTATACATTTAATCATTTCAACAAAGAATACTATAAAATATAGAAAAGTCCTTTAAACCTGGTTTGTTTGTTTGTTTTTTTTTTGTTTTTTTTTCAAATAAACAAATCCAAAGGAAAGAAATAATTACATAACACTAGAAGCTTTTGTTTTCATTATTAATTTGAAAAAAAAAAATTCATCAATCATGTATTGAAATCTAGAAAAATAGATGTCAAGGAGGTATCCTCTATTGGAATATTAAATTATAAAGTGTCTCAAAAAACATATTGGAATCCAGAAAAATGGGTGAAACTTTAGCATCTTCCCTGGCTGTGTTATGAGTTGGTATTTCACTCATTTTTCTGTTTTGATCATTTAAAAAATATAATTGTTTGAACAGTTCAGCTGCACAAATCAATGTGATCTTCTAAATTGTAAAGTAGCATTTGGCTACCTGTGCCAGTTTCAAAACAGAATTGCTTTGAATAATAATTCAGATTGCACAATGAGTCATGACATTCTAAATCACAAATCCAAAATTACTTTTCAAAAATTGTTTTCATAAGTTATCCAGAGTTTTACAGAAAGCTGATATAACCTTTCAGTTTTACAACAAAATTATAGTTTTAATAATAAAGCTAAAAATATTTTTCTACACTCTTCCTTTAATGTATTTGTTGTGTCCGGAGAAATTGGGATGTCAGAATCATTGGATATTCTAATAACAAGCAGACAAGCTCATTATAATTTAAACGCAATTTATTCACGGCAGAAACCTTATATTAATTACAGAATGATATTCAGTGGTCGTGGATGCCGCCATCTTGTCTTCGGTCTCCTGTCTAGAACTCTAGTCTTTTTAAGGATATATAAAGGGCGATAACTCGTACTTTCTTTATTTAGAGTTATTTCCACTTTTATTGCTATAACATCTCCTCTATAAAATATGATGCTTGTAGGATGTTTGATGCAGGTCTATTTGTAGAGTTGAAGTTGATTTGCACCTTCGTTGCATCCTTTGGTTGGACCTTTCTTCTCAGACTTGCTTTGTTTACTGCATGTTGCTTGAACACTTTGCGGTAATTCAAATGTGTCCAGTAAAATATTTAATGGAATAATTGTCTTATTTGATTGTCTCTTTGGAAGATATGAGTGACGAAGTTGATTTGCATGTCTGACCCAAAGAAATGATTGTACATCCACATCATAGATTTCATTAGCAGAACGACGTACTATGTGACCTTGTGTCCATTTTTCTTTACCATTACAGTAGTCTTTTGCCAATGGAGGTTGTCCTGGTAGAAATTTACGTAACCTTGCTTGATGATGGTGATTAAACTTGTTTTTCATCATCCCGTTTCTCTCAAGATTATTTTATGATGGACGAATAGCATCCATTGGTAAATGTATTTTTCTGTTTATCAGTGCTTCATCAGGAAACATTCCATTTGAGAAATTTAGATTTGGGATAGCTCTGTAGCTACTTGGAAATATTTCTACGATCTCTAGAGTAGTTCCTTCCCCTTTTAACTTCAAAAGAGCTCTCTTAAACATGTCAACAAATCGTTCGGCTTGGAAAGGTGGAGATCTGAGATGCCGAAAACTGTTTTGTGTACAGAAGTCAGAAAATTCTGCTGAAGTAAATGCAGTACCATTATCAGAAACTAAGATATCAGGAACACCCAGTCTGCTTGAAAATTTCTTGTTTCTTTACAGTTTCATTTGATGTAGTATAGTTCATCTGGAAGACTTCTGCTCACTTACTGTAAGCATCAACCAATATTATACAATGTTGTCCATTAATTTGTCTTGCAAAGTCCATGTGTAGTTGTGACCAAGGGGTTTCTGGGGTAAGGCCATGTATGCAATGTTTTCAGAGGAGACTTTGCAACCAGTTGATATTTGGCACAACTTTTTACAGATTCCTCTAACTGCCTGTCCATGCTTGCCCAATACACATAGCCATGTGCTAAGGCTTTCATCTGATTAATTCCCAGATGCCGATAGTGAAATTGCTTGACAACTCTGTTTGCAGTTTTAATGGGACAACACAGTCTCCAAAAAGAATTGTTCCATTGATCTTGGATAAAGATCTCTGGAAAATAGTTGAAGTTGCTGGTTAGTGCATGTTTTTGGCCAGTTTGTGAGATGAAAATGTCAAATTTTCTGTAATAATGGATCTGCGGCTGTATCCTCCTGGATCATCTCTGAAGTGACAGGTAGCAATCTCACTGTGGAAACAAGTGCAGACAACTTCAGGTTCCACAGATATAGCAGTCATGACTGTGTTTTCCACTACTTTTTGATAAGAGATAAGTCTGGATAACGCATCTGCCTGGTTGGTACTTAATAGAAAACTTGTAATCCAAAATTGCCCATCTTTGTAAGTGGTTTGCTGTATAAACTGGAATTCTTAAACTTAGTTAAGCAACAACTATAAAAGATGAAGTTAAGACTGCAAATAAATAAAATATACAATTCTAATAATTAAACAATATATACTATTCAGTACGGACCCGACAATGGAAGATCAGATGTTAAACAACAACTATAAAAGATGAGGATAATAGTCCGCAAATAGATATTTAATAAATAAATTGGAATTCCTTTTTTGGAACCAAAAATATGTATTAAGGACTTGTGATCTGTGATCAGAGTAAAATGCCGGTCATATAGCATTTTAAGAAATTTATTTTCTGCATAGACTATTACTAGGGCTTCTCTCTGTTTGGCTATACTTTTGTTCAATAGATGTCAACAACTTTGATGCCTGTGCAATGGCTTTTTTGCTTCCATCAAGGAAAATGTGATATTACTGCTCAGACTTCATAGTCTGAAGCATCCATCATGACTAATGTCTAATGATGGGTCAGTGTATTAGCAATAGATCAGAGCTAAGAAGTGTTTTAATTTTCTCAAATGATTCTTTGCATGTGCTTGACCAGTTCCATTCGGTATCGTTTTGTAAAATATTATTCAGGGGCCCTCGTAACTTGTGCAATTCGGGTAAAAAGAACCATAATGATTTACAAGGCCCTGAAAGGATCATAGTGTTGTAACATCCTTTGGAGTTTCTATGTGCTTTATTGCCTGAATATTGTTCGGATCTGGTTTTCAACCATTTTTGTCAAACATGAATCCAAGGTTTGGAAGAATTTGCATTTGTCTGGTCTTAGTGAAATCCGTATTAAATTTGATTCAGCAGGCAGTAAGACGATGCACAAGTTCCTCTTGGGGGTGTGCCTATAGCGATAATATCATCAATATAGGTGGAAACTCCTGGCAATCCTGTAATTGTATACATAGTTTGTTGGAATATTGCTGGAGCTGACTTGAACCCAGATGGAAGTCAGTTAAATTGGAATAATCCTTTGTGCATGTTAATAGTGAAGATTTTTGGAATATTCAACTCCAATTTGTAGATATGCATCTCCAAGGTCCAGTTTTGCAAAGCAAGTGAAGTTTTGAGAACAGATCTTCTGGTATGAGTAGTGGACACTGATGTGTCTCCAGTCTGTCATTTAGTCCTGTGCTAAAGTCCATACATGGGTGTACTTTACCATTAGTCTTCTTCACAATGGCAATAGGTGATGCCCGGAATGACTAATTTATAAGTTGGATTACTCTCTTGTTGTAGATGATCCAATTCTTTTTCTACTGGAGCTAAAGCTGTGTATGGTACCAAACGCTTTGGTCTGAAGATTGGCTTTGCATTTGCCTTTAGTTTTAAAGTCGCTTTGACTTTAGAATGACATTTAAGACATTCTTGAAAAACATTGCTGAACTTTGCTTCAAGTATGTTCTTAAAATGTGTTTTAGCATCTGCTGCATCATTAATATTGAATGGATTGAAAATTGAGTTTAAAGGAACATTGAAAAGATTAAGTTCTTCAATAAAATCGAAACCAAGATGATTTAGGGTTGATGCATCAGAAATGTAGCGTACACCCGAAATTGTTTTTTCCTTTAAAAGAGACATTGCATGTTAACTCCCCAGTTAGATATATCTTGTTTCCTGATGCATCACAAGCAATATGAGCTGTCTTAAGAATTAGTTTTCCAAACAATTCCCATATTGAACGTGAAATTAAAGTGATATCCAAAGTATCGAACTGAAAGTTCACTAACTTGTTGTTTATTTCAACAAGTATATATTTTCTCTAAGCTTCAAAATTTACGTTGAAAGTGGCAAAAATTGAATTTGATGTGGCTTTCTGAAAATGTCCTGGCATGTTTCTGCATTTTTTTTTTTTTTCCTCTTGGCTGTGCCGTGTTCATTCTGGAAATGTTGCAGTTATTTTGACCACAAAATCCGTTCTTGTGCCCACGATGTGAACAATGTTGACATGTGTCTTTTAAATGGGCAAAAGCAAGCATAGTGCATCTCCCCCACATGACCAACAGGGTGTTGGTGGCTTCTTTTTATTTCCAGTCGGGAATTCCTCTACTGATTTGTTTTTATTTGAAACTGATGGGCTTTGTTGTTGCACCATTGCCATTTCTTGTTTTAGATTTATTAGTCTATTCTGTAGTTTTAGATTTATTAGTTTATTCTGTAGTAAGATTAGTACTATTATTTCTTTGTCTTTATCAACCATAAACAGTAGATGTGTACGTATGGCTGCATATTCTGGAGATTGTAACCTGTGATAAAAATGAGTGATCAGTGATTTCAGACGAAAATTTTCACATTGTAGATTGGCAGTTCCAGCATATTTGACAAAATTGTCCGTAGCATTTTTCTTTAATTTCAAACAATTGTAACAAATATTAAATAAAGATGCTGACTCGCCCAAAATGTCTGATAACTGTGCTATCATTTCATCAAATTTGAAATCTGTTTTTTTTTTTTTTTTTTTTTTTTTTTTTTTTTTTTTTTTTTTTTTTCTGAAGAATGAAGTTTAAGTATCTTTCATGTTCCGCTGTACCCAACTTGCGAAGTAGTAAACGCAGTTTCCATGCGTCGCCCATGGATGCAAACTCATATTAACACATCCTTCCATTGTCCAGTAAAAGTTTGTTTTAAATTTGAATAGAATGAAAAATCTGTTTTTGTGCTTGCTATGGTGTCCAGAGAAATTGATTTTGGTGTTTCTATTGTTTCTGAAATTGTGCCGTCAAAGTTTCAATTAAATTGTCTTGAGCTTTTAAAAATTCAGCTTGCTGGTTACACAATATTTTATCCAATAAATTTGGATTCCTGATGTAAATAATTCCACTTTTTTATTGTTTATGCTCCAAATTTTCCTTTTTTCCATTTGTTCGCAAAAAAATTGTTTGCAATAGATTTTTTTCCCCTATTTGTACAGAAAAGAATTTTCCCAATTTTTTTTTTTTTTTTTTTTTTTTTGTTTTTGTTAATTATCCCCATGTGGGTCTTGTTTTTGAGATTTGTTATTTAATGTCATCTCATCTTGTCGCCAAATTTTTTTGTGTTCGGAGAAATTGGAATGTCAGGATCATTGGATATTCTAATAACAAGCAAACAAGCTCATTATAATTGAAACACAATTTGTTCATGGCAAAAACCTTAAATTATTTATATAACAATGTTCAGTGTCCGTGGATGCTGCCATCTTGTCCTCGGTCTCTTGTCTAGGATTCTCTAGTCTTTTTAAGGATCTATAAAGAAGATAACTCTTACTTTCTTTATTTAGTTAGTTATTCTCTTTTTATCACTATAACAGTATTAATCTTTGATTAACCAACTAATATCGCAAGTCAACATTTAATGCCAATTGTAAAGCTTAAGTTTGTAGCACCATTAAAAAAAAAAACTGTGCCACAAAATGAATTTTTTTTTTTTTTTTTTCTTAGGGTTAACATATAACTAATAATGTCACCTGGATTCTTACAGATTTTAATTTTTATGGGTTTTGTCTTGATATTTTTGTTTTACTTCAAATACCCTGTAGATGATTCTGGGCATAACTAAAAAAATCGTTAAATCATTTTTTGTTAATAATTCACAAAAGTTTCTGATGGAGGTTTTATTAGCATGAGGAACACAAAACAATTACAATTGAGAGAGAGAAACAGGTTATTTACTAGGCTGAGGCATTGGCCAACCCTGGATTATTACAGTATTCATTTAAACCCCTCCCCACCCCATCAAGGTTTTGGGGCAAGCATCAATTTCTGCATCTATTCACTTTTCTGTCAGGAAGGAAAGATGCCACCATGCCCTGTAGGGAAATAACTTCCAATTCTCAAATTTCATTTATTTGCTGAGGTCACATTCTTACACTTACAGCTATCAATCATTCCTAATTTATCTGACAATTATTCTTGAACACCTTCATTATCTAACAATATCAAGACATTAAGAAAAAATGAATAAAAAAGTTGATAGGGTAACTTTGTCTATTTTGTTAAATCAGTCTTGTTTAAATGAGAAATCTGCTTAGATAAATGTGTGTTAATTGTTTTTGTCTTCAATTTTTTCAGTGGACTGGGTTATATTGTTGGGTCAAATGTTAAAAATGTAACTGGAGTCTGGCAGAATGCACTACGGGTGAGTTTTTTCTTTTTTTATTGAAACCCTTGATTTTTTTATGTAAATAATGATGAGGCTTTATAAGCTTTAAAGATGATACTTTGATTTTATAAGTATAGAATCCATATATTAATAGGTTGTCCTTTTTTGTGACATCTTAAATGGATAAATGAATGAAAAAACAAGAGAAACAAGAGATGATTCACATTAGAAAAATTCTAACATTTCACTGAAAAACACGAGCTCATGATCAATTTTAAACAATGTTCTTGATTGAAATTCTTTTTAAACACAGACTTATGTCTGCCAAGTTCTTAATATTCTAAATTCTATTTAAGACCTTTTGTATTTAATTTAAAGTTAAGATGAACAGTAAAATAAAAAGTAAAAAAAATTATGAATAAATGATTCAACATTTACAAAACTATAACAAAATATAAGTTACAACTTTAATGTGACTTTGGTAAATTTATTTCCATAGCATTTGGGGATGGGGCTTACCTTACCCAGCCATAAAATACACTTAAAAATATTTTAATTCATGCAGATTTCATATTTATTATTATAAAGCTAATTCCATCAGCTGGAATCAAAACCAAAACATTTAGTGCTCCAGTCATGTTCCCTACTGTTTGAGCTACTGGCAGGTAGATAAGACTTAAAATTAGACCACTTCAATCTATGAATGAATATTCACATGCACCAACTAGTTGAAATGAACATTTTGCATTTCAACTTATCAACATATTTCTGTACGCATTATTCATCCATCCAAAGATTTTATTCATTACAAACCATACTTAGTGTATGATTATATTTCCTGTTAATTTCAGTGTTATGTGATCAGTAGTTTAAGAGTTTATCAGTAAAACGTTTATATACACACACACATACATACATACATCTACTGTTTTATTTACATAGATTAAGTGCTGCATTAACTTTATTTTAATAAATTAATTTCAAATGCAAGTTCAGTTAGTTTTCTTGTTATTAATCATTATTATATTCGGTTTAACATCGGTTTTACATCTTGTCATCTGTTGGACAGATTTTAGAAGTTGACTTCCGAACAAACATATCTCTAGCCCAGTTTTCATTTATCTCTCTTTCTCTCAAGTCCATCTTCATCACTTTCTCCTATGTTTTTCTTGGCCTTCCCCTGTGAACTGGACCTTGACTGTTCTACATCTACTAAGTGAACAACTCTTATCCATTCTTTTAATGTGGCCATAACATCAAACTCCTGTTCTGCCTGATTCTTTTTTCTATTACTGATAAGCCATCATTTACAAAGGCTAAAGGTCACTTGAGTATAAGGGTTAAAAAAATGAATAGATTGAATATGTTGAATGATGACTATTGAAAATAATTGAAGATTGAAAATAAGTATATATAGATGAGTATAATTTGTTGATTTATTTACATGGATGTTTATCGACATCAGGTTTGAAGATGACTGTTATATTCCTCAGGAAAGCAATACATATATTAGTGTTTCTGTAGGTTTGATTTTCATAAATAAATATTTATAAAGAAGGAATGAACAATGTTTTTTTATTTATTTTATTTTATTTTATTTTATTTTATTTTATTTTTTTTTGTAGGTGACGCCAGTATTTGGTTTATTATGTACTTTTCTCATTCTCATTGTTCTCAAAGAACCACCCCGCGGCTTTTCTGAGGGTGGCACTCACCTCAGGAACACCAGTTACTTAACTGACATAAAAGCATTATTTAAAAAGTAAGTATATTATTCAATGAAAATGCTTTAAAACTTATTTTTAGTTAAATACTAGCACACCGCCTGGCATTGCCTGGTCGTGAAATATACTTAAATGTGATATTTTAATTCATGCAGATTCTGTATTATTATAGAGCCAATTCTCTATTGATTATTATATTGTACCCAATATATAGCAATGAATTCAAAAGTTTAATAATAAAAAAAAAAAAAAATGACTTGGGATGCCATCAAGAAAACCAAAACATAACTATCCAGCACAATTCGTTACCATCTGAACCACGTCCATAAGCATATAAAAACTTAAAAAATAATGTTGTTAAACCTATAAAAGTATATTTGCACATGTATAGAAGGTATACATTTAGTCGACTTGTGTTTGCCAAGTTCCAATTTTTTTCAAATTTGACCACTTAGGAGCTATTTTTACTTGCTAAAAAAACTAAATTAAATTTGTTCCATGAGTCCAAATCTTCTATACATCAAGTTTTAAGTCTGTAGACTAAAAATTGGCAGAATAGATTGGTAGAGATTATTCCTCTCGCACACACACACAAGGTCACTTTATATATTAGAGACAGGGGAGACAACTGAAGCAGCAAAACTGAAGCTGGCCTGCAAGACACCTTGGCCTTCAGGACAAGATCAAAGTGTAGTATCTGTTCTTCAGATGCTGCACTTCTATTTCTTGTTCTCTTTCGGTGGAGGAGAAATCCTTCACGACTGAGACAATTTTTATTTTTGTACCTTTTCTCCACGTTAAACGACCCTGCTGTCTAACTCTGTCCCGTGGGGAGGCATAGTAAATAGGTACAAATGTAGGCAAATTTGAGCATATTTTATTGGTTTGAAAATATGTTCTTTTTTACCAAGTGTCATAAAATTTTAACCATAGAATAGTGTTATAATCTTCAAAAAGCCTTCAAATGTTTGTAGTTTCCTCCCATAGAACCAAAGATATGAGCATTTCAATGATCAATTTGGCTATGAGTGTAGATATATTCACACACACGCATTCACACATATCTTTATATATTTTTTATTAGTGGCCTGGCAAGGCCACAGGTGAGACAACCAAGCAAAAAAAATCCAAAGCAACAAAACTAAAGCTGGCTTGCTAGGACGCTATACATATATATGCTAATTTGGGCATATTTATTGATATGAAAATATAGGTTCTTTAACAAATTGTCATAAAATTTTAATCATATAATAAGCCTTCAAATTTTCATGTAGTTTCAGATCATAGAACCAAAGATATGAGCATTTCAATATTCAATTTGATGATTAGTATAGATATATAAGATACATACAACTTCTTGGGCCAATTTTATAAGTTCAAAATCTTGGTAACTACTGATCAGAATTTAATAAATAAAAGAAGCTAATTACCTGAATTGTGTAGTGGGCTATGTGACATTTGCCCTTAAGGTTGCATATTATTGTTTAATGAAGTGGGGAATCGCTGTTCTTTATTAATTTAATGTAAAATGAGCACCCACTTTATGGCTATCTTAGCTATAAAGGGGGTGTTAAATTTTACATTCAATTGATACAGAAAAAGTGATTCCTTCACTACAATAGTGGTAATTTTAAAGGATTTTTCGTGGGTAGAAAGTTACTGTACCTTTAAAATACTTCAATCATAGTCATGTGTTTTCTTAGTTTTGCATATGAATTGCAAAATATATTTCCCAAAAACCTGACCTTGATGGTGGGAAGACTAAAACTTGCTGCTATGGTTTTAAATGATCTGAAATAACAGCAAGGACTAAATATTTCTCATGTTATGTCTCTTTTCTTTGGTTTTCATACATAAAGTAAATTTCACAGTGTATAAGGATTATTTGTGTAACGGGACGGTCACGGCAACAGATCGTGATAGTCATCGGCACCAGATTATAACAGATATGTCACTGGCACGTGAATGTGACACTTTCGTGTCCCGGGCATGCGTCGTCTAGTGGTGGACCCCTCCAGCGTGACCAGACTCGCACTGGTCACTGGAAAACATACCTCCGCTGCTCAAGGCACGTTAAACGTGCATGACCCCAAGTCCGTGTGGCAACATTGTCCTCTTCGGCCGTCACTCTGGTTTTGTGTATGTGTCTTCGTCGTCTGGCGTCAGGGCATACCTGAAATAAACTGCATCTTCACTCATGTCGGCAATCGAAAAACAAAGAAAAAACTCTGAGGTCATTTTCATTTAAACCAAATAAAATAATTATTTGCAATCATTCTACATTTGTTTAAAGTCGTGTTTTCGTTATCCGCGCTTCGTGATGCAGGTTGTATACTTGAGATATCAGGTTAATTCTCTAGCTAAGAACAAGATCTTTTCAAGTTAGTTCTTATTGAGATTTCTGCCCCTCTGACCCCAGGCGGGGCGAGAGCCGATGTGTACGCTTCGCTCGCTAGCCAAAGACTGCCCAAAACCCTTCTATCTCCTTTTTCCGAGTAGACAATCGTTGTTTATATCAAGCATCTTCCTTCCTTTTCTCCATTATCTTCTATTCCCCCCTCTTTCTTCTCTTGTGAATTTCTTTCTCTATCCCCCTATTTTCTTATTCTTTTCCTTTTCTCTATTGTTTTGTGAACATATCTGTCAAACTAGCTTGGTGGTCTCTGAGTTAAAACACCCCGGGTCCCCGACTCCGAGCAGACATTTGGAACCCAAATTCTCTGAGACTGTCCGAATCAATTACGTTAGTTAAAACTCATTCTCGCCAAATCCAACTATAAAAATAATCTCTTTGTCGAAATTCCCATTTTCAGAGTTATCTCTTTTTTCCGCCATTAAAACAGATACCATATCTCCCGAAAATCTCATAAACGCCTGTCTTATATATATAGATATATAACAAATATTTGGAACCAAGTTCTCCTTGTTTTTATTTCAGATCATTTGAAATTTTAAGTAAAGGAAATATATCTTGGGTGGTTGGACATTGGCCAGAGATATTTTCAGTTCCCCTTCCCCCTCACTTGGTGAAGCAACATTTGCCATCAGCAAAACATGCGGTGCAGCATATGCTGTAAATGACGAAGTTCTCTCGGATTCTCTCTCCTCTGATCTCGAGCGCGTGGTTCAGTGGGGGAAGATGTGGCTAGTTACCTTTAATGCATCCAAAACCAAACTCCTATCCTTACATCATCAACGCTCTGATCCCCAGCTGGCATCAATTGTGATGGATGGCTCTCGTCTGGGTGAGGCCCCGTGTTTTGACAAGCTTCTGGGTTTGACCTTTACTCCTGATCTGAAATGGAACACGTACATCAAGTCTGTTGCCAAGGTCGCTGGAAAGATGGTGGGATCCTTCTACCGCTCCAGAAGATATCTCACTACTGATGCAATTCTCTATCTATATAAAAGCCAAGTACGGCCAAGGATGGAATACTGTTGCCATATCTGGGCAGGAGCTGCCAAAAACAGCCTATCATGCCTTGACAGAGTACAAAATAGACTTCGTGGCTTAGTGGGGGATGCCCTTTTCTCTACCCTGCAACCCCTCTCCCACAGAAGAGACATTGCGAGCCTATCCTTGTTTTATCGTTATTTTCATGGCAGGTGCTCGTCTGAACTCCAATCCCTGGTCCCCCCTCGCCAATCTTTCACGAAAAACACCCGTCTAGCTGAATCCACTGTGAAAAATTTCCCCCACTCTATATCTGTGCCTAAATCAAAACGCGGATTTCATGAACAAAGCTTCTTTCTTAGAACTGCACGCCTGTGGAACTCTGTTCCATCTGCCTGCTTCCCTCCGGACTACAACTTGGATGTCTTCAAGTCTAATGTTAACAAATTCCTAATGAACCGCTCCCCTAATTAAACACTTCATCAAATCTCCTCACTAACGTAATGTACTTGCAATAACCCTTATCCCTGAGTGGCTTCAGGGCCTTGATAAGTGGTGATCACTGTGTAAAAAAAAAAAAAAAAAAAAAAAATGTTTACATGATAATATTGTTAACTAATCGCTTGTGGTCAATAGTGTTTTTTGGTGCCTCTATTTAGTGATCAGGTCACTATCTTGTATTATTTGTAGCTAAAACTGGCTTTTTTTGTGTATGTGTCTATGAACATCTTGATTAAAAAGAAAACAAATAAATAATTTTTAAAAATCCTTATTTGCTTTTCTTCATCACATCTGTATAAATTCCACTAAGTACAAATTTAAAAAAAAAATCTTACATAAATCTCCAATACTGTTCATGCAATCCATTGTTTATCAATTTATATTCTTAAAAGGATTTATATTTGTAACCTCCTCTAGCAACTTGTTCTATTAATTACTCTTTCTCTGTCAGGAAAAATAAATGTGTATTGAAAGTGATGTAATTGCTTGTCCTGTTGTCTCTACTTAGTGTCCATGGTTAGCATGGGTATAACTGTCAACATAAGTCTATAGTTATACCTATTAAAAGTCCTTTAAATACATAATCACCTTTTATCTATAAATGCAAAAAATTCTCACTAGACTGTTATGTTCTATTATTTTCAATTACTACATATGGGAATTAGGGAAAACTAGTTGTAAGTACTTTACAGTAGAAGAATGTATGAAACCGCGCCGGTACGTCGCATCACCCAGTAAGCCCTTCTTCAGTGCGTTGGTGGAATCGTCTTTGCTGCAATGTCCACAAGGCTGGATCTTCTGTGATCGTCTAGAGATTTCGTCTTCGGAGATACCGGGTGCTCGTTGACGGAAGCAGTTTCACAAGTAAAAAAAAAAAAATAATAATGAAACATCAGCACATCAAAGAATTTTGAATAACAAAGACTCTGGAGATTGGGTTATATAGAATGTATTAAAAGAAAACCATAAAAGCAATATATACAAACATATGTACAGTTTGGAGTATGAATTTGTAAGCAAGCATTTAAACTTCTAAGTGGGGCTTCCACTTGCTGGAATTCACAAGTCTATTAACTTAACCCTTTTTAGTTATTGGGCAATAGGCGAGGGGGGAGAGAGAGGTGAGGTGGCTTGACTCTCGGACTCGCTCTGTTTTGCTCCGACTTCTGTTCTGTTTTGCTCTGACTTTCTTGGTCTTTATATAGTAGAGCACTGGCCGGGGCGCAATTACCAATTCCTTCCCGACCAATCAGAGTGCTCAATACCAAATCGTCTGATTCTCTCTCATTGGATAATTTGACTGATGACCAAAAATTGGCCACCTTCCACAATCCAAGAATAATTCTAATTCCTCCCTGATCAACCAAAAACGCCCGATGGAAAATAACCAGTTTTCTCTCATTGGATAATTTCCAAACTGCGTAATACGCGATAACCGCGTAAGTAAGAAAACTGCGTCCAAGGAAAAAAAAATGCTTCGTGAATTCTGCCCTTAGATGTGACACTTGTCATTATCAAAGGAAATAAACAAATTATTAGTCTGTTAACATCTCGACAAAATATGTTATTGAAAATTGTCGGGTGGCAAAAAAAATCTCTTGATCTAAATTTCAAAACTGCGATTCGGCTTGAGAATGAAAACACTAGGAAGGTCATTTTGGGTTCAAATGGTTTTATCAGTCACACCAAATCATTTAATATTTGATTCGAAAAAACATTCTTTGAAGCCGACAAATGTGTGTGTGAAATTTTAACTCCAAAGAAATTATTTATCTTTGTTTTGATAACCAATGCAGTTTTTAGTTCAAAGCAAAAACATAATCTATTTGTTGTTTCTCTCAGCTGACACATGAATTGTGTCCTTGAATTTGTAAATGGTCGTTGTACCGAAATCGACCTCGGGTTCAATTAATATTTTGGATTCATTTCTCTTATCCTCAGTTTTATCAAAGGAAAAAAATATTTCCCTTTTTGCACTGGATATGACTGTATCGGAATTTGTCACCATCGCTCGACTTGAAAACAAAACGTATGTTTTTGAAATTATCATTCTGTCCATTTTGACTAGGTCATTATTATTGTTTCGCTTTAAAGAAAATAGAAAAAAAATACTTTGGCAGAATTGAAGCCAGCAAGGTTCTCTGGTAGTGCCCGGCACAAGATATTAACATTTATCTTTTAGTTAACCGGTGTTGCCCGGAATAAAATTTTAACATCTATCTTTCAATTACCCGATATTGCCCGGGATAAAATATTAACGTTAAATAAAACCGTCACATCGACCCTAATGGTCTGATGCTGCCTTTCTTTGGTGTTACATTCTCCCCACATGGGGTGGCGATTCTCAATATGAGGACGACGCCCCATGTCCTCAACAACCAAAGAAATTCTCCCAACTAATACTACTGCGTCTTAACTAAAAGTTAATGGTCACTGACGATTTCACACTGCCTCTCTTTGGTGTAACAAATGCATTTAAATTGAAACATAAAAAATTAGTAGCATTTTAATTTTTTTTTTTTTTTTTTTTTTTTATTTATTTATTTTTTTTTTTAATTTCTACTCAATCTTGAAAGTTATTGACGGATATCAAAAACTCTACCTACCAGTTGGCTTTTTTATTTTTACGATTGCAAGTTCTTAGGTTAGTAGATGTAGATCAAAGTGGCAGGGTTAGTTCACCAGTCAAATTCAAGGAAAACATAAGAACAAACGATATGAGTGGATTTGAGAGAAAAATGGATAAAAATCTAGCCAGAGATAGATTAGTTGAAAAGTCAATTTCTAAAAGCCATCCAACATCTGCCAAATGTAAAAAGGCTTTAAACCAAATAAGGTGATGACTAATACAATAATATATTTTTGGAACAAGATGTCAGATTGTATAAAGAACAGCAATAGCCTTAAACATTTTAAGATGGAATTAGATAAATTTGTGTAGGTCTTACAGGTGAGCCTTTAGGCCTTAAGCTAAAGAACTGTTTGTTTTTGGTTGAAAGATGTTTGTCTTGATTTAAAGGCCTGTTGTTCAGTAGAAGAAAATCAGTATCATTATAACATCACTCAAAATAAAACATAATTACTTGTTTTGAACTTGAATGATGATTTTGTTTGGAGAGAGAATCCTTTGCTTACAGCAGTAATAAAGATCACATTGTTGGTGCTGTGACTAATGTCAAAACCAAGCACTAAATTAGAATGAGCACAAGCAGACAATCACAGCCTGTGCAGTGAATCCCTAAACGATGTTCGCAATGGTTTAAAAAAAAAAACAGGAATAAAGACAGCATTTTGGAACATTTAATAGAATTTGATCTGTATATTGATATTTTTATTGCAGTTTTTTTTGTGAAATATGGTTAGAGGATTTCTGAGGATAATTAGATTTGTTTCCATAAAATTGACAGCTGAATAAATCTGGGTACTTTAGGTCATAGCTTTATACCTTTGCGCTGAAATAGCTACGTTTTCTCACCTAAGTGATCTCCTTTAAAATTTCAAATATATATATATATCTCCAATTAGAAAACTACTTGCATCTGATAGTATCCTGTATCTCTACAAAGCCACCATTCACCCATGTATGAAGTATTGTTGCCACATCTGGGCTGGTACATCTACTACTAGACTCTCTCTTTTAGACAAGGTCCAAAAAACAGTCTGCAATTTAATAGGTCCCCCACTATCAACCAATCTACAACTGCTATCCCATTGCTGAAATGTTGTATCACTGTGTCTGTTTTACAAGTACTTTAATCGAGTGTACTATGATGAACTCGTAGCACTTGTGCCCTCTCAACGTAGATACCCTCGACTAAACCAACAAGCAACAAAATCCCACCTCTTCACTGTAGTTGTTCCTAGATGTCCAAAAACCTTCTGCTCTAATAGTTTTTTTTTTTCTCCAACTGCTAGATATTGGATTTCCTCTCTGCTTTCTGTTTCCCTGACTGCACTAACATGCAGAAATTTAAATGTAATGTGAACAGCTCAAGCCAAGTACCACTGTAGACATGATACCAAATATTAGCCCCTTTCATCCAGGTGGCAATATACCTTTTTTGGGGGTTGAATAAAAACAAAAAAAATGAAATTTTAAACCATATGTACAAGGCACTAGTTACGAGTTTCAGTTTGACTATATTAGAGGTTGGAATAGGTTAGGGCACAGTAAAAACAAAGTAAATTCACATAGTAAAAAAAAAAAGAAAAGAATAATGATCCTCATTCAATCCTGAGCAACATCGGATCTTCCTGCTAGTTATAAATAAGAATGCTTTGTAAATGATTGTCATAGACAATAACATCTTTCCCAAGAGCCCAATGTTCAAACCTCTTGAACTGACAGTTAACAAAAGTTGGAATAAGTAAACGAAAGATGTTGCCAACTCTGCTACACAGAACGTAGACTTCCTCCAACAGTCAAAAAACAAAAAAAAGAACGTCTTTCATCTGCTAATATCCTATATATCTATAAAGCTACCATTCATTTGTGCATGAAATATTACTGCAAAATCCGGGCTGGTTAATCAACCACTTGGTCCTCCTTTTTGGACAAAGTACAAAAAAAGAATTTCTAACCTAATAGATTCCATACTGTCTGTCAAGTTCCAGCCCCTATTGCAGAGTTGCATCCTTGTGTTTTTACAAATACTTTCAAAGAACTGGTGCTACCAGATTAGGCTGTCTGAAGATACTGGCTTACATTGAGGTCATTGTTTTTTCCCCCTTTCTCTTTGCAAAATTTAATCAAATCATGTTTGTTTTTGGTTCATTTTTTACTTTTCTTCATTTTACATTCAGTAGCTGAAATTGAAAATGGCAGATTTTAAGATTTTATTGTTATTGATTTTTTTTTGTTGTTGTTTTTTGCTTAATTTTACACATTTTTAATACTTGGTTGTTTACTTTTTTATAACTTTATTAACTATCTTTTCTTGTTTGCAGCCACTCTCTCATAGACATGGTGTTACAAGGTTACAAGTCTCAGTCTTTTTTATAAATACTATTGTGGCATGCGTTCTTTAAAATTATCTGATCTATTCCCTTGTTTCTTTGTTCCATTAACTTATTGGTTTAGTGGTCTCTGTTTTATTACCTCAGTATATGAAACTCTGTCTGAGTGTTTTCCTCCTAGCTGTAGCTCTAGTCTTTTCAAGATGAAGGCCAATAGACATTGTAGTAATCCTTTTTTTTTTTTTTTTGTTAACTCCTTGCATCAAGTGACTTCACATCTTGTCTATTTCTATTAAAACAATTTATTAAAATAGAATGTTTTCGATTTTTTTTTTTTTTTTTTTTTTTTTTTTTTTCGGGGGAGGGAGTGATAGCTTGAATTTTTAGGACTACTGTTCTCATCTTAGATGCTATTCTTACAAACTTTCAACTGATGTCACTTTTTAACATTTTCCAGATGCATCTTATTGAACTTGAGGAATCAGTATGTAATTTTGAACAAAAACCTTTACTTAAGGGGTTGTTTTCTCTCATTCTGTCAGCCATTACAATGTAGAAATCTTAAATAATTTTAATTGTATTCTTAGTATTGCCCATACTGAGGATTGAACCTTCAATGTTCAGAAGATTAAATGGGTTCGTTTAAAATTGCATAGATTTCCAGAGTTTAACGAGATGCACCTGAAGTTCAGAGGTTGCATTAGTAAAAATGCTGTGAGAATAACATTTAAGATGAGAACAGTAGTCCAAATAATCCAAATAAAAAACCCTAAATAAGGTTTTTTCTCATAATTGTCCTTTGTTTTGTTATCCAAATGTTTACTATAAAATAAATCTAAACAAAAACACTTGATACATATAAATATGCCAATCAAATTTCTTGCTCACATGATTTTTTTTTTTTTTTTTTTTTTTTTTTGGGCCATTGTTTATACAATGAGTGCAACGGTTTCATATTTTACTCAGTGATTCCATGTAGTAATATATAAAATATTAATAAAAAGATTTAAAAAAAAAAAAGAGTAAATAAATTAGATTAGGATACATTATACATTTAATGCACTAAACCACAGCTATATATTTTAAAAGTACATTTATTTTTTGGTAGTTTATGGAACATGTATTAGATTTGAAGAAATTGTATGATCATTTACGTTCATATTCATTGAAAATTTTAGAAAACCGAATAATTTCATTTTTTTTATTAAATGAATAAAAAAAAAAATTTTTATTCTGAGACTTTATTGTAAGACAATTTTCTTTTTTTTTTTTTTTTTTTTTCAAAGAAAACTGTTTTCCCCCTTCATTTTGCTGGTGGTATTAACCCTAAGTGGTCGGTCCCTTGTGGAGACAAAAATATGTCTGATGATTATTGACAGTTGTTGTTGTAAAGTCTAAAATCTATGCACTTGCGTTGTTGGCATCAAACATTTTTTTTTTTTTTCTCTCCATGAGTTATTGATCTCTTGGGGTTAATACCACCTGAAAAATGAAGAGAAAAAAATGAAACAAGAGTCATTTTTGCAAAATGGTGTCTTACACCGAAAATTTCAGAAAATACAAATGATTTTATTCATTTAATAAAAAATTTTATGACATTTAGTTTATAAATTTTTTTTTCAAATTTACAAAATGTTTTCAAAACTCTTCTATTCTCGTGTGTGTGTGTAATTTTTATTTTTTTTACCTGTTTCGATTGATGCTAATTTTAAATGAATTACAGATTTTTAGTATTATACTAGACCACCTGTGACCCGTTGGGTCAGTATTTGTTTTCTATTAATTATTTATCCTCTGCACTCATGATGCATTCTCTCTCTTCCACCCCTTTCAGTATTCATGAGAAAATTTGTTTGCCATTTATCTAAGGGTGCTCTCTCGCTCTCTCTCTCTCTCTCTCTCAACAGTCATAGGTAATAAAAAATTGCATGTGTGCATGTTATTTATTTTCCTCCCATGGTGGAATAATTTAACACTAGGGTTGAAAAGTGGGATTGAAGAGTCAGCGGCCTAGAGTAAGACCAAAATCTGTATGTCTGAGCAGCCTTATCAGTATTCCCTGGTAGATGTGCCTTGGATAATTAGCAATAAACTAACCCCTTCTTAAAGGGAAAAGGCAAAGCTTGATTAGGTGGGAGGATCTCCTAGAACTGCAGAGTCAGCAATATATTGCAGCCAACAGGGAAAAATCCATTTCAATAATGGTCTGCTGACTCTTGCTGAGATGTGTGCATGTTTGTTGAAAATTTTAATTTAAAATTTAAATTTAAGATTTTTTATGTTGAAGACAAAACTGTTATGCATGCTTTTTTTTTTTTTTTTTTTTTTTTTATTACATTTTCACCCCAAACAAGGCAAATTGCCACTTTGGTGTAGGGGGCTACTATCAGGGGAAACAACTACTGGGGTACTATGTAGGGATTTGGGCAGCAAGGTGTCGGTTCACGTTACACTTGAACTTCTGCACGTCAGTACTGTTGGGGAAGCAGGGACCTGGAATGGAATTCCAGAGTCTTGCGGTTCTGGGGAAGAAACTATTGGAGTAAAAAGATCTTTTACATCTAGGGATCTCTACAGTGTGGGGGTGGGATCTAGTAGCCTGTCGGGTTTGTCGAGGGTGCTCGCGTCGTGGGGGCACAAGTGATTGCAGTTCGTCAGAGCATTCACCACTAAAATACTTGTAGAAAAGGCAGAGGGATGCAACATTTCGTCGATGGGACAGAGGCTGAAGCTTAGATGCCAGTTCAAGGTCTATCAGGTTTGCGACTCTCTTTTGAACCTTGTCAAGGAGCGAGAGACTAGTAGCAGATGCACCAGCCCAGATGTGGCAGCAATACTCCATACATGGGCGAATGGTGGCCTTATAGAGGTACAGGATACTTTCGGGTGTTAGTAGTTTTCTAGCACGGTAGAGAGAGCCTACCTTTCTTGCAGCGGCCCTGGCAATGCCTTCAATGTAATTGTTCCAACTCCTGTTTCCTGTGAACGTTAGGCCAAGGAGTTTGAAAGATGGACTCTCAGATAAAGAGTCGTTGGCCATTGCTATGGGTGGTAGAGAGGGTTTCTTGTAATTATTGAATGAAACTAGTTTAGTCTTGGCAGCATTGAACGCGACCAACCACTTTTGTCCCCATTCCACTACAGATTGGAGGTCTTCCTCTAGTGTTTCTGCCATTTCTTTAGAAATGTGTTCATTCGTCTTCCTGTCGTGTCTGCCATAGAGTGTAGTGTCATCAGCATATATACCCATCTCAGAGGCAATGTTGTGGGGGAGGTCATTTATGAATATCAGGAACAATAGAGGTCCAAGGATAGAACCCTGGGGCACTCCCGCATTTATATCATATTGTTTAGATGTGCGACCGTCGAGGACTACCTGGATTTTTCTCTTATCTAAGAAGGATTTAATTATGTTAAGTATTCTACCAGTAATACCGTATGATCTGATTTTACTGAGGAGACCCTCATGCCATACCCTGTCAAAAGCCTTAGATATATCTAGAGCTACCGCTCTGCCTTCCCCCGCTTTGTCCAGTGAATGGTATATACGTTCAGAGATCACAGTGAGGATGTCTGCTGTGGAACGGGCTTGTCTAAATCCATATTGTTTCAAACAAGTTGTTTCCCCCCCACCCCTCGTTACTGAGTATTTCTAGTTGGTGTCATATACAGATTAATTCAGATAATTGTTTCAGATTCTTCCCAATATCTTTGATCTAATAATAATGATACAGTCAATAGTCAGTGTATGTCTGTTTCATTCAAACTTGCTTGTGATTCTTTTGAAGTTATTTCTGTTGAAGGGAATTTGTTTCAATTACATGTTTTCTAATATATTATTATATTGAATTAGATATTTTCTTTTGTGTAAAAATAGCTTGCTTTTCTAGTTCTCCTTGTTGGAAAAAAAAACTTAAAATCTATTGCTTGTCTGTGTTTCCAATCACTGTTATTTTATGATTTCCTTTGAGCATTGAATTGATGGAAGATATATTGATATTCCGATTGGTGACACTAACAATAGATTTGTATCACCTTCCTTATTTAATTGTCTAGTTCTCATATTCAATAAGCTATGTTTCTGGCAAAGTGGGAAGAATTGCTGTTTTCTGGATCGGAATCTAGCCATCTAACACTTATTGACCTTGAATTAGTATTTTTTTAGCTCATTACAGCAAGTATCATGAGCAATTTCCATAAGAACAAAGTATAGGTATAGTTTAGCAAATCATTAGCTATGATTGGCATGTTATAACCTTGCATATTATTTAGTAAATCTATTTGATTGGCTATTTTGATCATTTTGCACAAAATTTGATGTTGAATAGTGAGGGTTTTTAGTGAAAAATGTAAGAATGTGTAAACTCAACATAGAAACAATCCAGTTAAAAGTAACTCTTAGGACAGATGGATATCCAAAAACATTTTCATTTTTCTTTTTTTTTCTTTTTCTTTTGTTTATTTTTTGTAGTCTGTTTTTTTCCTTTTGTTTTCTTTTTGTTTTATTTATTTTTTTTCTTTTTGGTACAAACTCTTAAGCCGAGATTTTCTGCTATTCTTTATTCAGTTGCATATTTTTTAACTTAAAATTTCATTTTACTTTTATTCACCCCAAACAAGTTATACTGAAGTGTAAGACACTACTGTGGTAGGAGCCTGATTTATAGAGGTCAACCTGCATGGGGAGTTGGGCAGTAAGATGTTTGTTCACCATTAAAATTTAATTTGTGTGTTTGTACTATTTGGTAAATGAGCAGAAAGGGAATTCCAAAGGTACAGTCTGTTATTCAATAAAACTAATATCACATTTAAAAATGTACTGCTTTTTTTTTCTTTTTTTTTTCTTTAATGGAAAGTTAAGCATCAAGATGTCTGTTTACATTACATTTAAACTTTTGCAGGTTAGTGCAGTCAGGGAAAGCTTTTTTGTATCTAGTGACCTCAAAAGTTAAATGGCAGGATTTTGCTGTTTAGTAAATCAGGATTATGTGCATTGAGGAGGGGGGGCACAAATGCTATGAATTTATCAGTGTGCATTTCATTAAAGTACTTGTAACATAGGCGTAGGGATGTGACATTGCGTCAATGAGGCAGATATTGCAACTTGGTTGACAGTGTAGGACTTATTAGATTGGAGACTCATTTTTTGAACCCTGTCTAAGAATGAGACTAGTGATTGGTGCACCACTTCATATGTGGCAACAATGTTCTATGCCTGGGTTAATTGTGGCTTTGTAATGATATCTAAAGTATGTGTTCAGATTATTGGAACATGCAGGTCAACTTAGTATTGATCGCAATCATTTTAGAGTTGTGTTGGCTGCAATGACCTGTGCAGGCTATGCTACCTACTGACTCTTTTTTTTTTATTTTATGGGAAAAGTTTGATTTTGGAACAATTCATTTCAAAATGAATAAAATCGGAATCTTTACTTTGGTGATATCTTTTTTGTGTGTGCATGTGTGCGGAAGATGATGACCTGAAGTGGCTTAGCATATAAAATTCTTTATTAATATTTGAATCATGTATGTTTTTTGTAAATTTGAAAAGTTAATCTACTTATATAAGTATGATATATACCTTGTTCATTGACATTTTTAATAATTTCATATATATTTTTTTTAGCAAAAGTTTTCTTTTATCTTCAATTGGTTTTACATGTGTGGCCTTTGTAACTGGAGCGCTTGCTTTGTGGGCACCAATCTTCATGTTGGATGCTATCAGAGCCAAAGATATCAATGAAAATGAAGCTCAGTAAGTAATCTCTTGATGTTATGAGCATGATGTGTGTGTGTCTGTCTGTCTATCTTGTAGGGGTGGGGTCTGGAATGTTGTAATCTTTTTAAAAACAGTCAACTACATTTCCTATCATAGCTTTTTTAACAAACTATGCACTCGTATATTTCCACTATTTAGGATCAAATGCATTTCTTTTTTCACTTGAAACTTGTATGTTTGATCTTTGTCAGAAATGTGCATTCACATGAACTAATCTGACTTGAAAATTAGCCACATTTTGAGGAACAACTTTGACTTCAGAGAAACAAATAAGGACGTAGGTCAAGTAAGAAAGTAAAGGAATATATATAAATTATGGTTCACGTGTATTATTTTTTTTTATTTTTGTCTTTTTTCTATATTTTAGCAAATTATCGAATTGACCAGATTATCAAAAAAGAAATGCCAAAAAATAAATCAATATTTAAATATTTGTAGGGGGTTTTCATTTTCTAATGCAGTGTTCCAGTAAATCGATAACCTCATTTTAAAACCACTCAACATTTTTAGGCAAAAGTTTTGTAAATTTAGCTGTTTTTAAAGTAGTTTGGCCTGTTCGGCATTTTTTTTTTTTTTTAATTGGCTTGAAATTTGCCTTTTTCGGATTTGGCCTGAAATTTGCCTTTTTCGGATTTGGCCTGAAATTTGCCTTTTTCGAATTTGGCCTGAAATTTGCCTTTTTCGAATTTGGCCTGAAATTTGCCTTTTTCGAATTTGGCCTGAAATTTGCCGTTTTCGAATTTGGCCTGAAATTTGCCGTTTTCGAATTTGGCCTGAAATTTGCCGTTTTCGAATTTGGCCTGAAATTTGCCGTTTTCGAATTTGGCCTGAAATTTGCCGTTTTCGAATTTGGCCTGAAATTTGCCGTTTTCGAATTTGGCCTGAAATTTGCCGTTTTCGAATTTGGCCTGAAATTTGCCTGTTTTGCATTTTATTTTTTTTGTTGTCTGATAATCTGGTAGATTAATATCCATTCGATAATAATCCCCTAAAAAAAATTGAAAAGACAAAAATAATAGGAGAGGTACCACTCATACAACTGAACCATAATTATTTTTTATTTATTATTATGGCAAAGCGATGTTCCATCACCAGTGGCCAGGCTCTCCCTTTCTTAAAGTCTGTCTGCTTTTCATTTGACACTATTTATGGCGCATGTCTTTCTTAGTTGCAATTTTTTTAGTTGCAATTGCTAATCAAATTTATCTTTTTACTTTTTCCTTCTCTTTTTTTAATCTGTCTAAACTAACTCGTAGCCTTACAATCTTTCCTTCTTTGAAACTATTTCCTCTCCTTTTTTTTTTTTTTGTTTTTTGCTCTATTCTATTTACTTCCTCCCTTCCCTTCTTAACTCTATCCCCTCCCCCCGTACTCATTTTTTATTTTTACTTTTTTTTTTTTTTAATTAAAAAAAAAAATTTCTTGACTTTTTACTGATTCATTATTTTTTTATCTTAATAATTTATCTTTATTTATGACTCTTTATTCATCTTATCTTTTTCCTCATCTCTTTTTCTCTTTATTTTATTCCTCTCTGCCCATCTTTTTCATTGGAATTTATTTTATTTTAAGCACTGTAATATAATATTACTTGCTATTATATCCAAATGCTTCTTTTTCACCTGTTTTAATTTATTTACCTGAATGTAGATAGTATTTTTTTTTTTCAACTGTAGATGGCATTTATTCCCAAAATATTTTGAGAGCATCTCTCATCTTCAAGAGTAAAAATGTGCATCTACTCCTTATGCTGTCGACTTATTTATCCGCTTACAATGACTGGATAATTCCTGCTTTGACAAGTGTTCAAACACACCTTTTATTCATTAAACAATGCTTCAAGCAAACCACAACATACTTATTACAACCGTATATTACAGAATATTAATTCATTAGAAGCTGTTTATAAAATAAATATGCAAATTAAGAAGACCTAAAGGTGTTTGTGGATATTTAGTTTATTATGTATATGGTGTTACAAAATGTAATTTCATATCATAGAATCAAATAAGCACAGTCTGTTTTGATGTTCATATGTTTAGGATAAGTGGGGGGGAAACCCCACTTCTGCATCTTTTTTTTTATTTAGATGATATCTTTCTATTTTAGTAGTTGAAAGTCTTCTTCCGTATAGGCAAAAATAATGCAAAAAAGTTGAAAACTTGATAACTGTTATTAAAATCTAAAAATTTTTCACAAAAAAAATATTTACAATTTGACATTTAAAATGAGCTTTCTAAAAAATGTTTTAATTTTCTGCAGTGTGAGTCTTCTATTTGGTATCATTACGTGCATAGCTGGTTTCGTTGGCGTGGCTGTCGGCTCCGAGTCTGCAAGGCGCTATAAAAAGTACAACCCAAGAGCTGACCCCATCATCTGTGCAATTGGATTATTGTCATGCACGCCTTTCATCTTCTTTGCATTGTTAATATCAGAGTATCATATTGTGGTCACTTGGGTAAGTTGGTATTTTTTCCTTTAAATGTCTGTGTCTAAAATGATCATTTTGAATAGAAGCAAGTTTTATTATGTTGAAGTAAACAAGGAAGTTTAATGACGAAATAATTAACAAATTGAAAAGTTTTGTGAAGAGAAATCTCTGTATATTATTTCTGATTCACCGACTTAATCGGGTTTGGACCTTAGAATTCATCCTTGTCCGTTTGTGCTGTTCGTTCCAAAAATTCTCAATGACTACTCATGACCTTGGGGTGTAGGGGTCAAAATGGGCAAAAATAGAACTTTTTGGACATAAAATATTTTCTGACTATTTAGATTTTGTTGAAAATTATCCAAAAGCAAGACCATGTGGATATATATCTGGAAACATAATATTTGACCCTGGGAAAATTCTGGTTGCATCCCCAGAGGGTTAAAAGGGGTCAAAATGGGCAAAAATAGCACTTTTCGAGATATAGAATCCTTTCCGACAATTAGATTTTGCTGAAAATTACCCAAAAGCAAGACTACATGGATATATATCTGGAAATATAATATTTTTGTATTTTGTATGGAGAAACTGCAAAAATAGCAGACTAAATAAACGTTTTAAAAGAGCTAAAAAATTAAAAATAACCTAATAAAATACTAATTTTTTTGAATATCCTCTTTTGTCTTTATAAAACTCATTTTTATTTAATTGTCTCTTTTGAATCTTGTCTGTTTTTAATAACCTTGTTTGAATCCTGTCTTTTTACAAGGCTTGTTTGAATCTTGTGTTTTTTATTTGCCCCTTTTAAATCCTGCCCCTTTTTTTAATGGCTCCGTTTGAATCCTGCCCCTTTTTTTAATGGTTCCGTTTGAATCCTGCCCCTTTTTTTAATGGTTCCGTTTGAATCCTGCCCCTTTTTTTAATGGCTCCGTTTGAATCCTGCCCCTTTTTTTAATGGCTCCGTTTGAATCCTGCCCCTTTTTTTAATGGCTCTGTTTGAATCCTGCCCCTTTTTTTTAATGGCTCTGTTTGAATCCTGCCCCTTGTTTTTAATGGCTCCGTTTGAATCCTGCCCCTTTTTTTAATGGCTCCGTTTGAATCCTGCCCCTTTTTTTAATGGCTCCGTTTGAATCCTGCCCCTTTTTTTAATGGCTCCGTTTGAATCCTGCCCCTTTTTTTAATGGCTCCGTTTGAATCCTGCCCCTTTTTTTTTAATGGCTCCGTTTGAATCCTGCCCCTTTTTTTAATGGCTCCGTTTGAATCCTGCCCCTTTTTTTAATGGCTCCGTTTGAATCCTGCCCCTTTTTTTTAATGGCACCGTTTGAATCCTGCCCTTTTTTTTAATGGCTCCGTTTGAATCCTGCCCCTTTTTTTAATGGCTCCGTTTGAATCCTGCCCCTTTTTTTTAATGGCTCCGTTTGAATCCTGCCCCTTTTTTTAATGGCTCCGTTTGAATCCTGCCCCTTTTTTTTAATGGCTCCGTTTGAATCCTGCCCCTTTTTTTTAATGGCTCCGTTTGAATCCTGCCCCTTTTTTTTAATGGCTCCGTTTGAATCCTGCCCCTTTTTTTTAATGGCTCCGTTTGAATCCTGCCCCTTTTTTTTAATGGCTCCGTTTGAATCCTGCCCCTTTTTTTTAATGGCTCCGTTTGAATCCTGCCCCTTTTTTTTAATGGCTCCGTTTGAATCCTGCCCCTTTTTTTTAATGGCTCCGTTTGAATCCTGCCCCTTTTTTTTAATGGCTCCGTTTGAATCCTGCCCCTTTTTTTTAATGGCTCCGTTTGAATCCTGCCCCTTTTTTTTAATGGCTCCGTTTGAATCCTGCCCCTTTTTTTTAATGGCTCCGTTTGAATCCTGCCCCTTTTTTTTAATGGCTCCGTTTGAATCCTGCCCCTTTTTTTAATGGGCCTGTTTTAATCTCATTAAGTTAAAAAAATCATATTAATTTTGATTGATATGATAATTAATGTGTTTATATTTTTGCAGGTTCTTATATTTCTTGGTGAAACATTGCTGTGCCTTAACTGGGCAATTGTTGCTGATATTTTATTGGTAAGTTTCATTTTTATCTGAAATTCATAATTATCCTGTACAATATGTGTGTGTATAAATATATATATATATACATACACTCGCACGCTGCATGCACATATCGTTGTTTGTACCGGATTAACTCAAACTAAAAATCTATAAACCAATCCATCCTTGCATTTTTATATATATATATATATATATAGACATAAAATTTGATTTATTTAAAAATAGAACTACTTGATCAGTTTACGTGATTTTTGGTGTTTTTCATCACTTTACATCATACATATTTTTCTTTATTTTTGTTTTTTCATCAGATTCTGGACAAGCGCCTTTTTATTTTAATGTTTTTTCGTTTCTTAGAGGAGAGCATATTTGTATTAATATTATGTACTTTTGTTTAGTTGCTTTGTTTTCTTTTTCTTTTTATAGTATACTGTCATTCCTACACGGCGTTCACTTGCAGAGTCTTTCCAGATTGTTGTATCTCATCTGTTTGGTGATGCTGGTAGTCCATACATTGTTGGCTTGGTAAGTACTTTTCTTTTTTTAACCTAGAAGACAAACCTGGATGGGCCCATGCTATGTTAATATGAATGTCAATTTGTTGCAAAAATATATCGAACAGTAGTTTGAAGAATCTAAATAGTATGACTAACCAATCCTCATCTCAAAATTTAGAAGCATAAGACCTAACTTTATATAAATAATGATATATTTTAAGAAAAATTTCAGTTGGTAAACTAATTCTTGAATTTTTATCTAAATATACTTTTTGAAAAAAAAAAAATGCCATAGAATGTTTCAGTACCCATAAGCTTAATAGTTAAGAGTATATCAATTAGTTTTGATATTAATAGGATACAATTCAAAATATTCAAATCTAGTTCTGGAAATAAATACTTAACATATCCTCTGCATGCAATGCTGGATAGCTCGAAATAAATCTTATGTTAAATGTCCCTTCCAATTTCAGATATCTGACAATTTGGCTAAAAAGTATCCAGAGCATATACAAAACAGTTACTTTGTCCAATTCGTCACGCTGCGTAATGCACTTTACATGACTAGTTTTGTGTCTGTCCTTGGAGCGGCGGCTTTTCTTGCTACTGCCATCTTCGTAGAGAAAGATAAAGCAAGAGTTGATAATCTAATCAGAGGTAAGTGAATCTATTTTGTTTTCCTTGTATCTTTTCATAACATTTTGAACATTTGATGAATGTTCACAACTTCTTCCATGAAAAAAAAACCGAAAATACTAAAAATAAAGGAAAATCGTTATGATGACGGAAAGAAAATATTGTATACAAAAGAAAATTACATAAATTGATCAAATAGTTTCATTTTTAAAAATAGAAAATCAAATTTTATGGCTAATGAAGATTTCTCAACATCATTTTTCCAGGACAAGAGGGATAATTCTAAGTAATTCAAACTTTTGCAAGATTTTAGAAAACTATTCTTACAGGGGGGGAACGGCAATCATTAGAAAAACAAATTTACTTTAGTGTTCTTTATAGAAATAAAACTACTTGATCAGTTTATGTGATTTTTGGTATACGATATTTTCTGTCACAAGTACATTCATCGTTTTCTTTATTTTTTAAAATAGTTATTTTGTCCCACTATGCTCTCCTACCATGGTTACAATAATTCAAATATTGCAACACAATATTTTTTCTGGGGATGAAGAGTTATAAACAATAAATATAGATATCTTGTCGCTGAGATGCGAGAGGCTACTGTGAAAGTTTGAATTTTCTTTTTCTGAATATTTTAAATTCTTTAAAATTATTTTGTAATTAAATTTTGTTGATTTACTTAGTGAGGCTTTTGTTTACGATTTTTCTTTTACTGTATATTTAGAATATTTTTTTAATAAACGTTTTATTATTAATGTTATGAAGGTTACTTGTAGATTCTAATAACAATTGGCCCAGCATCCACGAATAACCTTAATATTCCAAATATCATAGTTTTAGTGCATGCTTAACACATTAAAAGTTTATAGAATAGTCATTTTATTCTTATGAATAAAATAGATATTTACTATAAAAATAGTTTTCTTGCTTTTTTTTCACGTATGTAGCATAAAAATGTTCAGATTTACAAAATTTAAAAAAAAAAAAAAAAAAAAAATTTTCTTAATTAAATGGGGCATTTTTGATTAAGCAATCTGGTGCTTGTCCAGAATTCCCTTTTATATTAAAATAAAAAATCTGTATGTACCAGTAGTGGAAAGAAAATATCATGTAAATTAATCAAGTCATTTTATTTTTAAATAAGAACAAATTTTATGGCTAAATTATACAAGCGACAACTTTGTGACACCATTTTTGGAAAGATAATTCCAAATTTAAACTTGCAATATTTTAAAGTCATTCTTACCATAGGAGATGGGTATTCAAATCATTTTCTTTATAAAAATAAAACTACGATTCACACTTTTTTTTTTTTTTTGTTTTTTTAATTAAAAAATTTTTTTTTTATACCATATTTTCAGGGGCACATACAGATTCTTATTTTTTGCTTTTTATAGCCAGTGGAAGGAATTCTGGACAAGTGCTAATGCCTTTTTACTTTAATCTCACTATTGTTAGTTTTGAATTATATATTTTATTTCGCCAAAGAAGTTTAACAAAACAAAATTAGACACAAGGCC
Source organism: Euprymna scolopes (assembly GCF_053919585.1). Lineage (NCBI taxonomy): Eukaryota > Metazoa > Mollusca > Cephalopoda > Sepiida > Sepiolidae > Euprymna > Euprymna scolopes. The sequence continues at coordinate 102,351,284 of NC_136482.1, read as the reverse complement.
ATTCAAAAAGTTGGTGGGGCAGGGTTTATGGTTATCCTCGTCACCTTTGATTGGTCTACTCTAGTCCTAGCTAGAGTTCTCATGAGAAAATGCTTTGAACAAAGTACGTGTTGAAATTCAAGGGAAATAACTCTTCAGAAAGAAATCCGGTTCTCTAGAATTCGACTTTAAAAAAATATATATAGGAAAATCTTTTATGTACATACTCGTCATGGAACAAAGATGTCATATTCAAAAAATAATGTAAATTAATCAGGTAGTTTTTTTTTTTTTTTGTATAGAAAATCATTTTCTTATAGATTTTACTGATTTCAAGAGTAAATTGTATTCATTACAAAGCTGGTTTTGATCTCAATAGGTCGAATTGAGATGTCTCCATTTTATTTATAAAAATGCTGAATCAAAAATTAGCGCCTCACTATGTGATAAAATTTTATTTTCTTAGTTTAAAATAAAACTACTTGATCAGTTTACATGATTTTTAGAATGACATCTTTGTTCTGTGATAAGTATGTACATCATAAAGATTTATTTGTATTTTCTTTATTTTTGCTTGTTTTTTACTCAAATTCTTAATAAGAACCAGAAATCCATAAGAATTTATATTAGACAATGGAACTGCTTATTCTTATGTTCAAAATATTATATTAGTTCACTGATCAACAGTGCTTCTCTTGTTGCCAAGTTTGGTTCTGGTGAATTTTTTGAAAAATTTTCTGTGTTAGGAATAAATAGCTCATAAAGTTGGGATAAATCATAGATGAAAATTCTATCTCCATTTTTATTTTATTCAAACATTAAACATTGTTTGTTTGAAAGCAGCAGGAGTAGATGTAAAGGCTGGTTGCTACTGATTTGTGTAATACTAAGTCTGTGACTGTATGTTTGCTTGAAAGCTAAAGCTTGGAATTTTCAAACATTTTTATAAAAACATTTTGAATTTCTAAACATTTAATAACATAACAAATACCGAACAGGTTACAGCTGATTTATATATATATAATATTAACAATTTATATCTACAGACACTAGTTTTGATGCTTGCACAATCATCAGTGTAGGAAGTGATTATTACTGCTGGTCAGGAGATTCAAAACTTGACTTCCTAGGCTAGCATTCTACCTCAAAGTCACTGGTAATTAATACAAGAATTGAGGGAAATTAAATGCCTGTAACTGCAGTGGGCATACATAGCAAACAGTGAGTATTCAATGACCATAATTTAACTTCTATAACTATGCCTTCATATATATATATATATATATATATATATATGAAATCAATATGAACACCTTAATTTAAATAAAGGGATTTATATTGATTTTTAAAATATATGAACTATGAAGCCTATATCTGTTTTAGTTTATTTTTTGCTGAAAATAATTTTCATACCAGTTTCATGGTATTAAAACTTAATTTCTCAAAAGGATAATAATTCAAACCAGTGGACAATAAAATTCTGTGTTGCTTTTAGCAGGGTGTCTATTAACACAAGTTGGTGTCATATCTTTGTTAATCAGGAAAAGGTGATGGCGATGATGAGATAGATGTTTTCTGCAGCCCTTCTAGAGTTAGCCAGGGCTATGCCTATGGAGCATGTGGTGATCAGCTAAGGCCACATCCATCACAAGACTGTGGTGAGTTAGGGGGCTTGCCGTTTATACCACAATTGTTACTAACAATAATGCATGTATAACAATACGTTTGTGCACATTATTTTGATCCCTTGAAAAGTTTATCTTTCAAAAGTAGTTTGAAAATTGACAAACTGAAACCAAATAATATAAAATAAAAACCAGTCAATCTAACTATAAAAAATTGAATACTGTCTCTTATAAATAAAGGGGGAAAAAAGCATAAAAATTGATTGGATAACAATTATTCAAGCATTTTGATTGTTCTAAATATATTTGAACAATCAATGTTTTTTTAAAATTATAGATTTTGAACATTATTTGACATAATTACATATAACAATTACCACTATGTGTATAGATGTTTTGTTTCCTGTCCTTTTTATTTTTAGTATATTGTGTATTTGTTGTACATGGTACCTTTTTTTTTTTTAACCCTTTCACACTAGAGAATAATAAAGGGCTCAGGACTCAAGATATTTTTTAAACATCTTAAATAGTTTGCAAGTTTAAAAACTTGTATAACGGCATATACATAAACCTCTGTTGATCTCTCTTTTCTATTTAACGATTTAAGATAAGTTTCTCTGCATATGTTTCACTACTGATATCGTTGAGTCCCCTTTTGTATTTGTGAAATTTCTAATGGTAAGTTAGCTGATAAAAGTTTTAAGTCAGCAATATGTTTTAGTTAATATCAAGATTTAAACTATTTTTTTTTTCTTTGTTTATAAATGACTAAAAGTTACTTTTTATATTTCCACTAAATGTCAAATGCATTACTCTATAATTTGAATAGATTTTTCTAGAATGGTAATATGTTAAAACGCAAACATAATTTCTCCTGCTAAGTCGACTTATAACCTTTGTATTTGATGGAATTGCATCTTGGATTGTATGACCATTTTGAGCTGCATGTTTGTTTTTAGTTCTAATTACTTAAAAATTCTCAGTTGATGAATACTGCAAAATTTGTTTAAATACTTTTGTTTAGAAATAGGAACAAAGCAAATTTATGTAACAAGGGATATTTGCAAATTGTTTTTGTATTTTCAAACAAGTTTCATGGTGTTAAAACTTAATTTTTCAAAAAGATATTAATTCAAGCTAGCGGACAATAAAATTTTGTGTTGTGTTTAGACATATTGGTGCTTGTGCAGATTGGTGATGTTTTAAACCAACATATTTCAGGTGAAAACATTATCGCATATTTATCTGCCATGTTGAAGTTAGTATTAATTACAAACATTACGAAAAATGAACCAGTAGATGTGCTAGATTTATATTTAACAAAAAATCAGTGCTTATGCAGTTCAGCAAAAATATTAAAATACAAAAATAAAGAAAAACCTTGTACGTGCCTGTTATAGGATAAAGTTCTCATAAAAAAATAAACCACTTAATTTGATCAAATAGTTTTTATAGAGAAAAATCAAATTTTAGTCAGATCTGAGAGCAAAAAAAGGCTGATTTGACCCTCCCTCTCCAATGGCGATTCACTACCACCACCAACAAAAATAAAATATAAAATTTTGGAAAATTAAAATCAGAAAGGAAAAAGGAATGCCTAATAATTTAATTTGGTTGGGGGATGGGGGCATGCCATTTCCCTCCCTCATGACCCCCCCCCCCCCAACTTAAATTATGAGTGAGAGCATTAATAATTCTTCAACATTATAAATAAATCAATAAGCTCAACAAGTTTATTTTTACTTTTCATTATTTTTCTACTGGATCCTTTTTCGTAATTTTTGGAATATATGCTAATTTTGACAGGACACGTAATGTTTTCACCTGAAATGTGCTGGTTTAAAGCATCACTAATCTGCCCAAGCACCAACATTTTTTTGTTTTAAAACTTAAAAAAAAAAAAAAAAAATTAAAAAGGAACCTATTTTATCAAAGTCATAAGTAAACGTTCATTATCTCAGACATGTTAATCTTTGATATATCCAAATGGTTGAATTCAACCAGGAGAATTATAAGAATCTTCCAAACAAATAAAAAATGAAATAAATAGATCAACTGTAGTCGATGGCAACCTTTTTATTGAAATATAAAAGAGAATGGTACTCCTTTCACTAAATTGTTCCACTTATCCTTGATCCTATAATGTTCAATAATGAGGTATCAAATCCTTTTTACTCTTTGGTATGACTTTACCAAGGATTGAACTCCCTTCTCTCAACCCATTAGCAAACCTTCCAATTATTGTGCCAAATAGGTTGGTATAACATATAATGATTAAAATTGGTATATACACTTGATTTCCTCTAAAGCGTTCAAATCCAGATAAGGCCAATCTGATACAGAGCTACAATATTTTCACCTAGAAAAGCCTATTTTACATGCATATGACCTTAATACTTTTTTGATTCTTCGTTTCCTTTGTTGAAACTTGGCTTATGTGTTTTTGGAGGGTTTTTTCATAACAAATGTAAACATTTCTATACAATTTCTAGCAAATAAAATTCTATCCTACTCAGAATTATTTTAAAAAGGTGACATTTTTCAATAATGAGACAACAATAGAAGTTGCAGCAACAAATTACATTTATTAAGGTTTAGCATTATCACATACATTTTTTTTTTTAATCCTTGCTTAATATACTGTTTAATCTCAGGCAACACCAGGTAGGGACAATGCCCTGTCTGCAGAACCACGAATTAGCCAACTGTGGTCCTATGCTGAGGGATAAAAAAATGGGGCTACCTGGGTGGTAACTCGTAATGCCTTAGGGTGAAATCCTGGTAACTGAGTATTTCATGGTCGAGTAACTTGCAACACTCTGCTTCTGCTCTTACTTCAGCTAGATGAGAAGATCAGGGATGCCCGATCCGATCAGTTGACTGGTTACGTCATGCTCTAGTACCTATAAGTTCATCCTCAAATGTATAATTCAATCTAATTCTTCTAACAATCAAAATTTTTATTTTTATTTTCTTCAAATACTAGAAGGTAATGGATAAGAATCAAGTGTTCAGAACAAAGATTACCAATGCCAAGGAATAATGTTATCTGGAAGTAATGATGGTACTTTCTTTGAAATTTCCTTCTAGGAAAAATGTTTTTTTTAAGAGTAATGCAATGTATTCTAAGAGCAATTTATTCTAGGAATATAAATGATTATAAAATTATATTCTGACAATTTTATTTAGAATTAAATAACCTGTAGATGGTTGATGTGCCATAAACCAAATCAGGTTGGGATAGGTAGTTTTAGAAATAGGAACAAAACAAATTTATGTGAAAAGTGAAATTTACGAATTGTTATGAATTATAAATGTTTACTTTGAATAACACATTAATCCATTAGGTCCCATTATCATATAAATAGGACACCAAATCATTTTTTTAAACTGTATAAGATTATATATGATAGTTGAATCAATTACCAACATGCTTTACTGGAAAAGGTTTTTTTTAAAAACTGGTAAATGCCAAAGGGATTGTCGCCTAATCTCATGCACTGAACACCTAAATAGTTTAATGGAAAGCATTGACAAACACAACTGGTTTGTGGTAAAATATATCTCCTCTATTAGAGGCAAGTGGTACCGGCCATTGTTCACATGAAATCTTGACATGACGGCAGTAAATGTGTGAACTATATGCAAGCTAATTCATAATGGAAATGATGAAATAAAAAATTTTGCTTGATTTCAAAAGATATATATGCATTTCATTGAGGAAAGAAAATCCACAGCAGAAACAGTATCATCTAAGCTGTTAAATGATGCCAGATTTGAAAGGTCACATAATTGTTGTGGAATAAGCAAAGGTGATGTCAAAACGAGTCTTACTGCCAAAAATGCAACATAATTCTTTACGTGAACTGCTTTGCTCTTTACCGTGATGTGTAAATTTTATCTTGAACGTATAGCCTCTTGATTTCTAAAATATACCGCATGTATCCAGTGTTTGCTATTCATGAGTCAATATTTCACTTTCCAAATAAAATAACTTTCAATTTGTGCATTCTAACACATTTTTAGTCATTACACAAAGTTTCAACTCAATAGTAAAAAAAAAAAAAGAAAAATTTTATGCCCCCAGGACTTAATCCATTACGTGCAAGGCTGAGCTTGTTAATGATTAAATAATAACATTATATCCATGCATGCTATCACTGCTCCTCCCAGGCGCTTTTCTCTAACTGCTGTATCATAGGCATGCTTCGCTTGTCACATGATGAAATTCTTTGGCATTCATCAGCTTATCTTTAAACCACAACAACTGATGACTAACTGGTGGTTATGTGTGTGCAATACACTTCCTAAAGTTCTTTAACATAAAATAATTGCTACTTCTATTATGGTAAATGCAGCCAAGTAAATAAAGTACTTGTGCAGTTTATGGATCATGCTGAAATAATATTTAGAAAGCCATTCTTGATATGGAAGAGAAGGGGGTCAACTATTCTTTATTTTCACCTAACAATTTAATAAACAAACGATACTGTGAAAATTGAATTTAACTCGAAAATCTTATGCTAAAAGAATTGCATGGTCTGTAAACTGCATAAGCAGTAGAAACTCTTCCTTTCTCTAAATAAGTGGTTCACCGACAACTGGTAGGTCGTACAAAATTTTTGATGATCCGGTTAAAAATTTCAGTTTTTATGAAACATCAAGTTTTAAAAAATCACAAGTAACAAAAGGATTATGGATGGTATATGTTGTCAAGACTTTGCAACTCTCAATCTTGCAGTGACATGATTATAGCCTATAATCTACAAATTAACTTCAAACAACCAAGAGCAAATATCACACTTAAATTGAAATGTATTATATATTTTATTCAAAACTAGTAGGCTGCTCAGCATTGCTCGGTCGTAAAATATGCTTGATATATTTTTATTCATGGAGATTTCGTATTATATTGGACTCGATATATAGTAATGATTTAAAAAGTTTAAAAAAAAAAAAAAAAAAAATGACTCGCGTGCCACCATTGAGAATCCAAACTAAAATATGTAGCTTACGACTTTTTCCTTTGACATTAATACCTGAGCTATAAAGATATGTTTGCTGCAAGGCTAAAAATTAAAGCATGAACCAATAGCTATTACGTTACACATGCATATTCGTAATGCCGTCGTTCGACCTTCACCAGGTAATTTTTTTTTTTTTTTTTTTTTTTTTAATTTTCACACTTTTACACAGATTTTCTCTGGCTAAAACCCAAATATAGTTTTGCATGGTTTTGAATACCTCTTATATTAAATTTCATGTCTGTAGACCAAAAACAGGAGTTTGGTAGGCAAAACTTTTTAAACTTATATATATATATATATATATATATATATACGCATACATAAATATTTATAGAAAGAGGTTTGTGTTTACTATAAGATTTTTATGCAAATATTACGCAAGTATAAATCATGTGGAATATCTGTAAAAATATAATTACACATAATAGTTAACTAAAGATCATCATCCCATAAGAAAACTGAAAACAACTAATAGGGAATTAATTAAAATTAATGTTCAAAAGAATATACAAATTAGCTAGATTTTTTTTTTTTTTTTTTTTTTTTTTGCAGATGAATGCAATTTCACGACCCATATATAACAAAGTTGTATTTTCTTTTTAAATAAATAGAAAAAAGGGTTTTTAATATGAATATTAATACACAAAATATAAAAAATAAATTTATAATAGTCTAGATAATCTTACCTTTGGGCACATTTCATATGAATAAAATGAAAATTTTCCAAATATTATTGTATTTACTTTTTGGTTTGGTTTACTTTTTGGTTCTGAGCTTTCCATCTCAGGTGAAAACATTATGTACTAACAGGTTTTAGCAAAATTAGTACAAATTCCAAAATTACAAAATATATTCTACAAGCAAAGTGGATCTTGGATTTACATTTCAACAACCTTGTTGATTCCCTTATTTTATTCCTTAGTCCTCACATTCCATATTCCATGAGCAATGTTTCTGACAAAGAGGGAAGAATTGCTATTTTCTAGGTCGGAATCTATTCATCTAACATTTATTGCTGTCTAGTTTTTGACCTTAAAGTAGTTTTTTTTTTTTTTTTTTTTTTTTTTTATTATTATTATTAGCTCCTTACATCAAATGGTTTCATGCCTTGTCTGGAACGATTTTCATTAAAAATAAACTCTTATAATGATTATCTGAAAGCGATTAAACTAGTGTCTGCTTTTTTAACCAATTGCATAAAAAATGGCAGACACCTTTTTAACTATCACTATATTTCCAAGGCAATGTCGTTTTTGAAGTAAAATTGGTTTCTGCAAATTTCATTGCAAAGTCAATTAGATAATCATAACATTATTAATGGCGTTTTTATTCATTGGATAAAAGAGTTTCAGTTTTTCTTGTTTTGTTCTTTCATATCTTGTGAACAGAAAAATGGAAACTGGATTTGGTGTCATTTTTTTTTTATATTTATTGTCTCTGTTGAAAAATACCTCTGTTTTTCAATTTCAACTCTTTAAAAACATTTTAAAGGTGTTTCTTTTACAGAAATCAAAGTGAACTCTTCAAAATAGTGTTTTCCTTGGGTTTTTTTTTTTTTTTTTTTATACAGTGATCACCACTTATCAAGGCCCGGAAGCCACTCAGGGATAAGGGTTATTGCAAGTGCATTACGTTAGTGTGGAGATTTGATGAAGTGTTTAATTAAGGGGGCGGTTCATTAGGAATTTGTTAACATTGGACTTGAAGACATCCAAGTTGTAGTCCAGAGGGAAGCAAGCAGACGGAACAGAGTTCCACAAGCATGCAGTTCTAAGAAAGAAGCTTTGTTTATGGAATCCGCGTTTTGATTTAGGCACAGATATAGAGTGGGGGAAATTTTTCACAGTGGATTCAGCTTGACGGGTGTTTTTCGTGAAAGATTGGCGAGGGGGGACCAGAGATTGGAGTTCAGACAAGCACCTGCCATGGAAATAACGATAAAACAAGGATAGGCTCACAACGTCTCTTCTGTGGGAGAGAGGTTGCAGGGTAGAGAAAAGGGCATCCCCCACTAAGCCACGAAGTCTATTTTGTACTCTGTCAAGGCAGGATAGGCTGTTTTTAGCAGCTCCTGCCCAGATATGGCAACAGTATTCCATCCTTCTTTTTTCATTTTATTTTTATTTCATCTAAAAAAAAAAATATTCCCTCTTCATAACTTAGAGAAATATTCTGCATCTTTGTCCCCTTTTGTTTTTCTATAAAAATTTTTTTTATAATGTCCACATAATATTTTTATCAACATTTCTTTTTTTGTTTGCATTTTTTATTTTTATTATTTACAACTGTTGTCCTCATTTTTATTGTACTTATGATACTTATGTTTCAAGGTAAAACTAACAGTTCAGTGTGTGTGTGTGTCTAAATAACAATGTATCTTAGGTATGTTTTGTTGTTGCATAGCGTACTGCTTACCATTGCAGATTATTACATCTCTGATCTGGTTTCAAGTGTTTGGATTAACTTCAGTCCCAGCACTCTGACTTCGGGTTAGTTTCACTTTGCTCCAGCTTGATCAAATCAGAAATGCACCACTGAACTATATCCCATCAAATGTCAGACCCATGGAGGCAGGTATCTTCATATGATACCAAATAGGGTATAAACTACAGTACTTGCATCCTCGTTAGATCTTCCGTGCATACGGTTAAAATGGCAGTTGTTTGACAAGTTGGTAGAAAGCATAAAAATTCAACAAAACAAAAATGAGAAGGACACAAAATCTACAGAATTGAGTTTTATCTTTTTTTAGTTCTGGTTTTTATTTTTAGAAAAATCAATAACTTGACGATGCTGCAATAAAAATGATATCAAAAGAAACACAGAAGAATATGATAGAATGTCTTTCAAATTCTCTCTATTAGGAAGATCCGTAGGCAACTAAAGTTCGTAGAAACACCCATTGGGTCTTAACTTCGCAAGGAGGAAATGGACAATCAATGACTTTCTCGGTTGGATTTCTTGTTGAACCAAGTATAGTTGCAAAGAGTGATACAACATGTGGATTGACCATATTGCATGAATATATTAATTTCAATGTCATTTACATCGGTATCAAATAAAAGAAAATTCTATATTATATGTTTTTAAGAGAGATGCATAACTAGTAATGAGGCACTAATCTGTTCCAGTGGATAAATCCACGTAGAAGATTTTAATCTATTATATATTTTTCATAGGAGGCATGAGTCCTTATGCCTTTCCGGGTAAATCTGGTCCACCTAAAATCAGTCCAACAGGATTCTTTGTGCAAAGCAATAAAAATCCGATGCTCACAAATGTTTGAGACCCTCACACTAAGTAGTTGTTCATCACTTCAAGGTACAACGAATCCATTGCATTAATTCTATTTGGATTGAAGGTATTATTCCACATCTCTCTCTCCTATTTTCATGGTCTCAATACTCCTAACTAATGGCCTTTTGTCATCCAGTTAGGGAGCCGACTTCTTGATGATTACATACAGGACCGTTCTGTTTGTTTGTCATGCCATTCGACTGGTGCATGTTAGCATCAGCTCACAGCCGAAATTGATATGCTTGTGTCATCCAGTTAGGGAGCCGACCTCGTCATGATTACATAATGGCCGTTCTGTGTTTTTCTTTGCCATATTGTTCAGCTGGTATCTATTAGCATCTCTTCACGACCAACAAGATTGAAGATCAATTGTCGCTGATTGACTGAACCGCAGTTTCATGTTTTCATTCCCTTTTTTTTTGTTTATGTGCCAAAAATTTTTCTTCCCATGGCAATGCAATATCTCTGGTGACCCAAGTTTTGGTTGTGCCTGTGTTATCAAACTCGTATTCTGCAACTGTTGGTTGAGAATCATGAATATACTGGTTTGGTTTTAAAATGTTTTATTTAAAACTGAACAAAGACCTGAAATATGTGTATATGGGAGAGAAAGAATGAATTTCAGGGAGAAATACCATTAAGACAGTCTTTCTGCACCACCAGAGAAAGCCAGGACAGCAATATTTCTTTGTCCATTCAGGTCGGTGTTAGCAGGTTGAAGAAGAGACGAAACCGCTCTGGTGGAATTTATATGATTTCTTAGCTTCTTTTATACCTTTGATATCTAACAGTTGGTGTTTATTTTTCTTTGTTTTAATGTTTTTTTAATGTTTAGATTTTTATTGAAACTCTTAACATGCTATTTTTTGATGTGTTGTGCTTTTGATAGCACAGTTATATTTTGTTTATGAACTTTTTCTTCCCCCCCCCCCCAGATTCTATAATTCAATGTGAAAAATAATCTCAACTTTTTTTTTCTTCTTACATTTTGTTTGAAATGATTTAATTTTTATCTGGTTAATAATTTATAATTCTTAATTAAATGTTTTGTGTCCACAACATTTCTGATGATCAAAAATATCTGTTTCTTAACTGCAGGTATTGAAGACGAAAGTGATGAGGAACCTTCCCCCCCTGATGTGCTTTGATGGTATGAACCATCTGCTACGCCGACTAACCACCTTCTTCTTTCCACCTACTCCCTTACCACCATCTCTGCTTTGGTTCCTATTTGTCCAACCTCTGACCTTTTGCTTCTCGACAAACTGATGTCATTCAATAATCAAGACCATATAAATTCGTTTTTTTTTTTTTTTTTTTTTTTTTTTTTTTTGTTTTGTTTTGGTGTTTTTTTTTATTTTTTTTATTATTTTTTTTTATTGTTTTTAACTTCTTGTACAAAGAAGTAGGGTCACAAAAAATGGAACACAAAGGAAAACAAAACGCTCAAAAATCAGTATTTTATATGTGTAAAAAAATGATTTCTCATCAGAACACTGGAAGTCGTGAAATTATTTTGTTAATATGAAAAATGTAAAAAAAAAAAAAAAATTTTTAAAGAAAAAAATCCTTCGTATGGGACAGCATGAAGAATACAGATTTTAGAAGAAAGAAAAAGTCATCAAATTTTAGAATATAAAAAATATATAATTTACTAATTTTAATCAATTACAGTGAAATACATTTCGTCATTATTTCGAAACAACATTTTTTTATTTAAAATCATGTTTCAAAATATAAAATTATAACAAATTTTTTGGTACATATGCAACAGATTTTTTAAAAGGTGACAAGAAAGACAAATATGAAATCAAGAAAGATAATCCCTTTTTAATATGGATAGAATGAGTAATCTTCCTTGGTTGTATATTATGATTTCACATATATCTCCTTTGAATTCAGAAATTCATATTGGGTTTTTGATTAATGGCCGTGAACTTGTTATAATCAACTTATCTAATATTTTCTTTTTTTATTGTATTAAAACCTGAATTTAAGTTGCCGAAACCCATTTCATGCTAAATAATTAACGACCAAAAATGAGTAATCACCAAAAATTGTACCATTTTTATCTGTGTGCATTTTTATCTATTTTTTAACAGATTTCATTTGCATGAAGGTAAACCTGAAAGTGTCAATAGTCAATGAAGACGCACATGATGCATAGATGTGACTAGCGTAACAAATTTTTTTTTTTTTTCATTTCCTACTCTTATCATCAATATTAATATTTCAAGAATTTTGTTTTGACTGATGTACACTTTTATTTATATACTGTGATATTTGTCATCATATTTAAATATGATGTTGATTATTTCAGCAGTAATTTTTCTCTTTCTGGCTGATAAAATGTTTGAAAGGGTTTGCCCACAATTTAGGTTGGAATGCAACATGATCAGTAGATCAAACATTGATATAAATTTAATATAGGGACTAATTAAAAAAAAGATAATGCCAACAATTTTATAGAACGTTAATTCTCTCTCTCTCTTACTCCTCTCTATTCTCCTCATCTTCTCTTTTCTTTTCTCCTCTCCTCTCTTATCTTCTCCTCTCCTCTCTTTTCTCCTCTCCTCTCTTATCTTCTCCTCTCTTTTCTCCTCTCCTCTCTTATCTTCTCCTCTCTTTTCTCCTCTCCTTTCTCCTCTCCTCTCTTATCTTCTCTTCTCTTATCTTCTCCTCTCTTATCTTCTCCTCTCTTATCTTCTCCTCTCTTATCTTCTCCTCTCTTATCTTCTCCTCTCCTTTCTCCTCTCCTCTCTTATCTTCTCCTCTCTTATCTTCTCTTCTCTTATCTTCTCTTCTCTTATCTTCTCTTCTCTTATCTTCTCTTCTCTTATCTTCTCTTCTCTTATCTTCTCTTCTCTTATCTTCTCTTCTCTTATCTTCTCTTCTCTTATCTTCTCCTCTCTTATCTTCTCCTCTCTTATCTTCTCCTCTCTTATCTTCTCCTCTCTTATCTTCTCCTCTCTTATCTTCTCCTCTCTTATCTTCTCCTCTCTTATCTTCTCCTCTCTTATCTTCTCCTCTCTTATCTTCTCCTCTCTTATCTTCTCCTCTCTTATCTTCTCCTCTCTTATCTTCTCCTCTCTTATCTTCTCCTCTCTTATCTTCTCCTCTCTTATCTTCTCCTCTCTTATCTTCTCCTCTCTTATCTTCTCCTCTCTTATCTTCTCCTCTCTTATCTTCTCCTCTCTTATCTTCTCCTCTCTTATCTTCTCCTCTCTTATCTTCTCCTCTCTTATCTTCTCCTCTCTTATCTTCTCCTCTCTTATCTTCTCCTCTCTTATCCTCTCCTCTCTCACATTTTGCTATGCATTTGTTCTTGTTAATTTCAAAGCAATCTGTTCAACATATGTAAACAAAACATTGATATACATCATTTAACTACAGAAAAAAAGCTCACCTTATGTAAATTGTTCATAGGCAATATCTGTGTTGGTGAAGACAAAGGTAGATAATGCTAACACCTCTAAAAAAAATTTTTGTTTTTTAAAAAAAAATTTTTTTTAGTTGTACTCACAAAATATCAAAATAAATCTCCATACAAATGTTTATATTTACAAAAAAAAAATATACTGTTCCTTTATTATAAGTTTTTTTTCCATTATCCAATATTATTTATTCATAAATTTTTAAATTGTTAAAATTTTAATCTGATAAACAATCATGGAAAAAGTTATTTTTATTAATGTTTTTTTTAATCAATACTCAGTTTATTGAAATGGTGAAAATTTATTGATTGACGTTGGCAGGTTAAATAACATGAAAGGAATGAACTGCTGCTGCTGCAGGAAATGAACCTGTACTCTACTCTGCAGTTTCTCTACTGATTGAACTCTGTAACCATTTTGAAAGATGAAGCTCTCCATGCCAAATTCTCACGACCGTCCTTTGCTCGTATCTGCTCATGTTATTTTTCTCCTTAATGTAGATATATTTAACTTTTTTAAATAAATGAATCCTTAAAAAAAAAAAAAAGCAATTTGTAAATTGTCAGATTTGATTTAAAATACTAATTTAAAAAAAAAATTAGGTGAAAGAAATTTGAGCAGTAAATGGAGATTTGATTTCTGATGGTGATTTAGATTTTTGATCTAATCAGTCAGATTAGCTCATTCAATAGAACAGCGTTTGAATTCAAGTGGCTTCAACAGTTGAATACAGGTTCAGCATATTTCTTTATTACCATTTAATTTACCTCAGCTGACTGACATAATTTCACTTTTGGAAATAAATTTGAGTCAGTGTATATCTTCTACTATAAATGTAGTCTGTCTGTCCAGAGATGCAATTGAAAACAAAGCCCTATACGAAGATCAAGCAATATTTCTTGATTAAAATTATATAAGGAATCCAATTGTGGTGTTGTATTAGGAGGGTGTACAATAATATGGAGTCTGCATTTGTGGCCTTCATAAACAGCGAAGACAATGTTTTTACTATATTTTCTTTAAAATTATAAAAAGTAAAAAAAATGGTAATTTAGAATTTGGTCCAAAATCAAATTAGAGTTTGAGAAAAAGTTTAGCTCACAGATTGTATATCTATTAAATGGGTGTAATAGGTTATTGCCAAAAGTTTCATGTGGTTAACCGTGTTTGTGGCTGACTAATGATCACTAAAAACGTTAAACTTTTGGTAGTAACCTATTAAAAAAAAACACAACTTATTCAAATACTATAAAGCTCTATCTGAAAAGTCAATCAGCACTGTATATAAGTGAAAATCTAAAACGTTGAGCTTATTTTACAACTCTGTGTTTGTAAATGAACTTGAAAAAGATATCTTTAATAAAGGAAATATATCCCTTCGTCGAAGATGCAAGAAAACAAGCAAGGTCCATAATTTTATAATTATATATAATTTTCAATTTTCCTAATATTTTGTGTGACAAAGTTAAAAGGAACTAATGTTTCATATGTATCGGTAGCACTTTCAATTCTTCATTGAATCAGGGTACAAAAAAAATAAATGAACCAAAAACTAGAAAAGAAAATTTCAAAAAACATTCAAGACTGTACATGCGATGTTAGACATCAAAAGTACAAATTGGTTCCAGAAGAAATGTTTACAATTTAAATTTCAAGATGCCATTAAACATTAGAAAGAGTCTATATTATTACTAAGTTCAAACGCTCTTTGGAAGAATATAAATTTTATAATAATCATAACAATAGAGCTAATAGCTACATTGGTTTTGCTACTATTACCATTTACTGCAGACTCACCATGCACCTGGTAAACTCTAACTCAAATTACCATCATTTAAAAAATATAACAGCCTTCTGCTTCCTTTGATTTAAGACAAATTTTAATTAGCACTGAAATAATTCATTCTGAAACTAAATTTAAAAAATTAAAAATACTCAAAGCTATCTTTATTAAGTCAGCAACCTACAATAAATAACATTACCTATAAAATCAGTAATATTTTAAAATACTCGATATAATATAATTTTTTCCTGTGATTCTAATCCTGATGTTGCAGAATTTAAATTAGTGTAGTTTCTTCTGGAATTGCACTGGTTGGTTCTTTTGGCATCTGACATTATAAACCCTTCTCTGTTTTTTGAAATTCTCTTTTCTCCAGCTTTTTTGTTCATTTGTTTTTGTCATCTGAAGATGATTCAACGATGAATTGAAAACGTTTGTGATATTTATGATATTCATTAACAAAAAAGTGATTTTTGGATTTTGACACAAAGATTAGTAGAAAACGTTTATTTAAATGCAAAAAGATATAATCAAGCAGAAGACTTCGGAATGTTTAACAATGTTTGCTTGAATGAAAGAATGCTGCCTAAATACACATGCACATGTGTCTATGGTTTTGAATACCTTGTAAAAAAATACATACACAAATATATATTTTCATACAAGTGTGTGTGTGTGTATATATATATATATATATATATATATATATAAAATCCGACAAAATAATCTGACACGTTTGTAGGGATTAAATTAAAATAAACAACAAAGTATTTTATTTTTAAAAAATGTACATGCTTTTTTTTGTTTTGTTTTTTTTTGCTTTTGTTGTAAAAATTACATCAATCAAATATTTGCAATTTTTGTCCAAGCACACTGTTGAAGACATTTGCAAAAGTTGTTCATGACTTACCAGATCATTTCATGTGGAATGGCAACAGTTTCTTGACAAATAGCATCTTTTAATGGTACAAGATTTTGCTTACCAAACTCAACGTGCACATGGAATGCTTTTTTTTTTTCCAACTTGTTCTTGGTAAACGTTTCCACAATGAAAGCACAATGATTGTTTGTTATATGGGTAACCTGAAATAAAATAAAACAAAAATGGAATTGGAAAATAAAAGTACTTTTTTCATTATTTCATTTACTTTTAATTAGTCCTACAAATGTGTCTGTTCATTTTGTCCCACTATATATATATATATATATATATATATATGTGTGAGAGAGAGAGAGGTTCCAGCTGTGATTTTTGGAAATCCAGCATCATCAAGCCACTAGTCTCGACTGGTTTCAAATATGAATGGTACTTGTATTTGAAACCAATTAAGACTAGTGGTTTGATGCTGGATTTCAAAATAAATCACTGCTGAAATATTGTTTTCGCACGTTAATATTTATTCAAAGAATTACTTCTCTTTAAAAGTTGGTTTGATACAAACCAAATGCCTATCTTGATTTTAGTGAACTTTCTCGAAGATCAACATAGTTTTAGACTAGAATCCACAATCCAAAATGATATAAATCCTTTTTGGATATTTACTGATACAATAAGAAAATAGTATAGACACTTCTAGCTTTTTTTCGTTCATAATGGCATAAGATTGCTAATTTGTATTTTCTCCATTAAAAACTGATGTTTGAAATTCTGTTTTCTTTTATGGTCTGTGAACATTTGCAGAAATTTAAATCTGGCGTTTGTGTTTATGGCTTGACTTTGTGCAAAGATTTTGGAGGTGTTTTTTGCAGGTCCTGCTGATGGCCGTTAAGTTTTATCTGGGATGTGCACATTTGAGTAGTTCTTCCTGCCAAAATCCTTCTCCTGTACATATGTATCTAAATTTGAAAAAATACTCTGTTTCAGTTAGTCACATCTTTTATGCATAATTTGTAATTCAGGTGTGGCTCAAAAAAGTAGCTCCCTTCTTTTTTTTTTTTTCTTTTCTTTTTTTATGTTACCATTTTTAAATTTGATTTTTTGTGTACATAATCTATCTTCATAACTTTTGTTCAAATTAAAAAGAAAAATGACTCTGTCCAACTGACGATCTTGAAGTGTAAAATATGTAATTAAATTTGGAAAACTTACTTTTAAGCAATCAATATTTTACCCTCCCTCCCCCCCATGTAAATTTTTAAAATTTATTTTATTTATGAAACGGTGCCGATCTGAATAAATTAAATGAAAACAAAATATTCATAAAATCATATTTGAATAAATGCTGATGGGTGCAGAATTTATAAAAGTGTGAAGGCTGTAAATGCAGGTACATCTTCATTAAAACTGTCTCCTAAGAAAAAAAAATCTTTCAACTCGGTCTTTTGATAAATGTCCCTACTTACTTGCCTTCCTACAAGGATAGTTAGAAACAAGGTTGATTTTTTTTTTTTTTTTTCCAGAGTACCCCCAACCCCTTCTTTCAAAAAAAGGTGGGGATACTCTGAATTGAAAATAAAATAAAAAAAATATTTCAATCTAGGATTTCTCTTTCACTGAGTACTAGAACAGATACTACACTTTTCTCCTCGCCAACTTGAATGATCATTTTCCAAGGAGACAATTTTACTTGAGCATGCCTGCATTTAAAGACGAGATGAAGACATTTGTTTATTAAATTATCTACAAGACATAAGTCTCCAGCTTTGTTGCCATTGCTACATTTTGACGGCATTGTATCCTCTCGTCTACTTCAAATATCTGTTGTACTCCATACTCTGTGAATTTTAAATTAGACTTTCATTTAATTACTGAGAGCCGAGAAATATGGCATAATCAAATTGACACACCAGTTTTCATTAGATCACCAAAGTTAAGCAACGTTGAGCCAGATGCATGATTTGTAGAAAATTAACCTTGGGTTTACTTTGGCAGCCTCATGACTCTCGCTTCCCTATATTTTGTCATTTATTTCTCACATTCCATGAACAATGTTTCTTACAAAGAGAGAAGAATTATCATTTTCTGGATCGGAATCTATCCATCTGATACTTATTGTTGGCTAGTTATTGACTGTGAAGTGATATATTTTTTTTTCTTTTTAAGCTCCTTACATTAAATTGACTTCTGGAGTGATATCCATAGAAGATAAATAAATTGGGAATACTAAGTGTTCGTAGAATGCAAAATTTAATGTCAAAACAGATTGTGGACTGACAACAGAAGAGTGTTGGGCACCTCACACTGTACCTTTCCAAGAAAATAATGCAATTGTATAAAAATTGGTTGTATCAGACATGACTAAATGAAAGAGACCCAACTGCTTTTGTTTGGTGTAGTTACATAATTCAAATTTTAGCATAGCTATTTCAATAGTCATAAACTCTGAGAAATTTGGTACTACAAAATAAGGAAATTTTATATTTTAAGTTTTATAGCGACGCATATGCTGTAGTCTTTTCTGACATGCGGCTGCCATATCGAATATGTGTTTGCTCAACTACACACAAGATGGAAATAAGGTGAAAGGGACAATAATAAAGAAATGTTTATAGTAAAGGAACTGTCTAATTTACATAAATCTTGTCAAAAACAAACTTGAGAGGGACATAATAGAATATGATACATAAAAGGTGTTGTAATTATTGAGTCTGATAATTATTCAAACACAAACAAGCATGTATTGTCAGGGTAAACAATTTATAGAGATATTGAGCAATATTAAGTAAATACAACTTATTCTGATATTTGAGAACATTAGCTGCAGTCTGTAAACAGAATGTTTGGTGAGAAAAACACTGCAGTCTTGAAAATCATGCTAAGATTGCTTATTAGACTAGACACATCTGTCTAGCTTCAAGCCCAGAAAGAAGGGAAGAGCCTTATTTTGAATCTTGCATATGTGTTGAGTCAGTTTTTTTTTTTTACTTCTTGATAGAAAATGTAACTCTTTTTGCTCAGTATAATTCAATGGAGATCACTTCAATATGATTCAAGGGATAACAATGGAATATTCTAAGCTTACAATACATTTCAACAACAATGTAGTTTTTAAGTTCAGTTATTTTGTAATTTATTTAAATACAAATTTCAGATAACCTGTTTTTTTTTTTGTTTGTATTTTTTAATTATGAATTTAAAAATAGTTTTTAATTTTCTCATTTTATTATGGATAATTTATCAGAAATAACCCCAAAAAATTACAAATCATGGAAAAAGAAAAAAAAACAAAACATATTTTTTTTTCTTTTTGCTGATTTCTGTAACTTCTGCCATTAATTATTAGCAGAGTGTTACCTAAGAAAGAGTTTATCAGACATATACATATAGAAATGAAGCTTGGCCTGTGAGGTTTGAGAACAGGCATTGCATGAAGAGAACTATGAGAACGATACAATGCACGTGTCATGATTCTTAAAGATGAGCGTAGATCTATGATCTCCAAGGAATGTTAAATCTGGACATTATAATGACATGTGCAGGAGACTTTGTTGGTATGGTTACGTAGCTAGAATGAATGAGAGTTTTTAAGTTAGTAGATGGAGAACAGTTAAAGTAATAGTGTCAGTTGGAACAGAAAGGCCAAAGAAAAGATGGAAGTGATAAGGATAGACTTTAAAGAAAGATCAGAAATTAATTAGTTTTAAAGTTGATTTCTAAAAGCCACCCAATGCTAGCATGTAAAATGTTAATTTGAATATGACTAGCCTGGGTGTTTGGAGGTGTGTGTTGAGCAAAAAAAAAAAAAAAAAGTGGTAGTAAGCAGTCAGGCTCGAACCCGTACCGCGCAGGAGTTAAAGAACGTGAAAAAAACCCCGATATTTTTACTGTTGCGCCTATCGCCAAACTTGAAGTGATAGGTTTAAAGAGAATCAAAAAGAGGGGATGACTTTTGAAAATATTGGCGAAAAAAGTGATCCCCCCCTCTCTGTAGACAAGTGCACAGTTGAGGTTGAACGAATTAATGTTTTAGGCCAATTTTTCTATATTTATCGTTCAAAGGGTCGAGCTTCAAAATGATACCGATCTCGTGAAAATCCGTTGCCTCTGTCAAGTTTTAGGCAGAAATACATGCATACATACATATATTTAAACAGACAGGTGAGATTTCTATTATAGACGAGTTGTAATAGGATGTAAATGTTCAGTAAAAATAGTAAACTAGGATTTCAAAAAAAATTATGCATTGAAATGTACCAATATTTTTTAAGCTTATCAAAATCGAATCACACATGTACCAAATTAGACTATTTAAAAAGTAAGGCACCTTTTTTCATGGGTTTATGATGGTAAATAAGTATCAAAATATTTTCACAATGATTTCTGGTAAAACAAATCAACTCATTTTTATGATTTGATATTTCCACAATATCTAAAAATATTTTTGGTGCTTTGTTAATAAAGCAAAAATTTAAATATTGAATTTTAAGTAAAAACCAATAGTATCTACTGAATTGACATGTCACAGTAATGAACATATCTAAAAATACAAAAAACGATAAAGTAGAAAAATAATTATTAATGAAAACGGTTTTTGAAAACAATTAGCGAACATTGAATTTTCTTAAATCGGTTCAAGATTTCAGAAAATTATTACCTCCCTTGTTACTAGTCAACCTCTCCAATTTTATTTTATTTTATTTATTTATTTATTTATTTATTTTTTTTAGCAAAATTCAATGTGTTCAAAAACTGTTTAATGATAATTAATTTTCTACCTTATCATTTTTTGTCACTTTTGGATATTTTAATTACTGCAACATGACGATCAAGTAGATACCATTGGTTTCACTTGAAATTCAATATTTCGATTTTTGAATTTCACTCTAATAACAAAGAAGCACCAAACATTTTTATAGTTGTATAATCTACGTTTCATTATTTTCTTGGTTTCATAGTCACTGCTTTTTGTACAAATTATACAAAGGGATGGAAGCTTAATTTAAATATAAATAGTAATAATTTTTTTTTTTTTTTTACATATTTTTTAGTATATTTCATAAAAATCAGAAACGTTTTTAAATAAATTAATTAATTTTTTTTAAGAATTGAAACTTTTTTCCTCCGAATATATTTTACATCTAATTGTACATGTTTGTATAGAATTGTATTTCTGTTAAAAATGCATGTCAATATTTTTGTCCATTTTGTATTGAAAAAAATTTTTTTCTGAAAGCAACTTTTCAATGTTGCTCAGTGCTTAGTTTAAGCATCACACTTCATCAGATAAACAGGATGCATATACATTTTATTTATTTTAATTATAGAAGCAGCTGCTATGTTTTAACGTTTTGCATGTATCTGAATCGAAGTTACATAATTAGATGGTTCATATAGATTGAATTGATATATAAAGCCTAAACTGAACTAAATTGAAATGGTATTTCTGAACCTTTTCTTGTCACTCAGGTGGTAAAAAATATATTGACATATTTGCATGTAGCTATCTATAAAATTATTCAGAATAAGGGCAAAGCATAACATAAATGCAGAGGAGTAAAATAAAATTGTACTTTCATGCTTCTAAATGATGAAAAAGAGTTGAGGATTTTGGTATTTACTTTTAACATTGGGCATTTTTGTAAAAGATAATTCTTTTAGTGAAACCACAATATTTTTTCTGTTAGTGATTTAAAAAAAAAAAAAAAAAAACATTCTCTTAAAGAGCTAAGGGCATTTCAACACAAAATTATTGTTAATCGAACCTATACACTCAGTGATGACATTATTTTGTGCTTTGTCATAGCAAGTGACTTATTGATTCAGTAATAAAGGTGACATTTTATAATTAACATTGGAAACCCCTTCCTCTTTTTCTAAAAAGTAAGTTATTGATTTTTATTTATTTAAAATTCAACTTTGGTTGCCAGGTAATGCTAAATACAAAAAGTTTAATTCATTAAAAATATTTTTAGATGGTTGATTCAGAGTTCAGTCAGATTTCCTTAATTTATTTTTATTTAAACAAATTTGAAATACACAGGAGTTAAAAATCTATATTTATCTAAATATATTATGGAAAATGGTATTAGAGCCAGTCAAACATTTCTTCCTTGTTTGTTATCAAGAAGTGTTTTTCATTTAAAAGCAGTCCAAAATATGTGCATAATCCAGCATGCATGATTTTCAAAAATCAATAACCTTTAAATATTACTGTCAATTCCTTTTTGTTCAAATAATTTCAGATCAACATCTGATGTGATCTGAAATGAATCACATCCTTCAGTGTTCAAAATAAAAGTTATTTTTTATCAAAACTGTCATGTTTATGTATTTTTATTTGTTTTCTACACCTAATTATATATCTCACAGTATATTAGTGTGCCATGAAGAATGCCTGACGCTAGTAGCTTATAACCTCCCACCCCCTCACAACATAATTTGTGTTATGAGAAAGGCTCATTGCTAGATTACTTTTTTTAAACACACTGTTAATTAGGTTTTAATTAGCAAAAATCATAATTAGTTTGACGAAATTTTGAGCATTTATTCAATAAATTCTAAATTTCAGAAGAATACTCATCTCTGGGTGGATAAAATTAATTCCATGAGCAGAACAGCTTTGTATCGCATTTGTCTTCTTACAAAAATTAAAATCGATATATAATGATACTAAATCTTATGTTAAGAATCCTTATTCTAATTTTGATCAAAATTCATTACATGATTTTCATTCTAGTAGTTGTCTAAAATTTAAAGAATCTTAAGAAATTGAAATTCAGGAGATCTTGCTTAATTGGAATGGCAATGGATCAAATTCAATGCAAGCCTGATATATTTGAATTTTTAAATGGTAGGTATTATACCTCTAAAACCTTTTGATACTCTAAAGAAACTGAAATTATGGGAATATTTATTTATTGATGTAGAATACCTAATTTCACAAATATCAGAGGTATTTGAATCTGCACCCACTTTGCATAAAACAATCCAAATATAGCCACATTACAATGATTTATGCCTAGCAGCTATGTTCCAATTTTTCAAATTTAATATAATGATTTTTAAAAAAGAAATTAAGTTTAAATAATTAGTGTTTTTTTTTTGTTTTTGTTTTTTTAATTTTTATGTTCTTTTAAAAGTTACCAAATATTTTTTCAGATTCATCTTGAACTTTAAAGTGTCTGCATATAAAGAATTCCTTTATATACAGATATGTCACAAGTGCATTATAGTCAACGGAAAAAAGAGATTAAAAAATAAATATATAACAAATTACTATTAACAAACCCAAGAAAATTTAGTTTTTTCTTTAAGCTAGTTGTTAATTTCAGGCTTTAAAAAATAAATCTAGCAGGACTGTAAACTTAAGTCTGGGAGTGATTGCCAGTCAGATTGGACTAAGCCTTATTTTAATATTTTAAGCCTGAAGTTAACGAACGCCCAATAAATCAATGTGTCATCTTAAAAGCTTACTCTAAGGATAGATTAAAAGTTATGATAAATTTATGCATAATAAATCTTACAATCAGTAAACACATATAATTATGCAGATAGAGAACTAAATTTTTTTGCATTTGGTAACAGTTATTTGTTATTTAATTATCTTTTTCTTTTCCACTTTTTTTCGTTAACTATTATACACTTTTGCCTATAAGTAAATGACAAAAATATTTAAAATTAAAAATTATGTATATTTTCCTGGAAAAAAGCTATTTCCACTTGAGAATTTTACAAATTAATATGCCGGAATAATTAAAAAAAAAAAAAAAAATGGAAATATTCAAGTGGAATGAAAAGCTATGCTGAAGAAAAGCTACACACAGGTTGAATAATTTCAACTAAGCTGGCTTCTATATTTTATATATATATATATATATATATATATATATATATATATATATATATATAATATATATATATATTAATGCAAATAACTTCCAAAATACAGGGAGGGGAAAGAATGTCAGACAATCTTAATTATTTTTTTAAAAAACCCTTGTCAAAGTGTGAGTTGACCAATAAGTGTCAGCCTGTTTATGTGCAGAATTTTTCTTTTTGTCAAAGAATATATTGTGTTATTTGTATGAACCTGAAGCAGACGATTTTTTTATTTATTTATTTTTTTAAATAAAATCAATAACAAAGATTAGTTAATAAAATATACTTTTACAAAACAGGCTGCAAATTGCTTTACCTTACAACTTGGAACGCATATATGGGGGGGGGGTCAAAAGTTATGCTCCCTATTTTTATTCCGCCCTATTAGATCAGAGGGATTGCAAATCGCATTGTTATGATGACTAAGCTCATACACGGTCTGAAAGTTTTGTCTCTCTGTTTCAAATATTGACAGTGTGAAACTATAAGAAAGCAACCCCCTGTCATGGGTATGCATCAGAATCAGAGATGCATCATTGAATTCCTGACAAAAATGCATTGAGAATGGTGGTTACTATGTAGAAAAATAAATTCTGGAGCACAAAAAGTTGCTAATTTTAATGGTACCACTTCTATCTTCGTAGCTCTTCAACATTTTGAGTAAAAAAAAAAAAAAAATGTAGACGTTACTTTTAGAACGCCCCTCATACAAGAGCAGTATATAAAAAAGGTAAGGTGCTGCTATTGTGTAAAATTGAATTAATTTAAAATAGTATTTTGACTTATTGTTAGTCTAAGAAATGAGACCAACTTTTGCATTTGTATAGATAGAATGACAGGTTTGTCATACTAATTGATAAACAAGTATATATATTTTTTTGTTTTTGTACTTGTTAAGTTTATCTAATTTTTGTTTTTATAACTCATCACAGACTATTTTATTTATCTGTTTTTTTTTTTTTTTTTTTTTTTTAATGTAAAATGATATGGATGCTGTGAATAAAAAGACAGCAATAAGATGAAAGAAAAAAAAAATTAAATATGTGACCTTTAAAATAAAAAAAATAAAAAACTTTTGTAATCAGACCATGAAATTTATCTAAGCAGCAGGCGGAGCATCATCCGGTTTTGGTATTTAATGTACTGAGTCTCCTGAACTCCAATCGAAAATGTTGATATCAGTTGTGTTGCATATAGTCAAATCGCTCCTTAACTACTCAAGCTAGAAGTTAAGTCTTTTGTCTACCATACTGCTTAGTGCCTGAGATATCCAGGCATGTCATAGAGTTAATGCAAGAGGTAGCATGCTGTATATGGCTAAACTGCTTGAGATGGCATGTGGATAAGGTATCCATAAGTCTGCCAATACCAAGTATTTTGACTAGTCAATTTTCATTTGTTAGTTGTGCCATGTTATCGGCACTATAACAACATATTTCACTACAGTTTACAAAAATGTAGTCCCACTATTAGAAACATTTTCAATTATGACTAAAATCCCATAATCAGCAAGGGGAATAATCAATCTTTTATTTGAAGACTATATAAAGATGTCTCTGTTATAACTAAAATTTTCTTTTACTGTATAAGTTTTAAAAAGAAGTTTTAGAAAACAAATAAAAATTAAAATGGCTTCATTGCATCCTGATCAACACCGGGTAAGTACAGCTAGTTGTAATAACAAAGACAACAAGAATAAGATCCTAAATTCTCAATGATGATGCTAAACATTCTTTGCTCACTGTCATTGTATTTTTTGACATTCTGTTCGCAACACAGTACATGAATCCGTAATGATTCAATGTAAAGTAGTTTGATAAACATGACTAAACTACAATTTCATAAAAAATACATTTGTTTCAATTCATGGCACTGTTTTTAAACACCATTCTTTTAAAAATAATATGCAGAATCACAGGATGAACGCAACTACCATTTGAGTGAATTTGTACCACTTATTGAAACGCTTTTTACCCTTTGCTGTTAATAGAAAAATTAAAAATGAGATTCTATTTTTTTCTTTAACTCACCTCATCGTCAAAATTCAATACTCTTAGCCAATAAATAAGAAAAATAACCTAATCTGCCCGACAGTTAAAATTGGTAAAACTGTAAACCTGCAGCCTTAAAAACACTATCTTGTCCGGAGGTGGCTGATCATTACTGACCCAGAAGTGAGTAATCTTTTTATGTTAAATTTATATGTGAAAGTGATACTTCACTTCAAAGCCTAAATTGTTTTATTTTCATTTTTTTTTTTCTTTTTTGTGTTTACATATAATCGACTAAAAGCAGTACTATTTTTATGATTAAGGGTGCAGGGCATCAATAAGCAAAAATTCTATGGTCTGGTTTGTTAAAAAAAAAAAAAAAAAAAATAGCAATCTTTTATTCTACTGGTTCATTCCTCTATCAGAAATTGGTACTCTAGTAAAATTGTGATACCAAGTTCCTGTCCCCAACCCTCAAATGCTAGATCACATGATTTCCTTTTGGCTTTGTGTGTTTTGACAAAAAAAACATACCTTCTCGCAAAATTAAGTGTGCTACAAAAAATACAAAGCATAAAGCAGGCAGATTTTTTTTTAAATTCTTTATATTGTGATTCAAACTTAGGGTTAAGGAAAGGCATGTATTTAAAAAAAAAAAAAAAAAAAAAAAAAAATTATTTCTTTTAACACTGACATCTTGGCGTGTATGTAAATATCAGAAAATATACCACTTGCAAATGTTTCAACTTAAACAAGAATTAAAATGTAAAGTACATTTAAATCATAAACACATCCATTTTCTTAACCCTACCATTAACTTCATTAACTATAAGTCTGGGTTGCAATATGAAAAAAAATCTGATCTTCTACCTTTATAGGTTATTTATTTATTTTTAACACATTTAATTTGGTGAACACATTTTTTTGTTTTTCAAACAGATGATTTAGCATTTTTGTTAGCAGGAATTTGGTACCGTGGTTGTATAAAACAAAGAATCCAGACATGTAAATAATAAAATTTTCTACCAACGCCAACTACAAAAAGAAGTAGCAATATATACCTCCATTTCTATGCTTGGGAAGACTCAAATAAACATGTCCCTGTTCATCCCACATCTACATATTAATAAACGAAAAGATCAAGGCATATATCTTCTTTGTTTATGTACACAAATCCACTTCAAATGTGTCCAATAATTCCTTAAGTGAACATTTTCTATCTAGCAAATTAAATGCATTGTACACAATCATCTTGGATTTGTACCATTTTTTTTTTTTTTTTTCTTAATATAGATTTATCAAAATTGTATATTTAAATTTTATCTAAATATTATTGAATTTTTTTTTTCTTTTCGTGAAAGAAATGGGTTTTGGAGTGTTGCAAGAAAAGTATTATTGTACCTTTTTTTTTTTTTTTTTTAATTATTTGAAAAAAATAAAGACTACTGAAATTGATCAGATCATGTACAACAAAAGTACTCTATGTAGAATTGTAAGGCTGTATATAAATTATTGCTGCAAATCAATGACAGGAAAGTAAAACAAACTTAGCATGACAAGATTCAAACCAGTCCTCAATCATCAGGATTGCATGAAATCGGTTATGCAGAGTTTTTTTTTTTTTTTTTTTTTTACTGAAATCGATTTGTAACCTTTTTTTATATATAAAATGAGATTTTAATTTTTTTTCTAATAAAGAGAGAGTTTATATATATATATATATATATATATATATAGTGTGTGTTTTATAAGTTACTATCTTTTTGTTGTTGCTATCATTTACATAGTAATATTATTAAACAAGCTATAAAGCTTTATATTTAGTCTACATGGCTGAATATAAACAAAAAATTACCAGATTCGGTCCTGTGCAACTGAAGAATGATTGTCTAACATCAATGTTGTCTTGGATCACTTGATTACCAAACTGTCTAGAGAAAAGCAGAATTGTATAAAATTGTTTCTCAGTTTTTACTTTGTGGTGTTCTTTGTATATATTTAGCTTCATGGGTTAAATATGTCGCTTGTTTAGTAATTTTACCAGTGCAAACTATAATAACAAAGAAAAAAGCAGCACATACTGTCAAATAAAATTTATTGAAAATATAATTTGAATTCAATTTAAAAAAAAAAAAAAAAAGATGAAATGTTATTTTTGAGTCTTTCATGTAAAAATAAAACCCAAGCTTTTTGCTGTTTTCATTTAGTTTTAATCAATCGGATAAATTCCTGATGCAATATTATTTTATGGTCAAGAGCTATTCATGAATCCTATGGTTGGGAATGTTTCAATAATTTTGTATGATATTCATGTGAAACCCTACCCAATTCATCTAACATATATATATATATATATGCACACACTTAAAAAGATTTTAAATTAAAACTGCTTTTAATGTTCATGTACATCTAATCATTAAACTTTTCATTCAATTTTCTCATTTTTATTATTGTTATTTCTAACTAATAATGTTCATAATTATTTGAATGCAACTTGTTTAATATTGCAAGTGTTATGAAACACTTTCCACAAAAATTACAGAAATGCGAGTAAAAAAAATAAGCTTAAATTAGAAAACAAAAATTGGATTGTTTCTCAAGATTTTTTTTTCACCAGACAACCAATAAATGCAACAAAGGAATCACAATATAGTGAACACAAGTTAGATTTTAAACAAATGAAGCATGCATGATCCCTCGTGAGTGCACAGTGAATGAAGCATAAAAAAAAATGACTAAGTTAAGCATTTGCCCCCCCCCCCCATAAAGCGCCAAAAGTCCCCAGGGGACGTCAAATCCTGCCAAAAATGAACAAACGGTGCAGTTTTAGGCCTTAACATATGTACATTTGAGTTCTGCACCATGCAAAAAAAGAAATGACTAAGTCCGTCATTTGCCCCTCCCCGCCATTTTAGCCCCAGAAGTCCCCAAGGGCTTAACATATTTAAATTTGAGTTCAGCACCATGCAAAACTGCTAAATAGACATACACAGAAAATTTTGGACAAATATGGTAAAATAGTCCAAAAATGGAGTTTTTTTTTTTTTTTTTACACAGTGATCACCACTTATCAAGGCCCGGAAGCCACTCAGGGATAAGGGTTATTGCAAGTACATTACGTTAGTGCTTTTATTAGCCCTACAAGAGACCCTGGGGTAGACCCAAGAGTTATCGCGAAGTATAGACAGACAAAATTATATAGAAATCAGTTATAACTTTTCAGAAAGTTTTATAAAAATCCAAGGCATCAATTTTTTTAATAAGCATAAGTGTTAATTTCAGCTATTTTTAACTCGAAAGACACCTCTAGGAGAACAAACGCAGTTTTTCTGGAAAAGCCATTCTGTTACATTTTTTACTCATATCATGTTTAATGTTTGTGCAAAATTTTTAAAAAATTCCAAGGCATAGTTATTGAAAAAAGTGCGGACAGACGAACGTGAATTTACAGGTCTACCCTGAACCAAAAATATAATATTTATTTGTTTTTAACACGTGTTTAATTTTATGAACGTATATATATATTTTCAGACAAATGAATTAGCAGTTTTTAGCAAGAATTTGGTACTGTGGTTGTATAAAACAAAGAATCCAGCCATGTAAATAATCATAAAATTTTCTAACAATACCCAATATAGATAAATTTTTGAAAAATATACAGATATATAAAAAAAAATAACATAATCTCAGCAGAAAGGGACAACAACCTAAAAATAATACTGTCAAACAATGACAATCAGATTGTGAAAAAAAAGGGTACTTATCTGTTTGTAAACAGAAAAAAGGATAAGAGTGAATCTCAAAGTTCTTATAAATTCATGTTTAAAGATGAATAATAGTACAACTCTTGTATGGATATGAAAGATTTAAGATATTGTTTGAAATTTGAGATGTTATTAGAAATTTAACAATGCAAAAATAGATATTATTTCTTTTCTTTAAAATAAATTATTTACATTTCAAGTTAGTTTGCTACTTTTGATAACATCTTTACATACGTCTGTAGTTCTCAACCTTCTTTTTTACTCTTTTTTATTTCTTATTTTACGTTGATAATCAAATGGTTATAGTGTCTAACAAGAACAGATATTCTCATGTCATTCAATCTGTATGTTTAGCAATTAAAATAGTATTTCAACCATAAGTGTTGTAGACCAACAAAAATACTATTTCAAACTTATGCTCAAAGCTTATAAAGCTGCTTAAACACTTCTAAAACAAGATGCATCCATTTAATCCATACATTTCGCAAGGGAAACGTTATTCTATTTTTATATGTACTAGTGATGAGACGATTTCAATATTTTTCCAGGTTCTGGTTCAGTTATCGATTCTGTTCTAAATTACTGATTTCAATTCTTCGAAAACCTCTAAATATTTAGTTATAGAGTTTTTGATTTTATTTTTTATTTTCAGATTACCATAACAACCCAAGGTTTTTTAACTTTGACCCCAATTTTTACCCCTTAAAATTTATTGTTTTGGGCTCAAATCAAATTTAAAAAATTGATCCATGTTCAAGTAACCTACATCTAAAATTTCAAGTGTTTAGATCCAAAATTGGCGGAGGAGTTTAGTAGAGTTTTCAAAAGTCAAATCGTTGAATTTTAACCCCTCGACAGCCAAATTTGTCTGAAAACCGATTAAAAAGATTTTCCCAAATCTCGAGTCTGTAGACTGCAAATTGACAGTAGTTTGGTACACACAATTTCACTTTTATAGATATATAGATTTGCAGGTTACCATAAAACCCCATATAACATGTGCATATATAAATGTAAAAAAGTAAATGTAGGGGATGATCTATAGATTTTAGTTTTATTGGTAGTTTAAAATCGATAAATATTGTTTTATCATTAGCACCAGCAAAGGAAAATTAAGTTTGAAACGAAAACAAAGAAAAGAATTTAAAAGAATCGTTTTTGCCATTGGAAGATTTTCCTGATTTCGATAATAAAGTTACGATTTTTCCAATTCCGATTATTTGTTATAACACGAACATGTACCAGAGGTATCCAAACTCTTGTGTCAATAACGATCAGGATGAATCTGGCTGTAACTTACGATTGCTCATTTCAAAACTTCCCCCCAAAAAATATCTCCGATGATAATCAAAACCTACTCTTACCACCATTTCCTTCCAAAACGATTACAATCTTGAAACCAAATTATAGGTAATGATTGCTTGCTGAAAAATATTAACTCCTTGATAATGGCAATAATGTTAGTGAAAAATAATGTTGTACTAACATAGCTTGAGAGGCATTCATACATGGAACCTTCATTTGGAGCACCATTGTGATTTTGTAGAATAGTAAGGCAATAGTCTTATTCTAACATTAAAAAAAAAAAAAAAATTGTTTAATCGTCTTCATTAATATGTAAATAAAAGGAGAATGAAAGAAGAGTGTTAGTAAAGGAATGCGTTCATAAGTACAAAGGAAGACAAAAGGTCAGAAAGAACATGTTAAAAAAAAAAATTTCCCATTGGTAGAGAAGAGTTCATATATGATGGTTAAGTTGAACGTCGGGAAAGGAAAATAGTTCACATATGAGAATGTGTGTTGCTGTTGATTGTACTACTGCTACAATTCTAAGTCACAAAAGTCACATTAATTAGGTGCAGTTACTTGTTCATAGTCCTGCAGTTGAAATGTCAAACCAGAATACAATTTGAACCATTTGGAATAATCAAACTCCTGTTCTCATCTTGAGTATTATTTTCACAACATTTCTGTTGATCTAACCTCCGACATTCTTCAGGCATATCTGTAACAGAGTGCGTATGGATGAATGTGAAAATATATCCAGAAGCCGAAGCATAGCTGGTTAGTGAAAATATTAGCAATAGCAGCCGTTAAAGCATGTATGCAAATTAACAAGTGTGCTCGCAAGAAAAGGAGAGAAAAATACACCATGTGGTCGAGAGAGAAGCAATTTGAGTGCTGGGCAAATCGGAGACGAGAAAGCACTGGCTAGTGCCAGCATGAGATGGAGGCGGCAGAGACTTTTAAAAAAACGTGTTTGTGAGCAAAAGACTGGAAATATGAAATGCGTTGTTTTTGGAGGAAGTGCGAATAAATGCATTTCAATTGCATTTAAAAGAAAAAATGCTGAGTTGAATTTTTATTTCTTTTCTGTTTTATTTGTTCCTTTGCGGCAGTACCAGACAGCATGTGGGTCTGAGAAGTTTGAAGTGTAAGGACACTGTTAAAAAGTAGCAGCCATGATACATATCTTCTCAAGCTCAGAAATCTGCACAGAATTACGAACAGAACCCGTTATATGATCCATAATTTCTTATTCTGTCCGCCATGACTTAGAAGTCCTAAATGATTCACAATTGATTCCTTTTTTTTTATTCTTTTTCTTTTCTTTTTTTTTTGTGTCCGAGTTTTATCTTTTATTTATAATTTATAGTTCACATACCGTGTTAAATTCTATACTTGGTCTCCTTCCCAAGTTTGATAAAATACACCTGAAGAAAGTTGTTAGTTACATCAAACAAAACGTTGTGGAAATAACACTTAAGATGAGAACAGTAGTCCGATTAATATGAATCATCAATCCTCATCTCAAAAATTCAGAAACAAGAATACAATATTTGCTATTTTTTTAAAGAAAATATATTTTTACTTTTTTATGATGCATTACTCTTTCTGTCAAAGCTTCCGCATATGTAACGTGTTGAGGCATTAGTATTTATATACATCTCTCTTCTCACCAGTTGAAAATTATAAAATAATTCACTACAGAAAGTAAAATCGAAACACAGGTTGTCAGTAAAAAAAAAAAAAAAAAAAAAAAAAAAAAGGCACATCTCCCTTATTGCACGATGCTACACACTCCAGCTGACAGTGGTCAAGGAATTAGATGATATTGTTCATATATTTTATCTAAGGGTGGCGACTCACCACCATTGAGATTCTGTAAGTAATTTGGTATTTTCGTGCATTTGCATGCTTTTATTTTGTTCTTTTAATAACACAAATCTTGCACGTCTTATTTAAGATTCATTTCTCTTAGTTGTTTTCTTTTGTATAATTTCATTTATTATATATCTTAACATGTCTTTAATGTTTGTCCTTGGACTTTTCATTGAAATCATATATGCGTTATGGAGTCCAAAAATCCTCAAATATGTTTCCAATTATCTGGTGGTCTCTTAAATCTTATTAAAGGAGAAAAATGTATTAATCTAATTTAACTGAATTTTTCCTAAATTCTACTGAACTCTCTGCCCTTTAAGTGATTGTTTTTTTTTTTGTTTTTTTTTTCTTTTTTCAATATTTTTTATTTTTCATATCTATCTCGTAATATATAAAGTTGTCTTGTGGATGTTTCAAAGTTAGACCCAAATAGCAATCCATCTGACATGTCGATACTTGATTCTTTTGTTTCTTCCTCCCACTATCTTATTGACAGAAATACAGAGCCCCGGGATACGGCATTAAAAAATTGGTAACAAAATACAGTACAGAATATAATGCATGTGTACTGTATACAATCAAATAATATTATAAATAACACCGACCGTAATGAAGGGCAAATACCGTAACCAGGGGCCGGAAAAACATTGTATTCCACATCATAACCTGAAAAAAAAAGTATCCTAGGGCCGCCGTATCCTGGGGTTCTACTGTAATAGCTTATTTTGTGTTAGTTTGTTTCTGAGAATATTTATTTCAGATAATAAAAATTTCAAATGGATACATTTTTTTTTTTCATTAGAAAGTAATAAAGATTTTTATTCAGAAGAGTAGCTTCCCTTGAAAGCATTTAAAAATCTTTCTGTATCAAAATATTGAAAATTTTGTAAATCCAATAATTTTATAGATTAAAATGTTTCTGAATTTTGGAGATGAGGATTGATGATTCGTATTATTTGGATTATTCAGACTACTGTTCTCAATAATAACAATAACATGAATAACACTCAAGATCAGAACAGTAGCTTAAATACTCCAAATAATGTTATCAATCCTTGTCTAAAAAATTTGGAAACAATATCAAATCGGTATAGTGCGAATAATACTCAAGATCATAACAATAGTCTGAATAATCCAAATAATATGAATTAAAGATTAAAACATTGCCATAATAAAATTATAGTTTTGTTTTTAATATAGTTTTTAATATAGATTTTAATAATTATTATTTTTAATAGTTTTATGATTTTAATAATTTAATGATAAAAAATACTGTGATATTTTAATATAACTTCAAATTCATATTAAAAAGAAAGCTTATGTTAGAAAAAATGTTAAATGAAAATTAAAGTATGCTAAAGAGATACAGTTTTAAATGCAATTGACAGTTGCTTCAAATTACCATTTGGAGTTTTTACATACTAAAAGCTGTACAAGTTGGATAACTGCCCATTTATACATTACTAGCTGTATCTGCCTGATATTTGCTTATAGTAGTTACTTTCGTGTTTTCTTGTATAGGCTTGATAAAATTTCTGTAGAAAAAAAATTTATTGCCCCTAATAACATGCACCAATGTTTCATGAAAAGAAAAAAGCTAGATAGAATAAATATCTATTTTCTTTTGAAGTTGAAAATCCGACGGCCTTAATTTTATAGAGTAAATTTAATTCCAGTTTGTGTTAATTGCTAATCCAAAACGAAGCTCCCATTTTGTATTCCTATGCCATTGTTTCCCATGCTGATCATTCCTGGAAATTAAATAATACCTTCTTATTTAATTTTGCTCGTGATCTTTTTTTTTTATTTGCTACAAAGGACCTTCATCTCCATATTTTAATTTTACTCCTGCCAATCATTCCCAGTCACACTCCTGTTTAATTTTACTCCTTTCATTTTTTATAACTATTTGTCTTCCGAGCTAATCAAAGAAACATCAGACAAACATCCTTTACTTTTTCTTATTAATTTTATCTCTCAATATCTGCATGTTTAAAAAATAAAACGAGCAGTATTTTCCACTAAAATTTTTAATGCTAACCTTTTCTTTTTGTAGAAATTTTCTCTTGCTTATTTTTCTTTTTACATGATAGTTGATACACATTTAATGATATTTGTCAGGTTATATTTCTACTATTTATTTATGAAAATCAGTTATTTTCCCTCAAGTTATGGAAGACCCTAATAATCTATAGTCTTATACATTTTCTTCTGAATTACATTTACAATGACTCTAGCTTTATTACTTTTTAATAGTCCAATTTTTTTAGAGTAGGTACTTCCATAGCTTTGAAATCTTAGGATCTCAATTTATTTTAATTATCCATAATGCTGTCATGTATTAAGTATATCAACATATTTATTGCTCTTTAATAAACTACAGCTGTTGTATATTGAGGGTTGAGGAGAAAAAGTTTTATATAATAGGCAAGAAGTATGAAAGTTGGACATCCTTTTTTCATAGCTAAGCTTTAGACAAAGCAGATGTTTCAGAAATGCTTGGAAGGACAGAGATTCCCCTCCAGCCTAGGGGAGGAGGTACATTTAAATGACAAGTCAATACCATGGTTATTAATGATTTTTTTTTCTGTTCAGGAAAACAATACAAGAATTAAATGATGAAACTGAGTTTACAATCGATCCAGCTGTGACATAGTAAAACAACAGTAAAATTTTGTTTATACAAATGCTTGCATTATCTTATCTGAGACGGTTTTTACTTGTTCTGCCTTCTGGACATTGATTTTTTTTTGCTAAGAGAAACGAAAGAAAGAAAGCAGTCAATCACCTAGTTCCTTTCTCTATGAATTTGTTTCGTTAGTATATCTTTCATTCTAGTATGATATTAGTTTAATTTAAATTACACCCCCTCTTTTTATTTTTTAAAGTTCTAATAATTTATCCTTTTATTTTTATTAAACCACTTAAATTACTGTTGTTATCGATAAAACTATAGCATATATATATATATATATATATATATATATATATATATATGACAATAGAATTACAAATGAATAACAGAAAACATTAATTTATTACAAACTGTTTCATAAATAAATATAAAAGTATACTTTTCTATGCTGATAAATCCCTTCTGCTTGCTATATTTTGACACTCTATATTTTACATGTTAATTTAACTTACCTTTTATATGAAATGTTTTTCCTTGATTCTTGACATATTTTCAGGGATTCTTTTTTTAAAATGTTTTCCTAATATAACATGGGTATTCATTTCTTATAATTAACATTGTTCTTTTTTTTTTCTTAACAATTTTGTTTTCATCACAAACATTGACTAATCCTAACCAATAACATAACTGAGGACCAAATGTATTTTCAGCCATTATACTAGCAGATGAAATGAACGTGTTTAGCATGATACCGCATATGACATCACACAAACCTTAACAGCTTTTCAAATGTAAACAAAATACTTCCATTTTCAAATTGACTCGCTCTCAGAAAAATACATTTTCTATTAAAACCCTCAAAAACCATTAATATTTATTTTTTAGGAAAATTACGAGTACTAGTTTTTTGTATTATTCAGACTATTTTTGTCATCTTGGATAGTTTTGGCTGATGTAACCTTTGACCTTTCTCCGGAGTGTCTTGTCAAACTTGGAAATTTGTAAAGAATTTTGAATGGAACATTTTATTTAATACATGAAGTTAGACCGTTCTCATTCTGTCATTCTTGATAGGCTAGAAGTTTTAAGTAATGACTCTGAAATCTCCTAAAGGTGATACTAAGAATTACTTAAGACTTGCTACCCAGTCATAGCTAACGGAATGAGAGCACTCTACTTCAATGGATAACATAAAAAGTTCTATAAAGATTCTAAAGTTCAACAAAACGCACATGAACGTCAAAACCATTGTAAGATTCAAGATGAGAATAGTAGTCCGAATAATGCAAAATATTAATCCTCATCTAAAATATTTGCAAACATGTTAATTTTTTGTATATCATCAAAAATTAAAAAGCACAATATGATTCATTCCATCTTAATATTAAAATTAATAATTTATTATGTTTTCAGTTGATTGACAGTATCTTGTACATACAAATACTTATTTTTACTCAAAAAATATCTTTCGTTAACTAAACTTCATAAATAATAGTAAACACATAGTTTTCATTTGATGATTTGATTGACTGTGTTTACACTTCAGAAACGGACGCTATAATGAGAAAGATGGTAAAACCTTATTTCTATTTTGGTGTGACATTAGTGAAGAGTTCTAATAAAGTTAACTTATAACTGATTTACCAATATAAATTGATACCAATAAAATGGCTATTGGCGTAAACTGACGTTTTGTAGAGCCAAGTTTAAAATTCTGTTTATTCCATAACACCACTTTCATTATGAATGTTAACAACCTTCATGTGATCCCTCTTGTAAGTACGTGATTTTAGAAAGAATTGGAGAAACTAATGCCGGCAACTAAATTGAGCCAGTCAAAAATTTATACGTATTTACGCTTTGCAGATGTAAATTGTTTTGGGTGGTTTTGATGAACAAAGCATTTTATTCTAAAACAGTTAATTTTACAATAATGTTTTGGTAATGCTTGGCAAAATTTTGGCTTTCAAGCGGTGATAGATATGGTCCCATGCTAAAAACGTTCCTTTCAGCTAAGCTCCATTTATACTTAACTAGTTGTGATGATTTTTATAACTCTGTTTAAATTTGCTAATGTGCAAAAACTTTTAATCATAAAGAAAGTATTTTTTTTTTTTTTTTTTAACATTTCCTTCAAGCAGTCATTCAACTTTATCAGTAGATTTAAAATTTTAATCACTATAAGTTTTAACTATTTTTCAAGTAGAAATACAAATACAGCTTGTTAATCAGTTTACAAATTTACAATATATCTTTTAAAACTTGGTCCAGTCACATACTATTGAATGAGAGTTGATGATTATGATATCCTTTGGTCCAGGTATATATTAGTGGTTGAGTCTTGCCTCATAGTGTGATAGGAAACATCATTTGACCAGTTATGAGATATAAATAAAGAAGCCATAGTTCAATGTAACTATACCAAAATGTAAATTGGGCAAAATCCAGTTTTTACTAATAGCTACGATTGTTTGCAAATGACAGAGACTAGATTTACGATAAGAATAAAAGTTGGAGAGCACCATTTGTGATGACCAATGTTCGAGAAAGACGCCAATCAGAGATCATTTTTCTTATCACAATGCCTTTTGTCAACCATCATGAAAGAATTAATCAATCTATAAGAATCATTCTCCCTTTTTCTTTCTCATAGGTGTCAGTGACGGAATAAAGGTTCCAGAATTGTATTTGTTGTAATCATGTATCATTTCAGTGACTGTTCCATACCAGAGCTGAAATCCAACATTTTCGCATTTTAACGCAGTTTTCTATTATGGATATTCGAGATGATATTTTGGTACTTTCTAACTCTCAAGCATGTATGCTGAGTAACTTTGTGTTGGGAATAAAACTGGACTCGTGTAAGCCTCCATGTCATTTCAAGCTTAATCATTTAACTAATTAATCTAAATTTTTTTTTTCATAAAATCTTATTCTTCTAATGATAAAATGGTGCGTATAAGTGATTTATTCTTATTCCAACTGTTTTTTCTGTATTCAATCTCCATTGATGCTGTCATTGAATTTCAATTATTGTTTCTTTAAGTCTTCTCGGGACAAGAGTTATCTCCCATTGGAAGAAATTATTTTCTTGTTCAAAGTTATTTCCCCTTGAGTTTACTCCAAATCTATAAGATTTAAATGGCAACTTTGGTACCAACATGTAGTCGAGAATCAAGACCAGACTTCTTCCTCATTTGTTGGTGATGCATACAATTAAATTCACAAGTTATCAATGTAAAAGGAATATGTGTGCAATTATATTTTCTCGTGGTATCTTTTATGTTAGGGGGAAACATGATGCTGACGGTACTTACTTGTACTTGAAACGACATTCACCCTGGAGGAGTTGAGTCGGCTTCATGAAGATGCACATCTCGTACCGCTGCGCAGTGCGGCCCAAATGGTCTGTTATGCCGGAGCTGGGCATATGGGTATGAGCCCCCACTGCTCTATAAAATGGTTCCATAAGGCGTGTGTCACTTATAACCTCTGACAGACAAATTCACGCCCATGCGTCCACGTCGCGAGACCGGTTAACACCGAATGAGCGGGAATGCAAGCGAGTGTTCAGCGCTATAACTGTTCGTCTGTTTTTAAATCCAGCTGCGTCTGCCAGCAACCGGCGGCGCCTGGTGATAGTCTGCGTCTGCAAGGAACTTGCGGCAACCTGTCTTCAAACCCATGGAACGACTGTCGATAATCGGCGGCTCCATGGTCGGACTATCCCTCTGCGTCTGCTGACAATCAGCGGCAAGGATATCCGTTCCTGGGCACACACCCACAGTGTACACTTGCGACTGGCGTCCGCCTGTGGTTACTACCGCCAAGAAACTTCATGAGAAATATGCTGACGGTGGCATGTCTTAGATGTATCCAGAAAGTGACCATTAAAAATGAAGATTAGAACTTTAATAATTCAACTTACTATTTTTCGAAGCTTATAACTACTTGAAAAATGTAATTCAAACCCTAATTTTTTTTTTCAATTAAAGGAGCAAAGATCAAATTTAAAAACAAATAACAGGTTTAATAGCAAATTATGCAATATTTATTTTTTAAAGCGGTTTTCTTTAAAAAAAAAAATATCAAGAAAATCAACATATTTTGACTTGCTTATAAATATATATATATATATATATATATATATAAATACCAAAAAAAATCACTTAAAAAAAAAATAATATTAAATGGGTAGTTCCATCCTTAATTGTTAAGAATTTATCCATATTGATATTTTAAATTCCATGTATTTTTTTTAAATAAAAGGAATTTTTAATGCGAGGGTCGTAGAAAATCGCATTTTCGCAACGTGTTTTGAACGAAGCTGCTCCTGCTAAAATGAAATTTAAGGAATACAGATGAGTCCAAGGGATATAAATAATGTCTCTTGTTTATTGCGTGTGTTAACCAAATTAGTATTTTTCATCCTCCGTATTTAAAAAGGAAACGCACATTTACTTATAAGTTTTTCTCCCAGAACAAAAAATCCGCTTGGTCGATTTTTTTTTTTTTTTTTTTTAATTCTTTTAATGAAATACATAAGTTTTTGATTGATATATTTTAATACTTCTTTATCGACTAATTTTTTTTTTTTTTTTTAAATATCTAAAAAAAGAAAACATTCAATGAAATAGAAATATTTGCCATCAGCGTCTGGTATTTACTTGATGGTGGAAGCATAACATGAGCTTTTATTTAAAAAAAAAAAAAAAAAATTAAAGTGTTTTTTTTTAACAAAAAAGGTTTTACACTTTGGACTTTATAGGTAAATTTCCAAAAACCATTCTTTTTTTTTTGTTGTTTTAAATTAGAATATTTTCTTTATTGATCTTTTCTTTTCAATTTGTGATATATAAAACTTTGGCACATTAATTATTAAAATTTTAATAGACATTTCCATATGGGGGGGGGTGAATTTGAAAAAAAAAAAAAATGTTTCTCTAAGATATTATATTTGGTTTATTGCAAAGAGCATAAAATTTCACATTGACCCTGAAAATATCGTAAAAATTGAACCAATAGAAAAATTTTGATAGATTTTTTAAAAATTGAAAAATATTTAACTCATAAACTTCTATTGATTTTATTATGTAAAAAAAAATGGCTGCATAAAGGCACACCGGCATTTTGTAAACATTTTGTGAACAATGTTTTTTTTTAAAATAAAACAATATTTTTATTATTTTTTAAACAACTTTAATAGTTTATTTTGGAAGTATATTCCATACAGAAAATAAACAACCCACTTTAAAAAGAGAAATTACGAGTTTTTTATATTTTATTCACAGTTTTCTGTTAGGGGTGTCAAAATGTCCTCCAAGTTTCTGATACACCTAGGCATGTCTAACCAACAAATCAAGAAAAATGGTCTTAATTCTTGATCATATGTTGGTATGAGAATTACTATGAGGTCTTGTATTCATTATCGACTGAAA
The DNA here is from genome assembly GCF_053919585.1 of Euprymna scolopes. Lineage (NCBI taxonomy): Eukaryota > Metazoa > Mollusca > Cephalopoda > Sepiida > Sepiolidae > Euprymna > Euprymna scolopes. The sequence goes on along the minus strand of NC_136482.1, from coordinate 102,310,388 downwards.
AGTTATCTTCCAAAGGGAGAGAAATCTGGTTCTACAATAATGTTAGAGGAAAAAAACAATTTAAGCATTCATAATGAAATCTATGTAAAATTAAGATGTTTATTATGGTTATATAGTCGAGCATAAGTAATAGTTAAATACAAAATAAAAAATAAATCTCGTTTAGAAAATTTGTTGAATAAAAAAAAAATACTTTGACCTAAAAAAAATAAAAACCTCCATTGAGGCTAAATCAAGCAATTTGATCCAACATCTCCATTATTTTCAAATATTTTTAAAAACTGAAAAAGAAAATAGTTAATAAATAAAATATTTATGTTCCTAAAAAATCTCAAAAAATTTAAATATAAATTTTACTAAATTATATGTTAAATGGTTGTTCAAAACGTAAGTTATCATGTATGTGTCAGCTGTTACATTTTAGACAAATGTTTATTGCTCTAGAGTAGATCAAGTTATATATAAAGATTGTAGATGTATAGATTTTGTTTTTAATGTTCTTCTGTTTATCTTAAATCTGACAAATATTTTGCTAGATGAGAAAATATTAAAACTGAAGACTTTGGAAAAGACTGAAGGTAAGTCATCTGTTATGTTTTTGGATTATTTGGATTATTCAGACTATTATTCTTATCTTGGTTGTTTTTTCATCACATCTTGACCTCCAACCTTTCAGTACATCATTTGAAATGCAGGAACCTATACGAAATTTCAAACTGAAATTTGATTCACAAGGGTAGATTACTTCGTAGCCTAGTGGGGGATGCCCTTTTCTTTTCCCTGCAACCTTTTTTCTCACAGAAGAGACGTTGCGAGCCTGTCTCTGCTTTATTGTTATTTTCATGGCAAGTGCTCATCTAAACTTCCAATCTATAGTCTCCGCTCGCTAAACTTTCACAAGAAACACTCGTCTAGCTGAAAACATTAATAATTTCCCCCACTCTCTATCTATGCCTAAACCTAAATGCAGATTCGATGAACAAAGCTTCTTTCTTAGAACTGAGCACCTGTGGAACTGTCTTCTATTTGCCTGCTTTCCAGCTGATTACAATATGGTCGTCTTTAAGTCCAACATAAACAAGTTCTTGATAAGCCATTCCCTTTAAGTAATCCAATTTATCTACTAACTACTAACGATTACTACGATATTGTCCCATTAACTACTGTACACTCTTTATCCCTTATCCTCGAGTGGCCTCTGGGCCTTGATAAGCGGTGACTCCTATGTAAAAAAAAAAAAAAAAAAGGTAAAAATTGAACCTTCAATCTCCAAAAGATTGTTACTTAGAACTGATAATAATTAATGTCTTTAACCGTTGTGCAATGAGTTCATGTGCGTTCAGTTCAAAATTCTAGAATTCGGCATAGAGACCCAAGTTTGAAAAGACGAAAATCAAAGATTACATCGGCAAAAATGTTGCAAAAATAACACCAAGATGAAAATAATAATCAGAACAATCCAAATTATAAATCCTTTTTAACTGTTTCTGGTTTTAGGACTTAATAGATTATTTTCATAATTTTAATGTAAACCAGTTATTTTTTTTATGTAACAAGATTGCATAAACAATTTTTAATACAAGTTAGAAAAGCATTTCATCCAAGGCATGAAAATTGTTAAACAAAATATTTTTACAATAGGCTTTAAAAATAAAGGTACAAGATTCAATTTGAAATTTATTTATCTTCAAGGTGCACTTTTATAAATTTTACAAAGTAAGGTATAAAATTTTAATTTAACTTGAATCAAAAAATTGCCTTGGATTTATTTTATGTAATGTACATTTTGTTGCACTTAAAAAAAAAAAAAAATCATTGAAAATCTATATCATTAATTGCTAGATGAAAGATAATGTTTTTAAATTGCAACAAAATGTACATTACATAGAATAAATCCAAGGTAATTTTTTGATTCAAGTTAAATTAAATTTTTATACCTTACTTTGTAAAATTTATAAAAGTGCACTTTGAAGATAAATAAATTTCAAATTGAATCTTGTACCTTTATTTTTAAAGCCTATAGTAAAAACATTTTGTTTAACAATTTTCATGCCTTGGATGAAATTCTTTTCTAACTTGTATCATCTTTTTAAGATTATATTTTAAAACTCTCCTTCTCTCTATTTCAGTTTGTATTTCTCCTCACACCACAAATAATTTTTGCAACCCCCTCTTTGTATTATTACAGATTTGAATATTCTCTCTGTTTCAGTTTGTATTTCTCCTCTCCTCACACCAGAACTCATTTTTTGCAACCCTCTCTTTATAATACAGGTCTGCCTAATGAGAAAATCTGAATTTTTTTTAATAAAAACTTTAAAATAGCTTTTTTAGATTAAATTTTTTAAAACTTCTTTCAGAATAGAAAATCTTTAAAATTTAATAAGGAACATATTTCATATAGGTTTCATTAACAAATATTCAGTACATAACGAGAAAAATAGAGATGAAAATTTCAAAAGGATTGTATAACTGGTTACGGTCAATAGAAGTCCTCGCCAGCGAAAGTCTTTGTTATTGTTATTCTATTATTATTGAAAACATTTTGTGCCCTGCTCTTTCACATGAGGACTAATATAGAATGATCGTAATTTGACGTCAGTGAGTATCTAATATATAAAGGGCAAAATTTGTGTGTGTATGCCTGCCAAAAACTTTTTACATACGTGACGGATCCTGTTGAGATTGGTATTGTTTTCAAGCTCGAACCTTTGGACAACAAATATCGAAAATTGGCCAAAAAAATTAATTCCTTCACCTTCAACTAGGCAGTTTTGTACAAGTAGGTGGTCGCTTTTTTTTCGCTGACATTTTAGCAAGTCATCATCACTGTTGGATTGACTATGCTTAATTTCAATGCTCGTGACTGCCGGTTAAGCAATGGACGCATCAGCTAAGACGTTACGTTTTTTTTTTCACCTTTTCCTCACTCGCATTATGGGTTCGAGCCTGCCTGCCTACTACCACTTTTTTTTTTTGTTTTTGTTTTTTTTTAAACACCTCTCTCCACCCAAACTGTCTACTGTTATTTTGATCCCCCCTCCGCTACTAACACTTTCTTTTTTTAACCCTCCCTCCCCCGGGGTTCCTTATTACATCACCTTGTCACATGTGGACAATGCCAGGTACCCCTACTAGTCTTAAATAAAGGGAGGTGACTTATTACTGGCCAATTCAAACACTAGCTTGGCTACCTGGTATGTTCAAGAGCATGGACAATAAAATAGAAATATAAAAAAATTCTAAATCTACTCCCTTTATCACAAGTACAGTTGAAGTTCTCAGTAATCAATGGTCCCCTTTCCTGAGGCTAAAACTTAATCTCTACATGAGATACATAAATATTCGAATATTCCAGTAAAGTTCTCTTTATGTCTCAAACACTGAGTTAATAAAGAAGTTGGGAACACAATTTTTCTCTCCCCAATTGATCATTATGTTATGTCTTTCTCATAGTCTCTTGGTTTTACTGCATTCCAGGACAATAATTCATCTAGTTTGGTGGAGTATCCAGCTTCGTGTTGTTACTTGAGGTAACATCACTTGGAGAAGGTGTAGCATTTCTTGTAAAAGCTAGTGTGGGCTAGCCATCTCCAGATATTTGGGCTGCAGATACTTTTTGTCATTTTGAATATTTAGTCAGGCTTTACTTGTCGGGAAAAGTATCATCAAGCCAAGTTAACAAACTCCTGTACAGAGACATATAAGACACTTGAGGATAATGTCTAGTAGGCATTCAAGTTCTCTATATTACCATTAAAAATATGCATGTGTGTGTAGCAGTCACAGAACTGTTTTCTCTGGTGAATCAATGCCCCGCCCCCTCTGAGTTCTCTGGCTACAGGCTGACCTATCAGCTAACAGGGCGCATTGATTCATCTGCTCCCTAAAAGTCTTGAGGGAATGTCGGCCAGTCAGAACCGGATCACCAGCCTAGCAACATCTATCCTCTTTCGTCCCCTGTCCACCGGACATCTCGCTATAGCATTGACGGTCTCGATTTGAGACAACTGCTATCCAGCCAAGGACAACACGGTACTGACTGACCGACGACAATGACCTTAAAAGAACTTTCTTTTCCTTCTTCCCTTTTAGCAGCCTGACCTGCCAGTTCCTGCTACAAATAAAATACTCTTCATTGTTATTGTTTAAAAAGAAGTTTGTATGCTGTGATACTATACTTCATATAAGTAAAAGTTACAGAAAGATATGCAAATAAAATGCATTTAACAAATATTGCTTATTTATACTCCTTGCTTATATTCCTGATTTTATTATGTCTAATACTTGTCTCATTCTAGAAAGATTTATCCTTTGCTGACTGCCAACAGAAGAGATCAGTATCCTAAATTTTCAATTATTAGGTCGGCTTTATTTTTTTCTTTTTGTTTTGTAAATATATAAACACATAAAAATCATTCTTGCTCGTTAATAAATAATATAACATTATTTTTTTTAAATATCAATCAAAGTTTAATTAAAGTTGTGTAAAAAAAAAAACAAAAAAAAAAACACTCTTACTGCTTACTGAGGCAATGTGTGTGTGTGTGTGTGTGTGTGTGTGTGTGTGAAGGTCAAACCAGTGTAGACTGAAATCTAACATCTGTTTTATTTCTTCCTTCACATTGAAGTCGGTTGGGGTCTGTATTCCTTACTTCATCAAAAGCAATTAAGAAAGGTTCATTTTTATTTGGAGATTAAATTAGCACATGTTTTCTTAGGTTGAACTGTAGTCTTGCAAATTGAGATTTTTGCCTGACCAAACTAAAATACAAGTCAAATGAACGCTATCCTTTAGCTAACAGCCTCAAAGACCTATGGTGTATAAAAAAGCACACCGACCCACTGTCTACCAAAAAAGAAAAACAATTGCTTGTGTCATACCCAGACGGTTGGCTCAAAATGCCTTCTCTCATCTCCTGGAATCTTTTCACCCCTGACCAGAAGTCTTAAATTCTGTTTTTTGTCAGTGGTCACCATTCGACTGCCTAGAAGTTGACTACTCAAGATATCCACTAGAGATAATGGCTAGTGTCCGTTCAAAGAGTTTATTTGCAGATAATCTCTGGCATTACTTTTCTTGAGTGGGTTGTTCTTACTCTGGAAAACCCAGTTAATATTTTATTTAAAAAAAAAACAAACAAAAAAAACATTTGAATGGCCGGACTTCATTTTTAATTCTCTGTGCCCCCCCCCCCATTAAACCATGCAGCCCAGCGCATGTTTATGTGGATTAGGTGCCAAGGGTGGGGTGTTAGTAATCACCTTAAATGTCGCCTCACCTCCCATCCAAATTTTTTTCCTGTTCATCTCCAAAAGAATGTATATTATACTAGCAAAGAGACCTAACGTTGCCCAGGATTGAATGAGGATCAACAAATGTTCAACACTTTCAATACTTTTTATTTACATCGAAATTGGTAAAATCAACCATTTTTCAATCAAATCTATAGTAGTGTACCAGAAGGAAGCTTCACATGCCTCCTTGTAGTGACTTTGTCTATAATATACTGTAGTCTACATTGCACTTGTTGAGAACCTGTTGATTTTATAAAATTATTTTTATGTAATGACTAATTAAAGTTTAAGATGCAAAAGTCAAGTATCATGGTTCAGTTGTGCTCTAAACAGAAACATTTATTTCCAGTGCATCCCTGTCTTATCAAAGAATCTCCTGTTGACTTATACACCAGGTCTTTCCGCTTGTACAGTGACAAAACTTCTCAAATGCACTTGCAATGTCAGGCTTTATAAAGGTGTTAACTGTGGTCAAAATCTGACTGTTCCTTCTTCAATCGGATTTTTCTGATTAGCGATTTTCGATACTTATTGGAGGCATTCCGATACAAAACCTACCTAAGAACATTCCCAGACACAAAGTACATTTGAAATTTTTAAAATGTTAGTTCAGCCGTTTTGGAGTTCATAGGAAACAAACTCACACAGAAAAGGTGATTTTTTATATATAAGTAGAAATAAAAAAAATGTTTATATTTTGTCTGAGGTAATGCTGAAAAAGAATGTGGGTGTGTCGTGTGTAGTTTCTAACTTTTAGATGGACAGACACATGCATGTACAGGCAACTTCTCTTTATATTATGAAAAAATTGATTGAAACTTAATATAAATATTAATACTGATGAGAACAATAGTCTGAATAAAACCAATATAACTATTCAAACCCTCATTTATGCAAATTACATATTTAAATATTTTTGTTCGATATAACTAACATTTCTCGGTCTTCGGGCCGGAATAAAAATGTAATAATTATTCTCTCCTCATTTAGTAAGGATAGAATCCTTAATTTTTGTTCCCAATCTACAGTGTCCCTTTTTTGAGTAGCTTAATTTCCCCACAAATTTAAAAAAAGTCTTGTGTCTAACTCTGCCCTCATGGGAAGGCAAGTAAATAGACACCTTAAGTTTCTTTTTAGACTAAATCATGAAACAAATGTTCATTTATAAAATAATGACTCATAAATTTCCTCTTGGTTTTCAGTCGTGAGCTCTGGAAAAGTTCAGTTAAATGGTGGAATTGCAACAAAAGAAGAAAATGGTGGCTTTACGCTCGAAGACGAAGACGAGCCTTACGGAAAACTGAAACCGGGATCCACTGAAATGAAGCTTAGTTTCAACATTGATAAAACAGTATCTGAACCAGCAGTTATAGAAACGGGAAAAAATGAGTCATTAAATCAAGCAGAGGAAAGCTTATCAAAGGATGAAAGCATTGATGGTGATGCTAACAGCGATACATTTGGAAAAAACCCAAGTACTGTTTGTGATCCCGTAGCTAGCACTGAGAAAAGTGCTCTTGAAGTTCTTACCAAATCCAATTTACTAGCTGAAAATAATATTTTGTGAAACGTCGCATTGAATTCTCCAGAAAGCAACTGCCATTCAGCTCTTCCAGAATCTGGTTCCTCATATTTGTCAGCTGGAATGTCAAATGGCGACTACCAACCAATCACAATCGCTTCACTAAGAAATGAAACTTTAGAAATGTGAAGACATCTGACGCCCTTGGAAAATGATATTGGTCCAAAATAATTTTCTACTTTAGTTAACCAATCAATGGCAATATTAGTGTGCACTGCCTTTGCACTGAAAAAAAAAAGTAGAAACCAATTCTTATAAGTTCAATGGAAAAGAAAAGTATGGCCAAGAAAACATTATTAAAATAAAATGACCAACTAAATATGCATTTATAGATGAGCAGACAGACTTGAATGTCAAATATGTTAAACACACATACAATGACACATTTTATAATAGTATGGCAAGTAAGCTATACACGTGTTTGTTTCTTTCAGGAATGAAATATAAATGTGTCTATGTAGTTAACTACATTATATATGTCTATACATGATTATATATATATTACTTTTATGACTTTTTTTTTTTATTCTTTCAATTTTCTGAATATTTTGGATATTCTAATCAAATTGGCACATAAGTTCCATACTTTTCTTGTTTCATAGTTTTTAAAGAATACTTTTACTTTGATTCCTCAAATCACCATTAGAGGGAGGGTGGGATAATTGTTGAAAACAATTTTCTTTTAGTGTTTAATTAGTATTCATCAACTATAAAATGAGCATTTATATTGATGAGATGTTATAGTATTACGGCTGTGCATAGAAAAATGACAATACCATGATTTATTGAAAATATAACGACAGCTGGGTGGTAGCAACAGTGAATCCAATCAGGGGATAAGATTATGGATTGATAGAAGGAAGACGCACACACAGGAATTCGCTGAATCGGTTGTTAGCCTCTGCCTGTCAAAAAAGAATCTAAACTTAATTCTGCCTCTTATATAATCGCCTGTGAACTTTGACGTCTCTCTTATGACAATCAATTTCGAGCCAGTCAGCTTTGTTCCTATTAGTTCTAAATCGTATTTCGAAATTTCAATTATTTTTGTTTTACATTTACTGGCCCTTGCTGCATTCTCAAAGTTTCTGATACACACAACCTTAATTTCAACAGCTGCATGTGAATGTGATAACATGAAATATCCTTACAGAATTCAAAAAACTAATGGCTAATAATTACGAAGTTAGACACTTTAAAAATTTTTTGATTGGTTTTCTAATCTAATATAGTGTGGTTTCTAGAATTTCTAATCTTTTTATATCTGTATCATAGTGTAATGTTTTTGCATTATTGTTTAAAATGATTCTATATTCACAAGGGAGCAGTTATTCTTTTTAGATGTTGAAAAACTGAGGGAACATTGAAGAGATGCATGCTAAGTATATGCAAAAAGTGCTGTTGTAGTATAACTGATGTAAATTTTTTTTTTATATTGTCAGAAATACACTCTTAAAAGGCATTGAAATTGACATATAACATTATTTTTTTTACATGCAACATATTATTATAGGGGCTCATTTTTTCAGTTGAAAAACTAAAGAACAGGAAAAGTGCAACTTTTAAAATACCAATTTCATAAGAATACCAAATAAATCATTAAAAAAATTGGAAAAAAATCATAAAACAAAAAGAAAAACCCTGCTATTAATGAAAACACGCTGTTAAATACCGCCCCCCCCCATACACACACACACATATTAAAATATTATAGTTTATTAGAAGTATTGAGGAAACTGGCATTCTTACATGTTAAACCTTATCAATGCATATTTTCAAAACAATACAGAGGGTAAGTGGTTATGTAATATTTCAATATTTCATGTCATATAATGATAATCACTTAACACTTATGTTGATGTTTCATTTTCAAAATATGTATTGATTAAATTGATATAAAAAAATACATTATACACACATTGTGCAACTGATGTATTCGTGTTGCCCTGATATACATGCTCAGACATTTAGTTACAATAATGTATGTGGGGAGGAGGAGTCTAGATTTTTATAATATAAGTATAAAATAAATGTCATTTGTTTTGGATTTCTTGGAAATGCGGTTTCACTTTTTTGATTTCTTCTAAAAGCAGTGCTACAGTTTGTTGTAATCTATAATATAAATCTCACCTGTCCGTTTAAATGTATGTATGTATTTATGGCTGCCTAAAACTTTTGACAAACACATTGGAATGTGATGAAACCGGTATTGTTTTAAACCTTGAACTTTCAGACAACAAATATCGAAAAATTGGCCAAAAACATTAATTCCTTCACTCAACGGGGCAGTTTTCTACAAGGAGGGGGGTGCTTTTTTCAGATTTTTTCCAAATTCATCCCCTCTTTTCGATTGACTAGCCTTAATTTTGACGTTTGTCAAGTCCGGTTTTGTGATCGACACATTTTTTTTTCACGTTCTTTTCCCCCTTCGCGGTACAGGTTTGAGCCTGCCTACCATTTTTTTTTTTTTTTTTTTTTTTTTTTTTTTTTGCTCAACACACACCTCCTCCAAACACCCGGGAAATGGCAGGCATTTAGGCTAGTTGGTAACTAATGTTTAGAATAAAAAACAAGAACATTTTACTCCATATGGATTGAAATATTTTTAATACATTAACTCCTCATGAAATGTTACCTATTTAACTTTAATTTAACTGGTATCATATTAATTTCTTTCGCAGACAATATATAAATAAATATTTTTATACATTTGTAAATATACATCATATATTGATGCTTCTACCAATTTTAGTTGCTATCCATTGTTTAAGACGAGGAACGTGTATCAAACTTTTTTAATCCCATCACACAATCTTGTTGCATGCAATTAAAAATATTTGATCCAGTTCCACTATACCATCTCTTTTGCATAGCATTATTAAATTAGTAACAAATTTTATGGAAAAATTCATTATTTTTTTTGTTTTTAAATCTTTAACATGTATTAACATGACCAACTCCCTCTACAAAACAAAATATGCAATAAAATTATATTAAAGCTTAAAGTGGCATCTAAAATTTTATAAAGTATTATGAAACAAAAAATACTTAGGATGGTTAAAATGATTATCAGTTCATAAAATGCAATTGGAAAACCTTCTATGCTCATTAAAAAAAGCAAATATTAACGTGATGTATGTACCTCATCCAAAAATGATTAATGCAATCTATATAGGATTTAATTATATACCTTTAAAAATCATAATTATTCTTCAATAAATTTAAATATAAGATAAGCAATTGGATAAGAATGCATTTATATGAAACTTAAAACAAAATCTTAAACACATAATAAAATGGAAATACTTAAGCTTGTGACTTGTTATCAGGTCCCGTTTCATGTGCCTATATAAGATACTGGTAATCACTAAGTTCAAAGGTAAATTTTATTAAACAGGAGATCAGAAATTACCATAATTGCTGACATAACCTTAGTTATTCCGAGTTTAGAACTAAAATCAAATGGAGTAAATTTACAGTTGCTGAAGGAGAAACTTGTTAATATAAGAATGCAGATATTTTCATAAAATTTTTTTTCGAATAATATGGGTAGAGACACATTTTTATATATGAGAGAGAGTAGACACCTAACGCTAACACAACTTTTATTGGGGGCTACTGTCTCGGAATTGTGTAAGATCAAAAGCAGTAATGTATTGGGCTCCCTTTGAAGTGATTGGTTATTTCTCTCTGGAGTCACTAAAGAAGAAAATTTTTTTTCAAATGTATATTTTTATATATATATATATATATATATTTTTTAATCTAGAAAAAAAGAAACAAGTGGAGAACTCAGATCCCTACCATTAATATAGAAATAAAACTTCTAGATTGCTAGAATCTTCTAACGATCATAGATTATATGAAATATAACTACTACTCTGTAAACATGCAAATTGCTGCAGGTTTAGTGTGGTGAATAAATGCTGGTGACACACAGCAAGCCTGCAATGGAAAAAATATTTAACTAAGAAAAAAAGAAACCACCTAAAATTTAGTTTCTCCACTTGGAAATATGCCTTTTAAAAGTGAGGTTCCATGCTGAGATTTCGAACCCCTTAAAATTCTACAAAAGTTACAACCACTTCCATTGATAAAATCCTTGATCAGGTTTTATGCCAAATAGTTGATAATTTTATAATTTGTGCAATTGAAAGATGGGACTGAAAGAAAAACGTCCCTTCCCATAATGCAGTCTACATCCTGCATTTCGGATTACGGTATCTCCAGGATTAGATTTTCCTCATTTATTTTTTTAGATGACAAGGATGTTCACATGGTTCTCTTGGTGAATTGGATAGCAGATTCCTCAGATTGGAGTTTTTTTGCTTAGCTGCAACAAATTTATTTTAGTTAATTGAACTTTGGCAAAAAATTCATTGAATTGTTTTTTCATCTGCTAGCTTGAATTTGACTGGCTAAGCGGCTCGGTATGTCCCAATTCTTTCTGTTAACACTTGTGAAAGTTTGGATTTATTGTGATAACAAAAAAGTATTATGATTTTTTTTCCTGTTGTCAATAAGATTTTTGGTTTATTATATTGTTTATATATCTAATTTTGTTTTGTTTGGAGAAGGCCTTGGAAAACGTTGAAAATAAACATTCTGTATTAACCCTGATACATCTGAAGAAGGTCGGAGACAGGCTTACAACATCACTTCTGTGGGGAAAGAAAAAAGGACACTACTTACTACGTTTTGAAATCTATCAAGGCTTCTGCCCAGATGTGGCAACAATACTTCATTTTAGGATGTATCTTGCTCTCATACAGGTAGAAGATTGCATTGGGAGTGAAATACTTTCTAGAGTGATAAAACGATGCAATCATTTTTCTGGTGACCTTTGCAACAAATTTGATGTAAATCTTCCATTTCAGGATAGGAGTGAAATTCAGACCCAAATACTTGTTTGAAACAAAAGCCATTTATATATACAGGGTGTCCGTAAAGTTACTATACAGTCTTGTTTTATTGTATTATATTTGTATTAATAGTTAATATTTATTTTTTTTACAGGTTTATTTAATCAAGTATAAGTGTATAGTAACTTTACGGACACCCTGTATATATATATATATATATATCTCAATTGGGGCCAAGTGGAATCAAAGTGTTAAGGCGAAAAGATAGTTCGAATACAGATGCATTAAAATTAACCAGCCACCTTTTCTTTCATTGTACCATGTGCTTATGGTTTGAGGAGAGAGAGAGAGATCTTAGTCGTTGTTGGCCTTTGATGTGTTGCTATAGATGGTAGTCATCTGCATATATGTCAACAAATGAACCCGGAATATGATTTGGGAAATCATTGATGGAGATAAGAAAGAGAATTGGGTCCTGGAAAGATCCTTGAGGTACGCCAGCATTGATACTTTGAGCCTTGAACTTCTGCCCAGTGATGACTACTTGTAATATCCTATTGAAGAGAAAAGATTCAATAATTGAGAAGACATTTTCTAGATGTTCCATAGCTTGAAATCTTGTGAAGTAGACTTTTATACCAAACCCTATCACATGCCTTTAATATGTCAAGAGCTATTGCTCTTGAAAACACCTGTCACTAGATTCACTGATCCTATTTGAAATTAGTCAGTATATCAGTTGTAGATATCACAGGACAGAAATCATATTGTTTGTCACTGAGTTATATTTGATGAGATGGTTGATAATTTCTCTAACACAGATTCAAGCAACTTACTCATGATACACAGAAGACTAATTGGTCTATAGATATGGAAGACTGACCTTTTAGTATTTTTAGTCGCGTACAAGTCACTGTCGGTCTGTCCGTAACACTTTTGTGCTTGGCCTTTTTGGTTAAGATCAAAGGTCTGTTGTTAATACATGCTGTTCTTAGCTTTTTAAGCTTTTCTTGGCCTTTTGGCCAAGATCAGTGTAGTATCTGTTCTTACTACATGCTGTACTTAAGTTTATAACTTTGTGATATAAAGTGGGGAATCACTTTTCTTTATTAATTTAATGTAAAATGATCACCCACTTTACAACCAGTCAGTCTCAAAGCCATTCAAGTCATTCTCCAGATCATTCAAGTTGTTTTTGAAGGATTCCAGTTATTTTTTAAGCATTCAATTCATTAAGTTCATCAGTCATTTGCTTTTTTATTTAAGTCATTTCAGACCATTTTTCGGTCATTTTAGTTTATCTTTAAGAATTTCATGTCAATCCTACATTCACGCATTCATTCACTACACGAAAGCGCGCGACTAATGGTTATCAGCCTTGTTAAATACTGGGCAAACTAATGAGGTTTTCCAAGTTATTGGGAAGCATTTATTTTTTATTGAACAACTTTGCAAGAATGGGTGCTAGTTACATGTGCAGTTTTTTTTGAGTACGATGACTGGAATATTGTTTGTACCAGTTGCTTTGCTGACATCAAGGTTTTTGAGTTTGGCAACAAGATGAACAGAAACGTGGATATTGCTCAGATTACTTTCAGTCTTGAGAGAAAATTTGGGAGGTAGGTGGCCCTGATTACATTGGGTGAAGTTTACTGCGAAGTTCTTGGCAAAGAGTTTGGCTTTGTCAGATGCTGACAAAATGATCTTAGGCACATTGATGATGCCTGGGATAGAGGACACACACCTGTTCAGTACCTTGTTTGTTATCCATCAAAACTCGTGGGAACCAGGCCTCTGTTCTTCTAAATTGGATTTGATGAACTGTGTTTTTCTTGTGTTTTCTATGATGCTTTTGCAGTGATTGCTGGTAGTTTTAAAGGTAACTTTATTTTCAAAACATAATTTACGTTTAAAATAATTGAAGTAGTGGTTTCTGTGTGCAATAGCGGCAGCATATTCAGGAGTGTACCAAGGCTGGTCGTTCGATTTCTGTTGGAATTTCTTGGAAAATATGTAGCTGTCTATGCCAATGGATAAGCAATCAGCTAAATCTGATGCTATGTGGGACGCATTCTTTTTAAATGTAGAGCGTAGGGGTAGTTCTGATATGGATGTTCGGAAACTGTCCCAGTCAGTCATCGAGTATTGGCACACTGTTTAATGGAGAGGGATATTTAGAGTTTTTGTTATAATTTCATCCTGAATTATTGTTTCTTTTGCTTTTATTTAATATTTACCCTAAACAAAGTAAATTACCACGGAGATGTAAGGGACTACTGTGAATTAGAGATCATGTTTACAGGGACACTACGTAGGGAGTTGAGCAGCAAGATGTCTGTTCACATTACACTTGAGTTTCTGCATATCACAGTCAAGGAAGCAGGATACAGGGAGGTAACTTAAAAGTCAAACAGTTTGAGAGAAGAAACTTTTAGAGTAAAAGGCTCTTTGGCATCAGGGCTCTCTAAAGTGAAGAGGTGGGGTTTTGCTGCTTGTCAGGTTAGTTGAGGGTTGGGGGTATTTATACTGAAGGAGCACCAGTGCTATAAGATCGTCTCAGCACATACCATTAAAGTCCTTGTAAAACAAACACAGAAATGCAACACAGCAGCGATTGGTCAGGGGTTGGAGCTTGATTGATAATGCAAAACTTATTAGATTGAACTCTTTTTGGACCCTGTTCAACAGAAAGTAGTAGTCAGTACACCTGCTCATATATAGCAAGGATATACCATGAATGGTCACTTTGTAGAGATATAAAATATAATCAGGTGCAAGTATTTTTCTAGCACAGGAGCTTGAGCAGCCCACCTTCTTTTACAGCAGCTTTGGCACTGTCTCGTATGTAATTATTCTAATTCATGTTACTTGTAAATGTTAAACTGGGGAGTTTGAATGTTGGACTCTCAGTACCATCAATAGTAATCAGTAGCTGGAAAAGTTCTTTATAATTGTTGAAAGAAAGGAGTTTTGTCTTAGTAGCATTAAATATTACCATCCATTTACATAATTGGAGATAATTTTCTAACGTTTCAGACATTGCTTGGATATGTGCACATTGGTTTTTTCCCCCCATGTGTCTGGTATAGAGCATGGTGTCATTAGCAAATATATTAATCTCAAACGCAATTTCATCAGGGAGGTCGTTTATGCATATCAGGAATGGTTAAGGTCCAAGGAGCACACCCACATTAACGTCATGTTTGGATGTACAGCTATCAAGGACAACCTGGATTTTCCTCTTGTCTAAGAAAGATCTGATTATATTAAGTATTTTCCCAGTAATACTGTACGATTTAATTTTCATACAACCTTCATGCCAAACCTTATCAAATGCTTTGAATATATGTGAGGTAATAATTGAATGGGTCAGTTTATTTTGTTGGTTTTTTTTTTTTTTTTCCCCACCAAAATTCTTGAATACTAGTACTGCAGAGACAATTTTTTCAGCTATGAAGAAAGCAAGATTCAGTAAGGCATTTGTTGTAGAGTTTGGAGAGAACGGGGTTAACTCAGGAAAACATTTCAGTATATCATTTCTTGACTGCGACTAGTTCACTCTTACAATGATTTCTACTTTCTATAAATTTTTTGCCTATTTGACTTATAGCAGCCAAGTTTTCTACTTTTTTACAATGGCACCTGCATGGATTGAAGTGAACTATAATTTTTGTGATGAGACATATGCTTCAATGCTTACTTTGACCGATTCAATTG
Source organism: Euprymna scolopes (assembly GCF_053919585.1). Taxonomy (NCBI): domain Eukaryota; kingdom Metazoa; phylum Mollusca; class Cephalopoda; order Sepiida; family Sepiolidae; genus Euprymna; species Euprymna scolopes. The sequence continues at coordinate 102,294,929 of NC_136482.1, read as the reverse complement.
CTTCATTTACTTTGTTCAGCAGAGAGAGAAAAGATATTTCGCCATGAAATATCTGATGGGCTCCCAATTAACCTTTTTAGAATATCTAATCATATTGAGCAACAATTCTTCAGCTTTGGGTTTAAAATTAAGGGTGACATCTAATATAACAAGGTGATCAGCGTTTATGAATAGACTATGGCCATTCGTCACAAGCCTCGGAAATTGTAGTTAATAGATCAAGAAGTGAGGCTTGCTGATCCTCACAATCTGGGAGAAGGATTGAGAAAGTGAAAGTCTGTGAAAAGGAATCTGATATAGAGAAACTTTTTTTTTTTTTTTTTTTTTTTTTTTTTTTTTTACAGTGATCACCACTTATCAAGGCCCGGAAGCCACTCAGGGATAAGGGTTATTGCAAGTACATTACGTTAGTGTGGAGATTTGATGAAGTGTTTAATTAGGGGGGCAGTTCATTAGGAACTTGTTAACATTAGACTTGAAGACATCAAATTTGTAGACCGGAGGGAAGCAGGCAGATGGAACAGAGTTCCACAGGCGTGCAGTTCTAAGAAAGAAGCTTTGTTCATGGAATCCACGTTTTGATTTAGGCACAGATATAGAGTAGAAACTACATCTGGTATATTTTTGCCGCACTGTGATTTCTAGTTTCTTTAAATTTTTATCTCTTTGTTTCTGACTTCTGACAGCTATATTGGCAGAATGCTTTCTGCTTTTTCATGATGGCAGTCATGAAGGTTGAAGTGAATCATTGTGGAGGGTGGGGCTTGCTATGAAATTTTTGTGAGAAAACATGCTTCAATTTTTCACGCTGGTTGTGTCAATTAAGAATGCACTAGATCAAGGGTTTCCAAAGTTTTCAAACAGGGGTGGGGGTATATTGCAGACTTTAGAGCTACGTAGACAAAAAAAATAAAAATAATGATTTGAAGATATTCTATATATTTTTGTTCATCAATTTTGCTTTTTAATGAAACTGGTTCTGCAAAACCTCTTTTTTTTTTTTAATCGTTTTGTTAGCAAAAGGGGGACCCCCCCCCAAAAAAAAAAAAAATCACTACACTATTTTTACATATTTACATTTAAAAAAAAAATTTTCCTGAATGCTTTTACATTTTCAATAAGAGCTCGTCAGACTGAATTAAAGACTTTATGGGCCCGGATTTGGTCTGCAGGCCTTAGTTTGGAGACCCTTGCTCTAAATTCATTATCTGATCAAGATGATTTTAAATCAATTGCATTTTACTCTTAAACAGTGTGTAATTAAATTGTCTTTCTTCTCACCCCAACTTTTCTTTGGTCAATCTTGTATAAAAATAGTTTTTAATATCAACCTCGATTTCCAAAGTTTATTAACTCAGGAAATTATATAATTCTATTAAAATGAACAGTAGATGATTTTTTTTTGTATTTACAGCACACACTCATTTGCAAATAGTTGCTTAGGAAATAAAATAAATGATTAAAGTTTTTAAAAAATCACTTTTAAATATGAAAAAAAAATATACAATTTTGTCCAAAATAAACTTGTAGCAATCTCTTTAGTTATGAGAATGAAAATAAAATAACAAAAGATAAAGAACAAGTATTATTATTTTCCTTTAGGTTTTCTAAAATTCAACACTCAATATAAAGCTATTGGCAGACAAGACTGCATAAACAATCCTGTTAAAAGTTTGTAATAAGTTGCCATTGTGATAAGGGGAGGAGGTAGCTGAATTTCAGTTGCTTCATCGACTCAAGTTGGAGAATTGTGCGCGTTTTTCAGAGGTTTTACTTTCGGGCTCTTGATCTTTATCGCCAGTTTCTTCACGCTCTTTGTTCCAACTCTCCAGACCCTTTGGCAATGATGTATCTTCTGTGAGAGAACCTACAGACAAATTAAATAAAAAACATTTAAATGTATAAAATAAATTATGTTACTATGATAATAGACATAGCGTTAAACAAAGTCAAAACACTGATCTATATAGTAATACGATAGCGTGTGTGTTATTTTGTGTCTTATGCTTACATCCTTCTTCTTCCGAGTGACTGTCGTTTGATTTTTTTTTTTTTTTTTGTAATAAATAATTTTACCAAGAATTTTTCATAAGTTTTGGGTTCGGTTCTAGCTGAAGAGACTCAAGTTATATATTTTTTTCTTTGTAAGTTTTGGTTTCGATTCAAGTTGATGCACCCAAGTCATATATATATATATATATTTTTTTTTTTGAAATCGCAACTTCATATTATAAGAATTGATAGAAAATTGACTCTATAATAATATATACAAAATCTGCATAAATTAAAATATATTTAAGCGTATTTTACGGCCAGGCTATGCTGAGCTTGCCTGCTAGCTTAGATAAATACTTTTACAATTTTAACAATAGAGCTACAATAATATTAGGACATCTCCATTTATGCTGAACATCCACAGATTGCCAACATCAGTATACTACATATGAAAGAGTCTGCTGCGGAATTTCCACAGGTCCCGCTAGTAAAAATGCATCTTATTAGAAACTTGCATGAAAAATCTAATTTATATAAAATATAATAAAATTTAGCCTTATATTTAATACTACCAGCATTTATTTTTATTAAGATAAATGAATCAGCAGATTATGTGTGTCTTAATTTTTTTCAACAGCAGCTTAAGTGGGACCCGTAGAGGGATAGTTATAGAGATGCAAATGAGCATATCTAAAAAGACAGTAAAAAGAAAAAAAAAAAAAAAAAAAAAAAAAAAAAAACTTTAAAATAATTACCCGTTCCAGCTACAAACTCTTCGTATGTGGTTTTCTCTGCAAATGGACGCGTTCCAAGTAGCGTTACCATATCATCTTTATCTACCTTTTCTTTTTCCAACAATAATTGCGCCACCTATGCATGAAAAAAAAGAGAATATATTAGTGCGAAAATAATGAATTTAATCAAGATGCCTACCAAAAATAAAAAGTAAATATTAAAATGTAAAATAATTATTACTTTTAAATAAAATTTTTTTTTATATTTATAAGAATTTAAGTGTAAATCAAATGTAGAGAATGAGCTCATTTTCAAACAAGAATCTAAAACGATATTGATACTATCTCTGCATTTTTTTTTTTATTAAAATGTTTTGTAAATAAAAAAAAGAACACACCTTACATTAAAAAATAAATATTTAATACTCCCTCTTTTCTTAAAAAAAAAAAAAAAAGACCTTGTGATGAAAAAGCAAACAACTTGATTTTATTTTTTTGTTTACAAATGTCACATATATTAAAAGTCAGCTGGTGTTGATCCAAAGGTGTCCCTTTTATTTTGCTATTTGTGATATCCTTGAAACCCAACTGTTCTAAAATTCATAATCTCTTATATTTTCTTTAAGTCAAAAAAAAAAAAAATGGTACTTGTGTTATATAGCGCCAAGACCCCTAGGTTGGGAACGGTCGTAATTAGTAAGTTCCCCGCTGCAACAAAAACCCAGTAGCCATCTCTTATTGATCGTCTAGTTGTTTAATTTTTTGGTTGTTATGGTAACGGCTAAGACGACAGAGTTATTTCCCCATTGACTGTGCATTTTTCATTTCTCAGCTTCTGTAGCTGTCATACCTGTCAAAATAAGAATTCCAGCGAACCAGAATTTGATATGCACACAAAGGTCAGACGTAACTCAGCATAACAAATCAAGACGTAAGACACACTGGCTTTTCATATAAAAATATATTTTGTTTTCAACTTATTTTCTTGTTTACACAGAGATTGTCAATAGTTCAAACTTTAACAGTGTGGCTTACTGTTCATTTCAGTGATGGAGAGGGCTGTGTGGAAACGTTATTCTCTCGACAGTCGCACGTTTCTATCGGAGTCTCTCTCCTCCTTCTTCTTCCTCTGCTTCTCCTCTTCTGGTTAGACTCCAAAATCACCTCTTATATTTACATGATTTTGGCTTGGTTTTTTCCCAATCCACGCGATCTGTAAATCAACTGTTCGATACCGCTGCGCGTGTCGGTTGGTCACGTTTTGACGTTTCGCTGCCTCTTGACCTCGAACCATTATGATCGACTATTGATTTTATCGATACACGTGAATTTATCTCACATTTTAAATTCTATACATTCCAGAGTTACAAGGAATGTCACGTTTCCTTGTTTTGTAAACAAAAAAAATCGTCGTCCGATTTCTCTGTTTACGACATAAGCACTTTCTCGTTCCGACTGGTGGACAATCGATTATTCGATGCCCACTCTTTTTAAATCTTTTATTAAAGAAGTTTTTTCTTTTCAGTTATGTATCGGATGGTTCCAGCCATCCATTACATAACACCCCTCCATTAACCATTTTTTTTTTTTTTTTTCAATCGTCTATCGGTCCATCGATATTTCCAATAATGTTTTTAAATGTCACAATTTTTCTGATGGATTCCATACAAACACAAAAAAAAAAAATAAAAAAAAATAATAATAATAACCAAAACATAATAAAAAAAAAAAAAATAAAATAGCAACACAAGAAAGCACAAAGTCTCCCTTCGGTATAAGTGCATCGTCCGCACTTAACAGCGAAATTTACGCTGCAACTTTACTCGTTTTACCGAATTGGTCGATTTGTCCAATATTTTCCACTACCTCGGCCCTTTAATTAATTGATTAATTAATTAAATGTGAGACTAACATTTTAATTACTTTTTTAAAATGTGGGCAGCATATTGTACAAAAATTTCGACCAGAACGCCAGGATCCTAAATGTTGGTGGCAACTCCGAACTCCCTATGATAAGGATTTTGCCTAACATCGACAGAGTAACTTTCTTACCCAGTCCAAACATTCTGTTCCGCGCTCTCGACCCGCAGCTTGATTATAATTTGAGTTCCCAACCCTCGTGCTAGCCCTAGCTACGGTTGGCTGGTCCCTATTATCATAATCAACACCGCACGACCTGGGCACTAAGTCTAATATATCGTCCTCCGATATCTCATTAATTCCCTTAGCCCGTTCAGCCGTCATGCTGCGTGTTATTATTTTCCGTTCCATCAACGGGACCCTGTTTTCCTGACTTGGGGATTTCCGTTGATGGCGATAGCTCTGTTGGGGATAATTTTCTTCCTCCCCACTAGAGGATTCCTTATCGGTACTACTATCCTCTACCGGTGCTGACAGGGTAGTTTTTCTACAGCCCTCTTGCTCGTTGGGGATATCCCATTCCTCCAGTTCTGTTTTTCGGAGGTGTTCCCCATAGGCTTTCGTTACTGCCCCTGTCAGTTGACTCCTAATCCTATACGAGACTGGCCCCGTCTTTTCTATGACTACATAATATGGAGACCATCTTACGTCTAGCTTTCCCTTTTTCCTATTATTTTTATAATAAACTAAATCACCAACTTGAAAATCGACTGCTTTCGTTTTCTCGTTGGCCCTATTTATCATTTTCTTCCTAGCTCTTTTTACATTGTTTCTGACTAATGTAAAGGTCCGATGCATGTCCTACAGAGCGATCTCATGATCCTCTTCCCCGTAGTAAATTCTACGCGGCCTTAGTATGTTGTCTAACGGCAAGACAACGTCTATTATAGAGCAAGTAATAGGGGGAGTACTTCGTTGTTTCGCTGACATGAAACCTTACAGCAGCCAGCATCTGGTTCAAGTACATGTCCCACGAACGGTCATTGTCCCCTATTTTCTTTGCTAGTACGTCATGCATCGTCCTATGGAATCTTTCTATTTTCCCGTTACTTTGCAGGTGGTAAAATGAGGTGGTCACGTGATCAACATTAAGCTCTTCTAACGCCCTTTTCATGATCCCATTGACATTCTCCGGTCCGTTATCCGTAAGTAACTGCAATGGTGGAAATCACTTCACACAAGGCATGAAGCCACTTGATGTAAGGAGCTAACAAGAACAAAAGATTATTGTAAAGACAGAAGATGCTTAGTCTTGAAAAGACCAAGACTATAGGTAAGAGGAAAATGATCAGCAAGAAGAGAATTCCACAAGCCTGCAGATTTTGGAAAGAAGTTACTGAAATAGATCAATCAAATTACAGATACGTTTCTGAACCTTATCAAGACCCCTCAAATATGACAACAGTACTCCATACATGATCTGATAAAAGATTTGCAGAACTAGAGAATAGTTTTGTTTTTGTTTTTTTTTTTACATAGGAGTCATCACTTATCAAGGCCCAAAGGCCACTCGAGGATAAGGTCAAGGACTATATAATAGTCAATGGGACAATATCATAGAAATCGTTAGTAGTGGAAATTTGGTAAATTTGATTACTTTAGGGGAATGACTCATCAAGAACTTGTTTACATTGGACTTGAAGATGACCATATTGTAATCAGTTGGAAAGCAGCCAAACGGAAGACAGTTCCACAAGTGTGCAGTTCTAAGAAAGAAGCTTTGTTCATAGAATCTGTTTAGGTTTAGGCACGAATAAAGAGTAGGGGAAATTATTGACAGTGTTTTCAGCTAGACAAGTGTTTCTCGTGAAAGTTTGGTGTGGGGGTACCATAGATTGGAGCTCAGACAAGCACTTGCCATGAAAATAGCGATAAAGCAGAGACAGGCTCGCAACATCTCTTCTGTGAGAAAGAGCACTTGCCATGGAAATAACAATAAAACAAAGACAGGCTCGCAACGCCCCTTCTGTGGGAGAGAGGTTGCAGGGAAGAGAAAAGGGCATCCCCTACTAGGCTACAAAGTCTATTTTAAATTATGTCAAGGCAAGATAAGGTCTTTCTAGCAGCTCCTACCCAGATGTGGCAACAACACTTCATCATTAGATGTACCTGGCTCTTATATCGGTAGAGAATTGCATCAGCTGGATTGATAAAAGGATCCAATCATTTTTCCAGCGACCGGATGTATGTACATGTTCCATTTCAGATCAGGAGTAAGGTCAAGCTCAAAAGCTTGTCAAAACATGGAGCCTCCCCAAGACAAGAGTCATTCATTTCAAGAGATGCTAGATGGGGACCAGAGATTTGATGATGTAAAGATAGAAGCTTGGTTTTAGATGCATTAAAAGTAACCAGCCACTTAAAGTAACCAGTTGTTGTGAAAAAGTGTTTGCAATAACAGAGAACAGACTTATAGAAAGGGCAATATTAAAAATAAATTATGTCTAAAATATGCAGACTAAAATAATGTAGACTAAAATAATGTAAAAATGAAGATTCTGTAAACACAAGTGTTGCTGACAAATGAAAAGTCAAAAAATACCTTTTCAACATCATCTTTGTATTTTAATAATAAGTCCATTGTTCTCTTGTATGCATCTTCAACAATCTTACGAACTTCCTCGTCAATGATCTGTGCAGTTTGTTCACTATAAGGCTTATCAAAAACCATGTCTCCTTGTTGAGGCATGTCAAATGACAGATAGCCAACACGCTTGTTCATACCAAAGTGGGCAACCTGAAATACCAAACATTAATCTTTCAGAAAATCTATACCATCATAATTCATATTTTAAATTAAAAAAAAAAAAAAAAAAAAAAAAAAAGGTACTTATGCATCTTTTGACCTGAATTTCTATGACGTTGGCTCAAGCTTGACTGGAAGCTGATGAGAATCACTGGAACAAGCCAAGTTAAATAAAAAACGCTGGGAAACATTAACAATATTTATTTGAAAGAAAAAAATTAACAAAAAAAAACAACAAAAACCTACCTTGAGTTTAATAATTATTTTTATTGATTATTTTTAACTTTCATAAATTGTTCCATTTCAAAATTCCAAATTTTTATTAGCTAATCAAATGCCTAGCCAAATGATTTAAAAAATAAAAAAGTTAAAATTCCATCAAACTTTCATCATCCAAAAAAAAAAAAAAAAATAAAAAAAATACTTAAATACTTTTTTTTGTAAAAAAAAAAAAAAAAAAAAAAAAAAGAAAAAAAGTTGACTAGTTTTTTTTTTCCTCATAGTGTTTTCTTTCAGCGGTTCTTGTTGAGCTCAAGCCAACATCACAGAAATCCGAATCAAAAGATGCATACCAAAAAATCAAATTAAATAAAAGGAAAAAAAAAAAAAAAGTTAAATTTTCATAAAAACACATTACAATGTATTAAGATTTATAAAACACGCATAGATTTGTCAGTGTGAGTGTCTCCTTTGTTCCTTTAAGGGTTATGGGGATCAGACAAAAGACAAAGCCAATCACAGTTCCTTGGGGGGGGGGGTCACATGAGCAAGCCTATATAAACAAATGCTGAGGCCTCCCATCTCTTTTGGAATTTTTGATATTATGACAGACGTATGTAAACTGCATTATGGAATGTCTCCACTACAAAGTTAGCATTGAAATCCTCATTATTGTCTTCAATAATATTTAAAGATCCCAGCCTCATGCAACAAAGATCAAGAGAACATCTTCAACCCTGGCCCATACACTATAACAGAATACTCATCTAATATAAGAAGTCAGTCTATTGTTTTTTGTCATCGATAGCTTTTTTTCCTACAAAATCAACATTTGATTCTAGTCCATCAGTTTTCTTGTGGAATGTTGCAGCATGTTAAGAAAAAAACAAAACAAAATAAATGTAATTAGATTTTAATTTCTTTCAGAAAATACTTTGTTTTGGAATTATTTTCAAGTAGCAACTATTTTAAAAGAAAGTATTCGTCCATGTAGAGTTACTTCACTTTAATTGGAACAAATTATATTAAAAAAAAAAAAAAAAAAAAAAAAGAAGAAAAAAGGCATATTTTAAAAACACAAATAAAACAAAAAACAATAAATTGCAAATAAATACACAACCGAGTTATGTTGTATAGGTACAACTAGTTACGTAATAATATTAACATTTTTCATAATATATAACTGACCTGAGCATATGCACTTTGGGTGACTTTCTTGAGATCATCCTGAGCTCCAGTTGTGATTTTACCAAAAAAAATTTCCTCTGATACTCGCCCACCTAAGGTCATGCACATCCGATCTAAAAGCTATGAATATAAAACAAAATATATCAAATAACCTTATATAAATAGTTTATTTGTCAGTCAATCAATTTTTTTTAAACATGATAAATACATTGCGGAATTTGTTTCAGTTTGAAATATCAGAGACCTTCACTATTATTAGAAATGGATAATATTTACTTAATAGTAAATAATAAATCCCTATTAAATAAAAAAAAGATGCGATGATCAAAAATCAAAACCGATTCGGTTTGAGGTTCTACCACCTGATCTATTTGGACTTTCTTATAAATAGAGCTTAAACTATTACCATAATAAGCATAGCTTTTGCATAACATCATAGATTTATGTGTTTCAAAGCATAAATATGAACATAAATGATAATAAAACAAATGAATAAATAGGTAAACATTATCAATAATGAATTATATTATAAAAATTAGAAAGTGAAATAACTATTTTTCTTTTCAAAATAAATTATTTATCTGTAAGAAGCATCAAGCTTTTGACTTTTAGAAAAGTCTTCATTAGATTCTGACATTTTTTTTTGCAAATCATCTTTCCTGTTGGAGATATGAAATCTCTTGTAGATAGTCTGTGGCGGTATTAGTCACAGTTGAGTTAAATGTGTTATGCCACATATGGCTGCATGGTATTAGTTAACAAGAAAAATATTGGCACTTTGAAGACATTGTAATACATAAATGATGTCTTTTAAAGTGTCAATATTTTTTTTTTTTTATTATCAACCCATACTATGCAGTCAAGTATAACTTTCCTTCAGACTTCTATCCATGAAGGATTTTATATCTTTGATGGGAAGATGATTAAAAAAAAAAAGGTTGAATTTTTAGTTCTGAAACCCAGCTTAACAAATATTCTACAAAACCTACATGATGGATAAATTGGGCAACTTTAGAAAATATAAATGATAATACCGAAATTCCATGGTACTTTCCACACACAAAGTATAATTTACTGTTAATGATATAATTTCTTTTGAATATAATATATAATTACTTTTTGTGTCAATACTATTACGGAAAAAACATTTTATCCGTAAAAATAATTACCATTGCCAATTAAATATTCTTTAAATAAATTTAAAAAAATATATTTCTTGTGCATTTACTTATTGAAAATTGTAGCAATTATTTTTTAAAACCATAAATATTCTCTGCATTTTTACTGAGAAAGTAATTGTTAGCTAAATATATTTCAAATCAATAAAATGAATGTCACTTTTGAAATAATTGTACTGCAGGACAACATAATTTAGGAACAATTCATTTTAAAATGAGTAAAATTGGAAGTTAGTGACATTACATCCTTTGCTTATTAAACTATCTCATTTTGTTTTTAATGTGTGAAAGGTAATAATATAAATATCAAGTGGCTTAGCATATTCTTTTTTTTTTGTATTATTAAGATATTCATAGCATACATGAAGATATGTTAAATTATCACAGGTACTGAATAGATAAAATTAACATACCTGTTCTTTGCTGTACAAATACTGTTCTCTGGGAAGGTATTGAGCATATCCAAGTCCTTTACCTCTGGGAATGATAGAAACCTATGAGAAAATAAATACTAAATTCAGATTTAATTTAGATTCACAGTCGATTTAGCTGTAAAGCAAATTCCACTTTTACAGAGATTTCTGGGGGGAAAAATATCTAAAATATTTAGAGGAATCATAAATTCTGGAAAACAAGCAATTCTTATGAAGTTTTTAAAATTTAAGAGGCATTTTTTTTATCGTTATGTATTTATGTGTCAGAAGACAGCATAAGCTCCATGAAACATTTTTTCACATTTGCTGAAGTTCAAAACAAATTGACGGGAGTTGTTAGCTGCTAAGACACTTTAAAATCCTCATTCTTCCTGAAATTCAGCAAAATTACACCTCCCCCTCCTCCCTCCAAGTGACACGCACAACTGTATATCATAACTAATACATTGTTACCTTTTCTGACATTTATACATTATCCTATGCACTATGCATGCATTTGAGACAAGTTGTAGTGCAACTGAGCATGGCACACAATGATTTCATTATTATAATTTTTTCATTGTTGATGTGATATCATTAATGACTGTATATGGAATCCTATCTGATCAAGAATTGTATATATTGTCACTAAGTGAGTGACATTTTCAAATGAAAAATAATATCAATATCAATATAGATACAATCATAGTGATTGTAAAAGTGGAATGTTTCTGTAAATTAGTTGTAAGGAGACAAAAGTGGTTGGTCGCGTTCAATGCTGCCAAGACAAAACTAGTTTCATTCAATAATTACAAGAAACCCTCTCTACCACCTATAGCAATGGCCAACGACTATCTGAGAGTACATCTTTCAAACTCCTTGGCCTAACGTTCACAGGAAACATGAGTTGGAACAATTACATTGAAGGCATTGCTAGGGCCGCTGCAAGAAAGGTGGGCTCTCTCTACCGTGCTAGACAACTACTAACACCCGAAAGTATCCTGTACCTCTATAAGGCCACCATTCACCCATGTATGGAGTATTGCTGCCACATCTGGGCTGGTGCATCTGCTACTAGTCTCTCGCTCCTTGACAAGGTTCAAAAGAGAGTCGCAAACCTGATAGGCCCTGAACTGGCATCTAAGCTTCAGCCTCTGTCCCATCGACGAAATGTTGCATCCCTCTGCCTTTTCTACAAGTATTTTAGTGGTGAATGCTCTGACGAACTGCAATCACTTGTGCCCTCACGACGTGAGCACCCTCGACAAACCCGGCAGGCTGCTAAATCCCACCCCCACACTGTAGAGATCTCTAGATGCAAAAGATCTTTTTACTTCAATAGTTTCTTCCCCAGAACCGCTAGACTCTGGAATTCCATTCCAGGTCCCTGCTTCCTCAACAGTACTGACATGCAGAAGTTCAAGTGTAACGTGAACTGACATCTTGCTGCCCAAATCCCTAGATAATACCCCAGTAGTTATTGCCCCTGATAGTAACCCCCTACACCAAAGTGGCAATTTGCCTTGTTTGGGGTGAAAATGTAATAAAAAAAAAAAAAAAAAAAAAAAAAAAAACATTCACAAGAACTCATCTAGCTACAATAACAGTAAATAATTTTCCTAGAATCAAACAGACCTTCCATGAACAGTTTATTTTCAGAAACTATCCATGTGTGAAACAATACTATGGGGTTGCTTCTCAGCTGGCTACAATACAGTCGTTTTCAAGTTCAATGTGAACAAATTCTTGTTAAGGTGTCTCTTAAATAAGAAAATTCTTCTCAGCTTAAGCAATCATTATGAATCCTCACTGTGTTATCTACAGTTTCCTTGACAGACTTATTAACCCTTATTCTAGACTTGAAACTGGATATAAGGGATTCGGACCTATGGAACAAATTCATTTTTGGTTTTTAGCTGGTAAAAATAGCTGCTAAGAGGTGAAAATTGAAAAATTGGAACTTGGCAGTCAACTTAAAGTGCTCCTTTATGCATGCGCAAATATACATTCATACATTTAAATTGGTTAATTTGTAAAGTTTTGATATGAATGTGGAGAACTAAATGCTTTAGTTTCGATTCTAACTGATGGCACCCAAGTTATATTTCTTTTTATAAACTTTTGAAATCACTACTATATATTGGGTACAATATAATAATCAATAGAGAATGGCTCTATAATAACAAATATGAAACCTGTATAAGTTAAAATATATTTAAGCATATTTTACAACTGGGTAATGTCTGGCAGCCTGCTAGTGAAATATATAAAGTGGTTTGAGAATTTACCTTTAATAAAGGATCAGCATGTTCAAGGTACCAGCCAGCAATTGCATGACCTGCTTCATGGTAGGCTACAGTTTTTTTCTCTTCCGGCTGCAAGACCTGGGTCTTCTTTTCCATTCCTGTAGGAAAAATGAAAAAAAAAAATTAAAGGAAAAGATACAATAAATGCAGACAGTAAAAACATTCATTTATTTACATGTTTTTTTTCCTTTCGACTATTGTCCTTGTTATCAATGATATTGACATTAAATGTTGGTTGATGCACCATCCAGTCTTCATTGCATGGTTCATATATATATATATATATATGTACTAGCATGCTGTCCGGCATTGCCCGGTTGTAAAATACACTTAAATGTGCTACTTTAATTCATACTCAACATGTAGTAGTGATTTCAAAAGTTTAAAAAATATGCCTTGGTGTGCCATCAGCTAGAATCAAAACCAAAACATTTACTTCTCTAGCAGTATTCACTACCATCTGAGCTAAGAACACATGCACATCAAACTTGAAAAATTAATACAGTTAAATGTATATTTATGCATGTATAAAGCATTTTAACCCCTTAGCAGCTATTTTTCTGGCTAAAAATCAAATCGATTTTGTTCTGCAGATCCGAATACTGCATATATCAAATTACAAGTTTGTAGACCAAAAATTGACAAAGTAGCTTGATAGAGCCCATTCCTGAGACAGATAAGTTCACTTTTATGCATATAAATTCATGAGTACAATACAGCATAACTTACCAGCAATGACACGTTCACTGGCTTGTTCAAAATGTTTCCATAAAATAGAAACATTCAGATCTCTGGCAGCAATCAAAGCTGCTTCATTGCAAACATTGGCAATATCTGCACCTGTAAACAAAAAAAAAAAGTAAGCTGAAAACATTGCTTTCAAATAACGAAAACTTGTTATGTATTTTATTTGTTTGTACATTTTTAAACTTATTTATTTAAACTTGTTTATTTTGAGCTGATTATTTAAAATTGTTTTATATTAGCAGTCATCTGGGCTGGATCAAGTATTTTTTAAAAATAAATTGTAACTAAGTAATTGCCAATAACATGGTAGAAAAATAACAAATGAAAATTGGTTAGTCAGAAAGCAAAGTTTGATTTGTCATGCTTTTGGGTCTGAGTTTGAAAATCTGATTAAATAACTTTATATGTTAAATAACTACTTTAAAAAAATGATGTCATGAAGACATTTGTTTTATTGCCTGCTTATTTTATCAAACATTGTGTTCATTTGTAGCTTTTAAATATAGAATATCATTTGCTTTGCTTGCTTCACTTAGATCACTATATCACTAACTGCTATGCACAGATTCTTGTCTGTATTAATAATACTACAACCAATTTTTTTTTTTTTTTCAAGCAATTTTTATGCTTGTCATTTTCAACCGTGCCAATTCCTGCTGCTACAGATTGCCCCAAACAGATTACATCTACAAGTGTATGAAATTGTTTTTCTAGTCTTTTACCAGCACCAAATTAAGTATTTTTCAGTTTTATTTCAGTACTATAAAGCTAGGGATCCATGTCTGCTCAAATGTTTCCAATTGCAACACATGGAACAGATCAGAAATGGCATAATCATTGCCAAACAATCAACTTGTATAGACATTAAATGAAGCAACTTTTACATTTTTTCACTGACTTAGGGTCAGAGTCAATTACTCCCAACTTCATTAACAATGGGTTTAATAACTTTCATCAAATCAGTAAGTGAATCAACTTTATTTCTTTTTGAGGAAGTTTTTTTAATATTATTTTTTCTTTTAACCCTTTTGCATTGTATGCTTTATTATCATTTTTTAAAAAATCATTTTTGCGGTTTTTGCCTAGAAGTTTTTTCAGTTTTAGTTTTGTTTCGACCACTGATCCCCATCATTTTCTTGTTACGTTTTTTCTTAATTTATTTTGCACCATATAAAATGGATGTTAAACACTGAATATATTTCTTGTAAGAAAATATTTTACATTTTTAGAAAGAATTAAAAAAAAAAAAAAAAAAAAGGCATATATGTTGATAATATAATGATAAAAAAAGAAAAAAAAAAAAAAAAAAAAAAGACTAACCTGAAAATCCTGGTGTTAATGAAGCCATTTTTCTTGACACTTCCTCTTTATCAAGGTCAGTCTTTAGATTCTTCAAATGTACCTTAAATATTGAGGCTCTGAAAGAATACAAAAAAATTTTGAATAATATATTTGTTAAATCTAGTATGTTACATTATTGTTTACCTCAATTTTAAAATACAAGCATTTAGCAAATATCAATATATAAACAGAGTAAATCACATTTATTAGCTTAAAAGATTATTTTGTAGATACATAAAGTTATTTCTTTAGTTAGTTTCCAGTAATAAGTGTACATCAACTTTTAAAATTGCAAGGCCATAACACTAATAAAAATGTGCACAGTTAAAAAGTTGGATGTAAAATCTGATTAAAAAAATATATTAAAAATAATAAACTAAGTCTGATATTTAGTAATAATACTTATATTCATTGATAAAATTATTTCATTCATTAAGGACAGTTAGCATCAGTTTTTATTAAATTAATGCTTCTCTTTCTTGTGGTTTTGTGTAATATTTAAAAAGTTATTTTATAGAAAGACAAAGTTTAAGAATAACCCTTGTAATTCTACTCACAGATTACATGAATGACCAAAGGAGATCCTATTTATGTTAAACATTGGAATTTGATTTTTTTTTTTTTAATTTGTTTCATAATCTAGGTACAAAAATACGCACCAAAAAATTTTACTTTTGTGTTTGATTTTTTGATAGAAAAAATTAAGGGCATGGGAAGCATCCTTTAACCTTAGTATCTCGATAAAAACAAGAGTCCCATCATCACTGAGTTAGCGTCAGAAAGGGCATCCAGCCTATAAAAAAAATTTTCCTCAATTAAGGAAATGTTTTCGAAAGAAACCCGACCAGAGATAAGTTTGGAAGTAAAAAAAAAAAAACGGACGTTAAACTAAATATTATGATGATGATGATGATTAGAACTTTTTGGCAAATTTCATTTTCAGGTTTGTAAATAGAAATAGACTAGTAATTTTTGGTTCTTATCTTTCTACAAAGTTATTTTATAAACTGGGACCTTTCTCTCTCTCTCTCCTATTTACAAAACATAAAAGGTAAAATAACATAGGAGAGTCATTTATTGAAAAGGGCTTTTACAAATAATTAGTAAATATAATGTTCAACGACTACTGAGTAACTGTTTTACGAATAATATTTAAGCCATTAATTATTATTAGTGTTAATATTATTGTTTTGATGTTATCACTGATATGTAAATATTTGAAAAATTTGGCATTTATTTGTATTAAAATTTAAAAAATTAAACATTTATAAAATTATATCAAACTTTGAGCTGCAAGGATGATAGATCAATTTTTGCTAGATTTGTATAAATTCTTCCTAAGCTACACAATCTTTATCCTTTCTTAACATTGATCAAATGTTTGAAAACATTCCTAGTTTTTCCTTTTCCTAAGCCTTTTAAGAACAATTTCTATAAATTTGAGAACTGAACTTTCGCTAACTAATGCTAAATTTTCCTTTGGTTATCGCAGTAGAACCAAAGTCTAATCACTAAAATATTTTACTTTGGTGTTTATTTCATTATTTTATTTTTTTCCTAAGCTCATATTTTATTAAAACTATTTATTTTTTTTTTTCAATCTAGAAGAGATGATTATAAAATAACAAACTTTGGATAACTGCTACCACTTTTCAAGGAGATTCAATTTATTCCATGAACAAATGCAGAGATAAATAAAGAATTTAGATGAAGTAAACAAGTGAAGATGTGTTACAGTAATATGGATATAAAACCTAATAAACTCTCAGATGAAAAGAAAAACTTTTCAGTGCTATAAAAAAAGAAAAAAAAAAAAAAAAAAATTAATTTATTTCTTTTATAGCACTGAAAGTGACATTCACCCTAGGCGGATTAAACTGGCTTCCCACAAAAGAGGAAGTCTCAAAGGAATATTAAATTTCCAAGCGATCCCCTATCGCATGTATATACCGGCCAGGGGAGATGACAAGATTAGGTTTTGCAGTTCTTTCAGGAAGATGTTGACATCCTCTTATGTACAGCATCTGGTATTCCCAAATGGTAATCCATCTGGTACTGACCAAGCTCAATGTTGCTTAACTTTCGTGATCAAACAAGAACCAGTGTGTCAACGTGATTATACCATATTTAGTGCAATAAAATAATTGAATAAATTAAACGGGTGACTTGCCTGCCTTTTATATCAGGAGCTGGTACAAAAATCTGTCTGTCGAATCTGCCCGGACGGAGGAGGGCTGGATCGAGGATGTCTACACGATTTGTAGCAGCTAATACAACTACACCACTTTGTGTATTGAAACCTGAAAATATGCGCACATATATGTCAACACTTTATTAAATTAACAGCTTGAGAAAGGAAAAAGTTTTCCGAAAATTATCTTAAAAGAAAGTCCTAAAGAAAAAGAATAATAAATAAAAATTTGAGATTTATCTTGCTTCTAAAATCATCCAAAACACTCAGAACCAAATAGTAAGCTTTTATCTGGTAAGTTAAACCAACAATTAACATGGCTGACAAAACATGCAGTTTTCAGAGTGTTAATAATAACTTAAAAGTCCAAAAAATAGACAAAATACTGATAGAAATCCACTTAAGTGTCACAGTAACATTTATTGTGTGTATTTTTATCAGTACTTGTTTTTTTTTGGGGGGGGGGGTATTATTGATGTTCCGAAGACTGCATGTTCTTGTTGGCCACGTTGCTTATCGGTTTAACTTACCAACTTGACTCTACTTATTTTTTGAACCAAATAAATATCTTAAAATACACAAAACTTATCCAGGTCAGTAGAAAAATAACTTATCTTGCCTTTGGTAACATTTATTTGTCATATATTTAAATTTTTGACACTTTTTTGTTTGTTAGCTTCTCTGCTAAATACTCAGAAACACATTTAATGAAAAAAGAATTCAGATTCTTTTTAAGTGATATCTGATGATGAAAATTATCATCATTTAATGAATGATTTTTTGCTTGATTTGGTCATTTTTTTTTTTTTTTACATAGATTTTTAATAACTTCTCCCAAAAAGCAATGAATTTCCTCTTACTTAGATTTTCCAGTCCTGGAGGTAGCACTAACAATTAGGTTACAAATGCATCAAATTAATACCATTTCTTGGTCTTTTATTTTTCCAAGGATCAATGAAGTAAATATTTTATTGGAGGACAAAAATCACTTACCATCCATTTCGACTAAAAGTTGATTTAATGTGTTTTCCTGTTCACTGTGGCCTCCAAAACTGCGACCACCACGTTTTCGCCCAACAGCATCAATTTCATCAATAAATAAAATGCAAGGGGCATTTTTCCGTGCAAGTGAAAACATGTCCCTTACCTGGAAAGAAAGTAGAACAGTAAAAATAAACACTTTTTCTCTTTTTTCATTTTTTTAAATTTTTTTTTTTTTATACTTATTCAAAACCATTTTGAAAATATTTTATAAGCATCAAAGTTTCACTAGTTACTTTGAAAATAAATGTCTGGTTGCAAAAGTTTACATTTTGTTAATATTTAAACAATTTTTACATCACTTTCCTTGTATATAAACCAAGACAGAATCAACAAATTACACAATGCTCTTTGTTTGTTATTTTTAATCACTTTGATGTTTTAGTAGAAAATCCAGCAGTTGGGATAGTAGAAAGACTTTGTATTGACTGACTCCCACCTAATTTGATTTTCTATTGATCAAAAAGGTACATTTACATGACAAAACTCGATCATCATCATCACATTCCATTTAACTTTTCAACGTTAAGGTCATATAAGATACAGGACTTAATTGGCTACAATATGGATCAAATATCACCAAAAGTGTGATTGTTTTTGTGACCTTGAGCTAGACATCCCAAAATTAAATTAGTTCAAAGTTAGATGATGATTAATCAAGCAATAGCCAATCCAGTGTGTCCTTTTTTTTGGGAGCTGAATGCATGTGACAAATTCAACCAAAAACATAACCACCTCCTTGGCAGAAGTAATAAACAAGCTGTTTGACTTAACTGATACATATACACACACATATTAATCCTCAGGTAAAGTAATGAACTACTTACTCGAGATGGTCCCACACCAACAAACATTTCAAGAAATTCTGAACCAGAAACAGTAATAAATGGAACGTGTGCTTCTCCAGCAGTTGCTTTGGCAAGTAAAGTTTTTCCAGTTCCTGGAGGTCCCGTTAGTATGGCACCCTTTGGAATTTTTGCTCCTAAGTCAATGTACTGTTGTGGATTTTTTAAGAAATTCACAAATTCCATGATTTCGACTTTAGCTTCTTCGCACCCAGCAACATCTCTACAAAAAATAAAGGAAAACAAAACCAATGAAGGACTTAAAAATAAATAACTAAAGCTGTGATTTCATTATTTAATGAAATATTCAAGTAAAAATGATATGTTTAAAAAGTTAAACATGTTATTTTTTAATAAATGTATTTAGTAAACGTGTAAATATTATGCATATTAGTATATAACAATTTAAGGTTTTTACGGATAGTCATTTGCAAAACATAAATTAGCATGTATTATACAAAAAAAAAAATTTGATAAATAAAATTTTTTTTAAAAAATGTGTTGGATTAATCATAGTTATGTCCCTTGATGTATGCAAGCACCTAAAGTTAATTCCTTTGTTTATTTCCAAATGAGCATTGTCTGGAGGTAGCGGTTTTAATCCTACTCAAAGCCGGTCAGAGGATTAGTTGGCCAAACTGTAGTGAGATGACAACTATTGAAAGCAGTAATTGCTGTGGATGTAGTTGGAGGATTCTACATTCCTATCCTAACCTGACAAAGGCCAGAGGAATAATTGGCCGAAATGTTGTGAAAACAACAAGTAAAAGATGAGGATAATAATCCAAATAATTCAATAAAATAAATAGATTCATTAAGGACTGTATAAATTTTGTTTAAAATATTTTAAGCCCAAATCTGAAGAAAAAAAAAAGAGAATTTCTTAAATCTGAATTAATTCTACAAGTATTTATGAAAATCAAACTCTTTATATATAAGCTATAATTTGTATCCATCTCTCCTGAACAATAGCCCAGTCTAATAACACTAGACTATATCAGCAGAGATGATGGTGGCTAAATGGTTAAATACACAGACTGACAACCTCAGGTCAATGTCAGGTTCAAATCCAGTTCATCCCACAGTAATTTAGGATGTTGGCAACCTTCACATGGCTCTTGTAAGTATCCTGTGTCTTTCTAGAAATAATTCAAACTAGAAAGATATCTGAGAAACAAATGCCAACAGTAGTCATCGGATTCATGCGAAATGAATGATGCTCAGCAACAGAAACTATGCCAGCAATGGGAATATAAATGTAGAATATTAGATATAGATTTAAGTCTGCAAATGCATTAACCATAAAAACAAAAAACCGGTCAAGAAAAAGCCAGCAACAGAAAAAATAGTACAAATGAAATGAAAAGGCTGGAATAGAACATTCAGAGTAAGCATATATGACATCAGTGCTGTTGACCTTTTAACTAGGAGCAAAGTGACTATCTGTTTCTGATATTTTATCTTTTCTGTCTTCGGTCAGTGAAGAAACTGTTCTAGACTAAAGCAGTTTTTATTTTTGTGCCAATCCAGAGTGCTTTTTTGAGAGCTAAATTTCCTCAAATCAAAAACTGACATTATGTTTAACTTTGCCCTTTTTTTTTTTTTTTTTTTTACATAGGCATCACCACATTATCAAGGCCAAGAGGCCACTCAAGGATAAGGGTTAAAGAGTGTACAGTAGAAATTGGACATTATAGTAATCATTAGTAATGAAAATTTGGTAAAGTTGATAACTTATATGGAACGGCTCATCAAGAACTTATTTACGTTAGACTTGAACACAACCATATTGTAGTCAACTGGAAAGCAGGAAAATGGAAGACGATTCCACAGGTGTGCGATTCTAAGAAAGAAGCTTTGTTCATGGAATCTACGTTTAGGTTTAGGCACAAATAAAGAGTGGGGGGAATTATTGATAGTGTTTTCAGCTAGACGAGTGTTTCTTATGAAAGTTTGGCGAGGGGGACCATAGATTGAAGCTCAGTCGAACACTTTCCATGAAAATAACGATACAGCAGACAAACTTGCAACATCTCTTCTGTGTGATAGAGGTTACAGTGAAGAGAAAAGGACATCTCCCACGAGGCCACGAAGTCTATTTTGAACTCTATCAAGGCAGGACAAGTCCTTTCTAGCAGCTCCTGTGGCAACAGTACTCCATCCTTGGACGTATCTGGCTCTTATATAGATAGAGAATAGCATCAGCAGTGAGATATCTACCGGATCGATAGAAAGATCCCACCATTTTTCCAGCGGCCTTGGCAACAGATTTGATGTACGTGTTCCATTTAAGATCAGGAGTAATGGTCAAGCCAAGAAGTTTGTCAAAACTTGAGGCCTCCTGAAGACGAGAGCCCTTGAGGGAAGACAAGTAAATAGGGATAGTGTCGCTGTTGATTTAGTATTATTAAACTGGGATAGTGTTCAGGAGAGTTGGCCAAACATAAAAGATCATACATATTAAAATTTTGATATTCATAAATACTTTTAGAGAAATCTTTTAAATTAAATCTGTATTGCAGTTACCAAACACACATATGCCTAAAAAACACAAACATAAAATACATGATCTAAAGATATTAGATCATGCCAAATATATTTTGCCATTATTAACCAATAAAGCACTATCACTATCAACCAAGAGAAGAATCTCTTATGTCTACGCAATGTGAAATATGGCAGTGAAACTTGGTCACTATTTGCACTGCATGGAGAGAAATTTTATGAGAATAATAAAAATGTATGTGTAATACGTCTTAAAGATAGGCTTAGTTCTGATGATCTCAGAAGATTAAATCTGGACAATACAGGAAGATGTTTGCAGAAGAGGAAACTTCTATAGAATGGCCACATTGAAAGAATGGATGAGAGTGCTTGGGTCAACAAATGTCAATTGTTAAGGTAGTGGGTTCAGTTCACAAGGGAATGCCAAAGAAAATATGAGAAGAATTGATTTGAGAAAAAGAGGAATGATAAGTCGTCTACCACATACCAGTATCTAAAACGGACGTTCAACCGAATATGAGGATGATGACACTATTGGTGATATAAACTATGCAAAGACAAACAAATATTGTACAGAAAAAAGGTATTTCCATTGTTTTCAGAAAACAATGAGTAAAATTTTACAACTGAAATTTCTGGTAATAAAACTAAAAACTTTATGATGGAAATCTGTTAATCATGATTATTTTGTCATTAATATATATATTTCAAATATAAATTTTTATAATACAAAGCTTTATCAATAGCTCATAGTGTAGGAGCAGAGATATAAATACTTTTATATTATATGAACCACCTTGAATGCAGAGAACAAATTTTACAAATTCAACAAAAAAATTATTTTCCATTCAGAACATACAATTGTTTCGGCCTACCACCAAGATATTTAAAATATTCACAATGTATAGTGTATTTTCTTGGTAAGGCCATTCTCAGTGGTAAAATAATAAAATGGCAATCCCACACAAAAACTATGTTACATTTCAACCAGCAGTAGTTATCATTTCCTACTTCTACCCTGATTATGTAAGCATGAAATTCTAGTGCTTTTTTTTGTATTTTACTTCAGTAAGTTTTAAGGGATCAAGGGGCTCCTTCCTGGAGCTAACACTTGATTCCGTTATGATTTAAATTTATATCCGAGGGCTCTTTTAAGAATAGATACTGTTCCCTTTATGGCTGCTATCTGTATTTTATTACAGCTTGGTCTTCCAGGTATTGCTTCTAAGTATTTATGAAGATTATTTTTTATTAAGCCAGTTGCTCCTATCACAACCGGTATAATGCTGGTCAAAAGGTTTCTTAGGAAAAATAATTTCAAATATAGTAGTGTAAAATTTTTGTATTGAAAGAAAAATAACATTTCCAATATGAAATTTATTAAAAAAAAAAAAAAATACTTGTTGGTGCTGCTTTTTGATGTTTCTGTAAAATAGATTTAATCAGTTTATAGCATGACATTTCATCTTCAATATAAATAAAATAAAAAATGAATAAATATTTGAACATTATTTGAAAAGCAAAATTTACTGAAAACAAAACAAAAAAAAAATTGTTGAAAACATTGGAAAAACAATCACAATTCATATGCTAATGTAAGTAATATAAAACATTTTACTTGAACACAAAATTCTTCCAGTGAGAAATGCTCAATTTTAATACAATAATGTTTACAGTTTTAGGAGACAACACAGAAACTACTTACTTGAATTGAACTCCAATGTCATCTTTCATTATTTTAGCAGTAGTTTGACCAAATCCAAACATTCCACCACCCCCACCACGACCACCAGGGCGGCCACCCTGTCAAAATTAAAAAGCCAGTCACAGTTTAAGAAAGAAAGACTGAGAGTAAGTAAATTTCTCTTTCAAGCTCAAAAGCTGATAAAATTGGTGGCTATCTACAATTTCTGCATAGTTTCCAAAAATTCATCCTGATGGCGGGGGCCACAAGTTAGCCAACTGCAAATCCATATCAAAGATTAAAACTTCCCCTGAAAATAGAGCCACCTGTAGGTTGTGGGTGACAACCTGTGATGTCTTAGGATGGGATTCCAATGGTTGAACCATTCTTCCACTTTGACCTTTACTTCAGCTAGATGAATATTCAGTTTGGCTACCAATATCTATATATATAAAAATGTAAAGTTGGTTCGTTCTAAACAAATAAAACCATGTTTATACGTTACCAATTTATTTGAAATTTTCAGACAACCCATTTTTAGAGTCGAGGTATGTTTTTATGTTATTAAAATAAATTTACCTAATTAAAATTAAAATATTAAATAAAATAAATATATTTATTTAATCGTTTCTGCGTATCTGTTCTGTTGATAAAACTGAACTTCCGGTTCGATTCATTTCACAGCCACGAATTGACGAAAGGTTTAATTTTCTGTTAACTCGATAAGTAAAAAAAAAAAAAAAAAAAAAAAAAAAAAAAACATATTTCATTTGTTTATCTTCCAAATTTTTTAATTTACACATCTTTTCTTTATTATATAAGGCCAAAAAAAAAAAAAAAGTTTGTTGCTTGCTTTTGAGTTTTTTTTTTTTATATATAAGATTACTCATGCAGAGAGTGATCCGTGCTGAAATAATGTTATTATTTAAAAAGTCATTCTTAACATGGGGAGGTAAGGATGTTTTGTACCTATTCTGTACTTTAACCTTACAATTGAATAAATAAAAAAAAAAAACATATCGTAAAACGTTATTTAAACGTGGAAATATGATTTTAAAAAAAAGCGCGGATTGCTCTCTGCATTAGCACCATTTTTATTTATTGCTGTTGTTTCACGAATTTTCGGCCAACTATTCCTCTGGCCTTCATGAAAAGAAGTCCTTTTATAAATGTTCAGTAACTTTTTCCTTTTATTATTCTTAAAGAGTAAAACTTTTCTTATTCATGAAAGGAGTTAAGCCTACGTAAATAAATAAATGTTTGTACACGTGACAAATTATCAATAAATGGTTTAGTTACTTTTTTAAAAAAATGTTTGTAAAAGTGCGAAAGGCGACGTTGTTGTACAAACATTACTCCCATGCTTAATTTCTATACTTATAGGTTTTTGGAATTTTTTTTCACTGGATTATTATTGATTGGACACTAATTAAACAGATTATTAAAAAAAAAAAAAAAAATGTAAAAAAGAAATCATTATTTCGACATTTGAAAGTGGTGCTCACTTTTTAGTTACAACGTTCTGATAAATCAGTCACCCATTTTGTAAGCAATAAAAACGCGGTATATCAAAACCATAGAAAGTAAAAATAATGAGTCTCTACCGCATTTGTAAGTCAGAAATATATTTGTTTCTCAAAGAAAAAAAAAATAGAGAGAACAGGACTTTTTTTATTGTTTTCATGAAAATAAAGTTTCGAGATTTTTAATTATTTTTTTTTTTTTTACTTATTTAGTCAGTTTGTGGTTTTTTTGTTTTTTTTAAATTGTTTTTGTGAAAGGTGAGTTTTTTTTCAAAACTTTTGTTTTGTTTCTTTTTAATTTTTTAAAGTATTATAAATTTCACTAACATGCTGGAGAAATGTTTAATAATTTGGTATTTTTTTAGATTAGGTCCACCTCCACAATTTTCCTTTCAAGGACGACATTTATAGGTTTCCGAGTATGCTGAACACGCAAATTGCATTGAAATTTTGCGGAAATAAATAGTTGTATTATGCATTGTATTCTTCGGCGGCCATCTTTTTACGTGCACACGCGCCATAAACAAATACACACACGTAAAAAAGATGGCCGCCAAAGATTACAATGCATAATACAACTTTTTATATCTTGATAACTACTTATTTCTGCAAAATTTCGATGCGATTTTCATATTCAGCATAGTCGAAAACCATTTCAAGTCGTCATTTAAAAGAAAATTGAGGAGGTGGACCTAATCTAAAAATTTACCAATAATTTTTAATCCCGTGCACCTCCCGATACATTGCTTCGTCAACATGCGACCATTTTATATCTCCCGAAGACACTTCCGTATTTAGAAAAAAAAAAAATAAATAAATAAAAAGTGACCGATTTACCAGAACGTGGTAACTAAAAAGTGAGTATCCCTTTCAAATGTTGAAATGATTTTTTTTTTTTTTTTCAATTTTTTTTCATAATCTGGTTAGTGTTCAATCAATAATAATCCAGTGAAAAAATTTCAAAAAACCTATCAGTATAGAAACTCCACCACGTAAGTAAATAAATAAAAAATGTTACGTGCACATGCGTTAGCCTTGACTAGGGGGGTACTAAGGGAACGACCATTAATTCTGCGGGTCACCATGGAACTCAACGCCCAAGGAGTATCAAAATAGTTTTCATGATATGAAGAAATTTTTTTTTTCCGAAAAGTGGGTGATCACTTTTCCATCTAAATTTAACTTAAAATGAGCACCCACTTTCTGGCCACCTGAGGAAGGGGCATTTATTTTCGTGTTTATTGGCTTAAAGTTTTTTTTGACAAGGCAGTTTGGTACGCGAATGCATATTTAACAGTTTTCGTTTATGCTCACGCATAGCATAAACAAAGGCTACGTCTGTGAAATGGAAAATAGTCCCAGAGTTCAGGGGTTAATACCATGCAAAAGAAATCAAACAAAAAGACTTTTTAGCCAAGAAACACACAGAAAGAAAAAAAAAATAGCATCCATTTTTTTTCTATCGAATTCATTTGCTGTTTTTATTGAAAACTATTTTCCCCCGGATTTTTGATATAATTTTCCATTAAGGGCTGTGCGTCTCACGTTCGTAAATAACAAAATTTTTTTTGTAGATTTTGGTGTGCTAAAAACGAATCTGCAAACCGTTTCCGTCACAAAAAAATAGTTTTTATGATATGAAGAAATTACTTTTTCGAAAAAGTGGCGATCACTTTTCCATGTAAATTTAACTTAAAATGAGCACCCACTTTCTAGCCACCTGAGAGAGGGGGGATTTTTTCCCATGTTTATTGGCTAAACAGCTTTCGTTTATGCTTAAGCATAGCGTAAACGAAGGCTACGGCTGTTAAATGGAAAATAGTCCCAGAGTTCAGGGGTTATTACCATGCAAAAGAAATCAAACAAATAACTTTTTAGCCAAGAAACAGAAAAATGCCCCTCTCTCAGGTGGCCAGAAAGTGGGTGCTCATTCTAAGTTAAATTTACATTGAAAAGTGATCACCCACTTTTCGAAAAAGTAATTTCATGAATGTCATGAAAACTTTTTTTTTGCTACGTAAACGGTTTGCAGATTCGTTTTTAGCACACCGAAATCTACAATAAAATATTTCGTTATATATGAACGTGAAACGGGCCTTAAAGTAAAATAATACCGGATTTTTTTGAGCAGATTTGCCGTTTAGTTGTACAAATATCCTCAAACCAGGTAATCACTAAAAGGGATTTTTAAAAGTCGTCACCTGTATCGAGCAAAAGTTTAAAACCACCGATTATATGCCAGCCTACATCATGGTAACATATATTGAGTGAGTTCCTAACAGTATTTTTAGTTTAAACTCATTTTCCCAAAATTTCCCCAAACTTAACGTGTTCGATACAGTCTGCCGCCATTTGTATTTTTCAGATATACCGATAAACATTTTACATTACATAAAAACACTAAACAATTATCCAATTAGGTAGAAACGTAAATTACCTTAGCTTTGCTTTCATTTCTTTGTTTTTGGACGATTTTTTTGAATCTGTGTATAGTAAACCCCCCCTCCCCCCACCATCAACCAAATATTAATTACTAAATCACATTTTTTTAAACAACAACAAAAAAAAAAGCATTTAGCGTTTCAACATTTTTGCTACGTTCGGCTTCATCCACTGATTGTTGGTCAAGTTCAAAACATGAATGATTGACAGAAACTCTCGAGGATCCAGATCAAATTCTGCAAGAGTACCATTTTTTTCAGTTTCGCCTTCTTTTTCACTTTTTGCAGTGGATTGCTGTACTAATATAAGAAACATGCATTTTCTCTTTTATTAAATTTTTCCATTACACCAAATTGAGCCACTGCAACGCGTGGCAGGGTACAGCTAGTATATATATATATATATATATAGATAGATCTAATATATAAAAGTCTGTCTGTCTCCATATTTTAAAACTATCTTTTTCAAAACTAAAAGTTACAGAGCGATACTAGGGCCTCAAATGATTAGATTTTTTACAGGCCATTCTTTCATGGGTCTTTAGCTAGTTAAAATACTTTTTAAGGGGTCAAAAATGGGTCAAAATTGAAAAAAATTGTTATATATTTTGTAAATTCAACTTAGTTTTATTTTTAAATTTTTAATCAGTTCATATGCGTGTCACGTTGGTACAGTCGTAACGTCATCAGCTTTGAATGCTACAGTTTTGCTTTTGGTTTAGATTTTAGCTGATGGCACCCAAATACTTTTTTTTTTTAAAAACTTTTGAAATCACAACTCTATAATAATATATACAAAATCAGGAAAAATTAAAATATATTTAAACAGATTTAAAAGGGCAAAGATAGGCGCTCCCCGACTAGTAATATATATATATATATATATATATATATATATATATATATATATATATATATATATATATATAGTCTAAAGAAGCTTTGAATAAAAAAAGGCAAAAATAAAAATAAAGAATGCAGTTTAAATTCCTGGAAGGAAAAAATATATTAACTATAACCTATCGCAGACTTAGCACCCACATAATCCAACTTCTAAAATGTTTATAATGACAAAAGAGAATTCATTTATATAAGAATGAAGAAAGAAAAAAAAAAAAGCCTTTACTAAAATTATTAAATAGAAATAGACTTAGCATTTGCATAAGCCGATTTCGCAAAAGTCTTCAATTTTAAAACAAAATTTAACTACATGAGGATGAAAAAGAAAACCTTAACTAAAATTTTGTAAATAGAAAATGGGGATCATCAGCTGCTTACCATGTGTGTGTGTGTGTGTGTGTGTGTGTGTGTGTGTGTATATATATACTATCGCATTTGAATTTTTTGCAAATAAGTATTTTTCTGGGTATTAAGTGAAAATATTGCGCGTACAACAATAGCCACCACTTATAACATAAAGAATTACATTACTTAATACCCAGGAAAATTACTTATTTGTAGAAAATTTAAAGGTGATATTTGTTTTCAGCACACCTGAAAACTTCTAGAAAAGTTTTTTTGAGGTAGATTCTGTATTGGTCTATCAGGTTGCAATTACCAAATAAACACCACCCCTAAAATAAAAATAACAGACACCACCTCTAAAATAAAAATAACAGACACCACCCCCTCAAAAAAAAAAAGTAGCTAAAAAGTGGATGTTCATTTTACGTTAAATTAATAAGGAAAAGTGATATCCCACTTTTTGAAACTATAACTTTCCTGAAATTTTAAATGTTATTTTTGTTTCCAGCATCCTCAGAAACCTATTATAATGATAATTTTAAAGGATTTTTTGTGGGAGTAAATATACTGCACCTTTACCAAAACATTTTATGACTGTAAAAAAGTGCCAAAAATAGCCTCTGGATAATGGATGATCCCCTTAATTAGTGACCTTAAGAGCAAATGTCACATAGTCCACTACACAATTCAGGTCATTACTTTTCCAACTAGCTTTCACTTGTTAAATTCTGATCAATAGACGCTGAGATTTGTAACTTACAAAATTGCTAAAAAAAGGTGGTATATATATATATATATAGGTAGCGGAAAAAGGAAAGAATATACTTATTTAGTCATAACACATTGATGTATCGTTCTGGACGTGCTGCTGAAAATGTAAGCCGTATTCTTAAGACAACCAAATTATATTCCACATATTTTACATGGTTGCGACTTCTTTTGCTCTCGGAGCGCACGCCATTTCCTTTTGGTTATTCCATCCCATTGTCTTCCCACCAAATGCTACCATGACCGTTTGTTTTCATACATAAAGTAAATTTCACAATGTATAAAGATTATTTGATACTGGAGATATTCATAATTGTACCCTATTTCCAAAAGAGGGGAGATCTAACATATGAGAAATATTTGGAATCAAGTCTCCCTTTGCTGTTATTTCAGATCATTTGAAACCATAGTGGCAAGTTTTAGTCTTCCCTCCATCAAGGCCAAAGGTTTGGGGGAAATATATATTTCTTTTCATGCCAATTAAAAATAAGTCACATCAGTTAAATTGATATGAATTTAGTTTTATCGGGGGAAAGATTGTACACATTTTAAAGAAAAATTTCAATTTTTTTTATTTATTTAGAATCATAATTCTTCGCAATTAAAAATCAGTTTTTAGATGATATTATGAAGGAAAGAAAGAAAAAAAAAAAGAGAGAAAAAATGATCTCTTAATAAAAACATTGTATTTGCCACTAAATTTTGTGACGTGGTATTGAATCAAACAATAAGTATGCATGCACAACATCAATGTTAGATTCATTTAAGTCAGAAATCCAGTCATTCTGATCTGGTAGCACCAGAAAAAGAAATATTCATACCCCAAACCCTTTCAGCCACTAAAAAGAAATTCCTTTAAAAACAAAGTACAATATGTAAAAAAAAAAAAAAAAAAAAAAAAAAAAAAGAGTACCTGTAACATATTTGAAGATCTGCGTATAATCCATACGAGTATTGCGATAGGCAAGATGATGTTAATAGCTGAATAAGCAACAGATGCTCTGAAATCACACAAATTAATATCAATAATTGAATCATAAATAACCAAATTTAGTTTTCATTTAAGTGTCAATTCTTTATCAAACAACTGTTTTGCATGTTCAGTTTCTGAACATTTTATAATTATTATGTTGTCAACTAGATTAGATTTAGATTTATTTACAGTTTGTTACTTTAAGTGCTATTCACCTGCTGTTGATAATGTGAACATATATTGCTGATTGGAAAAGTTTTTAAAGAAAAAACAAACAAACAATGCAATTTTTTAACGCCTTTAAATAAATGATTTATTTTAAAGCATGAATTTTCGAAAGAATGTGTCTGTAACAGACATTTTTTTTTTTTAGTGACATTAATCACCTAATATTAGTAAGTCTGTTAGATGGGTTCAACAGTCACAATTTGAATGCCGATATTGTGAGGTTACGTTGGCGACACATGTTGACATAAGGAAATATAGTCCCATGATTGATTGATTGATTGGTTTTACGGCATATCAACCTATGTGGTCATTTAATGCCGGAGTCCTTTTTTTTTTTTTTAACTTTTTTTATTGGGAGGGGGGAATGACTTTTTCAGCCTTTCCTCCCTTTTTTTATAAAATTGAACTAAGAAATTAAATGTTGTATTTATACATGGATATGTATATTTGGGTGACTTTAAATTTCCTTAAATTTTCTTATATAAATTTACTTTCCTTAGGTATGCTAGAATATTTGCTGAGTTGACCTTTTCAAAAAGGTCTTCGATATTGCTTTCTGTATAATATAATTTTCTAGTTGGGGCAAGGTCATCACACCCAACTAGGATATGTTTTACTGTGAGTGTCTCCTGGCATGGGATGCACTCTGGCGCCGATTCTCCATTTAGTATATAAGAATGAGTAAAGTTGGTGTGCCCTATGCGCAGCCGAGTCAGTATCACATCTTCTCGGCGTGATCTCTTGATGTCCGGACATCGTTCCTTAAGTTCAGGTTTGATTGAGTATAATTTGTTGCCCTCTTGCTGACTCCACCGCAGTTGCCATTTTTCCTGTATGTATGCTTTTATCTGGGGTCTAAGATCAGTATGTGGAATCTTAAAATTGTCAGTTGGAAGGTGAGAAGATCTTTTTGCAGCTATATCTGCCCTGTCATTGCCTTTGATCCCCACATGGCTGGGGATCCAGACAAGAATAATGTTTTTAGTAGTTGAAAGGATATTGATTTTTTCTATTAATTTTGTTGTTAGTGGATTTTCTTGTTTTTGATTTTGTATAGATAATAGGACTGATAGGGAATCTGTGAGAATGATGAAGTTTTTGGTGGTTTCCTCTGAAATTATGTTGAGTGCTAGATCGATAGCTATAGTCTCTGCAGTGAATATAGATGCTTCATTTTGAAGATTTCTCTTCATTGTGGTTTTATGGTACATTGCTGCACATCCAGTGTGATTGTTGCTTTTAGACCCGTCTGTGTAGATAAAGGTGTAGTCTGAATATTGTAATTTTAAATGTTGAAGTTCGTTGTGGTATTCAATAGGGTTTGTGGTAGATTTGGATTTTTTGTTTAGGTTGAGTTTTATTTCAACTTGTTTCATGGTCCATGGGGGTGTTTTAAGCAGTATGAAGTTGTGAATGCTGGAGATTGGAATTTTCGATTCTTCAATGCTTTCCTTCATTCGGAGCCCGAACGTTTTGATAGTTTTTCTTCTCATGTTAAAGAGTTCTTCATATTTGGGATAGAAGGTACATTGGTATGCAGGGTTGTTTGGGCAAGACTTCAGTTTCAGTAAATATTGAAGGGCTAACTTTTCTCGCCTTAGATCTAGTGGGGGTTCGTGTGCTTCCGTGTATAGACTGTTCACGGGGGAAGTTCTGTATGCTCCTAGGGCCAATCTTAGGCCAGTATGGTGAATAGGGTCTAGGCTTTTTATATATGATGTTCGGGTTGATCCATATATGAAACAACCGTAGTCTAGCTTTGAGCGGACTAGTGCTCTGTAAAGTTTAAGGAGTGTTTCCCTGTCTGCACCCCAATCGGTATGTGCTACCACTCTCAAAAGATTTACAGCTTTGTTACATTTTTTTTTCAGATAGTTTATGTGTGGGATGAATGTTAACTTTTTGTCAAATAAAATCCCTAAGAATTTGTACTGGTGAGTAACGGGTATGGGCATTCCTTCCATGGTTAGGACAGGATCATTATGCATGTTCTTTAGTTTGCAGAAATGCATGCATTTCGTTTTTCTTTTGGAGAATCTAAATCCATTCTCTTCCGTCCATCTCATTACTTTGTTTAAGCACAATTGAAGCTTCCTTTCTATTATAGATATATATCTAGATCTACAGCATATTAGGAAGTCATCCACATATAGGGAGCAATCTACCCCAGGGTTAAGGTTTTTTACAATGTTGTTAATTCGGATACTGAACAGGGTCACTGACAGTATACTCCCTTGAGGTACTCCATTCTCTTGTTCTTTCAAGTCCGAGAGAGCTGTGCCAACCTTTATTCTGAACCGTCTATTTTTTAAAAAATTTTCAATAAAAATTGGCATTCTGCCTTTTAGTCCAAGCGCCTTCAGATCCCTTGTAACACCGTACTTCCACACAGTATCGTAGGCTTTTTCCATGTCAAAAAACACTGCTGTTAAATGTTCCTTCCTTACAAAGGCTTCTCTGATGAAGGTTTCAAGTCTGACTATGTGGTCTATTGAACTTCGGTTTTTCCTGAATCCTGTTTGAAATTCTGTAATAAGATTCTCTGTTTCCAGGAACCAGATTAGTCTTTTGTTTATAATCCT
This sequence comes from Euprymna scolopes, assembly GCF_053919585.1. NCBI lineage: Eukaryota > Metazoa > Mollusca > Cephalopoda > Sepiida > Sepiolidae > Euprymna > Euprymna scolopes. Next base: position 102,262,116 of record NC_136482.1, on the reverse strand, counting down.
TTCCATGGTCTTACAAATGCAGCTTGTTAGAGCTATTGGCCTGAAATTCAATGGATCTGAGACGTTACTTGATTGGGATTGGAGGTTTGAGTTTTCAGATTTGGGGATTGGTATTATTGTGGCCTCTTTCCAGGTCTCGGGTACGTTTCCACTGGACCATATAATATTGAAAATTTCAAGTAGGTATTTCATTGAGGTTTCTGGAAGTTTTTTGAGGATTTCATATGGAATTTCATCGGGCCCTGTAGCTGTGTCATGGGATTTGGTTAGCGATTCTTTTAATTCAGGCAAGGTAAGAGGTTGGTTGTATTTTTCAGTATTTTGTGATTTAAATAGAATTTTCTTTTTCTCTTCCTTTTCTCTAATCTTTTTGAATTTCTCTGTTTGTCTGTCACATGATGAAATTTTTGATAAATTATCTGCCAGGTTATTGGAAATGTCTTTTTGATCGGTGTATATTTTGTTGCCTTTAGAGATGTGGGATATTGGTCTACTACTACACTTTCCTTCTATTTTCCTCATCATGTTCCAAACTGTTTTTGCCTTGGTATTCACATTAATTTTGGATATATAATTTCTCCAAGTTGTTCTTTTGGATTCCTTTATGATTCGTCTGGCTTTTGCTCTGTTGTTTTTGAAGAAATCCAGATTTTCGCTTGTTGGATACTTTTCGAATTTTCTCAAGGCAGCTCGTCGAGCTCTGATGGCTTTTCTGCATTCTTTTGTGAACCAAGGTTTGTTGTGATTGTTGGTTTTGGTTGTTTTCGGTATGGTATTATTTGCTATGTTTGTCAGTGTTTTAACGAAGTAGTTCAAATGGTCATCTTCATCATTCTTTTCGATAATTAATTGGTTTTTGCATTGTTCCTGGAAGTCTTCCCAATCCGCTTTATGTAGGTTCCATTTGGGTGTTTTTTGTTCAGTGCTAGTACTTAGACTTTCCAGGATGATTGGGAAATGATCACTCCCACAGGTGTCATTGTGTACTTTCCAGTCATAGTCCATATATATGGAAGGATCACATAAGGTAAGGTCAATGGCGGTGAAAGTACCTGTTGCTGGGTACATATAGGTGTAGTTTTGATTATTAAGGAGGCATAGATTATTTTTATTTATTATGTTTTCTATTTCTTTTCCTTTTTTATTTGTTTCTTTACTTCCCCATATTACATTGTGACTGTTGAGATCTCCTAGTAGAAAAAAGGGTTTAGGGAGTTGTTTTATTAATTGAGTTATCTCAGTTTCGTTGATTGTATCTTTTGGAGGGATGCATATTGAGCAAAGTGTTATAGTTCTATGTAGAGTCACTGAAACTGCAATTGCTTGCAAGTTTGTGTTTATATTTATTTGTCTTTGAGGGACTTCATTCTTCACAAGTATTGATGTGCCTCCAGAAGCTCTGTCCGTATCTTTATTTATGTAGTTGTAAGATGTGTAGTGTTTTATGTTGATGGTATTATTTTCTTTCAGAAAGGTCTCCTGTAGACAGACAAGTGCTGGGCTCATATTTGTTATTAATAATGTGAGTTCATTTTGGTTTGCTTTTATCCCTCTGATATTCCATTGTAATATTTTGTTCATCATTTGGAATTGTGTTCAACTTCCATCGTCTCCAATCCCTCAAATCTATTTTCTGTCGGAGTCCCTGTTCGAGATATAGATCGGGATCTTTCTTTTCCTGTTTTTGTTTGTTTTTTTTTTTTGTCTGGGGGGATTTTTGATTCTTTTCTGGCTTGTGATGTGTTTGATGGTTGTTCGGTTGTTTTTGTAGAAATGGTTTGTGGTTTTGTTTCTTTTTGTGGTTCAGTAGTGTCTTTACTTAATATTATCCTTGGATTGGTTGCAGACATTGTACTATTCATTTTCCTCATTTCTTCTAATAGTTCTTTCATTTCCTTTATTAGTTTGCTTAGGACATCAATTTTCTTGTCAGTTGTATCCGTTACATGTATATGACCATTTTGATTGTTGATTGGATTAGTTTTTTTGTTGCATCTGCATATGTTTTAGTTTCGATGATTTTCCTGGCCTCTGGGTAGGATATATTCTTTATATGTTTTAGTTTGGTCACTTCTTTTTCTCTTTTCCATATTTCGCAATATCTAGAGCCAGCGCCATGGTTTCCCAGGCAGTTGGCACACTTGAAATCTTTTCTGCAGTCAATGTGTGGGCCACTTTCTCCACATCTTCCACACACTGGTAATCGTGTGCACCGATCTTGATGGTGTCCAAATTTCTGGCACTTGAAGCATTGGAGGGGGTTTGGAATATAAATTTCTACATTTATTTTCATATATCCGACTTTCACTTCTTTGGGTATGGTGAGGGAATCGAAAGTTAGTATATATGTATTTGTATCGATTTTCTCACTGTTTTTTTTAATTTGAACTCTGCGAACATCTAACACATTCTGTTTCTGTAAGTTTGTCCTGATTTCCTCCAAGGGACAAAGTGCAAGTTCGTGGCTTTTCACTACTCCTTTGCAGGTATTTAGGGTTGGATGTCTGTAGCATTTGACTTTGATGTTTTCAAATAATTTTAGTTTCAATATTTCTTTAGTTTGTTCTTCGTTATGGGTTTCTATTAGTAGGCTGCCGTTAAATTGTTTTTTAATAGACTTTGGTTTTAGAGTTTTAAGATTTTTTTCAATTTTAAAAGGTGATAGTTTGCTCAAAGGAGTTTCCTCCATTGATTCTATTACTACGAATGTTGAGTTCCTTGGTTTTATCGTCTCTTCGTCAGAGCTACTGATGTCAGAGACATCAGAGTGGGTTCTCTTTGGGTGGTTGAGTGGTTTTTGGGAGGAATAAGCCATATATTTTGTTTTCTTTTTTCGTCATCTTTGTTCCCCACCCACCTCGGAGTCCTATTTGGGAAGAGCCTGGGGGGAAACCCATTCGCCCAGCCTCTACAGGGATACAATGATGATATAACCGACTTTGGTGGTATCATAATGATTACCTGTTCTCTCTTGATATTGCTATGGGATCTGTAGCAATCCTGAGGGGTTTACAGCCTCGTCATCGATATTCACACCTAATCGATTGACCCTCAGCCACCGCTTTCCATCATATATTAGGGAGTAGGGTTATTTGTGGGAGAGGGGGGATGTGTTGTATTAGTAGTGAGTTTTTGGAATGGGCAATATATGGTGGGGCTTGGCGTGACTGGCCGATTGGTCGGATCGGGCCTCTCCGACCGCCCGTCTAATCGAAGTAAGGGCCAAAGTAATGTGTTGCGGTGCCTAAACTTCTATGTATCCTGGTTTAGGTTCGCTCAATCACCAGGATCACGTCCTAAGACTTTACGGGTAGCAACCCACAGCTAACTGGTTGCCCCATTGAGGGATTTTTACCCTCTGCAGGGGGGCAGTCGGTTTGTTCTCATGCCCTACCGACAGGGCAAAAAAAAAAATAAATAAATAGATAATTTAATAGAATATATTTGTTTTCTTTTTCTTTCTTTTTTTGTTGCTTCTTTTCCTTTTTAAAATCTGTTTCTATTTAACCCATAGTTGGGACCCTAACAGGTACTACCACTCCGGGTCAGGGTGGACCTGGGAGCAATGGCAATTAAGAGGTGGCTCCACACTCCCCAAGCCCGTAAGCCGGACCTCACCATCGGATATAGTTTAAGGTCATATCCAGGACCGGGAGTAAGGTAGGAAAAAATAAAATAAAAAGGGGGGGGGGGAAATAGGCTGTTGTTTTTGTTTTTGGTTTTGCAGAACATAATTAAGTTTTACAAAAAAGATCAGAAAACAAAAAACGTCAATGTAGGTGCATTTCGTCTCAGGAAGCCACAGGGCAGCCTGATCTGGTAGCACCAGGAAATATAGTCCCACTTTGGAAACCATATATATATATATATATATATATATATATATATATAGAGAGAGAGAGAGAGAGAGAGAGAGAGTATTTCAAAAGTATTGCCTCCTATTTTTTTTATTCTGCTTGAATGAATCAGAGGAGATTGCAAATTGTATTGTTATAATGATTGAACCTATACATTCATGACTTGAAAGTTTCATCTCTATTGCAGATATTGATGGTGAAACTCTAAGAAAGCAACCCTGTCATGAACATGCATCAGAAACAGAGATGCATCATTGAATTCCTTCATACATACAATTGAACTAATCAACATTGAATGGCGACCCTTGAACATTTACAAAGCCGATGTGGTTGATGTCAGCACAGTTTAGAGATGGGTTCATTGATTTTAGTGTGGTGATAGAGATGTGAGTGACGGAGCACACTTCGAACTTTTACAACGAAGGCATCAAAGAGGCTGACAAAAGTGCATTGAGAATGGTGGTGACTATGTAGGAAATAAATTCTGGAACACAAAAGATTGTTTTCATGGTACCACTCGTTTTTGTAGCTCTTCAATGTTTTAGTTTTATAGTTAAAAAATAGGAGACTTTACTTTTGAAACAACCTTTGTACACACACACACATATATATATATATATATATATATATATATTAAATTGCATTTTTTCGCTTGTATTACGAGGGAGCATTTCGATAAAATAATAATAAAAATCAACTGTTTGTTTAAAATGTGTGCTAAAGTATTCTAGGAAGTCCTAATAATCAAATCTCAAAAGTTTTTAATTCACGAAATAGTTTAAAAGCCAGAGTATAGTAATAGAAAGTTTAGAATGACCTAGAAGGCCCCAGAGGGTTCTGCAATAATCTAGAATAGGTTATAGTGCCATATAAATAAAAGTGGAGAGGGAAACAGATCAGTTATCAGCTTGTACCCGTTAAGGTAACTCCAGTCTCTGATTCATGGATAAGTCCAGCTGAACGAATCCAAAATACAAAAAGGAAAATACATCCCCTCAACCCACGGCAAGTTTGCAGAAACTGTTTTCTGGACTAGTGGTTAATACAATTTTGGAATTTTCTAATTGACCAAACATTTAAAAGAAAAACAGAAAGGAATCTTATTACCATTGAATTTCATTATTAATAGAGTGAATAGTCACTCGAAGTCTGGCCTGTTAGCGGTTCTTAATTTTGACGACCTTCCTTCTCTCTCGTACCCTCCACTTCCTCATCCTGGTTTTTGACCAGAGTTTCACCAAGCCGTCATTTCTTTTTGTACTGATAGTAGTAATTCTAACCAACTGTATCTTTTGTTAACTGACCCTTTTTGTTTATTTTGTTATTGTTGAAAATAAAGGAAAATATTTTCCTATAACCATATTTCATATCTTTCATATTTTTTTTAATTGTTACATCTTGAATGTAACAATCTAAATATAATTAAAATATCTGCAATGTTTTAAAAGTGGCACTATATTTCCTTATTTCAACATGCATTGCCAGCATAACCTCAATATCAACATTTCAACTCTGTTGACACCATCTAACAGATTTATTAACTGCAAAGTGACTAAATGTGTTACTATAAATAAAAGTGTCTATTACTTCTAAAGACATTTTATATTAAAAAATTTGTGTTTAAAAATAATTTATTTAAAATAAATTGCATTGTTTGCTTGGCTTTCAACATTCTAATTCAAATATTTAATGGTTCGAAAGTGGGACATTATTTCGTTAATAATAGATGTTAATTACATATTTTCTTATGATATGCACTTCATATAATCTAACAAAAAAGATTGTATCAAGTATAAAACATGCAGCACAAGTGAACAAAAACATTTATGATAATAAAATGTCATTTTTTATAGTGCAACACAAACATAAATATCTACATATAAAGAGCTCAATATCTTTTCAGACATAGAGTTATAACAATAAATAAAACAAATTTATTATCACTAGTATAGTTATCCAGTTACATCAGGAAATAAACAAAGTAAAAGAGTTTTAAAAAAAAAGTGTGTAACATCTTTCTTTTAAAACTCCTCTATCTGCTATGTTAAAATGAATAGTCCAATCAAACAGAGAAATGGGCAAAAATGTTCAATTTTCTTTAATGCTTAATTAACACCTGGAACACAGATCAGAACTATGGAGAAAAAACAAAACAAAAGAAAAAAAAAAAATAATTCTTTTTTTATTGAATAGATATTTCTCAAAATATTGGAAAAACATATTACTCAATAGTAACATGAGCTAACCAATTTTAAATTTGCTTGTCAAAAACTATCAATAATATATATTAGTGTAGAGACGATTAATCGGAATTGAAAATTAGAAATTTTGAGGTATTCAGAAAAATTGTGCCTATTTTTTTATGCTAAAAACGATTCTTTTAATTATCTTTTTAAATTGATTTTATTTTAAACAAAACTTCCACTGCTGGTAGTAATAATAAAATAATATTTATTGATTTTGAACTTCGAATAAAGCAAAAATCTACAGACCATCCCGCACACAAATGAATTTTTATGTTTGAGAAAATATGTGCAAATTTAATGTGTTTTTGCCGTAGTCAGGCAAAAATAGCAACTTCATAGTTAAATATTTAGAGATTTATAAAGAATCAAAATAAGTAATTGTATCAGAAAAATGTTGGAATCGTCCACTCACTAATATAGTGATGGGACGATTCCAACATTTTTCAGATACAATTATTGATACAAATAAAATTATATTACCTGGTTACATTAGGAAATAAACAATCAATCCACAACTCCAGTTTAAAAACAATAGATTTTTATTCTTTTGGAAGTTACAACATCTGGCACACAGATCAGAACTATGATTGTCAAGTTATTGAGATAAGGAAATTAGAACAATAAAGTTATTTAATGCATATCAACTGTTTATGTAATTACTAGCAGTACCTACCCAACATTGTCCATGTTGCATTGCATTAGTTAATCAGAAAAGGCTCTATGTGGATTAAGCTACATTTCAGTGTTAATCGTCACATCAGGAGTTCATTCATTATTGAATCCCTGATGAGATACGTAACATTGAAACGTAGATCAATCAACATAGGGCCTTTTCTGATGTTTATATAATTTTATTTATAAAAGCTCTACTTATTGAGAATTAAGAGAAGCAAACTTTTTTAGTTAAATACATTTGAACTTATATATAATTTTTTAATTTTTTATTGAGCCCATAATAAATTTACATTGTTGTTTCCATTGGACTTTCACCCCAAGAGATGGGGTAGAGTACCAATTTCATCGGAATTTATAGGTGGATTAACATATCGAGCACTTTTATCGGGTTTTTTACCTTATTTCCCTTAAAAAGAAATATATATATATATATAGAGAGAGAGACGAATATTGGCTGAAGAGAGCTTGATAAGGATACCTTAAACGGGCCTTATTATCGGGCTTGAAACCGACGGTACCAATGACCTGTCTCAACTAACAACTTTCTGTACACAAAATATAAGTACGCTCTTAAAATTTGGATTTTCCTTTTAATTGAGCACTCTGCTGGAATTCTTTTTCCAAAAAAAAAAACTAATCATTATATATATATATATATATATATATATATATCATACATAGACATACCTATGAAAGGTTAGGCACACACTAGTTATTCTTCAATATTGAGCCAATTTTGAGGACGAGTTCTGTCTTCCTCCAATTCCATTAACAGTCTACACCATTAAACAATGCATTATAAACAATGCAAATTTACTGTATATCTTCCTTTTTAAGTAAACAGAGAAACAAGAAGCTTAAACGTCATACTTACAATTCTGTTTCGGATTTGTAGACAACATTTACAAAATTTGCTGGTTCAATGTGCATTTCAAGCTGAGCATTTTCCAAGTTTCTTTCAAAGGCCTCGACGCTTCCAATATTAAACCAAATTATACTCTAAACCAACAGAAATAAAAAAAAAAATTCAGAACAATAAAAGTATGTTATTTAATGCATACCAACACTTTATGCAATTACAAGCAGAACCTACTCAACGTTGTCCATGTTACATTGCAATCATTTTAGATTTTAATTTTTATATTTGTACATATTTTTTTTTACTTATTAACATTTTTTAATATTTGTAAACATGAACTAGGTAGCAGGTTTAGTGTGGCATGTGAATAATAAAATTATTGCCACTCAGTAACATTTAATAAGGAGAAAAGAGGCCACACAAAGAATTAAAAATATCTGATTGTGAGTCAGGTTAACTAGGAATAAGTATCTCATCAAATGAGAATTCATACTGAGAGCAACCTACTTAAGTAACATCCTGAAATGGAGATAGGCTCTTTTGAGTGTATATTGGCTAGCCATTATCACTAGTGGACATCTCAAATAATCAATTTCTCAGTATTTGAATGGAAATGAATAAGAAAGACCAAAATCTAAAATTTCTAGTCAAAAGTCCATGTATTCCATCCTATGCACAAGAGAAGGAAATTAGAGCCAGCTTTCTGGCCATGAGACAGGCAAATTGCATTTTTTGTAATCTGACGATCAGTTGAACCTGTGTGTTTCTTTAAACAAGATGGACCTTTGGGGCTCTTAGCTAAAGGATTGTTTTCATTAAATTTATATTTTGTTGGATAGAAGTCTTTCAGCTGCAAGTTCAGAAAATGAGTACCAATTGTAACTTTCAAAAGAATAAAATCTATTGTTTTTTTTAACTGGAATTGTGTATTTATTTGGAGAGAGAATTTCTTTGTTGCAGCACTGAAATGAACAACAATTTTGGGTCAGGATAACAAAGAGGACAATCACGGCCTGCACAGTCGACGCATACTTGCATGTTCATATGTTCTAATAATAATATAAACTAATATTAAACAAAAACAGCATAAAACCATTCTTAATACCTATACACAATTTCCCCATGTTCTTGTCTGACCACAACCTCTAAACATTATCCTTATTTTTTTCCCTTTCCATCTTTCTTGGTGTTCAATCCCTTCTACATCATCATGTTTACCTCAACACTACTCCTCTTGTTTCCGTCTGGTGATATTGTCTTCTTAATATTTGATAATACTGTAGTTGTTTTTCATAGAATTTCTGTATAATAATGTCTACCTTCTGTACAATTTTGTTTTCAACAAATTTGAATATGAATTTTGCAACTTACCGAACTATCGACTTGTGTTCCCGGCATCAATTTGATTCGTACCCATTTCTTGTTTATTACTTCTAATTTTTCCACCTACAACACACAAAATATACATGCACATGAATAATGTCTCTGAAATGCTGAATACTTTAGATACACAGGGCAAACAATTTCGAAAGTAGATAAAATGTTGACAGAATTTTCCTGTTACATGTGACCAATATGGAAAGTTTTATTGTTTACCTCAATAAAAATCAAAGAGACTATCGCCCTGTCGGTAGGGCCATAGGATTTGCTGACTGTAGAATAGGAAGACAAAGTCTCATTCTAAAACAACTTCGTTAAGTTGTCTTCATTAGCATGTAAATGAATGTGTAAACATGTGCTGTGCTGCAAGTTTTGCTGATGCATTTGAATGGCAGATGTGCAGTTGATGGATGCTTAGCCAAAGGAAGAGGGGGTGGGAGGTACAGAGAATTGAAGATACCTCTGGCGAGAGTCAAACCAGCCAAGATATATCTGTTTGTCCAAGATCAGCTTTGTAGAAGAACAATATCCAAGATCATCTATGCATGAGCCCAGAAATGGAGACCAGTTAGATACTATCTTCAGTAGATAACTCCAGCAGCCAAGCTCCAAACAATGACCAGAATGTCAGAACCAGTCAATGGTTAAAAGAATCCAGCAGATGGGAAGTTGGGTCAGAGCCCTCCACCACACCTTTAGAAGAGAAGGAGGTGAACAAGGAAGAGAGAGTGGGAGTTGAATGTTTGAATGAAGTAGGCAGGTAATCAGGCCAGTTGGAACTCTCAATAAAGAAAAGTGTAAATGAGACTTGTGTTTTTTGGTTTTGATCAGATAAACATCTACTTCTGCAAGTCTGATATTTAATCTTTGAGGAAGTAAGCACTATGCGTAACCTCCAAGAAATAAACATTATTGTTCATTTAAAATCTGGATTTGTGGTTTTTGTTTTGTTTTAGATAGAGAGTTCTTTGTTGCAGTACTAACTGGGTGGATTGACGAACAACCTTCACCTGGACATGTTTGCAAAAGAATTTTAGAGAAGAGTGTTAGGATAAAAATATGTTCATGAGTATAGATGAAAACAAAAGGTTAGAGAGTCCACATGTTGTTAAATAAATGTCCTGCTAGTAGAAAAGAGAAAAGTTTATATGTGAAGAATAAGATGAATGTCCTGTTTATAAGGAAAGGAAGAGCTGATATATGAGAATGTTTGCATGCAGTACACAGGTGTAACATTCAGGGCCATGTCCATGTAGATATGTGTGTGTAAGAAGCATCAAGAAAAAAAAAAAAAAAAATAGGGTTGCAGATCAAAAGTCACAACAAGAGTAGATGACAATTTTCATTAGAATTACCAGTTTGTACAGTATGTAAGGTTAACTACTCTAAACATCATTGCACAAATGAACCAATGTTGTGAAGAAATGTGTCAACATCCATTGTAAGGAAAAGGTTGTAAAAAGCTGGCTTATATAACAGAATTGCGCTCGAGAAACCACTGTTGAAAAAGCAAAATCTGGTCAAAGGGCTTCAGTGGGCAATGACATAAAGACTTGTCAATAGAGCAGTTGAATTACAGAAATATAATGATGATAGTCAATTTCTAATATTCAAAACAACTTTATTGGATCGTCTTCGTTAGCATGTAAATAATAGAAGAAATGAACGAGAAAGGTGTTAGTAAAGGAATATGTTCATGAGTATGAACACAAAAGACTAGAAAGTCTATGCAGTGTGAAATAAATGTCCCATTAGTAGGGAAGAGAGAAGAGTTCATATATCAAAGGTAGGATGAATGTCCTGCTTTTAAGAAAAGAAAAAGAGTTGACATATGAGAACATTTACGTACACTATACAGGTGTTGAATTCAGGGCCTCTGTGTGTGTTTGTGTGTGTTCGTGTTATATTAAATCCATGCATGTGCAGTGATCACCACATTAAATTCTTGGGTCTTCTTGTCGAAGTTAAACTCAGGGGCAAGAACCCAGGTGTTTTGGTTGCAACCCAAGGGAGGTTTTTGGGGTTGGTCCCAGCAATGTGATGAATTGTTATAATAATAAGAGGAAACCTAGTTTTAGAATCTCCCATCATGTGCTCACCTTACATGAAATATGGCATCTGATTAGGCAAACCAGAAAGGAAGTTAAATTTGCATAAATCAGCGTCAAGCTTAGAAATTAGGCACAGATTCAAAATCGTGTATCGAAAATTGTCACTGCTACTGTTGCTGTAGTATCATTGCTACTGTCACTACTTCTGCTTGTATCTGCTACAGTGTCACTTGTAGACTGTGGGTGATGACTAGAGATGCTTTAGGACGAGATTCTGGTGGCTGAGCCATTCTTCGACTTCAGCTCTTACTTTGGCTAAACGCAAAATCAGAGATGCTTGATCCAATGTGTCAGCTGGTTACGTCATGCCCTAATATCTATAAGTTCATCCGCAGCTTTTTTATTCAATCTGATTTTTGTAAAAAAAAGTAAGCGAAAATAATAGGAAAGTTCCTGCTAGTTTTGTATTAAAACTCATTTAGTTTGTTTTTGTATAATGTTTTTACAGAGATTCTCATGATGACATCAACTAAATTTACTTACATTATTTCTCATTAAATATAGCGAGAGAAACTCTTTCCATGTGATTTCTCTGTATTGAGTTTGGTAAAGCCCAACCAAGCCAACTAATCCAATGCCGGTCAATATTCCTAGCAGCACTTTACTGTTTGGATCATTTGGATCAAGAAAAGGTCCACGGCCAGTTCTGGAAAGAGAACAATAAATAAATATAGAATAAAAATAAGTGCTTTTATCCATTGAATTATACAACTAAAATGATTAAGTTTTTTGGGGGGGGAAAAAAAAAATCCTATCCAATTTTATCAAGGGAAATCTTAAAAATATACTCACTTCCCAAAACTGAAGGAGAATTCTATCTTTTTATCACTTCCTTGACTTCCAGGACTTCTGAATGGTGGTGGTTCCTTCTTTTTGGCATCTACACCAAACACAGAAAAAGAAATTTACAACAAGATTAATCTAATCTTAATATCTTAAAAAAAAAAAAAAAAAAAAAATTTTTTTTTTTTTTAATCAAATCCAATGTATTTCTACTCAAAATAGGTACAAGGACTATATATAGAAATATATATTGATATATAGAAAACACCATATCAAAAAAGTTTTCTTATATATTAAACTTACACAAAAAGATATAAAATAAAAAATATTTAGTACAAAGTAAATTTGATAAATTGAATCAGATTTAATCTTGTACTATAATTCAGAGTGGCTTGATCCAGATCCAAATGAGTTCACTGCATCCTGCACCAAAGCAATCCATTTATGTTGATCAATAACCAGGTCTTCAGCGTACTTCAGATATTCCTGATTCTAGCGATGAATACAAAAAATACATAGGCCAGCTACCAGCTCTATGCGAATCTTCACCATTTTAATTCATGTTTACAGTTAGCTGCCTTTGTAATTCCTCCAGCCAGTAGATGCAGTTAGGACCACCAACTTGCAGATGAATTCCTTCTCAAACTGTCAAAGAATGTGTCAAAATCTACCAAGTTATCTTTTGAGAAAAGTCTCTGTAATGTTGATAGTTTTGCATCTTGACAGATTTAACTTTGGTATTTTTTTTTTAGATTAGGTCCACCTCCGTAATTTTCTTTTAAATGACGACTTTTATAAGTTTGCTGAATACGGAAATCACATTGAAATTTTGCAGAAATAAGTAGTTATCGAGTTGTATTATGCATTCTATTCTTTGGCGGCCATCGTTTTTATGCGCGTGCACGTGCTCCATAAACAAATCTACGCGTGTAACAAAGATACAATACATAATACAACTTTATATATCTCAATAACTAATTATTTCTGCAAAATTTCAATGCGATTTCCGTATTCAGCATAGTAGAAAACTTATAAAAGTCGTCATTTAAAAGAAAATTACGGAGGTGGACCTAATCTAAAAATTTACCTTAACTTTTAGCATAATTAAATTATTTCTTAGCATTAAAGACTTGCCAAAGTGAAGCAACTGGTTCAAGAGATGTGACTTCACCTACCTTAACATCCAGTGTATAAAAATACAACTTTTGTGATCCATTCGGTTTTACTAAACATGTACGACTAAAAATATATCATCTTAAGAGAGAATATTTTAAAAGATAACTTATTTTTTTGTAATGCATACTTTTTATATGAATCTAAAAATATATTTGCCAAAGAATGACCCCCTTGACTGAAACTTGTGAGTAAATTAATTTTATTGTTTATTTTAATAATAGTACAACATGTTTTATAATATTTTATGCTAACAAACCCAATAATTTGTTTGTGTCAAAGTTGCTTTAATAGCAATTCAGCAGCAGGAGCAAATAATCGTATATCATTTAGTTATACAATTTTAGTAAAGCTCTTTATGTATGACTAAATGTCTGATCAGATTCCTGCTGAGTCAAGCAAGTTTCTATACAACAAACAGCAGGAGTAGTCAGTGGTACATAGATTGGGCATAATTTTGGTTGTACATTTTTTGTAAAACCCGATCCTATTTGTAAATTTATATTTTTCGTATAATAAATGATTCTAATTATTTCAACTATCAGTTTATGCAATTTAATTATCCCCTAATATAAAAAATAAAACTACTAAAAAGGAAAATTAGTTAAAAAAAAAATATATATATCTATATATAATCCTTCGTTTTACAAAAATTATTATATAGATTAAGTATAAGATAAAGATGAGGATGACATTAACAAAATTCAATATTATAATAGGTCAGGTGTTTTTGTAAATATGTGCCTACTTCAGCACATTACAGGAGTAATGAGACAGGTAGCTACGATCATCTAATTCAAAATATGAATACATTTAACATCAAAATTATCATTATTGAGAGTACATTGCCATAAAGTACTAAAAAAAAAAAAAAAAAAAAAAAAAAAATTAAATTAAAAAAAAAAAAAAGTGTAAAAAAGAAAAATCAATTGATTTACCAGCTGGTTTCTTTTTTCCTGCAGGAGCTTCTTTGGGCGGTGACTTTTTAGCTCCAGGAAAATACTTTTCAAATCCTTTTGGAACATTTTCACGTAAAAGAAACCAGTTTTTCAAAACAGTACCCCAGCTACGAGACTGAGGAGCTATATGTTTTGTGAATAGGTGCAAATTTTTACAAAACTGAAAAGAAAAAAAAAAAAAATAATAAATTATTACTTTTTATGCAAGGATGCTTAAGAAAAAAAAATTTAATGCATAATTGAATTTATTTCTGTATACAAAATAAACATTTTGATAAATAAAAATATTTAGTTCCTATAGCCAGTATCTATAAGTAAAACTTTCCAATTTTCTTTAATCATACTAGCATTACAAGTGCATGCTGTATTTTCGTGGACATCGGCAATATTACATACCTAATGTGCTTCATTCAACAAGTCATATTTTTTTATTTGTAGGCCAATTTTTAAAGAATTACATTGATGAAAAGAGAATAGAATAACCATTCCAATGATGTTAATTTATTTTTCTTTTATGCGTTCAATGTTTTTATGCTCCAAGTTAAAAATGAAAAAACGGTAAAAAATGAAAAAACGGTAAAAAATGAAAAAACGGTAAAAAATGATGACAGTAAAAAAGGAAACTGTTTTTTCAATGTTTACATTTCATACATTACATTTGGATAGACATGCACGGGGTCAAATTAGATTGGATATGGCTGAAATTTTACAGAGTATATAAGCATAGAAGTCCATCTCTACTGGACTTTGATTTATATTTTTACAACCACAGGAAGCAAAGTTACGACCATGCAAAATTGACAATAGCTATTTCAAAATTGATAAGATAAATCGGTATATATCATCCATTTTCATATAGATAATAGTTTCAGAATTATTTTCATGTATGATATGTAAATATTTGATAATTATTAATTGTGCAGAAATTTCTTTAAAATGTTATCTTTTATAGAAATTCAAATCCACTTATGGGGAATGGCTCGCTATGTGCTAATGCGCTGACCAAAGTCAGTGCATTAAGGAGTTTCGTTAAACTGTTTTTTCTGCTTTCAAAACGAAAGCAGAAAAATCAGTTTCATTTTTTATTCTGAGTTTGTCAATTTAAAAAAATTATTTTCAAGTCTTTCAAATTTGATTTCCAAACAATACTATTTTGTTGTTTTTAACGCTTTTAGTACACATGTACTAAAAGCGTTAAAAAAAAACAAATGTACTAAGTACATGCGTTTCTGTTATCATGGTATTTATAACTTCTTACTTGTATTTAAGGTAGAATTGTGTTTTTTAGTGGTGAAAAAAACAAATAACAAATAAAGGGTACTTGTGCACTTATGCTATTATGCTGAAATAATAACATTATTTAGAAACCCATTCTTAACATGGGGAAGGAAGGGTGTTTTGTTAACTATTCTGTACTTTTACCAAACAATTAAATAAAATATATCGTGAAACTTGAATTTATTTTTAACTCATTGTCAAGACCATTTTTTTCGAATCTGTAAGACAAACTGTTTTTTTTTTTTTTTACTGAGGATATAATAATAATAATAACAATAATAATTAGGCTGTTCGATAAAGAATTTCATTGTGATGTATTTTGTAAATTTTTACCTTATTTCCACCTTAACATTTTTTTTAAAATGACTACCTTTTAAGGTTTTCGAGTATGCTAAAAACGAATATTTAAATTTTCCGCAAATAAGTAGCTTTCTGGATATTAAGCAATGTCATTTCTTATGTTATTGCTGGTGGTCATCTTGGTACGTGCGTTTGCACATAGTTTCTCGGGGTTTTGCACATGATTTGTTAAGCCTCCACACCTAATTTTTATTTTACATTTTAAATCCCTCTGGAAGGGTAATTTCAGTTTATCAGGATATTTAAATAAGCATTTTTACGACCATTTGATGAATTTTAAGGCTATACTGTGATGTGACTGCAATAAAATTCTGATTGTCATTAAATTTGTAGTGTGTGAAAAAGTCAAAAAGTATTCTATGACATAAATCTGAGAAAATCCTTTGGCGACAAATCTTGCCTTATACTGTTCAATGCCTGACATAGTTTTTTATAAAAACCCATTGAGAAGAAATTACATTTTTATTCTTTGGTGCAAGCACTATCAAATAGGTTTTATTTCATCTTGGGTTATTTACAAAAAACTACACAAAGTCATCCAGGCACAACCTAAAAATCAAACCGACCCTGAATTTAAAAAAAAACTTTTTACTGAATTGATACAGTGCTTAGATGACAGAAGTTTATTTTTGATAATGCGAGAAGTCTTAGATTATGGCTACAACAGAAGAGAGCATTATTTATCGAAAGGAAAACCCGAAATTTTCTCTTTAAATACAGAACTGATGTCTCTAAAATGTATGGAAGCCAAGATGATTACAGATTATATTATAAAGGGCTAAAATAACGGTAAATTCATTAAAAATGCCAGGAGAATTATTAGTGAGTCTGTTGATCTGCATTGTTCTTGAAAGGTTGCTGAGTGTAAGCTGTTCATAATCATGATAAAACAAAAACAAAATGATTTTTTTAGTCAATTCAAGGTAATACTAAGGAAAAAAAAAAAAAACGATAAAAGAAAATAGGAAATCTATAAGTATCATGAAATTCAAAAACGCCCACCAAAAACCAACAAAATAAAATCATCTCTTATTACCCCGAATAAAAATCGCAACTTTTCAAAGAACAATTTTTCTCCCAAGACGAACATTATTTACTTTAATTATGGGCAACCCAACTAGAAAAGTTTCCAATGTAGATACAAAAATTACAAACGGGACTCTATAAAAAATGTGGAGAGTTCTGTTAGTGAACATATATTTGTATTTCTCATGTATGCTTGATACTTCCACAAACAGTAACAACTTTCTTGTCGATTGTGGAGCAACAGCTCATGTAATTATGAAGAAATCAAATTTTATCAATTTTGATCCTAGCTTTAACCTTCAGAGTCACTTTGTAGAGCTAGCCACAGCAGTTGAGTAAACAAAATCTTTTGAAGAGAAGCGATGCTAAAATCTTGCTAAGAAATAATAAAGGTAAAATTTGTTCCTGTATTCTAGAAAACACTCTTCTAATTTTAAACAAAATATATTTTATATACACGTTAACATTAAACAAGGTGCAAATATAAACTTTAGTCCCAATAAGTAAAAATTGGTGTATTCAATATTAAAAAATATGGAAAATTATATCTATATATATATATAAAAGTGAAAGTGTCTGTGCATCTGTGTGTCTGTATACATTTCCCTATGCAATAACTGTCAATTTTTAGTCTACAGACTCGAAATTTGATATACAGGTTACTGAGATTTGGGAAAATCGATGTGATTGTTGTTTTTTTTATTTTTTTTATTACATTTTCACCCCAAACAAGGCACATTGCCACTTTGGTGTAGGGGGCTACTATCTACTGAGGTACTATGTAGGGATTAGGGCAGCGAGATGTTGGTTCACGTTGCACTTGAACTTATGCATGTCAGTACAGTTGGGGAAGCAGTGACCTGGAATGGAATTCCAAAGTCTAGCAGTTCTGGGGAAGAAACTACTGGAGTAGAAAGATCTTTTACATCTAGGGATCTCTACAGTGTGGGGGTGGGATTTTGCAGCTTGTCGGGTCTGTCGAGGGTGTTCACGTCGTGGGGGCACAAGTGCTTGCAGTTCTTCAGAGCATTCAACATTATAATACTTGTAGAACAGGCAGAGGGATGCAACGTTTCGACGATGGGACAGAGGCTGAAGTTTAGATGCCAGTTTAGGGCATATCAGATTTGCGACTCTCTTGGCCAGAAATTTGGCGATTAAGGGGTCAAAGTTCAATGATTTGGCCTTTGAGAACTCTACCAAACTCCTCCGACAATTTTGGGTTTACGCACTTGAAATTTTAGATATAGGTTCCTTGGACATGGATCTAACTTAATAACTTGATTTGAGCTCAAAACAATAAATTTTTAAATTGACCTCTGCGGTCTCTTCCAAATTACTCAGACAATTTCTGGTTTAAATATTTGAAATTTTACATAAAGGGTCTTCAGAGATAGGGCAAGCTTTTTCATCAGTTTGGGTCGAAAATTTTTAGTTACCAATATATAAATTTTTGTATGTATGTCTGTTTGCATGTCTGCCTTAAACTTTCAATAGAGGCGACGGATTTTACCAAGATCAATATCATTTTAAAGTTCGATCTTTCATACGACAAATATCGAAAAATTGGCTAAAAACATTAATATCTTCCCCTTCAACTAGGCACTTTTTTCTACAGGGGGGGTGGATCACTTTTTCCGCCGATATTTTTTAAAGTTATCCTCTCCTTTAGATTGTCTAGGCTTAATTTTAAAAGATGTTGCTTCCGGTTTGGCGGTGGTCGTAACAGCATAAACGTTAGGTTTTACCCCGTTCTTTTCCTCCTTTGCGGTACAGGTTCGAGCCTGCCTTCCTACTATCACTTTGTTTTTTTTTTGCTCAACATACACATCCAAACACCCGGGCAACGCCGGGCTGAAATGCTAGTTATTAAAAAAGTGAAACTCCATCAAAAACCACCTGCCACGATTTACAAACTTGGCATAAACTTTGTGAACACTGCAATAGTCCAGATATCAATAAGTTGCCAAATGTAGTTGACAGAATGAAAACAAAACCACCTAAAAACTTGAAAAACTGCAACATTTGTACACAAGAACAAATGGCGAAATACCAAAACAAGATGTCAGACAAAAAAAGACACTAAAATCCTATCACGGGTTCATTGTGACTTTAATAGTCCTATGAAACTAATGGGCAGAGAAAACTTCAGGTATGCATTAAATTTTATAGACAATTATTCCGATTTAATTTCTATTTAATTTTATTTAATTTTAATTCTATTTCTTAAACAAATCTGATACTCTGCTAGCAACCAATCAGAAATCAGAATCGCTCAAGAAAACATAGTGGATATTTTAGAATTCCCATACGAAAAAGAACCATGCTCTTTGTCTACAAAATTTTAAAATTCAGGACTTATACAACTGAGCTATCCACCAAAAACTATTTTTCATTTCAAGACTTATATGGATTAGGTACCCATCAGAAATTCTTCTGAAATTAAACATGGCTTTCGGCTAAAATAGGAATGATTATTATAGATGATATTATAGGAGGTTTATAGGAATGATATAGGAGTTGGTATTATAGGAATAATATTATACAAGATGCTATTATGATATACGAGATGTTATTATACAGATGATATCATACAAGGTGCTGTTATAGGAATGGTATCATGAGATGCCGTTATAGGAATGGTATTATAGGGATAGTATTATAAGAAATAATATTATAGGAGAAGCTATCATAGGAATGATATTATAGGAGAAGCTATCATAGGAATGATATTATAGGAGAAGCTATTATAGGAATGATATTATAGGAGAAGCTATTATAGGAATGATATCATAGGAGATGCTATCATAGGTTTGGTTGGTTGTTTTTGTTTTATGGCATATCAACCCTTTTCAGGTTATTTAATGCCGAATCCAGTTATTTTGAAGAAAAAATTTTGAATAGAATATATAGTTTTTTCAAGTCGGTCTCTATTTAACTCACAGTTGGGACCCTAACAGGTACTACCACTCCGGCTCAGAGTGAACGTGGGAGCAATGGCAATTAAAGGGTGGCTCCACACTCCCCAAAAGCCGCAAGCCGGGGCCTCAACATCGGATATAGCTTGAGGTCATATTCAGGACCGATTATCATAGATGGTGTTATAGGAATGATTATCATAGGAGATGGTGTTATAGGAATGATTATCATAGGAGATGGTATAGGAATGATCATTATCATAGGTGATGATATTTATAAGAATGATATACAAGATGGAATTATAGAAAAGATACGAGGCCATAGGAAGTGAAAAGCGTTGAAGTTTATTGATGTCAATCAAAAAGTTGATTTGCAGAAACACACATTGGCTGGAGGCCAGTTCAGCTTTCCGCCGTTTCATTACCCCAGGATGTTGGGGAAAACCAGCTGCCCACAAAAAGGAAGTGTCCAAATGAATAGCAATCCCCAGATCGATCAAAGCTGATTGCTTTCTGGATGTCCTACCACGAAAGGCCAGGAAACTGCCTTTGCTTCCGATTCAGTTTCACTTTTATACGAAAAAGGCGAACAAACACGCGAGAGGATGGAATAGCATGAATTTTATAAAAGAACCCCAACGAAAAAAGGCTTTGCTGGACATACAAAAATGCGAGTGGCCATTTTGTCTTTTATATATACACATAGACTAGCGGGAGTGCCCAGCGTTGCCTGGATGTTTGTCAGTGTGTATTGAGAAAAAAAGAAAAAATAAAGTTGTAGTAAGCAGGCAGGCTCGAACCCGAAGCTTTGAAGCGAAGGCAGAAAAGAAAATGAAGGAAAGCGTGATATCTTACCGTGTAGCTAAGAGGGCAGAGGAAGCGAGAACCACTCAAATTAAACGATTAAAATGTGAATGAGTTCACCAAGTACATAAATTTAACATCACGCTATAGGGGAATGAAATCACGCCTTAATTTTGGCTGCAAGCCAGTATCTGCATATTTGTTTTTTTACCCCAAGATGTTGGGGAAAATCAGCTCCCCATAAAAAAAGGGGAGTGTCCAAATGAATAGTAATTGTCTGATATAACAGGTTTTCCCCACATTGATCAAAGCTTATTGCTTTTTTGGACGTCCCTGGCAAGATTGCCACCGAACCATATTTTTTTTTTTTTTGATTACTTTCACTTTATTTATACGAAAAACACGAACAAACACGCGAGAAGACAGAATAGCGGGAATTTTATGAAATAAAAGTTACTTAAATAAAAAATAGACACAATGTTCATTCGCAAATTATAGATATTATAATCTAGAGAGTATATAAAAAGTTATGAGATGTGGTACCCCCTTCCCAAGCCCCCCCCCAAAAAAAAGCCTTTGCCAGGCATACAAAAAAAACGCACACACTAACACACATTTTCGCTTTTATATAATAGATGAAACATGTTTCAATATCTCTTTTAATCCAGACAAAATCATGAGAACTTGATAATTCTGCTGTCAACAGATGGCTCTGTGTGTGTAGTGTATTATCAATTTATTTACATTTCACCTGCTCGTGGTTAGTCTCCCTTTATATTAAGATATCATATATTGATTAAATTTAACCCTAATAAAGCAACTGACCCTGATAGCATTCCAATTGTAGTACTCAAAAAGCTTCAATTAGTAATACCACACCATTTTTTTCTTTAGATCAAATAAACTCAACTCGAGCATTATTAAAAAGAGCATACAAAAAAGAAATAATATCTTTATTTTTTTTTAAATCGGCCCATTGGAACTGGATTTATGACCATTTAAAGTATCAAAAATTGTGTGGTTCACTTGACATTTTGCTTTTAGTCAGTCCTATTCAAATTCATATAAGCTTGTGACTGAAAATGGTAGGAAATTTGCACAATTTACAGACTAATCCATCTTTAAAAAGTTCTATCTTCAGATCTTTTTAAGATATGTTCAAAATTTCATCATAATATCATAATACCATGAAGGTTCAGTTGGCATTATTTACGACTATCTCACTTGGTAACTTGCATACTAATTAGCATATTTCAGTTTCATTTTAACAGCTTAAAGTAGAAACATCATAAAAACAGCTAAGAAAAATAGTAAGTAAGGCTTTATCATAATAGGAAGTATTATTCTGATGGACATTATCATTTGCCATTATAACATCAGGAAAAATCCAAGATGGCGACCGGAAAATCCAAAATGCCTACATGACATGATTCAAAAAAATTATTAACAAAACATGACTTGTAGCATATCAAATTAAAGGAAATTTTGTACAGATTACAATTATGTTTTCCAGTTCATTAAATTAAGTAGGATAATTAAATTTCAATTTTAATGACTTCAAGTTACCATGACAATTATCAGGCGAGTTTCTACCATTATTTTGTATAATTTTTTTATTTTTAAGTCATTGTCAAGACTTCAAAAGACATTGTGGCCATTTTATTTTCTTGTTCTCATGTAACGCTTGACACTACTTGTTTTTTGAACAGAATAAACATTTTCAATACCAAAAATTTATCCAGGTAGATAGAAGAGTAACTTGCCTTTGGTAACATTTATTTTATTTTATATATGTTTTTTTAAAAACTTTTTCATACCTCTGTGGATTGTAAAACAAACCCGCAGATTTTTTTGTGTGCACCACGATGCACAAAAATTCTATGTTTATATGCACTTGTCACTATTTCTAACTACTCTAGCATAAAAAAGTTTTTATCCAATTCTTTTCAAATTTTAGGACAAAAGAAATTAATATATTCACTATTAAATAGCGTTTGAACACGGTTTCTATATTTACTTATCTTGGTATTACAAAGCGTTGACTTTGAAAGGTTTTATTTGCGACTCAAAAACCAAGAACAACAACAACAATAAAAAAAAACAATGTTGATTGTGGTTATTCTTTTTCAAATAAATTTGTTAAAAATATTCTTTTCCTTTCCATAATTAAAAACTTGTTTTCTAAATAACAAAAATAAAATGAATACTTTATGTTCGTAAGTTGAGGAACACGTTCAGATATTTTTTTGTGTGTGCACAAAAATTCTATGTTTATAATGTGCTTGTCACTATTTCTAATGACTCTAGCATAAAAAGATTTTATCCAATTCTTTTCAAATTTTAGGACAAAAGAAATTAATATATTCGCTATTAAACAGCATTTGAACACAGTTTCTATCTTTACTTATCTTTGTATTACAAAGCGTTAACTTTAAGAAATTCTAACTTTTGACTGGAAAGACGTATGTGTTGTGTTCAAATTCTGTAGCAAAGACAATTCTTTTCCCTGATGAGCTAAAACAATTAGAAACGTCGTCGACAGATACAACTTTTGCTTCAAGTGTTTATGTGAACACACCCCAATCGCTTATTTGCAAAAAGTAATCTATCGCCAGTGAACATGCTATACTGGCAGGTTTCATCGTCTATACAAATCACAACAAAAATATTAAAATTTGATACTTATTCAACCAGAACTTGCTTCCATACTCACAAAGCTGTTTAAACGTTGTCTTAAGGAGAAATGCTTCCCAACACCCTGAAAAACCTCATCAGTTTTCCCCCATATTTAAAAATTCAGATGATCAGTCATCTCTCTCTCAATACAGACCAATCAGTCTCCTGTATGTCATGAGTAAGTTGCTGGAATCTGTGTTAAATAGAGAAGTGGTCATCCACCTCAGCAAAAATAACCTCCTAAGTGACATGCAATATGTTTCTGTTCTGCTAGATCTACAGTAGATGTGCTAACTGTTATATTATAGGATTAGCAAATCTCTTGATCGAGGCTTCTTTTCTAGAGGAATTGCTCTCAACATATCAAATGCTTTTGATAGGGTATGGCATAATAGTCTACTTCACAAGATCTCCAGCTGTGGTATAGCTGAAAACGTCTTAATCACTAAATCCTTTCTCTCTGATAGGATTATAAGAGCAGTAATTGATGGACAGAAATCAGAAGCTCACAGTATTAATGCTGGCGTCCCTCAGAGGTCCATCCAGGGCCCAACTCTCTTCCTGATCTTCGTCAATGAATTCAATTTACCAAATTTCCACTACTAACGATTACTATGCTATTGTTTCAATGACTCTCGTACACTCATTAACCTTTATCCTTGAGTGGCCTCCAGGCCTTGATAAGAGTGTTAGAAATGCAATAAAATAGGATTTGAACTTAAGATCCTATACAAGAACGCCGAGACAATTGTTGACAAATGCTCTAAAAGAAAAAAGACTTGAAAGGTGCAAGAAAATTACTACATGGCTAATGAAAAATCCTTCCATTAAAAGATCTTTTCCAATGAAAAGATCTTCACTGTCGATGCTTTTTGATTGACATAGCTAAATTGAAACACTTTTCAATTCTTGTCGCATCATAGCGTAGCGGTAAGAAGTCAGGTTTTCTTTCACTTTCTTCTCCACCTTTGCATCACGGTTCGAGTTTGCCTACCAAACACTTTTTTTTTTTTTTTCAACACACACCTCCAAACACCCCCGCTAGTCTATTATATAAAGGGCAAAATGGGTGCGAGTATTTGTGTATGTCCACAAAAGGCTTTTTGTATCGGGCTTCTCATGTCGGTTAGATTCCGCAAGAAGTTTTCGCATACTTCCCAGATTGTAATATCTCACATTTGCAAATAGACATTGTCTCTATTTTTTTTTTTTGATGGAGTTAAACAAAATTCCCACCGTGCCGTTGTCTCCAGTGTTTGTCTTTTTCATATAAATAAAGCAAAACTATTCAAACACAACTGCCTAGCCTTCCGGCCGGGTAGTATCTGTTCTGTAATTGGTCCTTGGTCAATGTAGGAGAAACCCTTCATACTGAGACAATTACTATTTATTTGGATACTGCCAGAGTGCCTCCTTTTTGGGGAAGTTGGTTTTCACCTCACATTAAACTAATTTGCTTTCGTGGGAGGTTTAAAAGCAACATCATTTCTGCAAGTCATCATTTGTTTTTGATTGACTATGTTAAATTTTAACGTTTTAGACTTCCGGTTGCATCATGGAGTAGCGGTAAGATGTCAGATTTTCTTTCACTTTCTTTTCCACCTTCGTGTCACGGGTTCGAGCCTCTCTGCCTACTAATTTATTTTTCTTTTTTTGCTTAACACACCTACAAACACCCGGGCTACGCCAGGCACCCAGGCTAGTTTTTAATAATTGTCTAAGTTTGCAGCAATGCCCTGGTAGTTTAAAGATATATGTATAATTGGTGGATTAGAAACGTGTTGAATTACTATTAAGATGAATTGGATAGTCTGGTAAAATGGTTCATCCAGCAACTCATGTTGTACCCGGATTACAAATACATTAAGTCAGCATTAAAATCAAAACAGCTTTGATCATAAAATGATAGTTCGTTGTCACAGACCTCGGATGAACAACACCAGCGTCCTTCTGCCAGTGTTGGACTAAATCAGTCCAAGACAACAACAACGAGGCGCTTCTGACACAAAAAGAAGACTTCCCAGTAGGATCTGAACTCCCCTGGAAAGAGTGGCTAACACTCAACCGAACCAGAGCGAAGGTTGCCAAAACACGGAACTACCTACACAGATGAGGCTATGTACAGGATGCTCAATGTCCCATATATGTAAATATATATATATATATGTGTGTGTGTGACCTTGTCTGTGTGAAGAACGGTTTCTACCAAACTCCTCTTTCAATTTTTAGTCTACAGACTTGAAACTTGATACATAAGGGATTTGAACTGGTGGAGCAAATTTGATTTGGTTTTTAGCTGATAAAAACAGCTAAGGGGTAAAAATTAAAAGAAATCGGAATTTGGCAGGTATAAGTTGACTTCAATTATTCTTCTATATATGCACAAATATACATTTATAGATTAAACAACATAATTTAACTTTTTATATCTGTATGAACATGGCTCAGAGATTAAGGCTGGAGAGCTACATGTCTTGATTCTAACTGATGGCAACCAAACCATTTTTTAAAAACCTTTTGAAATCACTACTATATATTAGATACAATATAATAATCAATAAAGTATTGACTCTATAATAATAAATGCGAAATCTGTATTAATTAAAATATATTTAAGCCTATTTTAAGACTGGGCAATATTGGCCAGCCTGCTAGCACACACACACAAAATAAATAACTTTTATTAAATGCATTAAAAGTTATTTTTCTACTGACCATATGATTTTATAGTGTGGAAATTTATTGTAAGATTTATTATCTCTATTAATCTGACTCATCTGAAGATGAGAAAATAAAAATAACGATTTTTTTTAAGGAAGATGATCAGTAATTTCATGCTTAAAAATAGTTATAAAAATGATTTACACTATCACTACATCTTGGGTCTTGCCAGTCAAACTTAGGGTTAGTGGTAGTGTAAGTCATTTATTTTAGCATCACCACCAGAGAACTAATCAGCCATTTTTTGATTCACGTGTGAAAAAATTTAATTTTGAAAAAAAAAAAAGAAGATAACTTGAAAAGTTTCAGAACATTTAACATATACAGTTTGATGAAAAATTAAATTTTAACGCATTTGGTAAAAATTATTTGTTGTTATGTGTGTGTGTGGGTATCT